>NC_067285.1:9700000-11092500 GCF_020740795.1 Apus apus | reverse complement strand
TTGATGTTTGTTTAAAATTCATTGATTTTATACATGTTCTCACCTCCCAGTCATTTACTAGAAAGCAAACACAAATAAGCATGAACAAAACAAATATTGTTTTCTATATTCTAGCAAATATTTACCATGAAAACAGCTGAATTGTTTACACATCTTGAGTCAAACATCACCAGCTTGGATCGGCTATTCCACAACCCAAGAAACCATATCTATCCTAAGCAAAAATGACCTTCAGCAGTCACACAACTAAGCCTTCTGATTAAGCCACCTGCTGTATCAGTTACAATCCTGAACTACAAAATCCAAATTTCTGTACCAGTAGCATCTTTCCTCTTATCTCTGTGAGTTACTGTACTGTAGGCAGTGTTCATTCTAGCATAATATATCTCCACTGAGTTGGAATTTAATGTACTCCATTGCCTCAACATACTGCAGGTATAAATATCCTAGAGTCCTCGTGCTACAACCTGCAGAAACCCAGCGTTGGTGCTACACAGCTATGACACTAAATAAGGTTTTAATACAGACATAATATCGCAGAATAACTGTGATGTGAACATTATAAAACACGAAGGACTGACTTCACCAGTAACAGCTCTGCATTGGCTAAGTATCTACCTTGTTTTTTTTCTGTACAAGGTGCCTCGTTCAGCAGCTGTTTGATGTTTATGAGTGTTACAATTGGCAGAGGGAAGAAGCATGTTTTGGGCTATGACTCCGAAGAGCTTGGCTCTGTTCCCAGCTGCTTCAGTATCCTGGCAGTCTCACCAGGTCGGTAAGAGCTGTCTCCTTGGCAGCCTCAGAGCCCATGACCTAAGGTTTACATGACTTTTGTTTATCCACTGTGGTTAAGAAACAGCTTCTTCTGTACCCAGTGACAGAAGCATCCTGCTGGTCACCTTTTGTCTCACCCACCCAAAAGACCAGATCCCCTCACAGAACTTGCCAACTGGATTGGGCTTTGGTCCAAGTCAAGGTCAAGGCATGGACTCCTCTTTGGACCCAGAAATGGATCTACTTCAGCCTTTCTGCCACCATTCACTGGTGAATGCTCCATAGAGGAAGATTTAAATTAGGTGGAACTTGCTTGAATTTCTATTTGGCTGGAAAAATTCTGAGGGCAGAATTCTTTGAATGTTCTATAATTCTGTGATTCTGTGAAAATGTAAGCAAGTGGTTTGATGGAGGCAATGTGATTCACCCATAGTATGGTTCCATAATTCCCTCAAATTCAGGAGCAGAATTCCCTTAGGACACTCATGGGGAAATTTGCACAGGCAGCATAGAGGAGACCAGAGGCAACTAGTTAGTGACACCACTCTTGGACAACAGGACACTGCCATCAGTGTGAGATCTACTGGTTCAAACAAAAGAGAAGTAAAATATTGAGATTATGAAACTGATTTCACTCTGGTTGCCAAACATACCTTAAAGGAATAAGAAAATATTTTTTCTGAAACTGGAAGCAGGAGTCATTACATTCCACTCAAATCAAGGAGTTTTTTTTTAAATTATGCTTTAACTTCACAGGTGAACTTTCCTGCATAACAAATACCACTGGGATTCCCCTGCACTGACACCGAAAGATGCCCCATTCATTCATAGTCAAAACAGGATGATTCAACTTTGTGCAGTTTGAGTGTCAGAATTCCCTGTGCACATGCAACTCATTTTAGCAAAAGAGCCCTTTTGTCAGAAGAGCTTATGTTGCGTGGGGAAGTGGTTTTACTACCAGAAAAAAAGAACTATTTTGGCTATACAAGTTGTATCTCTACTACCAGATCTTTTTCACTATAAATATACTAACCAGACCTTTGTAGTGAAGAGTGGTCCTCAGTGAGCCATTCATTGAGGGACTTTGGGGACAAATCAGCTTACAAAACTGATTAGTGACCACCAACAAAATGAGTCTGTAGATCTGCCTGTTTTCCATATCCATCCATTACCTAAAGTAATTGTATTTTCCCTGATCTTGCAACTGAATATCAGAGGCTGAGAACACTTCAGAACAATTACGTTTTATTTTCCCCTTTAATCACCTAGCTCTAAAGAGGATAAATTCCTTTGTGTCATAAGGAAATAGAGGCTGCTCTGAGAATAGGATGTGAGTTTATGTAGCTGTGGGTTGAATAAGGCATGGTGGGGGGAGAAATCTGTCTTGTGAAAGGCTGTTGTGAGTCAGTCTCTGGAATTCCCTGCATCTAAGAAATGTCTTTGGAAGAGATACAATTTGGTCACACATGCTTGGCATAATAGAGCACATTGTTCTGCCTCCTATAGTCTTGTGTATAAACCCACGCTTACACACATTCCACCTCTCAGTTTACCAAAATTTAAATGTGAGACACAACATTATCTATTTAAAAACTGACAAACAAGAGGGATAAAAATTCCATTCAGGACATGAACTTAAATTGCCACGGGGCCCTTTATGCTAAGGAAGAGAGCTCTTCTGCTAAACTGAGCTGGTGATTCAGCAACTGCGGGGAAAATGGCTTTTCAGCAGTGCAAACTGTGTGATGAGAAGGTCATTTGGAGGAGGGCTGCCCATGGGCAACACAGCCTGGCAATGGTCCTCTTTTCTGTGTGTCTGTGAAATGGTCCAACAAGCACATTCAGCCTTTCTTAAACCAGAGGTTGGTTTCTGGTCTACAAACTATTCCCCAAGCTCTGAGGTGGGAAGGGGACCCTTTTCTGCCCCATCTTGGAAGCCAAAGTCTCTTTTTGGCAAGGTGCCTTCACCTGAAGCTGAACTCTTCTCCAGGCACCTCCCCCAAGGAAATCACAATTCCCTGCATCTCATTTTCTTCCCAGCTGTATCCTGATTTGTCTTCAAACGAGACAAATTGGAGCTGTATAAACCCCATCACATATCTGATTTCTATTAGATCAGTGGTAGGCAGCCTTTGGCAAATGAAAGCAAACCTCAGACTTCTTTCTTTCAAACTCCAGAAATCTGGCAATGTGCCTCACACCCTAAAATGACATGAGTAAGATGCATTACAAGGGAGAAACACTTGAAGAAGAAGAAATAAACTCCTTCCACCCTGCTGTTAATCAAGAGCAGATAATATTGGATACTTCCATGACAAAGGCAGTTTCAGTTCTCCAGTTCTCATGAAAATCCTTAAGCCTATTCGGTCCAAGAAAACAAAGTCCTTAAAATCCATGCTTTAAAGCTCCACGCATCTCATATTTGACAGAACAGATATATGAGTGTGTCTTGGAAAGGAAAGGCTGGAATCTGTGTAAGATTAGACTGAATACTAAAGAGAAACCTGATCCCTGGCAAGAGGAGAGAGGGATATCTCATGAACTGGTTCATTAAGTGTAGGAACTTTTCCTTCACTAGGACATTTTCAGTTGAGTTGCTCATGCTGCTACTCAGGTGCTTTACAGGCAATGAAATAAAAAGCCAAGACACCCTGTCTATCCAGATTACAACACTGCTTGCTAACATGATGTCTGGGTACTGTTCAGGTCTAGGTCATTTTAATCAGGAATTGAAAACAAAGCCAGAAACCTCACACACATTTGTAAGACAGAGTCTTGTTGTCTACCTGAATTCAGAGTAGTTGTCCTGTCTGTTCACATGCCCTATTCATTTTGGCAGGAAACATTTCCTCCCAGTGCCTTAATCTGTTACAGATTGCTGCTGTGGGCTGCTGGTCACTGATTGCTTTCTGTTCCAACAGTCACCTAAGAGAGAATCTAATTATTCTAAGTGTCTGCTTTGACTAACATTCACTTTCCTCTTCTCTTCAGGATCCTTCAGAAAGAGGTGACAGTTACCCATCTCTTAAGCAGTGGGTCCATTACTCTTACCACTTTTTACCCTGAAAGTACTTCCTTTGTTTTCATCTGGTACAGTAAATTTTCACAATCTTAAATTGTTCATACAAAATTCATCCATCTGTTTGCAAGCCAACAGGAAGCTAGAGTGGCTGTACATTTTTTACTGAAGACTTTATCTACCTTGCAAATCCTCTATCATGGACAGTGTAGCATTGGGTGTCAAAACACTATGTATCATAGAGTTACAGAATGGTTTGGGTTGGAAGGGACCTTAGAGACCATCTTGTTTCAAGCCCCCTGCCATAGGCAGGGTCACCAACCACTAGACCAGGTTCCTTGAAGCTCCATCCAACCTAGCCTTGAACACTTTCAGGTACAGGGCATCCACAACTTCCCTGGGCAATTTGTTTCAGTGTCTCAGCACCCTAACCCAGGGTCATGAATCCAGGCTCACCTGTCAATCATGTTACATGTTTTGGAGTCAGAAGGAAATATCTTCCCAAGTGTCATCAGTTGTCACAGTAGCTCACTGGCAGATTGTAAAGGTGGATCCTCTTTGTGACCTCACTTCAGCATAGACCTTCCTTTTCCAAAAGACTCAGCAAAAGGTATGAGCTGCCTTGCAACATGGCAGGCTGAAGTACTGTGTTTCACTGTATGCTCTGCACAGTCCTTTGGGCCCACGAGCAGCCTGTGTCTCCGTACTTGATGTGTGTGAAGACAAGTTCAATGAAAGCCTGACTCTACTTTTTTGTGGATGAGCTCAGCAAGCACAATGCACAGCACCTCAGCAGTTTAACACTGCATACAGATTGCAATTCCTGCCAGATGTTCATTATATTGCCTTGATAGATAATATATCAGGTAAGGTTGATTTATGCCAAGTTTACTGTGAACTTCATCGGCTCCAAATGCTACAGCTCTAACAAGGGAAATTAAGGTCCTCCTGCAATCTTGTTCTCCCAGATCATTGTTAAAATGAAAGGGTGGACTGCTGCAGTTCCATAGTGATTTCTGTCTGAACTTAAACATTAGTACTTGTCAACATGGTAATGTTGGGAAGAAAAGGATGGGCATCACTGTAAGAAAAATATGAACAGAAGGAGAGAAAAATAGCAGGTACACAGGAGTTATTTGTCAAATGCAAAAAATCACAATTACTTTTTGAGGAATTTATGCCTGCTCAAACAAGAAGATAATAACAGACTGGGATGTAGCCCAGCATATAAATTCAATAACCAAACCAGCCTCCACAGGGACTTCACAGAATGTGTGTTAACCTCTGTCACAACACACCTTGTACCATCTGCATTCTACATGCATTCTACATTCTACCCTTTCTGGCTTTCTCCCACAGAGCTTAGGCTCAGTGCATTCATGCCTAAATGACTTTAAACCCAGTCCTGTGGCAGATACAGGTGTCTCCAGGAACACAGTGGGAGTCCCTGAGCTCCTCTTGAAACATCAGCAACTTGTAACAAAGTCCTAGCTAGAGTGAAAAACATGATTCCTTTCATACACATCCGTGGGGTCTAGTGAGAAAAGTGCAATTACCCAAATTCAAAGGGGTCTAGAGCACAGAGGTGACTTCTCACTACCTGAGCTGGTCATTTCTAAAAGGTCAGCTATGCTTGGTGACTTCATCATGCTCACAGACACTGTAGACATCCCCTTGGAATGGTGGTGAAACTATAGGAGCCCGAATCATACTCAAGATCTCACACCAGAAGCTCCTTTTACTGAAAATCAGAGTAGGGTCAAACTCTCAATATCTACAGAAGGGTACGTTTGGCATGGTGGAGGTTAACAGAAAGACTGACTACAGATAAACTTATTATCCACATAAATGTCCAATCCTTTTTCAGAATCTTACTAAGCTTGGCTTTAAGAGCTTCCTTTGCGATTTGCGTTGACTCTGTTATTATCAGAATCAATTCACTCATTACTAAAAGATCATCTCATTGAACTAAGTACATTAAGAGCTAGATTCTTGGCTGATATGAATTAATCTTCCTTTGAGCCAGCAGGACTGCAATTTTACACCCCCAAAAAGTGAATATAAACTGCTACTAAATCAGAATGTTTGTAATTTGAAGGCTAATGGAAAACCAGGCCCAGTAGCTAGGTAATTTCTCTCACATTATCTCCCTATAATTGGTGATCTAGCCCAAGCAAAACCAGAACCGATTGGATGATTCGGAATTTGGCAGGACTGAAGGATTTGCTTTGTTACTGTTCAAAATGGCGTAAAACCTTGTTTTTCCAAACTTTTTGCAATGTATCAGTCATGTTCCTATTTATTTTGTGGGGGAAGAGAAGAGGAGTTCAGAACTGTAAAAACATTTAGTAACTCACAAGGGGGCAAATAAAATATTTTTTTTTCCTCAACATTTTATAGAAATAAGCAAGAACAACAAAATCCTGCAGTCAATTTTGCTGTTGGTGACTTCAATTTAAGTTGCTTACCATGACAAGTCTGGAGGCAGAAGTCACTGGGAGGGTCATGACTCTTATCATGTTACTTGGGAAAAACATCAATTATTCTGTATATGACTCTGCATGCTGTAAAACTGAGCCTGGAGACAGAGTGTGACATTATTTCCAGAACATACACCTTCTCAAGGATTTTGGAAGAGTAAGGAAATTTCTTAGAGAACGGTTAGCTAAAAAGTATTCATATTAGCAAAAATGAAAGCATCCCAGAGGACTATCAGATTGAAAAAAAAAGAAACTGGGAGATGACCAAACCGGTAAGTTCTCCCTTTTCTAAATCTCAGCTTGGAGACAGTATAAGATTTTCAAATCTCTCACAAAAAGCATAATTCATTGGAATATATTCTTGTTCCTTGAATCAGTTCAGGGATGTGCCCCTTCTCCCTATAGCTGGATAGGGTCTGGGTCAGCGAGTTCTTGATTCACCAGCCTTTGCAGCCTGAGGGATGGCTGACCCCAGCTGAGCACATTGCCATTGTGAATCATGACTCTCAAGGAGCCTGAAACCTTCCCTTTGACTTATTTGTTCTGATGCCTGTAAACACCAATTAAATGTGCATATCTGTGAGTGCATGTGTGTGTGCAAGGACTAGATCAGGGTGTAAAAATGTGGACAGAAAACTGTGTAACAATCCTTAAGCATAAAATAACATATTATTCTCATCATGGGGCTTTCGCAATGACAAGCTGTTTTTAAATAATGTAGGTAAAAATGAAAGCTCCCATGTTGAATCTAGCAAAGTGCCTTGATATGAAGTCACTGGCTGTCCCTTTGAACAACCCGAATGATTTACTGGAGGTGCACAATACCAAATAAAGGATAGAAAGAAGGCTGAGAACAACAGAGATGCTCCTGTCTATAATGCAGTTGGAGGCTGGATGTACACCATGTAGTCAAAGCAATAACTAAAAATAATCAGCAGAGAAGGTCCTATTACTTGGAACAATTTAAAAAGAGATTAAATTAAGTTTTTAACCCTTTAAAATAACATTATCCCTCAGCCAAATGAGAGCTGAGAAAGGTCTGCAAATGTCAACTGTATTAAGGAGACAATTACTTCAGATTTGCAGCCTTGAAATCAGTGGGTTTCTCGGTGAGTTGCAAATAAAGATATCATAACGTACAAATAGATTTCATGTCTTACGTGGAAAACATGCACGGTATTTTCAGAGCCAGTATAGAGCTTTAAGGTGAGCCCCATATACAGCAGAAGTCCTCATGTTATTAAATAACATTAAAGGGTACCAGTATTGCTGACTCTTTAGACTAGATTAAGTTCAGATCATGAAGCTTACCTCCTGCTTATTTAGTCACTACAGATTATAGCTACTTCTCACCATGTAGATGAATTTAGGGCTTAGTCATGCAACACAAGCACACCTGATGGAAAACTCAGATGAATCCCCTGAATGGTTTCGTGTCTTCATGATGCCACATATAAAGACAAAATATCAATTGGCATCAGTATTGGTCTTAAAGTAATGGTATTTCTGTCAGGGACTTAGTCAGCTTTGGGTAGTTGTAAACTGTGGCTTTGAGGCAAGTTATTTTGTGAGGGGACTAAATCAGTTTATTCAAACCAAGTGTGCTTGTCTGTGCATGTGTGTTCATATCCATGTATGTCTGCATTTATTCACATGTACATACTTGTTAAGACTTACTAGGCTATCATCAGAAACTAGCTACTGGTTTTCTTCTTTGGTTTGGTTTTAGAGCTTTTGTTGTTGACTTTGTTCTCAAGGCTTGACCTCTGATTACCTCCAGTTTTGGATTAAACTTTAGTTTTGTATATATCGAGACATCCTTGCCCAACAGGTTCTCTGAGACTGATTGATTGGCTGTCTCACAAGTCCCTTCCACTGCGCAAGGGCAAAACATTAAATATAGCCAAAATTTTCAGTTTAGGATAGGTGAGAAAGATAAGTGTAAAGCCTCAGTATCTCACATCATGCTTCAAACCTAGTAATTTTAAACCAAATGCCACAAATCCTATGTCAGTTAATGGGAAAGCACAACACCCACGTCACTAAATGCCTTAAATATAGACTTCAAACTCTTGCATTACAGTTTTATTGGGCAAAAAGGTAAAAATTATTCTTTGTCTCCAGGCAAAAAAGCCTGTTGTGTTTCCCTACATGCAGCAATATCTTCTTTGCCTCATCTCCTACTCTTGCATTCAAGGGAGAAGGAAGGCATTTTTATTTGAGTGTAGAATGCCCTCTTTGGCCAGCACAGATACGGAAGACAAGTGAACATTGTAGTGCTTCAGGAGGATTATAGTTCTCAGTACTATGTATTTACAGAGGATTTAGAGAACAAGGATGGAATGACTCAAGTAGATTTCTGAGGACTAGATTTCCCCAATTCTCTTCACTCCAACATTTGGGAGCCTAAACAAAGCCCTGGCAGGAGGACATCTCCCTGCTCATTCATACAGCCCAGATCAAGCTCTGTTTGATGGAACAGAAGAGGCAGAGAAGAGTCCTCCGGAGGTTTCCTTCTCTCCACCTAAAACAAGGGGGACAGGTTGCCATGCTGTGTCCACCTGGGCCTTGAGGGAGATAGCAAAGATAAAGCAAGACTGGAGGAAGGAAAATGAGAAAAGGAAAGGTCTGGTTCTTTGAAGGAAGACCACCCTCCAAACCCAAGGAAATAATCCTTGTATGTGTACAAGTACTTATTCCTTTTATTTCATAAATAAAAGGAATAAGCAAAGCATCTAGTGCTTCTTTGGCACAAATAACTTCCAATACAAGTTCCATTTGTCCTCGTTCTCTGTATACATAATATCTAACTGGTTTATTAATTGGTGTTTCCATAAATTTTAATCAGTGAGTTGTCTTCTTCCACAATTAACTTCTTTTGTTGGTTCTCTCTTTTTACTTTTCCCTTCTTTCCCACCTACCTTTTTGTGTGCAGAAGCCTTCTTTGAAGTCTCAGTATGAAAAGGCCCTATGAGCATTTGCCTACTTTCTTTGTACTTATGGACTCAAAGCTCAGATCCTTCTCCCTTTTATTGGTGTTGCCTGCACATCCTCAGAGTGGGATGTTTTATCTGATTTTGTTATCAAACCTCAATAGCAAATGTGCTGAATGAAACTGAAGAGAAATTGAAACTTTGTGCACACATATGTTCCCACACACACAAGTGGCTAGACCTACCTACAGCAGCCCACTGGCAGTATGATCAATGTATCACCAATACAATAGCCCTCATGTTCTAACATCCATATGATGCCCATTACATGTAGACAGGATATATGCACGATGGTATGAAACATGAAACTCATTCCCAAAAGGATTCCCAGCCAGATGTTAAAGTGTGACTCCCTTTTTTAAGTTCTAAACTCCTCATATTCTTAGCTTTTGGCAACTCTAGCCCTCATCTGTACCTTTGAACAGTCTGACTGAAGGGAACGCTCCTTGGGACCGAGAGGGGAGGGACAGGAACCTCCAGGGGTAAATCACTGAGATGTGCCCTATGCAACACGCACTGATCCACTTTCAAGCATTTGAACTTCATGAATGCAAATCATCTTAAAAAAACCTGTAAAGGAAAGAGCATGTAAAACTGCCCTTGTTCTTTCTCCTTCTCTCCTTTCACTTTATCCTGTCAGCAGTGCATATATCAAACTGGAGCTCTGGGTTTTAACTAGGCTTTACTGTTTCATTCTGCTTCATGAATTTTTCAGTGTTTACACTTATGCTTAATATAATAAGATTGATAATGCAGCTGCCTGATAGATTCTCATCCAGGCCTCTCAGCTAGAGAGATGTTTATTCTTCCTCCCTAATTTCTGTAATATCCAAAAGTTCATTTTCACCTCTTGCATCTTGATGCTGTTTTTCATCTCTCAGATATCCATCTCCTGAAATAATGTGTTCAAGGTAACAACATTCACCCAGTGGATTTATATGGCTGGGGCTCAGCATGCTGCGTACACTGCTGCAGCCAGGTAGCTTCTTCCCAGCCATGGGTGCTTTGGTGGAACAAGCAAGGACCTTTCCGTGAAGGGCTCTGTGAGCCGCGGTGCCGCTGCAGTGTCATTCCAACAGAGGGGGATGGTGTCATCCGCATACTCAATGTCCCACCAACTTTTCCTAGAGAAAAAAAATAGAGAGGCAGAAAAAGGGAGGGGGGGGGTGAGTAGTAAATACACAAGTGATTTACAACCCAGAATATTGCATGCTCTGCCTCTTTTAGCCTTGCAATCCAAAAGCAACGGTCAATGAAAATGACTGGCAGCAAAATTAAAACAATATATAAAAGGGAATAAGTCTTTTCCACAGCATGTGTTGACTTTGCTGCCATGGGAAATCAATGAGAGACACAGTTTAGTGAGATTAGAAAGAGGAACAGGATGTTCACATAATCAAACTGCAGAATAAGCAGGAGGAGGATGTTAGATGCAGCATTTTATGGCTCAGCATCATTTCAGCCCCTTCACCACCACCATACACTCCCCTTCCTTCCTTCATTTCTTCCTCTTTCTTTCTTTCTTTCTTGCTTGCTTGCTTGCTTGCTTGCTTGCTTTCTTGCTTTCTTGCTTTCTTGCTTTCTTGCTTTCTTTCTCGCTTTCTCGATTTCTCGCTTTCTCGCTTTCTATCTGTCTTTCTCTCTTTCTCTCTTTCTCTCTCTTTCTTTCTAGATGGGCTGAAGTGAGCAATACTTTGTTGCAATTAAAGACTCTGAGTAAAGAGGCAGAAAAAAGGGGAAATTTGTGTCAACAGGAAACTGTCCCCAGATACTTATTTTGAAACATGTAAGACTTTTTCCTGAGGTCTCAGACATTTTGCACCTTGGAATATAATTGGGAAGGGGCAGGGTGGGAGGAGAACCCTCACCAATGAAACATTAAAAAATTTGCATTGAGGTCTAAGAGAATATTCCAGATGGTATAATTAGTAACTCATTTCTTGTAATTTCTTACTGCTTTGTGATCAGAGAAGCCCTGACTTTATGCATGACTACTTATTCACTGATTGTTAACTTAAGTGAAATGCTGCCCAAGGGCTCTATAAGGAAGGAGATTTCAGTTGTCTTTTTTCAAGGAAGCTCATGACTTTTGCATGGTCCTTATTCCTGTGAGCCATCCCAATTAAAAATAACACAAATGGAGAGCTTGGATCTGGGATCCTTTCAGTCATTTTTGGATCAAACACAGGCCTTCTTCTTGCCAGCAACACAGCTGTCACAGCAATACTCCTGGTGTCTGAGAACCAACTGTTTTAACTTTACTGAGTCCAAAAACCATGGTGTTTTTTTTTTCCCCTGACTTAGTCATTATCACTTCCAAAAGTATGTTGTTCCTTGGTTTAAATAATCTGATGCAGATCAAGGTTCTACAAAAGTTGGACAATAATAAGTTTACTTTAATAATAAGAGATGAAAGCCTTAAAAATTCTCCAGGGGAAACAGGTAGAGATTTTGATCATAAGGAATCAGTAAAAAAAATCCTGGATAAAGATCAGGAATTGTTTTTTATTCCCTTGAGCTGATGTGACACTGGATGTCCTCTTCCCTTTTCTTTTTATCTCCTAGTCCCACCATATAAAGTTGAAGGCACTGAAAAGCACCTTGTGGCCACGGGTGTCTGTACGACGTGTCCTGCTTTGCCTGGTACTACAGGATTTGCAAATGGCACAACAAAAAGTTTCCTGAATCCTTTTTTAAGCCAAGCCCACAGTCACTAAATTCATATGCCTCTTCCTAGGGCTGTGAACAACTCTGCTTCCTTTGGAGAAGAGATGATGGTCCACAGAGTGATTGCAAACCAAAAACAGATAAAAGACAAATTAATCTCCATGCACCACACAAGTGAAAGATAAAAGAAATTAACACATGGAGACACAAAGCTTGCTTTCTGTTTGGTTGCAAAGGAAGTTTGTGGCTCAGACGTGCAAGATATCTCATGCTTTTACTCAATTTTACTTAGGGGTTAGGAGGTTTTATTTTTATTTTTCAAAAATTCTGATGGGCTGTATATCATTAACACACCATCAGATGACTTTGCTTCTCAATGTCATGCCTGTGTTGGGGACTGAATTAAAGAACTCAGGAAAACTGCAAGCAAAATGTTTGGTGATCCTCAGATAAGTATCAATGTGTACATAAACATTCTGTCTCTGTGCGGCTTAAAGGATAAAAAAATGAACCCTGATGAAAATAAGCAAGTGTTTTAATTCCAAATTTTATCTCATGTTTATTCTTGTCATAGTGAGCTTGTGAAAGCAGCTTAAGATGTGCTTTTAAAGATTGTATCTGAGTGCTGATATTTTCTAATATGTTTGAGGATATTTGAAGCTGTCGCCTATTATTATTAATCACACCCTTGGGTAAATGTTTTGACAATACAATTGCAGGGCCAATTAAAAAGCATAAGAAGTTGCAACTCTGACACTTTTCTGTCATTACTGTTAATGATGGTATCACTGCTATTCTAGTCATTTGAGCCTCCAAACATTTACAATATTTGCTTAAGACTGCAACAAGAAAGCTTACTCTCCTACTGAGGTGAGAAACGTTGAAAGAAAGAAAAAGAACATTTTAAAGTTGTCTTGATGTGTAAGGATTTCTTTGGAAGTTTTTTTTAATGTTTCCTATTTGTTAGTAGGACATTTTTAAAGTACTGGACTCTTGTGGGAGACAAGTAATCTTTGTCTTAGTATTCAGAGTTCTGCTTAGATTCTGACTATGTATCTTCTTTTTTTCATAATTTAACCTTATTTTTAAAGAAGAACCAATGCATGACCCAACTGATACTGCTTAGATTAAAACTATTTTAGGTAGAAACAGAGGTTACTAGCACTCCAAGTATAGCCATAAGCAATGAGTCTTCTTGCCATAAAGAATTTAAGATTGTAAATATAATTCCTGTACAAGATCAGGATAAAAAAAGTAAAATCTTGAGAGGCTGGGGTTTTTTTGTTTGTGTCTTGTTGGTTTTTTCAGTGTATCAGACATTCAAGAGAAAGACTCAATTCTGAGAAATCAGAATTTTGTAGTATCTGTAATATATCGCAGACTATTTTAACTTACACAAAAGGCTAGAGCTTGTGATACCTGACCTAGAACATCAAACAGAAATTCACTTTGACATAACAACTTTGAAACAGGACATTTGCAAATAAAAATACATATGTTCCAAAAAATCCTCTGGGAGGAATTCACCTGAACTACTGCTAAAGGGCTGTTTCATCAAGTAACCATGGGTGTGTGTGTTTGTGCTTCACAGCAATAACTGAACCCTCCAAACCCTCCTCACCATCCCTGTCTGCACATTTCTACCTCACTCATGGGAATCCTACCGAGGGACTCACACGCTGCCACCAGCAACACCACAGCTGGCCTGTGACAGAGACTGCACTGCTAGGAACAAACAAGCTCAGATTTCAGATCTGCAGCCCCATCAGACATCAGACTTCCTCCATGACACAGGGACATCAGCTAAAGGAAGCCACGGCCATGCCACCCTCAGCTCATCCCCACCGGGGTGTGCTGGGGACCCTGTGTGCACACTGACAGCAGCTGAGTAACCAGCAATGCAGATCTGCTGCTCCTCAGGGAACAGGTTATATCCAGCTAGTGCTTTGCCTGCCCTTCTCATCTCCAGTTATGCATCCTTCCCTTCTATCCTAGCCCCAGAAACTGAGGGCCAGGTACTTGCTCACAGAAACACAGTGCTGGATGAGAGGGAGGGGGACACATTCAGCACACCCGTGCTGGGTGTTCTCCTTCTCCTGGGCTGGGAAGACAAATCCCTTCCCATACTCTGCTACCAACATTTTTCTTTCCTTTCTTCTTTTCTGTCCTCTTTCCTTGCTTTTCCTGTTTCCTTTTTTGTTCTTTTTCTCAAATTCTGTATGTCTTGTGTCTGCCTTTCACACAGACCCTGGTGCCACATTGCCACTCCCAGAGATGGAAACCCCAAATGCCATCCCTGCTCCTGAGAGTGCTTGGGGCTGTAGCAGCAGACCTTGGCCTGTGAACTGTTTAGTAGGACAACAGGCACTGCTGGTGGAATCAACTTCTGTTTCAAGGCAAAGGTTAAGCTCTGACCCAGCTGTAGCACTGCTTACTGTGGGTCAGACCTTAATCACACAGTTCTCAAGCTCACAAAACAAAACCAGCCCTAGCCTTGCTGTGTACTGCACAGGGACACTGCTGGCTTCTCCAGAGCAAGACCAGGCCCAGCCCATGGAGGGCCATATTGATCCAGAAACACTTTCCTTTAGTTACTAGCTCCCAGGTGTCAGCTCAGCTTCAGCTCTCAGAGGTGGAGGTGATGCCATGACCTCCACTGCCATGCCTTTCCCTACCCAGCCCTCTCCTGAACACTCTGTAGTCATTCCCCCCTGGTCAACAGCCACGTGCAAACATGCAACATTCAGACCAGGCCGATCTAGCATTTACATTAGGAATGTTTTCTTGCCCCTGTGACTCCGTTCACTACAAGCATGCAGATTTCCAACCTGTCCTCCACCTTATTTCTGTACCACTTCACCCTCCTTCAACTCTTCCCCTTTCCATTATTAAAGAAGACCACAGCTTTTTCTTTCATAGGAAGCTGTAGTTAAAAGTTATGTTGCCTTCTCAGTGTGTGTTTCTGCTAGAAAGACTTAACTGTTCTCGGGGGCCAATCTTTTGCACTGGTGCATATGTATTACTTGTCGCACAAGCAGACCTGGCCAAGCATAGCCTTCCCTGCTGTTAGCTTTCTGTTTCCATTATGACTTCATTTACTGCTGAAATTAAACCTGTGTGTGCACGTATGTGTGTGAGTTGTGATTTCCCTGGGAATATTAGCAGGGGTTGGAACTCAAATGTAGCTGTAGAAAGCATTAACAACTCAGTCCTGCCTTGGAACTTTTTTTTTCCTTTTCCCTCCCATCCCCTTATGAAGTTCAAATAGCAATCATAGGCAGCATCTCTTCCTTCCCCCGCATTGTGCTGGCCCTAATAAATGGGAGTCTGCTCCAAAAGCAGTTGAAAGACACCCAAGGACATGCACATCCTCTTGTTTGGGACTGCCTACCAAAGGTGGAAGCTGAGAAGAGTACTGCTGCTGCTACTGTCACACTCAAAGGACAGATGGTTGCAGCCAGCTTTGGCAGAGGAGGCAGGGCACAAGTGAAGAGCACAGACTATCAGAGATGGTCCACGTCCTACAGCTCTTGGAATCTGCAAGAGGCAAAGCTTACTGAGTGAGTGTAACAGAGATGGTACATCGACCTGCTGTGTTGTAGAGAGACAGTTATGATTCCTGCTGCTTAAAAGCAGCAGAAAGAAAATGCAAAGCATCAATTGAATAATAATGGGGAATTCTGAGGATTTAAGCCAACATTTCTAAGCCAAAACTTAGCTATGCAGAGGCTGTTCCTCTCCTCCACAATGTTGGCTTTGCACAATTTCCCCTGGAGTTACTGAGCCTTTGAGCCTTGCTGACGTCAGGTCCCCGCTTGCTGGAATAGCTGGGCTTCAGGTCACACCTCCACTTCCTAAGACTGTCCCATCTTCTGGTAGCAAAAAGGCAATTATAATAGAATTGTAGAATGGTTTGGGTTGGAAGGGACATGCAAATGTCATTCAGTCCACCCCCCTGCCATGGGTAGAGCATCTTCAACTAGATAAGCTGCTCACTACTCTAGGTATGGGCAGCTGGATATACGGCCTGACTGCCAGTCCTCCAGACTCCAGGATATGTTCCTGTAAGACTCCTAAGTTAACCTTGGAAATTGATTTGGCTTACACACAGCATGGTGCAAATTACAAAATCTCTACTGCAAAAGACCATAGTGAAATCAATGTCAGAGTGTAGATCAGCTGACCCTTCTCCCTCCAGGCAATGCAAGTCCTTGCAACACCCAGGAACTTGTTTCAGTGCAGGCTGCTCTGTGTATTGTAAAGAAAACAGGGCTGCCTGACCCAGGGGCTGTGAAGCCCAGCCTGGGTTTGAGGCACCTAAAAGCTAAAGGCTCAATCACTTTTGCTCTGCAGTTTCTTCAAGTGGGAATGAAATTACTTCCCTCCCCCTCTCTATTTAAAGGAATTAATGATATTTTCTGTCCTGCCTATCTAGAGAGAGCAAATAATTGGAAGAGAATTGATCTTTTGAGGTAACAACATCAGCACAGCCTTCTTTCTCCCCCACCCCTACTACCTAATTTCTATTTCAGCAGAAGGAAGGTTTATGAAGGAAATTAGTTTCACCATTTGCATACACCAATATATTTAGCTGGTGGCTGTGCAGGTCCAATTAACTCAACTAACAATATGGGTGAAATGAGGTTATTGGATTATACTTGTAGCCAATTAGAGTTGCTACGGTTGAATTACTCCCTTTCTTAACCTTATTTAAAGTTAAGAAAACATATTGATGGTGAGACTAGATGGTTTTACTCCCTCTGGCTCCAAGAATAAAATATTTCTATTTCCCCCAGAGATGTCTTAGAATCAGAGAGTCTGCATATATGAATGAGTATATTTTATGGTCAGGCACGGCTAAATTTGTGCAATTGCATCAGCTTGCCCGGGGATTCTGTGGATGCCCCCTCCCTGGAAGTGTTCAAGGCCAGGTTGGATGGGGCTTTGAGCAGCCTGGTCTAGTTGAAGGTTTCCCTGCCCATGCAGGGGAGCTGGAACTAGATGATCTTTAAAGTCCCTTCCAACCCTAGCCATTCTGGTTCTATGATTCTATTATGTGGGCAGATCAGACTGATGTTTGAAGGCAAACCAACCCTATTTGTTGTGCTTCTCTGGGCTTTTCCCAGGGAAAACAAAACTGGAGGATGCACCTGCTGCGCGCCAGTCCCAAATGGGCTGTCCCCTGCATGGGGCTTGAAGCAGGGCTAGTGTGAATTTCAGCTCCTTTGCACCAAAGGCTCAATGGATCCCTTCGTAATGCAATGTAAACATGGCCTAATGTTTTCTTAACAGAGTACATTTTTTTTCCTCTCATGTAAATGCTAAAGGCCATTTGGGTTCACAAATCCATTTCTCTCTTTCATGGGGATTTTCCTGATAAAATTAAAGTCTGCCTATTTTCAAGTGCTTGCAAACAAGACAGACTTTCTCTATTAAGCCTGGAGTATACCTGCTCCATATTTCTGCAAGGACTTGGTACTGCTCCACAAGACTTCCCCAACATCATAGCAGTTTTTCATGGGCTCAGCTTAGAAAAGGCCACAGAAGATGAGAGCCACAAGACAGCTAGCTCTCTCCTGAGGGAAGCCAAAAGTTTTTGATCCTGTGCAGTGGTGATTTCAAAAAATAATTTGGTGATTGAAAAAGGAGAAACAATATTTTGGATCAGAGGAACTGGTTTACTGGATGTAAAAGAAAATTTATGTTGAATTTTTATGTAAAGTTTTGAGAATCTGAGAATACTTATCTAAAATAAGGTTAATTAAAGTTTGTTCAAAAAGGAAAACTGCAGTGCATCTTGTAACAAACAAACATCTACCTTGTTAAAAACATAACCAAGCTTTTTAGGATCTTTCAGAATGAGAAAATAGCTGAAACTGTCATAAATGGAAGAAAATATTCAATACTTTCAAATTGTATTTTACTCCTGCTCAGGGAATGCTGGCACTTCTTTATTCCCCAAAATATATTTTCACTCAGTTCTGTTTTTGAAACTGTGTATAAAAGTTTGACAGTGATCATTCATCCTCACCAGTATCTCCCCATGAAGATGATCTGGGCTTCCTTGCTTTCAGCATTGTGACTATCCTGACAAGCAGAAGCCTGAGGGTGGGAACAGTCAGGGTGGACCCTGCGGAAGGATTCATGCCGTCTACCCCTGGCTTTCCCTAGACAAGATTTTCCTCATTTGCCTGCCAGTGGGAATGACAGACTTTGGGCTGGAATGCTGCAGAGTCAGAGGTCAGAAAGGTGCTCAATATCCCAAACCAGCACAGTGGTAACAACCTCTCTGTGGTGTGTCCTTGCCGGCGGGACACTGGGGGAGTGACCATGAATCAGCTTGTTCAGGCTCCATTCTTTGGTGGCCGTGCCGTGGTGCCCATGATGGACAGGGGCCACCGGCAAGGCCACGTTCTCCTTCTCTCCACCACACACGGCCATTGTCCTCCACAGATGCTAATGGACTGGGAAGCTTCCTGAGCTACAAGCCCTCTCATTGTCCCTGGGAAGTGCTTTCACTTGTCTTTGTTTTTCAGCTGGAACCGGCTACACACCATTCAATTCCCAGACATAATGCTGCCCTTTGTGGCTCTCTACAAAACAGTTTGGGGAATGTTGTAATGGGGCCAGGACCAGAGCATGAAAGGATGGGATTGTGTTAGCCAAAGTGCCTGGCTATCTGGAGAAGGCCAGGGGGCCAAGAAGGCTCCAGTCCTTAATGAGCTTGACTGGTTGCCTCCTCTCACCTCCCTCCCCCTCCAAAGCCTTGACCTATTCTTCCAACCCCCAGTTTAAATATAAAGGAAATTTCAATCCTGTACCTAATACTTCTGCATGCTTCTGAGCTTCAAAGTTAATTTTGTATGTCCAAACTATAGGCAAACTATTATCTGTATTGTAAACTGAGTGGCCTGTTAAACCACCAATGCTCTGAGCAAAAATGGCTTTCAGTTGGGAGTTTCTACATTTATGAGGGGACAAAAAGCTCTCTCCCTAATGTTTGAAGTTATCACTGCTCCTGGGGCTCCCAGAACCACTCCTACAGAGGAAGCCCTGTCTATCAAGCTGATAGAGTCCTGTTATGTCCTCCAAAAAGCAGACAGTACCACAACACATGCTGATCTCCCAGTGGATCCAGACAGACCCTGCAGAAAAAAAATGCCTCCATACACAAATAATGAATGCGGATGTTGTTCCTTGGGAGCAATTCTGCTCTATTCATAAGTGAAATGGCTCCAGTGTGATTGAGGGCAGATAAGAGCACAACCAACCATCCATCTGCGGTACTGACACACAGCACGTTAATTGGTTCATTTCTCACTGCATTTTCCTAGAAGTTGCCTAAACAGATCAGCAAGGACACCTGAGAACGCCTTTACCAAATGTTGTTAATAACAGCTTATTAATCATTCACAATAATGACTCCTATAGAAGAATAAATGCAGTGGAAAATAATCTGGCTTTTCCTAAAACCCGACTTGATTCAACACAGCTTCATGAGCACGTTGTATGGTCATGTGTCCAAATTCAAGAATACTTCTTCACAAAGGTGTTCTGTTTTTGCAAACCCCAGAAGTAACAGCCTTTGTGCTTTAGATGTTAAGCTCATCACTGTCTGGAGGGGAAAAGGAAGTGACACCCTGGTGCAGCAGGGAGAGCTGTACTAGTGTCTTCTTTTGCACTGCACTGCATTGGCAACCAGCACAGAGAGGGCACTGCACTCACTTCTGAATTGCTGTGAGAGATACACTGCTTCCACAGCAAGAACAGCAGCCTTTGGCAGGACTGGGAGTTAGCAGCTGGGCTCTCTGTCTACAATGGTGTCTCCTTGGCCTAGTGCAGAAACAAATCGTGTTACCTTCTGTGCCCAGTTTTCTTCTTTGCCTAATTTCCTGGAGTTAGGAAGCTGACCCCCTTCTCACAGGTCCCACTAGATTTCCCACTCCATATATTTGCCAGTGGAAGTGTCGAAATTTGCACCAAAACATGCAAACGTTCAGTTCTGAATCCTTGGTTCCACTTGGTGCAAGCTAACATTTGCTTTCTCTGCTATGCCAGTGTATGTGTGAAGGGCAGCTCACAGATATCTGTGTGCTGGAGAAAACAACATCCCAGACCGTGTTCATAACAGCTTAGGACATCCCCAAAGCATTTTGGTAAGCTGCTGCTCTATTTGTTCTTGTTTGGTTGTCTGTTTTTTTAAAAGGTCGCTTCTTAAATGTGAATGTTGTCCCTCTCCTCTGTGTAAGCACAGATGATTTGTGAATGATCATGCTGGGAGTCCCTTCATAGGCGTGTTTTGTGATGCTGCACCCTAAACTGCTTTGATTGTTCTCTCTCACTGGGAGCCATGCCATCAGTATTAACACCACTCCAGTAGGCTTGATCAGCTCCTGCCCTTCAGGAGAAGGCTGAGGGGGCATTCCTCACCCTGGAGAGGCTATTTTGAATACTGAAGTGCTGGCTGCATTACGATTTAACCCAGCAGTCCTCCGCCTGTTTGTTGCCACCACCTTGAATTTTGTTTCAAGTAGCTTAGTTAAATGATCCAAGTGGCCTAAGCCTCTTCCTAAAGGAGCTTAAGAGGATGTCTAGGGACACCAGAATATGAATGTGAGGAAAATGCAAGCTTGATATCTTGGGCATGCTTTTTTCTTCTCTCTACTCAAATAGAAAAAGACCATCTGGAGCATCATATATTCATTGTGCAAATGATAATTTTGAACCCATCTGAATAATTATTTCACTGTGAGGAAGGGACAGGAAAAATGAGACTTGGAGTAGTGCACTGCTCCCCAACTAAAGGTTGTCTGTCACCCTGAAGGTCCTTCTTTTAGATACTACAACTGAAAAAAGGGAGGTGAAAGAATTTCATTCATCTGTTTTCCTCACATCCCCAGCCCAACTCCTTAAAAGGAAGCCTGAAGGAGACAGTATGCTCTTCCAGCTGATCTTGGGGACGAGATTTGCTCAAGAAGTCTTGGGTGATGTCTCCTGCCTTTACACTGTGCCAAAACAACTCCTGCTTCAGGCTTCTTGAAAGCATGGAGACTGACTTCAGCTTCAGTCTCTTCCCAGAGAGAAATACAATATGAATGCAGGAGATTTGGAAAGGTCTGTGAGAGAGTGGCAGGTAAATTTGAAGTGTCCTGTGATTGCTCTTGCTCAGCACATGGTACAGGCTGCTGTGCACTCTCTTCAAACTCATCTGATGGGCATGAATTTTTAATTACAATAGCACATATATTCTTTTATCAGCTGATAACAGAACCGAAACACATCACAACTGAACAGCCACTTGCTTATTGAGCAGTGTCAGAAAGGCCTAATAAAAATCAGATAGGACACTGACCGGAAGTGGGCACATAGAAAATAGGCATCTGGGCCTCCTTTTCTAAGCAGTCTACTGTGAGCTGAGTCCCAGTTTTAGTCCTGCACAGCAACAATCCACTGAAGTATTCAATGGGTCGATGGTGGGATAATAGGAAGTTAGGGATGGTGAAAATGTAATATTACCTTGCAAGATTAAATTGAACAATTTATTTCTTACTGTGATTTAAAATGCTCCCTTATGATGGCACTCACACATCATAGACCAAATATGTACATTTGTATTCTGAGGTGAGTCTGGTCTTGAGTGATGTAGCTCCACTCACATCTATGAAGCTGTTATGGTTTTAGTCCCAGGAACACCAAATGGCATTAGCAGCCAAAATACATGGCTCTTAATCTTTGTGTGAGGAAATTACATATGGAAAACTGTATTCAAAATCATAACTAACATCTACGTAAATTGAATGAAATTTGAAGCTGTGATGTCGGTCTGTTAAAGGAGATCAGAGCTGAGCTTTCTTCTTCCTTCAATATGTAGAGAGTACATATCCTTACCCAGGTTTCAATAGGTTTTACCATGAAATTAGTATCATTATCCTCAGGAGTTAGGTACTGTAAAAATGTAATTCTTTACATTGAAATCTGAGGGTCTAAATAATGACCCACCTGAGGTTACTTGTGAGCCAATTGCATCATCAGAAATGAAGGTCTGCAGCCCCAAACCATGCTCTTTGTCAAAATAAACACAGAATAATTTATGTGGTTTTGGAAGCATTCAGCCCACTTCAGCTTCAGGTTTGTCTTTTTTGTTGTTGTTGGATTGTTGAAAATTATGTGAATTTGCAAACCGTAATGTAGCAGAAAATAGAGGGGAAGGCAGTACTTTTTTATGCCACCTATCAATTCAGAAAGATTGTCACTTTATCAAGTACCAGGTGTGTTTTATTTAAATTGCTGAGTGTGGGGATGCTTCGAGGGTAGATGGGCAATCTGTGCATTTCTGTCTGAGGGTAGGCAATGTATGCCTCTTCAAATATTTCCTTCTCTGGAAAAGCAGGTGACAATTTAAAAGAAATTATTACTTTCTGAAAAGAGCTACAAGGCAACTTTAACTCCCACAGGACTGAAAGAGATCAGAGGAATCAGAGAAGGGAAATGGTGTTTCTAGCACTTCCCACAGCAGATGTCCATTTTGAGGCTTCTTATTCCCTCTCATGTGTTCAAAAGCCAGGTTGCTATTTGCACAGCACTGCCATTGACATAACAAACTCTGCCAGACCCAGTCACACAAAAACATAACGCGTAATTTGTCAACCTCCTACCAGCGTTCTCAGCAGTCAGATAACACTGCTGCATTGCGCACCTCCAGCCCCGCGTCCCCCTGCTGTAAAGAAAGGACTGGAAATGTTTAAAGTATTCTAAGTGAGAGTAGATAAGCAGAAGAGTGGATAAAATTCAAGGCATGGTTATGTTGCAGCCACGGTGAGAATCATTGCAATATGAACATACCTGAAGTAGCTTTAAAATACTAGGCATCTGTAACTGCGACAGTCCAGGGCTCAGCAAGGGCTAGGAAGCCTCTTTTCAAATCAGAGCAGTATCTATGTAGATTCTACTAGCACCTTGAAAACTAGTGCTGGTTTGTCTAAAGTGAGTGCAGAAAAAGATCAAGTCTGAAGGAGGAAAAGACCTGAGTCTGAAAGAGGAAAATGCAATATGCTGAATTTCAGGCAGGCTGAAGTTTAGGTGATGCTCTTTCGACAAAGAGTTGTTTGGGACTGATTAGAACTAAGATGAAGAGAACAGACCATGAAAAGCAATCTTGTAATGGGTGAGGGATAGATAAAGTGACTCAGAACAGCCTCCATGATGAGCTGGAGATAATCTTGAGCTAGTTTCTACTGATCCATGCTCTGGGTTACTCACTTCCTCTGTGATGAACAACAGTTCATTGAAAGGGATCATTTTCAGCATCAAAAGTCGAGTGGGAAAAAAGGCATCAGAAGCTGACCCTGGTATTCATCTCATAATTAGGAAAATTCAACCCATGAAGGAGGCTGAAATAATAAAATTTCCTTTGGGAGAGGGTGCATGCACTCATGTGCAGCTCATGGGCAAGCTCATAGACTTTGAAGTTCATTAATGTGAGGGCATGGAAAGTAAATGCCCCAAAGTTTGCTGTTGACAAATGATTGTGCTTCTGAAATGGTAATGCAAATGCTCTGAGTTGTGAAATACAGCTAATAAAATTAATCTTGCAATATTATAAATCTGTTAGAGACAGATAACATGAGAATTTTGCTCTACTGTTTCACAGTACAGCAAAAACCAGTGAAGAGGTGTTCAGAAGGAAGCCTAGAGCCTAAATATTTCCAGGTGACTTTGGTGGTTTAAAAAAAAAATCTGTTTACATAACCTTCCACAAAAACATACATTATGCATAACACCAGCTTCCTCCACCCAAGAATTACTAAAAGAACTACCCAAAAAATAAATATATACTCTATATTATGTTAATTTTTTAAAGAAAAGTTAAGCAATTGTATGAGCTTCTGAGGGCTTGGGAGATTTAGCAGCTTGTGGGTCTGTTTTTTGTTTGGGTTTTGAGCCACAGCTGTTAAAACATTCCTAACAGCAACTGTTCTTCAGATATGGATTTCAAAATCAATGGCCACTCTTTATATGAACTGGATTTAGGGGTATCTCATTCTAGTTCACCGTCAGTAGGTTCTCATATTTCCTGCATTGTAAATTACCTTTCTGCAGCTCCTCTTGCTGATAGCCAAGAGGAACATCCAGCTAACAGCACAAAGGCTGGACAACTTTCACCTCACTTGATAAAACTTGTTCAGTTCAGAGACAAACTGGTATGAGGAAACTTACACTCACATCAAAAAGGAAAAATGCTAGAGAAACCTGTTGCAAAGGGATCGTAAAGCTCAAATCAGCTACAACATGGAAATTAGGGCCACAAAGATAGTCAGAGGGCTGGAGCACCTCTCCTATGAAGACAGGCTGAGAGAGTTGGAGTTGTTCAGCCTGGAGAAGAGAAGGCTCCAGGGAGATGTTGTAGCAGCCTTCCAGTACCTGAAGGGGCTGCAGAAAAGCTGGGGAGGGACTTCTTACAAGGACATGGAGTGACAGGACCGTAGGTAATGGTTTCAAAGTGAAAGAGGGAAGATTTAGAGTAGGTATTAGGAAGAAATTCTTTACTGTGAGGGTGGTGAAACACTGAAACAGGTTGCCCAGGGAGGTTGTGGATGCCCCATCCCTGAAAGTGTTCAAGGGCAGGCTGGATGGGGCTTTGAGCAACCTGGTCTAGTTGAAGAATTTCCCAGTGCAACCTTCTTTGGCTTACAGAGCAGATGAGGGTACACTGATGGGCATATCTGGGTTTCAGCATCTAAAATACAATCTGTGTCAGAGGGTGGAGGGACAGAAGGCCGACTGTTGTGCAGATTCAAGGGGACTGGACATGATAGACAAATTAAAAGCTTTGAATTACTTAACATCAGATTGGCCACAATAATGTAATATAAAAAGCTGCCTGAAACACAGAACTATTGGGTTAAATTCTTACATATAAATATTTTTGCTTGAAAAGCTTTCAGTTAATTGGGGCCTGTCAATTGTTCTGACTGAGATCCATTCAAACAGCATGCTGCAAAGTGAGGGATTGCCACTAATTGAATTGCATGGACACTTCCTATGGCTACATCCTATCAGCCCCAGACCCAAAGAAACTAAGAATCTCTCCCATGAAATATCTCACTTTGCTGGACACTGCAAAAGGAGAGGGTCGCCTTCATAATGATCTGAATATTCATACCTACTCCCAGCTTAGCCTTGCAAAAGTGTTTTTGTATGCACCAAAAAGCTCTACAGCTATTTGCATAACTTTCACATGATCAAGTAATGATCAAGAGATGGTCCCACTCAAGGCCTTCTTCCAGCCTATTTCTAGATCTTACCTGAAAACTCAGGATTGATTTTCAGCACATCTGTTGTTTCCACAGTTCAGGTGTTGGGCATAAGCTTTGAAGAGGCTTGAGTTCTCCTGTGTTGATGGAATTGTTCTCATGCATTTCCTGTAGCTCAAGACGAGATTGAACTATCTGTGTAAACACAGACCTCAAAGAGTTAAGGAAGCTAAACTGACTAGTTGTGACTTTTTTGCCTTTGTATTAGGTCTAAATTTTATTTCTAAGATGTTAGGAACTGTGCTGCAGTCCTTGATGCAACAGGGGTTATCTGCTATCTTAGGTCACATCACACTAGGCTGATCGACCTGAACTGTCCTTCTCAGTCACACGGACAAATCTTGGCTTCTGTAATTGAAGCTTCCAGGTCTTGTAAGAGAACACAACTTCTGCTCCAGCTGGTTTTGTTCTTCAAAGAAGATGTCTTGGACATTCAGACTCGGTAACACCCTCCAATAATGGTACAACCCTTGCTTAGAAATCTCTTGTGTCCCATTTTCTCATTTTTAATCTCATGAGGTCTTGAGTCTCAGCTCTACACAAAACACAGATCTAAGCCAGATAATTTCTAAAACATAGTAACTCACATTTCTACCACTGCCAAATAAAATCTTCTCTGGCTTAACCCAGGGCATGTCTTTTCAGCATAAAGATGTTCCTGAAGCAGCAGGAAACTGGCTGGACATTGTTCTCCCTGCCCTGACTGTATGCATAGAAACAGGATTGTGAGCAGAAACAAGAAAAAGGGAACAGTACTTCAGGTTGGATCAATGCCACTTGGCTCTTGTTTTCAGTCTCTTTGTGGCTGGTAAAAGCTGAGCAGCCTCATTTTGGGATGGACAACAGATTTCAAGAGTACTGCCAAAATGATCTGCATTACCTGTGTTATCTTCATGCCTGCTGGAATGAATACAGACTTTTCTTAGCACCGTGGTTGGTACTCAGCAGGAGAGTGAAGGACAAGCAACTCATTTGGGAAATTCACCTTGTAATCTTTCTGTGGAAGCAGCAGTGTGTAGTTTCTCCGTTTCTCTTTTTTCTTCTTCTTCTTCTTTTCTTTTTCACTGTGTTCTTTAATTGGATACACTCCTGAGTACTTTTTGGAGACTGAATGGATGCCAGGATGGATGTCTGGATCTATGGAGGCAAAAGAGATGTCTGATTCATTTGTAAGCAGCATCTCCCATGCACTTACATGCCTACAAATTTCAGGAAGAAAAAAGGCTCTTAGCTTAAGGGGAAAAAAGCACTGCTTGAACATGTCATTAAATGTATGATTCCAAGCATTCAGTGAGAAATGCAAAGCTAATAATAACTATAATTAACATCCCTCAACACTGACTGGCAGCTTCATTCTGAAGGATGGCACCACTCCTCTCAGAACTGAATACACCCATGGGACATTAACACAGTAAGCAAATATTTAGTCTGGAAGCCTCTCAGAGCACCCAAGAAAAAGCAGTAGTGCCCATACTCTGCCACTGCAAATCTATCTCAGTTCCCTCCACTTACGTTTACCCTTGCTGTCCCCTCTCTGATAGCCTGGTGGTCAAGTCCAGCTCTGCAGATGGCTCCTCTGATGTTTTCTCCTCTCATTTTCAATTACTTTTCTGCCCAGAAGTAGAGCAGGCAAGTTATGAAATTTGGGTCCATGGAAGCATTCAGACCTAACATTGTTCCATCTCCTGTTTTCTGACCATATTAAGTTTTCAAGGGCCTGTAATCCAATTTCGCTTTCCTTTTCTCTGTAACTGGACTCCAGTAGCCTCTGCCTCTCCTGTCACTTCACCTTGCTCTCTGACCTATATCACTACTCACGGGTTCAGTTTTCCTCCCAAGAGCCTATTACAGGTGATAGTCCAGAGGCAGCTCCATGTCTACAAGGGTTTTGGATCCCTAAAGGATCTCCACTACCTCCTTTCAGCTTTCTAGGCTGCACTGCCAGGCTACCTTCCTTTCAGGTGCTGAACTGCCCTTGTAAAGGCGGGCAGTCAGAGCAGAGCAGAGTGTTTGATCCCCACTGCCCTTAAAGGACCAGACCACACTTGAGAGAAGGCTTTGTAGCTAAACTAGATTAGAGTTCAATAGGAAAAAAGAAAGTGCAATTGCTAATGTAATATTTTATTCTGGCCACATCCTGAGGTTTTGGAGCATGAACAGTCACAGTAGAAATGTCATCAGTGTCGTTAGGCCCAGCAAAACCAGAAGTTATCTTGGCATGTTTTCTTGTCCATCTTGCTTGTATCACACGCAAAGCACACTTCCTGTTGTCATTTTTTTTTCACCCCTGATAATCTGATATATTCAAGGAAGAAAATCAAGCCTGAACAGTGAAAATTGCAGGACAAACATTTTGTTGAGCAGTTGCCTTCTGATCTAAGCTGCTGATAGTTACAAAAGCAGCATTAATCAGAATTGTTTAGGGAAATAAAACCTCAATTCCTCATTCAAGCTCCAGTTCTGCATGTCTTTATTCATGTAGAGCTTCACAGTGCTCTATAATCAGTCCCACAACAACATGTTACACTCCTGTTTCCTGCAATGCTCAGTAACACTGTAGTAGCACAGGACATGGCTGCCATTCAGCACAGTCAGGGGGTTACAGTTCACCATCCAGTTTTTGGTCCAATGTCAGTCAAACCTGAGAAAGGCTAATGTAAAGTGATGTTGGTTTGGGTCAGCACCTCCATGTCCTCTGGTGCCAATTCTCACCATTTTATCTGCTCTGCTGTCCAAATGCTGTGTCCTAATTAACCTCAGCAAGAGGATCCAACCTGCCAGAAGCTTACAATGGTAAAAAGTACATGAGAAGCTTTCCATTTACATCTTGCCTGCATTGCTGTAAAATGGTGACAGAGCTTTGTATCTGATGCTGAAACATTTTGAGCCTTTCTCGAGCAGCAGTTGAAATGCAGCTCACCACAGAAACAACTGAATACTCACCAGCTCATCTTTGCTTTTCATCTTGGCAGTGTCCAAAGAAGTGCTTGCAGTGTTGGTGCTTTCTGTGATGCAAAGATGTTGGCTGGTGGCTGTTGCAAACAGCAAATGTTCACTCTTTAACTTCCTTTCTCTAACTACAGCTAATTTATCATACAAAGGTGCTTCCTCAGATATAGAAACTGAGGAACTGGGATTCCCTAAAAGACAGATTGCACCTGATTGCTTTTTCTATTAACCTTTCATTTGAGACTTAAAATTTTATCCAGCTAAAACAAGAGAAGCTAACAAAAGACTCTGACTCCAGGTTGGTCCCTTTATTTTGAACTAAGAAACCAACCTGAAGGGCCTCAGTGTGAGCTGCAATTTAGCAGTAGCACAGCAAAATAGTTTTGTAGCAAAAAGGATTGTTCATTTTGCTAAGAATTGTTGGCACAATTTCTTCTGTAATGAAAGCTGACAGGGAACTTCTTTTAACCTGTCACTCAGTCAAAAAATGCAACTGCATGATGTGGTTATTTATCTTCATGGGAAAGTTGAGAACTTTGGGGGGGAAAAGTTTCCCAAAAGCATTCCCAGAAGCAAATTCTATAGATTAATTTCCAGTTCACTGTGAGCTTATTGAGAAAATAAGAAAAAAAAAAAAAAAGAAAAAAAGAAATTAAAAAAGCCTAATTATGAATCCAGAGAGAGAGCAATCACATTGAAAGCAAAAGCTGCAATTTATAAATGTAGAAGATGGGACTTTATTCCACACTCAGAAAAGGGAATATGCTGCTAATGAAAGTATATTTTAAAAAGAGCTAAAAAGGGTACAAAGAGACCCTTTTTACATATGTGTAAAGTGTGCCCCAACTCTACTGAAATCCCCTTTTAAGAGAAGCAGCAGTCATCTCCTTCATTTTCTACTCTGACCTGCAAATGCTTCAGAGTGGTCCGTTCTTCTGGTGCTTCAATGACAGAGAGAAAGTTAGAGTCAGCCTAGTTAATGAAGGCAGTAATTTCCCATTTTTGGCACAGCTGCTTGTCAGACAATGCCCAGGAAGTGTGGAGGATGCTTTGGGGGAAAACTGTTGGACTAGGAATGGGGTTGTCCAGACTGTGGAGCTTGGTCCTGAAGCACAGGGCACCATGCCCGTCTTTCCCCTGGGGAGATCCAGGGCACTCCAGTACATTCTCAGTGCCAACAACTGGGGCCTTGGCACAGAGTTCGTAGGTCCTGTAGTTTCAGCACAGAGAAGGAAAGCAAGGTGCACTATTGGTTGCTTTGCCAGAAATCTGCAAACATGCCCTGACTCTAAGGCAGTCCTCTCAAATGCGCTGATATGCTCTCCACAGGATATGCAAGATATGTGGAAAGGCCAGGAAGTTACATGTGTCTACAGGACACCCAGACCCTTTTGAGGCTAAGCAAAACACTCAACGGAATCTCAGCTGGTATTGGACTCCTGAAATATGCCTTTCTCATGGAAAGCGGTACAAATTAAATAGCAACAATCAACACTTTCAATTGCAATGATCAATACACTCACCCAAAATGGGGTGTTCAGATTTAGATATTTTTTTCTGTCCTAGTTTTAGCCAGGACAGCACCAATCTTCTTTTTAGTAATTTTACAAGGGTTTAGAAAGAAAAGCAGATAATACCTTCTAGGAGAGGGATGAACAGAAAGTAGGTGGAACACCTAGAAACTAGGATCCCAGGGTCATTAAAAAAAAACAACAGTAGGGTAGGAATTTGACACTCTGTTTAGAAATGGACCAAGAATTAATTTTTATATCCATGAACAATTTTGAAAGTTATAGAATAATTTTATTTGGTGATTAATTACACCATTCATCCTGAGCCAATAAATATTTCATTTTAATGTTGATAATTTAAAGAAAAATATTAAAATAAACAAGTTCTGTACCAAAATTTTGGACTATTTCATGTAAAATGTTGGAAAGAAACTACCAACTTACATGTATTTCAGGATTCTTGGTTTTGCCTCCAATCATAAACATCTGTGGTAAAGCAACATAAATTAGTTCTTTGAGTCTATGCCATGAAATCTGCATTCTCTGCTTTATTCTGAAATAATGAGTGTGAAAAATAAGTTTCATTTTATAGGACCACCTTAGATAATAAAGACTGCTGCCTTGTAAAGGCCAAAATTATATTTTAAGATCTATACACAAACAGCTTCAGCTGCTTGTTTTGCTGTGTGTTTGCTGGCAATGCTTTTGTTGCTATAGATTAATTTTTTTAAAAAATCTTCCAATTGAAGATTAGTTAGATTCAATCTATGTCAAAAGATGAGGTATTTCAGCTGGTAGAGAACACAAGGCAGAAAATTATTATAATTTTAAATGAAGGAAAGAATGGAACAGCAAGGCTTTCAACTCGATAGAAAAGTCTGCCTGCTGCAAGCAAATCCTTTTAGAAATAATTGCCTATGATTAGTGTTTTCAAATCTGCAAAATCGTCATCTTGCTGTTGAGCGGAGACAATGCTGAGCTGAAACAGAAATGTGTAAAGGAAAGAAAAGCATTTGTATCATTTCTCTACTTACACCCGGCCATATTGAAGCTGTGTGTCTCTTGGACAGCGCTGCAGCCGCAGGACTCTGCCTGCTGTGAAGGCGTCTACAGCTCCAGGAGAGCACTGGCCAGAGCTTGGAGCTGCTAGCCTGCTTTTTTTTTGGAAGGGAAACTGCTGGTGACTGTGTGAATCTCTCTTTCACTTGCCTCAGTGAGCCAGGAATGCTAATCACGGTGGCAGGATTCCGAGAGCCCAGTCACATTACAATTCCTCAATTTGCAGGGCATGTGCACAGTGGGCACCAGGGGCTACTGAGTCCTCTAACAAAAAACGGGTTGTTCTGAGGGTATCCAAGCCCAGGACCCTGCCTTTAACATCGACAGTAGAGGACTTCAAGGGAACTGGTGTGCCAAGCAAGCTAAAAGGTACCATTTCCTGAAAACCTTTTTCAGCCTCTGGCAATTCATAGTTTAGAGATTTTCTGAGCAGGAATTTGCCTCAAGACTATGATGAATTAATTATGAACTGATCTCTAGGAGTATTTATCATACTCTGGAAATATTCCTTCTATGGATCTTCCCACTGCTAAAACAAACCTCACACTTTTGCTCTGTCTTTGGCACATTTTCCACCATCATTTCACCACTGCCTTCACCTGGCATTGACCACAAACCAGCAACACAACCTGTCCACATCAGTTCGCAGAAGTACCCTCATGGCTTAAACTAATGGGTTAAGGCTGTCCTGCTCTTTTCCATTCAGTGATATCCCACATTATTAATTCACTATCAAATTAGTATGTCTGACAAACTACTGTAATCTTGCAGAGTGTTTTAGTGGCATTTGGATTACCCCATGAATTCTGGTTTTACAACTCAAGGTTGGATCTAACCAGTCTACATCATAAACACAGCCTAATTCCATATATCCAAATGCAAATACCACACTGAACAGTACTAATAAGCATACACACCCCCTCAAGCCAACTGATGCATGCTGTACCTTGCTAAACCCCTGAACATCTATTCTTTGTTATTATCATGATACAAAGAAGAAGCTGTGTATAGTGTGGTAAGGAATCAAGAGAGAAAATGAGCCACAGCCAGGCAGGGGAAGAGAGAAAGTGACAGCTATAACAGCTCCAGTGTGGCTGTGCCTGTATCATCTACTCCCATCAAACTAGTTATTGCACTAACACCTAGCAAGAAACATATAACGAGATTTTGACAAGTTAGCTGGTGCTCCTGCTTTCCACAGTTAATAAATAATTGATACTGTCCCAAACACAGAGGAAAGCTTTGTGGAAAACACTGGAAGTTGTATTCTTTCCTGCATCTTGAATGGACATGAATATAAGAGTGTAAAATTGCATGTTTTATTTATGCTTTTATTATATAGCAACCAAAAGACTATTTAATAATCCTTTCTTTCCCTACTCTGGATGGAGTGCTGTCCAGTTGATTAGCTGAGATTTATTCACTTCTCTCATGTGTTTTATTGTTATTTCTAGTTAAGAATCAAAGCTGGAATTATTAATTCCACCAAAGGAGTGCCAGAATTCATCATACCATGACAACACTTGCTTTGATCCAAACAGCTCCTGAAAATGAGAAGAGCTATTTTCTCCACAGAAGCAAACCTTCCATAGTACACCTTTATCCAGGAGTCACACAAGGAGTAACAGAGCACTATTTCCATGGCTTTCACAACAAATGAGGGAAATGGAAAGTATATCCATGCCTGGAGGTAGATCTGCTTGGCAAAACTGAGCTGAGAAGTTACGTTTTGAAGTCCTGAAGTGCTAAATTGACCTCCCAATTAAAGTACACAAGTAGTCAAACGGGTGTCAGTGGGGCTCAGAGACACTTTTGTATTCCTCCCAGCCTTCAAAAGGCTGCAGGCAGGCAGCAAAAACACACAGTGAGAAACAGGTTTCCCAGCATCTTTCACAAAAGCAACATCAGGGATTGCAAGCTTCCTCTCCTGAGATAAACGCCTCTTTTCCTAGCCTAAGCTTCAGATACGAGATATTTTGAAGTAGTAACAGCAATCAGGCAGGAAAACATTGTTTCAGTGAGCTTTTGGTCTGAAAGAGATGATACCTCTCAGCTCAGGACAGTGAGCAGGGGGGGCAGCCCAGCCCAAACCCAGGGGGTGATGTGATGAGGCATACCATGCCACAGCTCCCCATGGACACGGGTACTCACATTGCCCCTCTCTGAGCCAAGAGAGGAGCCCTTATATCCTTCAAAAAAATTCCTGTTTCATGTCTACTGCTTTCCTGGTGCTCAAGATACTGGAGGGAAATGCATGAGCTACAGCAAAAATAAAACCAGAAATGGTGTAGTCTTTGCAGTCAGAGGCATGACGACCATTAAAAGCAGGCGTGGGTGGTGAGCTTTTTTTTTGTTCTCACAACCATATCATGATTTTTTTATGGATAAGAATGAAAGCTGTTAAAAAAATTAGAAAGAAAAAAAAAAGAAGAAACAAGACACAAATACCTTCTTTTTAATCTTCTCAGAGACAAGGCTTTCCTTGCAAACCAGGTGGTGTTTGGTTCTGCCTTTCAGCAACTTGCAAACTCCATTTTAGCCTCATTGTATTGTATCTGCACATACCATTTGAGAGGCTGGGAATTTTAAGAGTGTGTGGAGTCATCTGTTTTCCCAGAATTGCTCTTGTAGCAGAGACAGTTTGAGGGAAAGATCATTTATTAAAAATAAATTTAAAAGGCTGAGGAAAAGGTTTCCTTGAAATAATAGCAGCTTTGGAAGCTTAGATTTGTTGAAAAAACTCACCGTTAGAAGAAAGGCCCCTGAAGTTTTCACCAGAGCAAGGCAATGGGAAGAAAAGAGACTTTGTAAACCCTTATCAGTGCTGCTTTGTCTGGGTACTGTCCTTGTATTTTGTTTGGGAATCAAACAAGGCATGATTACTCACCAAATCCAGATGGGGCACCACATATCTAAAACCTTCCTCCTTTCAGTGTCAGTTTAATCAAGACGACTTGCCATTTTTATGTCACCTGTTCTTTGAAGCTCTGCCATCAACAGCATGGGCCCAAGGGACTGTGGAGACTGGAGAAGTGGGAGGTTTGCTGTGGTCCAGGAAGGCTGTGTCCTATTTTGAACTCATAACTGAACAAACCCAGCAGCGAGGGGAAGGCAGGACTTGCTATTTCAGAGTGTCCTGGCTCTGGCAGTGCCTCTCTATAGTCCTGATGCTCTTCAGCAGCTCTGGCCCTGTGCAAGGTCCAGCAGTTTGCTGGCTCCAAGGGAGGCATGAATTCAGTTTGATATGCTGTCAGGTGTCACCCAGGGCTGGTTACAGCTGTACCGATAAAACTGGAGGTTTTCCTTTCCCAGGTTTCTCTTGCCAAAGCTTGTGCTTGGATGAAGCTTCATTCTTGGGATGATGGGACAGCACTTTCTGCTCTAGGAAAAACAAAAAAAGCCCTATGAAAAAACAGTTCCTTTGAATGCAATCCTTAAATCTCTAAATAGAGAAGGCAACAGAAAAACAACCAGAATTGACTATATTTAGAACTCATGAGTTTAAGTTATAGCTGCTAATTTTGATGGGACTTGACTCATAATTTTGTTAGCATTTTGCATGAATGGTACCATAAACACTTTCACAGAAAGAATGTGAAAAATATCAGAAGCAGAAAGACAAGCCACATCTGAAATTTAACCAAGAAAGCTATCTGTCTTCATCAGACTTGCAGTACTTTAGATCTGCAATGTTTCTGAATGACTGAAAAGAACTGAATGGCTGCAGATAAATTACCCTGAAAGCACTCTGAAATGTCAACACCCACCAGTGGAGAAACTAAATTCAATCTAACAACATAATCTCAACTAGCACTACAGGTTAATGACCTTTTAGTTCACTGTCTAATGGGGCACACATCTTACAAGGATAAATGGATTGTAGAACATAACTACGTATATTGGAATTTCATAAATAAATTATTATAACGTTAATTGGGACTAAATTACCATGTTTTAAAGTCATCTAGTAATTAAACTTTCTAGTGGCTCGGTGCCTAGTTCCTTTTTGTTGTGGAAAATAGTTTCTCTGATTACAGTACTGACAAAACATTGCTGACATAATTTCTGTTTTGCTGTTTTGATCCCTAAAACAAATTACCTCCAAACCCACTACTTTACTTTTAAAACATCTGCAGATACTCAAAGCCTGCCTGGACACAAGCCTGAGTTGTTTCCAGGGTTGCAGCTCCCCTCGTAGCAGCCCCCCTGCCTACTGCAGCAGAGCAGTGTGCCAGGGTAGCTCCTGTCCTGGGTCTGTTCCCCTTGCACCTACCTTCAGGAGAGAAGAGCTGACAGCAGAATCATCAGTAATGGCAATGAGATGTCAACACCCACAACAAGGATATTATAGCTCTTTAGTTCTGAAGGTCAACTGATGTGTTTAGCCTGAGTTGCCCACTAACATGCCTTAAGCAAGTATTTTTTCTTTATTTCATTGCCATATTTTCTCTCACCTCAGTTCTTAAATCTTTAAACAACTAGGGAAACAATCAGAAAGGCAAGAAACACTGTAAAGATTTATTTTATCTGTTTTCTTTTCAGTGTTTAGTAACTTATGAAGGTGCAACCTTGACAAATGTCAGTTTATTTGGTAAAATCATCCAGAAGCTTGGAGTCTTGTCTGGATTTCTGGAGTACACAAAATTGGATTGCCAGTCTCAGGAGAGTAATCTCACATGGGATTCTCTAATCCTTCTATTGGCAACTCCAGCCTGCAAATGAATAGGAGTGGAAAGCTCTTCACCCAAAGCTATTTAAATATTGAAAGCCTCAGCCTCTACCAGTGTGACCATCTCTGAAAACAGCCTCCTGCTGGAACCACAAACTATTCACAGCACTTCATGCAAAAATATGACAATTTCAAAAACATAATTACAACTGGTTCATTGCCAACCTCCACACAGATGTGTCTACTTTTCTACCATTGTATAGTGAGTTTCTGGGAAGGAAGATCTGCTCTGCATAGAAAGCTTTTTCAGGACCAAGGTGCTCCGATGGTTACTGACTTGGTTCTAATTCTGGCCCCACATTTATTTGCATTCATTTGTTCTGAAAACAAGACCTCTTCCTTGAGCTAAAATACATCTTTCCTTTGGCAGCGAATAAGCAGAAATTCTACAGAGAACCTCTTAAGATAGGATGCAGCCTTATGCATCCATTTATTAGTCATCAGTTGTTTGGTGTTAAGTGGTTTAAAAACCCCTCTTTTCTTGCCAGCATATAGTTCAAATCTTTTGAAATAATTAGCAAATTCTTATCTCCAAAAAGCTGTAATTCTGACTAAGTGAGGCTGTTTTTTCTCCTACACTGTCCTAATCACTGCCTTTCACTAACAAACTGGTATGACCACATTGTGTATCTAAGCTGTACTGCAGCATTGGCCCCAGGTAGAGAAGCAGGAAAAACATTCACATGCTCATCTTCATTTTTCCTGTGTAGCTCCCTGCTCAGTGGAAACTGTCAAGCTCTTCCTCTCCTCCCACCTAGGGACAAGCAGCTTGCAAATCAGTAGTCATTCCAGACATTATAGTTTTAGTTAACAACCTGTTTTATTAAATTAGGGAAGCTAGCATTGGAGTTGCTCTTTTTTTTTTAATATAAATTATGACAGTGTTTTATCTTTGGCTTGGGTTTTCAAATTAAATGGAGATGCTTTTTTAATTTTTTTCTTCATAATTAAAACACGAGCCTTCACATTTCAGCTTCTGCCTCTGTCAAGCTGCATGGGTGAGTCAGCAGATGAGCAGAGGAAAGAGCTCTCCCAAGCCTGCCAGAGAGGGGCTGGAGTCTCAGGGCACAGGGGGTTTCTGGATTTTTACTTTTGATTTGAAGCAATTCAGGGCTGGTTTTCAATAATTTATAGGAAATTAGTAATTCTAAAATAATAATCCACAGGGGGGAAAAAAAGAGCAAAAAATAAGAGTTTGGGCAAGATGCAGCACCATGTAATGAAGGAGACTTCCACACAATCCAACATGGCAGGGTGGGAGTGTAATAGGGTTTTACTCCTTCTGTTCACAAGATCCTCAGCATGATGAAGCTCTGGTATCAGATACAGATACAGATATCTGGTATCAGATTGCTGTAAGCCATATTAGCATGCTCAGAAGAGAAGAGATATTTAAGAGATATCTCTCTCTCCACCTATTCCATCTCCTGTTCCTCCTACTGGAAGAAGGCATCAGGTAGCTGAGTAATTCAAGTAGTTGGGTGATTCAGCTACCTGGATTTTCCCAAAGACAGCATTAAGATTTCTGTCAGAACTCACTGAAATGAGTACCCTTAAGCTGTGTTCTCTTGTAACCATTGGACGGCATCTTTTGTGTAATCATGGAAGCATTTTTCTCTGAAGAAGGAAGAAAAATTTTAACACTATCAAAGTTAGTTCCTGAAGAAAAAAAAAAAGGTAGGGTTCAATCTACTGAATCCATGCTATGTGCCTATGTTAGTATATTGGATTAATGGGGCTTCAACAGAATGTCAGTATTTTACTTGACTGGATGTTCAGACCTTCATACGCTGAGTTTCAGGGTCTGTTCTTCAGCTCAATGTAATTATAATTGGCAGAGGAAAAGGCTTTACAGATGACCTTTTTCCCCAAGCCACATTCCCAGAAATAGACCTGAGCTTGGTGTAGTTTACAGCACTTAGGCAGAGCTCTGGACTGTGTCAGAGTCTCCTTTAATAGGTTTGCCTCAGCAGATGTAAAGTCCTATTGAATCTTAAAGGAAAGATCATTTGAAAGGCCTATAGACGTTTCCCTGATTGCCTGTCACTGAAAGGCAGCAAGTAAAAAATCTGAGTGAAAGGGTTCCTAGGAGTCTCAAATCTGTAAATCTGTCAGGCTACATAGCCCCTGTGTATTTAAAATTAGGGTAGTTTAAAGAATTCATCTCTCTTAGAAGAACACTCTGTTATGCTGCTGGTGTACTTTGTTCATGACAGAATCTATTCATTTGGTCTGCTCCCCTCTGATTTAGATCTTGATAACATATGGCAAGTCATCAAACAGAAATTATCGCTAATAGATAACTGCCAATCAATTTCCATTATGGCCAACAAGATGTGACCGAGCCTTTTTTTTTACAGTACATATTGATTTGTAGAGCTGATTTCCCTGTCATTTCAAATGGGATCATTTCATCTCCACGGGATCTTTCTATTGAGCTTGCTGTATGCATTTGCTGCAATGAACCGGGTACTCATTTTCTCTCTGGCTTAAAGATTATTTATTTTGCTTCTTTGAATTAATCTGAAGGCCATATATCAAAGGACCCTATCTGTTGTGTAAGAGAAGATCCCAAAGGATAAGCAAATAAGAATGACACAGGTTTAGTTTGAAATGGTTTAAGTTGACATCATCTCATAGTTTTCCATCCAAGCTGTGAGACATTTCTTTGGGACATGAGTTCATTCGTTTGCTGGAGTACAACCAGGCCAAAAGGTGGGCATGGCTACATGGGTTGTGGATCTTTTCCCACCTGGTGGAAGAGTGCTCCAGAGGGACTGGGGATATGCTGCCAGCTACCTGTCCCCTGCTATGGGACTGAGTCCACACTAAATGCTCCTTGAAATTGGGAGCCGGCATTAAGGTGATCATGTGACAAGTGTCTAAATGGCTTCCTGATCGGGAATAGTTCTTGCCATGCTTCTTGGATGTACAGTTTGGCTCTGAAATGAAGGAAGAACAGTCATAATGTCCTTAAGTAGTCACAAGAAGAAGGAAATAGAGAAATACCCTGTCCATTGCGTTGGGAACATTTGGGACAGAAAAAGGTGTAACGTGTCCCCCTTCCCTCACCAGGTTTCAGACAGTAACCTCAGTAACCTGAGGGCAAACATGAAACAAGGGAGCAAGAGCTGCCATTGTTCCCTGTGCTACCAGGTTATTAATGTATTTGGTGCTGGAGAGCTTTCTAAGAAGGTAGCCCAGTATTTATCAGATGTTGTTTAAACAATCCAGGGGGCTGATGCCATGGTATGCTGGCTGCATCTCTGCCTACTTGAGGTGGCTGGGTCAGGGCATGAATGAAGGCTAGGTTAGTGAGACCTTGGATTACATAAAGTCCACTTAGTCAATAGCTTCAGATTTTGCCCTCCAAATCCAATACTAAATGACATTGAAGGTGAGGAGCAGGGGAAAAAGAACCCTTCCAAGCTCTCAGTAGCAGAGAAATTCAGCTTCAGAAAAAAAACCTTATCTGTGTGTTTTTAATGTAACACTATCTCTAACTCTTCTAAAACCTAGTGACAATGTTTGACTGAGTGACTCTCCTAGGGAAGTGAATTTCACAGCCTGACTACTTTTTCATTCTTTGAAATCTGCAAACCATTAATTTAATCAAATGAACCATTTTTCTTCTCTTTTGGGACTTCCAAGAGAGGACTGATCAGTTTTTCACCCTGTCCATCCATCTTGCAAAGGAAAGTACAGTAGAATTTCAATAAGAGGCAGGCACTTTGGGACTTTTTAGAGTGAGACTAGGGAAAACAATGGCAAATATGCAACATGGGGATATCCAGGCTGGGTTGGAGGGGTTCCTCCACCATTGAAATTAGTGGAAGCAAAGCCATGCCTGTGGATAGTGTTGCTTCTTTGATTTTTATCATATTCTTTATTTTTGTCTGTCCAAGATCCTTCAGGGAAATCTCCCACACTAATAAAATTACTTCCAAAATGCAGACATCAATCCAACGACTGGAGATGCCTGAGAAACCTGACCCAATAATACAGTGGGAGAGTGTGTAAGAAGCCAATTAAAAAGGGAAATGAAGCAGTGGGTAATAGATGAAGGTATGTTTGATGAGCATGATGCAATCTGGCAGTGTGCAGCAGATCCCTGCTCCCATGCCAGGATCTTTTATTCTGTAGCCCTTTACCTAAACATCCAGATTATATATTCAGAAGATAATTTAACATGCAGTTCACCTCATAACTTAATTTGGAAAACATCTTTTTTCTTAACATTTTTAAGCACTGAACAGGTAAATTAGGTTATGATGGGGGGGATTTTGGTAACAGCTGGACTTGATGATCTTCAAGGTCCCTTCCAACCAGGATGATTCTATTCTATGATTCTGCAACAGATACATCTTAAAATAGGTGCACTCAATAAAGACTGAAACAGTTTTCAGGACTAAACATTCCCAGATACAAAAGGCTTCTCTGATACAAGTGCAAGATCCAGAAGTGCCAAAGATACATCTTCAGTGCTAGTTCCCAGGGAGCTGGAAAAGAGGATGTGAAATTATTTGAAGAAAGTAATTAAATGCTCTGTTCCACATCCATAACTGGACTGTGTTTCTATACATATATGTACATATGTATGTACATGTATATGTACATATATTTCGGCATTGCAAAACCTAGAGGTGTTACAGGAAGAAAGATTGTGGTGGAAGAAAATTGGAAATGAAGTTACTAGGGAGGATGGTAAAAGAGTTGAAGTACTAAAGGGAGACCTCATAAATGTCCCTGCACAAGGATGCACTAAAAATATTACATATAAAATAATGCTACCTGTGCATCTGCTAATGTAAATAAATCTAGGATGAGTAGGGCAGGTACCTAGTTTAGAAAGTAATGCCAAACAATAAAGTCACTAGAAAGAGAATGGAAATTAATTTAAAGTAATAAATGTGTTGTTAGGGAAAAAAATCCTTGCAATCTAGTGTAGTCCTCCATAAGAATGATGGAAAAGCAAAATACGAAGACAGGTTTCAAATAGCACAGTTTGAGACTGTGGGCTTGATGGATCTCTCTTTGGGTCATTGTTCCCCATGCATGATTTGTAGTGAGTAAATTACATGAAAATAAAATCCTGGGAACAAACACTTTCCTCTTTCCAGGGCCCCAACAGGAGATAAAAGGCACAAGACAGACCTGAAATAAATTTCTAGGGGATGTGTAAAAGCCTGTGAATAAGAATGGGGTGGAGAGAGATGTTTTCTCAGTGGAAGTGCCTTTGGCTGGTTTTTCATTAATTCATAAAAACACTTAGGCTACCACATAACGGAGAGATTTTTGAGGAAGTGAGGTAAGGATTTATTCCTTGGGATACACAAAGACATCTCAGTATTCCTACAGTAATTGGCAAGGTTTGGGTAGAGAACTGGGTGTTTCTTTTCGTAGGAAAAGATTCTGAAGGCCCTAAAAATCTACCTGATGTGCCCATACAAAGGAAATACAACTTTGAGTCTGAAACCAGGCAGTTGCAAGAAGTTTCCTCTGGTTTAAACTTACTGTTCATTTCAATTATCTTTTCTTACCTCTACCAAATAAAAGACATGGGAGGAAGCACAAAACAAACAACAACAGCAAAAAAAAAAAACCCTACTCATAACCTCTTTTTTCATTAGCATATATGTACAGGAAGATGCTGCTCATGGTGGTCTTTGGGCCCAAGATCCATTTTGGTTGGGGGAACTATATTTTCTTTTTTGCTTTGTACTGGCTTGGAAAACACTGTGAGGCATATTGTGGGACCCCACAAATAACCAGCAGAGGTGCCCTGGGTATGACAGCATCTGTCCTCACTCTCCAGTTCACCTCCCCAGGTGACAGCGTTTGCTGGCATTTTGGCTGGACACTAGGCTGCCTCACAAACAGGCCCAGGAACACACAAGGAGTAAGGTCTGGTTTTGAGTTCTAATTTGCTAGATCTGACTTTAAATTGTATATGGCTTCCCAGATACAAAGTGGTGGTGTCAGCTGCAATTCTGAAACCGCAGTTATGCTGTGATTTGTGCATTAAAATAGGAACAGACATACTTAGCTTTATAATATCTAACCAGAGATTGAACACAGCCCTTTGAGGACGAAAATGTATTGATTCTGCTGAGTATTTTACTGTCTTGTTTTGAAATTTTTCCAAGATTCAGACTTCTGGAAGAAGAGACAGATCCAAAACATCCAACAAACCTCTCTCCCTCAGTTCTCAAACCACAGACACAGCTACTTTCTTCTGTTACATTTCATACAAAAACACCCAATGGTTTTTTCTTGTCATTGTGATTGAGTTACCTGCAGAAAAGGCAGCAAGTACCTCCCTTATTCACAACCATTTTTCTTATGGCTGGGTACCCGCACTGGCTACATCTTAGTCTAACACACATGCCTCATTGCTCACTTGATTTGGGCAACAACATCTGTTTATATGGTTATTCTCTTCAATGCAGTGATTTTATTTTATAGGAAATTACTTGGAGTATCCACATAAGTGGGTTTTTTTTAAATCCCAATTGTGAATCACATCTCACATCTTTCACTTTCTGATGTTAAATGCACCAGAATTTCCTTTTTCCTCTTATAAAATAGACTCTGTGTTCCTGTGGTCACCTGCATGGACCTCATCTGTTTGATTTCTTCTCTCCTCCTTAGCATCTGGGATGCTTCAAGTAATGGTCTCTGCTAATCCTCTCCAAAGACTTTTGGAAAAGGATTTGGAAAAATCTTGCCTGATAGGATTGTATTTGCATTTTTATAGACACATCTCATTGCTGGCTTATAGTGACCCTGCAATTAAGACAGTCAGGCCTTTCTCTTTCCCTCTCATTTCCAGCTGGTGACCTCCCCAATGGGTCCTTTGAAAGGAGAAATTCCTTTCTTTAGTCCCTGTATACACAACCTTGCAATCTGGGCAATTACCTTTCATCCCATCATGCTGTTCTAGCCTGGTTGTTCCAAAATACCAATTGAGGCATCCCCCACACTGGTAAAGCTTTTCATCTGTGTTTCACCAGCACAGACCCACTCTTTATGCCAAGGTTGTTGCAGAAAATATCAACTATTAAGAGTCCCCAGAATGATCCTAGCAAAAATGTCTCTCCAACTTAATTAGCTTCCCTTCCAGAACAATTTGTCTAATCAGTTTCTTTATCCACCTGCAATTCACCTATTCATCTTCCTCTTCTCTGCTTTGTCTGCTTATTTCCCATACAGCCTTGAAGCCAGCATTTTGCTGCAGTCCAGGCAGATTAGCTCCACTGCATTTCTCTGGCCTAAAAATATCAGGTTGGACAGAGACATCTCACTCACCTCTGATAACCTCAAGTTACCTTTTTTTGTATTATTTTCCCATCTATCTCCACATCTTTGAATCATACTTTCCTTCAGATTTGCCCTAATGCTCTCCATACCTCTAAGGCCAGTAATACCCTGCTGTCTGCTCCCTTCCCTCTCCCTGCCCACCCTCTTTTGGACACCATGTGTGTCAGAAGCTGCCTGTTTGGCACTGACACACTCTCTTCCTTTAAAAGTCCTTCAGTGAATTTTCTGTGCCAAAATCTGTCATTTCTCTGACAGAGAAAGTGCCAGATGTCCCAAAGCTCAGTCATATTGAGTCTTTCTGAATTCTTACTTCCATCTCAGATGATACAATTATTTTCATTTCCTATATGCTCATTCTCTGCAGGAGCCCTAACTTTGCCTCCAAAATTTTCATTTTTCAAATAATTAAGTAAAAAATACCCACTATACTTGAGGCTACACCCCAGTGACCTTTAATCTTGTCCCTGTTGTATTCATCCCTTGCTATATTTTTATTTATAATAACTCTTTACAATAATCTATTTTACTGTACCGCAAGAAAAGAAGTTTGTCAGATTCTGAAGAAAATAATGTTGGTTCTACAGTTTTTAAATGATCTGTGAATACAAGCTAAATCAGTCCAAATTAATCTAAATTAATAATATTTAATTTCCTGCCACTTATGAATTTTGATGCTAAGAATTAGTTTGAAATAATAAAGATTGTTCTTTTCATTCATTTAAAGATATAAACTATTTCCTCCAGGGAGGCAGAAGATCTTATTAGACAGTATTTATAGAAATATTAGATAGGAAAGTTACCCCTTGAAATCCTGAGGGGGATTTAGGGGCTGAAGAAGATTTCAGATGCATCGTGTATATGACATCAGACAAACTCAACACTGCAGACTCTGCCTGGCTATTAATTACCTCAATCTCAATATCTAGAACCTCTTATGAAGTAATGGTGTGCAAGCTGATATGCTTTAACCCTGTGCATGCCAGCTCACTGGTGCATTACAGTTTCTCAACAGAGCCATAATTACTGCAGTTTCTCCAGCATTAGTGACCCTTTCTTTTTAAATCCAGTTTTGAGTCACTTTGTACCTGACAGAAAAAGATAAGAGGCATATAAAACTGAAAGTTCCACACCATCCTTTTTTCATAACCAGCATACAGAAAAAGGCCAATTCCCCAAATCCAATTTCAGTCCAATTGGATTTATAAATAAAGAGTGGCCAAATGGCAAAATTGAGTGGGGGAAAGTGTTTAGAGGGAGGTCAGGGAGCAACATCTCCCCTGAGGACTGAGATTTCATCTGCTCCTTTTGGCAGATATCTGACAACTGATAAACCCTGGGAAAACAGACCTGACAGTAAGAAAGGGTGAATGCAGCTTGTTAAACAGAAGATCAAATGAAACTGCTGTCATTTGCCAGCATCTATTTAAAGAAAGAGTTACAAGGACTTTGCATAGTCCTTGATAGGGGACTCTGGGAGACTGTCGTTCCTGGGTTTCCCTTCTGTTCTTTCTAAGAAACCAGTTTCCAAATGTTAAGACTCCACTGAGCCAAGGATGTTGAAGGCAAGCAGGAACTAGCACTTTGAGCTACAGGTGGTGGAAAAGTGTCTTGAGTTTTTCTTTTGGGGAAAGAGCACAGGAGAAAAGCATGGGAGTGTGTTAGGAAATTACCCTGATGCTGCATCAATAAACTTCCCTTTCCACTAATGTGCAACCCCAGAAACTCATCCTGTCAGTTGTTGGAGTAGTCCCCAACCCATGATGGTCCAATCTCTTGTAGCAAAAAGGGATAGAGAGTTTTGCACCAATAACATTAGCCTCTTGCAACCACTTCATTCTCTGGACCAATGGATAATCTGTCCTCAACTATGCCTGGGCCTATTTCCCATTAACTCGTGGAAGAGCAGGACAAGGCACCTCAGCCTAGACAAGTTCCTGTTTTCACTTAAACAAGCTGGCATCAGGAACCAGGATCCCAGGCGTTAACATTCTGCATGTGGGGAGGCAGTGCAGTGCCCACTGCTACATGTGTGCACAGCAATAGGCTCCTCTATTTCACACTTCTACTTTGTTGAGTTCAATTTGGTCTTAAAATCAAAGAGAATACCAAGGGATAAAGGGAAAGACCAGATGTTGAATTGCTTAAGATTGAGTAACCCTGAGAATATAGTCTTAAAAGACTTGATTATGTCATACCTTGGTCACATTGTAATTTATGCTAGTCCTGAAATTGTGCTGGAAAGTACTACATCATATGCCCAAGATTTGAAATAAATTGTTTTAATCTTCTGTATTAACAAGTTGTGTTTTTTAATTCCCTTATTCAGGCTCTGCAGGTGCTTGTTTTACAGCCAAAGAGCTTATAAAAGATAAGAACCACTGTATTTTCCCTTTCTTTTCATCTCCTCCTTCCCTCAAAGGTACTCAAAGCACTGAATTCAATTGTAGCAAATCCAGCCTTCAGTTAACGGAAGTTTTTCTCCTCCTGTTCCTCTGCACTATTGACAGCAAGAACAGCATTTTGCTGTCACCTTTAATCTCTCTCCACAATAAAGCAAGAGGTGAAGCACCCTGAAGCAGATGAAGGCTCTTCAGGTGTGGGAACTGGCCCTGGGCCACGCAAACATGGACTTGACCATCTAGACACATAACTGAGAGACAAGAGGTTACCACACATCTGCTGCATCAGTGTAGGTCAGCTGAAAGTTTTTCCTTCCATCCAAATTTCACGTTACGTGCAAAGCTTTGAAGTATTTCTTCCCTCACCCCTTGAAATAGACTTTCAATTTTTTTTCAATAGCAGCAAAAATTAGGCTGGGGTTATATAAATATTGGGAAGCTAAACCCATGGTTGTTTCACTGAATATGGTGGCATTAAAAGTATTTAAACTAATGCTTATCTCTGAACTTCTAAAATAGCTGGAAGTGGAATTGAAGTTCAAAATTATAAACACTAGCAAGAAGAGGTCCCTGTCACATGTTTGCATAACACCTAGCAAAACAATCTTGCTGATTCCCTAAGATTTATCAGAAAAATAAATACTTCTATTTCTAAGCAAATATAAATCTACACATGAAGTGTCCAGCCCTACTGATGTGGAACACTACAAATTCCATGTGGAACTACTTAAAAGATGAGACTATGGCAAGACCAAGCCTTAATTAATTTTGTATTCCCATTTCTGGAAAATAAATCATACATTGACCCTACGTAGGGTTTTTGAAGGTGTTAATTATTAACTTCAGCTTCTGAACAGGATAAGAACTGCCTCCCATTTTACAGATTGAAAAGCTGAGAAAGAGATGTGAAATGAGTTTCCCTGAGCTACAGAGGAGATGTTGCTGAAAGCAAATGCAAGGAAATGCTGTGAATGACAGACCAGGGACAAACTTTTAAACTCACTATAGTGGGTGTAAGTACTAACAATTTTTTGCATGTGAATTTCTTCTCTCTGGCCCATTATTCCTACAGCCAAGGAGCTCAGAGACTTCACTGTGCTCATTATAGGCTGCTTTCAGACCTTGATAACACCCAGGTTTCTTCAGTCCTGATTGGCAAAACGTGACACTTGTCTTCAAATCCTAGCCTTAGGGTGAAACAGTTGGCACTTACTATGTGCAGGCAACAAATGACAAATTGAAACTATGCAATATGCTGGGATAAAGGAGGGACAGATTTTATTTTTCTACTCAACTCCATGTACTATCTCCCCTTGTGCCTTACTTCATTCCCAGAAGCCTTAATTTTGCCTGATCTTCCTTACCAAATGCTATGAGCTCCTATTCATCTTCTCCTTTCTCCAAGGCTTGCTGGTAAGTCAGTGTGGTTCCCCACGGCACATGGTTTGTCCACACCACCTACTTTCTCCTGCTCCCTACTCTTTTAATTGGTGTTTTACTTTGTGGATAATTGCTCACTCATTGATCCAAGGCCATTGATAGAACAGTGGTGAAATAAAAAGACCCCAGGTATAAACATGACAAGAGAAAAAAGAAAAAAAGTTTTCTAAAATCATATTATTCCAGTGGTACTGAACAGTTTTTGACCTTAAGCAAAGGAAAGTTGATGACTTTAATCAAGTTACCCCATAAAGCCTTGTCTTTCTCCTTCCTTCTGAAAAACAAAACAAAAAAAATCCTGCTAATACATCTTTTCATTCTTTCTTTTTAAGCAAGACACTCTCTCCTGCCCTATCAGAGCAATCAGAACTGTGATTCACTGGGCTGCCTTCAAGCTACTAGCCTAGGCACTAAACAGCACTTAAAGGAAATTAGTCTGAACTTTGCTTCATAGAAAGGGCATATTTTCACTTTTTTTTTTTTTTTTAATTAAAGAAGGAGAAGTAGAAAGAAGTGAGAGAGGAGGGGGATGAGCAAGTGTGGGGCTCATTATGAATCTGCAGGGCAAAATTGCTTCACATTAGAAATGCTTCAGAGTTCAGCATTAACTTTGTTACTTCACAGTAAACAAGCCAGTGAGCAATATAAAATGTGTAAGTACTGCCAGGGGGATTGTAGATTGGTAGACAAAGGGGTTTGTTTAATGTTTCCCTCTACGTACATATTGTAGTTGATATTAAAAATTGGATATTAGACTTTGCCTTGGACTATTCTATTTATTATTTGTGCTGTGATGGAGAATGAAATTCTGCATTCTCTGTTCTATGGGTGGTTAAGCTAGATAATCTAATCATCCCTCCTGGCCCTACACTCTGCACAGCTGGAGGCTGCAATAAGGGTTGGAAGTCTCCATCTTATTAAATACCAGAGCAAAGTTCCATTATTATTTCTTGCTTTGAAAGAGTACATCAAATGAGAGCCCTGTTGGGTTAGATGATCTACAAACATAAAGTCAAGGTATGGTCTCTGCTGAGAAGTGTTTACAGCTCAAGGTGAGGGAAACAGGGAGGGAGGGGACACATCAATATCCTCTCTGATGCCAGTCAGGGCTTCATAAAAGTCCTTTCCCTGACTCTGTAGTAAAGTGTCACCAGACACTTAACTCCCCAATAGACCCAGAATGGCTCTCCTGTGGCCCAGGGGGTACACCTGGACTTTGGGATAAAGGGGCCACACCAATAACAAGGTTGGATGGACACAAGTTAGTCTTTGCAGAGCCACCCAGGAGATTCTGCTGCTCTGGGATATACTGGTCAAAGCCCAGAAGGACCATATTGCATAGGGGCTGATCACTAGTCAGGAACGGAGATATAAATGAGACACCTCTCAAAGGCTGGTTGATGAACTGTGTTTGATTAGAGGTCTACAAATTGTCTTCTAGCTCAGGTTGTCCACATCCAGAGAAAATGGACGCACTTAAACTTGGTTAAATGGCAGCTGCCAGGAGGGAAAAATATCAAATGGCCACAAAATCTTTGGAAACAGATACAGTTCCCTGGAAAAAAGTGAGTGAATGCTGCTCAGAAAGCATAGTAACCTTTACTGGGGCTTTGATGTGTGCTATCTAGTTCTTCCCAAAGAACTTGTGATGCTGCCAGGTGATTTGAGTGTGTTTTCTGTGACTACAATACAGTCTGTTTAGGACTGTGAAGGAGTCAAAAATGAGATTCAAACACTGCCAGATCTTGTTCACAGTTTCTGTCCCTTATCCCATTTGGGGCCCGTGATGGACAACTGAGAGCCATGATATCTGTCTCCTGTCCCGCAGCCTTGCCCGCAGCCCTTCCCAGCCTTTATTTCAGTTCTACTCCAGTGGAAAAGCACATTATCTGTTGTGCTCTGTGCTATTCACATCTAAGTGGTGACCTTTCAGAGGAGTTAACAACTTTTCTGAAGGATTTAAAGAAAGAAGGGAAAACTGGTTTTTTATCTGATTTTAAAATTTTTTGAAGTTTCACAAATGGAGATAGTATGTGCCATGCTATTAACACTTGGCAGGATGGGAAAGAGCTGATATTTGAACAGGCTTCTGCTCTTTGCTATACAATGGCAATGAACTCAAATTCCAGAGTCTTATGCTGCTACGGGTCAATTAGCTTCAGCCAAAAAAACATGGGAATGGCCATATTTTCTGACATCACCATGCACAAAAGCCCTTAGGGAAAAGAAAAACAGCACAATTATATATGATGTTTCCCCTAAGTCTCCTGTGGGCTGCCTACTTAATAAGTCTAAAAAATGTCTTTCCCAAGTATTTCTCTAGCCTTCCTTTGAACCCATATAAGTCTGCATCCAGAATATCCCCAGAAAATTAATTACATGGGACTACCACAAATTTTGTGAAGAACCAGCTCCTCTTGCTCATTTTAAATTTGGCTCACACTACTCTGGGGAGCCTGGACTTTCAGTCTTTGGCCTCTTGCTCTTATTTCAAAGCAGATGGTGAAAATTAGATCCCTCTCCACCCTTTCTGGATATTGTTACCCACTTCTACTACTATTTTTTCTTCATATGCTTCTTAGCATTTTAGTTTTGGAAACTTCTGCTCTGGCCTCTCCTCCCTAACTGCTTGCTCAGCTATGCCTTAAAAGATTTCAGGCAGCTTTGATTCTGTCATTTCTTTCAGATATTGGCTCCCTCCCTCAAGGGCTGATCATATGCTCATAACTTACTTTCTTTCCTTTTTTTTTTTTTTAATTATAATTATACTTCCCATAGGACAGCTGTTGTGTTTTATATATGCAAAAACATCCTGAAAATTTAATATCAGCATAGCAATGGGGAATTCAGAATCTAAATGCAACCATGCATTAATTTCCTTTCCACTGTTCATAACTTCTTACAATAACAAAATCTTCCAAGTAAGTCGAATACCTTTAAGTCACCTCCTCTCAACTCTCTGTTTTGTCACCAGTCAGGAATCATGACCTGGTTTTGGGGGAAGGGAAAAGTCTTTTGTAGGGGAAAGGGGATGCTGGCTAGCTTTTCTATTTTGTTTTAAATGTCCTTATATTTTTGTGGCAGAAAGTAGGCCTGCTTTATACAGCAGGCCAAGACAATATATGTAGTGCTATTCCTTTCCCTTTTTTGACTTCTGCAAAACCAGGAGTGTGCTACATTATCTGAAAAGCAGAACTGACTTATCAGTCACTCGCAGAGCTTGGCTAATGTGTGTTGCAGCTGTCCCAGCAACACTGCCTCAGAGATAGCAATGTAATAGAGGCAGTACAAATAAATGGTATTAAATTAATTGTCAACTCTGACCTTTAGAGGTCAAACAATCAAAAGCAGGGAGTCGTAGATGCTCTTTTTGAAACTCCTTGAATGTTCTATATGCATCCTAGAAAACCTATACTGCATCTAAGAAAACCTCATGGTACTTTGAGCATGTTTGCAGTCTGTGTTCTACTGAGAAATTTTTCTTGCTGGGTCTCAAGGGAGCTGCAGATTCCCCCTCAACAACAACATCATCCTTCTCCCAAGAATCCCTTCGCCCCCTCCCTCCTTGCTGCCCCCTTGAGTGGTGAGAAATTTGTCCTGCAAAAGGGAAGAAGGAGGCTCCAGTTGCTGTGTTCCAGCTATAAAAGTCATGCAGCTCCTTTTGCTGGATGCTGTTTTTATCAGTCTCATGGCATTTTGCAATAAGAAATAGCTGTGCTTTGAAGGAACCCTGAGAAGCAAGCTGGTGATTTTAGAATGCATGCTGAGAAAGAGACTAACTTAGAAACAGGGGAGAAATCTTCAGTTCAAGCTAATCTCTGGGAGAGACAAAGGTTGAAAGCCCTGAGCTTGCTTTAACCACTGTGTATCAATCTGTTTCCTGAAACAACACACACTCTGTGTACAGCAGAAAGTGCAGGAACAGATCTGAAACAGAGAGAAATGAAACAATGCCATGTAAAGAAGGCTCCTCAAACCAGGGGGGTATCTCAGGACTGAATTGAAGCTTGACCGAGAAAAGATCAGTCATCCCACCAGCACATCAACACACATCCCTGCTCCATCTCACAGTGCCACCGAACATCAGTCCCAGGGGCCAAAAAATGGACACCATCTCCTGCGTTGAGAGTGGTCCAGGCATCAGGTGGCCCCAGAGGTGACACTTCAGGGTAACAGCCCCATCACTGCTAATTCACCCCTGTGAGGACACAGCTATACCCAGGTATTATCTCTTAGTTTCTTCACCTCCAGTTTTCTGTCAAATCAAGAAGCTGAACTGGTGACAGCCAGGACTGCTACTCGGGAAATACGGAAAGCTAAGCCTGGATCCTGCTGATCCCTGCTGGCATTGGCTCACATCGTTATATCCAGTCATGAAACAGGCATCACAGAAGCATCAGAACAAACAGAAAAGTAGGATTTCCCATGAAGTCTTCTTATCCTAGTGCAACATTAATTAAGCCTGACCCTACTTAGCTTGTTGAAATAAGAGGTTTTGCTCCTGGAGATGTCAGGTCTTTAGGCTAAACAGATCAACAGACAGGTAAGACAGAAAATGTCACACAGACCAGAAGGGCTAATACTCAGTTTGATGCTGACAGTGCCTTCTCAAGGCAGGTTAGTTAAAGTAATAGTTTAGTTTTCTCCTTTTAATATACATTCATTCAAAGAAAATTATTCCTTTGAATATTTCCCTGTATTTTCCTTAATTATGCAACCTATTACAACAAGGAACTAATTAGGAAATATATCTGGGTTTGGAAACAAACTGCATCAATGCATTTTCACAAAGGGTTTTCATCTTCTTGAGACAAAGATCGCTTTCAGCTATAATTAAGGCTGATAAAACCAGTAAAAAGGAAATTAACAGAAAATGCAGTATGCTGAGCAGCTCAAGGAGCTTATGAAAATACACTTCTGAAAATTAAAAAGAAAAAAATCAACACACAAGTGAATACTTCTCATGACATTCTTAATTATGCTAAGAAGTCATGGATTTTTTTATCAAATTGAGCATTCCCTCTTGCTTTCTACAGTTTGATATTTCATGCCATTTAATTGCTGCTGAGTAAGAGTGGAAGTCACTTTTCCATACACATTAAGGGAAACAGCAATCAGCAATAAATTCCTAGAAAATGGCTTGTACAGATCGTTTCCTTAATCAAGAAGACTCGGAAGCACTACCTGATTTACTGTCCTTTTTTAATGCATGTTTTTCTTTTGGGAACAGGTGTCAGCACCCTAGGGTCTTGTCCCAGGTTCTGCCCTTGATTTATTCTCAAGCTGTGAACAAATCACTTAACCTCTTTCAAACTCAGTTTGTCTTCCTATGAAATGGACATACGAATTTCTTAATCTAACTCGGTTGACTCTGGCTATAGAAGAATTTTGTAATGTTCCCTGAGAATCTGGTACAAAAAAATGCCTACCATACAAATGACAAGTATTGAAATACAAGGATACTTCAGAAGCCAGCCAGGTTCCCATGGGAACCTCCCTGTTCAGTGCTCTTAAATTGTGAGGAATCTTGTGCTGTATTTAGCACCGCCCATTAACTGTCCATGAAGAGTAAGCACCTAAGTTTAGCTTGTAACCCTACAAAGTAGGTTCAGATTGAAAAGTCTCTTGAAACTACCCAGAAAAAAAAAACTCTGTTCCAGCTGATGACAAGGTGACATCCCACCAGCTATTTTCATCTTCAGGTGAGTACTTTCTAGAAGACTATGAATCTTTCATATAACATTTTCAGCCTCCACTCTCCAAAACTTATGGACTGAATTTAAAATCTTGCTGTCTTCATGTTGTCAATCCTGCCTGAGTGCTGCATGTGGCACACTGGGGTAAGCAAAGCAATCCTGTAAAGAACCAGGACCAATGCTATGCAGAATTAATGGGATTCTGACAAGGCCCGTGTGCTCAACAAGCACCTCACCTACTGAGTCATTGTCCCCTAGCTCCACGTGCCCAGGACAATATAAAGATCAACCTCAAATTTGAGAAAAAGCATAAATGCAAGGATCACCTTACTCATGATTGAGTTTGAGATTGATTTTAGCCTGCCCCAGCAGCTGTTGCTGTCTATCCAGAAAGATAGGAGCAGATGGCATATCCACTGATGCTATGGACAAGATGGATCCCAAGCTATCTCCTTGGATTAGTAACTGTTGTTGAGAGAATGGCATAGTCACACTGCCTTTGGAGCAGTATGTTGAAATTCAAAATAACATTGAGCTTCCCAGTTCTTCAGTTTGCTCTGTGGAAGCTGTACCTTTAGACAGACTGGCCAACCCAAAGGGCCTTTAAACACGATTAGCACCTCAGAGGGAAGAAATGGTTTTCCAAAGTGCCCCCTACCAGGTCTCCTAGGGACTGCTTCTGCTGCTTGTATGATGGTAGAGGTTAGTGACTTCATGGAGCATAGGTCACAGACTGGAACTATACCCACTGTTGTTTTTGCCACAGCTTTCTAAGACCACTAGAAATACTGCCTGGAAACATGAAGGGATTCAGGGGACAAGGAAATGACAGTGCTTTCCATCCTAAAAAGAACAGGTCAAAATAGAGTAGTTTTTTTGCTCTTCTAATGTGTATCAGCTGGCAAGGTTATTAACCATCCCATTGAAACTCTTTTTCTCTGTCTATATTTGAAGGCTGCATGTGTTGATCAAAGGATGACATAATTAAATGTTCTTCAAATGCTCCAGCTATGTTAGCTGAAAGCTTCATTTTGGTTTTGTTGTTGTTTTTGCATTGTATTTCAAACAAATCATGAACTGAATAATTATTTAGTAAGTACTAACCTTCCAACCATCCCTTGCACACAAAGTGAATTTGATTCAAGCAAATGTCTTTTGGACAAATGGCTTCAGCCTGCCTGATTTATGGGCATAATGTAAATAGGGTACTTTGAAAATGTGGCATTGGTTACAGACTTTTCTTTCTGTCTGTGGTCTTATATTTCTGTTTGCTTGCAAGGACATAGTGAGAAAGTGTATGATCTGAAAAGAAAAAAAAATTCTTATATCAGCTGGGAAATATGTATCCTGACAGCCCCCATCCTCAGAAAAGCATTAAGACATACAATTTTGGCTGTGCTTTCAATAGTGAAAGTCATCTGCTGACTCTAAGGCAGGAAAATCAAGAATATCATTGCAGCTATTTGAGACTATTAAATTACCAACCACAAAAAAACTTTTCAAATCATAAATCTCTTCCAAAGAGGCTCACATGAAGCAGGCCATGATAACATGAAAGTAGGTTAAATTCCATAGGCAACAGTTTTCCTGCTCTTGTGCAAATGAAGACAGGCAGTCCCAGTGTAGGAAGTTACTTCCTACAGCAAGGAGTCTGTCTTCTTCACTTTTCTCCCTGGTCTTTGGAATACTATGACCTTGGCTGAGATGAAGACCCTTTGCCCACAGGTCACAGCTTTCACTGCTCTGGGAGAGGAGTGGCATCGCATCTAGCCAGCTGAAGAGCTGTTCTCTCTCAAGAGCTCAAGCCCCAGGCAGGAGATCATTATTGTCTCCTCCTTGCAAATCTCAGACCACAGCCAGGTCACACATCACACACAACGACAGCAAAAGCCAAAAATTCTTTCCTGCCCTTCACACTTCTCCAACACTACCAGCCCCAGCTAAAACCATTATACTTGGAGTCTGGGGGCTTCCCAGTAAGAAAGAGATATTGGCCTGGTGCAAGACAAGGTCCCTGGTTATGGCAGTACAACTGTTCCAACTGTACAACTCCCTCTCATGTGATCTAGTGGACTAGAACTACTCTGCTTCTTGAGATATTTCACACGAGGTAGTCTTGGAATGGGAGAGACAACTCTGAAGTTGTATTAATCTATGAAGTCACATCCACACTGAATGGGGTAGGAAAATCATACAACACAACAACTCTGTACCAAATGTAAAAATATCAATACTCCAGGTCCTGTTCTTCACTGACTATGCAAGGAGACAAGTCCAAGCATCCTTGGAAAGGAGGCTGTTTGAATCATTCCTGACTGCAGGAGCCACAGGAGGAGTCACAGCTGAAAGCCTGAATGTGTCCCCATGCTGACCCCAGCTGAGATTTCCTCCCTTGGTTTAGAGTCTTTTCCCTCTTGGAGGCAAGAAAAATCTGATTAGGATGCATACTGTAGGAAAGCTCTTTATTTTGTCATTATTGTAACCCAGCACAGATGCAATTAGAAAAACAAAATTAGAAGAATGTATTTGACTTCCCAGAAAAGAAAACATATTAAAATTATTTTCCTTTGTCTTAAATATACAGCCATGGGACAACAAATTTTATACCCTCTGTTCCCATCTGGAGTGTCAGATTGTAGGATAAATGTGCAAAGAAAAAAATGTCTCTCTTAACCCCTCAAAACCCTAATTTTTTAAAAATACAAAAGGCTGGAAAGGGACTGGGCTTACTCTATTGTCTAGGTACCAGTATTTTACAAGATCTGTTGCCCATATTCATCCTAAGAGAACTGGATAAAAATATAGAATCTCATTCACACCCATGGGTAAGAAGATTTCAAGGTTTAACACGAAGCATTTCATAGCATGGAAAAAAAATGCCACCTTTTCTCCAAGGATTTTATTATTTTTATCAGCTATAATTCCACAGAATCTCACTATGTGAGGTGCTCTGTAAACATGGAGCATGTTTCTGCTAGAAAGATTATGTTAAAGTAGACTCCAAAAGACAAAGTGTCAAAGGAGGGAAATAAGAGGGAAACTGAGGCACAGAGAAGTGTAGAGACATGTCTGAAGAGGAATCTGCAGCAACTAGGCTGTCACTTGACCCCACAGCCTCCAAGAACCACCTGAGGACCAAAAACATGAGAGCACCCCTCCTCTGCCAGGCAGACAAGGTAAAGATGAGAAAAGCTGCAGCAGATTCCCCTTGCCCTCAGGACCTTTTTGGCCATTGTTCTGTTAATTAATTTGGATCTAAAGAAATGAAAGGTCAGACCACTTGGAATAACAGTCCAATTCCTTGTCCAAAGGCTGAGGGAGGCCAGGCAAACTCTTGTGGGGGACTATATGGGGATAACAGTGGAAACTTTTTTCCAGAATCAGAAAATGTAAAACTGTACCTCAACAAAGCAGTTTACTGGATCAAGACTCTCTCCAGTTAGTGGAGATGTGCTCATTTTCTGCTTCTGGCCTTAAGATCATCTGGGGATGCCTTCTCCAGGCATTACTTTTCCTACATTACTTGTTTAGATACTTTGCTGGTGGAATTTTTTTCTATATGACACAAGTAGCATTATTCTTGAAAACATGCTTTTAAAGTATTGAAAAGGGTTCATAAGTGGAGGGTGATCTTCTCCAGGTGGAGACACAAGGGGTGAAGATTTCCTGAAGTTCATGCAGTGACATGCTGGTAAAATAGGAATGTAACACCATTTTCACTGCAGCACATCAATTCAGCTGGTAAAGGCAGAAAAAGACACAGAGTTTGCAGTGCATTTGAATAACAGATTTTCATTCAAGCCTATCTTTATGAATATGGTGGGTTATTCTCCTCGTTAATGGTTTAAATTTAACCAATGGAGCAGGGTTTTTGCACAAAAACATCTTCTGGAAAGCAATAGCTCCATAAACGACTCCCCATTCCATATCATTTACATCTGAGAAACACATCCCATTAGGTCAGAACAAAAAAAAAACCCTAAAACAACATAGAGAACAAGCTCAAAATGTACAGCTAGTTCTGAGATATGTGCTGTTGTTCTTCCTAATTATTCTTCTAGTTGCAAACATCGTTAGTTGCAAATGTCTCTTTCCCTGCAGTAGAGAAATGAAAAGCAAGTCTATTTCAAACAAAAGCAAGAAAAACCCAACAGTTCCCATATAGGAATGGTGCTTTTTTTCTTTAATTCCATCTGTATGTATTGGCAGCATTTCCATAAGCACTTTTTTGTTTTGTTTTAATTTCCCTAATTTTCCATTGGGAAAAGAGTACAGCTGAATGGGTCTGAGTGCATTCATGAGATTGGGGGCAACTTTTCCTGTATTCCTGTCAGACAGAGACACTAAGGGAAAGATAAGTAAATACAGTTCTGTTCCACAGGTTGAGACAATAATGGTTTGGTTGACTTTGAAATATATTCCCTGTTTCTGTACAGGCAAGGATCTAATGATGTGATGTTACGGGCATGGGAACATCTCACCATCTCTGAATACAGTCTCCAGCTGTTAGGTTTTAACCTTGTCCTTATTGTCTATTGGTCACTGTCTTACTAAAATGGCTGAAAATATGTTTTACCAAGAAGGAACCTGCAGTTTGGGCTATGAATGACAACTGTGGAAGTTAAAACTTCAGAAGCAAAAAGGTTAACCTACGAGAGAAAATATCTGTTCAACCTGGAAAGATGTCACTACATGTTTTGAGGACTGCTTCTATGTCAAATGGCTAAACTATGTACAGTGATTTGAGCCCTTATTATATTTTCTTGAAATTACTTATGCTATTAAAATCCTGATGTAAAAGACTTGAGGCATTTCTCATTGGCTGTCCCCTTACAGAAAATGGAGGTGCTGCTTCTTGTTCTTTGGAGAAAAGAATCATTAAGCTGTTCTAAAAACTTGCAGACCATACTGCAATTTTTTCACACTCTGAATTAATGACAAAATTAACAAGGGCAATATATATTTTAATTTAAAAAAAGAAAAAAGCTAGAATCATGCAGCATAAGATACACTTTATTTCTTTGACAAGCATAGTTTATTTTTAATTATTCCTTTTGCTTTACAGTACATTAATAAATGCTCTGGAGTATATTTAGTTTAAGTAATGAAATCTTAGTAATCCAAAGCTTCACTACAAGCTTCTGATGCTTGCTGACAAAGAGGCAGGGACCTTCAGGGAGATTTTGTTCATGAAAGGTACTTTCATGGAAATTAGAAGCCCATAAATTAATGAGGTTCTCCCAGAAGGGGGCATGCTGATCAACTAATATGAGCTCTCTAAATTTGGGAACCCTTTCAAGCTTCTTTGAAATTTAGCAGAGAAAGAGACTGACTCAGCCTCATCCCATCCTGAAAGAGGAAGCCAGACTGCAGTGGCAGCAGAAAATACATCACTCTGCTCAGAGACACAGCATGGTGTCACAAGCTAGAACACCAGCCTCTATGGCACTAGCACCAGTGACAGCCAGTGCCCATCAAGGTCTGATTATAATGATAGTAGGAAAATCCCCACACCTTTCCTACAGGGACCTCAGCACAGCAAACTTGCTGTTGGATGAGGAGAGACTCCAGGGTTGCCCAGCCCCAGAACCTGGGACATCACTACTCTGGGGTGACCTCTGGGAGAGAAACCCCCAGTATTTCAGCAAGATTTCACTACCAGATCCCACCTTCAGTCATTGTTGGCTGGACACACCAAATGATCCAAAACCAGTATGACAAAAGCAACCACCTTCAGCCCTCTGTAGCCTTCCTGGGCTCTCCTCAGCAGAGGAGGAGGAAAGGGAGGGAGGACTGCCCAAAGCAAGGGGAACACACACTGAAGTGAGTGTTGGCAGTCATTTGGAGACCCCAATCCATGCAATAGTATGTCAGTTTTTCTTCCTTCAGCAGCAATCATGGAATGCCCTAGGGTCAGCTGAAGGGAAGAAGACTGCAGAAATAGGAGGAAAATGAAAAGAAGATGGAGAAGTGAGAGAACAACTCTGAAGTTGAATTTCTAGTCACAAGGGAGATAAATTACAGCCTTCTGCTTAATGCAGACAGCAAAGCACTGAAGTCAAAACGGGAACTGAAGCTGCATAGAGCCAGCAACAGGCACACTGACCTCCTTGTCTTCGAGCTGACATGATTGGATTTCCACCAGTGCGATGGAGGAGTTTGATGCCCCTCTGTGGGGATGGAGGCACCTGCAGCTTAACAGCCATTCCTTCAGCTGCAGGATTCCCTCTGCACCAGGCTGCTCCTGGCTCCACCTACACAGCCTAGTCCTTGTGCTGAGATGAGTCAGGATTGTATTTCAAGGTGGAAGGGCCCTTTTTAAATCCCTTCATCTATATTGAATGATCACTGGGTACCTATTTAATTATAATCTCAACCATGGAAGGTTGGTGCATAACCTCATGCACTGAAGACTGGTGTTTGTACAGCACCTAGCCTGCTAAGGTTGACATCCATGAGAAACTACTGTGTACCAGCAACAGCAGTGACAGTACAAGCTAGAAACTGGTATGAGTTTTCTGAAGAGTTTATAGGAAAAATGCAGTTGATGGCATAAAATTCTGCTAAAATACCTTCTCCTAGCCTCCCCACAAGAAATGCAGAGGCTTTCTTTAACTCTCCTTCATTTCCTTGTGACAAGTCTGAGAAGGAGATAGCACAGTCAATTATTTAACTGAAGAGTATCTATCCCTCACCAACCAATTTGGTATGATTTCCTGAACTGCATAAGCATGATCCCTCACTAGCTGCAGTTAAAATCAGTCACAAAGAGAAGGCAATCACTCAAGACAAACTCAGGGCAAAGACATCCCTACAATTCATCTCTTCCAATGCAGCAAAGTGTCTCTGTTAGAAAAAAAATAAAAAATAAAGTAGCCCTCTTAACTGCAGGATAGTTCAGAGCAATCACATTAGAAAATCACTTTCCACCTCTGGCAGCTGCTGGTTTTCTACTGATCAAAAACTGGGAGATGCAGAATTAGTTCCTTAATGTCTGTTGTTAAATTCTTTCCGTCCAAAATTTCTCATACCAGCAAGAAGAAGTCTCCTCTGCTCTCAGTTTATTTCACTGAGACATGAACATGACTAATGTCTCTAGCAAGTGTTGTGGCATTGAACAGATTGCAGTTTAAAGGCAGGAGATGGCAGGGGGATGCTTTGCCTTCAGCTTTTGGAGAAAAAATGTCTGTGTGAAGAAGCAAATTATACATAGCACTTTGTTGTACAAGATTCCCTATCTAATTCCAACTTTTAACATGATTTACATGATCTGCAACATATTTATAAGAGACTGCATATTTTTTCTTACTTCTGATTCTGAATTAGTATTAGTTATGTTTCTGTTTGAGGTAGTGATGTCTAAAGTGGAAATACTGTCCTTCATTTAACTTCTGCCAATAAAAATTATGTATAACAAACAATCCTAAATGAAGATGAGAAAAAAAAAGTCAAACAAGAAGCAGTCCAAGGTACATCCTCTCCATGGAAGTATACAACACCCAAGGGCCAGACTGACAGACTCATCCATGGGCCAAAACTACCAATTTTTTCCAATCCATAAAACCTGCTTTTGTCACTATAGGAGTCCAAAGAGGACTGCTAAACGCTGTTGAACAGCAGATGTGGATTTCCCTCATGTGAAAGACAACCAGCAAAGCTCCTATCCTCCTGTTCCCTATGCACACCCCTCTGCAAGGAGCAGCTCTGGAGGAGTAAGTGACACTGCAGCAGCTGGGAGGCTGAGAGACACTGTGAATTAACTAAAATAGCCCTCAGGGAACAATTTTATTATGAGGGACTCTCATATCATCAATGTCTCTTTTCCAAACAGCATCTTTCCCAGCACAGCCCTTTCTGTCCCCTATCCAGCATAAACAAGGTCCTCCAGCATTTGTTTTCCTATCCTCAAACTACAAACCATCTCCAAGGTCTCAGATGTGCAGATGCATATTTAGGTGGCAGGAAAATTAAATACAAAGCATTGTTTTTCTCATTACAGCACAACTAGGCACACCCAAAAACAGAGTCAGAGGCACCTGAAGCACTGTGCCTGACAAATCCAGTAATGTTTGGTAACTTCCAAACAAGGGATCAGCTGAGCACAGGTTACACACAGCATGTTCCTGACACTGAAATTCTACAAAAGCAAAACCACTTTCCTTGAACTGGGGCTTGAATCCTGTGTCACAAACCTATAGCTCTGGAGGGATTTGGAAAGAGAAGATGATGCTGCAATGAGCATTTCCAAGTCCCAGGTATCAATAACCACAGTGCAATCCTAATGAACAGAGCCAGTACTTCAGGTGTCCTGCCTTTTTGTTCATCAGTGCTTGGCTTTTCAAGAGCTTCTGTGAGAAGCCTCTCCATGGTGACAGCCAATTAGTTCTGAAGTCCTGCCCAAGTTCTCTGTCTTGCTGGAGAAAAAGTGAGTCCACAATTACACTAGTTGAATGATAGTCAGCAACTCTCATATTCAGTGAAAGTTAGCAGCAGGGTGAGAAATTTGGTCAATTCCCACAGGACTAGTAATGCATCCAGTATGAACACAGTTTCAAATCCAGCTGCAACATTCTGACTAATGATACATCAGATACTTTTTTTGTTGTTGTTTTTAAACTATATTTAATCGATCCTCTATTCGGTTTTAAAAGCAAACAAGAAACTGACTAAATTGCAGAGACTTTCACATCTGTGCTTTAAATTCAATAAAGAAATTAAAGACTAAAGATGGTGTGTAAGCCATACAGCTGAGCTTAAAAGCTTTGCATAAAAGCAATAGCACAATATCACATTGTTGTATTATATAGTATTCCAATAGTCAGGAAAACTGAAGAACTTTTCTTTTGTCTTAGCTTGGTCTATTGCTGATACCTACATGATGAAAGAATCTGCATGCATTGTGTATATACCTGATTTGAAGGAAGTAATTAGTTCCTTCCTGGATCTGCTAGGAAGAGGTTGTAACCCCATCTGCATCAACCATAGTCTTACATTTGTATCTTGCAGCTGTTTTTCTTAGTCCTTATCTCAGACAGAAAAGAGAACCAAGTCTGAACAAATCCCCTCCAGTTCATAATTTAGAAACGTATTACATGTTAATCACACACTCAGTAAGAGGATTCCAGTGTAGCCTGATTGCTCTTGCCATTATTTGAGCAACAGGTCAAGGATTAAGTATTCCAGATCTCAGACTTTCTAATTCTGCCACTGATTTATTTTACATTGTAAACTTGTTTCTCCGCCACAAAGAGAAGCTGTCCCTGACTAAATCCATCCTTCTAAAACCTTTTGAAGTTCCCTCATCCCAGACATGAGCATGTGTATGTGTCTACAATAAGAAAAATGTGTAATTAAAAAATGAGTTTTCATGGTAGACATCTGGCCTTTCTAGCATTCTCAGTTCAGCTCACTGTGCAAAAAATGGCTTGTGCCATCTCTAGGGAAGACCTGGATTTACAGTATTTTAACTCCAGCCACAGGATAACACTGAGCATTAGGTATTTATCAACCAAGATGCAGCAATAACAAACAGGGTGTCTTACAAAACTGTGATTTTTATTATTTTTTTTTCCTGACTTTCACAGCACTGTCTGGTGGAATTTTTTTAATATTTTTTTTTTCTTCTTTTTTTCCCTCTACAAATTTATAGGTACAGGTATCCAGGAGCAATTTGAATTCCACAACTTCCTGAGCACGGTCAGGTACTTAAACATTTGAATGACCTCCAGTGGAAAGGTGATTAAATTCACCAAAGGAAAATGTACCTTGTTATGACAGGTAAAGAGACAATATGATTGGAAAGTTGACACCAAATTCTAGGCTCCTTGGTTGCTACGATACGTGACTGATAATGCTGTCATTTTCCTGGTTTATATTTAAGGCTTCCTGCTCACCTTCATCACCACTGATAAAATTTTCAGTTTCTTCATTTAACTTAGGAAACAACTTGAGCATTTATCACATCTTTCATTGCACATGGTTGTAGACCTTGAAAATCCTGCTGTACCCAGAAGATCTAAATGTGTTTTGAACAGCAACTCAATGCCATTCAGCCTGAAAGGCAGGTGAAAATTATAGGCACCAGCAATATATGGAACCCTAGCATTTTGCATGTGTATGGCCATCCTCATTCAATCAGGGAATGATCATTGATTACTATAATCTTACTGCCCACCCTGCAACAACTGTGGGTGTAACACCATCTCTGTTTCAAAGAAAGGGAAACTAAACCACAGGAACTGATTTATGGCATATGAAAAGTCTGAATCAATGCTGTGACTGAAATCTAAATTGCTAGGTTTTAGCCCATAGCTGTATTTTTTAAAAAATCAAACATTTCCAAGGAAGTTAAATAATATTGAAAAACTGAGACCACTAGTATACAGTTTATAATGTCTTCATATAAAAATTGATTATGTTGAAGTGAAATATTTCTGTAAAGACCATTACCAAAAGACAACATGGGAAAGAAGTAGGGAAGAAATAAGTGGGAGTTTTTCTAAAGCCCTAGTGTATTGGCAAGACAGAGGTGCAAGAAGAATGTTTCATGTCAGAGTTGAAAGATGCTCGTCACAGCAATGAGGTCATTAGGAGAGAACCCGCAGTAAGTGAGTCGTGGGGAAATTAGAGACTGGGAGACCACCCATTGGTCAGAAGCAAGAAACAGTATCTGGGGTCTTCCCTGCAATGGGCATAAGTAGGTAATGAGATTTTGTCAGGCAGCACACTCTGCCAGTGTGAGCCTTCAACAGCAGAGAAAAGATGGCAGTGGACAGACTTGCCTGCAGACTCAAACCACCGACAACACCTTCCTTTGGGAACCCCTAGACTTGTCTCCAGTAGACCTCAAAACTGTAGTTAACAAGTGTTAATATTCATTTTGCTGCCGTAATGGCTGAGTAATAGGAAGGTTAAATGGTTTGTGCAGGAGGAGACAGAGTATTTTAGCTGATATCTGATGCCTTTTACGCATGTGATTGAAGCTCCAAGAGCTTCTGCTCCGACCTTCTTGGCCCCTGGTTCCCTCCTGCTCTACCCTTACTTCATGTGAGGCTTCATCCTTCACTAAAACCCAAAGTCAGGAGGACACCAAGACCCCTGGAGAGGGGATCTGTAAGCAAGCCTGTCACATCCACTGCCTTGAAGCACAGAATCAATGAGGAGCTCTCAGGAGCTCCAAACAGACATTTATGCCACCAACCACTCCCTCTGTCGATGTAGGCAGAGCTGGCAGCAACAGAGCTGCAACAAGATCAAATAGTACATGGGCTCCATGTCTATGCAGCAGAGCAGTCATGCTGGACAATGAGGTCTCTATAGATTAATCTCCTACACAGGTAAGAATGAAAGAATACCAGCTGGAGCCAAAAATAACCTGTATGAGGCCACATGTCAGAGCTCTTCTGAATCAGATACACAAGCCTCCCTATTGATTTCCCTCTGTCTCTTTTTTCTTACCCAATTAGCACCTCATTAACCATCTACCTACAGCCCTCTAGTCTCTGCCATATTTAGCCCCTCATTACATGATGCACAGTTGGTAATCATCACTGCAGGGGGGCCTGCAGATGCTCTGTAGAAAAATCCAGCTCCTCCTGCCATGACCCTGAGCTCTCCTGGAGATGATCTCTTTGTTACAATTCTGTACATATGCAAACAGCTGCAGGCAACATAATCCATCCTGAGGTTGTGTTTCCTTGAGGCCAGAAGGGCAGCCACCTCTGCTGCAGGAGGAAGGAGCATATGAATGGGGATACCGAAATATCTTTCTATTTCTCTGTACTCATGTTTTACAATTCATAATTTCTCTACCTTATCTACTTATGCTGGTGTCAGCAGTACAGAATTATGGCCTTTCCCTTAGTTTTTACTGAAGCATCTAAGTGCTATCATTTAGAAGCACAAAATTAAGTACTTCTGCAGGTTGAAGACAGTGGTGATGTGGACCATGTTCCACCATTGTACGGGAGCTCAGGGGAGGACACAGGACAAGTTCTGGATAATTTTTTGGCTTTCAAGTGGGCAGTTAACAGTTTTACTTTTTAAAGGGACAAAACACAGGGTATAGTCCTTGAAATAAACATCCTAAGGTGATGTGTCAAGAACACAAACTGAAAAAAAAAAGAAAATATTAGATATGTAGGGAACAAAGGAAAAAGGAGATAACAGTTAACAGATCATCAACATAAAGTTGACTCTGTGTCACTGCCACAGAGTTGTTACATTCCACAATCAACATGTGATACCATTGCCACCTGAAAAAACATCATTAGGACAGATGTTCATGTAAATACGTCTGAAATAGCCAATTTACACTAGCTAATCTGCTTTACAATCCTCAGTATCACAGGGGTAAGGAATATCCTTGAGAATACAAAATAGGGATTACCTGTCAATAACAAACATTTCTGTCCTGCCCACACACACACAGGGCAGCTAACCTGCGAGTCAATTGCCACAACTCCAGCAACTCATGAATAATGTATTATAGTATAAAATATTCAGGACAATATGGGTTAATAATGCCAGTACAAACCAGGAGAGACAGCCCCACATTCATCATTTGCTAATGTTCAGCCTTGAGCCTGACCAGGGTGGGGGACACAAGATAAATGACAAAGAGCCAGACAGGTTCATAGTTAAAAACATGATAACTTACAACACTCTTCCACTGGTGCTGAGCTGGAAAGGAGGGAAGATGATTTATTGATGTTATCTGGGTTTATTTTTGTCTAAAAGCTTGGCAATGTAGAGTGAAGTGATACTGAAAAAGACTGTGCAGGGTCCTGGCATGAGACTTGATATATCCTTCTAAAAAAGAGTTAGCAAAGGGTCTCTGTGCAGTCTTTCAAGTGAAATGGTGAGCAAGGAGGGAAATGGTCTCTAACTGAAGAGTCTTTTACTGATGCTGTCACCTCCAGGGGGTGGAAAGAGAGAACAACTGAAATGGGTTATTGTGAGGGCACCCTAAAGTCAAAATTTCTTTGGTGTACCACCAGTGTACCAAGCTGAAGATGCTGTCTCATGACATCCATGACTTTTGCAACACCTGACAGTTGCTGAGGTGAAATCTGTCTCCCAGCATCCAGATGGAGATCATAGTTGACAGTTTATTGAAGGAAAACCAAAGAGAAGTGAGCTTGGCATCAGGCAGACCTACCCACTGGCAGAAAGTTCATTCACCAGCATTCACAGTTCATTCAAAACAGTCCATAAAAACATGAAGACTCCAGACTTCCCTTAGAACAAGCTCAAAAAAACGACACAGGTTCTAGGGAGTCTCTTGTAAAACACTCATGAGTGAAAATGCTGAGAAATAGCTAAGTAGATGCCTTAGCCTCAGTCACACAGGCAGAGTATGAGGAGACAGTCTGAGGTGGAAAAATATCCTCTGAGCCAGTGCTTGCTTGGTAATCCATCTCCCAGTGTCTGGTACTGGGGGCAAGCAGAGGATAGGAAGGGAAGCCAGAATTAGGAGACAAATTAGCGAGGAAGAGGATGCAATAAACTCTGCAAGTCCCAAGATTATTTGATGTGAATAATACAAAAACCCATTTTATGAAGTTGAAGCCTTTCACGTTTTGTTTTTCTTTGTTATTATTTTTTAGAAAAGACAAAAAAATACCTGACTTAAACCCCTTCAATTTATCTTGTTCCGTTCAAATACAGCAAAAGGTTTATGTAAATTTGTTATTTTCTCTAGAAGTGTCATCTGGCTTTGCTTTTTATTAAATATTCATACATTCATCTAGGGAAAAAAAATTAAATTCCTTCCTTGGCAAATCCTCCGGAAGCAGAAAGTCAAACTGGAGGAATTAGAGCTAGTATTGTCTTCTGGGGAATCTCATCAGAACAGATCCTTTTCCTGGACTAACTTTCATTACATAAAAGCTTTTCTGTACTTTCCACAGCCACAATAGGGAAGAGGCAAAGCAACAAAGTGAGTACAGGCCCTGACCATTCAACCAGATCTTACAGCTAATCCTCTCTTTGCACTACGAAGGGGGAAAAAGGGAGGTCAAGATGCAGTTTTGTAATCACTTCCCCTGACATTTTAATTTGAGTGATAACATGGAACTTTCTGCTCCAGAAAACGTGGAAATGCCAGATTATTCCGACTTTCTTTTCCCTTCCCTCTCTGTGACTAAGCAGAAACTGGCCATGGCTCTGTAGACTCCCTTCCTCCACCCTCTCTATATCCCTTGGCACCACACTTACTTGGAAGGGAAGATCTCTCACCACGTATCAGTCACGTGGACCTTCAGGTTTTGCCCAGCTGCCCTCAACAGCATTGCAGTTGAACACCTCCATCCATGCACAGCGACACTCAACAATGCTTCTGTGTGTCAGGGCTCCCTCTTCCCTTTCCTTAGCCAAGCTCCACTTTGCTCCTGGTGGGCACTCCAACATGCCACCAGGCCGCCTTTCTTGGCGCCAGGTATCATCCTCACCTATCATCCTCTAGGACCCTAGGACAGAGCAGGCCACGGCCAAAGAAACTCAGCAGTCACACGTCCTGGTTTGAGAGGATCAGGATGGAAGTTGCAGGGCTCGTGAGCCGCTCCAGCCCCGGCGGTGCCCATGGCTGCTCCAGGGGCAGCCAGCGGGGAGGAGAGGGCGGCTCTGGTGACCCCAGTGGACCAATCACAGCACTCCCGCCCATAGCGCCCTCCATAAAACGGCTCCTCCGCTCCCTGGCCTCTGGCTCGGGGGGTTTGCTCGCCCGACACTGCTCTGGCCGCTGCTCCTGCGGCCTCTGGGCCGGCTGGAGAACGTCCTGCTCAATTCAGAAGTTTCAAATTTTATTCATTTTTTAAGTTGAAAACTGTGTGTCTTTGGAGTCTGCGTCCAAGATTCAGTAATACCCATTCGCAAAAACCATAACATTTAATGGCAAATTGTAGATGAAGGTGATTTTCATTCCTTCAACAACTCTTCAAGAACAATTTCCCACCCATTTTGATCCGTCGGACCAGATCACCCAGACCACAAACATACAGCTCTTGATTCTTTGTAAGGATGTTCCTGCTTAGCCCACAGAAACCCAGCCATCCCCATCCTATTTAGCCTCATGGCTCCACACTCTGTGTCCCTTCAATGTAACCACTTTGCAGGCTTCTCCTATTTCAGCTCTTGTTTCTTTTCATGACTGGGTTCCCTTTACATTTTTGGCTAAGCTGTCTTACCTTCTCTCTCCCCACATATACACTTCTTTCCGCAGCCAACCAGCCATTTTCTGAACAAACAATTAATTCTGTGAGGTTTCCACAGAAAGAACTCTCTGCTTTGTCAATCACACATCACTGCAACAGTCCCTGTATTGCCAATATAATCTCCACATCTCATGCCTGACCTTTCTCTTTGTTCTGATGAGAGGGGCAGAAAAAAATCAAAGGGCAGTAAAAGACATACCTTCTTGTGCCTTTCTTGCACACTGTGGTTGCCTTCTTTTCTATTCTCAAATCTTTTCTGCATTAGAAATTGTATATTGTTGTGATCTACAATAAAAGAGCCGTTTTCAACACCTGTGATGTGACTATTTCAGTCTCTCTTCCTTTTCAGCTCACACACTTTGTCCTCTCACTTCTTGCCATTTTTTGCAACAAAAGGAACTTTCTGTGTTATATCAAAGCAAGATCTTCCCAGGGAACCATTCAATTGACTTCCTTAATACCTCACACGAGTGCTGCACGTAGAGGCTTTTCGAAATAGCTACTGACACTAATATTTCAAGAGAGCTCCCTCTCCTCTTCTGTCCCGCTGGCTCTGGTCAGGGAATCTGGACACTGTAAGGTCTTGGACAGTTTCTCTCTTCTCTTTCTAAGCTGTTAATAAGGAATAAGGCCCAGGTGTGCAAACCCACAGCGGGCACTGAACAGAAACGAGACACAAACCTGCATCCACAAATCAGCAATATCTGGAGAAGACTAGATCAAAACCCAACTGCAGTGAGAATTTTCCCTCACTTTGATTGTCAGGAAATGTGTGTTGGTTCTGCTCACCAGTCAGCTATTGAAATATCAGTCTTTGTTCCATTTTGTTTCCCTAATGCATTAAAAGTACTCTCACATTCAGGTTTCTGACACTGGAGTAGAAATCAGACAGTTCACACAGACTAGAAGAAACAGGACTTTGGGATTAACTCAAAGTGTCATTTGTGTAAGTCACATTGTAACCGTAACAATTCCCTTCCATGGGCGCATACTCAGCAGTGTGAATATACCCTGTCTTTTGAAGGTCTCATTTTTACAAGTCAGTTCTTTTGGCCGGGTGGATGAGTGCACTCTCCTGAGCTCTGGCTGACAAACCAGCAGCCTTGGCCTTTGCCCATACAGGACACCCTGAGGCCAACAAGGTAGACCCCCTCCTCCTTCTGGGGTTACCACTGAGCAGGGTCGCTTCGGGCTGTAGTCACCAAGTAGCAAAATAAGACTCCCTCTAAAGAGAGAGATGTCATACCCAGGACTGCGAGTGTGCGTGTGTGTCTGTTTTAATATCAAAAGAAATTAAGCTAATGATGTGAAATTAATATGAAAATTTTGCAATAGAACAATTTGATTGTTCTGGGAAAACACATCTCCCATTTTTAATCATGGTAATTAATTTCAAAGATTAAGAGGATTCATAGATGAAAATAAAGCATTAAGATTAAAAGAAGGATATGCATTTTCCTGGGCATTTGGGTATTCATAGAGATTGTTCATATTAATTTTAAAAGCTGAGATGATGAAGATATAAATATAATACTTAATATTTATATACTGTAGTGCTTTTAATCTTCAAAGCATTCTGCAAACTCAGTTGCAGGAGACTTAAGAAGAAATGGATTTCACTTTATAAAAGTAAATTATTCCATTGCTTCCATGTTAGACTGCAGACAGAAGACTTCTCTGCCATTCATTTCACGTTACTGATAGGTATTAAACCGGAAACAGATGTGCATTAAGGAAGGGTAGTGTTGAAAAAGAAAAATCTAGCTCTTTGAAACTATAAAAATGAAGTCTTAAGGAAAGGGAGACAAGCATTCACACATCTTCATGGGTCAGACAAGGTGAAATTCATTCTTGTGCATAAGGATTTGAGTGGGATGTAGTTGGTGCGCAGATCCTATCTGGCCTTCTGATGAATTTCAGCTGCAGTTTCCAGATAAATGGATGGACATTAAATACTGCACAGTTCATTGCAAAACAAACCCATCCTTCTCCTTTGCTCATCTCAGTACAAACTGTGAATGTGCACAACCTAAACCATCCTTCCCAGTTGTCCCTGTTAAAATGGGAATGCAGACCCCTTCATGAACAACTGAGTTCCTAACTGCATCCTAACTCCACAATGTAGTAACCTCCATTTGAGAAGATGTTCCTTAAATATTTCCATTCCTGGCTTTGACTTGTAAATATCAGTGTCAAACTGCCTTTCGTGCTGTTTACAAAGCAAACTGCAGGCATGTCTCTGCTGTACCTCAGCAACACTGGGCTCACATTCCAATTTTGTTGTCATGATGTAACACCATTGATTTTCAATACAGAGGAATGAATAGAGTAATGGAGCCAAGACATTGCCTTCAAAGTGCCCCTCTTGGCTTTTATGAGTCCCTTGATACTTAAACTCTCTCTTAATGCAGGAGAGGAGATGCAGACTATGGTATCACTTTATTCATCATCTTTGACCTCAAAGTACCCGTTTCTCCAATCCAACCTTAAACTCATGTCTACAGCTCCCTGATGGTCTCTCTGGAAAGCCCTCATCCAGTACACTGAAATAATCTATCTACACCCTCCAAACATAAATTCGATGTCAAACATCCTCTGAGAACGACAAATCCCTTGGGGTACTCTGCCTGGGCAGTGCCTGAGCCGTGACCTCAGTCAGCCACTGTGGTCCATCGGAGCAGCACAGCTCATGGTGCTCACATCGTGCCACCCCAGGCTCTTGCTGTGCCACCTGGTTCACAGTCACAAATCCCGGAGAACAGCTGTGAAAACAGAACCTTGCAAACTGTACAAGCATGTAGCTTAAATAACCGAGAGAAAAAAAATGCTTTCAAACCCTCTAATTGCTTCAGTCTCTAAAGCATGAAGAATGAAAAGGGAGGAAAAAACAGCACTCTGAACTGCTTACTCACAGATACAGACACGTTTAGCTTCTTGCGTACGCTAGTCTGTGCTTTCTAAAATCTCTCCTTATTAAGAACTCAAGAAAATTACCACTGAAGAGCTCTTATCTACACTGTATTATAAGAAGTCAGCAAAAGACTGATTCAGTCCTGATGGAGAAGAAGTGCCTTGCAGCTCTGCCGGAGTGTGCGAGCGGAAGGCAGGTTCAAACAGGCTGGAATAATTATAATGAGTTGTTTGCAGTTCTGCTTGGCTGGGAGGTGTTTGTTGTCATGCTTTTTTAATTGCCAAGTCCTTCTGTAGCACAATTTACTTTCATTTGATGATTGCAGTCACCGATGACATTTGGAAAGAAAGAGTTCATGTGAGATATGGTGACTGCTGGAACAGTTACTATCTAGTGAACAGTAAAATATGCTGTTTGAAAAGGAAAACTCATAAGGGGTTGCACAGATGAGATGCAAATATAAAACCTCATTGCAGGAGTTAAATACAAACCCCTCAAGCACCTGAAAGTTAGCTAGTGGCACAATGCAGTAACTCTAATTTGGTCACATTTGCCATATGCAGAGAATATACACAGCCCAAACCAGGAGTCCATCTACCTGCTGCTTTAAACGGTAATATAATTCATTGCTCTGCACTGAAAATGGTTATACGCCAAATGAGCCAGAAGGGAGCATCTGAACTGGGGGGCAGTGGAAAATAGAGATTTTAAACCACTTAAGAGCATTTCACAATAAAACCTAAAAACCACACTCCTACTATCAGAAAGTTTACTGACTAAAAAAAGCCAACTTGTCTTAACTGAAAAGTGAGAGCCATTAAAAGGTATGTGAGTTTGCATGAACATAAATCACACAGACATAGGCACTCAAAGCTAATGCACAGACATGGACATGTATTATAGATATAGTGCATATACATAAGCAATTACTAGACCAGAAAAAGGGTGATAATAATAAACATATGGGTCAGACTTATTTAAGAAAACTGCTAAGAGAAGGAAAATAACAAACTATACCAGCAGTTTATTATGTTTCCTGCTCTATTCTCTGATGTGAAGGAGTCTTTGAGGGCTTCAGTTTAATGTTTCCAATTCCATGGGATGCCGACAAGCATTTTCTGGACTGTGTTAGGCTGGGGCACAGGGAGTTTGCTCTTGTGGGTGCCTCTGACTTTAGTCTTTGCTGAGATTACTGAGATTCAGTCTTTCCACAGAGACTGAGGAGAACTGGGATGAACAATCAGATTGTCCTCTCTAGTCCTGTCTAGTCGAGCAAAAAGAATCCTTACCACAGTGTAATTCATTATTGCAGGACAGTATTGTCACAAATGATCTTGTTTGATACATATTTTTTCCAGTGTTCGGGGCAATGAGTCAGGGACATCTTTCTAATCTAATATTAATGTTCCAGGACGTTAAACAACAGCTATTTAAAGATCAGCCTTTTCAAATCAATAAGAACAGATCACTTGCACTCAAGAATGTTAACTCTGAATAAGAAATGTTCTCTAGAATATGACAGCAAGCACAGAGCATCAAGATGCAGGAGCAGAGCCAAGAGTGATGATTCAGCCTTGGCCACAGCACAGCACCCAAATTCCGATGCCCTGAAGAGGGGTCATATGTGCCACCAGGGTCAGGGCAAATTCCCCATTCAGTGAAAGCCACAGAGGAGCAATGTTTCCTTCTTCAGAGAAAAACCTCAGGCCTGACTAGATTTTTCTTGATAAATCTCTCTCTGCGTCTCTCTGCCTGTTATCTGTCCAATATTTGCACATCTCAGCCCAGCTGACCCCAGAGGGTCTCCAAGCAGCAGAGAAGGTGAGGCTGGTTGGTGCAACCTGCAGCAGCGGTTGGAGGCATCTCCAAGGGTGAGACCCCTATAGTTCCCATCTGACCCCAGGGAGGACCCTAGATACCTGCCGCGGGAGAGAGACCTCACAACGATTGTGTTGTCTTTCTCTGCCATTTACCATGGGTGAGCTCTGCAGACCCTCTTCCTCTGCTTAGCTACCTGCATCCCTGGAAAATATGGAAGCTAGACTTCCTCATCCCCCCCTTATCCAGCTGAGACCAACCTAAGCAGTCAACACAGATCTTTTTTTGGAAACCAGGCCGAAGAGGGGTAGGAGCTATAGATGTCTGAACCAGAAGATAATCTTATTTAGAGAAAGATTGTATTTTGTTGATGACATTTTTATTTTGGGACAACAGAAGGGGATATCCTAAATCTCCCACTGCCATAATGATCTTTGCTATACAGCCTGCAATGAGTCAGGATGGCATCTGACATCTTACTGAGTGGCCTACAAACCAAGCCTTGCTTTCCTTATAAAGGTTCCTTGTATAAATATTCTGGAGAAAAATAAATTTTAAAGTATTTTATACAAAGAAATGAAAAAATGTTTGAGTGAACCAAGTCAGCCTAAAGCTCTGCATCTGGCTTAGTGATCAGGTTGCACCTCATTACTTTTTCCTCATTCATTACAGGTTTTTTGTCCTCACTGGACTATAAGCCCCATGAGGCACTGAGATCCAGCTCTGCATTAACTGGAGTATGCACTTACATTTCAAAATGACAGTGCCAACACAGGCACAAAGATTACCAAGAACCAAGTTCCAATATTTCAATACACTCAAACAAATACAGTAAGTGAGAGACAGTCAAAGCATCTTGAATAAAAAATGTTGAAACAATGCAACTTGACATTTATAGATCAATACAAGGCTGAAACTTTTGTTTTCTTAAAGTTTTGATCTTTTAATTTTTCAAGCCAATTTTTGATGAAAACAAGTGTCTAAATATCAGAATTCCTCAAGGGAAGCTCCATTTTTCAGTCCTCTCTAAAAATGAGACCAAACTTTTCTCCCTGAACCACAGAAAGCTGCAGATAAGCAGACAGGATCAGAATTTACTTTCTATTCCTCAACTAGAAATCTGATTACATACCCATAAAATTTCACAGGTTTACAACCAATCCCAGATTAGTCTTTCCAACTAAGCTTGAACCCATTTGGAGTTAAAACTGGGTCTCAGATGCAGGAGGAGCAGAGGTTTCCAAACACTTGGCTTCTTCCCCCTTGCAAACGTGAGCACTGCTGCAGAGGAGCTGCTGCAGGAAGAGGTGTTGTCCCAGTTGTCAGGGTCCCCAGCATCATCTGGGTGTTGCACTACGACCAAAGCCATCATGCTCTCTGCTTCCAGCTGAACTAAGGGCTGGTTTCCTCAGCAAACTCCATGTGTTAGAGAAAAGCCTTCTGCTTTAAAATTAGATTAGTTCTGCTTTACTGAACACCCAAAGCTTATGATAGCTAACACTGAAATTTCATTGCCTTAAACCATCATATTGTAAGTACATGAAGTTTTAGCAAAATTAAGGCAAAACTGTTTATTCTAAGAAATGCTTGGGCTGGCAATCCAATAAACTTTCTAATAAGCTGCAAATTCAAATCACAATTGGAACACAACCAGCAGTATAATTAGCCTGGTGTACACCTCAGCTCTTAATCATTGCATAAACACAACGTGATGCACAGCTGTGTCGAGCCGTTTGAAAGACAGGACTGCAAGGTAGGTCCTCAAAAAATGAAAACTTTGAGCCTTCAGGGATGCAGCCCTAACTGGCTATAATTTTCCATTTCTGCCCTGCATTATCATTATTGTTGTTCTTTGAGGTTCCTCTGTTGTAACAAAAGTCCAGCAGACATGAGGCCATTACTGCCCTATGCAGATACATGAGCAGAACCAGCTCCTCCCCCCAAAGAGCAAGAGGAAACAAAATAAAAGGATGAGTGGGGAGAGAGAAGCAATGAGAGAAGACAGAGCTCTCCCCTCCTGACTTGGTGAATCACTCGTCTTCACCATGGCATTGGTGTTTTCCTGGCTGTGCAGGCAGGCAGTTCTCTCACAAACATAGAGCAAATTCACTAATCCATTCCACTACACTCCTCACAGTTAAGGAACAGGGAATCTTAAGTGCCAGCACATTCACAGCATCCATATTCACCATTGACATTTGTTAAGGGCAAGGTGCTATAGGAAGCATCTTGTAACTTTTCTCAGTCTCATGTTAACTCGTTGCAAAGGTTAGAGAGTGGTACAGTGGCCATCTGATTTTCTCTTCAACCATCTGTTAAAGTAAGAAACTCAGTTTCTGGTTGGCAAAAAGATGTTCTGGTCCATATGGGGTCAGAAAATGACATAGCTGCATTATGATCCACTAACTCCAAATCTTTCCATATACAAAATGATTCCAAGTGTTCAATGGAAACAATTCTTTCAGTAGTCTGCAAAAATATCTGGATGAATTGCCCTTTATGCTTAACATCTTCCAGACCTATGCTGACACATTCTTCATACTATGTGTACAGTGAACATAAATACCTCTGCTGGCTTCCACCAGCTTCACACTAGATAAAATCTGTTGGCTTTAATGAAGATACACCTTTTGTAATATCTGTGTAAGTAAAAAGAGAACCAGACCCTCTTAGTGCAAATGTCAGGTTGTTAATGGTGTTCATTTTTAGTACAGAAATAAAGAGGAGGAATACCTGGTACAGAATTTCCCTGGCATAAGGAGTAATACATAAAGATGAGGTCAATCTCAGACATTTCTACCCACCTTATATTGTAGCTACAGAGAGGGATGTCCACGAAGGATCCAATCTCTTTTAGGTAGCTCTTTTGGAAGAAGATAAATCTACACTGAATTGTTTCTCCCTCCCTCCATTGACCATAAAGGAAATCTACATTAATAGCTGAGGCTTGAAAAATAAATTTACACCAATTCCATTGTTGATCTCTGTATTTGTTAAGGACCTGTAAGGCTGCAAATACTCAACTTCAGTATAAGACAGTATTTCAGCCATTCAGTGTCCATGGTGAGCTCATCTCAGGGAGCCTGGACAGAGACAGCTGCTAAAGTAATGAGGAGAGCCCCCACCTTCAGAAGAACCATCTAAAGATGCAGCAGTGTTGAGAGCAATTTTTTTCATTCTAACCATACTGAAAAATCAAATCAGAATATTCCTTTGTTTTATCCCAGACTTTGTTTTTCTTCACAAGCTGTCTAGCGAAGTACAATATTTTGTTTACCCAGAAATGAATAATTTGTTTCATGCTATTTGCTTTACTTTTATTTGGTTTTAAGTCAAGAACCGGCAGAGTTGTTCCCATCAAATTAAAAATTTTATGCCTTCTGTGCATAATAAAACAAACATTTGGGGGGCTTTTTTCCAAAAAACAAACCTCAGACAAATAGGAATAATTTGGTTAACATGAAGTTTCAGTTTTCCACAAGGAAATTATTCATCCAAAGAGACTCAAAACATTAGGATCATTGACTAATTACAGCTTGTGATATCCACAGTGCAGCAGTAAGAGGACATTTTCCGTGCTATTAAATTCCAGCCAGGCTGGTATCGATGGATTTGCAAACACAGATGAAGAATCAGGTCTTTTGAACGTGACCTTGTACAACATATTCCAAGGCAGCAATTTACTGAAAAGAATGGGTGCTTTCTTCTAACTTTATTAAGACCTTTGCATGTTGGCTGCTGCATGTGTTTAATCATATTGCATGCTATGACATTTGGTGACACAAGGGCTCTGAGATCATGGAGAATATGCTGTTTCACACCACTGAGAGCAGCTACCCAATTCTTCACCAAACATTCTATGAAGGCATCTGGCATGATTTTCACTGTGTTTGACAGGCAGCATCCAACTTCATCTGGCTCAAGTTGTCATTACACAAACTGCCTCTCTATATGCTCTGTAGACAAACACAAATGCAGGTTAAAACAGAAACCTATCAGGTGAGGGACAAAGTGGAGAGGAGAAAAGGTATTTTCAGCTTGAAAATCAACATGAATTGTACTCCTCATGTCAGAAGCAGCCCTTGAGAAGGATATTTCACCATAAAGGGGGAAGTGCTTATCAGAAGCGAAGGGATTATGTTGTGGCAGCATACATCACATCCACTTACAGTAGTGTGAAGCCTCACAGAGAGCATTGTTGCTGGTAAGAGTTAGGGCAAGCCACTTTTCCAGGCAGATATAAACCATAAATCACAAACAGGTATCTACCCATAGGCATCAATATTGTCTCCTTCACCCTGAGCAGGTTCCCATGTTTCTAAATTCTAATAAAGTCTTAACAGCATTTGAGTTTGATCCCCCAAACATCTGCCTGCTCATCTGTCTTTTGAATCTGCCGGTTCTCACCACTCACTGGAGAGTTTTCTTCTCGAATAAGGGAATCAAGACCCTAAATCAAATTTCTCTGAGCTGAGTTTTTGCACGTTCTCCCTGTTTTATGCTTGAATAATTCTGAGTGAAACATTTATCGCTAAGGTCTGCACCATATAACTTGGCTGTTGAAGTAGTGATGCAGAAGACAGAGGAAAAGATATCCTGGGTTAGTGAACCATGCCCACATCTATGCTTTCTGCAAAAGACCTTCCAAGTGGAAATTATTGAGGTTTCCTTTGTGTCATTCTGTTTACCAGAAGACCTTAATCCTTCCAAATGTTTCACCACTAGGGTTTGATGTTATAATTATGTCACAGGGAAAGTTTTGGAGTACAAAATTTTAAGAGGTTCTGAACATTAGAACATGATGCTCCATCTTCCTTAAAAAAATCACTTCTGTGCCCAAGAGCAGCTCTCCTGATGTCTGTGCTGAATGAGGACTCAGCATTTCTTTTAAAAAATCATATAGCCTAAGAAATATCATATGCAGAGACAGTTCTATTCAAACTGTGATGATCTTCACAATTTAAATTTATCCTAAAAACCTTTTTTCCAATTGAGTAATTCATACTTTAACAGCTTATAAGATTGGGATGCAAAAACAAATTTGTTTTTATATCACGTTAGTCAACTATTTGTGTTCCTGATAATGACTGTTTTCTGTTTGTTTTGCTCCATGTACATGATCAAAGGCTACCAGATAGGTGGATCAGAAGGTAGAAGAGGTGTGTATTCATAGATATTTTTAGCTCTAGCAGAAATATATGACATTGTTTTGAATATTTTCCATTTATTTGATGAGAAATCAGAAGGCATTGTCAGTTAGCTGCTTTGTGGTATAATCCATGTTGCAAACACTTGAAGTTGCCAGCCTGAGAATGAAGTCCTGCTACTCTAAGAACCCTACAAAGAGGTACAATAGTTTGCCTTGTACCAATGAATTTCTTTCAGGAGCTGAAACTAAAAACATACATTGTGTCAGAAAGAATTACACGACAGTAATAAATCTGGGGGAAGGACACAAATACTACTGTGAAATGTTTTACTGAATATGAGGCAGTCTTGATTCAGATGAGAGGCTCAGAGAGGGCTAAAAAAGAGGAAGGCATGTGTCATTGGTACTCCAAAATAATTGTTGTACCTGCATCTCATTTCACTGCCCATTTCGGATAAACAGGAAAAAAAACCTCAAAAAGCTTTTTCAATTTATCTGGTGTTTCAGATGATTGTTTGGGTGCAAACTATTCTTCATGCAAGATTACCCACTCCCTGGCTGGTCCACTAATCCTGCTAGTGAGAATGCCAATGAGAATGCAATACATCCCTGCTAGTGCCCAGATGATAATCTCTGACTCACTTCTCTGCCAGCAGCTAATGGTTTTTTCAGTCTTCACCACTCACATAGACCAGTCAGACAACACTGAACCAGATGCTCGATGCTCTTTATTGCATTGCTCTTCTCCAAGCCATCTACATTTGACTGTTTGCCAGTTTCTCTTTTAATAAAAAAAAACACAACAACAAACCTCTTCCTGTTTGCTCAGAAATCCATCAAGGAACACAGTATTATTTACAGTATACTTCTGGCTACTGGCTGTGTCCAAAAATAGTGCTTAAAAACAGGAGGTAAAGGTCTGCCACTAGTATCTCTGCAGAAAGTTCTACACCTAATGCCAGCCATATAATTGCTACTCTTTCCACCTCCAGTAAAATTTATAAGCAGGACTGTCATTTAGGGTTTCATGAGGATGGACTTTCATGCTTTATTGCGAGTACATTAATAGCTTCTAACTACTGAAGTTTCTAATCATCTATATTGAAAAAAAGAAATTTATTACCACCCTATTAGACTCATTTTAATGTTCTACAAGCATATTATTTGCACATTTGAGTATAAGTCACCAATAAGTCCTTTCTAAAGAGATTACTTTAATTTAACTAAATAACATAATGATTCTGCAGACTATGCATGAATGTCAGCCCCCTGCTAATAATCAGAAAAACTGGAAGAGGGAGGCTCAGGTGATGGTTTTGTGGTGGATGATGTCTTGGTTAATTCAGCAAGGATTGAGTTGGTGATATCAGGAACAGAGTCAGCAAAGAGCTGAAGATTAAGCCAACGGTTTTCAGGCAATGAAGGCAGATTACAACTTATATAGAACAAAGAATAAAAGGCTACATATGTAGCCTGTCCTGGCCTCTCTAGATAATGTTTATGGAATTTCTTCCCACAGGAAATTTGGCGGAAGGAGAAAGGTCTTGTTGCCATTCTTGTTTGCTGCAAACTTCACCTGAATCGTGACAGTTTCAAAGCCTAATTGGTAGAGCTGTGAGGTCTCCATTGCAAACTGCTGCAGAGGACAGGGCCAGCTCAGAGCTGGTTGCTCGGTGTTGTGTGTAGTCAAGGTCTGAATATCTCTGAGGATGGAGACTTCACAACCTCCTTGGGCCCTTGTTCCCATGACTGACTACTCTCACTGGGGAAAAAAAAAAAATCTGAGTTTCTCCCTTACTTCAACTTGTATCTGCACACTGTCATTGCTGTGCACTGCTGAAAAGAGTCAGGCTCTGCCTTCTCTATACCCTCCATCAGGCAGCTGAAGCCAGCAGTGAGGTCTCCCCTGAGGGTGAGTTTCTCCCCGGAAACACTGAATGTTTCTCTGGTGTTTCCAGAATGCATTCAGGAGGCCACCAGAGACCTCCTGGAGGAGCGTTTATTTGAGCTTTCACCCTGAAGAATCTTCCCAAGCCAAGCAGGAAAAGCAGGTTGCAGTTGCTGCAGCCTCCTTACTTCTGCTGTATGAACATTAGCAGATGAAAACCTGAAAGATTCCTACTGCTGTTGTCCCCCCAATTTCCCTCAAATAAACACAGCCTCCCTGTAAAGATGTGATAACAGGCTGAGTGTTAGTGATAAGAGATTTCCAGGTGAGACATCTGCATCAGGTGCTCTGCAGCACCTCACCTCCACTGGCATCCAATTATATATCTGGGCACCTTCGTCTGATACCTCTGGGGGTGATGCTTGGAGGCATCTCTCTCACTTCATACAGCTTTAAGAGTTCCTGTGAGGCACTCAGAAAACGCTGCCTTAGTCCCTGTGGCAGGACCAGGTCCCCATGACACAAGCAAAGCAGCATGGAGAAGGGCAAGCACCCAGTGGTGATGAATCCCTGCACATCCCCTCCTCTCCTCCTGCCTCACCAGGCTGTGCTGGGAACAGAGATGTTGATGGACGCTGCTGAAGCCAGCATCCCCCAAGAACTGTCCATCCTCCCCACCAATGCTTTCCAATCTCGTGTGCCTTCACCTGCAGCAGAAGCACGTTGTACTGTGCTGCTGCTCAAACCACCAGCTCTCCTTCTAATTGAATATCTCTTTAAGTTCCCTTTTGATTATCTGTCTGAAAACAAAACTCCATAGCTAAGCATCACTTCTTTTTTATGTCGCTGCTGCTGCTGTGTCAAGGCCGTGGTATTAATTTTGGGCATTTCATCAAAAAAATCTCCTTTTGGGCTTCCTTCATGCAGCCTCAAGTCAAGCAAAGCAAACAATGAAACAATTGAGACTGAAGAAAGGAACAAGGTATTACATCTTTTATTAGTTACAGAATTTATTTCACTGTTGCTCCAGCCTGCTCCCACCCTTGCCACAAGGCAAACATTGGATATATTTTATGGAAGCCAATGCTAGGGATGCCATGGCCACGTTGTGGTGCTGTGCAGCAAGGGGCCCTAAAAGCCTGCAGAACCTTTGCCTGCACTTCAAAAGAACAAATAAGGAACGAAAGGATTTGTACATGGTGCTGATTTAATGTACAACACCATCACTTCTACAAATATGCTCATCCCTGCATATACAGCTCAGCACACCTGGTGAATTTGTCAAAATTGCAAAGGGTGCCAGGAAAAGGCCATTTGCAGCCCATCTCCAATTCTGTGATATTTGTGATAATTTCACAGCCCAAATTTTGCTGTGAGGATTTCTTTTCTCTCTTGGGTAGTGTTAAACAACTGTTCTTTTATAAACATATTTACTTGTTGGGGCCAGAAATCTAGAAGAAAAAAATGCTGAAAAATGAAATTTTCCAATTGCCTTGAAGCAATAATTGATTTTATCCATTCGCTAAAATGCTCGAGAACTTACCTCTTTATCTGAAATTACTCTGGGAAAATGATTCAATTTCAAAAAATAGTCTGGCATGGGAAAGCCAGGTTGTCAGCAATCTCAAACACATCTCATGTTCCCCTTCATTGTTATTTGAAGGAAGATCTGAGTCAACACTTGCTTTCTGCTAATAGTTATTCCATGTAGACACTGATTTATTTGAATAGGTATCTGCACTAGCAGAGGAATAGGGTTTAAATCTGGACCAGCTCCCAGTGAAAGAATTGCCATGGAAAAAACACACGTGCATGTGCACACACTCCCCCACACACACCCCAGCTTTTTTCCCCCCACATGCTACATAGTCTAAAGAAGGGTTTAAAAGAATGAAAAATATTAGGTCCAAAAATCTGATGTTGCCCCTGCAAGATGGTAGAGTGGATTTTTATTGTCTAGGAACCTGCAATACGGGACATGGAATAATCAGAAGAGAACTCTTTAAAGGAAATAAATAATAGGAAGCTGCAACAAGAAGTATCCATCTTTATTCAGAAATGCCACATGCACCTACCCACTTCCACACAGTAAACTTGCCTTTAAATCAGTAAGATGCAGAAAAAATTATACATATTTCTGAAGGTCTGAGAGCAGCATTTCACTGTGCTGGCTACAGCCCAGCTAGTTTGATGGGACAGATCTTTAGAGAAGACTCACATCAACAGCAAATAGCAACTTTTTTGTATTCAACAGAGTGTTTAATGATAATCCATTTCCCCTACCTAAACATATTGATTCCTCCTTCTCTCCTCATGAAAAAACAAGTGTCCTGTGTCTTTACAAAACATACATTAAACTTTCTCTTCCATACAAGCATAAACACAGATTTTATGCTCATATATGTGCATCTCTATGTATAAGACACCTGTTTACACAAAGAATATTACATGCTACCAACAGAAGATGGCTGCTTTTTGTCTGCTCATTAAGTCTGAGGTTGCTAACTAACATCTCTTTTTTACAGAGCCAGGCAAGAAGTCCCCAACAAAATATAATCTGAAGAATTGGGGGTAAGGGAGAGGCGATGAAGTTTTATTGCATTGAAAATTGTAGTTTAGAGAAATTAAAGGTTGAAAAATGTCAAGAGCTTAAAATGGAGTGTTTGAAATTATCTTTTTATGTATTTATTTACAGCTCATTGGTTTGATGGGGAAAAAAACATATCAAGATTTTGATTTTTTCATTCCATCTTAGAACAGGGAAAAAATTGTTCTAATCTCAGCAATTCTCCAAGGACGAAAACACATTTCTTTCTGAGCTTTGGCTGAGCAACAGTCATTGCTGATTTCCCATGCTACTTTTCATGGATTCTTTCCATTAATATATCTCACATTCATCCTCTGCTACGGATGGCATAGCAAGCTCTGGAAAGTCCAGGTCACTTTAGTGTTCTGTGTGTCTGCAGTCAGCACAGAGTAAGCTTTTGCAAATCAAGATCTGATATTGACACCTTAGTATAAGGAATAAATTATTTTATTCTACACTGGACTTAAAAGCTGTGATCTCACTGGACAACAGTTCCACCGTTGGTACTCAGCTCAAATTCTGAGGTCCCAAAAAAGCACCTGCACCCTTTAGCAAGCTTAAGGTTCTTCACCTGAAAAACTGAAAGCTGTAAATGATATTGTGCCATACAAACACACCAGGGCAAATCAAAGACATTCGTAATGTCCAAGGGTTTTTTTTGGAGAAGGAGTAAGGATATTTCTGTTACTCAGTTCTTTGAAGTGTACGGAACAAACAATTTTTCCAATAGTACCAATATCCTCTTTATAAGCACAACATTTTCAGCACTTGGTGCTTCAAAAGCTGCTCTGCATCACATATTCAGATATCTTCTTAGGTGCAACAAGACTACCAGCAATCTGTCTTCTAGGGACACTCTCACACACTACTGAAAAGATTCCATGTAATTGGAAAATGAGTCAAGTGCAAACAGGTGTCAGTGGGTGATGGTACAGGGAGATACAGTCCTCTTATCTCAGTGTTTGCAAACCTTTCCCAGCTCACAACAAAGGATTTACCAGTCTCACTGGTAAAGAAAAAAACAGCTTTGAAATGTTTCATTTTAGCATCATTACAGGAATCTCAGAGGACTCTGGTAGTATCCTGGGTTGAACCTACCAAATGTACCTACTATTTAACTCTCCAGGCCAATTCAATACAAGCCCCTGTAACATCCTTGGCCTCCAGAAAACAACTACCCAGTAAGAGAGTTGATGGGAAAAAATTAATTTGCCACTTACCATTATACTGATCGATAATCTATTAACTCTAACCTTGCTAGCAGTTGACTGTACCACTACTTATGGTCAATCATATTAATTTACATTCCCCAAGAATTAAAACAAGAAGGTTTAATATTAAACTTTATCCAATGCATATATCCTTTCCCTTCCATGTCACAGTCTGATAGCATTTGTACCTTGAATTTTAAAAATTATTGACTGATGTTTCATTTTGTTCAGTATTGACTCAGGGGGATGGCAGGAAAAGACAAAGAAACAAGGGGTCATTGGTACAAAAAAACTCCTAGGAAACATTCTTGCCATGCTTAGGCATTGCGTGAATATTGAGAAAGCCAAAGTATCTAATATCACATTCAAGAAGGGCAATGTCAGGTCACTGAGAAGTGTCTTATGCCATTACAATTTAATATCATCCTCTTATTCCAAAATAGGAGCTGTGTTGCAATGAGACACCTGTGTTCTGGACTAGCGTCTCCATGCTGGGGGGGAGGTTTACTGACTATATTGAATAATAGCAGGACCTACACTGGTGGTTTGTGCCAGCCAGATTTTTGTCCTGCTGAGTACCTTCCTTTGGGATTCATTGTATCACTCTATAGTAGATAACACTGATAGTGGTGATAGTCTTGGATTGTCGTGGGAATTATATGGACTTTTGAAAACACAGTCCATCCTTTGCTTACCTTTCACTACAAGAAACAAGCTGCTTGGCTCCAGTCTATACCAGAGGCAGGCCATCTCCTGATCTGTTCCCTTCAAAGGCCTTTCTAACTATTAGGCCTTTCTTAGAATCAGGTCTGCAACCTTCACAGACAGTGAAAACCCTGCTATCTGACCTGTCTGTTGGCAGGTGTTAAAATAATTACTCTGGTGTGCCAAAGGCTGGGCTGCAGCAAGTGTCATCAAGATTAATGACTTCATCATGGCAAGCTGGACAAATCAATCAGAGTCCTTGATGGCAGTAAGAAAGACCAGACCTCATTACCCACCCAACCCATCTGTCACCATAAGTTCCAGACACTGCTCAGCACTTGCTGGGCAAGACAGACCCCACACGTCACTGCAGCCCACACTTCCTGAGACACCCTGCAAAGGCCCCTGTCCCTGCACACAGTTTCCTGCCCCAGGTACCCTGCACGGCTCCCTGGGGACATCTCAGCCAGCTCTGAAGAGTCATCCCACCAGTGGTGATGAAGAGTCAAGCAGTAGTGCTCATCATGAGTGTGACCAGCTGAACTGCCCCCACTGCAATCAGACTTTCTAAGAAGCCCCTGCTCCAAGTCAGATAGTTCTCAGTTCATCCCGTTTTCTTCTCTTTGTCTGTAAATCAGCCAGAGAAGCACATTTCTGCAAGAGTGCAATACCTTCTGTAAGCTGAGCAGGTGGCAAGGGAAGCTAAAACAAGGAAAAAAGAAAAAGAAGGCAAGCACTAGTAAAACTTTTTAATGCAAGATTAGACACGGCTTATCTGACCCACCAGAAAGGCTAAGAAGGAGGCAGGCTATAAAGCAAAGTCAATGCCTTGCCTCTTCCCCATTCCTCTGATATCCTGCCTGTGATGATGAGAGAATCTCCAGGCAAGAAAGGAACACCCCCACCTCCACAGGACACTGTGTCCTTGAAAGAAAGGAGGGTGTGCAGGTGTATGACTCATTCCTCCCGTTAAGCATAGACTGAAAATTATTTTGCTCTCCAAAGCAGCCCACTCCACAGAGAGACATATGGTAAATCCTACATGAGTTAACCTCATGCCACAATCTCACAAACACACATAAATGAAACCAGGTCCCCGCTGCCAGCAGCTTCTCTGCATGAGAGGGAATTATGAGCCTTGTCCTTGAAAGGTGATTCTGTGGGATGTAGAATAGAGCTCCCTACAGCACAGGGCCCTGTCCCCTTGCAGAGAGGTGCAGCAACACCTGTGCATGAGCCCTTCAACAACAGACAAACATTTGCTCTGATGGAAATCGCCACATCAGAAATGCTTGCTGGAGGTGGAAGGCCACCCAAAAAGGTTGCTGTCCTTTTGATCCACCCTCTGCCAGAGATCTGCAGAGGAGCCTCTCTGCTTTGGAGGGGCTGGAGATGCCCCACACTGCCCACCTGCCTGCTCTCAGCTGCTTCCTGGGGGAGTCACTCCTGCAGGGGATGCACAACCCTTCCTGCCCAGCCTGAGAACTCTTAGCATGCTTAAAGACTCTGTGCCTCATCTCCTTAAAGAAACATGTATAGAATAAGATCACAGCCCTTCCTGAGTAAAATATCCTGCAGTTAAACAGACCTGGGCTTGTCACTGCAGGAATGACAGTAGAGACATTTAAAGGCACTTAAGTTTCTACACTCCAGATGCCAACCTCTGGCATTACCTATTAAAATATCTTTGAGGATCTAAGATTTCTCTGGAAACTTCTTGCTTGTGATTCAACAGGATCCACAGCTTGCCTTAAGGGATGTCCCAGGGCAGATTCCCAGGGATTCAACATTTAAACAGATCAATCAAAATACATTTTTCTGCCACCCACACCTCAGACTTGTCACACTTTGCTAGTAGAATGCTAAAAGTCAGAAGTGCAGAAGGGCTTGGCATTCTTGCAGCCCAGCAAGAAAGTGGACTGTGTCATGTGGGTTGCCTCCATACAAGTAAGGGTTAAATTGATGGCATTGATGAAATGTAAATGGAAGATACTGTGTAAAAAGAATTGCATAATGTTCCCAGATGTTTTCAATTTTCTGAGTACTTCTAAAAATAAAATGAACTTTTAATACTTAATCAACATAGTTATTCACTCTCTTTTACCCAAGAGGAAATTTCCCATGAATTTTTTATGGATACATGTTAGTTATTATTGCCTTTGGCTTCCTGGTTCAGACAAAGTTCTGCCCTCTGTTCTGCTGATTGTACAAATTACCCCCTGCTGCATAGGCTGGGTACACTCTTAAGTCCTTAAGAAAGCTCTTCAATTGATTTTATAAGTCCATTCATGTTTGGCTAGTGCCACTTCAGGAGAGGAAGGTTTGTGAGGAGTGCATGAGCTCCCTAGTGGGAGCTCACTCATTACTACCACCCAGTCACAGGCCTGTGTAATCCCCCCATCCCAGTGTGGCACCCATACTGAGCAGAGCCTGGAGTGACCTGGCAGCATGGGCAGGGTGTGATGTGGCTTATCACAGGTGCCTGTCCACTATAAATTTCCTTTCATGTCATCCTGCACTCAGACGCTGGTGGTAGGGATGCTCTGAGCACAGTGAAATGAAGATCTAATTGGACAGTGCCAGGCTGGATTTCTCTTTGCATTCAGTGCTAGTAAGAAAACCAACTGCAGTGAAATGAGGCCTTTAGGTCCATTAAATCAGTGGGACTTTTTTTATTCTGAACTTAAACATCTCTGTGATATTTATTCCTAAGTTTACTGCATAGCACTCAACAACATAAGTCCTTTAAAACAAGAATATGGTTTCCTGATTTATCAGAGATCAAATCCCAGCTGAGCTGTGCCTAACATTCCTGTGTAAATGTGTTGGATGCATCCTGGTAAAGAAATTATTCAAAAAGAAAAGGAGCACAGAGAAAGCCTGAGTGGCCACTGAGTGGCTGAATTGATTGTCTGAACAAGTAAGAATGCTTGCATGACCACCTCCAAAAAGCAAAGTGCTGCAAAGTACAGCTGAAGAAAATGACCAGGGTGACATTGTGCTGTCAGTCAGAGACAACAGAGAGGACACTCAAGTGGTGTGTTGGCTCCATGTAAAAATAAAGGCTTGCAGCTTCCAAATGTTTCTGTGAGTGCTTTAGCTTGTCATACCACCTCACATCTCTAAGGAGACAATGAACCATCAGCTGGGAGGACTTCACATCAGGGACAGGTGAAAGGCATGAAAATGTGGGATTGGTGCAAATCTAAGCACAGCTACTGCTCAGCTCAGTGCCAGCACCAGCCTCTGCTCAGCACATCCCACTCATAAAGCAGATTTCCCAACAACACAGTGTAGCCGCAATTACAAAGCTGAAAGGCAATAGCCCATTAGGCTGTTTTCAGCACCATTGGTGCACACTCATATGGCATTTAGCAAAGGCATGTTTAGTGTCTTGTACATCTTTTTTCTGCCAGCGTTGGGAATCCATTTAAAGCCAGCCATTGAGCTTTATTTTTATTTCACTTATTTTTTTTCCAAATGCATTAAGATAAATATGTGTATTAGCAGCCGCTGGGGCAAACAGAAAATATTCCTTTGCGTTTATCACAAACAGTTAAAATCCTAACACACTTCACCTCTCATAGAGGAAATTTCTCCTGTGAGGAATTAATCTTTATGAGCTGGTTCTCATTTCCTTCATTTCTTCACAGCTACCATGTTGTTTGTTGTTTTTTTTAAAGAGGAAATGAGTGTTAATTTTTTTTTGTTAGGCGAATTGTATTTTCTGCTTACAGCTATTTATAAAAGGGGTACCTGATCCTCAGCTAAAGCACTCCAGCTCAGAAATCTAAAAAGACCAGAATATTTACCTCTGACATGTACTTAGTTCTAAATACTTCCACCAAATTTCCAGAAGCCCTTGAAGGGTAAACATTTCTGTAATGACCCAGTGCAGTCACCAGGAGCTATTGCATCCTGAAATTAGTTGCACGCTCTCTCCAGATTGCTCCATTTGTTCTTAGTTCATGGAAACATCAAACACATTGATCTGATCTGCTACCGTGCTCGTTATAAAGGGTCATGGGAAGAACAAGAGATTGAGCACAGGCTCCAAGAGGCTATAGTGGGGAAGGCAGCTGTACTAATGGATGTCACCAAACAGCCATTCCAAATGTCCACTGAACCCCACCACCTCATTCCTTTTTCTCATCCTCTGCCCATTATCACACAAAGACATTTTTTATCCCCAAACCTTATGCTTTTTCGGTTTTCTGTGTTTGGGCAGCATCCTTTCTCTCCGTGTCACTATTCTCCAGGGACCATTGGGCATAAGGCATTAGAGATCAGTTCTGGATGTCTCTTAGGAACACCACTGGGACACTGTGGGGTGACCCTTTGGAGGCACTGACTCAATAAAGGAAGTTCTTTGACTTCCATGCTTCTGCTCCTATCAGTTGAAAAACCCATGGTCTGAAAAGCAAGCTAATTGACATTATTTAAAGACTGCTTTTCAAGGGAGCCCTTGTTGTAAGAACTGAATCTCAACTCTGTGCTAAATTATGCACAGGAGTTAAGGGAGGTGAGAGTAAGAAATCCACTGGGTAATCATAATCACTGTGCAATTAGGTTTGATATCATAATAGAAGGTTACTCTCCTAGGGCTAATGCAGTGAGGGTGAACTTTCAAAGGCCAGATTTTGCAACTATGAGAAAAATTATTAACAGAAGCCTCAAGGGCAAAGTGAAACTCTTTAACAACTTACAGCAAATTTGTTCCTAGAGTAACTCCTCCAGGCAGCCCCAGGAGTGGTACCAAGGGTGAGTTTGGCTAATGTAATCAGTCCAGAGGCTATTTAAGAACCTGTGCTAGAGAAGCAGATGGTGATTGGACCTTTGAGTTGGCAATAAGAACAGGAAGGATAAAATCTGCATGGCTAAACAGAGTTTATTGAAAATAAAAGGGATATCTGACTAAAGAGCAAAATGGAGGCTAAACAGAGAAAAGCTAGAAAGAAAATAGACACAAAGGACTATAAAAAAAAAAAAAAAAGCAAGGTATTTCTTATACAGTAGAGAAGAACAAAATTAAACCCCCAACCAGGCACGCAATGAGTGAAACTTAGAAAGCGTCGTTGTTATGTGACAGCTTTATTCTACCTAATTAACTCAAATCTATGTATCTGCTGGAAGACGCCACTCTCTGTGGTAACTCACTATTAGATGTACAAAAGGCACTTTTCCTCTGCAGAACCGTGTATCTTTGTGGGAGAGGTGGAGGTTGAAAATCAGTGGATGCTGAAGCAGGGGAAAAAAAAACCTTTGGCCTGAGTTATTTGAACGGATGTAACTAAAGAGGTTCCTTGTCTGTGCTGCTTTTTGTGGGAAATGAGAGAGTGACTTCAGCAGTGATTAACTCTGTGGAAGGTGAACAGGACCTGAGGAAGGAGTTATGTGCCCGCCAGTTCACCAGGGTAGTAAATCACCCAGACTAGCTAGGTCCTAGCCCTAGAGAAAATGAAGTACACAATACTGAACGTGACAAACAAGGTGCCCATCTCATCTTACGGGGTGAAACGCCCCCTTGAAAACGAAGGGATTCAGAGCTCCTATTGCACAGCAACAGCAAGGGAAGACTCACTGGCAGCTGATGCAGGAGCAGTTCTCTGCAATTCTGGCAGAAAAGCTGTGGGTTTCAGTGGCAGGGCAGGCAGGGCACTGATGGCAACCCAGTGGGAAAGGGCACAGGGCTCTGGAGCTGGCTGGCTGGCAGAGACGTCCTGCCTGGGAGATGATCCCCCATCTCTGGGAACAATCCCCACCCCACTGGTGCCACACAGGGCATGAGGGCATGGATCTCAGCATGGACAAAACCAGCAAATATATTTAAATATTATGTTCTCCAAAATGTCACCAGCCTCTCCTCTCATATTTGTGCCTCCCCAAGCACAGTGCACCTCAGCCTCGGCTGCAGCCCGTAATGTCACCGTAACACAGGCAAATAAATGACAACAGGGAGCAAACCAGACTCCAGACTCCGTAAGGAAATATCATTCTTTCAAAGCAATTCCTCATCTGAAAAGTTAATAAAATAGTACATAAAGGTGACCTGGTAGATATAATTTACTTGGATTTTCAAAATGCTTTTGATAAGGTCCCTCATAAAAGAATATTAATGATAATGAGAATGATTTTACATTTATGGTGGTACCTTTCATTCAGATGAATCCCTAAGTGCTTTACAAAGTTTTTACTAACTGATTGCACAAATCATGTATCATATATATTCCCAAAGTGCTACTAGGTCTGGGAGAAGGCATGACAGCTATTTAATTGCCTAGCATGCTGCTCTTCAATATTTTAGGGCAGGGTGTAACAGCAAAAGCTCCAGCCATGTGCAATTAGAGTGAATTTAGGCAGGTAAAAGCCACCTTCAGAAGCTGAGACTTGGCTGACAACCAAGCCCACCTTCACCCTCTGCCCTCACCCAAATGTCGAGGGATGCCTTAGGCTGAACAGATGAACAGCTCAGCTGGAAAAAAGGCATCTTTCAAGTTGCTCCCAAACATACAGTGGCTGTTTAAGGTTCCTCCTGGACATACAGTGGCCAGTTTATGGGCATCTGTGCTTGACTGTCTAACTCCAGAGAAGTACTGACTCAAGAGAAGTACTAACTTCTCCAGACTTTCCATGGGTTTTTGACCTATGTCCTTCAGCTTCATAAGCGGCTGCCAATGCTGGCAGCCACCAGCAGAGCATCATCAGCTCTCATTAGTGTATGGGAAGCAATTTCTGCCTCTGTGCTGCTGTCAGCTTTGCTTTGAGGAGCACACCTGAAGCACTGCTAATCTGCACTATTACAGTTTGAAGACAGCTCCAGCCATAAGCATATTCTGCTTAGAGTATAACAGAACACTTAATTTAAAGGCAGAAAATGTCTCATTTAATTGCCTGAAATCAAAGGCTTCATATTTTAATTAAGCTTTTAAGAGAACTTATTTAATTGCTCGGAATTTTTTTCATTTTTCATCTCAGATATGAAGGTCATTAAAGATTATTTTCACTGATTGAGCAATAGTAACAATAATTTCACCAACTACCATGGCAAATGTCTTACATAGTGTGGATACTACCTCACACCTGAGCTTCATACATTATCACTGATGAGTACATGAGCAGCACTTACCTACTATGCCTGGCTTAGTGCAAAATACTGCCTGAAATTCTATGTCCTTTATTTCTGGCTACTTGGAAAGAAAGGAGGTGTCAAAAAAGCTGAATCATATCTTCTCCCCAGATACAAATTCCTCCATCAGGAGGCTGGTTTGGGCTTTTCTACTGTCTCTTAAATGAGCAGCCTAAAACCAAATACCTGACCAGTGTAAAATCAAAGCAAGAAGCTTACAGTTGGAATCAAAGAGAACTTTGGAGGTACCAAGGTGTCCTAGTTGTGTAGGCAGAAAGGTATCAGCACAGCTGTAATATCCTGGGGAACACCTTTGAATTGCTCCATCTAGCCCTCTGCCCAAGGCAGCATGTATCTTATGTTTATCACCATCCTGCCCAGCACTGCTGTATTTTTTTGTAGAGCTAAACAAGGGACAAGGTTCCTTCCTCTACCACGACAGCTTGTCAGACTTTGCAGTACATTCCATATTTCATATCAAAATAGTCCTCCTCAAATTCAAATTGTATAAATTATGTATTGCTAGGTAAACATGACCTTCCTCTGACTATTCTTTCAGGGTAGAGCCAGAAGCCAGAAAAAAACCCAGAATCTTGTGAGAACAGGCCTCCAGTGCCAAGCTGTCAAAAATCTCCAACAAAGAGCTGATTTGTCAACAGAAGTCACCATTTTCAAAGGGAGCTCGATTCCTGCATCTCTCTCCCCCTGGCCAAATTTCTGACAGATTTTTGCAAATCTATCTTGTGTCCTCACATTATAGCCTTTTATTTCCCACATAACCCTCCTCAGAGGGTAAGAAGGTCTAATTTTAAGCACAATCCTTCCAGAACAATAGGGAAGAGCAATGCTTCTGTGAAAACCCTGCCTTACAGTGTGCCTCAAAGTGCAGGGGGAGCCTCCCCAGCCCCCCCCCCCCCCAAGTAAATTCACATTCCTTGAAGAAGCTCTGTCTCACCCTGTACTTCCCACAGGCTCTGGAAAGCAAAACCCTTACTGTTTAGGCAGTAATTTCGACCATGAATAAGCATTCAGCCACTTGTGGCCTATTCAAGGAGGCTCTTCAGGCCAAATAATGGTTTTAAACTTCTTTTTGCTGCCAGGGTGACATAAAGAGGCCTCAGTGTACTGCAAGGCTGATGTATATGCAATATAACCATTTAAACTTTTGTCCCCAGTAAGAGCTCCTTGCATGTGGTGTACACCTGGCCCTTCTAACCTGATCAACATTTATTGCTTTGTTTGTTTATGATGGTTTTTAGTCCCCTCAGTAAAGACATCCTTAATGCAATGAGCCTGCAAGAGTGCCCCAAAAGCCATAGAAATCAGGAATGGGAAGTTTTCCAAATGCACAAGAAGTTAGCCACTTTCCCACACCCCCTGGGCACTCACATGCCAGGGAGACACAGGTACAGGCTGGTGGAAATGGGGAAATAAGACAGAAGGCTGATGCATGCCAGATCCCCCTTACACTGATGAAAGACACACACCTCGGGTGTCAGGGTACAGATCTCACCTCAGATATTCTCTTGCTTTTAAAAGTCAGTGGCACCACAGGCAACAGGGGAACCTTTTTCCTGGGTACACAGTTGCTTGAAATATTGCTAGCCAGGCGTTGGTTGCTAGTGGCGTTTGTCTTTCAGCAGCTGTCACAGCAGGCTCCTTGGGAGGTGTGGGAAATGTCTTGCAATTATGTGCTTCATGACAAGCCCCACAGAAACATTTGGCCATATGTACTTGCACAAGGATGCACATAACCAGTGGTTCCATGCTGCCTGCTGTCAACATAACAGAATTTCTTTCCCTTTCACCTCTCTGCCTGTCTCTGATGGACCTGACTGCTCCCTCAAAGATTAAGGGGGTGGAAATAATAGCTGTAAGCAAGAAGGTCTCTAACTCTGGTTTTTCCTTGCCTTGCATCTTGCTGCTTCCTGCCTTGTGTCACCCCCACAGCCAGCTGAATACCCCTTTCCTAGGGGCTGTATCTCAGCTCTCCTCAAACATTTGGAGCAGCTGGGAGCTGGGCTCTCTGCCCACATCCTGTACCTGTGACTGACTCCTAGATATTGAGTGCAAGTGTGTTGGATGCAGTGATAAATCACCGGCTGTCCTGGAAGCTCACTGAGCTCTGGTGTCTGTGGGACAGCTATCAAGGAAGACTGGTTTTGTCACTATGTCCCCCTTTTCAGAGGATCATCAAAAGGGCTGTGGGGATACCAGTTTCCAGCATTCCTTGAGAAAAGTGTTTGTAGTTAAAAAATTACTTTTGTTCATCATTATGTTTTTTGGTTTTTTTGTTTTGTGGGGTTTTTTTAATTGAGATCAACCAGTATCCCAAGAGGATTTAAAGTCTCTTTCAAAATTTATCCTTGATACTGGATGCTTGACACATGGAAACCCCATTCTGAGCTGTTACCAAGATCTGTCCCAGCAAGGTTGACAGAAAGCCCAACAGAGCAGGTGCTAACACCATCACCTCTCTGCACGTGCTTGTATCATTTCTGCTTAATCATTTAGCTCTTTCTTTCACAAGCCTATCTGTATGAGTAAACCCTACTTTGTAACACTAAGAGTTACCCAACCGCACTCACTGAAAGCTGGAACAAAATCAGGCGGAACAAGCCAGCCAGAATTGCTGAGTCTTATTTCCCTAAATGTGTCTTTTTACAGCAAAATGCTCTTCTTTTCTTTTTAACCTCCCAGGGGAAAGTGGATGTGGAACAGAAAATTTAAATTCCTGACTTATCAAACAAGCTCAACACTCTTGTGGGACCAGTGGTGTAGCCTACGATAGTTGTGCAGGAAAGCCTGACAGACGGAAAGGGAGAGTCAATGGAGTTCAGTCCTCTCACGAAAGCCAAACAAATTACTTCCCCACCTCCAGTACACAGTGGTACTCTCTCTACATTAATCTTAGTTTATTTATTTTCTTTTTTTCAGGTGTCGCTTTTTTTTTTCTTTTGCTCACTTTGAAGTCCTAGAAAGACCTCCTGTGGCTTTCACAAAGTGGTTCAGAGAGGCACAGTGTGGGACCTGGGTAGTTTCTACAAATCCTCCAATTAAAATGGCAGGAAGTTCCTCAGTATTGTTACAGAGTTAGACAAATCTGGCTGGCACATACAAAACCTATGGTTTTGGGAACCAAAAGGACAGGATTTTAAGCTTTATAACCTTCTCAACTTTGCACTCACCCTCCCAACCAGCTGGTGTCAAGTGGTATATGCTTTGTTTCACAAGAAAGCTGGGGAAATTGTTTCACTTCAAAAGTCTCTTTTCAAACTTACTTAAGCAACCATTGTTACTCATTTTAGAAGAGTTTTATAGCAGCTTAGGTCCTGGACAATACCAATGTTTAACTGATCTTAGTGACACAGCAATACTGGTACTACTAATTCCACAGCCATTGTTGGTTGTTTTGGATTTTTTTTAAGGAAAAGAAGGTAATTTTCCTAAAATTATGATGTTTTCCAAAACAGCTCTATTCAGTGCTCCACATCTATCTTTTGGCAGCATGGTTTAATTTGCATTTAAATAATTTTCCGATATCATTTAAAAAGTAATTATACATAACAGTAACCAGTTTTCAAGCGTCAGCTTTTAATCAGTCCACAACCAAATCCCTCTTCTAGGTTCTAAAACAACCTCCCCAAAACATAAAGTTCCCAAATACCAGAAACTGGCTCCTTTGCTCTAGGTCCCTCCATTTGCTCATTCATCTCATGTGGCGAATTCAGATCAGCAGAAAAACATTTTGGTATTTCTATCCTTAGTTTCTCTTCAGTTGTGTCACTTTGATTTGACCTGGAGTGTCTTGGGCTTCAGTTTTTTGTTGGTTCTAGTAGCCATTTGTCACTCTTAGATCCAGATACAGTTGTTTCTGAATTGTTCAGGCTTTTGACCAAGGCTAGTTATACAATGAAAAAAAATCCAAACAGTCCACTGTGGATGTAGATCACTCTTAACAAGACACCATATTGTATTAAAAGAGACTATCCCAAAAGTTGGGATAGTTTAACAAGCCACAACCTTTTTCCGTTAGAAAGATAATGCCTATAGAAGATGAGCTGTATTTTTCAGTGCTCTGATTATCTGCCTATGAGCCATGTGAGGAAAAATACAACCTCCTACACTCAAAGTGCCAAATCAAAAGCGTTAAGCCATTAACTGTAGAACAAGTTCAAAGCAAAAGAGAGAACAATGCATCATAGGGGCCATCATATGGCCCATAAAGTCAATACTGAAACCATGAAATGCAGACGTGAGTGCAGTTTTCCTCAAGGTTTAGGATCAGCCTTGACCTAACCCATTAGACAAGCCCCCTCTCTATCATTAAAAGTAGTTCAACCATTAAGATAATTCAAGATTGAAATTGCTAATGACATGCCATGGAGCTGCCTTATAATCAGCTCTTATCTGGTGCTTGAAATTTCTCTACGCAGGTAAGGAGTCTTAAGGATTTTAGTGCTGGAAATGTCTGTCTAAAAGAGGTAGCCTCCTGTACAGTTAATGATAGCAAATCAGATGGTTTGCAAGGCTGTACACTGACCCTAGAATGATATTGAAAAGGATTCCTTGGCACCAATCCTTCAGTATCACACTCCAGATTTCATCAGTGAGGTGATACTGAGCCAAGGGGTGGCTTTTCAGACTAAACTTCAATCAGTTTTCAGTCTTGAACTTGAGTGACAGCGGTGACCCCTATTTTCACCTCCTGACATGTGTTAAATTTGTTCTCTAAATTTGCATCCATTCCACAGATGCTTCAGCAGGTCACTCTGGGACAATTCTTCATCTGGATGATAGAGGCAAGTGAAAGGTCTCTGCTGCCAACACATGAAAATGCTAGAGAATCAATTTTCAATAAGATCTGAACTAGAAGGTGGATACAAACAAACTGATCAGTGTATCAGCCCAGTTCAAGGCCATGAAAGATTTGTCATCCTGGAAAGACTGTTAATAAAACAACTCCAGAAGGTTATTTAAAGGCAATGGCTCTGGACTGGGATGAGAGCTAGGAAGCATTAGGTCCACAGCACGGAAGACTAAACAAGCTAAACCACACTCTGAACTCACAAAAAGCATTGCTGTAAGTGTCTTGGTATGATGTCCCCCTAAGCCTTTTCTGTCCTACTGATTTTGATGTAGATCATGAAGAAAAAATTCCTGAGAAATACTTCAACTTCTGTATCACACCTGCATCTGGAGCAAAAAGGCCTTTTCCCTTCTCCCCACCCAAACCAACACACTCATAGTAATGTAACTCTGCAAATTGACTGCAGTTTCTTGGTGATTTTTTTTTTTCCCTTTTGCTAACTTAAATACTAAAAACAGTGGAAAGCAACAACATGAACAACCATAAGAGGGGAAAAAAGTCACAGCCTGGTACTGGAGAAAGACCTCTTCATAAGAACAGATACATCACAGCAAGACATCAGCTCTGCAACGGTGCTGCACGAAGCGCCCGAGCAGCAGCCAGAGAATGATGATAATAAAAAGAGAGGACGGGAGCTGGTTTGAGATAGGTTTTGCTATAAAATTGAGAATACTTTGTAATTGCAATTTAATGTCATGTATTTGTGAGTGAATACATATCTAAATAAAATATTTTTCACTTTTTGTGTAATATAAAGATTTAACTGCAAACCAAAGTCTTATTAAACTGATCTCTGTATAAAATCAATCATATTTCTCACTTTCCATTATTACAATGATTTATCTTCATTTTCTCTATCCCTGTCCTCCCAGTACTCTCCATGTAAGGAGCTGACAGCTATTTCTGTTCGAGCATGTTTTCTCTCCAGAGAAAGTGACGGCCAATCTCTAAAATAGCAGACAATTCCCAACATTTGAAGATAAGTCATGGGCATCCTCCAGACTCTCTGTCTAACTTCTAATAAGTCACTTCATCCCAATCATGTCTCCCAATTTGGAAAAATATTAGAGAAATCCATCTTTTTCTATACAGGGACTGGCAGGTCTTTAGGACAGGATTCATGTTTTATTATGTTTTTGCACAGCATCTAGATTTCTGATACTCCTGTTTCTTGCTCCTGCTTGCACTACCTACTTCTGTACTACAAATATTGCTATTGATAGCACTGTGCTTTCATTCTAGCTATGTTTTTGCCTTATAAACTACCTTAATTAATAAAGGCAATTATTTTAATTTCTTATTTTTTCATATTCTGATGGACCTTGAAATTGAATCCACTTATTTAGTGTTTTTCTCTAGGAAGTGCTGGGCTCCAGACCTCCTTTGGCCTTTGCATGAGCTGCAGAAGAATTATACTGGTGTGAACCTGACCTGATGTTTTATGGAGGTTTAATTTTTTTATTATACCCTCTGTAAAAGCAGTGAACACACACATGCTTCCAAACAGCTCTGGCCCTCACTCAATTGATGGAAAGGAGGTTAATAGCATATCTGGATAAAACAAATAGTGCCATGGATAGCACACATTGATTAATATCTGCTGCAGTGCCAGCAAAGCTAGAGGAACCACACACCGTAATTCAGTTATAACCGAAGATGTGTTGCCAACGGAAGGGGAAAGGAGATTATCAGACTGCTTTGTTTCCTAGTTGTGTATGGCAGCTCAGTCTCACACACAGCTCTAGGGTCAATGTCTCCCCTCCCCTCTCCATTTCAGGGACAGTGAAAGATCTGGACCATGACGCTGCAGAGCACTTGAAGCTCAAGACTTGTTGTCAGCAAATCCCTTCTGGGATGGGCCTGTAGAGGGGATGGGGGCAGAGTAAAGGCAGGACTGTAAGTCTGAAGAAAATTAAGCCAACATCTTGCACTCGAGCAGGAGGATCCCTGAATGGCACTGACAGAGCACACAGGACCCTCCATGGTGCTCAGCCCTGGGCTGGCCAGCATGGACCTGGCCAGCAGGAGGGTGAGAAGCCATTTATGAGAGGCTGAACGTGCTCACCTCCACTCACACCTCTGGGGAAACCCTAGCTTTGTGTTTGGCAAGTAATCATTTCTGTCCCCCAGCTGTAGATGGGATATGTTCCAGCCAGAAAGGGAGGATGTCAGTGAGCAACTCTTTAAATATACATCACCTCCTGTTTGCAGGCACCATGTGTGTGAACAACTGTAAACCAAAATGGTCTTGTGTTTGCTGGCACATATGAATGCAAAATTACGACTGTGGCTATTTATGGGGTGGAGGGGGAGGGAGGCTTCAAAAAGAAAAATCAGGCTTTTTAAACCTGATACTTTTTTTTTTAAACTGAAAACACTTGACATTTCTGTGTCGGCATTATATCACCAGAGGGAGAAAGAGTTACAGGTATTTTAATTATATATTAGTACAGCATTAAGCTAGTTTTATTTGCTGAACATTCTGTCAATTACTGTTGTTACTTGAGAAGCATGACTGCTCCCAGGTTGATCATGTATTTAACTAGCCAGTCAATGCTATTAATCACCAAGCATTTTCAGCCAAGGATATTAACACTGAAACCTATCCAAGAGGGCTTTAAATGTGTGCTGGTGTTCTTTGGAGGGAAATGCTGTTTTCCAATGCAAGGGAGGTTCTCCCAAGTCTCTTTTTTTCCTTGTTTTTTTAAATTGCGATCTGTATCCAAAAGGGGAATGAATAATTGCCCTTAATGAAATAACTGCCATCCCAGAAAATTAGCAAATATGTGATATCTCATTACCATATGAAGAGAGGGCAGGAGGTCTGTTTCTGCAGTGCAGCTGCTGTAAAAACCAGTGAAGTATGAGAAAGTAGACATGAAAACCAAACAGGTACATCCTCCTTTCTGGGGACTAGAGCAAGGAGAGTAAGGAGAGAAAGGATCCACATAAGGCTGAAAAGCAGTTAGTATTTAGGGGTTTGAAATGGGACTCTGCAGTCTTATTCTTGATCACTATACCCTGGTCTCTCGGGCAGAAAAGACATTGGCCTTTCCCTGTCTCTTGCCCATAGCAGGAGGGGACAAGAGCATGACTTGTAGCCAGAGGCTTTGATGCAACATACATCACTTGGGATCAAATCCTCCACGTACATGCTTTGCATTCTGCATTGCACTTAGTAGACACACAAAATATATTTATTTCCACATTGTGAATAATCAACTGAAAAATCACTTTCATTAGTTTCATCTCCCCATTGTTGGCTCACATCCTGAAGTTTTCATACAACATCTGCAAAAGTAATAAACTAATTATAGAAGCCATCTGGAACCAGAACAGAGTGGAATAATTATTTTCTTTTTTTCTTTTTTTCTTTTTTTTTTTTTTTTAAGTCCTCACTGAATAAATGGTGCCATAATAGATGGGATGTCAGGAGAACAATGATCATCATAAACTCAGCATCATTAAGGAGAGATGCAAGGAGATTTACATCAAGAAACTCATGATTGCTCATTAGCAGAGACACAGCAGAGAGGCATTGTGATCCATCAATGATACTGTCTCCGTACTGAGCAGGAAGTCCTTGTGTTCTCCACTCAAGACCAGAAGACAGACCCCTGAGAAGGGAAGACTGAATCAGTCATGGGCAGTCCCTTCTCTATCAACTTCAACTGATGTTGATACTGCTATTTAATGCTATTGTATAACACAGATGAGTGGTGCTGATAGGCTACTGGAGTGAGCGAGCAGTGAAATTCAAAAGAAAACATAAAATCTTGACTCTCGTATTGCTGTGAGGTAGTCCTGTCTTTTTTCCAGACATGTCCCTTGCTCTTAGAACTTTCCAGATGAACTGTGAAGATCCATCCACCAGAGAAACACACCTCATCATTGCTTTTGGGCTGTTCTCAGTTTCCTGAAATCCTCCACTTCCAGGAAACTCTTGGTGACTGCTGAAGCTAATTGTTTCAGCAATGACTGCTTTTGAACTACGAACATCTCCTTCACCCATTCCAGCACTGTTCATCCAAGTGAGCGTCATGCAAGTGAGCAACATGACCCACATCCACCAGCTTCTAGCACCCTCCCAGTGTGGGAGGCAGCAAGCCCTGGAGCAAAGGGGGGACTGCAGCCACCAGCACATGGAGCAGGAACATGCACCACAACAGTGGAGAAGAAAGCACCTCTGAGACAGAGCCCTGTGGCCAGGCCTCAGTGGACACCCATGTACAGCAGGCTATCCAAAGGAAGTGAGAGGAATGAGTCCTTCTGACCTCACCAATGTCCCCAGCGCTCTCCAGCTCTGGTAGGCACCATAGAATCATAGATAGGTTTGGGTTGGAAGGGACCTTAAAGCTCACCTAGTTCCGAACACCCTGCATAGGCAGGGACACCTCCCACTAGACCAGGTTGCTGAAAGCCCCATCTGACCTGGCATTGAACACTTCCAGGGATGAGGCATCCACAACCTCCCTGGGCAACCTGTTCCAGTGTCTCACCTCCCTCAAGGTGAAGAATTTCTCCCTAAATCTGAATCTAATCTAAATCTATCCTCTTCCAGTTTAAAGCAATTAAGGAGTGATTTTTCTAGGACAGGTGAAGATGGAGCTGCACTCCCTTTTATATGAGGAGGGAGGAACTGGAAGCCAATCATCCCCAGCGTAAATTCACAAAATACTTTGAGGGCAACCTGTGTTTCAGTGTTTTAAGTGGAGGATGATGCTGTGGTAATTGCCTAGGTATTTTGTGCTTGATAGATATGTACAAATTTGGAAAAGTGGCACATATATTAGCATCTTTCAGTGGCCCTAATAGCAAATAATGCATTCAAATGTCCGTTCTAATACTCAAATAATAAATAAATACGTAAATAGATAAATCAATAAATAGATAGATACATAAATAAATGTTTTCCCCAAAGTAAAGAGCAGCTTTAAATAATTTCCTTATCTATATTCCAGCTAATTACCTTTGGCCTGAACCTACTTAGAGAAAGGTCTGAGATTCTGTTAGCTACACAGCTGCTGAATCCTGCTATAACATATTTCAATACACACAATTAATTCTGATTAAAAAGCATCACCCAGTTGTGATTCTTATTAGAACTCTATTAGTGTCTTTGCTAATAGATGCTATCTCTGTTATTATCATAATTATTATTATTTATCACTTATGTTACTGCAGCACTGCTTTGAGGGCTCATTCATAAGCAGTACCCTTACTGGACCATCTGTAAATGCAGAATAAAAAAATGTTTCTTGCCCTTAGTGTTTTCCTTGGTAAAACAACAGATAAAAGTTGGAGGAATTCAAGCCAACAAAGGGCCCATCTGGGTTATCACTGAGACACTGCTTTCAACACATCTGGAGCCTAAGTATCCCAACGCTTCCCACCAAAACAAAAGAATTATACCAAATTTCACTGCTTGCATCTGTGTCTTCAGATGCTGAGGATGCCACTGCCAATGGCTCCTGGAGTGGGGACATGCTTCCAGCAGACATGAGTATGGGGATTCAGAAGGCATGAGTCACTTAACATTGCTGCCACCCCCCAGCTGAGTGTGTGTGTCCAAGAAAACTGTAGCTCCTGCATACCTGGGGCTGGCAGAATACATTCAAGCAATGTGTTTCTATATTGGGTCTCATAAGTAAATAACTGGATTTTCAAAGTGCCACATCCTGAAGCCTAAACACCCCAAGTTGCAAACTTTATGTTTGATGTCCCATCTATGGGCAGCTGCACGGGGGGGCCATGGTCCCTGAATACCCTTTGGAAGGTCAACTGAATGGCTATCCAGAAAGTCCTATATACAAACAGATAAAGAACAGGTTAGGATGAAATGAGGGAGCAGGCATATTTTCAAGTAATAAATAGAGCAGGGAGTGCAAGAAAAGTGAGTCTGATGAAGGAGACCAGACTCACTCTCTAGCTCTTCTGATCCTCCCGACCATCTGGAATCAATCATTTGTCTCTATGCAGCCTTGTAACATTAAAGAGAACATGAGCACTGGTTTGAGGCTTGCGAGATGCTTTGTAATCCTAAAACAGAAGGTATCAAAGAACTGCAGCATACTTTTTGTTAAAAGTGTTTTCATTCCAGATTATAGCATCCTGCAAAGAGATCTTGCATTCCTGCATCCTTGTAGCCCTGGGCTGTCTTCTTCCCACAAATTCTGTTGCAATTTAGCTTGGAAGATTAATATTTTAAAAGCAGCTAATTCTGCTAATTGAACAAGGAAGCAGATATGTCAACCTTTGTTTTCCACAGGACTCACTGCAGAAGCCTGAATGATAAACGCACCTCAAGAGACATTATCATAATCATCACTCCAAATACATCTTTCAGACAATGGAGTTCATGGCCATTAACTTTCAGTGAGATGAAGAAAACACGCTTAATGCTAAGCTACTTCCTAAACATATGAATATGTATTTTGTCCTGTTGTAATAAACTGATACCGTTTAGATGAAAAGCACCATGACCAGGTAAAGGCAACAAGGAGGAAGCTCAAAGCAGGGAGATATACTGAGTTAGCAATCACATTTAGCCTGTGTGCTTGCTGTGGAAGTCCACAACTAATGTCTCATTAAAACCACACAGGCAATGGTTCCTGCAGCAGCTTTTCACAGGAAAACAGGAGAGTGGCCCTGCTATCAAAGAATGGCAGATATTATTTGGTGTGAGATGGAGGCTTTTGATTCCCAACATAAAATGATCCACTGGAACTGAGAAGAGCTGCAAAAAGTAGCGGGCTTTGTTGTGCCAGTAGGCACCAACGATATGAAGTGACTTCTTTTAAAATATATTCCTCCTCAGCTCTATAATTTAGTATTTGGGGAGGTGTTTTTCTGGGTTGTGATTACCAGAGAAAAGCATTATTCTGAGCTAAATGCCACATCCCCGTCATACATGTATGAGGATCTCTGATGTGGGGCTGGCAGGTTGTTAACTGCACAGTTATAGAAAAAACTTTTTTTCCTAAGTTTTAAATGAAAAAGGACATTCTTCTCAGAGATCCTTGCTCCAGCCTTTGAAAAGGAATTGTTTGAGAAAAGATCCTTCCCTCTCCTCTGTCCTTAATGCTTTTGTTGATAAATAAATACATTTTAAAAATTTCGAAGTATTTTTCTTGAATGGAAGAAAAAGAGAAAAAAACTGGTTTTTCCCCTGACTTTTAAATGCAGCAGGACATTTGCTTCATAAATTGCTTGCTGGCAACTTTTATGTCAATCGAAGGCTCCCTGCACTGAAAGGCATGTAACTGCTTTCCCAATTACGCTACATTTCTTTGTAGACTCAGCTGAAGGAAAACATGTTAAATAAATGATTTGTTTCCATTTACTTACACAGCTCTAAAAACAAATATGCACACATGTCTTTACATAGAGAAACAACAGGCAGACCAAAATATTTGCTATGTTGAGAGCTTATTGGGAAATAACACAGGCAAATGTGTCTTCTGATGAGCAGGTATGTCATCACTCCTTGTGGTTAACATAGAGGGCAGAGGGTTGTTCCTGAACCACAGGTAATCGAATTAAGATAAAATCACAAGCCTATAAATATTAGTCCATAAATATTTACCTTAAAGATAAAAATGAAGGCACATATCTGTTATACCATGCCATTCAGAAGTGTAACCTATGGCAGTGAAGAGACACTGATGGTGACTTCCAACAGCTGATGAAATCTTGTATAATCTTCTAAGTAGTAGAGATGAGACTATGAAAGAAATAAGGGCACAAGAGAACACTAGTTAATCCTGGAAGACATGCACAAAAATATTTGCCGGTTTATTATGTTTTGAAGCTGTTTCACTGTGTTTTGGAAAACGAGTTCTGCTGTCTCTTTTTCTTAATTTAAAAACCCTTCTTTTTTCTTTGTTTTTGTTTTGTTGTTTTTGTTTTGTTTTGTTTTTGTTGTTGTTGTTTTTTTCAGTATTGTCAGGAAGGTAGATGCTAGTGCCAAGGAGTCCCCTGAACCTGGAGACAGTCCCTATGTGCTGTCCCCAGTGGTTCTTCCTGCTTTATCCTTAATCCAGTAAATGTCCCTGCATCTGCTGGCCTGAAAAAAAGCCAGCACAGTGAATAGCCCACCCTGGGACTGCTCAGCCCAAGCGAAGCCATGGTGGTTAACACATGCCTGGGAATCACAGTAGCAGGTTGACTAAAGTGTCCTGGACAATGATGCACTGATGCACTTGCTCATAGTCAGAAGAGTATATTCTTTCCCAGGAAAAAAGAAAAAAAGTTTGGGCTTATTGCACTGAATACAGACTTATGCTGACAGAGCCACCTGATATCCAGCTCTGCTGTTCTGTATCTGCTCATAAATTCACAGCTCAGACCATCCCTGTAAAGTTTTGCATTTGGGGAAGAAAAACTGTACCAGTACAGGTTGGGGGCTGACCTGCTGGAGAGCAGTGTAGGAGAGAGGGACCTGGGCATCCTGGTGGACAGGAGGATGACCATGAGCCAGCAATGTGCCCTTGTGGCCAAGAAGGCCAGTGGCATCCTGGGGTGCATTAGAAAGGTTGTGGTTAGTAGGTCAAGAGAGGTTCTCCTCCCCCTCTATTCTGCATTGGTGAGGCCGCATCTGGAGTATTGTGTCCAGTTCTGGGCCCCTCAGTTCAAGAAGGACAGGGAAGTGCTTGAAAGAGTCCAGCACAAAGCCACAAAGATGATTAAGGGAGTGGAACATCTCCCTTATGAGGAAAGGCTGAGAGAGCTGGGTCTCTTTAGTTTGGAGAAAAGGAGACTGAGGGGGGACCTCATCAATGTTTACAAATACGTAAAGGGTGAGTGTCAAGAAGATGGAGTTAAGCTTTTCTCAGTGATGACCAGTGACAGGACAAGGAGTAATGGATACAAATTGGAGCATAGGAGGTTTAAGGTGAATATCAGAAAATTTTTTTTTACTGTGAGGGTGACAGAGCACTAGAACAGGCTGCCCAGAGAGGTTGTGGAGTCTTCTTCACTGGAGACATTCAAAACCTGCCTGGACGCCTTCCTGTGTGATGCACTCTAGGTGACCCTGCTCTGGCGGGGGGTTGGACTAGATGATCTTTCGAGGTCCCTTCCAACCCCTAGGATTCTATGATTCTATGATTCTATGATCCCTGTCTGTTTTTCCTGTTTGTTCAGAAAAGGGATAAAGGGGATAAAAGAAGTCCTGGGTTTGCATTAGGTGAAATAATAATGCAATAATACAGGGACTCTAGACATCTCTGAACTATTCCTGTTTCCTCAGTCTGCAAAAAATGCACCAGAAATTGAGAACCATCAAGCCTGTCATTAGCTCTATAGTGTCTTCAAAAGATGTTTTACAAATCCTGACAAATATCTCCTTTTGTTCACCTATTTTGCTTCAAAAGACAAAATTTTAGTTTGAAAAATCGATATTGAGCCTCTGAAGTGTGAAAAATATAAATCAAAAGTTCCCCAATTTCTTGCTCTTTTTCATTTCAATAAACAGGGATAAACTAGAGAGTCCAACAGTGGGCTACGATGATGGTTAAGGGACTGGAACATCTGTCTTAGGTAACACTGATCTGGGGATGTTTAGTCTGGAGAAGACTGAGAGAGGATCTTACTAATGTTTACAAGTATCTGAAGGGTGGGTGTCAAGAAGAGTGGGCCAGTCTATTTTCAGAGGTGCCCTGTGATAGGACGGGGGGCAACAGTCAAAAATTGGAACACAGAGAGTTCCACCTCAATAGGAGGAAAAAGTTCTTTAATGTAAGGGTGACAAAGCACTGAAACAGGCTGCCCAGAGTGGTAGTGGAGTCTCCTTCTCTGGAGACTTTCAAGAGCTGTCTGGATGCATTTCTAGGTGACCTGCCCTTGGTGATCCTGCTCTGGCAGGGGGCTTGGCCTTGATGATCTCCAGAGGTCTCTTCCAACCCCCACCATTCTATGATTCTATGATTCTATGATTCTGTGAAATAGTCTGACTGATACAATCTAGGGTAAGCAACAAATGAACTTCAATAATATTGTCTAGCTGGTATCTTCACAGATATTTTAGTTCCAGAGAGAGAGAGAGAGTGCTTGTGAAATCCTAGAGTTAACATTATTTAACAAGTCCCTTAAACTCATCATGCCTAAACTCATGCTTAAGCATTTTTGTTACATGTTAATGAGTGCAGATTCAGCAATTTATCTACATATTCTCTAAACATTGTTTTTAGCTTTGCAGTTTTCCCAGCAGGCTGCCAGCCTTCTCCAACTAATTGACCTGGCTCCTGCTTCATAAAAAAAAAAAAAAAAGCAATTAACCAGAAAGCATTCATTTCCTACAGCAGAAAAGGCCACTGTCATCTGAGCATTCCTTACCAACTTGACTGAAAGGGAAATGGTAACTACCCTGGCAAGAAAGTCCTTGGGAGCCTTTACCATGACAGGGCTCAACCCTGTCTCTGCTAAGCCCCCACACACACAGAGGTCTGTATGCTTTTTCTTGGCATTTCAGCCCTTTTTATTCAAGTGGTTTTTGACACTGCAAGACTTGGAAGTTTATTTCATCGATTGGGATCAAATCATAAAACCTTCCCACTGAGTGTCCTGTCCTAACTCTGGTCAACTCAGAAATGGTATAAAACTATTTCATGATAAAAACTAGTATGAGCACCATCAGAGGGACAGTAAAAAATTCCTTAGCACACTTTAAATGATTTCCATCTTAGCCAAGCCTGAAGAAGCTCAAAAGAAAATAAGCCACACCTTACAGCCCTGCTTGAAAAGGTACAGCTGCCCTGGATCCAAGAAGGTTTTTACCTGAGATTTCCCCATCCTCTTGCTTGTTAGTGAATGAAGCTGTCTCACTTTACTCCCCTGGTTCCTGAGGGAAAGTGGCAAAAGGAGCAAAGGTGACAGAAGAGCCTCAACTGCCTTTTACCTTATCCAGTAATGGTCATTTATGAAGAAGGTGAAGTGGAAAACTACAGGATAACCTCTCTAACAGGGATCTTCTGACCCATGTCTCATTGATGACATTTCAGTACAAGCACAATATCTTGGCTTAAGGCAGAGTAAGTACTTTTCTACTGAGAAGTACAAGTACTTTTGCACAGAGAAGTCCAGCAGATGAAGCCTCACCTATTCATAAGGACCCAACACTGCTGCTTCTTTCATCCTTGTAATGGAAAGGAAAACCATGCTGCACTGAGGGATTTCTTTCCTTTTCCTGTATGAGGAATTCAGGGAGGATGATGCAAAAAATCCTAGGCTGAGATTCCTCTTCCTATCCATGCCACTACATCCCTATAAAAGGGAAGCCCTTGAGTGCAAATATTTTTCTTTATAGACTGACAACAAGGATAAATTTGTCCTGAGCTCTCTAAACGTACAAACAAAAGTCTCTTGTCTTCAGGGACAAACCAGACAATAGAGAGCCTGGAAAATATGATCTTCTGGTTAAAATTCCAGCCTCAGGCTTTGGATATCTTGGTTTACTCCCTGCTCATTATCCATTTTCTGCATGATATTGAAAAGGCCACTTACTCTTTCTACAAGTCTGTTCACTGTCTGTAAAAGATGGATAACCATATTTCCCTTTCTCTGTTTTGCTTATTAGAATGTAAATTGTTTGGGTCATCTCCAAGTACTGAGAGATATTTAGTCATAAGAGCAATAAAATAACACTCTGAAAGATAAAAAAAAAAAAAATTCTGCTAGAAATACATAATCTCTGCCATTCCCAGCCATCACTGTGGCTCTAGGCCCACAGAATGAACTGTCTGGCAGCTCCTGCCCATCCTGGCAGTTCTGAGGGATGCCCTGACCTGAGGAGCTCAAGTGGGGCTTGAGTATTGTTAAGAAGACAACACTGATGGTTTATCAGGCTCCTCACAACACTCCACACAGGTTGCAAGACAGATCTGATGAACTGTCTGCACACAAGGAGATAAATGGAGTATTCATCATGTTTCTAAAAAGTGTAGGTTTTAAAAGGACATGATATAAAACCATGTATAAGCCAGGTACCAGGGCCAGATATCTGAGGGACTGGCATTCCATCTTAACCTGACATTTTTCCAGTCAGTCTGAAATACTATATCTGTGGAAAATTTGTGTTGAGTGTGTGTACATACATACATACATACATACATACATACATACATACATACATATATATGTGAGTGTGTATGCACTAAAATTTCCCCTTAGAATCATAGAATCATAGAATCCTAGGGGTTGGAAGGGACCTCGAAAGATCATCTAGTCCAACCCCCCTGCCAGAGCAGGGTCACCTAGAGTACATCACACAGGAAGGCGTCCAGGCGGGTTTTGAATGTCTCCAGCGAAGGAGACTCCACAACCTCTCTGGGCAGCCTGTTCCAGTGCTCTGTCACTCTTACAGTAAAAAAATTTTTCCTGATATTCATCTTAAACCTCCTATGCTCCAACTTGTATCCATTACCCCTTGTCCTATCACTGGTCTTCACTGAAAAAAGCTTAACTCCATCGTCTTGACACTCACCCTTTACATATTTGTAAACATTGATGAGGTCACCCCTCAGTCTCCTTTTCTCCAAACTAAAGAGACCCAGCTCCCTCAGCCTTTCCTCATAAGGGAGATGTTCCACTCCCTTAATCATCCTTGTGGCTCTGCGCTGGACTCTTTCAAGCACTTCCCTGTCCTTCTTGAACTGAGGGGCCCAGAACTGGACACAATATTCCAGATGTGGCCTCACCAATGCAGAATAGAGGGGGAGGAGAACCTCTCTTGACCTACTAACCACAACCTTTCTAATACACCCCAGGATGCCATTGGCCTTCTTAGCCACAAGGGCACACTGCTGACTCATGGTCATCCTCCTGTCTACCATGACCCCCAGGTCCCTTTCACCTACACTGCTCTCCAGCAGGTCAGCCCCCAACCTGTACTGGTGCATGGCGTTTTTCTTCCCCAAATGCAAAACTCTACACTTGCTCTTGTTAAACTTCATCAGGTTTTTCCCCGCCCAAGTCTCCAGCCTGTCTAAGTCTCTCTGAATGGCAGCACAGCCTTCTGGTGTGTCAGCCACTCCTCCCAGCTTGGTGTCATCAGCAAACTTGCTGAGGGTACATTCTGTGCCCTCATCCAGGTCGTTGATGAAGATATTGAACAACACCGGTCCCAGTACCGACCCCTGAGGGACTCCACTAGTCACAGGCCTCCAACTAGATTCTGCCCCATTGACTACAACTCTCTGACTTCTTCCTTTCAACCAGTTCTTGATCCACCTCACTGCCTGATCATCAAACCCATACTTGATCAACTTATCTACAAGGATGCTGTGGGAGACGGTGTCAAATGCTTTACTGAAATCAAGATAGACCACATCTACCGCTCTACCATCATCTATCCACCTAGTAATTTCCTCATAGAAGGCTATGAGGTTAGTCAAACATGACTTACCCTTGGTAAAACCATGTTGACTGCTCTTGATGACCCCCATCTCCTTGATATGTCTAGAGATAGTGCCAAGGACAAGTTGTTCCATTACCTTTCCAGGGATGGAGGTGAGGCTGACCGGTCTATAGTTACCCGGGTCCTCCTTCTTGCCCTTCTTGTAGACTGGAGTGACATTTGCTTCTGCAAAGAAACCGTATCTAAAAGAAGGTCTTGCAAACAATCAAAGCAGCACATGAATTCCTTGAAGTAATTTGAGTTGGACACAAGGTTAGGAAGAGATCCAAAACCTTTGTGAATTCAGCAAGACTGCAGTGGCAACATTTTCACTCATTTACTGCAGAACTCTCCCAGAATGACCCTGCACAAGAAGACATGAGGCATTTCAGTACATCTGACACATGAGAAGAAGAACCATCAAAAGGAAGTTAGTGAAATTAGAAATATTTCCTAAGTATTAGACTTTGAGAAGAGTACTGAGACCTCATAGCATTTAAGAGAATAAAATTAATTGGCTCCAAGGCAAGATTTTACTCTATAAATGATGAAGGATTTCTCTGGATGGGGACTTCATGAAACCAAGGACAAAAAGTTTGACAGCTGGGAGCAAAATCTTATCTGCTAATAAGATGTAGCTTGAGAAGCAGAGAAAGTTAACTTAAACAACTGTACTACCACCCTTAGGAAAAATTGCCAGGTTACACCTTGAGGTCTGTAATACAGTAACAGGACAGTAACAGCACAGACTTGGCAAAATTATGAGCAATTCCATGAAAATCATTAGCATTTTTGCCACTGTTTTGAAAATTTATCCTACCAAAATATATTGTTACATAAATATATGTTAGCCTAGCCCCACATACATTCTTAGCACTAGGGACACAAGGACAATCTCCATCACCCAGCTGATGCATGGTAAATTGCTGAAGTCTAATAAATTAATTATATGCATGACCCTTCTTTGACAAATGACATCTCATAATTATTCCTTTTCCTACAGAGATTTCAAGACTAGAAATTTAATCATAAGCAAATAAAATCCAGCTAAAAATTCCTTCTTGCCCCAGACATAAAATGTTGGATCCGTGGTTATATTGTTTGTAGAAAACACCATATTATATTAATTAATTGAGCCTTCTATGGTTGCTTCACCCCCTGGGCAATCCACACGTATGGTGCCATGGGTGTGAGACACATGTGATGCTGCAGTAAAGCATGCTCTGTGAATTACTGCTGCTGCCATTCAGCAGTGCCTTTTGCCCAAACAACAGGGATGTGACCAGCTCCAAGCCCCTGCCCGTGGAGGAGGTCGACCCTTTCAAAGGAAACCTCGGCCAAAGAGGCACTCACTCCTTCCCATGGCAGGAAGGAGCTCGCTTGCTTTTAAATCCGAGGTGGAGCAATTCCCCTTCACCACCAGTGGAGCAATCATCTCAGCAGGAGCCACATGCAGCTTGACCCTGTTTAGCCTCCACAGACCTGGACCCTTGAGCTCATGCCCTCACCAGCAGTGGGTCAAGTGGCAGCCAAGAGCATTTCTTGCTGCAGCCAGTCTCATTCCCCCATGCTGTGGGGCTGCCCCTGTGCTAACAGTCAAGCTTCCCTGGGCAGGGACAGCTGGGAGGGAGAGATAAAATGGTTATCCGGCCATAGCTGAAAGCAAGAGGAAGCTTTTTCTCACCCAAGGCATGAGAAAGCTGTAAAACAGCACTGCATGTGTGGGAAGGAAACGGAGCCTGACGGGTTGATACCATGAAAGCACTGAGCGTAACCCATTAAAAGATTTTGCTATTACTTAGCACAGTTGCAGCACGAAGATGCCGCAGGGTGGGAATCCCAGGTCTGGCCACGCTGCCATAGTGTGGGAGGAGCCAGACCTGCTCCCCTGACTGCCTGTGTCGGTGTGTGATTTATGGCAGGGCTCTTCCAGAATACATGCACAGTTTGTTCAGCATTTCTCTCCTCTCACTTGCTCAGAAAGGGGGGGGAAAAAACAGAAAGGGAAATCTATTTGCCCTTGAGGCCTTTTTAAACAGATGAGGTAATTACCTGAGTCCGTCTATGATATGCAGAGCTGCTCCAATCATCACAAAGCACAATGGCCAAACTACAATTAACTGGGCTGGGGGGTCGGGGGAGACAAGGGGGCAGGGGAAAGAACACCTAACCCTGTTTAACTAACTTTAATGCAGGGCCATAGATCAAAAATGTATATTGTCAATCCTGTCCTGCAAGGTTAGTGAGAGGGCTGGAGGCCAAGAGCAGGGTTTTGCCCTAAAATACATTTCCTTGGCTTTCAGCTCACTGTGTCAAAAATTCTTAACATTGTATTTTTTTAGAACTAGTCTACTATGGAGAGTTACTAAACATACATCAGCAGCCCAACAGAGCACTAACAGGAGTATGCAGCAATCAACTAAATGGACCGAGCAACAGCTGGGAGGAAGATAGTGTGGGAGAATTTGAAGTGAATTGGTGTGTTCATAAAAAATGACAAATGGCCCAAAAGATTCAAGGTCCCTGTTCATTCAGGAAAGACAGAAGCGGTGCAAGGGGGGGTGGAGGAGGGAGGAGGTGTTAAAGTGTGCTGGGGCTGCACAGCCTGTGGAGTTCCAAGGGCACAAACCCGAATTTTCCTCCTCAGTTCTGTGCAGGCATTGGTCTACTGTAGCCATTTCTGACTGTGGCCTGTTTCTCTCTCCCCCCAACCATGTCCAGTGGCAGAAGATGCATCAGCAGGAGCAGCTGGGCTGTGGGCCTTTTCCCTCATTTCTTCCTCCAGCTGCAAATGCGGCCACAGTGAACCCTGGAAACGCAGGATTCAACACCTGCTGGGAGGGCAGCTCAGCCCCAGTAGCCCACCACATCCTCCAGTATCATGTTGTGCAGGAATAACAGAGGTGCCTTTTGTCCTTTCCCCCCTCCCCATTCAGGTCTGCCCAGTTCAGTTTTTACAGCTTCAGATGTGCTTCAGTTTCACTTCTTGTGCCTCTGCCACCTGTGCCCAGGAAATTCAGCAGGCTGCATCCCTGCTGCCCAGAGAGACAAGGTTCAGCTAGAGCCTGGTCTGACCCAGTCCCTCCCAACCTTGTCCTTTGAGGAACTGGGGCAAAGCCATCACCTAATTGGGGTGGATAAATGGGGGGTCTGAGCCTCAGTGTTCAAAAAAGAAAGAGAAACATCTTCTTTCCTCCACCCCCATGTAACTCCATGGAGCTCAAAATCAATTTGTCCTGACTTCCATAAGAGTGAAAGGAGAATCAGGAGTCACATATCTATTTATTACAGTGCAAAAAGGGAAGATACCAAGCAGATGGTAAACCAATGGCTTTTTTTTTTTTTTTCCAGCCCTAGAATTGTCAGGACATGCATTCAAGGAAGCCTCCAGAGACATCCCAATTCTGCAGTTGACTTCCCTCACTGAGCAGATTGCTTAGTTGCATTTACACTACCTGACCCAGTTTTCATCGCCCTGTTTGAGAAGAAAACAAAATCATACAGAAAACCAAGTACAGCTCAGATGCACTTAGAGAGGCTTTGGACTGTGAGTTACATTGAAAGGAAACTTGAAGAAAAGAGAGTCCTCATTTTACCCAGTGTACAAAGGGACTGGTATCATATTTACTTTCACAGTGACTTAACCTCCCTCTGCTTCCCTCCTTGCACCAGATTTCACCCTCACTAACTAGGTTAAAACCTCATACACCTGCTCTAAAGCTACTGTAACTTCATTTTTATTATAGGTCAAGGCAAGCTGTGTGTGAGCTAATTATCATATACACTTACTTCGAGCAGGGAAGGATGCTTAACCTCAAGATGTTTGTCTGCAAGATCTCCAAAGCTATCTGCCAAAACGAGGAGCCTCTCAAAAGTTAAGGTCACTGACTTCAGTATTAGAAACCTGGGTATCCCACAGCTTCACAGATCTCACAACTTTTTCTGTGGCCAAAGATCCAGTCCCTAGGCCTTCAGCTGACAGCTAAGTGCACATGCATTAATTTTGAGGCAGTCACTGGCAGAGAAACCAGCTTTTCCATCAAGTCATGCAAGCCCTACCAACCTACAAAAACCTAAACTAAATTGACTCCTGAGTTCTGACTGTTCTCAAAGTTCTGCCTAACGAGTGTCATATTATCACCTTACAATTGCGAATGAGAATGAATGGCCCTGAGCTTCAAAAGAGAAATGACCCCCAGTGCCTCAGGAGGAAGAGCTTCACTTCACACGTGTGTGTGGACCTGTGTGCACACATGCTTGTCTGTGCATACAACACACCAATTTTTGCCTATTTGCAACTAGAACAGACAAATTTCAGGCAGCAAGTTTCTCCCTCTACAAAATACATCATAGTGCCCTATTTAGAGCATTTTTAAAAGTGAGAGCTCTAGAGTAATTTAATGTCCCCATTTACTACACTTTTTATTGAATACAGAAATCAATAACAAACTGCTTGTCAATAAAGAGCCGCTTATGGAAGGCAAAAGCTTCTTGCAGGTGCTAAAAAGGAAAAAAGAGAGGAATAATTATATGTGTTTGACAGCAGCCACCAGGCTGTAACTAATAAGGGGAATGTATCATCATCTAGGAGAAATTTTTCATTTCACAGCTGCCTTGAAGACCTGGGGACAGTTCTCTGACTGCCTGAAAGAGCCAGGCATAGGTAGTTACCACTTCAGATGAATGCTTTAGCCAAGCAAGGAAAACTTCTTTGCATCTTCTTGAAAGTAGTTATTGTTTGCACAGAATTGTTTCCTCCAGTTCCCAGCAAGTAAAAAAGTAGGATTGAGATCCTAATACCCTCATCATCCCATGGCTTCACCCATTGTCTTATCAGGGTTTAGATCCTGCTCCCTCACTAACACAGATCTTCCAATCTTTACTGCGTGTCTTAAAAGCAGCTGCCAACTGCAGCCTGTCACCCATGGTTCAGGGCTCTTGGTACCATCTAGCAGAGCAGGTTGACACAAGCCCTGCCCAATTGATTACAGAAGTTATTTCATTCTGCCTCCATGGAATGGGAGAGGACCCTGGTCTCCCCCCGGCAGGCTAGCTTCAGCTCATGGGAATGAAGCAAAAGGGAGAGAAAGAAACATGTTACAGTGGGTACTTTGTAAAAGAAAAGTGCACATAAAAACTGAGCCCTCAAACTGCTGGAGGAATAAATGTATCAATTGACCTTGACAAATGAGTTATTCCATTTTTAGGAACCTCTTCTGTTCCCTCTGGTTTCCAAATCCTATGAGGCACTTGGGATAGTCAGGGTACAGCGATCACCTCTGCTTAACCTGATGTCAGAGACCTCAAAATCCAAACGGCGCCAAATTCACACAGACCCAGGCGCAGTGAGCAATCTTTATTTAGACAGAGTATAACCTGATTTCTCTTTTTCCAGATGAAGACAGAAATATGAAAGAAGGCAATCACACCAGGAAACAGCGAGTCTACATGGCAGATTTCAAAACCTTTGCCTTGACAGCCAGGCTTTATCAGGAAGGTTTTGTGGGCATATTCCTGCTGTGTTATATCACTATCCAAACAATTCAAATGCACCTTCTGCCTTCTCTTGCTTCTTAAGCTTTTATTTCTCCTTTAGTGTTATCATATTTTTGTTAGAAGTGATCAGTCTACATTACCTCACTGTTCTGACCCCTCAGGAGCCTCAACTATTAGATTATACTGCCCCATCCATGAAGACAAGGATACTGATATTATTTATATATCCATCCTGATGAACCACTAACCACTACAAGATCACCTTGAGGGAGGAAGCATTTAAAATACCCAAGAACAAAATTTAGAGGCAAAAAAAAGACAAAAAGCCCAAACGAAATTAGGTGTTTGCCTGCATGTGGCACAAGTTCATGGAATAACAGCCTTCAACAAAGATTACCTGGTTCTGCAAAGAAGTGGCTGCTGCTGTTTTTAGAGATGTATGAACAAAGGACAGAGCTGTTCAGGTAGGAGAAATAACTGAGCCTGTAATCAGTTACATGTCTCCAGATGGAGGCTCATTATCTTTTCAGGCAGCTTACATTAACATTCTGACAAGTTCATACCAAAGTGCAGACAACTCAAACACCTCCCCAGCATATCTGTGACCTATAAGGATATCCTTTAACCTTCACCCCTCTAGTGTTTTACTTAGAGGCAATGAGAAGAATGCTCCAACTCCGAATGCAATCCATGCACAGAAATGACATAAAGGCATCAGGATGTGAACAGGCTGACATTTGGTATATTTAGGGCTTAATCTCTATGTAAATTTCCTGAACATACTTAAATAAAAAATCATTCATCAAAATTTCTGTTCACAACTTTGGATGTGATTCTTTATGTCTTTAACTAATGGTCTCAGATCTGTACTGTTGTATTTTATAATGCAGAGCTGACAGATTATTTGAACAGGAGCAGAACTGAATGTTTCCCTTTGTAAAAACAAAAGATCCGATAGATTTTGTAAGATGAGTAAGAAGCAGTGGTAAGGAACATAAAAACTCAAACGAGTGTAAGGCTCTGGCAAGCTAGGCATCTGTGAACTAACGCAGGAAAAATATAAAAACAGCATGGATGTCCAGCTAACTTTTACATCTTGTGGCCTGCTGAACTCTTCCAATTTGTCTGCTTCATCTCCAGCTGTTTATTAATATGAGGTGGACAATTCACTGCTTCACATATTGTATGTGTGAAGGATAGGTCATTATTCCGAGTACTGGGACTGATTCCTAAAAAGCTGTTAAGCTACAAATTTAAAACACTGGACATTTCCCCCTTGCTGCTTAACATCATCTGGACTATACAAATTAGAGCTGGAATTTTAATATCACATGACCTAGGTGAAATGAGTCGTGACCTGCAGAAAGCTGAAATCTTTTTGTACAGAAGCAGTGATAAAATGTGAACAGTCAAAATTGACTCCCAGTATGGATACAAGAAACACTATTACAGTTCAGACCACAGTTTGGTCTCCTTCAGTTTCTGGTCTCTACCAGTGGCCAGAAGCAGATGCTCATGAAAATGCTAAGAATCACAGCAAATCAGTGACTGTTCTTGAGACTGGACTCTCACTCCTTGTAAGCAGTGGCTGAGTAAAATCCTCTCAGTTGGAACAGAATTGCCTGGCTTTTGTTGGACTACTTCAGCCTTCACACACATGCAACTGCCCCAGTCACCCTGACTCCCATGGAAAAGAGGTGCCATCACTGCATGGAGATGGTGCTAGTGTGTTTAAGTCATGACTGTGGCTAATCTGAAGCACTCAGGAGAGCTTCCCAGCCTATGTCCCAACTCAGTATTAGCACACACCTATTACCTCTCTCTCAGCCCAGCTGTCTTCTAAATAGGCACACAACCCAGCAGTGATGCTCCAGCTGGATGCCCAGTTTAGAGAATCAGAGACAAGGACATTATAGACCTCAGTGTAGATCACCTGCCCCACAGTCCAAACATAGACCACAATTACTTGAAGATTTACAGAAGTGATGAATCAAAATATCATGGAGCTCTAAAGCATTGTCCAAGTGAACTCTAACCAAACCAGTGTTAGGCCAAGAGCATTCCCAAAGACATATTCAGCACCTTCATCAGGAAGACCTGACTAGACTGAGCATAAAAAAAGCAATTTGCATCAGAGACATCACATTATGCCCAGAAAAGGGCCTTAGGAAAAGACATAGGTCACTACCTCCTCTAGTTCCTTCTACAATGAGAACAATAATTCTCCAAGACAGTCAGCCTTGATTGAAAGTCTTCAAGCAATGGAGATTCATCATTCTATTAACTCACACAATTTCTCATTTCCATGGCAGCGAAACAGTAGTTTTCATGCAAGCTGAGCTGCAGGCATGTTGAAAGGAAACACTCATACATATAGAAGAAATGAATCACAAATGCTCATACCTAACACCCATTTAAATCCCTCACATTACCATGCAGGTTACAAACAAGAGACCTAGCAATTTTCAGATCTTTATCTAGATGCCAGAATTTTCTTTTTTAATCTTGAATCCTGTATAATGTATGAAATGCTAAAACATATACTTTTGCAAATAACCAAGCTATTCACGTTCAGATGGTTTAATTTCCTAGTTCAGCAGGAGCAGCATTAGTTAGCTGCATGTCATTCTCAGACTGTTTTATTCATATCATGTCTGTAGAAAGACTGAAAAAGAATTGATTATATGCACCTTGATGGCTTTGTCTTGGAAAGTAGGAATATTTAAATGCCATATCTGATTAAAAATTTACTTGTTAGTAATTCTGAATTGGGAAAATTTAAACACAATTTCAAGGCAAATACATTAAGAGTACATGTAGGTGAGTTAAGAGCAATTCTGTTGCAAGCAAAATCAATAAAAATATTCATTAAAAACCTTGGCTGTTCAGAGTTAATGGTTCTTTTAGAAGGCTCTCAAACACCTTAAGGGGAAGACAATGCACAATGAAGACATTTAATTAACCTTAACTCTGACCCCCATAGCAATAGCATTCACATATCTTGCAATCATCATTTCTTTCCTACCTGCCATGTACCTCTGAGAGCACACTTCCTCATCACCTTCTCATCACACAGATCTTTTTGTGCTTTTTTAAATTTCTCCAAGAAAAGTGTAAAAGGGACACTTAAAGAAATCACACAAGAAAGCATTTAAGACAATAGAATGATATTAAAGATAAACATAGATGGAGATCATCTCTTATGCTGGGATGGAAAAATCTTGAAGCTTTGAGAAGATGATGTCTAATAATGCAAATGCAGCTGTTCCTCTCCCTGGCTGTATGACAACAGGAGATCAATGAACAGGGAGAAGAGTTAGAGAGAAAGAGAATCTTTTATTTTTCACACAAGAGAAGTTACATGATTCCAGGGATGAGGAATTCTGCCAGATCCTTCTCTTGCCCTGATTCCCTGTTAGTAAGAAATAATAACCAGGGTTTTCCCATGGACACCAAAGTAGCAAGCCCTGTGGAGGGAGGATGTAGGATGGGACGAACTGACTTGCTCAGGCTCCTTCTAAGAAAACTTCCCAGCTTTCTGCTAACACTCTTTGTAATCTCTCCCCCACTGACAATGTAACCATGATGAGATCTCAGACTGGGAGTTGTTAGAGATTTATTCACTGAAAGCTTTTTAAGTCACCTTCCAAATGCACAGCAAATTCACCCATAAGTGCCAAGAACACCCAAAAAAATACCATTTAGAAAAAAGAAAAATGCTGGGCATTTTAAGAGGTAAATGAGAAATGCCTGATTTACATGCAGAATTTCTCAGTGGTTACAGGGATCTATGAGGACACACTGGTTTAACGGAAAGGGGAAGGAAGCCCACACTTCAGAGAAATTCCTCTTATGGGAGGGGAAGTAAGAAAAGTGTCATTTCCTTGCCCCACAAATAATACTCACAAAGGAAGCCAGACAAGTCTTTAAAAAGCAGATCTGCTGAAGGCTGACATGCATTAAGCCTTCAGATGCAATGAAGGAAGAGCAAAAAACACAAGAAAAAAGGTGTATTTGGTATTTGGAAGTTATTTGGAGAACTCCCTCTTCTGAACTATAACAAAATAGACTTCCTAAAACAGCATAGTTATGGGAAATAATGCCATGAAAGGAATGGAGATCATTTATGAGAGTAAAATTTGGTGTAACATTCTTTCTTCTTGACTTGCAATGACAGTAAACATTCCCTGTACTGGGTGTTAGCTGAGAAACTAACCCAAAAATCCTCTTAACATGTTGAGGAGGCTGCCATTGACTTGATGAGACTACAAATCCAGTCCCAAAGAAGACAAGTGCAATGTGTGTACTTTCTGTCGTTGATAAATGATGCAACTGAGGAGAGCTATTTTCCAGCCATAACTAGTTCCTTTGAATTCAGCCAAGTGCAACTCATGGCTGAAAGCAACATCCTCCGAAACACAGTCTCTGCCAGAGCAGGACACAGATTTTTTTTAAACAGCAAGCTACAGCAGCACAATCTGCCTTAGAGACAAGAGCAGCTCAAGCGCTCACACACTAGCAAAGAGCATGTACCATTATGTGGTTGATCCCCTAGCCCATGACTGCCCAAAGATGTATGGATATATTTCAGCATCTTATAATCTCAGAACAAACATCACTGCTTGCATAGTCTCTCCCAGGCTGCACAGGACCTGGAATTATGTCTCAGCAGAGATTATAAGATTCCTTCAATCACCAGACCCAGTCCCTTGGGAGATGCTAAGATGGAGTCAGCTCAATTCTGCTTCATTTATGAGGTTTAATGTGATGATAGGCCAAGGCCTTACAACCTGAGGGCAATATATGTCATTGTGCAGAGTGTCAAAATACATTACTTGGAAAGATCAATACTGGTAAAAGATACCAGTGGAGAGGCAGACAGATGGCTTAGGTCAGAAGAGCCAAAGTCTTTATCTGGCTATGGTTTACATTCATAGTGTCTTGGTTGCTTCCTTAGGCTTTCCAAAGACCCGCAGACCAGCCTGCATGAACAGTCCTGCCTGCAGGCGATATTAGAAAGTATGAGGAGATAGTCCAGACCTCGTCTATGCAAACTGTCCTGTCACTGCTGTTGTTTCACTGGTAGAAACTAAGCCCTACAATTAGCTCCAAAACCCAGACTTTGTGCTTGCTAAGAGTGAGTCTAGGGACACATCACAGCAGTAAGTTTGGTCCCTTTGTTTGAGCCAGACCTGGAAGGGCCAGGCAATGCCCCTGGCCTGAATTACCCACTCTTGAACATCATCCATGTATCCTGGATGTTAGACCAAAAAACAGTGATGCCAAGAACTTTTGATCAAACTGCAGAAGAATCTGGCAGCAGATATTAATTACATTCTGATAAATGCTCCCTCCCTGCACTTTGAAATCCATATGCTTTTGAGCCATACTGGAAAAGAGTGGAGGAGTGCTCTGCCAGCTTTTGCTTTGAGCCTAACTGCTAGCTCAATGCTGCAGTGAACTTTTGCCTTCTTGCATGCAATATTTTGCTATCCAAAGCAGGAAAAGCATGGGGGGGGAAAAAAAAACACAAAACAAAACAAACAAAAAAACCCACCATCCTCTCATCCTGGGAGAAAATTAGCATCTAGCAGCCTAATCACCCATTCTCTGCAGCACATGCAGAGTGGTGTAATTAAAGTCATAAAATATTCAGAATTTATTTCTGCATTTGGAAGATACACTCACAACATAACTAATGATGGTTGCTGCTGTGAGCCCAGTAAACGAATTCTCCCCCAAAAGGCTAGGAAGCCTAGGAAGCTTGTTGGTCCCATCCTGCCTTTCCCAGGGGAGATGAAGGTCTGATAACCCAGGCAGCAAATACATTCTGTTCCTGCCCAGCTCCAGCTCAAGCAGTCACAGCTCACTACTTCAAAATTTGATCTGGGCTGTTCTGCAAAAAACTCCCTGAGCACATTTCTGCTGTCACCCAAAGGCACAGCCAAGCCTGGCAGCATGTCCTGCAGCAGAACTGTGCCACTCACAGCAGGAACCAGCCCCTGCTCACCCACTTAGCAGAGACTGCTCTGGTCAGCAAAGCCAGGGGCACCCAGACATAAGCACAGTAATGAGATGTGCCTGTAGATTCATGACACTTGTGGAATCAGTTCCACTTCCCAAGAGGCTGATGCTTTACCAACACATTTCATGGAACAAAGAAAGTTTTAAAAGAAAGTTTTAATAGAAAGTTTTAATAGAAGCATGAGAGGTCAAGATGCAACCTTTTGCAAACAGAGCTCATTGGCAATGGTGTTTTAAGCCAGGGCCATCACCATCTCTGCTGCACTGAACCTGCTGCAGAGCAGCAGTTATCCCAACTTATTATGTGGAACAAAACCCATTACCAAAACCCTGGGCATCACACACAGCAACTGCAAGTTTACTTGAAAACCCTGCAGTTTCTCCCCCTATATTTCATTATGAGAACCAGAAATTCCTCTGCCCCGTGTACCTAAGAGAGCAAATGCAGTCTGAGGTCCACGCTGCAGCCAGCTCTGAGCTAGAGCTAAGCTGTCTTGTAGCAAACATCAAATTATTCCTCTTGATTCACAGGCGGACTCCTTAAGAGAAACTAGAAACAATAATAACCTGCTTCTGAAATGTCTTGCTTCTGAAAGCCAAAGACAATCTGAATAAAAAATTCATTAATCAATATTCTCCAACTATTTTTTGCCAATTAAGCCTGTAAGTTAATGTACTTTAAAAAATTAGCCATAGCAAAAGCTTCATGGGCTCAGCCTTGGCAGTTCACCTGTGAAAAATAAAATATGCTTAATTTTTATGTGATAATAATTATGTAAATTATTTTTTGAAGTAAATAATTCAGCAAGAATAAGATGCACAGCGGAGGAAAAAGGCCTGTGCCCATGTTTTGCCTACTGATAAGGGACAGTTTTGCTGTCTCTTTGAAAGCCTACAGCACCAGCATTAACCTCTTCAAGCATCCTGAGAGAGAGAGAAATAAAAAGCCCTCCCAGCAGAGCTAAATTCCACTGCTAGCTGACATTTGTTTCTTTTTATCTATACATTTGTCTAATTAAGAAGATATAGTGTCATTTTAGTTTTCATATAAACTCTTAACTTCAATGGGGATGCATTCTGCAAACCAAACAAGGATTTATTAAGATAATAAAGCGAGCACTTCATAAAAATTTAAATGCCTGCTACGAGCATCTTTTTTGCAGAGCTAAGAGACCAAGAAAACCTCTTAAACTGGGGGAGGGATCTGAAGTAGTAAACAGCTTCAGCGAGCCCACGCATGTGTGTAAAGCCCATGTGCGCAGGGGTGGCTTCCCACAGCTGAGGCCACTTGTCCCCCACAACACTGAGACTTCAGAAGGATTTTATCTCTGTGCCAGCTTTGCACCTTTTCGAGCACAGGGGTGCACTGGTTCAAATTAATTGATTCATTTACAAGGACCTCAGCTAGGGGGGAAAGCATATTAGTTTCCCTTGCTTGTGCTGCATCGTCTGTTTATAACAACATAGTTAATCAAAAGAAGGGAAGATGAAAATCTTTTTTTGCTGGTGTGGCAGGAAAGGCCGTGAAGCTTTAATTGACCCCTCGAGAGACAGAGTGAAAAGCTTGTGGAATGAGTTGAATTTTTAACACTGGGGCATGTTTTCCTTTCAGTTCTGCTCTGTAGACTGAAATAAAGGGTCACACTCCCAGCTCCTGGCTATCCTGGGTGCAGTTGTTCTGCCACCTCCTTACCTGAACAGTTTCAGAAACAACGCAGATATTAATACTTCAGGGTAGTGACTCACAGTAATCCCTTAAGCCCCATAATTGAAAAAAATGGCCATTGCTGACTAATTATTTTTGAAGCTGGGGCATAATGAATTGAGTTCTGCATAAGATGCCTGAGGATTTTAAAGTGAGGGGCAGCTCTGCCTCACTTGTCTGGGCTACACAAGGTGTTCCCAAAAGCAGAGTCCTGTGGCAGCCAAGCAAAATATATCCAGGTCCTTCAAGACCAGGATTGCAAAGGACCAAGGATGCTGTTCCAATTGTCATGTCATACATCCCCTCTCCACACATGGATATGTCAAGGTGGATTTGGCAGTCACAGCACTGCAGCAAGCTCCCAGCAGGATGGGTGAGGAGGGATGACATCACTTGTGACTGAAGGAAAATTTTGCAAAACAAGATAAGTTGAAAGAAGGGACAATATCACACTTTCTTTTATTATTATTTTTTTTGAGGGGTGGTGTGTAAAATTCCAAATGCAGCATTTAGAAAGGTGGAGGAGCAGGAAAGGAAATATGCAAAATATGACTAAAAGTTCCTGCAGAGAACTGATGAAGTGCTCCTACTCACTCTTAGATCCCATAGGCTTTTACCTGACAAACTGTTCCAGTTATTGTTATCAAAACAGATTTCCAACCTCCTCTTTAGTTCTGTGGCAGAGAGAGACCAAGAGGCTAAAAATATGTCTTACAACACAGGCCAGAAATGGACAAGCTTTCTACACATTCTTCCCCTGGCTGTGGCCTACAGCAAGATTGGACAAAACTGAGGAAAGGCAGAGATTAGCTGGCTGGCCAGATGAGGAAATAGATGTATAAACCCAAAGCACAGGGGCATCATTTTCCTTAGTGGACCTGGCAGTCAGTAGGTTGCCACGAGTCCCAGCCAATTAACACATGGAATTTCCTGGAGGAGCTAAGCCTACAGCTTGCAAACACTCTGGTGAACAATCTCTCTAGCCAAAAAAGCAGAGCTTGCATGATCACTCCCCAAATGTGGGCACCTGTGTGGTAACAATGAAAAAAGGTTTTTTTAAGTAGCAGCAATAGCTCTTCTTATAACTTAAATCTATTACTTCTCCTTACAAAAATAATTTTGCCCTTCTCCTCATAAAACTGTAGCTCTAACAATGCCATCATAAGTAATGAACATACTCAGCCGTGTGGCAAGGAAATCTAAACAACACTGTAGCTGCTACTGACTTTACTTAAAATATTCTAGTTGGATTTCCTCTCTGCTGTAACAAGCATTACATTTTCTCTCTTCTTCTCAAACAACTGTGACACTAACGACTACATTACAAGAAAGTTCCCTGCAAGCCCCCAGCATTATGCAGCCTTGTTAGTAGCTTTGATTATTTATTCGGCACATCTCCAGCTTGCCTGAGTGGCTGTAAGACTCTCTGTCCTGTGTCATGATTCATATTGCTACTGGTTAATACAGTTCACGTGCCAAAGTCAAGCCAAAGGGCAAAGCCAAAAATAGGTAGTAGCATCAACTGGGAAAAGTAACCAATTCATATAATGTCAGTGACCTTGTGATGACCCTGTTGAGTGTTTAGCAGAAGGCACTGAAAACAAAGACTTTACACCTAAGGACATATTGATAGCTTCATGGAAATGGCCATAACCTAGCACTGTTTTTCTGTGAGTTGTTTTTTTTAATGATGGCTAATCTTGTTTAAGACAAGAAAAACTGCAGTTTACTTGAACGTCCTGGGTCTACAGGGAGGTTTCATTTAATTCTTTCTTTCTTTTCACTGAAGCACCAGATGCTAGACAGGATTAGACATCAGTTTGAACTAGAATGCAAAAAAATAGCCTTAAGAAACATTTGCATTGCCTTAAAAATCCTTCTGAAGCGATATCCAGATCCTGATCCTCATCTGAACCAGTTTTTGTTCGTTGTTTTTTTTCCTTCACTGCAGCAGTGTTAAGGAGATTGACTGAAAGTTATCAAAGATGTCCTATATATAATGTACTCAGGACAACTAACCAATGGCCCATTGACCATGTCTAGTTTTTAGTGAGCAGGGCAGAAACATTCTTCAGCTTTGCCTGGAAATGCCCAGTTTTGACCTCTTTATCTTATACTAGCAGAAAAAGCCACACCACTCATCATTTTGTAGGAATCAGTTTCTTTAGAAGCATTTCCCCTGACTTTCCAAAAGAAATTGTCCCCCAGAAAATTCTTCATGGCTATACCAAGATGCAAGTGATGAGTATTATCACCAAAGGAAGTAACAGATGAAGAAAAAATGGCTTTATTTTTAACTTATCTCTTAAAAGGCATAATGGTCCCAGAGCTGTCTCACAGGACATATCATTTATCACTGCTGGGGGAACAGAGATTTTCCTGGTTCTCAAAGCCCAAATCATCCATATTCAAGCCAAATGGAGCTCCTGTCAAAAAGGCTTTAATCAGACACAAAGCAGAATGTAGGTTACTCTTGCACCAGTAGTTCCTGATATGGTGATCCACAAAGTGTCATAGCAACCAGTCCTGTAATAGGCTGAATTTTCCCTGAGTGATGGCAACAACTCAAACCACATCTTGGGATGCAGGCCAGAGTAAGGAACCAGTCCCAGGGGCTGCCAGCACCCTCTTCTTCAAGTTGCCAAGTTCCTAGGTTGAATTATATGAGGGGGAAAAAAAAGACATAAAGTGAAAAAACAGGAGGAATTTGGACTAAAAATGTTATTTCCACTGGAGTTAAGCAGTATATTAAAGTTGAAACATTATGTTCAAGAGCTGGCCATTGAGAAGGCAGGTTCTCCACTCCATGGAGGTTGCTGGGATGGGATCTGGCTCCAGAAATGACATTCTTCCTAGCTGTCAGTCTTGTCAGCACCCTTAAAGAGTAGCTGGCTGTGCTGTGACCTTCACAACATACCAGCTTGTAGCAGAAGAGACACATCTGGATTCAACTACACTTCTCCAGGGCACCAAAGTTCATGAGGGACAAGCAGTAGAGAACTCTGCATCCTGGAAGATCATAACCTGGACATTCCAGGAGTACCAGAAATGGTTGTGCAGCTTGTAAGTCATACGTCATAGTGTGGCTGTGACATGGCCTCAGATATGGAAGCCCAGATGTTCTCCAGCCACAAAGCATCTCATTATGGGGCACATTGTTATGGCTCCCACTATATGTTCAAAGAGCACTCTGGGACTTCACTGCCCTACAGCAGGCAGCTCCAACAGCCAAGCAAAGCTGCTTTTCCCCAATTGTTTTACCCTGTTTCCTCCCAAGTCTACCCTTCACACTGCAGTCAGCCTTCAGACACGCATGATCTCCTTGAGACTCACATTGCCATCTCTTCACACACATCCCATGTGCTTATTGTACCCTGCCTGGGACAAGAAAAGGGGAAGGGGTCATATCCCCCTTCAGGAAATGCTGATTGGATTATTTCAACCTCCTCCTTTCAAAATGTACTGTTATGGATCAACAAATAGCACACCCAGAGGTGACATTCCCCAAATAAACGATTACTTAAGGATTAGTCACGCAGCTGTAGTGAAGGCATATAGCTGGCTTTGCAGGAAGGATTGTTGCAGCAAAGATGAATACAGATGACTGAAGGAGAGGGGGCAGGGATTCATCCTTCCAGTTCAGCTGTTTATAAAGGTTCTGGCTCAAGGTCTGTCTACCTGTATTTGGCATCTCTTAGACACTCCCACAGCTCTGCATTTGGTAGTTATGAAAGAAACTCTTTGGAAAAAGAAAGGAATGATAAATTTAAAAAACTTTAGATTTCCTGAAAAAATCTTCATCAATGTACTAAAAAGTCTTCCCCCTCCAGATGGCAGCTTCTGAAAGACAGCAGAAAGACAAGAACTTTCTGAAGCATTTTTGGTTGCAGAGTTCCTAGGGGTACCTGGCAAGCTCTTGGCACAGGAGTTCATGTCCTCCTTCAAACCCAGGAGCTGCACTCACTTTGAGAACAACTGTTCTCTGCAAGACCCTAACCCAAATTTTAGCCATGATAGGGGTGAAAAAAGATGCTACCGCTGACTTTGCTGAAGTTTCCAATCACCCCCATTGCCTCTTACATCAATAAGCCCAGCAGTTTCTTCACATGTAGCAGATAGCTTTGCTCCCTTTAGTTTACTCTGCTTTTTTTCTTATTGCTACTTTATTACTCTCATTACTCTGTCAAGAAAAAGCCATGGGGCATTTAGTTCTTTTTGGAGGGGAGGACTGGGGGGGAAAGACACTCACCCTCTAATGCTGAAACACCAGCATATGTGGAAGCATACTATATCCCCCAAGAAAAGAGACCAAATTCCAGGTCTCACCTAAAACCACACATAATCAGCCCCTATTTGTGTCTTAGTGCTCACAAAACAAGTGTGGTAGCATCAGGCCTTAATTTTACCAAGGTTTCTCTACTTTTATAACTTCAAATACTCGTCAGCAGCAAAAAACTCTCAAGCAAACCACAAGTGACTGGGAAGACTTGATTGCTTTCTTCTTTTTTCCCCATCTTTTTTTTCCTCCAGCCACAGCTGTTTTCCACACTAACTCGCCACAGTAGAGAGCAGGTGGTTCATGCTGGGTCCCTGCAAAGCTCCGGACACATGGCATCGCTGCACAGCTACCAGCAGATTTTCCTAATGGACACACGCGGGCACAGGGCCGGAGGAGCGGGGCGGATCCGGCTTGTTTCCGATCTCCATGCCAAGCCTGCTGTTCTCCATTTGCTGCTCTCATCCTCTGTTTTATTATTATTAAGCCCGAACACCGCGGGGTTTCCGGGAAGGCCGGGGAAGCCTCGAGCGGGGCTGGCAGCCGCAGCAGGGCTGTCCCTGCCTGTCCCTGCCTGTCCCTGCCCTGGCCAAGCCGCGCCGGCCCCATGGCTGGTCCGAGGGGTCCCTCTGCTGATGGGAAGCGGCGGCCGGGAGCAGAGCAGCGGCTGTTCTGCTCTGCCGCTACCCAGAGCTGAGTGTGCCCGGGACAGGTTTGTGTCCCGCAGAGCCCTGCTCGCCCTGCCCGGCTGCAGCCCGCCTCGCCGGGTGCCCCCGCCGGGCTCCAGTCCCCGGGATGTCCCGCAGCAGCCAGAGGGAGCCCAGGAAAAGGAGCCACACACCCTGTGGGACCTGATCCGTTGGGCCACGCAGCATCGCACCAGGCTGGTGCTCATACACACCCCACGGCAGGGGATGCCGGATCACGGCCCTTGCAGTGGGGCAGGTTGGGGTGCAGCCCCACGGCATCCTTCCCTCGACGCCTCAGAGCAGGGAGGGGTCAGCTGGCCGCATCCAAAAGGCAAAATGAGGCATTTCTTGAACTCTGTATTTTTAGGCTGCCAGATAATCACAGAATGACAGAATGGTTTGGGTTGGAAGGGACCTTAAAGATTATCTCTTTCCAACCACCCTGCATGGGCAGGGACACTTCCCACTAGACCAGGTTGCCCAAATCCATCCAACCTGGCCCTGAATACATCCAGAGATGGGGCACCCACAACTTCCCTAGGCAACCTGTTCCAGTGTCTCACCACCCTCACAATAAAAAACGTCTTCCTAACGTCTAATCTAAACCTACCCTCTTTCCATTTAAAACCATTACCCCTCATTTGTTTTATAACAGCCAGAGCACTTAGAAACAAGAAATACTGTTCTTCGCTTGGCTCAAGGAAATGAATTTGCTAGTCCTTCCCATCAATGTTTAAAGTAGGGACACAGTCGCTGAGCCCAGCTTCCACACATGCAGCATTTCAAGGGAAAAAAAAAAACAACAAAACAACAAACCAACAAACCAACAAACAAACAAAAACAGGGAAAGAATGGATCATCTCAGTGCAATGGGCAGAGGATGGACCAAAAGTGATTTTCTGGTCCCTGCAGTTCAGCACCTCATACTCAATGAATTGGCTTAAGATACCTTTCTCATCAGTTACCCCCAGCACATTCCCACTGATGTTGTCCAAAATAAGGAAATCGTGTTTAGAAATTTCAATCCAGCCACTATTTACATTCCAAGTGCCCCAAACCACTAGGATGAAGATATGGCTGAATCATATCTCTAATGACCTGTCAAACCTGGGGGAAGAGGGTCAGAACCAAGGAGGTTTTTCTAGGACCCCTGGGCTCAAGAGAGACCATAGCACCCTTGCTAAGTGGAAAAGAAGGTGATGCTGGTCCCAGTATTCCATTCACACCCAATTAGCCAGGTGTGACGCTGTCAATAGTGGTGGCAATGCATGACTTTAACACAGGTGTAATTTAGCAGAGAGTCACGTCTGCTTTTTTGCCTAAAGCGCCTTTCTAAAAAGTAATCTGTCAGACCTTCCAACTCAGGTCATTCCCAAGTCATGTTCTGCAATACAGTCACAGGGAAAAATGTAGAGACTTTAAAGTGTGATGATAAAAGAATACCTGGTAGCCAGTGGGAAATTTCAAAGGGTGAGAGAAGTCCTTCCAGCCCCTCTGGGGGTCTTACATTACATACTCCTCAGGCAAGTAACTTGTTAACTTGCTTCATTCATGCCCTTGATTCTGATGGGCTCTAATTAGGCTACAGGTTAAGCCCCAAACTGTGCAGTTCCTTCTGTGATGGAGACAGGCTCCTTGCCTGATTTGCAGAGGGCAAAAGCATCCAAACAGCATCTTGCAAGAAGATCATAGAATCATAGAATGTATTGGGTTGGAAGTGACCTATAAAGGTCATCTAGTCCAACTCCCCCTACAATAAGCAGGGACAAGATTTGAAGATCTAAGCATGACATCAGTGTTATGGACTGATACCAGGTTTTACCCAATGATGTTTTAGTTGCCTGTTTTCCTTCTTCCCCACCCATGCTGGGAAAGCAGAACTGGTTTGTTGCACAAGCAGCAAGGTGAAGAAGCAAGGATCTAGCATTTCAGAAGCTGCCTGGCAGCTTTGGTGCTACCAAGAAACTTTGAGGAACTTCAACACGTTCTCCAAGTTCAGCACATCCCAATGTGTTGCACAAGGAAGCAGTAAGATCTTTTATGCAGCCAGCTCGGGGACAAGCAAAACATTTGAGTCATACCCCTTTCAGATCCATCAAAATGTACCCATTAGCTTGGATGAGGTTTGAGTTGACCCCAGAGACAATCACCTGGAGAGTCAGCTAACTTTTGCCAAGTCCAGCAGGTCATGAGGTGAGGTGCTTGTTTCTGCTTTGAGGATTTAAGACGTTCCTGCTGTATAAATAACTGCAACATCCACTCTTCTCATCTCTAATTGCTTGGATGGGAGGACAGGGCTGGAAGGGAGGGGAGTGGTGGCTGGGTGCCTCTCTCCACCCAAATAGCATACAGGTCTTTCCATCCCCTGGCTCTGCAGCCAGCTGGTGAAGGTCCTTTGTGGCACCCACATAAAGGTCAAGCTTTTCAAAATCACACCCTTCTAGAGCTCTTGGAAGATTATTTTCCCACACACATTAAAGAAGATAATACCCCCAGACCAAAAATAGAATATAAACATATGAAGTGTGAAACTGAAGGCTTGTGGTACCTTTATGATGCCTCAAACTCCATTAACAAGTTGGTTTGTTTTCTAGAACTCAGTCCAATTTCATAATCAGCGAAAGGGTGTGTGGAAGCAGTGTTCATAGCCCTTCACTTCAGGCTTCCTTGAGAAACCTCCCTTTCTCCCCTCATGAGAAGCCAAGGCAGGCAAGGGCTCCCACCTCTCTAATACAGGCAGATGAATTGGTGCCCAGATGCCCAGAGGTGGTATCTACACACCATTTGTCAGCTTTGGGACTGAAAAGAGTAAAACTTGACCTGCCTAACTTTGGTAGAGTGGTGGGAGGATACTCATCCCGGAAATACAGAGCCATGAGCACATCAGAACAACCCAGACTCAGCACACCCGTGGCAGGCAAAGTTAGTTGGTGGTGTGCATATTATTTTGGTTCCTTATCCATGAGCACCAGGATCCTGCCTTTAATTAAATTAGCATAAGCTGTCTCTTTGACATTCTGATTTAATATTATAGACTCGAGGTTTTATGCCAGTAAATGCATAAAATGTGAATGCATCTCAGAGACATTTTTTCACATTTCTCTGTACACTCACTCTTTCTATTGTCTTAATAATCTAGTTTGTCCTTGCCAGCTGGGATGTGTATATTACAGACTAAGCTAATGTTTGGTTCTCAAAAGGGGAGAGAAAATCACTACAGTGGTTTCTTTATTGCAGGGTTGTGCAAGCTCCCCAGTGAGACCGAGGAATCTTATGGCTGTCATCTCCCCAAAAGTCATCCTGAGCCTGAGGGACAGGTGCTAATTGAAGAGCAATCTTTTGCTGGGTTTCAATCTGTTTCTGCCCCATTCACTAGGGCAGAGCTCACATACATCCCTCAACCATTCTCTGGCAGATGAGGAGGGCTATGGAGAAGCTCTTCTCCCTGGACTCTTTCCTCTCTTTTAAAAGCACTTTCACACTGTCAAATGGTGTGAAAATGTCATGGATAGCTGAGAGACATATTTAATATGCAATCTACAGAGCAGGGACAGGCCATGCTGCCTTGCTTGTACGAGGAGCTCCCCTGCAACCTCTTTGGGTAGGATTTGTTTCAGGCCTCCTGTGCGTGAAGTCTCTGAACCACGCTGACCTACCTGGCCAGGATCTCATAGTCAACCCACTGCCCACCACTATCTGGAAGTCTCCCTCCTTTCTGGGTTTCTGCCACCCAGGTAGCTGGGTGCCAGTTCAAAACCCATCCTGGGTGCTTCATTGATACCAGCACTTTTGCTTCAGACCAAGTTCTCTGCCCCTGCGCACAGAAGGCTTGCTGGGAAGTGGTGGACCCAGGGAAGCTGATGAACCAAACTCCAGTTCTGCAACATGTGGTTCATATGCTTCCATCCAGCCTTCACATTTGGATGCTCCTGAATTAATCACTTTAAACTAATGCTTGCTGATTTTCTCATGTCAATAAATGCACTGAATGAAAAACAATACCACCCTTAAAGTGACTATTTCTAGCTCTACATTACATTAAAGCTAAATTTGCTGATGTTTCAAAACTGGCAAAACCATGTATCTGCAGTACAATTTTTAAGGCTAGGCAGAATGTTATTAATGGTGGGAAGGCCTGTAATAATAATTCTATTATTATTAAATGCACTTTTAAATCCTTGACAGCAGCAGCATAAAGCTCATTTGTTTTGTTCTCCAAAGGTAATGGGAACCAGCTCTCCTGCAGGGTCATTACCAGGTTAAATGTGACCCTGCTGCTTTTCTGGTGCCATTAAGTGTCTTCGCTCAATTCAGCATCTGGATCTTTTCTGGATTTTTACAATTCTTCCATGCTACTTTGGGACCCATCCTCTTCCCCTGCTGTTTGTCTAACTGTGTCCCAGATACTTCAGCCTGCAAAGACTGTCTGACCTGTGATCAAGTCAGCAATGGTCTTCATGTACACAGAGAACTGAATAAACTGAGCCAGAATGCCTTTTTCTAGAAAGACTGCCCTGTGCTGTTAGCTCAACCTTCTGCCCTGGTGGAACAGCCTCCCACTTTTTCAGGAGCTTTACCACTTATCCAGATCACACACAGCCTATGATCACACCTGTTGCAAGATAGGTCAAGAAGGCTGGATAAGCCCTGCCCTGGAGCCCAGGTGTTCCATTCCCAGACAGGAGTGGCAGGACCATGTTGATATGAGTGGGGTTGCTCCTGGACAAGGCTGTTCCCTGGGGACCACCCACACTTTGACATTGCCAACATCCCTTGCGAGAGTGTCAGATTCATAGAATCACCATCTTTCAGCCCACATCACATTTGCTGAGCTGGACAGGCATTATGCCATCCTCCCTTGAGACAGCAGCAGAAGGTGTGGTGTGCTCAGCTGATGATTAAAGCAGGATCTGTGTGACTTTACAGCTAGGCCTGGTAGGAGTCGAGGTTTATCTTTACTGAGAGTTGACAGTTAAAAGCTACATTAATTTCTGGTTGTCAAGTTTTCCTGCCAGTCACCAGTCCCGCTCTCCCCCCCTGTGTCTCAGGGCCTGCAGTGCCCCCTCTTTAATGCCAGCACCTCCCTGGTGCTCTGCTGGGGCCGCTCGCAGAATCCGGAGTTGCTAGGAAATTAAAACCACTGCTGTAGGCAAGAGGCAGCATGCAAAGAAGCTGTCTCTGATAATATTTCACAATTAAAAACTGAATCCTGCTAAGCCTCTTTATAGCTATGCTGAGCCTTTGATATAAAATGGGTTTGCAGCTTTTGGTGGAAAGACCCTGGGAGGAAGGGCAAGGGAGCTGGGTATCTCTCCATCAGGCTGCTCACATTATCACAGCTAAAAATTCTTTCATGGGAGATTTTTGCAGGAGATGTTAAGTTTCAGCTTCGGCTTCATAATGGGCTGATTATCCCAAAATAGTGACAGTCTTTCCTGTTGCATCCTGCTCAGGAAGGAGCTTGTGTTGCTGACCTGCAGGTTGCTGTGGGGCAAACACATGATGGGATGTTACAGAAACAGCTAACTTTGCTCCTCTGGTAATAATAAAAGGTGTCTTTGAACAGTGCACTTGTGGAGAGGGGCTATCAGGTAAGCAGTAGTCCATGTACCTGCTTCCCATTGCCTTCACTCTGCAGCAGAAGCAGGGCAATGTCATCTGATGAGCAAGCAGTGGGGAGCACTTAACTCCAGGAGACATCTCAATCACATCCCAAGCACAGCACAGCATGCAGGTACTGTTACCCATCACCATCAGTGCAGGAAATGTGAAAGCATCAATGCCCAGGCTCGTTTGCTTTGCCAAGTGGAAACCCTTGTCCTCGTTCCCCTGTGGACACCCAAACATGGTCACAGTGCCTCACGTCTCTGCACTGGGTGGCGAGCCCTGTTAAACTGCTTAATCTAGACAGGACGTTATGAAGAAACATGAGTTGCATAGCCCAGCTGTGGGTTGCAGAGGTGGGATGAGGTTTTGTCACTAGTCTGTGCCGGCACACGGTGCTGCCAGCCTGTGGGTGCCACAGAAGGTCTCAGCACCAGCAACGATGCTCAATCAGCTGCTGGCCACAACCATGGTCCATCAGACTGCTCAGCATTTCTCACCCAGCTGTGTTCAAAACCTGATTGATTCAGAGCTGCCCAATGGCACGGGTCTGGATTTAAAACATTTTTTAAACCTGAACTGTTCAGAACTTTGTAAACAATGCAAGCCCTTCAGAAGTGATAACACAGAATTGTGCCCAGAGGGGGTCAGTAAATGTCCTAAGCAAGAAGCGTTGCCTGAAGAAAAGGAGAGGTTTGCATGGGCTTCCTCTCACTTGAATGCAGGTTTATTTATAACCATTTGTAACCATGGGCCTGAGATGGCTGAGAGCAAATCCTTGTCTGCTTGTCAAGTCCATGGAGAAGACCATAAAACCAATAGGACGCTTCAACTCTCAGGTATGCCACATCATTTCTGAGGTCACCTGTTCACCTGCACTGACTACAGAAAGCAAACACAAGGTACTACCTCTGTTTGATAGGATGAATACATACTTTGATGCATCTTAGCAGCTGCTTCTGTTTCTCAGGAGCAGAGCAATCACTGCAGCAGGAATTTTACAGCAAAATCTTTTTACTTCAAGGATTTGTTAATGCTTTTGTGTTTCTTACCTAAAAAACTCAAGTTCTTCAAAATTCAATCTGCACAGGGGATTAGGGCCAGGTTTCATCAGGTTTATGCCAAAAAATATTTTAATACAGTCTCAAAAATTGTCAGATTGCCTTGTTTCAACAAGTTCTAAATGGAAAACTCATAACTTCTACTATTTTTTCCTCAAAAATTAATCCAACCTTTTAAGTTTAATTAGAATTGCCAGTATTTACGAAACATCTAAACCAGTGAAAACTGAGTGATCACTCCTTCAGGTCAATAATTTTTTTCAGGTTTTTGTTTAGCAAAACTTTTCATGATCTTACCATGATCTTATCATCTTGCCCTAGAACAGAACAACCCTACAAAATATTTTCAAAAGGCAGAAAAAAATATTTCCAATTTTTCCCTTGTTTTGACAGACTCTGAAATCGCAGTGATTGGTGCAGTGCTGAGCTCCCACAGGCACTCAGGCTCCTGAAGGGAGAAAGGGAATGCTAATTCCATGGTTGAATTTACTTCATTAAATAAAAAGAATATTTGGGCAAATAAAATAGAATTCTTCCCAGACCCTGCACTGATCAAGCTGTGCTCAGAAACACACAATCTGATTACCTGTATTTTAGTAAAATGACTGCCAGGCTTTGTGAGCCAGCAGGAAGACAGGCTGTTAACAAGTCAGTTATTTATAGTGCAGATGTCAATAATTTGGAGTATTTAATCACAGCTGACTTTGATTTGTCCACAGCTCAGACAAACAAACTGGCTGTGCCAAGGGTCATGGATGCATATGAAGCTGGTCTGGGCCTAATATCATTAGATAATCTCCTTGTGCTTGTATAAAAAAAGAACTAATGGGCCCAACCTCTAACCAAGCCATGCTGGATTATTTCATTTCCAGTCAAGGCCAGGGCCTGTACATCTACTACTGTTAAATTCTGCATGGTCTTAAAGAAGTTTTGGATGGTGGATAGGAAAGATTTGCTTTTTCTGACTCATGGCATATATTTTGCTTGCAAAAACCTCTCAGATATGAAATTTCACAAATATTATGAAAAGGTCTTTTCTGAGTGCCCAGAGAAGGTGCACAAGCTAATCCTGTAGCACTGAGATGATAAAAGCACACCCTGAAGGAATGAATAATTGAAGCTTAGCCCTAAATATTAATAGCATACAAGGGGAAGAGGACACTTTCCTCAACTTTGCACTTACCAAGCTGCCTGTTTGGATTTGAGCAGAGATGTTCTCTCAACTGCTCCGAGCTCCTTAAACCCACTCCCAGAAGACCACAGCACTCCAAACTAATGCTACCTTTGTCTGGAATTTCCCAGCTCATTTCCTATTCAAGTCTCAAGAGGAACGTGGTGGTGTTTATCAGAAGACGTGCTCCAAATGCAAATGGGAACAAAGGGCACACACCGAGCCCCCGCCACTGCAGAGGAGGGAGCAGCATCTGCATGGGAGAGAGGAGGCACAGTGGAATGGGGTACAGGGAGCAGGGGCTTGCTCCAGAGATGTCCAGCCAGGGCTGCTCAACATGACGCTGGGGTGATGGGGGAGATATCAAAGGCTCATGGTAAACCTTCTCCAGTTGGCTAGCGCTTCATCTGGGGAGAAGTTTACAACATGCTGGCCTCAGGAACTTTTAGACAGGATCAGTCCCATGCAGGTCCCCTTGCAGGGGCCAGGCTCTGTGCTCACCTGGCTGCTGGCCCATACAAACTGCTGCAGGGACTGCTGCGAGAAAGGCCTTGCAGCTGAGCACACACACAGGAGGACACCCACCTTCAGGCTCTGCAGTCAAAAAGGCTCTCGTGACACCAGGAGCTAGACCAAGCCACTGGCAGGTACATGAAAAATTGATGATGGGATTGGATAGTTTTGTTGGTTTTTTTTCTTCAAATGAGATCTGAGCATGGAAATTTCTCTGCAGGCAGACAGGAGCCAGGCAGCAACCCATGCCAGAAGCCTGCGCTCCTGGGAGAGCTGGCGATGGGCAGTCCCAAGGAATGAAACTCTCCTACAGCCTTCACCCATTCTTTGGTGGGCCAGCAAAATAGAGGCAATTTAAATTACTAATAAAAGGGCTTATCTCTGTCTGATGATTCGACTTAGGCTGCTCTCTGCTGGCTCTCTGTGCTCTGCGTGTGTTTGTGGTCAGGATCACTGTCAGTGTTTCATGTACCAACATTCATGCCCAGATCAAGCCCTGGGCTGGGAGTGGGGAGACATGGGGTCCCCTCTTCATCAGGCTGATGTGGCTTTTTAGAGGGGTTCAGACCTCTGTCTTCACATTTTTCTGACTCCAGTTTCTAAACCTTGCTGCTGCCTCTCCTATCCCCCACCCGCAGCCTTTGCCTGAGCAACCAGCAGAAGAGAGGATACCATGGGCTGGCTCGTCCATCAGCAGTGTTGTTCAACACGAATCTTCTTCAGACCTTCAGCCAATGTCTCTGTCCCCCTGGCCAAGCCCACCACAAAGGGCTGTGGCTGGAAAGCTGTTAGCTTTCCACCCGAAGTGCTCTGCCACCCTGCCATCTTGCTGAGAGCCGAAAGGATCCAGCTGCCCTTCTGCTCCTGGCCAGGCTCCTGAGCTGTTCCCCCCTGCAGCCTTCCCCACCTCTAGGAAACTCCGTGGAGGGGTCCGGACCATGAGATGCTTGGACAAGAGGCTCCTGCTCTCCTTGAGACCCTTCTCCGCCAGACGGTGAGGCTTCACTCACCTTTTCTGCCCAGTTTGTTTGGGTTTTTATTTGTAGGGCGCTGTGCCTGAGCTCGCCTTCTGCCAATTCAAGTCCCGCTGCAGGTGTCTGAGGACGCAACACGACCCCGCGCACCCGGAGGGCTCCGGGACGAAGGCTGGAGCCGGCAGACCCTTCCTTCCGCGGCAACAGCGCAGGGAGAGGCCGCCGCAGCCCCGCGCAGGGCAGAGCAGCCCCCGAGGCGCGGCGGCTCCGGGGGCTCCGGGGGCTCCGGGCGGCACCGAACCCAGCGGCAGCGCCGGGTTTGCGCGGGAAGGGCGCGCGGGCGGTTCCGCACCGGCTCCCGCACCCTCCCGCCCCGAGCGGCCGGAGCGCCCGCCCGAACGGAGCTCCTGGGGCGCCAGGCTGCTGGGCAGACCCCAGGCTGTGGGAGCGGCGTGGACCTTTCTCCGGTGGCTGAGCTAAGGGGGGAAGGAAGGCTGCCTGCGGAGGTGTGAGCAGGCGAAGGGCCTCCTGCAGCAGACAGCTGACAGCAAGGAGGCTGCCTGGTGTCACGGAGGGGGAAAAAATGAGCAAGACGGTGTGATCCGTGCGCTCGCTGCCGAGGACACGCGGCCTGTGCCCCGCCAGCCAGATGCTTCCCCGCCAGCGCGCACGGAAGGGAGGGGAGCGCCTGGAGTGGAAGGCAGTAGGAAGAAGAACCAAGAGAACGAGCAAGAGGAAAGGCTCTCCCTCAAGACCCGAGTTGCCCTTGAAGAACCAGTTCACTCCTCTGCAAACAATAGAGGTTGAAAATAACCAGCCCACACTGGTGCTGGAGCAGGGCAAGGTAGCCCCATCTGCTCCAAGTGTTACAACCAGCACATGCAAGAAAAAGCAACAGGTGATAGTAGCAGGTGATTGTCTTCTCAGAGGCACCTGTTTGCAGACCAGACCAGCTCCCTAGAGTGGTGTGCTGCCTACCAGGAGCACCTGATGATCTTGAAGGTGCTTTCCAACCTTAACCATTCTGTGATTCTATTCTTTGATTCTGTGGCCCTAAGTACCTTCTGGCTGTAAATAAGAAGGTTCCTAGTCATCAGAGCAGCCACGCTTTCTCACCTGCTCCCCATCTCTGCCAGCTTATGATGGAGCAAGGCAAGCTGCTGAAGGGTAGTGTGACACAGAGACAGCACAGCAAGCAAACGGGCAGGACAACTCGGCACATCCCTCCCAAACGCATGCTGGGTATCTACACAGCCTGGCTGGGCTATACATGCCAAACCAATGCACCCCAGCATCAGCATGGAGCCACCCTGCAGCCACCAAAACCCCCTCCTTCTTGTGGAGCAATGTAGAGAAACCAAAAGAAACAGAAGAGGTTCTTCAGGGTCAGGTGGCATCACATTCCCATGATAATTCAACAGATAGACGTCACTCCACTGCCTTGCAGAAGCAAATGTGTCCATGGGCATCTGTCACATCCCAAATTTAGAATCATTTTTAACAGGCTGGAAGGAGCAAAATAAACAGCACTTGATCTGCAAGCTCCCTATTCTTGACAGCATCCCCAGAGGTGGTGGAAAGCCAAGGAGATAGCTCCTTGCTTTAATTGGTACATTAAAATTCTTCCAGACCGCTACACAAGTGTTAATAGGCAACTTAATTAAGCACTAACCCAGTTCATATTTCTACTCTCCAGACGTTCTTGTTTCATTTTTTTTTCTTATTACATCCAAAGCCATGGGGAGTTTTGTCCTAATCATGTAAAACAAGCTGAGGGCAGTAACACCAGGCAACTTATTTAGCTCCTGATCTCCAGACACCTCTGCCAGATGCCCAGGCTTGCAGTTTCTTTCCCAAAAAGAAGACAGAGGACTCTGGGAACAAGGTGTGAATTGCTACAAGTCAGCAAAAATTAAGGGCAATAAATTCTTAGCTCCAGCAGCCAACTCACCCCCACTGAGTGCAAAAAGCAGACAGTGTTGGTCAAAGACAGGTCCCCTCTAGGCACCAGATGCCAACAAGCAGGTGTCTTTTGGACAGTAGCCTGAATGATTGGGAAGCCTTATTCAGCCTGTCATGAGCATCTTCCAAAATGCAGGTGTCCTCCACGCTGTCGTCAGCCCAGAGGGGACCCTTCAGAGCACCATGTGACAGGGAAGAGAAGTAAGGGAAAGAAGATGTCATCTCCTGATCCCCAGGCGAGCTGTATTATTCAGCTGGTCCAACCACCTGGCTCTCATAGTTATGGTTTGCTGACGGAAGCACAGGAATAAGCATCCATGCCCCACAACCCACCCCAGCTGCTCATCATTACTGGGCAACTACTTCACTTTGTACAGCCTGAACATCAGGTGGTTTTGATGGGTTTGCTGAGAAGATCCTCAGCAATTATGTTCTCAGAAGTTTTCTTTTTCCTTCTAAGGCTGGGCTGGGGTATATCAAAACTTGCTCCAGTCATGGAAAGTGATGGGTTTAAGAATCTTGTGAACAACAGTGAGGTTTCTATTACAGGTGAGTTATGAGCCATTTCAGTTAAATAAACAACTGGATTTTATGCTGCCCAGCACACTTGAGGTAATATCCACAGATACCCACAGAGGAAGGAGGAGTGGCTGTGGAGAAGCCAAGCAGTCACCTGGCTCATGGAGGGAAGGAGCATTTGTTGCTGGTGATGAATGAATAAGAACCCCTCCGCTCAAGGAGGAATGGTCTGTTTGCCCCAAAAGCCTTGTACACCAGCAGGTACAGTGCCAGTGCACACTTCCTGCTTCCTGGTTGAGTGGTAAGGACGACGTGGATTTTCCTCACTGAAAATAGGGTCTGTCTCCTGGTACAACATTTTTATTCCAAGGGAAACAAAGAACTTCAGAGCCTGCAAACACAGTAATAGCATAGCTGGACATTTCTAGCTCAAACATTGACAGCTGAACAAGGGCCAGTGAGAAAAGTGCTCCAGTGACATACATCAGGGTAGCCACAGGGACTCAAGTCAAGCATCAGGGTAGCTCAAGTCCTCTCCTGTGGGAAGAAAAAAGTATCAGGTGGTGGAGGTAAGGTACAACTAGCTGCCAGGCTCCTGGGTTGGATGAAGTGATAGGACTGAATTTGCTTACCCCAGCAAACACCTCTGTAACAGTCTGTTTAAGGAGTAGAAATGTGCTTTGCAGCATCATCTAAAACAGAGAAACACTAGGTTAAAAACACTGCAAAACTAAATGGCTTGAAAATAGACCATTAAGCATGTTATCAAAAATGCCCCTTTCTTCCCACAACAAAAAAAACAAAGCCTCTAAGGAAAGAAAATATTTTTTAAAAAAATCAAATACAATTACACTTTTCACATGAGAAATGGTCATTTCTGTGGATGGCACTCATACAAAAATAAAACCTAAACCTGACAGAAGTTTGTTTTCCATTCATTCTTTTCCCTGCTCCTCTCTTCCTTAATTTTTTCCTTCCACCAGGAGAGAGGAAGGGAGAGATGATCCAGGGAAAGCAGGCACTGACAGAATAAATCAAAACCTGGAAGAAGAAAAAAAGAAGCCAAGTTTTATTTCAATTGGAGGCCCAAAGCTCAGACAGGAAAGGGTATAACATGTAGTTGTATTTCCAAGGAGTGAATAGGAAGAGAGACAAATGCCTTGGAGTCAGGAACGCGTGTCAGCCAGCCCCAACCCCCGCCAGAAAGCATCCTGTCTCCCTCTGCTGAGACACGGTAAAGATCTCTGAGCTGTGACTAAGATGCAACAGCAACACAAAACCCCACAGGGTTGAGATGGCATGGGGGAATGAGCCAGGGAGTGAAGGTCAGGAGGTGTCTGCTGAGGCTCTCTGGGCTGGTGCCTAGAGGAGAAGACAAGTCTGGATTGCCTCGCCTCTGTGTCTGGGCACTGGGTGGCAAGTCTTTGGGATGAGAAAGAGCCATGAATTTCTGGGATGTGGAAGGACATGGCCCCTAGTTGGTATCTGACCATAAAGAGGAAATCAAGGTGGGGAAAAGGTCTAATACAGCCATTCAAACCTAGCAAATTACTTTCAATGTCCCACTGAGGTGCCTGAGCTAACCATAGCAGCTTCTGGTCAGGAGGACAGAAGTGTCCCTGGCTGGTGTGTTTCACTGTTTGGTAGAAATCCTTCTCTTCTTCTTAAAGATGGTGATGATCAGAGGCCTGGAGCACCTCTCCTATGAGGACAGGCTGAGAGAGCTGGGGCTGTTCAGCCTGGAGAAGGCTCCAGGGAGACCCTATAGCAGCCTTCCAGTATCTGAAGGGGCTCCAGGAAAGCTGGGGAGGGGCTTCTTACAAGGGCTTGTAACGAGAGGACAATGGGCAATGGATTAAAACTTGAAGAGGGGATATTTAGGTTAGATGTTAGGAGGAAATGCTTCACTATGAGAGTGATAAGACAGTAGAACAGGTGGCCTAGGGAAGCTGTGGAAACCCCAGCCCTTGAGTATTCAAGGGCAGGTTATATGGGGCTCTGAGCAATCAGATACAATGGGAAGTGTCCCTGCCAATGCAGGGTGGGTTGGATCTTTAAGGTCCCTTCCAACCCAAACCATTCTATGACTCCATGACTCTATGAAATGCATATACCTACCTGCAGAGGCTGGGGGTTGAAAATGACCCTTTAAAGCATGGATTGTACTTTTGTTTTATCACCTTGAATAAAACGGCGAGGAAGCCAGGAAACTTTATCTTCCCCGTCCTTTTCTGTTTGGCTACAATACTGCTTCTGATTTGCAGACTTCTTGAGGGAAATACTAATTTTGTGCCATTAAACAGATGAATATTTCCCACCCAGAATTTCTTGGAGGAAGAGGTAACAAAAATTATATCTACAAATAGCAGCACAGAATGTTCCTTTAAAAGCTCAGGAATTTAAATTGCTGTTACTCGGTTGTTCTTTTAAAATCTAAAATGAACTTGAGTGTGATCAAAATACTTTCAGCATAAATTTTAAGAACGACTGCTTTTTTTAAGAAGTATATTCTTACCTCATCATGTAGCATTATGGACAATGCTTTGTCGCACCTGCACAAGTGATTTTCAGAGGCAGGCAGAACAGAGAATCCTCCTCCAGGCTGGGAAGCTCTCCTACCTGTGTTTAACTTGCAGCAGCTCGCTTAACCACTAGATGTCTTTGTGCACTGCCTGGCACGCCGCAGCTCGACTCCCTCTGGCCAAGGCCAGGCTGCTGTGGAAACCAAGTTGAACCGCGGCCTTCTTTTGTCCATTGTATGCATTATTTTTTTTTAACTTAATAATTGCTTTGTGTCCAGGAAGAGCTGTAATGCCATGATACTGCCCACACATCCTGCACAGCCAAGGGTTATACAAGTCCTCAGTAAGTCGTAACAATAGACAGAAGTAGTGGCCTGGGTGCCCTGCACACACAAACCTCTGCAGAGTGTCACCACATCCCTTCCACGATCTGCCACAACACACAGGCAGAACTGACGGCTCCTGTCAGGCCTCTCCATAACATCTGCCCAGTGCCTAGCACAGGCAGCCCTGTAAATATTTCTTCACTGTCTGAGCTGAATGCTCACATAAAGGTGGAATTATCTTGTTCTTGCCTTCTTCAAGCTGTCAAACCCAGCACATCACTGACTGCAAGAGAAGGCAGACTGAGCCAGCAGCGGGTGGGAATCTTTTATTATCAGTCCTGCTGTGTTGGTAGCAACTTAGCAACTGGAACCCACATATGCAAAAATACTGAGTTTTCACAGTGAAAAACCAGACAGTATAAAATATTCCAGTATTGTGTCTTAGAACCATTATTTCAATAAGACCCTTGTTTCAAAGGCAACATGCTTATTCTTTTATTTGCTTTCTATTCTTGACCCCTCCCCCCCCAAAAAAAAAACAACTGTTGACACAGTAACCCTCCTTACCCCCACATGTTGGGGGGAGAGAAGCACTACATGAAATCCCCTCGTGATTTCCAAAGGTTTACAGAAGAACATTCTCCCAGTGGTGTCAAGGGCCAAGATGACACGGGTCACGGTGACAGTGGTTCTGCTGTGCCACACACCGCAGACAACTGTGGTGCTACTGAACTCTGGTGAGAGGCTGTGTCTCCCGGATGAGCCACCGAAGAGCTTCATGCCTGCCTTGCCTCTCCAGTTCTGCTCCAATTACTTCCCTGCACTTCTGATGGTAGTCGTTCACCCAGTTACACTAGAGAAAGGGAGGGGATATGACATTCAGCATAAACACAGAAGAGTTGGTGCCATTACAAGTTATGTTCAACCAAAGGCCCTTTGTAGGCCTTTGTGCTTTTTGGGTCTGAGCTGTTAGTCTGGGATAGGATCCTCTCCCAAGGAGACAGACCTCTTGTACATGGAAGTGACTTGCAAATTTCATGAGGCTAGAACTGAAGCAATTCATTCCAGACTTTCAGAGAAGCCAAGGTTCAGTTCAGCTGACCAGTATTTAAAGTTTCTGCAAATCACCACTTCCCAAAAGTCAGAATAGCTACCTTGGCACAGTCTAGTAAATAACTTTGCAAATTTGTAACAGAACAATGCAGTCCTGATAAGCTGCTCTATTATCTGAACAGGTAACCTTACAGCAGATCTTGGTACTCTTCACAGTCCCATTCAGAAAGAGGAAATGCAAATGGGATAATTCAGAAAAGGAGGATGGGTTGAGACAAAATGAAGAGTATGATAGAAAAACAGGATGAAATACACCACAATGAAGGTACTGGGAGATCTAAACAGGAAGTTAGTGTATGAAGCTATTCAGAAAATAAATGCTGCTGAGCAGGTATCACTGATGCCTGGAGTCCATCTGTACTGCAGAACGTGTTGTGGCTTGAATAGGATTGGTCACGAGTAGATACAGCCAATATGAAGCAACAGTCACTAGTATAAGTCTCTGGGGAGGCAGCATGATAGTCTGACAGGAGCAAATTAAGGCAGGAGTAAGAAAAGAGAAAATAGTGGCAAGCCCTGGAGTGCCCCATCGCTGGAGGTTTTTAAGGCCAGGTTGGATGAGGTTTTTGTGCAACCTGGTCTAGTGGTAGGGTTCCCTGCTCATGGCAGGGGGGTTAGAACTTGATGATCTTTAAGGTCCCTTCCAACCTTAATGATTCTATGAAATACCACATACTCACTACCTTCATCTTAGAATAACTTAGATTGGAAGGACCTCTGGAAAGCTCATTTTAGTCTACCCTCTCACTGAAAGCTGGATCAAATTTAAAATTAAGTCAGATTGTTAAGAACTGCCAGATCTAAGAACAGAGGCCAGTGCTTCTAGTAAGCAGAACAGGACAAGCTGGTTCTAGTGCAAAGAAGGCAATGCAAACCTACTGTTTCACTTACCTCTTTTTCTGTCAGCAAATTAACATCAATCATTTTCATCTGGATTGGAACCAGGGTTAAGGGTTCAAAAGTCAGGCTCCCTCTGTTTTTGAAATTGTACTGCAGCAGAGAGACAAATGGGGTTGCAAAGTTTTAGAAACAGCTCTAGCCAGACCACACTCCTTGGTTCATGTCTTCGCTACAGAACAACTCATGTAACATTCAGATGAGAGGGCAGCAATTCACAGTAACATATTTCTTACAGCCCAAGCAAAGAATCTCAATATAAACCTCATTTATTTCAGCAGTCACTCTTTAAAGGCCATGTCCCAGGTCACAACTATACAGGACTCAGCTAAATGACTATACAGTAATTTTCACTTCAGCATTTCTGAAAGCAAAGCCCAGACAGGCTGGCAATTATAATGTTAAAATCTGTCTGTACTTTTGTTTCTATTGCCATTGAGGATTCTCTATCAGAGAAGAAAATCCCAACTTGAGAACATTAACCAGTTTTACAGTAGCAATTCCCAAGGGGCTGAATAAAGATGCTTCTGGTCTTTGACATCCTGACAGAAAACATTTTAAAACTCTCACATACACATTTCAATCTATGGAAACTCTGCAGAAGCAGAACTGTCTTGTGTGCCCCCATTAGCAAGGGATACTTAGAATCAGTCTTCACCAAAGCAGGGTTTTGGACACAAGAAGCCTTGAATAGGATTCAACTGTCTGCAGTACAGTCCCACCTCAAGTTGCAGTAGTTAAAGTTTTATAACCAGTGAGTCATGGAGAAAGGTGCATCCTGAGTAGGTCATTCACCTTGGTTTCAGCAGGGATCACAAGGACCACGTTTTCTATTCGGATCCCAAAGGACCCATCTTCGTAATAACCAGGCTCTGCAGAAACAGACAGTAATTAACTAAAGCACATAGCTGTACTGTGCAAATACTTATACCCTATGGCCAAACTTCCCTTCCATGGCTTTTAGTCCACTGAAGTCACTAAGCTATCTTGGCATCAGGCATCCATAGAGGCAAACAAATTTCTGACTCTACTTAATCTGCACAGAAGCTCCGAGCAAGGTGACAGCAAAAGTTTTCTAAGAGAAGAGAAACAAGGCAGCCCTTGAGCTCAGAGTCTTCTTCCAAACCAAGTGAAAGCACAGAGTACATGTGTTTCAAATACTAAAAAATCTGAAAATATTAATGTCTTTATGAAAGGCAGGTGGGTAACACCTTCCTCCAAAACACTCATTTTACACTGTTCCCCTGACTCTCTGAGAGGACTTTGCAGCCCTGAAGGAACACAAGTCTCTCAGCAAACCCCAGCAGGCTGTTAATTTACTACAGGAAGAATAAGGAATATAAAGATTTAACAGCTGCCTCAAATAGCCCACAGCAAAGACAGGATTAGCTCCTGAAAGCCTGGTGTCCACCCTGTACTGTAGCCAGCTCTTCCACTGCAGAACAGGAGGCAGCAAGCCAAGGCTGGGCTGGGTCAGCAGCACAGCTCTGCTGAGGTTTGCCCTGTGGAGAGCAGGAAGCAGGCCCACAGCACCCGACTGCAACTATGCTTTAAGAAAGGTGAAAGAGTTAAAATCTGAGGGTCTTTACCTAGAAAGCTTTAATGACAATTAAAATAACAAATTGAGGAGGCAGGACTAAGAGCTTTGATCCCACCTTTCATTTATACCATTGTCAGATTTATTCCCACTACATCTTAAAAGAGCTTGATCTCTCCCTCCCCCAGCAACCAGAGAGAATCACCAATGCTTAATACCGTCAGACACGATCATGCCAGCCTCCAAGGGCTCATCTGCAAAGGTTTTGTAGCTAATGCCACAAGGACCCTCATGTACATTTAGGAAAGAGCCAACTCCATGTCCTGTCCCATGCAGGTAATCCAAACCACAATCCCACAAGGCAGAGCGGGCAAAGGAATCTAGAAGATGACCTGCAGGCCAAGGGGAAGAGACAATATGGAGAGAGAATTTGATCAAGCCATGGTCCCTCAGAGACGCTGATAATCACACTGAAGGCTCAAACATGGAAAACATGCAAAAAAACCCCAAACAAACAAAACCACCATCACTCCCTCAAAACTTCAAGCCTTCTCAAGTGCAGAGCCCCTGCCTGTCTCTCCCCTCCTCTCCTGTTAGCTCTTCAGATGATGGTCTATAACATAAACATTGCGCTGCTGCTTGCTCCACTGGAGTCTTCAGGAAATAATCTAGTAGTCAAATTTCCTACAGAGAATTCAGTACCTTTCTTAAAGGTAGCTGCACTACTTGAACTCAAAGTAGAAGATCTGCCAGTTGTATTCGATGAACTAATCAGCCAGACTTCTTGCCTGGATGGCCAGTTATTTCCAACTGCTTCAGCTAGAATGCAAAGAATTACTGTTGCCTGCATGTGAACACCAAGCCCGTATGTCCAAGCTCAGACACAATCCAATTTCAGTCGGGATTTCTCCTACCACTACACAGCTGCTTATTCCTCACCTACCCGAGAATGCAAACTGCAGAAAACTCTAAAAAGATGCATCTTTGGATTAGGTGTCTGACCACAGAAAAAACAGCTCTGCAACAAATTCACCAGGGGTGAATATATGTCACAGCTTCTCCTGCACAAAATCAAAACAGCTCCTTTGTGTGTCATTTTCCCCATGCTGCTCACTGGAAAAAAGAAAAAAAAGATTCCACATTAACTGGAAGAGAATTAGTCAGTCCTTTTGAAGATGGAAAATGACCTCTTGCTTTGCTTGGGCTATGGATAAAGCATAAAGACAACCTCCAAGCACAGAAAGGCCACAGATGTGTTAAGCGTGCCATCTGAGGAAAGTCACTGTCACCCTAGAACCAGAGCACTCTGAACACCCTTCAGACCTCCCCCCTCAGATTTTTCAGCACTGGTTGATGCTGAGAGAGAAGGCATCAGAAATCCAAAATCCAAAATGTTGTGATGGAAACAGCCAACATTTGCCTAACACATCTGGATCTGTCAACCATAATGTTGCCCTTAGACCACTTATCAGTCTTTAGAGGTCACTGCTGTGGTCAAAACACTGCAGCTCACCAACCTACCTTTGGTTCCATTTGGGAAGATGGCTGCACTCACAGCTATATGTCCCTTCAGGACATAGGTGAAGCATTCCTGTCAAAGAAATGTGTGCCATAAGTAAACAGGGACTTTGTCTTTCCCAGGAATGGAAAGAAAGACTGCATCTGGTAGCAAATTGCTGAGGATCTGGAAATACTTGCTTATGCTCTCCTATGGGTGGCAATGCCAAAGCAAACCATAAGCAGAACAAGTTTAAATTGCTCTGATGATCCTTCTCCGCTAATTATGGAGAATGCATCACAAGTGCAGACTGCAGGTTTAGCAGCAAGATTCACCTGCCCTACATGACTGATTTTCTTTGTGGCTGTAGTTTGACTTCCTGAGCATAGCCTACAGCATATTTCCATCAATGAGTGAAGTATAATGATTAAATTAGTTTTAATTAAAGGAGCGATTTAAAACACACAAAATTATATTGCTGAATTTCCAACAGAGAGCTTCTTGGAGAGGTTTGAGACTGATTTTTTATATGGTACACTAGACACAAACCACAATTGCAGCCTTGCACTAGGCACTGAGCTTTGCACTAAATTAAACCCCTCTAACTGCCATGTTGGACAAGCCAGTAATGCTTACTTACCCTCAGCCTGCTATTTTTCTTATTTCTTAGAGAAGACATGTCACTTTGCAGATGAGAGGAGGGCATTTTAAGATAGGAAGGTGTCATTCTCTGAATCATTTAGTTTATATTTGGAAGTCTGACAGCCTCCTTTTCAGTCTTCATCAAGATGCTGTCACAATATTAAATAAGCTATACCTGATAAAGCACTTCGACTCTACAGCAATAGGGCACATTACTCATTTGTTTAAGTATCTCTGATAATGAGGGTCAGATCACAAACCACACTGAGATGCCAACTTACCTTTTCATAGGCTGACGGTGTCCCAAAATGCATTGTCCTGGTGACATCTGTTGTACCATCTCTTCCAGAGGCAAACAAAGATGCAGGAAGCAAATGCATGGGGGGGGGGGAAAGAAAGATCAAAGTAAGAATGCGCAGAAAGTACAGTCAGACTGCAGCAAATCAACCAAACTCCTAACTGGGTAAAGTCACCTGCTCCATGATACACAAGACTGATGATGTAACAGCTCCTAATCTCAAACATTCCTGAATACACATGTCCCAGATGTAGCAATAATGATTTACAATTCAAAATGTTATCTTTCATCCCTAAGAATCCCAAAGCCCTTTGCAAATTAGAATCTAAACTGCTCATAAAAATGATGTTAATTTGAGTTTTAGCAACTGGTACCTGTCCATTGAGAAGAGAACACAGAAAGCCCAATTCAGACAATCTGTATGGAAACTTAATTATTAGCAGCTTAACAATACATACTTATGCACAAATAACAGCCACCAGCTCAGGAAAGGGAAATGTAAGGGGGTACAGAATCCCTTTCACCCTTAGAATGTCTTGTGCTAAGATTTCTAGAAGTTATGCAGCATTTGGATAGGGGTCAGTCTTGAAACATCAGAAACTGGCTCCAATTTCCTTCTACAAATATCATTTTGAGCCTGCTGTCAAAAGCAGAGGCTCTTGAAATAATGAGTTCCCTTTGAAAAACTCACTCCTGTGCCTACGCTTTTCCGGGCACACACAGGACACGGTCACAAAGAACAAATGGTTTAACTTCTCAGCAGGGACAAGCAGAGCATCCCTGTCACAATGCTGTGGTAAGTGCCACTGATGTCCAGCTTACATTGTATTCAGAGGCCTGCTTTTCAGAGGGGCACTAAGGAAGTCATTAATTAGGCCATGAGAGGGGAGGGAAAATAGATCTCCTTGTAAAAATCTTTTCAAAGGATGTCTGTATGCTACTTTTTCAAGGCTCTTCCTGACTGACACAAGAAAAAGGCATAGCTCTGAAGACAAAGCTCATCTCAAAGGACCAGCCAGGTCTGTCCTGCCTCTTTCTGAACAAGCCACTTGTCATCTGTTTACACTGGTTAAAACATCACTTCTTTCGTTTTCCATGGAGTCAGAGTTCCACAGTAAACAGCTGCAGAGATTGAGGCCACTCAATGGCACTGTCAAAACAGCACTGAGTGAGTCAGCAGACATGATGTCTTCCCAAAAACACACCTGAGACCCAAATGGCCACTGGGATGAGAAACCTTGCCTCTGAGTCTCACTCTGGAAAGGCAGAAAACACCACAGGGCAGTGCTGTCCTGCTTCTTTGCCCCACCTTGTTCTGACCTCAACATCAGTCAAATCTGCCCACATCCCAGCAGCGTAGGTGCTTCACTCAGCTGTGCAGGCAGCACAAGGTTACACCAGGGCAGTCAAGCCTGTTCCCTGCAGCTCTAACACCAATGGGCCAGGTGAGAAGAGTTGCAACAGACAGAAACATGCAGCACCAGGTAGAGCACAGCTACCATCACACTGGTAATGGGACTCTGGCACTTTCGATCTCATTCCCTACTCCAGAAGACAAGGCTTGTCAGCCATCCTAGCTTGCTGTCCTGAGCCCAGACCAGGGCCTCCTGTCACAGATCAGTTACCCATTGACTGATGCACTTGGCTACATTCAAAATCCCACATGCTCCCTCCAGAGGGGATACAATAAGCAGACTCTCTGTGAAATGGCACTGTGCTCAAAACTACATGTGGTCGTGCTTCTCACAGCAGCTATGAGCTGACCCTGCAGGTGGCCACTGGGAGCAGAAAATGTATTAGTTCAGCACCATTTATCCCACTCACTTGTACTGTGCTCCGGAGTCCAGGAGGTAGATCTCGTTCACAGACAGCGTTCTGTTGGTCTCAGGAACTGGCCTGTTCAGTTAAACACAGTTTTTCTACAGTTTTAAGGTATCTATCCCATGTCTACCACCCAGAAACCATACTGAATGCAAGCTTGAATGTGTCAGCTCTGATTTCTTGTGGCAGTGATGGAAATTCCACACCTGCTGAGCCAAGGATCATACCAAGGAGTGTATTTTTCTACAGTAAATAGTAGAGAATAGCTTTGTTTCTTCCAGACAACCTTCAACATCTGTTCCTGGGCATATTTCAGAACAGTTTGCAAATCATACTTATCTGTTGCCAACTTCTACCCCCAAAATTGCTCTTTTCCATGGCCCCTGAGCAAATAAGCATCATAATACATGCAGGCATCATGAGAGAGATCTTTATTTAAGTGTGGAAGCTCTCATGGAATAAAGCAAGATGGCAATCAACAGTGACTACATCTCCCTGGAGTACTCTGTTGTGACTACACAAATAAGCTAGACAGCTCATTCCAACCATGTTTGCTGAAGGGTGAAAGGAGAAGCTGTTTCTCTTACTTGTAATGAATGATGGCTCCATTTGGACCTGTGCTTGATATGGTAGCAAAACTCAATTCAACAAAGTCTTTCTGTTGGCTGAAAGAAAAGGTTGTGATCACTACAGCACGAGAGAAGCACACCAGGCACCTGGGGGCACTTGGAGTGCTCCATCCTCAATTTGACATCACCCTCAGCCTTCCCCTTAAGCCTTGAAAGCCATGTGGGCAAGAACACTTGGGTAGGAGAATGGTACAGATCAAAGGCCTATCCCCTCAACCATGCACAAATCTGCTTTCCATCTCTACTCTTCCCTTACAAGCAGAAAATTCACCATGCAGAACACCCAGGGAAGAGATGTCTTGAACTATTTACTTATTTACTCAAAGGCATTTTTAGAGCTCCTGTTGATGTACACATGGGAGGATCTCTCAATACCAATGGTGCTCATTCTCCACCAGAAGAAGAAATCTAACCCTTACATCAGCTTCTCTGTCATAAGAAAGCAACTGTCTCATATTTTAAGTGTCCTAACCTGTGGCACTCCTCATTGATATCTCAAAAGAAAAGCAGGTAAGATCTAGTGGGCTGGGACTTGTATCTCCCAAGATACCCCCTTCCTCCCCAACTCTTTCAAGTGTTCAAAGCAATCCTTCACAATGTATCTGTGAGTTTAATTTCTAAATAATTAAATAAAAATTAAGGATAAAAATGCCACCCAGAAAACATCCCCACAGGGGATTTAATTTTTACCTGCGAAACTCCTCTGCTTTGTCTGCAGCAATTATTTCTGTCACTGTTCCCTTTGGAACCTAGTGGACAAAGATGTAGGTTGAATTAGTAAACCAACAAGCAAATAAAATGGTATAATGCTTATGTACTGGGCCCCGTCTGTGCATTATGAAACCCAGTCTTGAAGTGGCCTGTAACCAGGTTTTCTGCCCTCATTTCTCAGTAATGGCAAACACAAACCTAGGAATACTGTGCGAGGCATTTGAGAAGCAGGAAGCAGAGACAGTCACAGCAGGATTGCTCAGCCCTGAGTAGGGAGCACTTGGTGTGGTATTAACTTCACTGAGACATGTACAAAGGTAAGATCTCACAAGGCAACATCTCTTGACAGACAGGTTACACTAGGCTTAAACAGTTCTCTCCAACAGCCCATGGTATTAGCAGAATTTTTATTTCAAATCAGAAATAGAAGCAGTTGCAAGAACAAAGGATATTAAATTTTACTTTAGGCATCTGATAAATTTAAACCTGTGACAACCTCCCCAAAACTGGACAACAGGAAAGGGGAGCAAGAACTCTCATCCCCTGTGGCGGACTCCTTGAGGTACTCAGGCATGTAAAAAGGCACCTTTTGGAAGTCATCAGGCCATCTCCAGAGGTAAAGTCAATGGACTCAGACATGCTGTAGCACAGAAGGAGCATAGCTTAGTAAGCTGCTGTGTAACACATGGCACTCTGCATCTTCATTGTGTACTTCTAACCCAGAGCAATGTCTTTATCCCATTTTCACTGCTCACAGGCATGACTGCACCTCTCCATTCATAAATGCCATGTCCATACTGCCAGACAACACTGATTAGCATGAGAATAACTCCAAAACATTTCACCAAACTGGATATAATTTCATTATTTATACTACAAACCAGCACAAGTCAGTACTAACACTAACACTATACTAAGCCTGGTCAGGTAATTTCTCACCTAATCTGGCTTTGGTTTGTGTAAAATGAAAGGGAGTATGTTCTTTAAAAAAAACTCATTCAACCTTGGATAGAAGCATGATTGAAACTCCTCAAAAAAAAAAAAAAAAAACAACAAAAAAAAAAAACAAACCACAAACCAGATAAAACCCCAACTGTTTCCCCAGTTTTAGCTAAGGCACTATAAAGTCTATAAAAAAGTTTATGCTAATAAAAAATTTTTACACAGCAATAAAATCTCCAAGTTAAAAAAAAAAATTAATAATACACTACCTCTTTCTCCAGCCAGTTAAAGAGCTCACACAGGGCAACAGCATCTTTAATCTATGTTAAAATAGGCACAAGAAAAGGGAATTGAGGATAAAAAAAGATTTATCACAGCTCAGTATATAGTTTTTTGTGCTAAAGAATTCAACCTGTACATTTCAGAAACACACACTAAGATGATTTAAGAGGTCTTTCCAGGTTCTACATCCTGTAATTAATACAAGTACCAGAAATGTATCTGGACAATTAAATAAATGTTAATAAATGTTTACTTCTGGGAAGTATCTTACTGTGAAGAACTACCAGGACTCAGCAAACACAAGATTTACCCTACACATGAGTTTCAAGCCTCTTTTGCTTCAACACACAAGATCTTGCATTTTAGACCGTGGAATGTAACCACATGACACATCCAGCAATGTGACAAGGGAACATGCCCTTTGGACACAGAGGCACCACACAGTTTGTCACACAGCTTCTGGCTTCTCTCTTGCTGGATGATCCCCATTTTTCTTCCCTTTTTCTATGTGTTTGCAGCATGCAAGGGCAAGGAGAAGACAAACGTACATCAGAAAACATTAGTTTTGTCTTCAGGTGGCAGGTGACAAAATGTTTCTGCTCAGCACAAGTCCTTTTATTTCCCCTTAACTAACAGGGTAAGAAAAGTTTTGAAGTAGAAAATACCAGTCACCAAGAAACTTGCAGAAATTATGGGACAAGCCCAGAATTGCCAGCCCTGCTTTAACTGGCACATTTCTCCTATTGTGAAAAGTGCTACTTGAAAATTTACACAAAAAAGAGAACAAGAGAAAACTTCAGCCCCACCATGAACTTGTTCTACAGGCAGCTTCTTTGCTCGAAAATATAAAGCTTCCTGGGAAATAGCCTGATTTCCAGAGTGTCAAGACTATGACACAAAACCAGAGTGCTTGGAGGATGCTGGCTGCTTTTGAACATCTTGGCCTGTGTTTTGCACCATGTGCTGAAGAATTTGTGTTCTTTAGGCTGTGTTTATTCAAGTGATAACAATTTGAAGGCTCCACTGAGTAAGACAACAGAAGTAGCATAAGGGAGAAAACATCCCTTTGAGGGCACATATTCTAAACAACACTTCTGAAGTCTGCATGGTCTTCCAACAGGGCAAGGTTGGTTCCTCACACTATTACAAATGTTGTTCTTCACTCCAAGGGAATGCTAAACAAGCAAAAAAACTGCTTGAACAGCAGTAGATGTTTGTGACAGAGAACCATTTTTATCCAGCCACCCAAATTCTTACTTGCTTTTTAATCCAAAACACTAAAATTGAAAGGAAAATGTAATGCTTTTCCCTTAACATAAAGCACTGCTGTTCCCAAGAGCAAGGAGGCTCTCAAGGCTTCACCTACATGTGCTCTTCTCATGCCTTCCGTTTCCGATGCGTTCTTCACAGCTTTTGCAATGCAGATGGGGGTATATGGGGTGAGGTACCGGTAAGCCTGCAGCAGAAGGAGAGAGATTATTGTGGATTAGTCAGACTACATAATCCTACAGGTTTAATATCTCTGCCCAGCCACCATTCATACTGTGGCAGCTTCCCGTCAGGACTATGAGGCACTGGCTGCCAGTAGTCACTGGGGAATAAAGAGGAGAAACAGTCTCCAGCTGAAGGAAGAACAGCCACAGAGAAATGCAAGGAACTAGAGGATCAACAGCTTGTCATGAAGAAGGGTGAAGATTTGGATATCCTAAATACCATATATAACAATGTCTGAGCCATGGTCTTCCTGTTGCTGAGGTACACTGAAGGCCCAGAATCAGCCAATGAGAAACACCAATCCCAGGGACTCAGGCAGAACTCAGGCTGTACAAACAGAAGACCTAAACAGTCACTTGGGCTTGTTACCACCCTCAAAGTAACAGAGAGCAAAGGATACTCAGCCCCGGTACCAAGCACTGGAGTTGAGCCTGGAGGGCCCTCCAATGCTCTGGTTCCTCCAGCACTGAGTATCACCACTTCTAACGATCAGCAGCTCTGACAAACACATCAAGGCCTTGCAAAGCTGAGCTATATATGCTGTCCACTTCTGCGACAAAACTTTCCTGTGCCTGGATGGGGTGGGCCTGCATTAAGGACTAGTGACCCCTTACCACTGTGCACTCCCCCAGATAAGAGTCTGTCCTTAGATAAGCAGGAATCCTTGCCTGGTTCTGAGCACATCTTTAGAAAGTCACAGGCTGAGATGACTTGCTCAAACTTCAGCACCCTTAGCATCAGAAGAAGGAATAAAAATGAAATATTTTGTCCCAGTTTTCTGCTTTACCCATTATATATTGAGACATGGGATGAGCACCTACACAAGCACTGCCTCAGCAACATGCTGTTGTCCTATTCACAATGCACCAGAATATAAACAAACATGACTCAAACTCATGGGCCCTCAGCAAAGAACAATTTCACATAAATCCTACAGGCTTAATTTCCAAATTCTTAAAAATAGCAAGACAAATTCACTTCATTTTACAGAAACTGAAGAAGCCACAAGAAAGTCAGGAAAGTCCTTTTACCAGTCAAGACAGAATTTCACAATGGTCACATTATTAGATTGGTTTGCCTTTTACAGATACTGGTAGTTTTTTTTAATCTTCAGTGAAAAGTATATTTACATGCAGCTGTAGGGAAATCTATACAGGGTTTGCAGATCTGTGTTTAATAATGGACTGGATTTTTGCCAGTGTCAATATTTGGCTTTGATGGAGACAGACTAGATAGGCTTCCAACACTGAGGTTTTTCAAAGCACTCCAGGCCAGTCACTCAGCTGGTGTAAAGTGGTGTAGAGCTGGAGAAAAACACCCAGCATGTGGAAATGGGAACCTTTGGCTCTTTCACTGGCTCTACAAGTGGTTTTTAATTAAGGCATTTCAGTCCTCCCTCTCCTGCTTTTTGTTGCATAGAGCTCCTTGAGGCAGGGACCCTCACACTGCATACAAAGGGTATGTAGCACTGTAATGACCCAGTATCAGCCATAACTTCCACTCCTACCATGGTAAATAATGTCACTACAACTAATTACATTCCTCAATCTAGGTCAGACCTGCTGTATTTCTCCATATGGATGCTCTGCATAAGTCATTTACAGCAACTTACCCAAACTGGGGTTAGTCCATTGACTCCAACTACAGCAAGGGGTATTCTATTCTAAAGTCAAAAGAGCAACAACAACTTATCCTGAATGCTCCACAGACTCTATGCTTTCTGCTACCCTGAAAGAAAGACAGTGGGCAAAATGTCAGTGTTCTGTATGAAGAGGCCATTTGCACCTAGAAATGGATTGATGGTGTCAGAAGATTCAACCCCAAGCAGGGGCAAAAAAAAACATCTATCTTGCTCATGTATGTCTTGTTGTTGTTTGTTTGCTTTTTTAATTAAAAAGAAAAAACACACAAGGCAAACAGCATATTTCCCTCAAGTCAGTGCAAAGGCACAGAGAGCCACATCCTATACTAAAGGGATACACTGAAAGCAACAAAACTTTTCAGACTTGTTTGGTTTTACCCTGTGTCCTGATGCACCAAGTGCAATTTGGTTTTACCCTGTGTCCTGATGCACCAAGTGCAATGAAGCTATTAAGGTGTATCAGTGAATGTTATTCCTGGGGATATGTAATGCATGGCTCCTGCTATTTTGGAGAGCTGGAGAGTTTAAGCAGAGACTTGTGCTGGCATCAAACTGTGGCAGCCTGACAATAGACAAACGCCTGCAGAACAACCAATGACACAGGCAGGAGATTTCTGCCTGCCTGGAAGAGACACAAACCTGGTGGTGGGTGAATGCAGACTTCCAGACAAACAGTTTACAATTTAGTTCTTCCTTCAGCAACCCCTTCATCTGAGCCATATGATTCCAGGTGGGCAGCCTGGACTGTTTGGTAACCCAGCACATGCACAGATTCTATTCAGTGGGTCTGGTCTTCCAAGGCAGTATCTGAAAAATACTCACTGGTTCCTGACTCCTAGCCATATTTACAGTATCTGTTAGGTACCAGATACCTCTGCAAACTGGATGTTATTCTAGATAATGTGATCTCTAGCAAACAAGAGATGTATACAAGATGCATGGAAACCAGCTAATTTTTCTGTAGGTGTTGCTGTATCCTTGCCCAAGTATCTCCTTCTGTGACTACTGGAGTATTAGGTGGACTGCAGGACTCCCAGACAGCCAAGTTAAAGTACAAGGGTAAGATGTTGCAAATGCAGCTGTACAGAAATTATTCTGATGCTACAACTGTCTCTCAGCAGATGCACTCACTGCATGGACAACCAGCAGGTTATCTGTGTTCTCACAAGGCTCCCTGCTGCAACAACTGTGTCCCCCTGTCCCTCCTGTCTTCAGTACAAGACACCACATATTGATATCCTCAAGCCCCTGAAATAAGGGAAACTAGCTTCAGACACTTAGATGAAGCTTAATGCCCTCTCCGAAAGTCCAGCTCAAGTTTCCTACTTCAGTTTCTGCAAGTTCCCAGCTCGTACTGCTGGTCCACAGAAGGCTGATGCTCCACCCATGGGCAGAATGACCCAAGTTCACCCTGCTCCATCTCTCCCACTCCTCTCTCACTGTACTTGTCTTATCTTAAGCTTACAATTCTTTGGATAAATCAGCTTAGTGAGTTGTAAGGGCAGCTCCAGAGGGCAACCCCAGGATTAACAACCCCTTGATATTTCAGCATAGCTGGATCCTTTCCACAAAAGCTCCAACCTGTATCATGCTTTGCAGAGGGGAAGCTGAGGCCAGTAGCTCCCATTAACACCATTCCTGACCACACTGAGCAGAGAGGAGAAAAGTATTTTCCCTTGCAAGGGCCACTAACCTTGGGAATGGCCTCAGTCAGAGCATAGCTGGCTTTGTCACTGAGCCACACTTTCTCCTTGGGTGAGAGGCCCACACCAACAGCCTGCAGCTCTGACAAGATAGATCCATAAGGCATCACCTGGATTTTAAACTCAGGCTCCAGAGTGGAGTCAAGCTGTAAGTGCTCCCTCACAGCTGGGTCCATCATCCGGTCACCATCGATGAAGAGCCTGAGAATCACACGGGACAGAGCAGATAAGTGAGATCACATCTGGCAGTGATTGGAGTAAAGGAAGGAAGGAGAAACCATCCTCCTTATATTTCAGGGAGAAATGAGCTTGTTAATTATGTGCTATACTTCCTCCTATATTGTTTTAACCATTGGCCTTCACACAGCTTAAATCTTGTTTTGTACCACTCTGCTGAGAGGAAAGGAGCTGACAGCATTTTTGTTTGTATGACACATTCAAAATGGCTGCATCTCATCACCACACTCCAGGAAGGAGAGAGTAGCAGAGGCAAATTATGGCCATTCTCTAATTTTTAAGGGCAACATCTAGAAATGGAAAAGCTACTGCTGTTCTAAGTACCACATTGTTCTTGCTTTCACCAAATTAGAAGGTTCAGCTCAACCTTCACATACAACCTATACTCACCCAGCCAGGTTTTATCTCAGACACATTTAGCTAGCAGCTTGGAGATGCCTTTAAATGACTTCTGCTTGCTAAGGCTTGTTATATGGGGGCAGTCACAGGAAAGAAACTTTCCCTCATAAGCCAGCCCTGGAACTTTTCTACACAGTGCCAGCAGTTTTTGGAGTGACTCATCAGTGGCATCAGAGTTTTCCAGTGTCCAGGCCAGCTTTGGCTCTTCCATTTAACCCAGGGCTCCGAGGGCCTTCCATCTTATCCCAGGGTGACAGACAGAAGGGTCAGTCAACATGCCCAAGGCACCCAACAAGGCAGCTGAGGTGCTAAGGAGCACAGCAGAGCTTTTGGCTGCCTCTCTAGCTCTGATCATGGGAGGACAGTCATTAACATTAAAGACAAACGTGCTCAGAAAGGACATTAAACTGCCCAAGTGCAGACATTTTGAAAAGACAAATACTTTGCTAGAAGAGCTCTCCCAGAGAAAAATACATCTTTGGGGACAGAAGAGGGGAATACAAGCACCTGATTGTGTTAATTCCTATGACAGCGTATGCAAAAAACACAGGATTGTACTCAACATCAGAGCCTCGGAGGTTGAAAAGCCCTGGAAAAAAAGAACACGAAGAATAACAGTCCTGGTTCATCTTTTGCAACACTAGAGAAAGCCAAAAATAATCTCAGCAAACATGGTCAAGCAATGAGTTGACATGTGTGCAAGCCATGAGTCCAGCTCCCACCCAGCTATCCCACATCCCAGTTTTCCAGCAATCCTAAGTTTTTGCCAGAAGATGGCACCAGAACTGCAATTTAAACACACTCATGGGACAAGAAAATTGAGGTTTAATTTATAAAGGAGGGCTGTCTTGGAAGAAATCAGGTATAGGCAAAAAAGACAAGGACACACATGAAAAAAAAAAAAAAAAGTAGTGTTTGCCCTTTCTGGTCTGCACAATGCAATAAAGGCTCACTTCTCAACAGCCAGAAGACTTCAAAGTTGCAGGTTATCATTTCATTCCAAACCTTCTTTGGATATTTGAGGAAAGAGGGAGACACAACAAGCAAGACTAAAATACTCCCAAAAAGGCCTCTTGTTCGGGTGCCTCCAACATCTCAGTTTCAGACTGCATAGTCGTAGCTTTTTTCACAAATATTTTATCCCACACAACTCTAGGCAAAAGTTAGGAGAGGAAGTAGATGTTCAGCATCTCCAAACTCCTGATTTTAGGGTCAAATAGAAACCCCAGGGTATCCAATTAGGCAAAATTAGTTACGGAAGGCAGTAAGGCCAGCCAGCAGGACAGCTGGGAAAAGAACCAACATGTCCTAAATCACAGCCCAGCACTGTATTCATCGAACTGTGCAAATTCTGCCACAAAAGTAAAAATAGAGTTTGATTCTCCCCAGGGAAGGAGTAGGTCACTTGAAAGCAGGAAGGAGCTACAAAAAACTCTTTACTGCAGGGGTACAGACTTCCTTGATCAATCAACTCCCACTGCAGTAAGGAGGCTACAGCCTCCTCTGTGGCTCTCTCTTTCTGTCCCCAGAAACTTGCCTGGAGTTTAAACAGTGAATTGAATTAGATAAAATTAAGGACAATTTCTCCCCTTTCCATGTTTAGGATAGGAAATCAACCAGGCACCTGGCAATAAGCATCCCTTATGACCTCATCCAGTCCATCTTAAAATCCTTGATTCATAACCAAGCTTGGCTTTGCTGCAGACATTTAATCTGAAACCACCTCAGGGCACCAATTTATCATTAATTTAATTGGAGATGCGCCTGAAAAGGTGAGGCACACAATCTCAGCTCATGCAGGCCTCCCCAGGGAGGAGTCATATTCACCACTCTCAGAAGTACTTCTTTTACAAAACAAGCTCTTTGCTTAGTGTCCCAGATCCAGAAGAACCCACAGATCTCAGCAAGCTGGCTTCTCCCAGCGCCAGAGACATTGTGTTGGCAGTGCTGGAGCTAGGAACACATCCCCTTCATTTCTGCCTTTCCAGATCAGACAGGGGGCACAGGCACCAGCAGCACTCAGACCCTGCCAATGCTGTGTTTCCACTGCACCAGTCTGTGCACTGGTGATTTCTGCACAAAGGATACAGAGCCCTAGTAACAACAGTCCCAGGGGAACCACTGCTGTTTCTGGCCATTCTCCCTTCCTACGCACTGGGCTGGGAGCCAGGGTGTGGAGACCTACTGATCCTGGGGCCCCAAACATGAAGCAGACCCTCTAGTGGGACCCTAGGTTGAAATGACCTGGAAACACAAGCTGAACTTTGATCTACTTGTTTTAATCAAAGCATTTGGCAAACACTGGAGAGGCAGAGACTGACTTAAAAAGTCATGACAATTAGGAAGATGACTGAGAAGGCTGCAAACCCCACCTTTGCCTTATGCATACAAAGCCACAAGCTGCAGTGCTTTGTTTCTAGCCCAGCGTCCACAGCAGAAAAGTCTCCATCTTCCCACAGGGAGAGGCAGCATCAGGACCTTTTACATCCAGAAAATCTCTCAGGTCTTTTTATTTTTCCCCCCTTCAAACTGCCTCAGACTTTATATATAGCCTTTCTTTCCTTTTGCCTGGACTGTTTTTCAAAGGTGGTGATTTGCTGCATTTCCTGGGCCAAAAATGTGTTCAGGAGCTGCAGTGGTGCAATAAGGCATTGTTCAGAAATATAGGGTCACTATTTGTGACCTGTTCTCACCACTGCACCAGATACAGGTAAATGACCTCTAACAAACACATTGGCTGCCACAAGTGCCTCTCACCCTGCTGGGTTCTTCCTTTCCAAGGCAGGAAGGACATGTATTTTGTAGTAAGAACTGAGAATGGAAATGCAAACTTACATGCTACTTCATCCAAGGCAGTTACCACAAACCACAGGACTTTCCTCTCAGCCATTTTTGAACGGAGGGCTGCAATTTTGTCTCTCCAGCTGATCCCTGCAAAACACAGTATTAAGAGCTACAGTCGCCAACTTTACTGGGGATGATGACATAAATGCAATCAACACATTGAATTTTGGAAGTCACCAAAACACAGTTCAGCCTTGTGCTCCTCACTCCTCTCTAATAACTGATATCAACTATCTTAAAAAAGCTGCCCTCCAGATGTTTATGGATTTGTTTTTAAGTTATCTAGCATCTGGTTATTTGAAGTTTTGGGGACAACAGCGTCTTTAGCTGAGGTCCAAATACCTTCTTGCCCAATTCATAATGGACCATATTGTGCTGCAGTAGTGGTTTTTTCGTTCCTTTGTAAGAGAAAAGCAAAGGGGTATAGGGCAATAGAAACAGTTCCTTTCTATTGGGAGTTAAACTTCTCACCTGTGTAACTCAAGTCAAGTGTGATGAGAGGCTTGCAGGGACGCTGAGGACAGTCTGACCAGATTGTATCAATCAGGTTTTCTTTGACAGGCACAAGGTCGTGGCCAGCACTTCTCAAGACTTTGGACATCCTCTTCCACTGGTCTGCCAAACAGAAGAGTCAAGAGTGATAGTTTTAAAGAACATACACTGGTTGAACAATGACCTTGTTCACAGGAGGTAAACTCAAGAATCTAAGAATCCTCTTTTTCTTCCAGCCTTACCTTCTTCCCTTTCCCTTTAAAAACAAAACAAAAACTACTGCAATTACATATCGACAAACACAGCTGCTACAGGCAGCAGCAGGTACAGAACCTTGCAGCCTTGAAGCCTCATAGAATGGCTAAGGTTGGAAGGGATCTTAAAGATCATCAGTTTCCAACCTCCCTGCTACGAGCGGAGACACCTCCCACTAGACCAGGCTACACAAAGCCTCATCCAACCTGGCCTTCAACACCTCCAGGGAGGGGGCATCAACAACTTCCTCAGGCAACCTATTCCAGCACCTTACTACCCACACATGATTAGCTGTGTACCATCATACAACAGCTCAGCCAGGGAAGCAAGGAAAGAAAATCTAGTTGCTCAACCCAGAGTTATAAAATAAAGTAACACCAACCAGCTGGAATAATGAAAGGGTCCACTCCCACCTTCGAGCCTTCTGGAAGGACACTCACTAGCCAGTCCTCCTGAGTTGGTGTTTCTTTCAGACCTATATGGATTTAAAAAAAAAAGAAAAAAAGAGGTTCAAAGAATTCTTACTGAAGCATTCCCACAGTACTCAAGAAGTCCAAGCTAACACATTGAATTCATGTTAATTAATGTCTAGACCCACAGGCAAAACGAGTCATAGGACACTAAAGCAGAAGCAGCCCTGTGTCCAACATGTTCCTAATCCCCTGCACAACAGGGTATACCTACAGCCCAAGCTGTAACACGTGCAAAGTGACCAAATAGCCTGTGATTGTTCTCTTTTCATCACCAAAGCAATATCCCAGCCTCCTGCATACCCATTTTCATAAGTGTCCAGTTGTTATCCATTTGATGTGCAGCTTGCAGGAAATAGCGTCCATCTGTCCACATGGCTGCATGCTGCTCAGTTACTATGGCAGTACCTAGGCAGGAAGGCAGAAAGATGTGGTCACCTAGAGTGGGCAGCCACCACACAGAGACAGAGACAGCAGGAAAGTGCTTGAAATGCACCCCAATTTCCCAAAAAGCAGATCTGCTCGCTGTTCAAAAGTCAGTCCAGTTTCAGTGGAGATATTCACCGTTTCCCCTGCACTACAACCTTCCAAATCTTATCTTATGCACAGGATGCAGCCTAATGAGTTGCCTCAGATTAATTCAACTTGAGCATATCTCAGCCAGTGTGTGGAACTGGGTAAATGGGGCTTTCCAAAGCTGCAAGACTGTGATGTTCACTTAGCTGTTGTCACAGTAACAAATACTGTACATCCCCAGACTCCATCCCATCTTCTTACAGGGAGAAAGCCTGGGCTCTGGCCATCCACAAGAAGCAGCTGTTACTAGACTAGCAGACATGGGTATCACTCCCAGCTGTCAGCTGCACTCCTTTCCCAAATGTTACAGCTCTAGCAGAGATGGCTGAACAGGAAATACAAACATAAACCTCTGCTGGTTTCAGCATCTATCCTATTCCACTGACTCCAGATGGAGGGATGCAAACAGACAGCTAAAGGGCAGTGACATCTAAACAAGGCACTCTAGCTGCCTTGCCCTTGGCAATAAAAAAACAAACAAACAAACAAAAAAACCCACCACAAAAAAAAACAAGGCACAAACAGAAACTGAATCCAAGTCTTTTGAGTCTCGGCATCTTGACCATACTCTCTGTTGCCAGAAAACGACGCCCAGATTAGCAAAGCAGTTTCCAGATACAAATTCATTGTCTTCTACCAAACTTCCCCAATACAAACCCCATTTTAAGCTGCTTCAGCCTGAAAAGATGAAGCAAGAAACACAAGGTGAGCCCCTGTGTGAAACCTCACTGATTCACCAAGTGCGAGGCTGGGAACACAGACCATCCAAGTATGTAACAAGGGCCCAAAACAGAGAAGAAGGTTATGAAGAGGCCATGTAGAAGGTGTGAAATTAATACAGGATTCATGTTATCCACTAACAGCAGCCCACAGCCCTGGATTTATCACCTTCCACAGGAGGTCCCAGAGTAGTTCATAGGAGCTGATGAATGGACCCTCCAAACACATAGGTAGCAGTATTTACTAAACCAATTTACAACTCAGGGAGGGAAAGGCCTCGATTGACTAAAGTGACTTTCCAACAGTCACACAGCGGAGTAAGCTGCAGAGCTTAGGGTACAGCTAGGGTATAAAAACTAGGTCTCTTGAAACACAGACCTATCCTACAGCCAAGAAAACATCCTGTCTCAGCAAGATAAGCAAACTTTTCCACAGCATTCAGTGTCCAAATGCAGTGTTTCTGGCCATGGCTCTGTTCAAACAGAAGGGCTAGCTCAAGCCCATCTACTGTTCACCCAGTCCAAATGGGCAATGTAAAAATCTGTTTGTACTGGCTGCACTTCAAAAGAAATGAGCGTGGGTTACAAAGCACCACATGAAAGAGTTAACAGGATTTTATTTTACAGGAGGTTCATTCAGGGGTCAAACATTTTCTGAAAACTTGTTATTGCCCTGATATTACATAATTCCAGCGGGTAGCCAAGACATAATTCTGCAGATGCTGAAATGGGAAGAAAACAGCCCAAAAAAGCTGTGTAGGTTTCATTAGCAAGAACCCAAGTTCTGGAAAGGTACCTGCAGAGCCATCAAATCCAGAGATGAACGCCCGTCTGCAATCACAGGGTGCAATGTACTCACTCTAGAAAACAAAAGAGGCAGCAATTATTTATAGCGGGGGGCAGGGGGGGTGGCAGAATCAGCTGATGACAAATACTTTGATAAGCTTTTTCTCCTAAAGGACGCTACAGAGACAAATAAATGAGTTAAAAAATCCTGGGCTCTACTCCACTGGAACATTTAATCATCTGTGATTATATTGTATTTATGTCCAACTGTGTCTTTTTTTTTATTATTTATTTAAGCTGCAGCCCTTTTCTCCTACAAATGTCTGTAAACACTGAAGTGCTTCAGAGTTTGCAGATGTTCATTTCACACTCAGCCTCCCCTTTGGGCAACAAACAAATGCTGCCTTTGAAGCTGCAATGTGAAAGAGAAACGGTGAAGCACCCCTTGATCTTCGAAACCAGAGTAATCGGTGCATAAAATCTGTAAAATTCACTATCTCCAGTGAAGTCTCCTCACTGGCATTTGTAAGAATTCTTTTTAAGACTCTTTTACAGAACATGACACCGAAGGAAAATCATCAAGGTGGTAAAACTGTAAAAGCTTTAACCCTTAGGACTTTTCATAGTTAGATCCTCTCACTTCTTCCTTGCCTACTCAAAACCCCACTACACCAGAAACCAACAGCCTATGGTCTGGTGGGCAACAGGAAATCAAAGATTAGTCCATCCTCATCCCAACCCCATCACAACTTGTGTTTGCGGACACATTTGTTGGCAGCATTACAGAAGAGCCTGAAAATGCACAGACACCTGACATCCACGGGAGCTACCTAAATTAAAAGAGCAACTGTACCTTGAAATGGCCCACGCACCATTTTTATGGAATTCCACTCTGGCAAGTTTGGAGGTCAGAACTGCTGAGTAGGCCTGTCAATTAACTAGCACAACTCAGCAAATCAGCTTAATCCAGGCTGACAGCACCAATGCTTGAGCTGCAAAACCCCTGGATTTGTACCTTACAAATGGTCTGAAACCAAACTCTTGTTTCTCTGCCCATAAAGTTTGTCTGCCCCCAATGGTGCTGTGGCAAAAGAAACTCTGGGGATTCAGCTGAAAAATCGCAGCCCAATTCTGAGGTGGTTTTAGTTCCTACTGTGATAAATACTGCATTTCCCTCTCTCTGGCCAAGGCTGTTTTTAAATCACCTGATTGTTAGAAAATACTCCCTTCAATTGTTACTCTTCACTGTTCTAAAGAAGGCAGAGTCCAAAGCACAGGAGTGAGTGAGGAAGAAGCACAAATTGCAGCACCTGGGACCAACACTTCCATTCCCAGTCACCCCACAGTCAAAGCCCCACCATGAACACCTATATCTCTCTCCTCCTGGGAGATGCCCTAGGCAGCAGCTACCAACCACTCAACACTAATGTTTTGAAACTGAGCCTTAGGACAGCAAAACCCACGGCCCAAAAGAGGATCTGTCTGAGCAGCTTTTGCTCCTGACTGCCAGGGCAGAAGATTGACAGGTATCACCCTCATCTCTGAGCCAGTCCAGTTCCCTGTGTCTCTTCTTGTCCAGCCCCACAGACCCTACAGGGCTGTGACATAGGCTCACAGTAGCTGTGGGGAGGACAGGATTCAGGATGTCCACCCTTGGGAAGGGATGACTGCCCTCTACACAGCTCCAGCTGACGGGGTGGATCCATCTCAGCCCGTTAACCCCTTTTAAAATAACGGCAGAGGCACCAGCAGATAGAAAGGACAAAGTCATTTTAGGAATAGAATCAAGTGCCCATTTCCCCACTGCCTGTCTCACAGCAGCAGGATGGAACGTGAAGGAAGAGCAATGCTTGACCTGAGGAGGATTCATTACCCTTATGAGGAAAGGCTGAGGGAGCTGGGTCTCTAGCTTGGAGAAGAGGAGATTGTGGGGCAACCTCATTAATGTTTATAAATATGTAAAAGGTGAGTGTCACAAGGACGGAGCCAGGCTCTTCTCAGTGATGTTCAATGATAAGACAAGGGGCAACAGGTACAAGCGGGAGCATAGGAAGTTCCACATAAACATAAGGAAAAACTTTTTCACTGTGAGGGTGACGAAGCAGTGGAATGGGCTGCCCAGAGAGGTTGTGGAGTCTCCTTCCCTGGAGACATTAAAAAACCGCCTGGACACGTTCCTGTGTAACCTTCTCTAGGGAATCCTGCTCTAACAGGGGGGTGGAACTAGATGATCTTTTGAGGTCCCTTCCAACCCCTAACATTCTGTGTGATTCTGTGATTTCACCATTTCCTAATGACTATTCAGCCTGCTGACTGCTACAACCTCCCCTCTCCTACACTTCCCTGCTCAGCACAGAACAGTGAAACTTATTAAAACAGTTAAAAAAAAAAATCTAGATCTGGTAAAAGCTGACCTAAACTAATAAAGATGTTGACTGTGTGGAACTACCTCACGCTGTCCCATTCACAGACAAATGCGGGGCATGTTTCAGGAGTTTACAATGAGGCAGATGAGCTTTAAAAGGGACTGTGAGGAATCTGGAGGGGAAGATGGTTCATTCATATCTGTCAGTCTGAATTCTTGCACACCCACCTGTTTTGTTCCATGCAGCAACCCCCACTGCACAAAGATGAGCCCATGTTGTGCACAAGCTAAAATTACAAGGGAAACACCTGCGTCCGCCACACAAAACACAGGCCACAGCTCAGTCAGAATGAGGTATTTCCCCATGGCTTGTCTTGCAGCTCCAATGGCCTTCAACCTGGCCCTCCCTCAGGCCTTTCTGCTGTTTCAGGAGCTTACAATGAGGCAGATGAGCTCTCCACCACACCTGTCAGTCCTCGACATGCCGACAAATCTTGGGACTGCATCACAGAAACCCTGAACTAAGCCAGGAAGAACCCCCTGAAAAATCAGAGGGGCTTATCACCAGAACCTGTATGGTTGGGCCACTAACAAGTAAAAGCTTATTCTATCCTCATGTCAGCCAAGATCAGCAATGAAGAATGCAGCTTGCTGCCCTCAGAGCTATGACACTGATGCCATTAAAGAACAAACACTGCTGTGTACTTGGAGGGAGGTCGGTATTCACTGCCAAAAACCTAACTGCATTGGTAAGATCTGGAACAGGTCAGTGCAACCTGTGCACAAGCTGCCTCTTGTTTTATAACTCCGCTGATTCCTCAGCTCAGAACAAGCATGTGTCAGAGGAGCCAGCCCTCAGCAGAAGACAGCATCTCTGCCAAACCAAACATGGGGCCGTGAGCTGGACAGGTGCTTCCTCGATGTGGAAGACCAGCCAGATATGACCAAATTTGTTTTCACTGAGTCAAGGCCTGGGGGTAGAAGCCAGCCCCAGTTAAACTGTGACTGGCTCCAAACCCAAGCTGTAATCCAAACATCATTCCCTCTCATTAAGAAAGCTCTTCCAATCTCTGAATATTCCCATATGGGCAAACTCCAGATTCAATGTAAACTAGGTGATTCAACATAAAAATGGGTCCTGTATTTACCCCTGCAAAACCCCAAAAACTCAAGACAGGCATTTTTAACTGAACCACAAAGGACTTAAGTGCTTCATTCCCAAAAACAGGGCATTTCACCCCTTCATGATCCTTTGACACCTTCAGCCACAAGATCCAGCCAGCACCCATGAAAGAAAGCAGGGCTCTTTGTATGGACTTCAGAGCCTAATTTTGGTTGGGACTGCCCTCCTTTCTCTTCAGCTTTTGGATCACTCAAGTCCCCAAGGAAACAGTCCATTTCTTCTGACTCCTTATCACCAGCACCAAAAGTTTCAAAAATCAGAGCAGCCAACAATCAGGGCTGGCTGCAAGAGCCACAAATCCAAAGTATTAGCAGCCTTGGTTAAGCCAGAGTCAGAGCCAGCTGTGTTTGAGAAGCTCTGCAAGTCTTTTAGCTCCTTACACAACTAAACATGGAAAGCAAAGCTCAAAACTGGTGGCAAGCCTCCTGGCAGTACTGTAACCTAAGCCTTCCAGCCTTGGCAGGAAAACCAGTATTATTATTATTACAGAGCTCAGAGATCAAACATACCCAGCATTACAAAGAAAAATTAGTGAGCAGGTTGCAGCATCAGGGTTTATCAGCATCAGTCCAATCCAGGGGTTCCTTTGCATCCTAGAAGGGAATAAAGTTTCCCCCAATCTAAACTCATTGTCAACATCATAGCAGGGAAATCCCTCTTTGTTGACAAGTTCTCTGATGTGGATCCCAGGACAGGCTCAGGAACAACTGAGAGAGGCAAGGACAGCAATAAGTAGCTTGGGCTCTGGGGAGGAAATGGCTCAAGCCACTAAAAGCTTGGGTATCATTAAACCACAGCCTTCTGAGTCATGGAGAGAGCTGCCAAAGAGCCAAATCTGACTGCAGGGCTGTAAAGCTCTTATTTGAGTACAGGAAACAAACCCTTGCTTGGAATGTGAGGAAGCTGCAAATGTCAGCTCATCACAATTTACCTGGAATCAGTAAGCCTGTTCTGGGATCAACAGGCTTCCGCCAGTGCCTGAAATTGCATCAATTCCCAAACCTCAGAGACAAAATTCTGCACTAGATAGTCAGGAGGTGCCAGAATCAGCAGCTTTTAGAAATCGTTTCTATTCAGATAGATTCACTCTGCAGAGAAACCTGACCAACTTGCCCAGCAGGAAATAGCAACATGGGGTTCTCTGCTTAACTGCACTCTGTCAAGGAAAAGAAAGCAACAGAAAAACCCAGAAGTCCTGAGGGTCACATTCTTCAACTCACATGACAGCATTTAATGTCTAGTGAAATGAAACCAGAGTTATATATGGACAGAGGCAGCTTGAGGCAGGAATGCAGCAGACAATAGCAGCTGCAGAAAACGCCTTCCCTCTACCTGCCCAAGTTTGGATCTCCCTAAGAGGAAACATGATGCTGCACATATGGTCCCAGGGCATAGGCAAGTCTGGACCCAGCTCAGCCCAGTGCCAAGTCAAGGGCAAAGGTTCCGATTCAGTTGCATTTTGCTCTTGTGCACCCTGGGGTAAAAGGAAGCTTTGGGTGTGAGCCAGGAAAGCTCCAGGTCTTTTGTTTCCTGAAAATGGCTGAGTGAAAAACCCAGTCCTTGGGTCTCCTAATAGAGTCAACAGAAGAGTGAAACTAGCAAATGGGCAGGCTGGGGAGGTAAAAGGCAGTTTAGCAACTAAATGTCACAGATTAAAAAAAAAATAATCTTAGAAGTAGAAGCAGCACACAGCACAGTTAATGTCACTGATTACCACCCTGGGCCCAGACTTGCCTCCTATGTTTAGTGCATGGAACAACCTGATGGAGAGGAGCATCAAAATGGAAAGGCCTATGAGGCTTTTTCCTTCCCTTCCTCTCCAAAGGCCCCTCTGCGGGGGATCTCCAGGGTTTTAGCTTAAGGCAGCATATTCAAGCAAAAACTGAACCTAGCAGAGCGAAATATCTGCAACTAATCCTTTGCCACTTTGCTTAAGAGTTTGCATTGATCAGGAAGTGCTAATGGTGAAACTAAAGCCCAGATAATGCCTTTTCTCCCCCCAGCAAATCTGTTTTTCCCAACAGCCGGGATGGGGACTCCAGAAACTTTTTCCAACATGCTAATTCTCAGGTTACCCAGGCTTTTATGCTAGAAGCATCAAAGCAAGTCAACAAAGGATGATTTTAGTTATCCTTGGCTTTTATTTTTTGCAGGGAAGGAAAGTGCAATCATTCCTGTAATCCATCCATCTGTACCTGGTGGGCATCTCCAGAGGGCACTATGTAGGCTTGGACAGGCTCCTGGACATACTTGGGACTCTTCATCACCTGCCGCAGTTGCTTCAGCAGCTCTGTTGTAATTTTTGGACTCATCTTTCTACCTGCAACTAAAAGAAAACACAAAACTTCAGAGCTTTTCCAGCTGTTCCAGGCCACTCACATGCGCAGGCTGGGGGCCATCACCACTGGAAACTCCCACGAGGACAAACGTGCTAATGTCACCCCTCTCAATCCAGAATTTCTCATCTTGTCATTTCACTCATGTTGCTTGAGAACAAGGGATCAGGATGAGGGCAGAGAGTCAAAGCTGGTCCATCCTGCAAGGGACTTTTCCTGCCTGGTGAAAGACTGGCGTGCCTACTGGTGATACACATGAGCTTAACACGCTTGCCAGCCCTTCTTGCATCTGGACAGCACCAAGAAAGAGAGCACTTCAGATATGCCCTATGACAGCCAGGAAAGGCCTTGGCATGTGATACTAATGGTCCCAAGAACCCACAGATGAGAAGTAACTCCACTCATCATGTGCACAGAGAGAAACTTTCAGTCTTTCACTCTAGGGGCAGAGAAACTGTGACTTAAAAGCCACAGAAGCACAGGCTGCTGGGAGAGCAAGGGTTTCATAGTGGACTGGTGACCAGATTAACTCAGAGAAAAGAAATCTGCTCCCAAAGACAGGGAAGTGTTCACTGGCCAAATTTACCTCTGGGCTGCATGTTAGTTCACCTAGCAAGACAAGTGTAAGAGGAGGAACAGCCCGTTGAGCTCTTACAGACTGTCGGGGGACAACTAGGGAGTCTTAAAGGAAGCTCCTTTAAAGAACTTTGGCAAATACTCTGCAGCTCTTGGCTGGTGTCAGGCAGGCAGGGGTGGGGCACAGGCTGGGTGAAGTCCACAAACCAGAGGAGAAAACAAGGGCACAGCCCAATCACCCTCCCTTGCTGTGGTTTTGCAATGGATCTATCTTTGGCACATCAGTGAACACCAGCCTCTCAATTTGCTATCAGAAACCATCAATAGCCAGGGCTCACTGTGAGCATCATGGGGAGGGACACATCAGGCCATGCTGTTGGCATGAGCAAAGGCTGCAGTGGAAGGCACCAGCTGACTGCAGAGGATGTTCAAGCTGTGGGGGAGGCCTGGCCTGAAAGCCTATGAAAATCAAGTAACCTGAACCTCTGAAAGTCTATGAAAATTAAGTAACCTTGAGCTTGAGAGCTTCTCTCCATCTTTGCTTCACTCACACCTCCAAAGGGTACCCAAAGTGGGACAATCCCCATCGTTTTCTACCCATTCCTTTCACATTTTTAAGAACAATCTGGGATCTTACAGCTGTAACACTGTCACTTTACAAGGCAGGCTGAGTAGGCTCTGTGCTGCTGGAATGCCATGCTATACAGTATTTTATTCTGACCAGTTCCTTTCACAGCTTATCTCACAGCCATGTCCACAAACAAATCATAGATGGGAGAAGCAAACTGCATGCAAGTCTCAAACACTTACCCAGGCACTTACTCTATTTACATCTCAGTAGCTACCAGGCACTCCAAGAGACATTAAGGTTTTATGCCAAAACACAGTAAGGCACAGTCCCCACCACGCCATGTATACAGAAGGCAGGAAAGTTGCCTCCATTTCACAAGCCATAGGAAGACATGATTTGAGCAAGGTCACACAGCAGCATCATAACCCAGTCAGGAACTGAGCCAAGACCTGGTGCATTCAGACCCAAGACCACCATTCACTGGTCTCATCACAGCAAGTTTAGAGCACACCAGACTGGTGTGTGACTGACTGTCTGCCCACAGACACACTGTGTATCAAAACCCAGACCACAAGCAGCAAATCAAGCTCAAAAGGCACCATACACTAAACCTCCAATTGGTATCTTGACTCCAGCTGCCTTCGTCGGGATTAGATTACACCTTGGATTTATTTCCAGGACAAATTTTATAGTTTTACACAGTGTTTGCAAACTACACTGAACTTTATTATACTGTGATTGTTTCTGCCTGTCCTCTGTAATGAGCTGCTGTAACATTTTATAATGTTGCAGCCAATTTATGTCCACACAGAGGAAAAACACAAAGGAGAGAGCAACAACATAGCAACTAGCCAGCAAAAAAGAATCTCTTTCTACAAACTCATAAGGACACAGCCTCCTCTCTTGACCTGTGCTTTGTCTCCAGAAGCCTGAAAGTCTCATTTAAACAGGAAAGGAATGACAAGGCTTTGCCTGTTAATAAAGCTCCTTGCTGACAAGCCATGGTTTTCTTAGCAAGCAAGAGTCACTCAAGGACAAAAAAGAAAAAAAAAATTAAAATTTTAAAAGTACTCTCACTGCTGAAAGATTTGCTTGCAATATTAAAAACACAAGTAAGTTAGATTAGCAGCAAAACCCATATTAAGGAGGACATATATTTTAGATAACTCCTACCGTATAAAAAAGTTTTAAAAAATCCACTCCAAACTTTCCAACAAAATTGTCTTCCATTTCCAGAGAAAGAGAAGCTATCTTCTCCCTGACCTTTGGTAGCCATTCATTCTGGTCCCCCTGTAGTTTTTAACAGATGACCTTTCCTTTCTTGGCCATAATTATTAGTCTCCACAAAGTTAAAACAGCTTCTCAATCATTATTTAATCACTTGAGTGATTAAAACCAACCACAGCTGAAATAAAGGTGGTGGATTTAGCAGTGCAAGAATCAAACCCCTTCCCTGCCATAGCCTTTCCAAAGGTATCAGACTGCTGTGTTACCTGCCTCTGTAGTTCCCCACGTCTGGACGCCTCTTGCCTCTGCTCACACAAAATACCATTCAGCTCTTTGCTTGGCCTTCATAAGCTCCACTGTGCCTGAGAAAGCAAAGGGCAAAACTGAAACAAACTTTGCCCCCCATAAAACATTCTCATCCCCAGCAGAGACCTGAAAATGCATCAACACTACATTCCACTAGCAAGATTAGATGCACTGAGGGTGAACCCTGGGGTAGCAGGACATGTCAAGGACCAAGCACTTGCTGGTCAAGACTTATGATTAAATCTTGCAAGCGTGTGCATTTTTACATTATTTTATTTCCATGATCATTCTCTCCAGGGCCACTCCCCATTTTACAGATGGGGAAACTAAGGCAGAACAGAAGTAACACACAAAGTACCACTGCAGCGTGATGACAGTCAAGAGCTGGATCCAAAGACCTGTCACTGTCTAAGCATACATGATCTACAACCCACTCAGAACACACAAGTCAGTTCTACAAGAGCCCAGGCCAAATCTTGCCTGGAAAACATCTCCATCAGACACATGGGGCAAAGAGCAGCAATGCTGCCAGAGGAGGCAGACACCTCCTCCGGCCCCCCATGTGCACAGAGTGAGGGACTGCTGCAATCCCAGGCACCAGAGACAGCCAGGGCTGAGGCCAGCAGGCCCCCTGCCTCAGTGCCACAGCAGGTGAGGCGAGGAGGTCAGGCTGCAGCTGGGTCTGCCAACAGACGCCGTGTCAGACCACTCTGAGTCTTTATGTCCTGTTTGCTCAGCTATGTTCATCCTTCTGATTATTCCCCTTCATTTTCTCTTTCGTGAATAAACTTGTTCCAAATAAGCACGGAAGCGTGCGTTGTTTGAAACCAGCAGCACCACCCCAAAAACCAGGCCTCCCTGGCCTGGACCTGGACCTGGACCAGCCGCACGCCGGGCAGCCCAAGCGCTCGCAGCACCGAGCCGCGGCACAAACCCCGCGGCTCGGCCCCCTGCACCCCACCCAGACTCACCCAAACCCTCGGAGCGGCCCGGCCCGCCCCCCTTGAGCCAAAAGCCTCCCCAGCCCCGCTCAGGGCTGACAGGGCCCCTTGGGCCTGCGTGCCCTGACAGGGCCCGAACACCCAGGCCGGGGCCCCGGCCGTCCAGCCCGGCGGGGGAGGCCGAGCCCAGGCCGCGGCGAAGCCCCCAGCGCCCCGCACAGCCCGCAGCGCAGCCCGCAGCGCCCCCGGGCCCGGGCTGCCCCCGCCCCGCCGCTCCTCACCTGCCGCCGGGCCCGCCCGCCGCCGCCGCCGCGTCAGCGCCCACGTGGGGCCGCCGCGGGCCCCGCCTCTGACGCGGCGCCGGGCGGGGCGAGTGTCCCGGGAGCGGGCCCGGCCGCCCCGCCGCGCTCCTGCCGGGCCGGGCTGCGGGACCCCGCCGCGATGCCCGGCCCGGAGGGGCTTCGGGAGCCGCGCAGCTGCGCTTCTGGCGCTGGGCACGGCTCCGGCGAGGTGCCCGCCGCTGCGCTTAAAGCCTCGGCGGAAAAGATGCGCTCTGCTCTTCGAGGCAAACTACCTCCCGTTTTCGGCCTGGAAGGGAAGGGGGGGGGTCGTGCTGGTCACAACAGCGGGTGTAACTGTTGTAGAATCTGGCCGTTTGCCACGGGCGGAGGGAGGGAGGGAGGGAAGTGCCTGCCGGGGCTCCGCTCTGCCCCTGGCAGGCTTTCACCGGTGGGCTGTAAGTCAGCCCTGTTGGCAGCAGGAGGCTGGCGGAGAAATACGACGATCGCCACCAAAAAGAGGCTCCAAGAAAAGCCAAAAAGAAAAAAAAAAAAGCTGCTCTGTCACCGCCCAGGCGGGAGCGGGTTCCCTGCAGCAGCCAGCACCCCGGGACTGCTCTGCCGCTGCCGCAGCCACCCCTCTGCCTGGGGCGCCCTCCCTGCAGCCTTGTAGCCAGGAAAGGAGGAAGGTGGGGTGCTCAGAGGGACCCATCCCAGTTCAGGGCCTCCCGCACGTCCTGGGGACTCTGCAGGAGAGAGGCTGAGTTGGCTACAGGGTGCTTGGGACCAGGCCCTCAAAGGTGCGCCAGGCTGGGTGCTGCACCTGGCATCCTGCTGGTAAAGCAGCCCGTGAGGGTACAAGGCCGGTTTGTGAAGCCAGTCCCTGGGCCTCGGTCTGTGTGCGTTGCTCCCAAGAAGAAAAGTTGCAGCCAGCAGCTGCTCTGCCCTTCTTCCAGTCTGCACCAGTACTGCAGCCCAGGGTTTTACCCACAAACCGGCCAAGCATTTACTGCTGTTGCATCTAGCCAGCCAACACAGAATCACAGAATCATCATGATTGGAAAAGACCTCTAAGATCACCAACTGCCCACCCAGGGGGGAAAAGAAAAAATAAATAAGAGAAACCGCAACCACACACCCCTCAATATGAGCCAGGCTGCTACTGAACCACCTGTGTCTCCCCAGCTATTCATGTATTTCCAGGGGAAGCATGGAGCAAAAACAGGATGAGAAAAATGTAGAAACATTCAGGGGAGAAGAGACTTTTGGAGGTTTCTATTCCATCTCCCTGCTAAAAGCAAGGTCAGCTTCAAAGCTAGAGCAGGTTGCTTAAGGACTTTCCCGCTGGGCTTTGAGGATCTCCAAGTAAGGGGAAGCACAGCCTGTCTGGGCAGCCTGTGCTTAGTGCTGACCACCCTGAAGCAAAAAGGTTTATTTCTGATATCCAAACAGAATTTCCTCATTGCAGCTTGCTCCTTGCCATTTCACTGTGCACATCTGGAAAGGGTCTGGCTCCTTCTCTCTGACCCTTCTCCAGGCTGAGCTGTTCCAGCTCACCTGCAGCCCTGAATCCTGCAACTGCTGCCCTCTGTGGCTCTCTCCACACTGTGAAGCTCTGTCTCCTACATCTCTGGAGTAAAATTTAGAGCATAAAGCAGCACAGCAAAACTTGTAGTCTTACAGAAGAGAAGAAAAGGTCTGTCCTACAATGAGCATCCCAGCATTGTGAAGGGTTGTTGCGTGGAGCTGGGGCTGCAGGCTGTCCTTGAGCAGTGTTGGGAGAGAGGGGCAGGGAAGGCTGGTGAGCACGACTGTAATAGCAAGATGAGTTTTCTTTCCTCATTAATCTCCTTGGGTGAAGCTAATTGCTGTTTCCTGACGATTGTCACCCCATCTTCCAGCCCTGCCCACAAGGGACCTAAACAACCCTGGCAGTCTGGGCTGGAAAGGACCATTTAGATCATCACATCAGTGTTCCCCTCAGGGTAAACCACAGCCGTGTTTTGCATTTGTGTTACAGGCCATGTTATGCTCACTCTGCAGAATATTTGCTGAGAAGATTCATTTCTTGGACGCTGGCCAGCATCCAGTGATGCTCACACTAAAGTACATGTCAGGACATTTTAAAAGCGCCACAACATTAGGATGATGATCATGAAGATCATTTGCCGATGGCGAACTCTGCAGCTGAATCCAATCAGGGTTGTGAAATAGTCCTTTCAGCCTCCCCTGGCTCATAATAGTAGTTGAGGGTTAGATTTTGCATTTGGCTCCAGCTCTTAATAGAGGGTTCTGGAGAGCTGCACCTGCTGGAGCTCTGTGCTGGCTCAGGGAAGGGGGATTTCAAATGTTCTTCTCATGCCTTTCCAGCTCCCCAAGTAGTGCTGCACCACGGGGATGCCTTTTCCTCCCCCGTGCTTCCCTTGCTTGTGCACGCTGTACCCAAGGAAAGGAGATTCTGGCCCCACCTTGGCCCTGTCCATGTGCTCCATGCTGGCTTCCCAGGGCAGAGCTAAGGGTGTCTGGCTTCTTTCCTTCCATCTGTGCAGAGCTTTTAGTTTGGCTGAATTTAGGAAAGTGGTTTAAACCCAAGGTAATCTTAATGCCTGTGCTAGTGAACTTGTTTCATTATTCCAACCCAAACCATTCTATGATTTTTTTGCCAGTGAGTCATTATTCAATCAGTTTGGGCTAGCTAACAGACTGTGGGAGCAACAGCAATCAGATACAAGGAGGAAAGAAAATACATCTCCCATGTGGGAGTGTGACTTGGGGAATGTCCACAGCATGAAATAACCAGGCTGCTCACAGCACCCAGGATACCAGGGGAAGGACAGGGCAGGAGAAAGCTCAGCATCTCCATCCAACTAAATTCCTTATTAATTCCTCCAAGTTTGGAGATGCCATCCTGCCTGTCAGGAGGTAGTCCAAGGAGAGCAGCTACAGCATGAGAGCCCATTCTGTCCTGCCTCTAGCTACCCTACTGCCTTGGGGCAAGAGGGGAGCAAACCAAGAGGATTAAATTTGACCAACTTTCTCTACTTCTGTCCCAGCTCAGGGCAGAAATAACAAGTGCCACTGCAGACAGAGTATCAATGTGATATTGATATCTCCACAATATCTCTCTGTAATTTAAAGTAAAATTAATTGAGCAACCACTGAAAACGCCTTACTATATTGTTTGGTGACCAAAATGTGGCCGCATTGTCTTCCTGATCAAGATCATGATTTAATGAAGGTTAAAAAGACAGTCTGTATTCCCATCTCCCATAAACGTGCTAAAGGAAGCAGAAAATAGAAGGGAAAATATTGATGTCTGCAAGAGGTTCTTAGTTGCTATTCGTGCCTGGCATTACAGAGCCACTTGGTGAAGGCTTCTGTACCCGGAGGTGACTTTTAATTGGTTTTGACTCGCTGAGCACTAAAATTTAAACTAATTTCCTTCCTTTCCTGGTAGAATTAATAATGACAAACTGATGAGTATTCTGTATAAGAACCTCATTCCAGAAGAAGAATGTTCTTCAACGAAAATATGTACTCAGGCCAGAAAGCATTTTGCAGACATCTGATTATGCTCTTGACAAATCCTCTGCAGTAAAAAGCCATTTTATGGGTGGAGGCATGACTGCACCACATGGGTTAGTGTCCTGCCTGTCTGCAGAGACCCAGGTCTAAACACCACAAGCAGCCTAGTACCACCAGTGGCCTGACCCAACAGGACCAGTATTAAGCCCATGGGTGAGCACTGGGGGTGTTTGGGATGCACGGGGCACCGGTGATGAGACATGGCCCATGTGGAGGCTGGTGGAGACCTGAGCTGAATGAGCCAGCAGAGGATTGCTGCTAAAGGCTTTGCCCGGATGAGCACAGGAGACAGCACTATTTATTTCATTTGAATAATACATTACCAATAAGTTAAATAAGAGAGAGTGGAATGAGCTTTCCGGTTAAGCCAAAATGATTGATGCTCATTTCCTGGGCATTTTGGGTCTCTGGGAAGCTTTGAAGTGGCCCTAATGAACTTACCAATGTAGATAATGTAAAAGACTTTAATAATTAATTTAGCAGGCAGTGCTGTCTGTGATACATAATCTGAAATGCTTAAAGAGACGAACTGTTCTTTCCGAGCACCTGTGTGATCTCGATTAAAATGGTGCGAGTTCTGTTGCAAAGTTGTTTTATGAAAGCACTTCAATACACCTTGCTTTTCATTAAATTGTCCTAAATGGGCTATCTTTTATGTTCTTATAGCTCTGTATTTGCATCAGATTACAAAAGAGGGGGCAACAAGTAGCAAGCAAAATTGCCTGAGACCAACCTGAGTGACAGAGCCATTAGCTCCATTGTAATCTTGATCTGTATCAAGTGATCAAGGCCAGGAAATAAGCCATAAAAGAACACCTGTTATCTTATCAACCCCCCTATACCTGCAATACCTTTATTAGGGTTGTAACTTTCATCTTATTCACCTTCTCTTGTTGGGCACCTGTGAAATGTAGACTCCTGTTTTGCAATCTAATCCTCCTGCCTGCAAGGCCAGCCCACAGCCTTGTCATGGCAGGAGATGTTTGGCACCTTAGTGAGACCATGGTACCAGAGGCCAACCCAGTGACCAGTCTGCAACCAGGACATACCTCTTTTCCCCCCAGAGCACTGGTCGTGGTGCAGGGTGCTGTGGGAGACAGCAATAGGAAACAGGGATTTGTAGCAGGGACATGAGCATCTGCAGAGCTCTCACCAAGGACACAGGATGCTATGGCTCATGGTAAGCCTAGTTTTTGGATCACAGCATCCTGCCAGTGACTTGGGATATCTCCAGGACACCAGACAGGTAAAATGATGCTCTCAGCACTTCCCCAGCATGGGGACTGAGGCTACCAGCACAGTTGAGCTCTCCCATTGCCATGGTCTCAGCAGTCCCAGCTTGTCCCCACTTGTAAGCCAGGGAACATCTTAGGAGACCCATGGGGGATAGAGGCAGGGAGGGGGATCGTTTTCCCTGGAGCGGAGGAAAAACACACATTTAAGAGCTTGCACTCATGGCCAAAAAGCCCTTTCCATCCACATGACAGCACTTGGATTGTACAGACAGTAACCAAGCACCTTGTATTTGTGTTTTGCAGGGGCTATCCTGCAAACCATCACGTGCAAGTTGTTCTATTCACAGAAGCCCTGCAGTGAGTTTGGTCACAGTCGTGCCACTGTGCTGGCTCAGGAAGGTCACATCCTCCCAGCCCAGAGGCACACCTGTGTCCATGCAGGAGAAAACAAGTATTTTACGTACAATTTTCTTCCAATTTCCACCCTAGAAAATTACTTCAAAGCAAAAAATGCCAGTGTTTTGGAAGAATAAAACAGCAGTGCTGTAACGTGCCAAGGCAAGGAAGGGCCTGAGAACAGTCCTGCAGAAAATTGCTTGTATTTTAAGCTCTCAGCTCTGAGCTAAATGGAGGTTTCAAACATGTGGCACTTTTGGATCGTGTTTAAAATAAATTTTATATGTTTGGAAACAGTGAAACTAGAAACTGCAACAACAAATTGTGTGTTTGGGGGGAAAGATAGCAAAGAGAGAAGGAACAAGCCTATCTTGAGATATTATCTTAGTTTTTCTTGGGAGGACAATTTCTCCAGCCAGCACTGGAAGTTGATCATGGTTGGGTGGTTCCCAGCAGCTGCATTTGGAAAGGAAAGGGAGGTAACAGGAGGCCAGGTAGATATCTGAGTACTTCCACGTCTGCTCATTTCAGTTAAATACCAGATGTTAGGACTTCACTTGTAAACCTTTAACAACAAGGATAAAAATGAAATGTTTGCTCAGTTTTCTGCCTGGCTCTGTTTCCACACCAAACAATGCACACACATCTCTGCTCACCTGCACTTGCCTGTTTGCAACTGAAACATGAGCCTCGTGGCAATTTCCAAGACTTCTTAGTTTTCCCTTGTCTGCTCTAGCAGGAAAGCATATGGGAAAAGCTAGCTTTAATGCATGCAAAAGAGACAATGGTGGCCACCGGTGCCCTGTTAAGCACTTTAGGAAATAATTTGTTTAGCTTGGATAAAACTTCATGCAGCTAAGGAGATATATCCTGATGAATTTGCTGTATTTATGGATATATTATACAAAATATGAAAATCATACTTATTGCACAACAAAGGCTTTTATTCAGTTCATATGATGCCATTCTTCCTCCAAGTCTTCGCTAGCTCAAACGATAACAGAGTGCAGTGACCTGCCTGTGTTTTGGCCTCATACTGGGGAAGCATTTTTATTACACAAGGTTTCCTTATCTGCTCTGGCAATAAAACCAATGGAACCAGGTGTCACATGCAGCCTGGATCCAGTGCCTCTGCTTCCTTAATGCTGCTAGGTCCCACTCCTCTCCCCATCTGCTCTGGGGACATGCAGGAGCTCTCCTGTGAACTCCTGCCAGGGCTTGCGTTAGTAGCACATCTCTTCTGGACAATGCTAACCTGAGTCTCTCACCACTATTGGTCCTGCTGCCAGGCTTGCCTGGGGCTGTTTGAGGTGTTCACAAGTCTCTGTGGAAGTCACGATGGACAAAAGGATATGGACAACATGCCCAACCTTATTTCCTTAGGAAGACAGTTACCAACCAGGCATGTATTTTGTTTTGCATCACCACACCTTTGAGCTGCATCTGGGATTGCCAGTGAAGGTCCAGACAGGGATTTTGTTTCTAATTAAAATTTGCAGTGTGGTAGAGATCTATTTGTAAATATGTATACATGGGTCATGTTTTGCAAAACCCAACTCCCACCCCAAGTCACCACCTTTGTGAGCGACACTCACTCACCTTCTGAAAAATCCCTTGGGCGTGAATGTGTTGAAACAATTAGGAGCCCCATGCTGTGCTATATATTAAAAGAATCACAGTACAAGAAACAGATGTTTATTTCAGTGGGTGCAGGAGTCCAGACACAAAGTATTGGGTTACTATCTGTCTCAGATATCCAGACAAAGAAGAAAAGTTGGGATTAAGCATTCTACATCTGTGCCACGTAGAAAATGTAAACCTTAAAAATGTACCCCAGGTCCCATAACTGGCTTTGTGGGAGTGAACCCTGCACTTGCCAGGCTGCAACCAGCACACAGGCACAAACCTGGGTGCTGGCATGTGCTGTTTGGGTGTTCAGTGTCTGGCCACATTTTTTAGCTCGTGTGCCCAGGTGGTGGTGATCCATAGCCATATCAATGAGAGGTTTGGGAGCATCTGAGACACTGTCTATGATTTTATTGCAGGTCTTTGGACACTGCCATCCTGAGATCTAACTACAGAACTGAGCCTTGGGCTTTTCAAATGAACTGTTTTCCATAAAAAAAGGCTGTTTATCTTTGATTAGTTGTTTATATCTGTGAAACCAAAACTCTAGATTAGGAGTCAGAAAAACTGGACTGATTTTTATTTCCAAAGGAAACATGAAATGAGAGGAGCTCCAGAGAAGTTTGGGGGCTGGGGCATCAGTCAGGTTGGCTGCTTGGCTCTTAGCAGCTCGCTCTGTGCAGGAGAAAGCATGAGCCTGCAAAACCAAATGAAGCAATGAAAAGCATTCCTGTAGAAAGACAGTCCTTGCCTGCATTTTTTCTGCCATGCACCAATTCTGTTACCATCAGCAGGAAAATGAAAATAACCTTTTTTACATTTAAAAATCTGTCTAAACAAATAGCCCTTTGCTCAGGCAGATCTTTTCCTCCTCTCACTTCTCACCAAGTGTGGTATCACCACTGATGCTTCTTGACTGACAGGAGCTGAGCTTCACTCACTGAGAAGGAAAGATCTGCTGCTTCTTTCCTGTTCCTGTTTTCATCCCTCACCACACTCAAAATGTGCTGTATCCTGAGTTACCCTTGAACAAGCCTTCCCGTTGTTCGAGTCACAGGTTATGAATTTTGTCCCTTTGAAGAAATATGACCCGTGCTATGGAAAAGTGAGAATGATGTTAAGTCTGCACGAGATACTCATGGCTATGACATACAGGAAAAGGATGAGTGCTTTGCACTGTCCTCATGAATGAAGCCACAGGAAGGAGGTGTGACAGGGCAGCAGGTGAGCTGCTGGGAAACTTCCACAGTTCCTGATGTTGCACTGGCTCAATTTACATCCTCAACCTGCATTTCCATTGACTGAAAATGTTCCTCAGTAATTAAAGTACTTCTCTGGCAGTGAAACCCTTGTCTCTGCTAAGAGATTTTTTAATAACTAACACCAGTGATTCAGACCTAATTTGTGACATTTGTGTTGTGCTGACCCATGCTAAGCAGGGCTGGATGACATGGGGACAATCGTCAGTCCCTTGCACATTTCTCCAGGCTGGCACTGCTCCTTTATTCTCATCAGTAATGCCAGCTCTGATGGCCACAGACTCCTCCCCAGGATGCTGTTACCAGCCATGCAGGATGTATTTTCCTAGAAAAATCATTTTGCAGGGGAAAAATCAAAATGCCACAGCTGAAGGCCTGGTGCGGGCAGGTGCTGAGCATCGCTGGGCACAGCATGCAGTCCAAAGTGTTCAGGGGTTCCTGCAGGGGTTCTGTACCCCTCCTTGTCCCTGTGGTCACTCAGCCTTTAGCTCCCCCAGCCCTGCTCTCTGCACTAGCAGCACCCACGCTCGCTGCCAAGGGCTGCGCTGCCCATTGCCAGGCTCCTTCCCGTGCCTCAGTGCCTCACTCCTGGAGGCTGCTATCATGTGCAAAAAGGCAGAAGGCAAAAACAAGCACAGCCAGGATTCACATCATATTGCTGCAGCTCTGCCAGGAAACAGGCTGTAAAATTTCCTGTATTTAAAGCTGGGAGATGAGTTTTATTGTTAGTGGTTGTTATGGCAACCCGAGGTGCTGGAGAGTAATACATGCTCGGCGTGTTGCAACAGACTCTGACAAGTTCAAGGCTGTTGCCTCACTGCTAAATCTTGTTGCCAAGGCAATGCAACATAAGGCAAGAGCCTAGAGAAATGAATACTCGTGCCAGCAGGCTCGGTCTGGTTAAAAAGGAACTTTTGAAAGTAACATTATCTTAACCAGCACAGCAGCAGAAGGGAAAGGGGAGCACAGTGATGGAGGAGAGGAACCAGAGGAGGAGCAGTGGGTGAATATCAAGCAACAGGTAAAGAAAAGCAGTGTGGATTAATAGGATGTCTTAGCCTGCAGTGCAAAAAAATGTGCCACATTTTTGGAGGAAGTAAAAGAAAAAAAAAATCACACAAAATTATCATTTTTTAGATTTGTTATTGCTGTAACTTGAATGGGGACTTTGGCTTTTTCCTAATGGTGTTGACAGAAAAAATTATTTTCCTCAGTAAATTTGTTCAGTGATGCGGGTATTGTTCTGGCTGTAGTAAAAGCCATGAAGTAGCTCAGCTAACTTTCGATTTTATGTTAATTTCCATCCTTTTTAAATGTGCTTCATGTCAAAATGTTAGCTGGAAAAGACATGAGGCTGCAAGTTGATTATGCTCTCCTGACTATAACTCACTGTTAATGCTGACAATATGCTCTGCATTGAAGGAAGAGTACTGCCCCAAGGACCACAGAATCAAAATAGATGATCAGTGCTGAAGAAGTCAGGTAATGAAGTTAATTTCAGCTACCAATAAAGTATTTTGACATGTGCTTGGGGATACTAGGGTACTAAAATGCAAGTACTATTGAAGTTCCTCAAATAGATACACAATGATCTCAGATGAAGTTGTTGACTTGTCTGTTGATTTATGAGCAAAACCATCATATTCCTTAAACAATTACCACAGCAGTATTCTGTTCCACTGCTACTTACCTCCCATGCATTTTACATTTTCATGGACTATCACTAGCTAAAAGTGTCCTCACGGTTTCCTGTTCAAGGACTATTTCATCATGTGCATCTTTCAGTACAGGAGCAGTGTACAGTGGTGTATCTGAGACCTCCAAATGCCCTATTGGGAGATTTTCTTCTCCTGGCACTTGCTGTGCATTATGGAAAAGTCAGGTCTAGGAGTACTTTGTTCTATTTAAACTAAGACACGGGAGGTGATTTGCCAATTGTACTGGAAATTTTGCAATCATTGGCAGAGCCATCTCTATTGACCTTCATAAAAGTAAGTCTTTTAATTGACTGTGAAATATTTTTGTACTAATTTGAAGTTCTTAAGCCATGAGCCAAGAAAAAGGCAGGTGACTGGTCATACGCTTGTAACTACCATTTGTTTTTCAGCAGCTAAATTACAGTCAAAGAAGCTAGCAATATGTTACTTGCAACCTTACTACTGTTACTGGCATTTTTCCACAGTCGCCATAGCTGGCTGTGAGATATGGTATGATCAGAAAGTAGAGAAAACCTGGTTCAGCCAATTGTGAAAGGAACATATCATTGCCCCAGAGGATGCTTTTATCTGAATACTGTCCATTAGATAAAGAAACATGAGAATCCTAGACCTGGGCATTAGCATTCCTTTGAATAAGAAAGCAAAAGGAAACTATATTTAGTCTTAGTTTAATTTCTCTGCTGGCAATTCCACACATGGCTTTACTTCTTATCATATCCAGGAGAGATTTCAAAGAATATTTTTCTTTTTTTTTTTTTTCCTGAAGAGTTGCATACACAGAAATCTGGCTAGTAAAAGGGCAAAACTATATGGGCAGGTCACACAGAAACACAGACACTTACTTGATCTGCGGGATCCCAGAGCATTTCCAAGACCTGGCTCTCCTATCTGCAGGTCCCGTTTGCCCTTGGTGCCTGTGATGGCAGAACCCTTTTTGAAAGGTTTCTACATCATCTTTACCACCCCAAGCATGTCGTGTGATGTCTCCTCCAGGACAGATGGGATGCATGGAGGAAGCTCAGACTCGCCCGGAGGAAACCATGGCTGAATAACACCTTGGCACACGCTCCAAAACATGGAGGCACAACCAAAGGGCTTTCTTCTGCCTTCTAGCTCTCTGCCTCTCTGCACCTGTTTCGTTGCTCGAGAGCCACCCCCGGAGAGCTGGGAAGCAATGTGGAGCCAGGACAGTGTGTCATCAAGATAGCTACTGATAGCAGAGTAGACAGAGCTATTTCCAGAATGATTAATACTATTACCACATGCTGAAGCTTAAGGCTGAACATAAGCTTTAGAGGAATGGATTTTGATGTAAAACATGAATAAATGAGACAACTGTCAGAGCAATGAGTGGTGAACCAAGTAAAGATCCTTAGCATAGGAGATGCAAAGCACTGCCTGCTGGCCTCTTTTCACTGAAACTGCTGGTAAAATTCCCACTGTCCTTCAGGCTGGAGAAATAGCCCAGCAATGGCATTGGCACAGAGGTAACCAACTAGCTGGCAGCAGGGCGGCTCCCACAGCTAATTGGCTGCATGGCATTTCAGCAGGGGCAGAGCGATGGTAACACCCTGGGAGCCACGGCACTGCTCCCCCCGCCAGCCCAAGCCATGCACCACTGCTCCTGGAGTCCATTCAGGGCTTCTTTGTGCTGCCCTTTACTGTACATGCCTCGAGTGCTTGCAAGAGTATCAGTCTGAGGGCTTGTCCTGCTGCTGAATAAAAAGCATGTCTTAAAAGGGCCATCTGACTTATACCATCTTTTCATAATCCCCACTCCTGAGATCTCAAATGCCATAATTGAAAACCTGCTGTTCATCTTCTGAAAGTCAGGTTTAACCTCCTGTAGGCAGCTCCCAGAAGGACAGTAGTTTGCATAATCAGTTTTATTGCAAGGAGTAGGCTTAACACTTCTGTTTATCTTCTCCTGACACTTTCCTTACATGAGAGCAAGTAAACAAAATCTAGTCATAGCTGTGCAATATCCTCTTCCCTAATTCCTTTTTTAACCACCATCATCAAGGCTGGTTGTTTTCCTAAGAATATCTCACTGAATGAGCAGTTTTTAATTTCCTTTTTGAAAAGCTATTCCTGTCTTTCTTACATGAGACATCTTTACAATAGATGTCTTTAATGGATTCACCAAAATCTGGTGTTTGTTTTTTTTTTTCCTTAGATCTGTGTCTGCAAACAAGTCACATGCTCAGGGTATTTCTCTGGAGTAGCTAATTCAGCTTGGACCAAGCCACATGATCCCCTTTTCCAGTCTTTCCTTATGGCCTCTGAGGAATGCTGCATTGGCTGCAAGGGAATTACTAGGTCTTGGCAAGACATGTTAATATCCTCGCAAATACTTGTTAGGGACTAAGACTTCAGCCTCCAACTATTTCCTCTGATAAAGCAGAGTATTCACAGCAGTTCATTAGTCTTGAATCACCAGTTTAACTTTGTTTGAGATAAATTAAAGTTCCCCACAAACCAGAAGAATTCTGCAAATAAAGCAGGCTGGTGTTGCCTGCCTGCTAGCAGGCTTTGAAACAGAAGCACGAAGTGCCAGATCCAATTAGAGAAATCAGTAGACACTTCAGTCAAGGGTTGGGAAAAAGAACACCCAGGTAGAAGAGGTTATGAATTATGGCAACACCTTCTGCACTGGGAGTTGAAAGACAATTATATAAAGTTCATCAGGACATCTGAAAACTTGGACTCTCCTCTCTGGGAATGCAAATTTGATGGTTTTGCTTGAAGATCTGCCCATGGTCATGCACAAAGTTCATAGCAGTGACAGAATGACACTCCCATTTTGTTATATCTCTGGTTTGGTTTTGTTGTTTTTTAAACACTGTGTTATCTTTCCCTTAGTGGCCAAAATTACACTGATAATCCTTGAAAGCACCAGAGCATAAGTATCATATCTGCAGCTGGATCTCTCTGCTAGGAAGTTAGTTACATAGCATGGAAAGTATTTCTGCTATCTCATTTTGAATCATTGATAACAACATCACAAGTGAAGGGACCATATTGTTTGTCCATGAGAAGGGGAGGAACCACGCCTGCAGCCCCAACACGTCACCTCCAGGACACCTGCTCCCAGGACAGAGAGGCAAGGTCTGAGTTCTATGTTTTGTAAATCAGTGAGCAGCTCTCTCAGAGTGTATCAGGCACAGCACCAGTGCAAAGGACAGGATCACAAAAACAGGTCCCTTCATGCCAGCTTCCCAAAACACTGGTATCACTGAGCTGAACTTCAGAGCATAACACAGAGGACACTGTGAAAGAACCCAAGAGCTGGCCCCCAGCAGCAGCTGGCCCCCACCCCGGAGGCTGGAGCACTTGATGTGAGTAAGGGGATCAGTCAGATACTCAGAAACTCCCAGTGGACTCACAACCCTGTTTCTTGGCTGTGTGCTGGCCTCTCTACATCTCTGGTGTTGGAAAAGGAAGTGAAACAGCTGGTTCTCATGTATACGTTCAACAGCTTTGAAAAGCCCCCCAGTTGTAGAAAAACGGAGCAGAACTGCAAGGTCTGGAGCTGGTTTCCTACCCGAAACTGGATCCATAGCTGCAGTTTGGTTTGACAGAGGGCCAACTCCAACACCACCATTCTCATCTGCTTTAATGTCAGCTGAACATTTCTGTGCTATTTTCCCATCTGGCACCATCCAAGCCTATACCAAAGACTAATGTCTCCCCAACTTTCTGCGGAGTGGTAGCACAAATTACAGTCTTGTTCAGTGCCATTTGCTGTCACTCAATTTTTTTGACACTGGGATCCAAATCAGGACCCCAGTTCAACAGCTGTTCAAAGACACGTCCCATTCTAGCTTCCCTTGGGTTGTTCATACCCTTAGTTAGGCTGATGTTTAAATAAATCCTACAGCCGTACTTAAGCCTTGAGTAAAAGTGTGTACGTACCACAAATCCACAACATAACTCACTGTCCTGCTTGGCAGGAGAGTGTTATTACCCCTTGGGAAACAAGCATTCCTGATCAAAGACTATCCTTGTGGAAAATATAATCAAACTAAAGCAATGCATGAGTGTGTGTGTATGTATACATATATATATATATATTTCACATGGATTCATACAACACTTTGCATATGCTAATGTCAGTCCATCTTCGGGGGTAGAAACTGATGGGGAAAGAATGGGAATTTTCTGGTGAACATCAGCATGGCAGAGAGACTGTTCTCAGAGGTCGTAAAAGACTTCTGCAGCCTGCTAATTATACACTAGCAAAATCTTATTACAAACAAGTAATAAGTATGGGCACGTTTGTTGGTTTTGCTAATGACATTAATGTATTTTTTGACGATTTGCAGAGCTACAGGGGGCCAGACACTCAATTTGTCCTGATGTATCTCCCACTCTGGTGAAGCTTTGGAACACTGTTATGCTTGATATCTTTTCACCATCTATCTTCAGACAATTCAAGGTCTGTTCTCTGCAGAGTACTTAGAGCTGCTGCTTCTGCTGTATAACACACACATTCAAAACTCTATTTAGATAGTGGGTCTGTGTATTATTTTCTAGTATGTAAGTGATGGTACATAAAATATACATTACTGTTGTTAAAGGGAATTTGTGCTTTTACACCTTCAGAGTTTCCCAATCTCCCTTAGCAAAATGGCTGTGGCACTGAGGTCTGCTGTGTAGATTCACTTATCTCTTCCCTGTGGAGTCTCAGAGAGTTCAGATACCCCAGTTAAAACCACTGACTTTGCAATTTAGGGTAAGTCAGCAGCAGGGAAGTCATCAGCAGGGAAAGAGAAAGACTTGGAACTGGTTAAAACACATTTTGAAGAATTACCAGGATTTGCTGGGCAAAGGCAAGCAAAGGCTTTTCCCTTGCACACTATCCACATAACCTCTGCCACTCATTTGTTTTGAGTTTCCAGTGTCTGTTTGCAGAGACCCGATCATCAGTCCTGCTTCCTGTCTGAGAACAGACAGAGACAACAGAAGCAATCTCACGTCCGTCTGTATGAAAAGCACTGAACACAGTTTGTCCCGCCAGGGAAATCAGTCCTCTAAGTATGTGAGTAATCCACTGACTTCATAGGAACGTCTCCGGATGGATTTTTTAAGTGTGCTCGATGGCTGCAGCAGCAGAAGGGCACTGCACATGCTTGCACGCTGCAGGGGAGTGCCAGGGAGCTCCATGTAGGCACTGCTGGCCTGGGCAGCTCTTTGGGGAACCCTGGGCTAGTGAGCTCCTGCCCCCCAGCTTTCGATCGGGCTGTTCCTAGCATTACACATCCCTGGGAATACACTCAGAAACTACAGATGAGGTAATTCCCAAGAGTCTGCTTAGGTATTTGGGGCCCTTGACACTGAGAGGAGCTAAAATCTTACACTCTATGAATGCTTTTTAAAGGGAAAGTGGAAATCTTTAGAGTAGATTAGCTGTTTGTTAATCTTCAATGGGTAAATTATTAACTCTTCTACAATTTGTTTATCCTTATCAATACAGATTGTGCTAACGTATGTTCTTCAATCTCATTTGCTTCAAAAAAGGTTTTAGGAGTAACAGCTACCTATGGAGAATCCAAACCCGAACATTAATCATTAATTAATATTGTTTATGCATTTTAACAAGTCTGAGGCTGATTTCATCTCTGTGCTGTCCTTTCAAGTGACCCATCCAATATGAAAAGCAGCAGTTTGCCCAAAAGGCCCTGAATTTGACTTAATGCTCTAAACTTCAAAACTTTTGTCCAGGAAATTACACCACATGCTCCTCTGTGGGTCCAGAGTTAGAACAACAAACACAGTGTGCAACAATACTGCACCACTGAGCTGGGGGGGGGGGGGTGGTGACTCTAGCTTTGTCTATGTCCATTTTGTCTTCAGACAACAAAGACAAAAGTGGACCCTTACCCTGGAGTCCCAGATAGGTACAGAAAGGCTTTTTCAGAGCTACGAAACCAACACTCACATCCCCCAGCCCATGACCTTATGCTCCTGTACTTCCATGCTCCTTTCCCCCTTGCAGTTGTCCTGGGCTTCCCACCAGGTGTGGGTCTAGCAACAACACACTCCCCTCAGAGGTGGCAACTTAGCTTCGAGTCACAGTTAAGATGCTGACAAAGAATCCCTACCTTGTTGTTCAACCAACATAAAGCTTTTGTCTTAGTGTAGATGGTGCTTAGCTGACAAACATGGGTTTCTTGATGCAGTAGGATGTGTTGTGTTCCACATGCAGCCTCAGAATCACAGATTAGAGATGTCTTTTTAAAAATGGGCTCTGAACATAAGTTTTTAGTTCCAAAAATAACTTGTATTTTGTTCATATTAGAAGAGCAGGATGTTCTTTCCTGTCCTGAAGGGGTAGGGAGGAAATGAGAGCTATGAGGTTTTTATATGATATGAACTACTATTCTTCTGGACTAATGCTGTGAATCTTCATTTTATTTTTTTTCCCCATCCTTAGCATTTTATCCCCCACAGACCTAATTTTGCTTCCATTTATGCTGATGTTACCCCAGTGAAACTCTCTTTGATTTCAAAGGCATTCCTCCGTATTTGCAACCTCTCCCATCCTGAGGCAGTAGGCATTAAAAGGGAGGCAACCTACTGAAGACAACAAGTGCTGAGTGTCTCAACTCCCTTTTCAAATGAGATGAAGTCAACTGAGAGATGCAAGTGGGGGCAGAAACCATCCTTTCCTGTCCTTTGCGTTTGAAGGAAAGAGACGGCTGCTTGGAGGAAATGTGAACGTAATGGACTGTACATTTGTGTCCTATTGTACTGAGGTCTGGCAGGAAACACTTGGGGTTTCATTCAGGAAAAAGTAAATAGTATTCCTTCATAATACTCTCATAACCCTGGTTATCCCGCAGTATTTAACTACATCCCAGTCTTTAATGTATAGATATTCTCACAGCTCTCTCCAGAAGACCAGAAGGAAATCTGGCCCCTTGGGAGCGGGGGAGGCATGGGAAGAGAGTGCAGCAATTTCCAGCCAATGGCCCTCCCTAAGTGACAGCAAAACTCCAGCAGCTCTCTCCCTTCTAAAACAAAAGAACTCAGGAGCAGCTGCTGTATTGCCTGCCACCATGGCTGTTTCTTACTAGAAGAGAGCTGCGAATACGGAAATTTGGGTAATTTCTGAGCAGAATTCACCAAGCCTGTGAGAATGCTGTCACCATAATGTCTGGCTGCGGTGAGGTCTCCCATCACAGGCATGGGGCCACAGACTCCTCAGCAGGCACTGGGGAATCCCTTGGCTAGAGGTTCACCCTGCAGCAGCATGGAGATGGTTCCAGCTCTCACAGTTTGGAAACTGTGCTCCTCATACAGCCGTCTGAATCTGAAGTGGTCTGCTGGATCAGTGCTGGTCCCTGGAAATGTCTTTCATTGTCCCAGAGGGAGCGTGCCTCCCGGAGTGACGGGGGTCAGGGAGCTCTTACAGTCCTTTGTCCACAGGGAACATGCAGTACCATTAGTGTTTGGCATTTTGCTGTACAGCTCTTGAAGCTGCAAAGATTGCAAAAGAAACCAAAACCCCCACACATAACGCAGAAGAGATGGATTGAGGACATAATGCCCTTGATTGAGAAAGGAGGCACCCAGGAAACCTTGTGGTATATATAAATTCTTTAACTAGAGCTAAAGTAATTTGGCATGCATGTCCTCTGAGCTGCTTCCTAAACCACAACTGCATGAGGAATTATCTAGCTCTTAGCTGAAGTAACTCCTTAAAAAAACCCCCAACATGTAGGTCATTAAAGTGCTAATAAAAAACGTTGATGAATCTCTGAGCAGTGCTCTGATTATCTCTCTGTGGGGAATGAAGAAGTCATTAACATGAGCTCCTTGCCACTCCCTCTTCTTTCTCAGAGTTTGGCATAAAGCAAGGAAACAAATGTTTGTGGTTTGGCCAAGTTTCTAATGAGTAGCTCAGCTAGGTCCACTGATTAGACACAAGGCTTTATGGAGAGTGACAAGGCTGCAGTACTGTGTGGCAAAGTATTTCTGCCAGGTCGGGTCCCCAGAAAGGAAACACTTTACCTGGTGTGTAGATCTTTTTAAAATGTATTTAGCAGAAACTGTACAGAGAGAGTTTAATTGACACAGCAGACAGGGAGCAATGCTGTGAGGTCCAGAGATTGCAACAAAGCCAGATGTATGTCTGAGGATCCACTCTCCCAAACCGAAGTGCTGTGGTAGTTTGATATGGGTTTGGTTTCAGTCATTAAGTGTTTGCTGTTTTTTTTTTAATACTAACCTACAATCTGACCCCAAAAGAACAGTCCAGGCTGTTCTGATATTCCCCATCTGTCTGCCCTGCTCTCCTGCTCCAGAAGGGTGTCTACGCAGAGCCCCTAGGTACTGCAGGAGCGTGCAGGAAGGCAGCATAGGCAGGAACTCCATTTCCAACATCCACAGGAGCTGCAGCACGGAGACCTGTCTATCTAGGAGGGGCCGAGGCCAGCAGAACCTGGCAGTTGTTGTGAAGGAGGAAACAAAACCTCCATAACTATTGAAAAAGTCTCTCCCATGCAGGAATGTTTGTTCTTGATCCTGCTTGTAATCCGTTTATGGCCTGAATCAGGAGGACTTGTCATGTCCATAATCTTTCCAAGTCTAAAGTAAAACTTATCCACATGCCCAGGAGAAGAAAACTCACCCTACAATAAACACGAAAGACATCTTTACATGCCTGAAAGTATTCTGCTGGGATAAGCTACTGCTGCCTCTGAAATTCAAATCTCAAGGTGTGTGATCCATATCACGCAGCACCTTAGCACTCAAATTAAGCTCCTGAGACATCAAGTCTGTCCCCCGCTTTTGCATACAGTGCATTGTATAATGATTTTAATAAATATCATCTCAAAAGCAGTGAGATTTTTCCATTCCCAATACTCCCCCTGGAAAAGGTAGAATTTAATTGCTCTAATGATTAACAATCCATATTTAAGCTTAAATATGTACATGGACAGTTCATACCAAATTGCTCTTGTGCCAGCACCATCTCTAGCTAAGGAGTTGTCTGGACGAGAGTGCAGAAGCCCCAGTCCACCAAATAGTTAGAGGTTTTGCATTATAACAGCTAAATAACAGATGCTGTATCACCTCAGCCCATTATTACTGGCTGGTACCTACAGGTTCCCATAGCCCTGGTCTGGTCAGGTAGAGCCATCTTAGTGCTGGGTATAAATTAGCAAAATTAAAACATGTTCTGCATCCTCTGCCTATCCAACACAAATACCCTGTAGCTGGATAGTTTGGTGCCTCGCACACCTTTTTCTCTGAGGACCTCTCTAACTCCTGAGGGGCCTTGCATGTCTTTCTCCGAGGGACGTGCAGCTCCTACACTGATGTGGTGGCAGCTGCCAGCAGGGCTGGAGCCTCTTGGGTGACTCCATCAGAAGATGGCTCTGAGCACATGATGTCTTCACCCTGCCCTTGCTCCAGTCCTGCTCATCTCCCTGTGATTACAGCCCCAGAGGAGCTCTGTAAAAGTGAGCAGTCTGTAGAATTAAAAGGTTTTGTCCCCCAACCTGCAGGAAGTTAGTTGTGTGAGTAATTTTACACCTGTGAGCAATATGGCTGATTTCAAAGAGAACTTTTAAGCCTTTCAAGCGTATTTTAGACAACTTCTGAGTTTCAGAAATAATTAAAAATGTAATTAAATCACAGAGTTTTTGCATATAAAGGACAGCTATCACCCAGTGCTTCTGTAATTTCACATGACTGGTCAGAACCCCTCAGATGTAAGCAAACCAGCCCCGAAACCAAGGAACTCGTAGCTTTGGGTGGGGAACCGAGACAGAGGTTATTTCAGCTGCAAAGCAGAACAATTACAGAAAGGGGTAAAAGAAAATAATTTAAAAAAAAAAAAAAAGAGAGAGAGAGAGATATTTGCATTTTGTGCAGCTTTTTTTAGCCAGGGCCACTTTCCCCGCGGATGCTGCGAGCGCCTTCTCCTCGGCAGCACAAGCCATCTGGAGGAGCCCGCCTTTCAGCCCCCAGGACTGTTGAAATCCCTCAACATTTCATTTCTAAAACAGTCTGGGGTGGTTTTTTTGTTGTTTGTTTGTTTGTTTGTTTTGGGGGGGGGTTTATTTTAGTCAGCGCTCCCACGTACACCTGGTTTCACACCCCGCCGTGCGCGGGGCAGCGCGGAGCCGGTTTCCGCAGCGCCAGGCCCCCCTGGCCATGGCCCTTCAGGGATTAACACCCGCCGGGGGATGACCGGCCGGGATCAGCGGCTTCGCCCGCCCCGCACTGCAGGTAGAGCTGCGGGAAACCGGGCCGGGAACAACAACGAGGGGGCTGGAGCGGGGGACACTGGCGGTGCCGCCGCCCCTCGGCCAAGCTTGAAGCCGGGGGGCGGTGGGTGCCGAGGGGCGGTGGGTGCCGGGGGGGGGGTGCTGCGGCCGCCCTCGCAGCCCCTCACCGCGGCTTCAGCCTTGGCCGAGAGGGGGCCGGGGAATGGCGGCGGGCGAGGCGGTGCTGGCTGCCAGATAGTGATCCGCAGCGGGCGGGCGGGCGCGGGAGGAGGAGCCCAGGTGTCCCTTCCTGCCACATAGTGCGCCGCCCCTTTCCCCGCCCGCCCGCCGCGGTGCTGGGGCTCCCGCCGCCGGCGAGGAGGGATGGACTGAGGCACAAAGGCGCGGGCCCGCGGAGGTAACGCTCCCGCCGTCTGGGGAGAGAAGGAGGAGGGCGGAGAGGCGGGAGGGGGGGACGGGACGGGAAGGGTGAGGGGTGGTCTTCTCCGTTCCCGCCGAGCGCCGCGGGCGGTAACGGCCGTTGCGGGGCTGCAGCCGGAGCGCTGCCGGGGAAGGGGCGGGGGCGGCGGGAGGCCCGGCGCGGTCCCCGGCGCGGTTCCCCCCGCGGTTCCCCCCGCGGTTCCCCCCCGCTCCCTCCCGCCGCCTCACGGCTGCGGGGCCGCGGCTGCCGGCGTGGGGCTCCGGGGCGGGGGGGTGGGGTCTTCTCCGTGGGTACAGGCCGGGGGAGATGCTGCAGGGCTGGCTGGCTGCCTCGCCGGCTGAGCCGAGAGGCAGAGGGGCTTTAAATCAATGCGCTTCCGCTGGGAAGCTCCGCTCGTCGAATCAAACCTGGAAAGCGATGATTTGTAATCGTGGACTGGCCTCGGTCCGTCGCGAGGCTCCGGAGTCTCCTCGTCTCTGAAAACTTCTTGAATTTTGTATTCTTTAGGGTTTGTTTTTTTTCTATGTTTAATCGTGCAGGGCTGCACCTTTGCAGCCGATGATGGTGTGGGGGAGCCCAGGAATGCGATTCCCAAGTGGAGGCAAAGGCATTCTGGTCACGGGAATGCGTACCTGGCGCCCTGACCAGCATCTGCCCTTCGGGGGGCTGGTTAGCACTCTGGAATGATTTTCATTCAGCTTAGATTTAGCGAGGACAAAACTCGAGGTTGCTGCTTTGTACTTTAAGGCTCCAGAAATGAGAATTATCGTGGGCCTTTTTCGGGAGTTTGTTCCTCGGTTTTGGTCTCACCCCAAGGCGATTTTGCTTCTTGCATTAAAAAAACTAACTTAGGAATTCAGGGCGATTTTATCAATCGGTGTTCATCCCGGACTTCAGGGCAGGGGTCTGGGTGGCTGAACAGTGTGATTTTTAGCAGGAGAGCCTTGGACTGGCTCTGTGAGGAAGGTAGAACATGCCTCAAAGGCAGCAACTGCTGCAGCCAGTCGTGGAGGTGGGTTGGTTCTCGTTCTGTCTTCTCGGCATCGTTACGCTACAGGCGGGTTGAGGCTGAACCTCTTGGCTTTCATCCACGAGTCCTGGGCTCGTGTCTGCAGGATGGTGATGCGATACTGAGCAAAGGAATGATGTGTAGGATCGTGCCTCATCTGTCTGGTGCCACTATGTGGAGGAGTTGAGTTTTAAAGCAAATAGGTAAAATCAACGGCAATAAATATCCGAGCAAAAAAATAATTGGCCAAGGGTTATAATAATATATTATATGTGTGTGGGAAGTTGTTGCTTATACAAGCTTTGGTACCGGAGGAATGAAGCTAATAAATGTGACCTTAGCCTTTAATAAAGGGTTTTGGCGAGCCTGGGGCAGCTTCAGCCAGTCTCACCTGCCTCCTGGTTCAGTTGCTGGTGACTGGAGTGAAGCAGAGGTGTGGCGGGTGTATGGCTGTGTGTGATCCACTGGGAAGGGATGGTGGCGGCTTTGGGGGGAGCAGTTTGAGCCGGGGCAGTTCTGCGCGTGGCTGCTTTGGCAGCAGATCTGCTGTGAAAGGCTCCCTTTCGTCTCCCTGCCAAGGTTTGCCTGCACATCTTTTGTACCAGGGAGTTCTCTGGTTTGCAAACCCCATCACGTACGTGGCCTGGCTGAAAACAGTGCGTGAACTTCTTATTTGAGCCTCCGTGGGGGCATTCAGTACTTTCAGGGAAAGAAGGTGTGAATTCTGGGAATGCCATGGGCTCTTTGGCTGTTATTGAGCAAACTCCTCAATGCTACTTTGAGTAAGGAGTGTGTATGTTCGTCTATGAAACAAAATTATAATTGTGTGATTAATAGGGTATACCAGTCCTAACTTTTGGAATTTTCATAGTAACTCTTTTAGTGGTACATTCTTTTCACAAGACATTATTACTTGTGCTTAGTTTTTCCTGGGAGAGCTTGAAATCCTAAGCAGGGGGGAAGGGGTGGGCTGTTCAGGGGCTGAATGTTTAATGATTGAGGCTAGTGCATGATGATGATTAAGCACGTCCTTAATTCTTGACCAATAGATGGAGTGCTGCTACGCTTTAGGATATCTGGGGATTTAATGGTCTCTTGGTTAAATCAGTAATTATCCTTGACTTTTGCCTGGGGATTGAGGCAGCTGACTTTTATTTAAGGAAATGATGATTTTGGGATGGTGTAGTTAAGCTGTTGTGTACATCATGCTCATCTAACCCAAAGAGGATGTCCATGTAATGGCTCTCATCCCAGAGACTTTGCATTGCCTGTAGAGAAGGTGGACTTGAGCAATCTGGGTGAATGGGGATGTTTCACCATTGGTCAGGGAGGTGTACTGCAGCTCTTCTGTCTGTCCTCTGCTGGTTATGAAATGGATGTTGGTGGTTCAACAAGGCTGGGTGGACCAAGCAGGGTTCACTGTAACTGTGCTGGAACTGTCCCTGTTGCATGTGATGTTAGAGGTGACATTGCACATGAGGCAGGCTGCTTTTGTTCAGCTCAACTTGTTTTGGGCCAAATGACTTGGCATGAGACACTATTTGCCATGAAATCATCAGAAATTAATGTACGAGAGACAAAAAATGAAAATACTATAAGGCAAGCAAATGCTTGTTTCCTTTTGTAACTGAAAGGGTTTACAGATCAAAAACTGAAATGAAAGAAGGCAGAAGGCTGCTTATTTTTTACTCTTTAAAGTCATTGTTGCTACATAAGACTGAAATAAATGTCCTTGCCATGCTGTAGATGTTGTTGGAATGATAAATCTTTTTCAAAAAACAATTTTAATTTAGGAGAATAACTTATGTGACTTTGAGCTGTTGCATAAAATTGCCTTTGCTGGTTTGTTTTTCTTGGGTTTTTTTGTTGCTGCTTTTTTAACTGAATACATTTTTTTTTGTTTCTTTAAACGATGTCCTGTAACTTCAGCAGCCATAGCAGCCTCTGGCTATTATTTCCCTTGTAAATCAATTTTGCATTTTCATAGTGCTGCTGTTTCAAAAATGGAGTCGGTCATTGTTTTGGTATTGACTTAGAAGAATGCAATCTATATTATTTAATAACATGGCTTCCTGTTACATCACAGGCTTTTCTTCAAGCTATGTTTTGAAATACTGGTTGCTGTTTTGAGAGATCATGGTAGGTGGTCATGTGGCTTCTGGCAGGGTTCTCTGGGGGGGGAGTAGTTGTTTTTTGTGTAGCATTTTTTGGCAGATGAAGATGAGTAAAAGCTACTTGACCCTTAGGGAAAAATCAGTCACTTACTCATTGTGTGTTAACGTTAAATCTGTTTGTCACGCAGTCTACTCTGCTTCACATATAAACTTTGAATCACTTGTCATATGAGGAAACACTCTTGTTTCTGTTTGATATCCATGATAACACCAAGTCATTCTACATCATTGCAAATGAGATTTTGAGGTATTTCTTCTAAAGATATCCTAGCAAGTACATGGCTGTTTCATTAATAATTTGTGGTTTGGATTATTGGTTAAGACAAACCAATTTTAATAAATCTAGTTAGATATCAAAGCATCTTTAGTTATGGCATGCTCTTAATCTAGACTATGGGTAGTAGTATGGTGTATCTTCAAAATCATCAGTAAACTGGGAAATGTTGACTATTAAAAAGTTGAGATTTTCTTCAGATTGATTGAAAAGTTGAGTGAAAGAAGTTGAAAGATAGTGATAATGAAAGAAGACTTGAGAGTCTCAAACCTCAGTGTGAGGGCTCCTAGTTGTTATTTTCACCCCCTGGGTCTTCACAGTGTGGTAAACGTGATATACATGTCTCTTGAGGACTCTGGGAGCATATTGAATGTAATATGGGTCTTAGGGTAGCAATGACAGTTCTACTTTACAAGGATGCAATCAGCTGTTACAAAGTGCTAAATAGGGAAGTATGATAATAGCTTCATTCACTGTTCTACTGTCTTAAACTCTTCTGGTCTTGTCTAGGAAGAAGCTCTTTTCTTGCCCTTGCATTGTTTAACTTGTTAAAATCCTAGTGACATCAAAGCAGCACGTAGTTTTCATGCGAGTTAGCATGTTGAGGTGAAGATCAGCAAATCACGAACTAGTGTGAGAGCTCCAGCTTGCTCTGTGGGCTTTCACGTTGTGTTTTCTAGACCCACAGCAGCTTTTTCCCCTTGTGCAGTCAGAACCTCCTGAAGCTGCTTCTCTGGCTCAATACGTGCCGGTTTTGAATACCTTGGAGTTGATGGCAGCTTACCTGCTGCTCTTATTGTTGCTGAGCTGCCCTGGATGAGTACTTAGCATAGTGTGGTGTTCATGGTAGCTGGCACTCCAGTCAAGAGCTGAACTTGTGTTTGCAGATGCACAGTAAATGTGTGTTCTGGAAGTGGGGTGCTTACCACCCAACCAAGTGTTCCTGTGTGGGTCCTTTTGGATGGTACACAGAATGCAAAATAGAGAAGTTTACTCATTGGGCAAACCTTGCTTTACTTGCTTTAATACAATAAAAACAAGAAAAGAAAAATAAAATTTGAACTATTCCCTTCCCCCTCCAAATGTGGACTGGCTTTTGTTAAATAATTGCTTTTTTGATAGCTCTAGAAAATTTTGAGGGAATGCTGTGGAAGTGATTTGGTACTGAAGTTGTCTGATTCAAATAATTTCTAGATCACTGAAAATTGTAAGTTGGTTAGATTCAGAGAGATTGCTGATATTAACAAAGTTGTTTCATATAATCCCGTATCCCAGTACTTCCTTAGTACTTAGTACTTCCATATGACATTTTAGTCTTTCTGAATTTATATACAAAAAACTTTGTATTTATAAGGAGCATCAGTAAGGCCACAAAGTCAAGTATTTGAAAGCTGGGTAGTGCTTTCCAAAGAAAATACCCTGGACTTTAAAAATAAAAACTAAACTATAGCATCAGGAAGTATACTTATGAGCCCTCACGTCAGGAAGAGTAGGAGTGTTTTGGCTCAGATGCTTCAGATCTAGCAGGCACTTAGCAGAGACAACCTTCAGCCTAACATATGAAAAATTAGGTGAAATTGAAAATAGGGTTTTGGGACGGAAACAGCGGACAATACGAGGCAGTGCATCCAGCTCTGTCTAGAACTGGATACAATGACACAAAAGTAGTGACCTGGCCAAGTACCTTTGTGCTTTCCTGACTCAGATACGCAGCCATTTTTAGGAGTGCTGATGAATTGCATAACAATTTCTCCAGGCTCCTGGTCAATGCTGAAACAGGAGTAAGACACAATCTAAGCCACCTCTCTTTTAATATACCAATTGTTGCTACACAATGGACAACCTACTCTATTTGCTGTGCATCCTACACCGCCAAAACCAAACAAAAAAACCCTCAGAATATAAAAACTTTATTTGAAAATTGCATTATATAGTAACCTTAAGAGGGTAAGAGTGAGTAATTTTTTATGATTGTTTTCAGCATTGCTGTCTGCAATTTCTTTGATGGTGCTGAAACTTAGGGTGCAAGGAGCTGTGTATGAAATTAATACCTGTCACTCCCATGTTAACAGGAATACATTAGCCCTTCTGATGTAGTATTACTGCCATGATAAATGAATAACTAGTCAAATAGATACCTATTGTTATTAAATTGTGATAGTGCCCACAACAAGCCCATCATTCTCTTTCAGATCTTGAATGAAGCATTGTACTGAATACCAAGTTAAGCAGAAATTGTCTTCTCAATGTTCACAGTTAGTCTGCACAATTTCTGGCTTTCAGTGGCAGTTTTCTTTAGATATCTATCTGTCTAAAAGTAAATGCAAAGGCAAAACTCTTCCGGTGACTATTTTTTTTTAGTTGGATGTCATGGTAGAAAGCAGAAGTTGTTCATTGTCTTTAATTCATTTTACTAAATGGAAGCTCTTGTCTCTTAGGGCAAACTCCCTTTTATTTTTGCACCAAAGGTTGTGGAATTTTCTTATTCCTGAAATTATTGAGGTTGCAAAAATATCTGTGGGGGTTCCCCCCTCTCCCCTCCACCCATTCCCATTGAGGGACATAATACTGAATACAAATTAGATTTCTTACTGGCATGCTGATTGTTATGGATTGACTATCCAGAGCTATTTGTCTTTGATGCGTAGCTGACTTGGCATTCAAAGGACACGTGCATGTTTCGTGTTAAATGGCTTAAGGACTGGAGTGACACAGTTGGAGAGCTTGGCAGATACCTCTGCATGTGCATGATTTGGAACAAAAAACTCCATCTTCTAAGACCAAGTGTCCAAAGTAGATTGCTCAGTCAAATTTTCATATTTTTATTGCAAAGAATTAATCCTGAGCAGCTGAGGAAGAAAAATGAAGTTGTGTTACATGCTTTAATAATGGCTTGTACAATGTTTTATAAAGCAAACTGTGCCTGTAGCCAGCAAAACCCTCTTTATATGTTTGACTTGTTCCGTATCAATCTGGTTCTGGTAGTGAGAGGGGGAAAAAAGAAAAAAAGAAAAAAAAGAACAGAAGAACTTGTGGGTTTTTAAAATAAGTTAAAAAAAAACAAAAAACAAAACACACAAAAAAAAACCAAAAACCAACAAAAAAACAAAACCAGAAACCAAACCCAGTGCTCTGGCAGTCAGGCTCCCCCTTCTTTTATTTTTTTAAACTCTGTTTCAAACTTTGTTTTGCAGCATGCAGTGAGATTGAATACATCTGTGCAGTGCTAGCATGAGTGAGTCAGCTCAAAAACAGGTTAGTTTAAAAAAAAATAAAATCTTGAAATTAATCCAGGTAGCTTCCTAGTTAAAACATATCAAATAACATAAAGCATCTGAACTCAAGACAGCTCAGTTTAACTATATAAGATGTTTAAGTTGTAAAACAACAGGAGGGGGTTTTTTATAGGTGCCTCCATAATTTGCCCTTAGGTGGCAGAGGGGCAGTGTGGGTTCCCTTTTTACATCAGATATTTTCCTGTGGGCCAAGCACTTTGGGAAAAACTGAAATACTGCTTCCTCTTTAAATGGGTGTTTACACTCTTTCTGTGAGTTTGCTCAAGTTTAGATGTTTTTAAACAGCAGTGTCCCTAATTTTACATGCCCAAAGATGACAATTGATTAAGAGCTAGATTTCAAATACTGTTTAGTTCTTCTCAAGCACTGTGCCATTCAAAGTGGAAATTTCTGCTGACTGATCAGCAGAAAAGGCTCTTTTTCTTGCCATTCCTAATGGGAGTGTTTTATGGTGTGTCAGTGCTTCTAATAAAATCAAGTGACTTCTGATGTATTGTCAGAGGGATCCTGTGTGCTTCAAAATATTTTAAGTCTGAAAGTCTCCTATTGCCTGGATCAAGACACTTTTTCTTCAATGATGGACCCAAAATGGCTAATGGAGACCATGAAGCAAAGTGGGGTCTTTTCTATACCAGAAAAGTGTCGTCCAGCAAGGGCGGTCAACATTTCAGTCCTATGCTTTGTGAAATCTTTGCTTAGATATGAAGATTGCCAAATCTCTCCTCAGTTGGTAAACACATACGATGGAAGTCGGCATGAAACAGAGGGAGAGCTCTGAGTGGAGATGCAGGAGGTAGGAGCACTGTGCTCTGTAAGCAAAGCGAGCAGGAGCCCAAGCTCACCCAGTGGTTCCAGTGCCAACAGCTTCAGCTGCTTCGTCTTTTCCTATAGCTGGAAAAATACTCTGCCTAGCTCATGTGACTTGGCAGTGCTGGGTTAACTGTTGGACTTGATGATCTTAAAGGTCTTTTACAACCAAAATGATTCTGTGATTCTTTGTGTATCTGCAGAACAGCGCGCATGTGGACAACCCTTTTCAAGAACTTCAGTTGCTATATGGCACTTGTCTCTAAGCTTGGGTCTGTGAACTGTTTCACAGGAGCCCACAAGACAACAAAGTATAATGTTCTTATTTTCCCAATATTTGTGTTAGGAGATCCTGTCTATCCACTGGATGAATTGTTTCCTTGTTGAAAAGGGTTGAAATCTTCACCTTTGTAGGGGGTGGTGGTTGAAATAATTTAAAAAAAAAAATAAAATCAGATATATTGCTTCCTTTTCTATTAATAATGGCTATTGTGTTGGATAAGACTCTACTGTATGTGCAATGTTGACTCAAAAGAATTAGCTAATGGTAGGAGTAAGAATAACAATGTCATCTTTATAACCTGGGTTAGCCTTTAACAAGAAAAAGTAGCTTGAGGTATACCATGTAACACTAGTGTCTGGCTACTATCAAACATTCTGCAAACGTATAGTAACAAGTATTGTGTGCAGTAAATTTATCTTTGTAGTAGAAACCTGGTGTTGTTGCTATTCCCAAGGGTAAGCTGAATTACATTATTACCAAGGCTGAGCTAACAGAGCTTTGCTTATAGTGTATCTACAGACAAGAGGGTTCTTCACAGAGGGGTGACCTTTGCTGTATTTTGGTTTCAGATTTCACAGGGACCTATTTCAAAGTTTTTAGCTTGAGTCCACACCCTGCTGGTAGTAGCTATAAAACTCTCTTTGAAGAAGGTTTGAGAGGGGAAAAAAAAAGTCTGCCCTTTATTACTTTAATAAAGTTAGATAAAGGTCATTTGTTTATTCCTTTTGTAATATACTCAGCTGCCACTGCTACTTGTCAATATAACTGATAATTCAAAGATTAAATTAAAGCTACAGAATTACCAGTTACAGTGTGCAAATGCATAATGTAAGTAATTCTTTTTTTATGACTGTGTATTAGTTAACTTGAAGAATGTGTACTAGCATATATTTGTACCGGGGAAGCTATTATGGTTGACACAGCATAATGTAAAGTACTCCCTCCAAGGTTATTCCACCCTTTCTCTAAACTTTTTCTGGGCCCCACTCTCTCTCTCCAAAACCAATTTAAAGAAACAAAATAAAGCCCAGTAATCCTATTTAAGAACCCAGTCCAATGAGAACTCTGCATGCCACTGTTCCAATAAATATAATCGCCCATTTAATACAGTCAGTCCTCTCTAGGACTCTGATTTCCATCTGAGTAAAATATGTGGGTTGTACGTTACAACCAAGCTAGAGGGGGCATCGTCCTCTTCCCGTCTGGCCATGTGGTCCTGCCCCATCCTCTCTTGTGTAAGCCCTGCTGCTTGCTGAAGTTCTGCAATTCACTGTGAATTGCAGCAGAATACTTCCTCTCCCTGCTGTCTGCATTAACTCTCTTTGAGTTGAATTAGCACAAGAGAGGATTGAGTTGAACGCCAGAGTGGGTGCGAGGTGTCGAAGACAGGGGTGAGAACCTGTGGGGAAGGGGGAACAGGGAGATGGGGGACTGCCAGCAACAAGCTTCAGGTTGCCTCCAGTCCCTTAATCCTTGGCTGGTGGCAGCTCTGCAGAGTCCTGCCTGCAGTACTGGGAGACAGTGCAAACATGGAGTGGAAGGTGTTTGTGAGTTGAGCCTTCTGCGAGGGGATTTGTTTGGAAGAATGAAAAAGCTGTTTCTTGAGGCTTTGAGATAGGATGTGGCAGCCACTAGGTTGCAAGGTTCCCCCTACCCTGCCAGGACTCTCAAAACCTGAGGATGAATGGTCATGTTCAAAGGGAGGCTCTTTGTGATAAATGCAGTGTTTTGGAGAAAGTACATAGATTTTGAAATTATTTTAATTAAAATAATCCCAGTGTGCTGGATGGAGCCGCTCTTTGGCTCCCATGTCATGCAACCATATCCCAGCTCCATGAAGCTGCCAGGGAGTGACAATCCTGGGTGGTGTGGAGGTGTTGAGTGCTTGGGGTTGTTGTCTGTAACAGCCTTTGCTTGTCTCCAGAGCCTGCAGTATCTGTGCACAGCAGAAGATGTGCAGCTGAATTTTATATTGTACAATTAAAAGGTTTGCACTGTTGAACAGTGTGTACTATTGTAGTTGTGTGGGGTTTTGTTCTGTTTCATAGTTATGCATAAGAAATGGCAGTTAAATATTGGTATAGGAAAACTTTATAATGTCAGGTAGACCATAGTGTCTAGAGGTTCAAGGAAGTATAGAATAAATTATTTCTTTGGTGAGAGGAACAGATGAGGTTGCACTTGGTTCTAGTAATGAACTTATGCATATGTTTACAAGATTATTTATATATCAAGAAGTAAGAATTACATTGAGGAAAATGTATACAAATAAGTTGTTTAGCATGATTCACTCTGCTTTCTGAAATGTTGTGTAACTATAACTTGCAGTCTCTTAGATGCCTTTGAAAATGCTATTGCTGTCTTCTACTTCTATCCAGGTTCTCATCGGTTAAATGATGTGTAAGAAAACACAATGTTGCTACCAACAATTTTGGCAGAAGAATTGTTTTAGAAGTGTAAAGCTGAGTTTCCAAAAGCAGAAAGCTGTTTGCTGTTTTTGAGTTGACTGAAATTGTTCCAGTTAGTCTCTGTGCAGGTGGCGAATGATACAAATTCACAGCGTGAAGAGCTGCCTGCAGATAGCACTTTATGGTCTTCAGTGCTGGGTCCTCCTAGCTTTTTCCTGGGCCCCTCTCTTTTTCCTTTTTTTTTTTTTTTTCTTCCCCAACTGCAATAAAACATTGCCTTCAAAAGTTTTTATTTTCGTTGTTTGATGTGATATGCAGGCTTCAGTGTAGATACTTAAGGAGTCTTATCAAAGTAATACTGGCTCAGAGTAAAGATGCTTTAGTTAAATAGACTATGGCTGTGTTTAAAAATAACAGCTCTGGCTGTGTCAGCGCATTGGACGACCTGATACTGACTTCAACAGAAAGAGCTTCTGAAAATTACTTTGCCTGTTGCTGTATTGCTCCCAGTATGAACTTGTTTTCTCTAGGTAGGATTTTGGTGTTACATGAACCAGAACAGAGCCCTGAATTTTAAATGTGATTAGCCAAATGGCTTCAGAGAGAGCTGCTTGTATTGGGCACCTTTTAAATGCACAAACAGGAGTAGCAGCACTTGAGCTTTTGCTCAGATTGTCAAAACAGTGGTGTCTGGGGCTGGGTGTAAACACCATCCACACCTAAGCTCAGTGTTTTTGTTTTCTCGGTCGTTTGATTTCTGTAGGAAAAAGGTAGTGTGTTTACCAGCCCAGCATCTGTCTGTGTGACTGCCATGCTGGCACATGTGTAGACTGTTGTTTCCTTGTAATAGTAAAGCATGTGGAGGAGCTCGTTAGTAATTCCCATGCAATTGTCTTATCCCACCCCAGCCCTGGTTTGGCTTCAACTTCTGTTGCCTTTCTTAAGGCTTATTTCAAGCACTAGTGTTGTTGAGGAGTCTTCTTTAATGACATATTGACCATATGCAAAAAAAAAAAAAAAAAAAAAAAAAGTAAAATAATGTTTGGGTTTTCTGCCCTTTATTTTTTCTTGGCAAGGAAGACAGTATTACATTCTTGTACCAGAAGGAAGGGGATTAAGCTTACTAATAAAAAGATTTATTATCAAATGTAGTTTTTAATTTTGTCCATTGGAATTATTTTTTTTAAACTCTAACCATACCCAGATTACTGGCTTCATTCATACGGTTGTTGTATCAAGTTTGCATTCTGTCTTTGCTAAATTACAGCTCCTGAGGGTTTTCTCTTACAGTGTTTTCTTCAGCCAGGGGAAATGAGGGTATAATAAAGAGGATCTGAGGACCAGACATAATTATTCTATATAACTGAAACAAACAATGCCAGATTTGGCTGATGTTGGATTTTCCATCAATTTTTTATTATTTTCTTTTAAATTGGCATTCATTTTGCTTTAAGCAGAGTTTGAAACTGAGGTGGCTTTAGTGCCTGAAGTAATTGACCAATAGCAGATGATTTGGGCAATAATTTTAATCACCATATCCTATCTTCATGTATTTATTCTGAATTCAGGCTTATTCAGGAAGTCTCCTTGATTCAAATAGAGCAGTAAATTCAGTGGGAGACATCCAGATTCACTGAAAGGACTATAACTGAAGCCAGTATAATAGAGCTGGCTGTGCCTTCAACTCATGCTCAGCAAGAAGCAGTGCTGCTTCCTGGCACAGTGAGTACCTGACCTTCATTTCTGTTGCCTCTGACTTACTGCAACTGTCTGCTAGCTGTTAGTGTTATCTTTCACCTTCTACTACAGTTATAAAATATTATTAATTGTAATATACTAAAGCAGGGATATAACCATCAAAGTGTACTTCAGGATGAAAGCAAATTTGCCAAGAGATTCTACAAATAACTGACTGTGTCTCTCAGCCAGACTACAGTGTGAAGCAAGAAGGCAGAGTGTGCTGGTGGTTTTCTCTCTTTCTGGTGCTGAGTTCTGCCAGAAGAGGAATGACACTGAATCCATTTCTCACTGCCTCTGCTATGCCAGAACATTGGTCTTTCAGGATTAGAGAGTGTGCAATGCTGCAGTTTTCTGCAAATACTCCTCTAGGAGAGGGGAGGAAGAAAAAATAGTATTAGCTTTGATATTTACAAGCTAATCACCACAACAGTCAAGCTGATGAAGTCAAATCTGTAGCCATCTTTTTAAGGGCCTTTTAATATTTTAGTGTTTGGGGGTTATTTTTCAGCCCCTCTTGTTCTCAATAACTTTTGTGCCTTTGTGCATTGGTGAAATGGGGTGCAGCAAATTAATTATACCCAATACCAGCTTGCGAAAACACTGAAACACTTCCCCTCCCTATCTACATCTCCACATGCTCTTCAATATGCCTTGTCCACTTCCTTAATCAAATAAATGTAGGAGAGACTTTTTTAATGTTTCTTTTGTTCAGGTTTGACTACGCAAGTTTAACTGCTTTTCTTATTTTACTACCCATATTAGAAGCCACTCTCTCTGTTAAAAGTTAAAACCCTGACAGTGGCTAATCTTGGATCACTTTAGAAGATGAAAACTGGTTCTCTCATGGAGCCAATAGCTGTATGTGATTTGAGATTAGCACTTGTGGTGCATTAGTCCTGGGCATTATGGTCAAATTTAATGAACACAGCATTTTTAGTCTCTTTTTGTACTGTAATATGCATGTGGTTCAATAGGATTCTGCGTGATGAAAAAAGAAAGCTGACACAAGGGGTAAAACTACATGTTGCCCCAAGGATAAACTTCTGTAAATATTTCTGTGGATTACAGCAATGAATGTTACGTAAGAAAGAAAACAAAGTTTGCCCTGAAGTGCCTGAATTATTAAAGCATTTGTAAAAGTAGTATTTGTCTAGAAATTTATTGCAAAGTCCACTTCTAACCAGAGGCAAGATGAGTATGGATGTGTTGTAAAAATCATAGTCATCTACAGGAGCCTGTGGATTTTGAGGGTTGCTAGGTTGTGTAACTCAGCTTGGAAGATGTAAAAGGTTACAGCTGGTATATTCACATTATTTATTTATCTTACAGTTGTGTGAAACTAAGTTTCCTGAGAGGTCTGAGTGTCAGTATTTGGTGTAAGAGGATCTGATCACCTAGCTGTTCATTCTTTGTGATAAACTGAACTAGCACAGACTTGACCAAAAGTGTGCAGCTGGGCACCTTTCTAATTAATTCAGAGTGCTCTCTTGAGCATATTGGATAGACTGGAAGAGGTGTGTTATAAAAGCAGGACAGTAGAACTGTCTTGGTTGTGAGATGCAGTGATTTCCTTGTAGCATCTGGTGAGGTGGGAGTTTGCACTGGACTCTGATCCGCAGCTACTGAGACCTCTTCATCCACAGCATCTTTCTTTGGCTTTGTCTGCAACAGCGGAAAGGCAGGAGGCATTCACACCCCTCAGCTCTGCCAGCTGAGGCTCTCCCTTTAATCACATTCCTGCTTTGAATTGCTTTTTGGAGAACTCGCTATGGATACCAGAAGCCTTAAAACAAGGCAAACCTAAATGGGACTTGGCTGAGTAATTAAGATACCCCGGTAGAGCAGTGTGAATGGCACACTTAGGGTATTGTGTCTGCACACAAGTTTCTTGTACGGTGGGGCCTGAATCAGTAGGTCCTCTCAGCTCCATGCAGATAACACCAGGATAACAATTCTCTGGTTTGTTCTCAGCTCATTATTTAGATTGCTGTCATATTTAAATATCCATCTACATATTGGCTTAACCTCTGGAAAGACTCGGGCTGTGAAATTGTTCAGGTTTAATACAAGCTGTGTAAGTGCTGCAGTATGTTATCTTTCTCCTTTGAAGATACTTTATCCCATACTGATAAGAGAGCTGGGGGTGTTCACCCTTTCTGGGTACAGTGAAACCCTTCCTGTGAAATACCTGGCACATAGTAATTAAATGAAGGTTTTGCCAATGATTTATGAATGTGTCCAGAAACCACCTGTGTGTTTTGGGTTCTCAAGCAGTTACATTTGTTTCTCTTGCTTGTGAAGAAAATAAACAAATGCACAAACCTCTTCATTTGTTTCTCCTAATCCCTCTCCATGGATAGACTTCAGAATCAATCTAATAGAAGTGCTATCAAACTGGGTTTCTTTTATATTTGAAGAAAAAGCTTTGCTAGCAAGGCTTCTGTATAAATAGTTGGTCAGCACACGTACTCAGCAGGACTCTTCTTTTTAGTTGAGGCTGTAGCAGCTGAAGTTCAGAAGTAGTTTTCAAGCACCCCATAAAGTACATGTGGGCAGAGCTGCTCACCTGTATCACCCACCCTGACCAAGGAGCTTGGGTGAGAGTGTAGCTGAGCCTCAGTGCTGGGACACTCCAGCAGCCTCTTACTGAAACAACCTTTTCCTTGTGGAGCAGAAACAAGTGCTTTGCTCACTTCTGGGCTCAGATGGCCTTATTTATGCACTCTCAGGTTTCCTCTCTGAACAAGCCATTAGGTCTAACCGCATTTTATATCAATCTCATTCCACAACTAAAGACAGTGTTTATACAACTATATATATATTTAAAATCCTGTTGAAAAGTGTGCTGAATTCAGATGTAACGGATGTTTGAAGTTCTTGTTAAAGGTCACTTGGGCCATTTTAAATAGCTGTGAAAGAATCCAGTTGTCCAATCTTCCTGCCTCCAGAAGCAAATACAGTTATGCACCTGTTGATTAGAAATGGGCTGGTCGTGAGAGAATTTTAAATTGAAGTTCTGTTCACCTCATCTGACACTTGACTTCTTGGGATAAAAATAGGACTTTCCCTTGCTTTGATTTTTATTCTTCAACTTCTTCATCACTTCATATGACCTTTTTAATACTTTGTTTGGAAAAGATATTCTAGATAAATCAAATACCTGAGCTTTACCTATAAATGTAGGTGCTCACAAGTAGTGATCTCCTCTGAAAGAATTATTTAGTTGTGTTTTTCAAAGGTCCAGTCAAAAGATAATTTGGGGAAGTGTGTTGTTTTCAACTGTTGTTGATTTTAAGTTATTTAAGTGATAATTAACTAACCTAGCTTCAAATACTTTAATTCCTTCAATAAATACATTGCCAAGGCAATAAGCTTGGTAACAATAGACCTTTTGGGGTTTTTACTAAGAGTATGAATGCAGAGTGAGAAATTATTATATAGAGGGACAATTTTACTTAAACATTGGATTCTCTACTAATATGAACTTGTCTGATCTAGTTCAGGAGTGTGCTTGCTAGGAGAACTGTTACTAAGTACTTCAATGCCTGGATATCAAATATTATGAAAATCTTCTGGGTGTAGATGTGGAATGATGCAGTCAGTCTTTCTGTGATGTTTCTATCCTGTTCTGAAAAGAGTTTGAGTTTTATTCAAACTTTCTTGTGTTAAATGGATAGGATTTTATAACTCAGCAAGCATGAAAGAACCAACTTCTTACTCAGACTTTACTCATTTTGAATTTAGAACTTATTTTTGTTGTTGATTGATTGGGGCTTTATCAGAATTAAACTACCTTTTATGTTCTAAGCAATGCTAGAGCACGCCAGTTAAATATTTTATCAAATATTTAAGTTACCTTACTGAGAGTTCTGTAAATTGGTAAAAGACTTGAAGGATTTCATTAGTGATCAAAAACCTGGGGTTGGGTTGTTTGTTTGGTTTTTTTGTTTGTGTTTTTGGGCTTTTTTAAACTCAAAGCACTAAGAATAACTGATTCAAGTTTCTCTGGTCCTACAAGCAGAGTTGTAATAACTTTTTTAGTACTTTGAAAATTAAATTACAAGTCAGGTGCACTCCTAGATAAGCATTGTAGTGAAGAAGCTCAGTATAGACTTAGTTCTAACCTGCTCCTTTTCCTTCTCACAGCTGGTATAGCAATGAGCTGCTACAAAGCAGTGCTTTCTCAGTAACGTGTTCAGCTTTTCTTTGATAAGCAGGAGGGTATGCTTGAATTATTTTTGTGGTGGATGTGCGTGAAAGAGACTTAGAGAAAACACAGAAGATGAGTGAGTTGATTATACATAGAGAATTTTTCCTTAAACATTGGGTTCAAGATGTAGGCCACATCTGTAATCATGTTTTTAGAAATGAGTCCTTATTAAATTGATTTTCTGCCAACAGCATCTGGTTGCACTTTATGTATGTATTTTCTTTCATAATAAAAGCAAACCATGTGACATAACCCCAGTCAGATAAAAATGATTGTTTATAATACTTTGTTTATTTATATAGCACCACAAGATGAAATACAAGTTCATCTGAAAAACCTTGGAGCAGATTACAAAGGTGAGCAGATGACATCTGTATTTCCAGATGGCTGGTCTGGGGTACCATGTAGTGTGTTTAATAAGGCCTCCTTAAAAGGATATAAAAATAGTAGCTGAATTGCTAATTGAATGGGGGATAGAATTCCAGATGTGTTCATGAGTAGTGTCCCACATCCTGTAGTGGTCCTGAAGCATTTGGGGCCAGAAAGAGCAATGCTGCAGTGACAAACTTTCATAGACATGGTGCCTTTTAGGACTGGTAACAACCCCCTGGTACTTCTTGCTGCTACAAGTAAAATTTGGGGGCAACTATTTGCTTTTAATGAAACAGGCTATGCGGCAATTGTTCGCATGAATTGTTCAGACTAATTTCAACAGGTTGACCTTAATTACACTCTTAGAAGTGGCTTCTTTGCTTACAAAATGAGCTGTCTGTGGGGCTTGTGAAGAGGTCCAGCTGGGATTCACCCTTTGGGTTCAACATGGGAAACAGACAAAAGATAAAAGTTGGAAACACCTTGCAAACATCAGAGACAAGATTTCCTGTAATAAAAAGAGTACTGGACTGTGATGCCCTTGGAGGGAGCTACGGGGAGCTGCGCAGTGGGGTTTCAGCTCTTGTAATCCTTAACAACAGATCTCCTCAGCACACGCCTATTGAGGTATTTAAGGGTGTCAGCTCTGTCTTTCCCACATGCACTGGTGGAAAAAGCTGTAGATGAAGCAGTGTTTAACCAAGTGTATATGATAGTGTACTCCTCAGTTTGAGGTATTTGGAAGGAGCAATTTCCATGTATGCCAGCAGACAGTTATTTCAGAAATAGCTTCTTGTGTCAAAAACTTGATAGGAGCTTTTATGCCCTGCAAGACATTGTGTGTCAGTGAGTGGCATGCTGGGGGAGGGAGGTAAATGTCATCTAGGGTTTATGTCTCTCCTTAACAGACTCTGATCGAATGTGCCCAGGGAGAGGACATTTTGACAGTTTCTACCTAGATAAGGTAACCTTGTGGGGTTAACAGTCTGATCTGATATCCAGAGTGTTTTTCATTTTGGATTTTTTTAGTTGCTGCTTCATACACGAGAGTTGCTTAGAATAGACAGTATTCAACAGATAATACTTTATTTGACTCTCTTTCAACTGATTAGCTTATCTTTTAACAGCACAGTTTTTTTTACTCTGTCGTGAGAATGGCAATGGTCTAGAATAGATTTTTGTTGCAATACCAGAATAAAACAGAAATTTAAATACTGTGGCTATTAGACCTTTTCAAATTAGGCATCCTAATTAACAGAGCTACACATGACTGAAGTAATAAAACACCAATTACCTTTTTAGTTGCTAGGTGAAAAGGTTTTTAGTTGAGTACTGGCTTTTGCTCTGCATGATGACCCTTTAAAGGCTTTTGGGACTCTGTCCAGCTGGCAGCTTGGCATTGCTCAACAGATGTGGCTGCTCTCTGGAGAGCTGGTATGTGCTTCTAGCTTTATTAATTCCTGACATTTGTATTGATCTGTGGGCCCAAATAAAAGTGGAGTCTCATGAGGAAGTGGCATGATGTCCAAGTTTCTGTTGGTCTCTTCCTGCTATGTTCAGGATATATTTTCGTAGGTCTTAGCAGCTCTTATTTGTATTTGTACATGTGCATGTTTTACTGTTTCTTGGCTTCATGTTCCACTCTTGATGATTCATAGAACATAAAAATGCACAGAAATCATGTTCTCACTGCTTTGGAAGACATCTCCAGATAATTCTGAATGCTGCTTGTTCACAGGAAGCAAGTGGGTGTACTGGAGGAGCATTCAAGTTTCCTGAAAGTCCTCATGATTACTGAGGAGCTGCTTTGCAGCTCTTTTCTGAGAAGAGGTTTCTTTACTTCTTCCAAATATTAATAATAACTAAAATATTGAGGTTGGGAGGAAGTACATTTTCCTCTAACAAGGAGAGTTGGTGTTGAAAAAGCAACAGAAAATTTGTGCTGATGGAATAGTGTTTGATTTCTTCCGGAATTTCATTTATTCCCTCAAAAAGCAAGACTTGGTAAATTGAGATGAGTATGTGAATAAACTCGAATCACAAGTGACAGATTTTTTCCTTGGACTATAAGTCTCCCTAGATCAAATGTTTTGTGTATGGCAAGTCTTTGTGGGCCACCCATCAATGTATTATTATCAACGTTGAAGATTTTTTTAGTGCTTATCACATTTAAGAGGAAAATGGAAATGGTTCAGGAGGTCATACATCAGAACGATATGACCAGAATTTGGCATATTGGTGACACTGACAGGCTGTTGCAGGCAGTGTTTTGAAGGGTATCAGTGGAGGATGCCAGTGGGCTGTGAATTTCCCACTTCAGCCACACTCTGGCACAAATAAACATGCTAATTACTGCAACAAAGGTGCTGCACTAATGTACATTACTGACCTCGTCCCAAGGAACATACAGCACTAGCCAATTTCCGATATAATTTAGGGAAAGCATTTATTTAAATACTTACTGAAAACAGATGTTTGGGAGGCTCTAGTGGGTCTGTTAAACTCTTTAAAAAAAAATAATCTCCTGAACTGTGATTATAATAGCTGATTGTCTATATCTTTCCTATCCCTTGTCTCTTATGGCTGTGCTTTGATACTTTCAAGGGAAGCACTTGCTGGTCAAAACATGTATTCAGATTGAGACCACCCAATAGTCACTGAATAGCAGTCATGGCAGTATGTATGTTTTCATTTAGTATAAACATTTTGAACTTAATGACTTCCTGTTTCTAAGGATGAGAATAATCTTGCTTGAAAAAAGGAGGAGGAGGAATACTAAAACAGGAAACTTGAGTACATGGCTGCTTTTTGCTAGTAAGCCTATAGGTTGGTGCAAACTCAGGAGAAAGTTCACAAGATGTTATGATATTACAACTTGCAATTCCTAAGGTGTTTGTCAAGCAGTTATGGTTGTTTTCATACAAAGACCCAAACTTGTGCATTTTGCCAGACAGAAATGGAACAAGTGAGAGCTTGTTGAATGGAACAGCAAATGAGGAAGGAGCAGGTGACTGGGAAGACAGTGAGAGGAGAATGTGGATGGTGTGTTAAGTAGTGTCTTGACTTAATAATAGTGTTTCTGTTTAACTAGGTAACAAGCACCCATTTACATTTCCAAATCCAATCCGAATAGGCAAATATTACTATAAAAGAATAAAAAGAAAAGCTTAGCTAAAACCTCAAGGTTAGACTTGAGTAATGAAAACACTGAGCAGTTGGACTGTCAATTAATACTATCCTACTTTTGCTCTCTGTTGTAACTGAATTTGGTATACCAGCTCTCGGTGCGGCAGTGTTTCAGGAGCAGCATATAAAAGTGACTATTTTGTTTCTTGAGTTTGGCAGTTTTAGCAAGTGAGTTGCAAAGATCAGTAAGGGCTTATATAAATTGACTGAGGTAGATACTCAGAAAATATTACACTTCTGTAGTACTTCTTAAATTTAGATCAGAACTTGGATTAATTCTGCAGATCTTTGACATATATCTCCTGCAGTCTTCCATCTTCACTTCAAGTTCAATAAGTGCATGTTTTCTTCCTTGTTTAAAATATTTTTTTCTGAAGTGATCAAGGTGTGTACAGTGAATGCCCTTTGCCAAAGCTGAGGATCTTTAAAAAGGCAGCAACCAAGAGATGAGGAAGGGGATAGCATGGCTTGATTTAACTTGGCAAGAGCTGGGAGGGGGGAATCAAAACCAAATGAGGTCTCATCCTTTCATTCTTGAGGAAGGAACATATAAAACTAAATAACATCCTTTTTGCATAGCAATGATTTCCATTTGTACTGTTCTAACTGTACACTTGAGTATCATTTCAAAGGAGGAAAAGGACGAAAAACAATCCCCTCCCAAAAGGGCTTTGCTAGAAGTGTGCTGGAGGAGCCTGTGGAATGAGTCAGTTTGACTAAGTTACAAATAATTTTCTGTCTCAACTGAAAAAAGAAAAATAAAGAAAACCCCACTTGATTTCTGAAGAGGAAAGAAAGGTTAACTGGTCATGTTTTTATACCCTGCTAACTTCCATTTTTGAGAATGCTTAACCTGTGTTGAAGTACAATGCTCATACTGATTTGGGGGTGGGATTATGAGATTTTGACAATAATATGTGTATTGTGAGATGAAATCTCTTCCCAAGTCAAAAAGTAAAAATTTGCTTTTGGTGGGAAAATAAGTTAAAATAATTGAGGAATCTTCTAAGCTTTGCACAGTCCAGGCATTCATTAAAATAGGGATTTGTCTTCTGAATGCAAGTAAATTTAAATGTTGTTCTTGTTTATATCTTCTGCAAACTGACTGTAGCACTTACATATAGTAAATTTTAATGGTCCTGTGGGATTTTTTTATCTTCCTCTTTGAAAAGCTGGAATCCCTATGGTGAATAACAAACAAGGATTGCACCAGTAAACTTTGTTATAGTAACTATTACAGCAATATCTGACAGGATCTGTCTTTTGTCTCAACGTGGTGATCCAACCAGGCAAAACTGTGCAGCAGCAATATTTTCATTGGACTGACCCCTAAATCTCTTCCAGTTATCAATCATTTAAGAAGCTTTACTGTTTTTTTTCCTGTAGGTTTCTTCCTACCTTAAAAGTAGTATAAGCTCAGCATGAAATTTAGTATCTTGTGTTTTACCAGTAAGAGGCAAAAGGTCTCAGAAAACCAAGCCTTGGGGGAAAAGTAGAGATTACCGTGCCATAGAGCAGGTAGACGTTCTTGTTGCAGTTATAAATGAAATAGCTGCTGTCATCAGGTTGCCACTGAAATTCTTGATTTGTTCTTTTACAACTCATAGCCTATATTTCATGAGCTGTGGGATGGTCTCATTCAAAGCCTAATCTCCCCTTAATAACATTGGCTTGCAATGTATTTTAACACATGCTGAAATTGTGCTTTTTTTGGCAGTGGTATAAGGAATTTCTCTAGTACCAGGCGCAAAAGAAGATGGCAGTGGTTCCTGCTGCCTCCCTGGCATGTCTGTCCTGGAGATTCTCATCTACATCTACCTGTTCAATTTTAGCCCTTCCTTTCGTATGTCTCAATTTCTTCATGGTTTGTTTGCTGTGTAAGAAAGATGCAGTCTGAAATGAAGAAAAAACTACTTGATAAACATGCCTTGAGTGCATGTTAGGGACTCATTTCCATGGCAGGTGTTAGGAGGTTAGTTACTTTCTCTCTCTGAAGTGGTAAGTGCCCCTCATCACAGGAATTTTTTATTGAAGCCTGCCTTTATGGACATTTTGAATACAAAACCAATAATGCAGTAAACAGGGAATTGTTGCTTCTAGTGTTTTTAGCAAGGCAGTAAGTGACAATGTTCTTCTGTTTCGGTTATTAATCTCTATTGGAATATCTTAGAGGGGACATCTTGTAAGAAAACACTTTGAAACTTAAGAAGAATAAAATGATAGATAGATAGATAGATATCCCATTTAATACTGAATGGTATCTAAAGAAGTATGTTCTTGCCAAAGACAAGATCAAAATTATGACGTTTCTGCACTGTGTTTACAGCTAAAACCATCACCCTGATTTGCATTCAGTGATGCATGTGACAGGCCATTATCTGGATTATTCAATGTGTATAATTAGACATTTACTTTCTTTCCCTTTCAGAGTGAGTATCTGTGCAGGGATTTGAAAAATTGATGTAATAATATTCTGTGAACTTTTGTATAGTATTTGCAAAATTAATTTGGGAGGTTGGTCAGAAGGATTTATTTTGAAGCTTTTGTGCCTATAATATGTTCCATTGATTTACAGATAGGTATGAGCATTGGCATGTAGTCTGCAGTGGAACAATGTAGTGAAATAATATCCAGGCCTGTAGTAACATTCAGGATTTCAGGCCTGGGTTGTTATCTCTGGGCTGCTGGTCTTCAGGCAAATGCTTTTAGAAGTAGGTTCTTAACAGTGATGTTTCCAAATGCATTGGCATTTTCCTTTTGAAAAGTGTACTTGTCCCTGCCCAAGCAAAAGCAGCATGTGTGCAAATGGAGGAGCATTCTCTCTGCAGCTGAAATTAGCCTCACTCAAACACCTCTTTTGAAACTGGGTTTATTTTCAGTTCACAGTCCAGCTTTAGTTGAACATAAAGGAAACCTGGATTTATTTTGAAATGTGAATTTAAGATAACTTTTTCCTTTAAAACCCTGTGTATACCCAGGTAGAAACTGTCTTGCTTCTTTGTAAGATTAATGAAAAACAAGACTTGTTTTGTCTCTTGCAGATACATACACATGTGCAACCTCAGTTGCTAAGCTGTGGCTTGTGTGGTTAGTTGGTAGAAGGCGTGTTCCATGTCAGAGTTTCGGAAGTGCATCACATACTTTTGAAGTTTTAAATTCTCCAAAGAATTCTGATTATTTTGGCCTGAAGGAACCAATCTTACGGACTTCCCTGGCATAGCTGCCCTTTGGGTCTGTCTGTGTCCTGACAGTGATCCCTGCCCGTGGGATGCGGCATGGGCTGGAGAGAGCATCCAAAACAGCCCCGTGTCATCAGCCTCGCTGGCAGGGAGGCCCTGGGGGAATTTCTTCAAAATCTAGTACTCATTGCTGCAGGGAAACCTGCTTGGGGTTCATGGTTTGGAAACCCCACCTGAAAATCAGCACTTTTCGTCTGCCCCCTTTTGAGTTCTTCAAGATAAAGGTTTGCTGCCTCACTGGTTGGAAATTTGTTTTGCCTCTGAAAGAGGAACCATGAGAAGTGGATACTCAGATTTTGTAAGAAGTCATAGAGGAACTGTGGCATGCATGAACGAGCAGACTATATTAAGTGCCAACTGTACTGCAGGTTATTTTTAGTGTCTCTTCCTGCAGTGTTGTTGAGAGGCTGGTACCGGTGGTGAGTGGGTCTGTGCTCTTCCCCCTCGAATAGATGGTTGTGCCTTGCCTGTGAGGTTACTAGTTAAATTGCTAGTTCAGGATGCTCAAGATTCAATTCCTTAATCAGTTTGGAGGGATTTGATTCATGTGCCTTCTGCAGCTGATGCTGTGTTTGCTACAGAAGCAGCACAGACCCATAAAAGCCATCAGATTCTGCCCTGTTACCTTAGAAACTGATTTCATACCATAGCTGTGAACCAAGAATTGAGTCACTTCACATTCTCTTTTAGAAACATGTAAAATCAAATTGCACACTAGGTGCAAATATATTGGTCCTCACTTCTTTGCACATTCTTCTATTCTCTGCAGTGAATCTTCTCTTACTGTTAGTTTTCCGACTCAGATGCTCTAGAGAACAGAGCCCATTGTGCTGGGATTACTATTCATTTGATTAAGCTGCAAGGAGTTGTCATTGCTGGAAGTAAAACTTCTTTTTAGTAGCTTGCATGAAACATTCAGCTTGTGTCTCAAGAAAAGGAAGTTCAGTTGCTTAATTGATTATTGCCCATGTCTTCACTTCTAAAGGAAAAAATATTACATATGCAGGGGAAAATCTGAACAGCTTGAAATCACATAAAAGGGGGGAAAAAAGTCCTTGTTAGTGGAGGTATTACTCAATGGATATTAGATCTCCTGGAGTTTTGTTTCTGGTAAGTAGTTTGACAATGCTTCCCTAAAGCAGAGATGTGTTGAATCTTCACTGTGCTTCAGCTAATTTTAACAGCAAACCATGTTTATCCATACTGATAGTCCTTTGTAGGTTTTGGAGATGAGGAAAAACTGGGAAGGGGTAATATTATATCAGTCTAGAGACTGCCAACTCTGACTACAAGGAAGCAGAATGTTTGGTTTTGTTAGTTACATTAAGTCCTCGTTTTGTAGATGTAGAGGAGGTAAATGACGGCAAGGGAAGTATTTCTGCCCCAGCTTTGTCCCTGTAATTATGCTGGTCCGAGCATTTGCGTGATCACAGAGATTTATGCAAAACTTTAATTATTTTTGCATTGTTTTTTATATGGTGGTACTCAGGTGAGTTAATTTTGTAGTTATTTTTCATGTGGGCTTGTTGAATTACATTTTTAATTCATTTTTACCTCTATAGAGTGTATTTCCTGCTCTAACGAATTTACTGTGGTGGTGGTATGCAGCCTCCCACACTGCTATAATTGGACTTCTACTGTTTAGCATTCCAAAGGAGCCACTGAAGAGACAAGAAGATACATCATGTGATCATTAAAAAACATTGCACCTTTGAAGGGTCACTTTTTAAAATTAAATTCAGAGGTCCAGCTTGAAAATAAACAGCAGGTAGTTCTCTTTAAGCAGTCATCCCTCTACAAAGGTGTTTTTCTTCTAGTACATGTTTTCTAATTTATGTTACAATATAGTTCTACAGTGGCATTTTCCCCTTATCACAAGTATTAAATTAGGTCATTAAACTGAATTAACTTTTGAAATTAATCAAATGTTTGGGTCAAACATCACAAAGCATCGGGAATATTCAATTCCTAATTAAAAAGTTAGCTGTGTGTCATGCATTGCTCATGGCTTTCATTACTTTTCTCTAGCAAAGGGGCCAATCTGGCTTTTATTTAAACTTGATGCAGATTTCTAGTGCACGTCAAGAAGGAGCAGAGTTAAAGCTGCATAATGGCTTTTAATGATAAGCTGTAGTTCACTACCTTTGATGGAAAGAGATAGTCTGCCTTGAAAAATAGGGTTATAAAATTTACTAAAAGGGAAGTACTGTACAGCAGCTCAGATAAAACCAGATGAAAGTAGATGAGCTTTAAGAACATGTGGTTGAAAGTAAAAGGTAGTTTGAGATAGCTGTTTGTCTCCTGCAGTTTGCATTTTTTTCTGCAAGTCTCCCTCATAATATTTGTATCTGTAGTGTTGAGAGGGGAGTTGCAGAGTGGATATTTTGATGAAAAATGGAGGAACAGAGGTGCAGCAGTCCTGTGGTAGCAGTGAGCTACTAGGGGGGAAAAATACCATCAAAAAATGGGTACAACTTCAAAAATAAATGTTTGTCAACATTCCTTTGAAAAATTGTCTCTGATCTTAGTTTGGCAATAGTTCATTTTATTTGCAAACCGATTAATTTTACTGTCTAAATAAACACTTTAGCACAATTGCTGCTGTTCTAATCCATCATACACAAATTCTTGTGCTATTTGTAAGTGCTTTTGTGAAAAGAAGGTGAAAACTGATGGGAAAGATAGTAATTTATCTTTTTTTTTCTCTCTGTCTCTCTTTTTTTTTTTTTCTTCAAGGCAGCACTTGAAAATGGTAAATGAGGATGATGTATGACCTCAGTAAAGCTCACAAGGGAAATTGTGTGAGCTCCCCAGAGGCCTTTTTTTTTTTTTTTTAATGAGAAAATAAAAACTTGGAAAATAAGTGGGCAGACAAGAAGGGAAGATACTAAGGGGGGTTTCTTTGTTCATGAACAAATTTAACTTTCTTCTTAGTAAAGTAAATACAGTCCAGATGGCTGGAAAGTACAAGATACTCCCAGGGGTTAGGGTGGAGGTTGGATGAATTAAGCTTTGTAGGAGTCAAAAGTGAACAAGTGAGATACAGAGTTTAAAAAAAAAAAAAAAAAGTGTAGTTGGTTTCTATTCTTTCTCAGGTTTGAGGTCTGGATTAAGCCTTTCACAAGAATGATTAAATAATATGAAAAGGCAAAGATTCTGTTTATAGTATCAGAATAAAATATGAAGAATACTGATAAAAACCTAATTTCCACCAATGGAGTTTGTCAGTTTGTAGACAAATCTTTATCTTAACTTCCAAATACAGCTTGTTTCAATAAATAAGAATTTTGATACTTTGTAGCTGAGGAAAAGTACTGAAAGATCTATACCTGCATTTTTAGTTTTACAGCAACAGTGGCATCATGAATCCAGCTACAGCTTTATTGATGAATTAATACTGTAAGAAAATAGTACCGTGCATTTGAGGTTTGTTGTGAAATGTCTCCTGACCGTCTGTCATCAGGCACCAAGGTTCCTCATGGGAGGCTTGTGCCATCCCTTGATGTGACTGGGCTGATTTCCTCAACTGCTATTGGGACTATGCAGAAAATCCTCTCCAGCCCCTCGTCACACCAGCTGCAGGGCTTCCTTCTTATCTCCATTCTTCTCATCTCATAAAAGAGATGCTGAATGCCAGTAACTGTGCTGGAAGTGCTCAGAAGTAATGCTGCTGAAGTAGAAGGGGAGTAATGCTCCAGCTTTGTAGCTGAAAGAGAAAACTGTGTGCTAGGGCAGGTGTAGAAATGCTGTAGATTTGATGGCTTAGAAGTAAAAACAACATAGTATTAAAGGAAAATATGAGATTAGAAAGGAATCAGTGGCTGCTTAGGTGGTCAAAGTATCACATTAGCAAGCATCCCTTCATAAGAACACCTGAATGGTCATTTTTAGGAGTGAAGTGGCAAAGAAAGCTTTCAAAAAAACATACTGTTAAATTAAATGTAGTGTGAGAATATGCTAGATTTTATTGTTACCTATATGAAAAAGTATGGAAAACTTGCCTTGCTTTTTATGCTTATACAGACGACTATTGCTATGCCACTACTATAACTGCAAATGTACATACCTGGGTGAGCTGGGATGTTGGTCTTGTTTCCTCATGTGAGTGATGGAGCCCAAGGGAGCTAAAGTCTTCCTCCCTGAAATGCCTTTTCCATTCTTGAAGCTTTGATGCTGTAGTGGTGTCTTGGGCAGAGTATCAGGCAGACAGTCTGCATACAGCACCAAGAAGTTGCTTCTGGTTAGGATTTTGAGGTGATTAAAAATGTAAAAAAACTCTCTTGTGGATGTCCGGTGGAGAATAAAAAGGGCAAGATGAATGCAGGGCCAATTCCTAGTGGCAAACTAGTATATTTATGACTTTTAAGAGGCTAGCCAAAGCCATGTTTATGGACGCTTCCCCTACCAAGTGGCAATGGAAGAGAAGGAGAGGGCCAAAGTTGAAGTGTTCTAAGTGCAGGGGATGGTGCAAGGGTTGGAGGGTGGGATTTCTTACAGCCATTAGCAGTCTTGGCATTTTTGAATGAGCGTGTGTTGCTGAGGGTGGGATCCCGCAAACCACAAGGTAGGAGTGGTTGGAGTGGATGGTTTCTGGTGAAAAGCTGAGAGCAACTTTTAAAACATGGAGTGAGTATGACATTAGTAGATGAAATCTGATGACACTAATGAGATTGTGGCAAAAGCCAATGAATTGGAGTTGACAATGAAAGATTGGTAGAAAATGAGGGATTTCGTCTCGGCGGAAAGAAGAAAGCAGGAAGCCTATGCTAACAAAAGGTGAGAAGGAGTCATGCCAGGCTTTCACATTTAATTTTCACTTTAAATAGGAATGTGGATACTTTTTTTTTGTTCTTTCAGTAGAGATATTTTAAATCTGATGAGTCTGAATACCAGAATGCATACGGAGACTGCCGAAAAAGTAGAAGGGAAAAATGATTAGGATACAAGTTCAGGGGCATTAAATAGCAGCTGGAAAATGCTAGGTGGCTTTTTGTTCACAGTTATCCAAACCTTGGGTGTAGCTTGAAAATTACTTGGCTTAAATGTCTTGTATGTAGCTTAATGTATGCAATTTTGTTTTTTGGAATGGAGGCCGAAGGAGCACTGTCCACCTTCCCTTGAGAGGCTTTTGGAAGCCACAGTTAGCACTTGTATTTTGTCTGGCTTGAAGCCCCTGTCACTGTGAAAGAGATGCAATATATTAACAAATATGAATTAATGAATACAGTTTGACTAGTGCCACTCTCAGTACAGATTTACCTCATTTTAAGGGGGTGAGGGGAGCAGAGGTATGTAATGCTGAAATTATTTTTCTGAAGGCAGTTATAACTGTACACAGCATTCAGATCCTTAAGGCCGCTCAGATGACTTCTGAAACTTCCATTTCCTACTGCTTTGACTATATTTATGTGAAAATGTATAATGCATTTAAAATATCTTACCTGAAAATATTTCTGCAGTCTAACTGAGAAACAGTAAGTAGAGTAGATACTACACAGTAGCCTTATTCCTTACAACACTGAATTATTGAGCACTGAGTCTTTAGTAGTGGGATTTACCAGATTACAAAGGTGTGAATTAGCATCTTCATTTTCATATGTTTAGTTCAGCAAAGTCTTAATTAAAGCTTTTCAGATACTATTCAATAGCTTTGATTTGTAACTTTTTTCTAAAATCAGTCTCCTTTTTATTATCAAGAGTAAAGTTTCCACTGGTGGTGGTGCCAATTTAACTTGAGTATGAATGTTACATAGACTTTGCCAGGAGTTTCTTGCCATTCTGAACATTCATCTTGCTGCAGTGACTGTAAGAAAAAATAAAAACAAACTGTATTTTAATGAAAACCAGCAAATCTTTTCTTGTGTAGCTTGATATTACTGTGTTCTAACTGTGGAAATACGTGTTGTGAACTGACTATTAACTCTGCCTTGCCGTACAGTCTGCAGAGCTTGGTTGGTCTCTATAGCATCATCAGTAAGATTGAATTGAAAAGCTTTTGATGCATGTTTTTCTCTAGGATGCTGACAGTAATAAAAACAAAAAGTAGTTTGAGTAGTCTTACAAAGCTCAGTACAGATTTTGGCATATCAGCGGATGTGGTGTTTTGGTTATCTAGTTAAGGTAACAAGTGGAAAAATAATTTTTGCTGTACTATTTGTAATTAAATCAAGCTGCTTCTTTGTATAATTTATGTTTAGATCTTCAGCATCATCTAAAAAGGAGGGGATGGTTCACATGTTTGCAACATTAGAAAAGCTGAATTCTTCAAGACTTAAGAGTGTGCTGTGAATGAGGGTCAGCACTTTGAGAGTTCAGTGTGCATCTCTTTGAAAGAGATCAAGAGATGCAATAGTTCATTAAAAGACTAGTTTGAATTTTCTAGCTTCCTGTTCAGTAAATCCTGGTAAATGGCTTTGGATGTGAAAATATTATGGTAGACTTGCGATGGCCATTTTATCATTTATCATCTCAGAAGGTTAAAGTACAGTATAGATGCATTTCATGTATATTGGTGGTCACCTCTTCCTCTGCAGCATCATTGGGACTACTTTGTTGTCAAGGCCTTGGGGGCCTGGTTCTTCATCACATGGGACACTGGAGCCATGTCCCGTTGTCCTTATTGAGGAACATGGAGGATTTTTCCATGATCTCTCCTAAACGAGGGATTTAAAAATTTGAAATATTTTCATTGTAAGAGTGGCTTCCTTGACTACCAGGGTTATATTTTCTCTGCCACAGATTGTAAATACCCTCTCATGCAAGCAAAGTCTTTTAATGTCTCTATCTGAAGTTAAGAAATTTTTCTGTCTTCTCTACCATCCAAAATTCTTGATTTGTTTGGCACACTAGCTCCATAAAGCTTTGTCTTGCATGGGTTTTGTTTGTTTTGTTTTTTCCTACTGAAAACAATTTGCTCTCTTTGTAGCACATTTCAGTTTTGTTCTGTTTTTATGACTTGTTCCCCTTGCTTTCCTTCAGCTGCAACAGAGAGAATTAAGTACAGTTGTAGCTCTGATTAAAATCTTGGTTTAATTGACTTGCAAATTTGCAATGACAAATATTTGTCAGGGTGCTGATGATCTGTACCTTTTAGCATTCCTGGTGCCTTCCTGAATCCTGATAATACTCTCTGTTATTACCCTTGGCAGCATTCATTTCTTCTTTTTCTCTCTTAATAACATGAAGCTTGGAACAGGGTGTAAATTGCTTCCTCCACAATAGAGTGACTTGTTAATTAGCTGTCAGAAAATAAAGTCCCTTTGTAAGGCCTGTCTTGCTTTTTCCTTGGGGTATCTCTGGTACTTGGTGTCCGCATGCAAGGTTTGAAGGCTGGTAGACCCTGAGTACAGAGCATGCCATTGCCATAGCAATATGGTGACATTTCCAGCTTCCTTTGGGGGGATTCATAAGTCATTTGACATTGCTCAAATAATAATCCCAGATAGAGAAGCTGGGAGAGAAATCTATTCATTCAAATAGCATGAGGGATATTGTGTAAGGTACAAGGGGTATACTACTAGTAGTACTGCTTTTTCTTCCACTTGGCAGGTTGAGTAAGAACCCGTGGTTTTGTGCCGGGCTTCTTGCTAGCATTCTCTGCCTTCCTGCCAGGGAATGCTGCAGGACTTCATCTTGTTACTGATAAACTGAGTTATGGTTGGGGCCAGGGCTCTGTTTCTAATTGATAGGGATGCTAACAGTATTTTGGGAAAATTAAATAAGTAGAAATCACAGTAAAAAAGTAATTTTTTATTACACTCAGATGCTTGATAATTAAACAAAGTTCTCTCTCTTTCTGTAACCCTCTGGAAAAGTGTTCTTGTGAAGTCTCTCAGGTGCTGGGTTTTAGTAAAGATATCTTGTGGCCCTGTTATGACACTTCTGTATCTTATTATATCACCTATTTTGCATGCTGAGTGCTGAGAGTGGAAAAGATGGAAACATGGTTAGATTGTCAGTTGTTTCCAATGAAGAAATCTCTGTTTGGTGGAACTGTTTGCATTCCTGTGGTCAGTGGTATAAGGAAATACCGTGTTATGAAAAATTCCCAATTGTTTCCTTAAGGGCTCTTAGAGTTGCACAATCTTTTGATGGTTTTGTTTGTTAAAAAAAAGAAATTAGTTGCCAGCTCTTCAGTTTGGTACTCAAAATTCTCTTAAATATTTGCTAGGCATTTGCTAGGGCTTTGCTTTTTATACTCAAAGTTTGGATTCAAACCAGAGGTGTATTTTCCTAATATACACTTACTGGCTTTTGTAATACGAGAAGTTGAAAAAGGCTGTATTTTCATTCCAGGGGTGTTTCTTTGGGATGTCCGATCAGTTCCTTGACTCTATCCATCATTGTGATTACTCACAGTTTCTGGACACAGCCCTAAAATACTGCTTCTCTCAGTGGAGGAGAGCTAGCTCTCAAATAACCAAGTGGCTTTTGCACTTCAAGTCTCAAGAAGAGAAATAGTATCTCTGATACACAAATCCCTCCTGTCATACAGGCTGAAACCCTCACTTAATTTGTACTTGCATTTTCAGTATCCCGTTAGGATTTGTGTACTACGTCTGAATTCTGACACATGCATTAATTCAGATGTATTCCAATGTTTTTTTAAAACTGCTTGCATGCAATATTTGTGTTACTACTGTTGTATCTTGAGTACAAATCCATCTCTCTTCTTAATAATCCAATAATGTTTTTCAGTTATTATTTTCCCTGATTTGAGAGCTGGCTTTATGTTGTTTCTTTACTGTGTGATTGTTATTCCTTTTCAGATTTTCTTTTTCCCATTCTTGTTATAATAAGCATACTTTGTTACTGGATGCTTATTTTGGCCATACAGGCATTATTAATTAATGAATAAGAGCTGAGAACACGGCTTAAACAATGCTAAGCCCAGTGAAGACAACTGCTGGCCAGTGCCTGTGTCAGTTTCTTGCCCATATGCAAGGGGTGGGTAGAGTGGGATGGAAAGACCCTGATGGATTAAGTGGAGTGGATCAGGCCATGGCACTAAATGTCACGGTAGTGTTTTACAGTTGTTGAGGGTTTTTTGTTGTGGTTTGTTGTGGTTTTTTAGTAATGAGAAGTTTCAATTGGAGAAGGAGCTTGTGAACGTGCATTGAGTGATAGTGAGGAGAGAGGGATGTAAAGCAGCAATATATGATGTTTGGAGTGTCACTGTTCCCGACTTCAGCCATTTCCCTGCTGCCTCCTGTAGCTGAGAGCTGTAGGGGCACAGCCGAGCAAGCTGCCCATCACCTTCCTGCGGCTGTGCTGGGCACCCAGGGGTCCTGTGCAGCTAGGGGGTCTAAAACAGCATTGAACACCATCATAAATGAGCACCTTTGTGTTCTGCCGACCAAAGTTATTTGGCCCAGACTTGTCAAAACTGGGAAGAAGGATAAATCTGCATGTCTGAGTGTGGTCTACCAATGCCCCCTAGAAATAGTAACTGCTAGCCTGCAAGATGGGATCTTTTCTTGTGGATGATGGCTACGCTTAAAATAACCTATCAGGAACTTGCATAGAAATAGCATTCCCTTATCTCTACTAGTGTGAAGTAGATGAAAAATAAACCGTACTCATGCCAAGAATAAACAGTCACGTTCAAGTGTTTAAATTCCTGATGCTATGGAGGGCTCCTGCTCTAACATGACATTTTGATGCCAATAGGCTTCCTCCTCTTTCCCCAGTTGCGGCCATCGCTTTGTGTGCTCTTCCAGGGAGCAGCTGGCAGGACAGCAAAATAAGAAAATATGCCCAAGCCCTGCACAGAGCACCTGACCAGAGCCAGTTCTGCCCCTAAGTCTGTATTTCTGTCCAGTCTAAAAGTAGATGAAATAATTTTGTGGCTGTTTGCCTGTATTAATACTGTATATAAGTACATAGTTCATTCGTAAATATGAACTTGCTGAAAATAATGCCATATTTATGACAACATTTCTTATTCAAGTGAGCATGGAACCGACTTTGTAACAAAGCAATTCATGAAAAATATGCAATTTTAGCACAGATGCAGTAGCATCTTTTTTTAAGCATTGTTTTCTTGGAAGTTTTTTCTTCAGAGTGTTTTGTAAAAATAATGACTAAGGGTAATTTTGTATAGTTCTACATGCCTTCTTTTTGTGCATGCTGTGTTTTCAGAAGTCAGTTCTTTACTGCTGGAATTCATAGAGTTGAATAATCCAGCCTTCAGTGTGGTGGGGAATGGGATAGCCAGCCTACTGAACTGTTGTAACTGGTGAAGTATGTGTAGTACAATATACTGAGAAGACCTAAACAGTAATGCTTGAGGATATGTTATTGAAGTCATGAAAGAGTAAAAAGAAATAGCTGGTGATAGTTGAAACCATGGTGATGTTACAACCTGATGAATAAAAATGGGTTTACAGATGGGTGAGAAGTACTGCCTGTGCCTGACGGTAGGCTGAGCACAGTGATTTTCACAGTGCATTCAGTGTCTGATTTGCAATGTATTGATCTTAAAAAAGAAAATGCAAGTGTATGTTTTGTTTGCATGTATGAAATCGAGTCTGTCCCTGTCCTCCAGGAAAAAACTGCTTTTCCTTGGAGGACTAGTTGAGGGGAAAGGGAAGATGATGGAAACAGATTTGTCAGGTTAGACTGAGGATCACTTGTGCTCAAAGACTGAGAATACAAAAGATGATGCAAGTAAACAATTACTATTTTATTTACTCATTTTACTTTCATGTTAGAAGATAAAGGCAAGAGGAAAACCTGTAGCTGCTCAGTGGTGGGAAAGGGTCAGAGCAAGGCGGTTGTTTCCTTATGAACTTTGCACTGGGGCAGCTGTCAGCCTTCAAAGAGTTGTATTGTGTTCCTTCCCCTGGCTCCCCACCCCACCAGGGCCTGCCCACTAGCAGCGTAGCAGCCGCTCTAGACTTCATCTTCTGCTGGGCTGGAAGAGGAGTTGTGGGTTGTGGCTGTTATGCTCTAGTTAAAAAATGCAGCAGGTAGGCTGGAGCTGGCTTTCTGTTTTGGAACCCAGTGTGCATGAGGTAAAATAGCCTGATTCCCATCTAGGAGCTCTTAAATAAGGCATCTATGGGATATTTATATATGAAAAATTGATTATATGGTAGCAAAATGCAATACAATTAAATATTCTAAAGAGTTCAAGAAAGTAAATGTTAATGATTTCTTGAGTTTTAAGTGTACAGTATATTCCAGTAATATTGAAAAGCCTACCAGGAGTCAGTAATCTTTCTTCTGTTTTACAGGTCAACTATATTACTAGAACAAAGGAGAACTCTGGAAAAACTCAAGGTACCTAAAGCATTTTACTGTCTGAATTCTTGGCTGTCTTCTTGCTCATTATTTACTGTAATGACTTTAAGGAGGAGTGTCCTTTTTCAGACACTTCTGAGTATTGTGTCTTATAAGTGTTACTGTGGTATAGCTAGTATATATTTTGTTGTGGTCTTCATTTTTATAATAAAAGGCAGCAAACATTCCTGCAGTGCAGTCTTTTAGGGATTTTAGTGCCTAATCTCTTATCTGAAGTGTTGTGGGATTTTTTCCCACCATTGTTTTCTACAGCTCCTCAGTCCTTGATTAAACTAATACAGTGTTACAATTTATGTGTTCATTCCTGTTATGCAACTAAAAAGACTATATTAAAATAATGTTGTTGCTAACACCTGACTAGGATTCTTTCTGGGGAATTTTTTTGAGTTGGAGAAAGTTTAGTTCCTTTTTTCTTTTTGCTGTGATTATTTTCTGTTAAATGCTACCCATACCTTGCAACTGCAAGATTATTAGGCAGAAGCAAGGATGGAATAAAAACATCATTTTATCAAAGTGTGAAGACAATGGCTTTTCTTAATAAAAGCTAACTGCATACTACTGTCCACCTCAAATTGAATAGTGCTGAGCTGCCTCCTTCCACTGAGAGTGTATGAAATTGTGACTTGGGTGATGATGTAGTGATCTGTGGAGCTTTCTGCCCCCTTAGAAAGTTACTAAGCTTGCATATTTTTAGCTGTGCAAGTTGCTCATGCAACATGTGCAGAAGCAGTTTGCTATACATAAGAGTATGATTTATGTAGAGGTAATTCCTCAAATTTCCCACTTTCATGCAGCTTTGGTGCATACGGATGTCAAGTATTTATTTAATTGTTTTGATTGAGGGGAAAGAAAAATTGATATTTTCTTCTTAATTTGTGTCTTCAAAAGTGTGGAAATCTAAAAGAAAGGGCAGAGTAACTTAAAGTGCTGGTGAAAAAGAAATGAGTCTGTTCTTGGCCTGCCAGTGGATAGTTATGCTGATGTTACAGGTGACACAGAATGTATCAGATTACTTATTTGCACAGAAGTGAAAATGCAGGAGAGAAATCCTGTCCCAGAGCAAAATAACAATATTGGCCATGACACATTAATCAATAATATCTTTCATTTCAATAAATGGAGTAATTTTTTAGTCTTTTGGCTTTGCTTTCAGATAGTTCAGATGATCACTTCCACCTTTTAAATTGAGGTCTTCTGTTAAAAGGCAAGTTGTTTTTCTGGAAAATTGGGAGACTGCTGAACATGGAGCACCAGTGTGGCTACGTTCCCTTTGGTGCTCTACTTGCCTCTCCTACAGGCTCCTAGTAAGATGAGAAGCTGGCAAAAAGCATAAAAAGGAATTCATATGTGACTGGAAAAAAGATACGAGTCTCAGATAATTTTTTTTTTTATCTGGCGTCTCCAATGCTGAGGGAGAGGTTCCTATCTTTTTGCCCAATTTAGACATGAGATTTTACTGGGGACGTCTTTTTGCCCCTCACTGTGCAAAACCTGTCAGATCCTTTTCCTGACACTTTCTCCCCCATCAGTCCCTCAGACAAACTTCAAAAGAGATTTTTCCCTATTTCAAAAGGAACCAGACATGGCCTTTCTAACTCACCCTGCATTTGAAGCATTGATAAGTAACATGTGGCTGGCTCTGAACTGCTGACTTTCCCAGCCATTTGAGAAAACACTGTTAATCGTTAAGTTTTAAAAAATGATAGGTTTGTTCTTCCTTCTTTGCAATTACTTTTTTTGGGGTGTAATATATCCCAAGAGTTTAGATTATCTTCTGTCTGAAGCAGTCAGAATTCACTACTGTCTTTGTGATTAACACATATTGAAAAGAAAATGTCAGACTTTTAAAACTTTTCCATATGGAAAGGGTTTCTTTATTCATAATCTGTGGCATGCTGTTTAAGCTGTAACTTTTTTTTTTTTTTTAATGCCTTTGGATCATCACTGTTTGGAACATTTATTTCAGGAGTACCCTAGCAGAAAGAAAAATATTATTTTTAAAACTTGTGACTGAGTAAGAGGAGCCTGGAATCAAAATCCACTGTCTTGTGTGATTGTTTAAACCTGCTATGCAGTTTGGCAAAGGTATGAGCTGAGAGGTCTTTTCCATAAAATGGAGCTGAGGCTTCATCTTCAAAGAGTGGGTATGCCTGAGGACAGCCTCTGGTCCTTTTAATAAGAGTAGAGCTTACTTGAAAGACAAGGCTGCGGATGAAGAAGAATGTAACCTGAGGGTTTATGAGCTTATTCAATAACTTCAGTCTGGTGCTCGCATTATACCGGTGGGAGAACAGAGTAGAATGACTGCCTGTTTGTTTCCTGCTCTAAGGAACAGTCTGAAAGCAAATGGTACAAATATACACTAAGATGCAAGATAAATCTAAACCTCTATTCAATTTTATCACTCAAATTGATTTTTTTTTCTTTAAAAAAATATAATAAAAGTCCTAAGCTTTCCCTGAAAGAGAGGCTGGCAGCATTACCCTGAACCATTTAATCTGGCTAAATAAAATTCAGCATTTAGCTGTTGAGCAAGCTGTGCTTGGGCTCAGGCCTTGAACTGTTAAAACATTTGAGGGACCTGATAGGGCCATTTTCTGAAACTATCTCACAAAACTCTAGTTTAGGATTCAGCAAGTTTGTAAAGCTGATTTTATCTTTAATGCTTTTTTTTATGCCTTTCTCTGATGTGAATCACATTTCTATGCCCCAGGTATCATTACTCATTTTGGTAGAAATTAGACTTTTACAGGCTCTTACACACAGTACTGAGCAAGAGGTCAGGATAGGACAGAGTAGGACAGTTAGCTGTATTTTTGCCTATTGACCAATGTAGAGTTGACCAGAATTTTTGTCTCTACCCTACTGAAAGTGTGTCCCCCAAGTGCACATACACACACGGTGGGGGTGTATCTGTTTTACAGGATGACTGTGATGCACTGGTGAAGGTCATGTTTCTAACCAGGCTGCTGTAGTTCTGGTGCTTTTGAGCCCCTGGGTTTTCTGAGCCTAGAAAGAGGTTGGTGCTTTTGAGCCCCTGGGTTTTCTGAGCCTAGAAAGAGGTTGGATGTTGTTTGTTGGGACTATTTTAAGCATGCTTTGAGTGCTTCCCCCCTACCCCCAAATGCATCTTTGAACATGTCTGTCTCCATTTTCCAACCAGTCCTCATCTTTCTAGTCAGCAAGGACTCCATTTAGGCACACATTTCGAGGCTTGAGCAAGGGAAGCTGTTTAGTGTTTTCTTCTGGGTCTACTGCATTTCTTGCAAACATGGAGAGATTATATTCTGTCTTCTGTCAGTTAGCAGCCCTGACAGGACCATACTTCAGTGCCCTAGAGACCTGGGAGCTTCCTGTTAAATGTCACTTGATTATCCCTTCTGAGCCCCATGGTCAGGTTGAACTTTCTTATTTTAGCCAGTTTTTTAACTGGGGCCATTTAAGTTGCCCAGATGAGGGCTCTTCATACTGATAATCCTGATGAAGCAGAATATGTGATATGAGTGTATTTCTGCTTTAAATGCCTGTTTCCAGTAAAAAAACACACAGGCTCCTGCACATATTCATAAAATCATGTCATCTGATACCCTGTTCTCTACAGTGAATCAGTCTGAAGCTTTTTTGTTCCTAGCATGAGAAGCTTCAATGCAGAGTAGTCTGAGTCGTTGACTTAAATCTTCTCACTAATTATTTGTAGCTGCAGACAGTAATATTTATTTACACTGTATCTGCACTGCATTTTCCCCATTTAGATTGAAAAAATATAACTACATTTGTGAATGTGGTTGTATTTTTCTGGAGTCCTTAATTTGTTGGACTTCTTATCTCTTGGTGAAGAAACTTACTGGAACTTGATTCCTGTTTGCTTGGCTGGTCTCAGCCCTGTCCTGTACTGGACGTGACAATGGTGCAGTATCTCCTCCACCTCTCCAGCTTTCCCAGCTGGTGGTAGTTCTCAGGCTGAACTGAACTGTGACTGGTTTCATCAAAGCACTGGAGCTCTGCCCAGATACTCGTAAACAAATGAAGTACAATGTGGGATATATATTGTGCAAGCTAAAGTAATCAGAATAGAAAAAAAGACAAAATGAGATCCTATTCAATGTTTATACAGTTGTTGCCTGAAAAAGCAGTTGCTTCATTTGTTAGCTCCTGTTTCTTTATTATACATGTGAAAGGGTTGTGTGGTTGTTGATTGTGTTTTGATCTTTATTATTATTTTTAAAGCTTCATAATTTTCAATATAGATTGCTGTTACAAAGTAGAACCTGGTTCTCTGTATCCTCAGCACCAAGCTGAGCCAAAACCAGAGTTTCTTTGGCATGGCCAGTCTAAGTTGGAGCACTTGGACTGCCTCTCTCATGATGATGAAAAGCTGTAGGAGAGCTTAGTAGTAGAGGGTGAGTAAGCTTTTAAAGCAAAACAGGAAGACATGACCCTAGGATACTTTCAGAATTGCTGCTACTTCTGTGATCCATAGTAGGGAAGGCTTATATAAATTCATGCAGCATTTTAAAATGTGAATAAGGCACTTGTAAAGATCCTGCTTCCTCAGACATGCTGCTGATCCTTGGGTTTGTGCAGAGTTTCTGTAGGTATCGCTTCTGTTGCTGAGTTAGGAAAAAGACATTCAGGTTTTCCCAAGCTTTCTCAGCCAGCATATCTTTTGAGGGCATTATTTTCATAATGTTAAAATCCTGAATTGTTGATCTTGCCCCTGCATTTTTATTCCCACAAGTCCCTGTAACGTGTTGAAGAGTGCTGGATTGCTCTTTGCTGTTTTCCCTTTCCGATGCCTGTATCCTGGAAGCAGTTTGCTGGCAGCAGATAAGTTTCTGTATCTCATTCCCTGTCAAATTCTTCAGTTCGTGTGATAAAGCAGTTCCACGCAAGGCAGGAGGAGGAAGAGGACAGCATTCATGTGAAGTCTCTGATTGCAGCAGTGGCTGGAGGAGCTTAGTGGGCATTTCCAGAAGGAGTTGTAGGGACTGGATGCCACAGAGCACGGAAAAGAAGCTCTGGAGTTCACCAGGCAAAAAACATGCGCTTTTTTCAGTTGACAAAAGCAGGCTGTTACAAGTTAGTAGTACAGATTGTGTTCTCAAATCCTGTTAATTATGAATTAATGAAGAACAGCTCTGGAAAAAAGAGTATTCGGTAGCTTGTGACATGGTGATCGGATTTTCAGCTCTTTCTATGTGATGCTGGAATTAAAGCTGAACATGCGGATTCAAATTGCAGACTGGCATGTTTTAAATCAATAAGCTTATAACAACAAGAGAACAGATCTAGCTTTAAAATTAAATATTGTTTCCAAATGCAAAACCATTCTATTTTGCTAGTATTGTAGCTATTAACAAAATGAGTTTAAATGTCTCACCCTATCTCGACTACATTGTACTTAATTTTTTTTAATTGTTTCTCAGCTTAGGAGTCAGTCTGTGCTTGAAAACTCATAAATGCTGAATCTTTGTGAGCATAAAAAAATGTAGCTACATGCATGTCAGCTCATCATTGTGACTTTACAGTGGAGATTGCTGGGTTTTTATCCAACCTAGTCTGGTTTGGCTTTATTCATAAGTCAATGAAGAATAAGTGTTTAAAAATGGAACTTTCTCCAAAGCAGTTATAGATCTTAAAACTCTCTCACTCAATACTGATTTAATAATTTCAGCAAGAGCCTGTGTTTTTAGGATTTTTCCTTCTTCACTTACTGAACTGTACTCTGTAATTATGACCTCCTTAGCAAATGTTGATACTTAGAAAGTCAGTTTAATAAATATACAGCTTTTTGTTTCCCCTCTGCTGAAGCTGGATTTACTTCTTGACAGTTCTGTTGTAATAACATGAATGTTTTCTCTTCTGCTAATGGCCAGTGACTCCTCATAGAAAATAATATGGAACTCGTTTTAAGATTTGGCTTAGTTGTGTACCTTGGCATGTCAGGTTAAAACAATGTCAGTCATTTGCAACTGATGCTCTCTTGATTCTGTTCCTTCTGAAGGCCTTCCCTGTTAACAAAGACCTTCCAACATTACAGTCTCCTCTGGTTATCAGCATGGAGTGCTAGGAAAATGTGATTTGTCTTGTGTCATATTTGGCTGGGGAGAGTCTTGGTTGGGGGGGGGATCACTAACATAGTATGAGTGCTAACCAGATTTCTTCATGCTCCGTCTGGATTTGGGAACTGTTTTCAGTGGAGAACAGTTGCTGCTATTGCCTGGCATCTCCATTTCAAGGTAGAGAGAGATTTGTATGGTTTCATGTCAAATAGTTCAGTTTGAAGTTTGTCTATGTAAGTAATTGGAGTAACCTATAATTAGTTACCTTAATTTTAAGTTCTGTTTCTCCATGTTTCTGGATTAACAGTAGCCAACTACAATTGATGATTGCTGAATCAAATGTATTTATTCTCTGCTAACCATCTTTAATTGTAAGGATAGCAGCAGATGATTTATAGTTGACATAGAACATAATTTAAGAGTGAGTTAATTCTTGTAATAAGCTGAAGCAGTCAAGACCCCAAAATTGCAATTTAACAACAGAAGAAAACCCTTTCTTTGCGTTCTCTGCAGTCTTTGAATATGTATACCTTAAATTAAGAAAAAAAAAACTATGAAACACATGGTATTATGAAACATAACTGTAATTCACAAGAGTTTCAGTCTTGCTTATAATACATGGAACAAATTGCCTTTGTATTTGGAGAACTAACCTACCAACATGTGGGTACAGAAGGAGGTAACTTCATGGATGTTTTCCAAGGCAGACATTGGTCTCTAGCCTCTGGAAGACAGTGTCTTCAGAAGGCATCAGTGATGCTCTCAGAATGTTGACATACGGGGTCTAGGATAGCAAAGCTGGTCTTACCTCGCTCCCAGTAAGTAGAAACTTGAATTACGGTTGTGTTTGGTTGAACTGAGAGTTCACTGGTAATATGAGCCAGGGAACTGAATGCTGCAATTCCCATGCCAGCCTTTTGCCTTTGGTAATCATCAAAGTGAGAGTGCTTGTTCTAAGGAAATTGAAGTCTGCAAGTAGCAAAGTCACTCTTCGGAGATTGAATTAAAAGTTGGATAAAAAACACCTGTCAAAGACTTATGATTTTTTTTTTTCTTTTTTGTTGCTACTTTTTAAGTGAGAAGGTGGTTTTATAGCAGAGTTAAGGAATCTCTTAAAAACAAGGAGGCATCTTTCAAAACTTTAAATGGTGTCCAAAGAAAATAGAAAGGAAGAAAACACACAAAAAAAAAACCCTCTCACAAATTAAATTTTAAAGTATAATAAGTCTGTCCAAAAGATATTCTCAGAAATAACTTGCTAAAGATGCAAGAGCCTACAATAAATCATTTAAATTGAATAATTTCAAGTACAGCAGAAATTGACATTCTGCCAGACAGACTGGAGAGCTGATAGATAAGTTAGTTAGAGAAGATAAGGTGCAGAATGAAAGCAAAAGCATTTGTATGCAAGTAGACTTTCCTGAGAGGTTTTCATTTTTGCTCCACAGGTGATGTTTTGAGAATTGGTCTCAAACTGGAATGTTTGTAGAAGATACACTTTTAGAACCTCAAAAAAAAAAGAAAATAAAATAAAAGAAAAAAGGTAGTAAATTTCCAGGAGTAGGTAACGTGCCCAACAGATCTTAAGGTAACTGCATGTGACAAGACTGATCTGGTAACTGTGATCTGTTACTCAAGGATCAGAAGCAGGAAAACAGGCAAACACAATTTCCATATATTAAAAGCATTTCAAAAGTAGGGCACAACAGACCAGCAGGTCTGTGCAGACAAGTTGGTATGTGTGATTAGAAACAAATAAAAACCACAGAAGACGTAAATGTGTGCATACATTGTATATCTCATGCTTTTGAGAAACGTGCATGTGTACATTTGGAGTAGATGGTCTGTAGCCTAATGGTGGACGTGCAGTTAATTCGGTCTCTTTCCTCCACTTCAGCTTGCAGAACTGAAACTGAAATGTAATTTAATGGAAAAGTTAAATGCGAGAAAGCAATTATTTTTTCTGTAATTGTGACTTTGCGAAGAATATAGTTAATGTCAAATGTTAATGTTGTGTATGGGTCAAATACATTTTAAGTTTCTTCATTGTAAAAAGTTCGCATTGGGATTGAATGTAGGTTGTTTTTTTTCCTCAAAAGTTCATCATAGGTTTCTGAATTTTAGGATCTGGGGGCGGAAATGAGCATTTTAAGAGAAAATAAAAGTGTGGTGTTTTTTGTTGTTGTTATTGTTTTGTTTTTCTTGTTTTAATGATGTCTCCATTGAAGAAGTTAACAGTTGCACAAAACAGTAAGGCTGTGTGCTGTGAGGATTATTTTCGGCTACTTGTCCTTAGCAGGAAGAAGCTGCATTTCACCAATTGTTTATAAAGTTGTTGATGACCTGTGAATGTTTGAAAAGATAAGAAGCTGGGGGAAAAGAAGTCTCTGTGCTGATATGGGTATAAAAAAAAAGTAATACCTTAATGAGGGTCAAATGGCTTTGAAGTGAAACAGATTTACTAGATGAGCTGAAAGGCCCTCTCCTGCATCTGTCAGATGTATACCAGTTTTGTAACAAGGAATCATAAAATGAGAAAAGGTTACCAAAGAGGTCAAGTTACTTCCCCTGAAACATTTACTTTGACCTAATTTCTCCTTAAGTCTTGGGGAGATACGCTGTAGATAAATGTATGCTGTTCTCTTTAAAGCACTTGTTATTTTGCACACATTATATCACATGGAAGAAAGCATATGTTTGTAGGTGGGTACTGATAAGCTTGTCTGATTTAGAAAAAGGATTCGACAATCCTTTCATCTTCACCATAACTTAGTGTTGCATGTTTGCCATGAATCATGCCTCAGAAGATCTAGCTGTGGTATGCGGAGGTGAATTTAAATTAGCTTAGACCATACAGATTTCGGATCAGCTGTAAATACTGTAATGCAGTGAGTGCAGCAAGCTTCTTGAAATGGGCTGGTGGGTGAAAGGGGTTTGTTGTTGCTTTAACTCAACTTTCAACGGGGACTGTTAAGGGATTTTTAGTATAAAGTAGCATTTTGCTTATTTACATCTCGTGCTAATGTTGAGATGTAAAGACTTCAGTGCCACGCTGAGGTCCAGAAGTGTGACTTGTGTAATGCATTTGCTAACTCTTTGGCTCATTTTTCTTTCTTGACAGCACTAATAAAATACAGAAGACAGTCTTTGAGATGTATATTAGCTTCAAGCATTTACTGGGAGCAGGAGGGAAAGCATTCTCACTGCTTTAAAAATCTTTCATGGAACTCATTAAGCATCATTTCCTCTTATACTCACTTGCTTTTTAGAGTCTCCATGGATGTATGTTTTTCTAATCAAGTAAATTTGTATTTTGATCACAAACCAAATAAAATTTTAATCTACTACATTTCCCCTGTTCCTCCTCCCCTCACTTTTCCTACTGCTTTCTTCCCTGCATGTTGACATTTTAAAAATTTATATTTCTTAAGGAATCAGAGGTGTATTTTCACATGTTTGTTGTGTTAGCAGCTCCTGCACTTAGTATTCCGAAATAATTTTTTGTGCCTGGTGACAATTTCTCACAGCATATTTTAGTCTATATACACACTAGTGTTGCCAGATCTTTGTATTTGCTTGGTACTGATAGATGATACTTGTTTTATGCTGTGTTGCGTCTTAGTACAGAAAATTAGTGTGTAATACAGCTTGTTGACTGGAGCAATGTAAAAGACATCTCTGCCAACCTAGAAAGGGCAGACCAGGCTTGAAGTTAGTGAGGTGCATAGGAAAAAAAACGAAAACACAACACTAAAATGCACTACCCACCTTGCTGTATGGATTGCAAGAATTTGATGAGAAGACTCTTGTTTTTAAAGCCACCATTTTTCTTCCCTCCCCTTGGTATTTAAAATAGCTAAGTGATCTCTTTTTGTGTTTCCTTGGTCTGTCATGTACCTTGCTGGTGTTTTAGAGCTGCGTGTATCTTGCATAACTTGAGATGTCTGCAATATGGATGTCTGCTTGGGAATTATGTGCCTCCGTTGCAATCACTCTAGGTGTATGGTGCAGCCAAGAAAGTCTAGAAGATTATTCCCTGCATCCTAGAGAAAGACTTTAATTAGATGATTAATTCCAATATTATGTAAATATCTAAAGTTAAGCAGAAATAATCGGACCCTAGGACCTAATGAATTCATGAACGTAAACGAAGTTGTTAAGTTTCAGTACTTAATACAAAATATGAATAATGACAACTATTACTTTAGGACTTTGGAATTCCCCTTTCAGACTGGGAAACTGTCATGGTTTCACAGGAATTTTAGGCATTGGGCAACTTTGTTCCCAATTCAAATTCTCAAGAGAGAAAAACTTAAATCATCCCAAGTGACTCAGAGATTATTTAATGCTGAAGTATGAAATGTGGTAATGCACACACTGAACTCCTCTTTCAGGTTCAGAAGGGTGCTGTTTATCCTTAACCATTATATAATCTTAAGTATTTCTTGGCACCGTCAAGCACCTTCCTTATTTCAGTAATTATTCCAATATATGTGATTTATATTGCCTATTCATTCATGTGGACTCTTTCCCAGCATAAGTAAATGCATCATCCTTGTGCTATGGCTGAATGGGGCTTTCTAATCCTATTGTGCATTATTTTAGTGTTAAATTATTTGCTATGTAGCAAATCTGAGAGCTATGCACCATTTAAAACCTCACTACTACTCATCTGTAAGTCTGTTTTGGGATGTAGGTGGTACACAGGCTTGGAGCCATCTGAATTTTAGCCTTAGTCACTTAAATTTATCTCCAGCTTGAAGCATCATGCCAAAATTTAAGCACTAAATCCTTAGGAGCAGAACAATTGTGGTATTTATTTATAGGACTCATCTACCATGGTTTTAAGCAATTAGTAGGTCTGGATAGGTTTGCTGCATAAGAAGGAATTCTGCTTTGGAAAAGAAACAGTAGAAAGAGAAGAGACTGGTCTGGGAGCAGTTGTGTTTGGTTAGCCAGTTGGCATACCTCCACCTGCAAGCTTCACTTGAATGATTCCATTTGTAGTGCTCCATCAAGTTTCACTGATGCAGTGACATTTACCCTGTTGTCACATTTAACATCTATCAGCTTTTTCACAACATTCTATCTAAATATTCTGGAAAACTGAGCCTGAGAAACCATTTTGAAATTGGTAGCTATTGATTTAATACCCATTCTTATAACTGTGGGTAGAGTGAGAGTCATTTCTTGACTATGTAATTGCTACATAATTTCTTGAGAGACAGCTGCGGCACTGTCCCTGTCCCTTTATTTAGCTGAACTGTGTTAGATTTTGAGGTAGATCTTGTAGACCCTTTAATCTCCCTGGGATTTTTAGATTAAGAGCTTCACTCTGTTTTGATGATTAAATATAATTTTGTCTTTTATTGCCCAATATTTAGGATAAATAATATATTAAATAATGTATAAGTAAGACATACTGTTATTTGTATTGCAGCACTTAATGTGAAAAGAATTAAGTCTTGGACAGCAGGCCTGTGTGCCATGGAGGTCATGGGGTTCCTCAGTGCAATTGCTGCTGTCTGCTCTTGCTTCCACCTCCCTCCCCAGTGCCTTCTTCCCCAGCTGATCACATACAGAAACTTTCTGTGTATGAGAAATTCGGGTTTTGCTGTGGCAAACAGTAAGCAACATAAAAAATCATCCCCTGATGGATTTGCCTGATGTTGAGCAGCTAAAAGTAAAATTATGGGAAGAAGGATGAGTGCTGTTCTTGCTTTCAAGCAGCAGTGGAACTATTCCGGTGACAATACAGTGAGATTACTTGCAGTCTAAAGTGTGCTGTACTTCTGATTTTACAAAATTGTTTTTACCCATTCTTGAGTCATTGGTTCCAAGGGAATAAAAAGAGGATGTATTTTAAGCTATTTGTATGAATTCATACTTTCCAGTCAACCATACAGTTTGAATTTACTTTCCTTGGGAAACTGTAAATTACTGAAAGACCTCTCATTTTGTGTCTTCCCAGTGATAACACTGCATGCTTGTGTGTTTCAGAGATGATATCAATCTTCCTGAAGTGTAGGTCTAAAATTTGGAGATCTATATTTAAAAAGGTAATGCTTAAATATTTCATCCTTTTTGTTTGGTAAAAGAATATTGTTCTCATATTTGTTTCATAACTATATGAGCACAATATCACAGTCTTATTTCTGCAGAATCTTTTTCTTTCCACACACACTGGTATACTAGTCTATAGTTTTAGCAAACCATATTTATTCAACAAAATATACAAGATGGTACTTTGGCAAGCCTTTTTGTAAAGGGAGTAAACCTTTGATAGTTACTTCTTACCTTAGGTACTGGTCTTGAAAACTGTCAAATGCAAATACTTTCTTATTAGTGTTATTCTTTTGAATACCTGTGCAGTTTGAGAGGTTGCCCCTGGCTGAGTGGTCCAGCAAATCAGAAGCTGACCCACTGTTACTAAAGATCAGAGGATTTTTTTTTAACTGGTGGTGATGGAGCTGAAGAAAAAAATGCCAGTAATATATATTAGAAGAGTCTTGTTGTCTGTGGCTTTACCCAGCAAAAAAGGAATCCATGTGGATAATTTGGATTTTTTTAAATGAAGGCTGGCCTGGGAGGAAAAAAATACATGTTGTTTTTTCAAATATGTTAGAGGAAAAAGATGAGCAGTGCATGTAGCCTGCTGAGTTTATTCCAGAATGGGATGGAATTTCCATGTGCTTGGTGGGGTTTTGTTGATTTTACCCATAGCATCCTCCTTTGATATACTCTGTCCCTTTCCTGAAGTCCAAAGGTGGCATGAGGGGATAATATTCATAGGAAAAACTCTGAAGGGCTGAATTCTGCTTTAAGTTCTGGAGCGCAATCCACAAGAGTTGGGAAGATTACTTACCAATAAATAATAATTACCAATCATTAGTAATTACTTACCAATTAGTTTTACTTGAGTATAGATAGAGCCAGGTCTCCAGCAATTTCATTGTAAAAGCACTGATTCAAATTAAAATTGCCCCCAAATCTACCTGTTTGGCATCAGCCAATGTATAAACCTCTTGAGAGCTGATACAGATGGGTGGGTTTCTGAGGACATCCCATCTAGTCCTGACCAGTGACAGTCGTGTCCGTCGTACACACTGAACCTGGCCTTGCCAGCAGCTCCCCTCCCCTGCCCCCCCATCTCCCTCTCCCACCACCCCATGCTCCCCTCCTACCACCCCATCCCTCAGATATCTTTATCCTCACAACACAGATATGCAGCGCGCTGGTCTGGATTTCATTTCTTCTTCCTCAGCTCTGTGCATCCCGCGCGCATTCCTAAGGCGTTACCAGCAGCCCGTGTCTCTGAAAGCACCAGATCAGCTTTCAGCGGCAAAAGCTTGAGGAGGAAACAGGCCAGTTCCTCTATGTGCAAACAGCTGGGCAGTTGTGGACGGAATTAATTGCTGATACACATTGGCTGTGTTTTTCTTCTCTTGTCATTTCCTTTGCAGCTGTGAAGGGCAAGTTTTTTAGGCTTTGAAAACAGCACAGACCTCAGCAGTAGTAACGTAAAAATACCTACACTTGCTGGGATTTGCATACAGAATAAAACCTCTGCTAAGCTGTAACAACCAGCACTGTTGACGTCAGTATTCAAATTCCAGCTGCACCTTCCAAAACTAATTTCTGACTTTGGATTTCCAGCCTAAAAAAAAATCTGTTAGGGGAGATTTGGCTTTCTGAAAATAGGAGTCTGAAGTTGAGTGTTGAAAGTAATCTATTCCGAAAAAGGTTGCCTTCCATCTATAGTCATGGCAATTACATCAAATGGACTGATGCTGCTTTAGACAAACGTGAAACAGCCAAGTTGCTGAAAGTCATGTTCCAGGCCGGCAGTTATGGGAAATTTATCATGGGGCTGGAAAATACGCGTGTTATCAACAGGGCTGCGTGTCTGCCTCAAGGCTTCACCCAGCTCGTAACAATGCAATAACAAACCACCCATCACAAATCAAAAAATGCTGTCAAAATAGATTCTGAGCACCAGTGGTGTTAGAAGCTGCAGTGTGCTGGGGTTTAGTTGTAAAGTAAGTGGAAAGATGTGTAGTAACTATTGTTGAAGATAATATTTTGTTAGCTTCCACCCTGTAAGTCCCACAGAAATTTTTCCGCGTGTTTATTAAGCTGTTCTCAATGCACTCCTGCTTTGTGGAATTGTTACACTTTCCTTTCTAGCAGGCTTATGCTGCCATGCAATTTACTCAGGGGAACATCTATAAGCTCTTTTGCCAAAATAACTAAAGCTATCCTAGGGATTTTACTGATAAGAAGTAATTGCATATTGTATGTTTATAAATAGTCTTGATACCTAGAATGGGTTATTTATTTAAACAAATGCTAGAGAAAGTTTTTGTTGTTTTAAGACCTGGTTCTAATAACTAAATAAATGAAGTTGTACAAATATGCTGAAAATGTCCCCACCAGCTTGTGTTGTGCAATTACTTCTACCACAAGATGAGTATTTCAAAGGTCCCACTGAAACCAGGACCATTCTTTGTGGTAAGAAATACTATGCAAAGTGAGGATGAGTTGACAGACCAAGATCTTAAATTAAAAAAATTAAAAGAAATAAAAATAAAATTAAAAAAAAAAGCCAAAACCAAACAAACCCCCACAACAAATCCTACGGTTATGCAACCCTTGAAAGGAGCCGGGCTTTCAGTCCCAGCACCCACATCAGCCAGACTGCTGCAGAGACTGCTGCAGAAATCCATGTGACTGTGCTTGCAGCAAACGCCCAGGAGCGCATCCTAGCTCAGCCGCTCACGCGAGGGACACCCACTGCAAAGTTGTGTCTCCCGTGGCTGAGAGCACGCAAGGAGATGCCAAACCCAGCCGGGCTCACGCGGCATGCAGGAAGTTCAGCTGTAGTAACTTGGTTGTAAATCTGAGCCATGGAGTCACGTACGCTCACCGTTACTTCAAAGGATGAAGACTGCCTCTTTCACAAGCTTCTAGGTTTTATAGCTAAGCAAAAGTTAACTCTTACATAAGTCTTACATTATACGTATGTAGATATGTGTGTGTTCAGATTTTATTTTTAATATCATGTATTGTAGACACTCTGACCTGTATATGTCAGACTAAGTACTTTTTTGGCAGGTAACAGAAGTTATGGAAACAATTAAAATTCCTGTGCAACATCGGATTACTTATTTGTTTGGAAGAGTGGGTGGTGTTTGGAAAAAAAGCAGATCTGTACTTTAAAACCAAAGTGTTTTCACCAGAAGGTCTTCTTGTCAGTTTCTGTTTTGACAGAAAGGTCTGAATATCAGGAATACAGTTCTGTGTTTTGTGCTGTGGTGTATTTTGTTAGTAAATATTTACAAAAATATGTTTTTTGTGGCCAGTAACCAACTGCGTCCATTTGAAGGCACTGAGAAATGTATGAGAACATGCTCTTAACTGCTCTGTAGTGCAAGAATTTTTAAAGTTTAGAAACTGCTTGCTTTCTTCTTTGGCTTCATGTTATTTCCCAATTCTCTTTGATCTAGTGCCTGTCTGACTGGGAGATTGAAAATGGCAAAAGATGCAACCAGTTTTTAAGAACTGATATAGCAGCTGGGCAATTTAATTTCAGCTTCTAGTGAATATCTTGATCCAGAGAATCTGCAGCTGCATTTTCCTATGAGTACATGACACGTTGGTGGCATGTTTTGCTTTGCAAACCTGTAAATGAGTTCATGTTTGTCGATCATGTAGCTGTGGTTTGTTTTTTTTCTCCACCCTTTTCTCATGAACAGATTTGAAAAATACTTATGACAAGGTTTTTCTGGACTCACCACATTTGATGATATCTTTTTCAACTATGATCTTTGTATATATGTGCTTCTAAAACAATTGGGAGGTGTGGTGCAGTGTGCTTCCTTGGAGGGAGGGACACTTAGTACAGATTACTAATTCTGTGAGAAGAGTTAACCACACAAAATGCTGATGGTGTAGCTGGGAGGAGTCTGTGGCTTTGGTCCTTAACTCCCTTCGGGTTCTGCGAGTCGCTTGGAGCAGAGGAATTTTTAGTCAGTTATGGTGAAATACTGAAAAGATATTAATTTTCCTGACAGCTATGTATATCAATATCCTAATAAGGCGGTTTTAATCAACCACCTGACTTGCTACGTGAAGTAATTAAATGTAATTAATATTTTTGATTGTTCTGCATGTGACTTAAAGCCTTAGTTGACTAATCAAATACACAATTTGGCAGTACTAAAGCTCGAGACATCGTTGCGTGAACTTTGTGTAAGAGTGGATTCATTCAATAAAACATAAAAGGAGCATTTAAAGAGCCTTTTATTCCTGTCATAAAGATGCTTTGTGCTATTGCTGTTGTGTATTTGACAGAACAGTTGAGGATGGATGCTGCAGAAAGTTCTCTTGTATTTTTTTGGTCTTCTATTTGAGACTTGTTTGATTTTTATCTTTAATGTTGTGACATGGCTGGTGAGTTGCAATTTCTGTGTTTGAATGGGGTTTTCTAGTGAAGTCAGTATCTGTGTAATCCATAAATCAGTTACTATGTTTGTCTCAGTTGTTCTGTATATTATGGGATTTTTTCAGGAAATGTGATCTGATGTTGCTTTCCCATCAGGCAAGGAGAACACCAGCCTCAGTAGGAGTGGACTCAGTTTTGATTATATGCTGGCAGCTGAAGTGAGTGCAACCACAAGGCTCATCCTGCTGGGGTGCAACAATTTGCTGTACTGGCCTTTGAGGTTTTAATTATAACTCTGTAAAACAAAACAAATATATTTGGCTTTGTTTTGTGGTTGGTTTTCGGGGGTTTTTTAGGTAGTTGTTTTTTGGGTTTTTTTACAGCTGAGTACAAATAGGTGATGTTGATTTAATTTGGAAGATACATTTTTAACAGGTGGCTCTAAAATGCACCACAGCACTAGCCATGCAGTTAGAGCAATTGTTGCACTGTAGTACCCTATCTCAATTTATTGTGTCAGAGTAGTTCGACTTCTGTGAGTATGTGTGCTGATGGACTTTTATCATGTGTGTGAGTAGCAGCAGAGTAGATAGTCTCCTCTGTCAGTCATTACAATGGGAGATAATAGAAGTCTGTTCTCCTTTAAAGCTGTAGCAAATTGTATGAAGCAGCCTTCATTAATGTATAGATAATAGCACAGAATGTCCTAGATTACATCAGTTTTCTTATGATAAACAGATGACCAAGTGTCTTAAAGTTGCCTACAAAATTCAGGTTTCTGATGTTGAGGGGAAAAAAAATGCAAAGCACTCAATTTTAAAAAAATACATAAACTTGAACTGGGGAGAAAAGATGAAGAAAAACCTTCTAACTTTTAGTAGGTTAGTCATGCTTTCAACATCTGGAATTAGGGTTTTCCTTTAAACACAGTTTTAAGATATGCAATATTAATCCCAAAGTTTTGTGAGGGCACACAGAGTTTAGCCTAGGAGTCAGATACTCGCTTCTGGCATTCGTTTTTTGCATTGTTTCCACATTCTGGCACTCCACTCCATTTCCTCGCCTCGCTGAGCACTGAAAGGGACATAACTAGATTTTTGTGACTGGTGCAAGGGAAGCAGCCTGAAAGATAAACTTTAACCTATCATCCTGTCAACAAATTTGCATTGTTACAGAAGTAAGAATTTATATGCTGTGGAGTCAAGAATAGTATGCAGGGACAATGCAGGAAGATAAAGAAAGTGCGTATTTGAAGTTACGTGTTTTTCAGCCTAAAAATAAGAGCTAAGCATCCCACTGTCTGATTTCCTTTTCTGTAGTTTTGGCATAAGAAAAGTTCTGCTGGCCCTAAAGCAGGAAGTCTTACCTATGACAAAAGTTGAACAAAGTAATGGGAAAATGATGAAAGAATTTGGCCTGTCACTGTAGTTTTGGGATGGCTAACTTCTCTTAGCAGTCCATATTATGTCGTAAGCGTGCCACAGTTCTGTTATGCAACCTTGGGAAATTCCTCTCACACTGAATGCACTCTTCTCTTTATTAAGGCTAATGGGAGTCATGTGTTTGTGTCAGTGAGAAAGCAGACCCTTACAAATCTTTCTGGTAGATTTGGTGGAAACAGAGCTCACGTTCATTATTGCTGTGTTCTGGGCAGTTGGATGTCTCATTAGCAGGACGTTAATGATGTTCAGTGCACTTTATTGGACAGGAGGATGTGGTGAAAATATAAAATGAGTGACTTCTTGATCTCTTAATTTCCTGCATCGTTGGATTAATTCCTGATGTGTTCATTCTCCCATCCCTGTGCTTAAACTTCATTACCTGTGATGTGGTGGATGTGACTGTGTGGTTGGTCTGCTCTGCCCTGAGCCCAGGCCCTGGCTCCCTTCTCCCTGGAAACTTACTGCAGCTCAGGAGCAACCATTATATTGTCAATCCTTCTCCAATTTAAGGCAAAGAGCAGAACATAAAAATTGATCAAGGAGGAGCCAAATTTTAGCTGTGGGACTTCCAGTGTCGCATTTTTATAGTGGTAGTTGTGTGTGCAGGGAGTAAACATGGTTTTGCACAGATCCTCAGGGAAGGGCCTGTGGGTGGTGATGGGCAAGAGCCACTTCTGCTTCACTGAGCAGATGTTCTGCAAACAGCTTGCTAACAAAAACAAACCCCACATCTCCCCACCAAGCTGTGGGGTGGGCTGGTCCTGCCAAGCCGAGCCCTTGGCCAACGGCCTGGGACTGCTCAGTGGGAGTTTGCTTCCCCTCAGGAAACGCCTCTTTTGGTGTTTTATCTCATTGAGGCAACCTCGAGAGAACAATAGGCTATTAGAGCATTAGAACAACGAGGGCTGACTGGCCTCCTCATTACTTCGTGGTGCTGGCCAGGCTCAGAGGAGAGTCTGGCTGCCCTCGGAGCTAATTTGGGGCTGGTGGTGGGCATGAGGTGAGAGTGGCCGTGAGGGAACGTGGCGGGCTTCCCCTCGGGGCTGTCCCCTGTGAAAGGGACAGAAATAAACAGAAACAGTACTGGCAAAGTAAAAGTGCTTGGTTCATGGCTTTGGTCTGTTTTCTTCTTGTTAAAAAAAAGCTGTCTTCAGCTTTTAAGACAAAACTATGACATAATTGATTTTTTTTTTTTTTTTTTTTTTGGTCACTGTGACTGTAGGAGTGGCTGGGAATGGCTGAATCACAGGCAAAGTGTCCAGTGACGAGAAAAAAAGGTACTGGCCTCCCCAGTTCACTGTAGAACAGGACAGGCAGGGTTCGCCTCCCATGCAGAGTCCACGGGCAACATGATTTAATCTTGCAGCCTTTGGAATTGTCTCCCTTTCCAAGACTGTGCACATCTGTAAGCAATTAGTTAAATTATGCCATTGATATCTCAGAAATTAGAGTCAAACTTGCTGTACGAGAGATTTGTAGTTTCAGAAGAATAAGGAGATAGAAGAATGCCTTAATCTACAAACAATTTATGCTCCAGCTATGTGTGCCATTAGCTTAAAGGTGCACTTTTCCTAGAAGCACTTTTATTTCAATGCTGGTAAAATATGGAGAGCTGCATAGTGGATATGCATTTTGAGTCACATGGGATACGACATTCAGATGTTTGCCAGTAGCTCCTCTGTAGAACAGAAACAAAGTTTCTTAGTCCCTCAGCTCTCACTTGCACACATACCACTAACAAAAAATGAAACCCGCCCTCCTGATGACAGCTCAGACTGACCTGGGTAGAACTTTCCTGCCTCTGTGGCTGGAGGAGGAGCCCATCAAGTATGTGACTTCATTGTAGATTGGTTGATTTTTCCATGATGAGAAAAAACTAGGGGATGAAACTAGTTTTTTCTTCTGGACTGATGTACCTGTCACATGCTGAGAACTTTGTGGGGTTTAATTTGTTTTTCTCAAAATACGTAATAATAAAAAATTGTGACATTCCCTTTCTGGGTAGCTGTCTACTCATTATGTAAATATATTCCCCAGCATCCTGACTGGAAGCCTGCTGGAAGCCTCCCAGTCAGTGCTCTTGCTCTGCAGCTCTTGGGTTGCATCCGAAGGGCCAGTGTTGGAGACTTTATCATCAGTTTAACAGAGGCACAAACAGGATCTTCATTCAGGAAGAAATATTTTAAAGTTAGGATGTGCATTTCTTAGTTTTTATTTTATTTATTTATTTTTTCCATTTGACAGAAAAAACAAGCAATGGCAGCAGCTGTGCCATGTGAGTGAGTGTGTCATGAGCCTGCTGGGCAAGGCATAGTGAAGGGCATTATTCTGCTGGGAGGCTGGCACTGGCCATGGCCCTCCAGAGTTGCCACAAAGGATTTTCTGTTTAACATCTAAGGCAACAAGAACATTCATATGTTTGCAGAGGGTTTCCATGGAAACCGTGTAAACTGTGATGCTAGCAGACCGAGGCAAAGGTTATACTATTGTAGAGGCCCTTTTGTATTCTCTTTAAATGTTTCAGAGCAGCTACATTTTTAACTGATACTCTGAGCCTATGTAACAATTTCTTCTGATTTTTGTTTTGTTTTGGGCTTTTTCTTTTTTTCTTTTTTTTTTTTTTTAACTGAACATTTGTGCTTCTCAGATGAGCTGCAGGAATAACAATGAAAATGTGGATTTCTTTTTTTTTTTTTTTCCTCACATAGAATCACTTGAATGTCATGATTTGAATTGATTTCTCTTTTTGTTAGTGATAATGATGCAATTGGAAATGGAACAAGGCATGAAAGAAAAAATGTCAAGATATTCTACCCATACTAGTACAGTTCCCAAACATGTTGGGCACTTTACTGCTCAGGTAGCACTGTCTCTTTCAAGTCATCGTTCACTGGCACTTGTTGGGGAATTTTGAATGCTTGTCTCCTCTCAGAAGTAGTGCTCTATGCTATTTATAGATACCAGTTTTAACACTGGCTAATGTTTACTATGCTTTGCGAGATTGTGCTGTTCCTAAATATATACTACAAAATTAAATTTCCAAACAAATCTATTGCTTTGTTCACGATTCAAAAGGTACTACCACCATGAACACAAATGCTACTTATGAAAAGAGAAAGCAATATTGACTCTTCTGTATGATTGAGTTCCCATTTGACTGTCCATCTTTGTAAAATTTTGCTTCTTTATATGTTCAGCTTAATTATCATGGGAGGGTTTTTTAAATGACTGAACTCTGTTCTGGGCTCATGCTGTATGTCAGAGAGGTCCAGATACCTGCTTTTTGTTCACCTGCTGCTTTGTGAACATGAGGTCTTAGTGAACACACTGTGCATGTATTCACTCCTGCCACTTAACTTTTCAACCTTTTGGTTACTTTAAACAAATTTGGTACAAAGGTAAAAAATAATCCCCTTATGTATTACAAAGGTTGATACCTGGTTAGAGGAGAAAGATGTAGGGTTCTGATGCTGAGATTGAATAGAGTACAAGTTGCTCATTCCATCTGACCCCAGGGCAATGACTAAAACAAAAATCCAATATAAGTACGTAATTAATTGAACTTTTTATCAAGTCTGCAGAACTGAGAAATAATTAAAAACCTTAAAGTGCTTTATATTTTGCAAAGAGCACAAAAACCTCCTAGCTTCCCATCTAATACAGACAAGTAACCTAGAGACATTAATTGCATTTCTAAACAACATAGTTTTGAAACCATCCGCAGTTGTGCTGTCACAATATATGAAGCAGCACTTACTACTTTTTGTGTACTATCCATACAGCTATGAAACAGCTGACCTGGACTGGTGTGGGCAATAGTTTCTAAAACAGAGTGAAAATGTACTATAAGCTCAGGATAACTGCTGAGTTACTTCTGGGCAGCCTGGCAATCCCATAACCTGCTGCACTGTGCCAGGAGGGGCCAGGAAGGGGTGGATTTTTTGTTTCCTTAGTTAACTTTCTCATGTTTTGTTTTTTTTTTAAATTTAGATATTGGATGTATTATTATTAAAATATTTGAATCCAAAGGCTCATCATTGTGACAGTTAAAAATAACTTCAAAAAATAAATGAGTTGGAATAGCTCCATAATTTTAGTTTTCTAAAAAACCACTAGTCTTCTAGTCCAATATTGCCCAATTAGAAAAAACACTTATGACTATAACATGAAAATTAACACAGGCTAGACATAATAAAAACCTATATTCAAGTTTCATATAGTGTAATTGTATGATTGCACTCTGTGCAAGACAGGGGTTGTGCACCAGGTAGGAGTGTTTTTCATTATGAATTCCAGCTTTCTGAACCTGAAGCCAGAAGTCTCAGGAAAAAGTCTGTCCATATAGCACAATACTCTGCATCCTTTTTGTCATTTCTTTGCAGTATGAACTCTGATCAGTTTTGATAGTTTATCACAGAGAGGGAACATAATACTGATGTGGCAGGCAAACTCATGTAGCAAATTGCCAGAGAATTAAACAAACAAACAAAAACACAACAAAAAAAACCCCACAGCAACCCACAAATAGCATCTTAAATGCTTGTTCCAGTGCATACTGGATGCATCACTCAATAACTAAGATTTTAATAATAGAAATTCAGCCATCTCCCTGCCCAAAATAATGTAATAAATTAGCAAGTTAGAACAATGCATCTTAAAGAGAAAAAAACCAACAAAACATATCTGAATACTGCTCAACTCTAAATGCAGCATCCTCTGCCACTCCTCTAGAAACTTTTGAGACCAGACTCCTGAGACCAGATTTGTCCTGTAAATTCCAAAAAAAGATGCAGTTCTTCCACATCCCCCCAGTGGCTGGGGCAGAGCTCCTGCAGCCCTTGGTTGGTTGTACTCCGCAGCATTCCAGCATGTGTGTGGGAGCTGTCATGAACGAGCCTTTGGCAGGCATGTAATCACCTATTATTCAGCACTTTATTAATCAAGCTTTGTGGTATTTTTTGGCATGTTCTTACATTAATACAGAGATTTTTAATTCCTTCACAGTGTTTAGGTTTTTACAGATGTGTTTTTTTAAAAAACACCCAATGCTTAAGTGAACAAGATAGCTGAAGTTATATTTTCACTCCTCAAGCAGATGTCATCTGTACAGCCTCAGACATTTTTTTGTATCATCAATAATTTTCTTATGGTATTAGCTAAAATACTGTGTTTACCTGGGATGATTTCCATTAGTCAAATATTCAAAAATAGCATCACCAAAGCTCAAAACTCAATGTCATTTTTACAGCAGTTGTTAATTGTTTTTTTGAATTGGTTGCTTTTGATTCCTAATGATATAATTAAGCGAAAAATTTACCCCCACATTCTCTCTGCACTCAAACTCTGAATTCCAGCCCATGGTAACTTGTCTGATACTTGCTTTAAGTACATGCAGGAGCAGTTTTAATTGCAAACAGGCAAATATCATTTTCAGGCCAGGTTCACAAACAAGCTTTGGAAATTAAAATAAAACAACTTTGTTATTTTATTAATTGTTGTCATAATACATTATATTGAAATAGTCTTATCTAAGAGATCCATCTAATAGATTTGTTGGCTTCAGAGTAGTCTTGAAATGATAAGCAAAAAAACAGTAGAAGTCAAAACTGGAATAAATGTTTGTGGAAGGACTTGAGGGCATCTTGAATGCTGCATGTGTGACTGGTTGACAGCTTCTTGTGCCTTCAAAAGCATAGCTGAGGTCTTCGCAACTGCACTTCTGAGTTGCTGGTGATGCAGTTCATTCAAGTGTTTGGTTTGTTTCTCCTCTCAAGAGAAACCCTGAAGAAGCTTTTCTTCACTTGCATTACAGTGTAGAAAGTGTCTCCTAAAGCTGTTTGTGTGGGTGGTGTTTGTGCTGGCTTGGCTACTAGGAAATTCTGCCCTTGTACATTGGACCAGCTCTTCTTTAGACACGAAAATCTGCCAGATTTATTCACATTTCATGTAACTACTTAGGACAAAAGATAGGACTTGAATCTTGAGAAGTGTTCAATGTCAGGCTGGTTTTACTTTCTAGAAACAACCACTGCAGATGTTCGCCTGTCCCCGGGATTTGTTGAGTGTCTTTTTATTTTATCCAGACTTTCAGTGCTTACAAGTGATGATGGAGAAGGAGAATTATGGGATGAAAGTAGATAATAGCTTGCTTGCACTGGAAAATAATAGTAACCTAATTATGAAATATTTATATATTCTGCTTCTGGGTTTAAAAAAACCCTCTTTTTCTACTGAGCTTAATGCTGTCTCACCACACCCCTCACTGGGTGTCATACCCAAGTTCTTGTTAGTAAATTTTCAGTACTTGTTCAGGGATGTGCTGGCTACTGCTCTAGGCACATCTGCTTCTCTGTTCAGTGATGTGGTTAAGTCTAGAATGACCCTCTGACTTCAGTCTGGCTTGTGGAAATTCAGTGGAGTAAGTTTCCATTCCTGAAGGTGCAGAAGACCTTTGGCTCCCTAAATTCAATTTGCTTTTCTAGTATTATGAGCATAAGGTGTCAGAGACAGGAAGCAGGTCAAATGCAGGCCAAGTAATTTGAGATTAATATACATATTTATAGAGGTTAAACTTTGACTGCAAATGAAACTCTTTGTGTTTACTAGTTAGGTAGGTGGCTGGGGGGTTTTAATTATTTTCAAGCAAGCTGAAGACAGTATTAGCAGGAGAAGCGTTGCTGCACCTTCATAAATCTTAGGGGTTTCCCTGGGAAGGATAATTAAAGCAACATGCTTTGAACACAGCTAATTAAGTAGCTGCCTTTTAAACTTTCAACAGGGAGGGCCTGGGTACCCCCTGAACTTCCACGTGGCGCTTCTTTGGTCCATATTTTCCTTTTCCCTCCTCCCACAAATTATTTTTAATCCTGATCTCTGTGTATCCAGCTTAGACTCTACCTGCATGGAGGGGTGTGCTGGCACAGCTCGGGGATGGCATTTTGAGAGGTGAGGAGCTGAAACACGGGTTCTGGGAGGGGCAGGGTCACCTCAAGCTGGCCAGGAAGACATGGAAAACTGTAGCATAAAGTGGCTTAAGTCCTCTAAAGATTATAATTTTGTATGTATTAGACATGCGACCATAACCTCAATCAAATTTCTGCATGTTTTTAAAACTTTTTTTCATGTTTTAACATACATTAACATTTCTATTTGCAAATGGACCAAGGAGGGGGAAAATTGTCCCATATATTAAAGCAAAGCTAATTTCAGTAATGGAGAAAAAAGCAAAATCCTTTGGAGACTGAATGAGGTGAGAAAAAGACACTCAGCATCATTTGGCAATAGTGATTTACAGGTTTTTGCCCCCTGTGCCATCTCATGGCTGATACAAGCTGTTCAAGTCCTACCAACAGGGTCTTCTCTCTCCACCTCAATTTGTAGCTTGTTTTTTTGGAGCATTTACTGGAGTAAATGTATAGCTTTTTTCTTGCAATGCTCAGGTTTTTTTCTATTCTTCTCATGGCCAATTAGTGGCAAAGTGCCTGCTGCACCATTGGGCCTGGGCTTGGCTGACATCATTTGTCTCACACTTTCATTAATCCCTGAAATTACTATTTTTAAATTGCAATTAAAAACCTTAAGACAACTGTAACATACCCTCTATGCCTGTTCTTCATATGTGAAAATCAGTATATGCAATTGTGTGGTTTTATCTAAAACATTCTTAGTTTTCAACTACAACTATCATAGATCAGCTTTTTTGAAATGCTGCTGTTTAATGTTAGAGTGTATGTACAGGTCATTAAAATACTAAACATTCCCTTTTTGAGAAGCTAGCACATTTAATACACCAATATCAGCTTGACCATGTCAAAATAACGTGCCTTGTGTTACTTCTCCAGATTTAAAATTTATAGTAGAGTGATTCAGAGATCCCAAGATGAGCTGGGGGAATCGTTCAGGGTGTGGTGTATAACATAAATAAAGATAAAATTTGTCCTGAAGACTTCATGATTGAAGGCCTGGCAAAAGTTCATCTTTTCTTCAAGTCTCCAGTTACAGATGTCCCTGCTGCACTTAGCTCTTGGCCAGGTTTCCCATTCTCCCCCTTGCAAGTTATGGAAAGCTTTGAGCTGCAATTCTATGTGGTCAGTGCATGGCAGTGGTCTTAAATGGGGTCTGCACTGAGCTGTCAATGTTGGTAAAGGTCAGGATTTGATGTGAAGAGGAGGAACTCCAGGGGTTTGGGCTATAAAAAGGTTTGGCTGTGTGCTGCCATACATGAGATCAGTTGTTCGTGTAAACATTTGTAAAATCCAGCAGATGCCTCATGTCAGTCATCTGGGTTGCCCACGGTCATAGCCTCTGACCCTCCAGCAAAAACCAGGAGGCAGCTGCTTTGGCTGTGACATTTCTCAGGATAATCAAAGTGCCATAAATCAGGTAAACTCCTGATGTGCCACAGGATCAATAAGTTTTCCGTGCTACCTAATGTCACACATTGTACCAGTGGCCGAGGAGGGCTCTTGCAGATTGCAGTGCCCTGGTGTGTTTCAGGTTGGTATAGATCAGTGGGATGTTAAAAAAATATATTTACATAACAGACTTGGTTCTTCTACTCCCTAACTCTATGTAGGTCTGCACAGTGACTGAAATTGTTTTCCCCCTGCATCTGTGTAGTTCAGAGGAAGCCCCAGGGCTGCTTTCAAGGTGCTGCTGCCATCGCTGTGCTGGCTAGCTCCTCTGCCAGAGGTCTTCTGCATTTAGGTCCTTCTTCTTTGTCCTAAACACTGATCTTCTGAAACCCCACAACCTGAAAATCTGCAACAGTTCATGCTGCTGTGGCCCTTCCCACATCCTCTGTTGCAGTGGAGATGGGATGGGGTTTTCTGCGAGCAGCAGGTGAATTTTTACCTTGGAGCAAAGTGGGAATGAGCAGAAAAATACTAAACTTTATTTCCATCCTTGTCAGTCGGTGCATCTGGGCTTTGTGTGAGAGCAGCTTTTTGCACATGCCATGGGAGAGGTTTGCTTTTCCCTGGCAGCTCCTGTAAGTCTCCTTAGCTTTCTGCTACAGTGAGGACACTTCCTGGACAGCAGTCTTGCCTTTGGAGAGAAGCAAGTTATTTAAGCTCAGTGTTCAGATACTTTTGAGTGCTCTCATATCCTGTCTGTGAAATTTTAATTTAATGCTGCTAGAGAAGAACAGCTTAAACAAACAGAAACTTCATAGAGCTCATTTTTACTGTGCTTTTTCGTGAACTTCAGTGTAACATAGAAGATTAAAGAAAAATGGGAAAAGTGGGTGTGAGGTAGGACTGACGTGCTTTTCGAGTCTAGAAAGTACAGAAGCTATTTACAGTTTACCAAGCAATGTAATTTATTAGCTGTTCTGGTGCTTTTACTCAATTTAAGGAGGTGATTTGTTTTTTTAAACTGCCTTAGGAATAGTGACTGTCCATGGACTCCATACCATTTCATAGGACCACTCATCCTATGTACTCCAACAGAGATGACTACTAGTGATACTCCACAGTGCATATTAATGTTTAGAAATATATGCATACACTTTTATATGTAAATAAAACTTACATATGAGCAAATTATAACTCAGCTTTAAATCTGTTTCTGGTAAATTGCACTGATTTGAATACTTGTTAAATGTAACAAATACATAAATGGAGAAAATATAACTAGTGCAAAGAAAATAAAGGAGTAAGTTTAGGGAAAGAACAAACTGATGTCATTTATGGGGGTGACTGACCTCCTCTTAATGTGTGGATTTAGCAACACAATCCATAGTATCTTTTTAAAATTACAGATTAATAGTTCATATTTGCTTCCATCCTACTGTTACAGGTAAATTCTGTGGCAACCTGCATTGAGCAGTAAGAGGGGGTTCATGGTGAATAATGAATGTATGATATCAGTCCCCCTTTTCCACTCTGACATCTCAGAGCTTTCATATGTTTTTCATGGTGCAACCACCCCCTTCCCTGGTTGATCCAGGAATACCCATGTGCACCAGTTCACCCCCAAACCCTGAATTCTTCTCTGTTACCTCTCTATAACCAGTTTGCGTGTGTGACTGGGTTTGTTCTGTGTGGAATGTTTTGTGTAAAGAACAGTATAATCTCCAAATGCTCTTATTGTCTGCACAACAGTAACAATTTGCTAGTAAAATTGTTAAACACCATTTTATGGAGTGAGGCAAAGCTGCTGACTGCTCAAGGGTCACACAATGCAGTGATAGAAACAGCTTGGTTACATAGTCTTCATCAGCACAAGATGGACCTTGGATCTGAACAAGAGTTTGTCCTTTTGAGATTATTTTTGTTTTAAATTATCCTGTCTCTGGATTATAGTAACTGGATAACTCACTGATTGAGGATTCTTTCTATCATTAAAATCTGTCACACAGCAGTGAAGGAATACCAAAATGTGAATGACTGAAGTAGTTTGGATCTACAGGGTTAAGGATACATGTTCATTTATGAGGCTTAACACATGCAAATAGCATTTATGGCCATGTGGTAGAACATACTGGATACATCAAACCATCGTTCTAGGCTTAGCGTTTTCCCCTACACACACTGCTTGTGATGCAAAATGTTGGCAGGCTGGCCTGCAAATGTGGAGGTGCAGACTGCGTTTGCTACAGGCGGGATGCGTTATAAAGAGCCTTCCTTAACAGAGCAGAAAAGTCACATCTGCAGGTAGAGGTATAGCCTTCATATTTTGAGTGGCTGTCAGCAACCCACTATGTTTTCTCACTTCTTGACAGTAAAGAGTAGCTGGCTCAGTTCTAGTTTACACTGAGCAAAGTGTAAGTCACACAGCTTGAATATTGCACTATATAATTGCTCAAAAATAATGCTTTAGATTTAATGCAGAAACACAAAAACAAGGTTCAAATGCACTCAGGTTCTTATTTCTTAAGAAAAACACATACTGCTGCCACATAGTCTCTTTAACGTGGTGTCTGAAAGGAGATTATAATTATTTCATTAGCTTACTCTGTTTAAAGCAGAAGGACTTTAAATATGCAATGCTAGATTAGAATATTGGATTTGTAACCAGTTGGAGCTGTAGTATGACAAATTGTTTATACCTGTATTGCTGCTGGAAGAAGTGGTATTAAACACCCCAGTCTTTTGTTTCAGAACAAACATTTGTGTAGATGGGCAGTTAACTGGCTGGGGGAACTGATACAGCTGAAAATAAATCCAGTAGAAAAAAACAAAGTTAAAAACAAACAAACATAACAAAACCTCAAGTCAGAGAGTAGTTTTTCCTACCCATTCCACCCCATGGCCTTAAAAACCTCTGCTGGCAAGAATCTGAAGAGGTGATACAGAAAGAAAGGTTGAATGGCTAGGAAGGTTGGGAGAAGGTCTGACTGCTTTATTTTTTTAATGCAGATACTACCTTGTGGCTGCTTAAGGGTGTAGTTTGACAGTTTGACTTGAGTGCTAGGTACAGAATCACTGTATATTAGTAAAATTAGTTAATATAATTTTGAACAAATGCTACTTACCTAGTGCAGCAGAAGTATTTTCAGTTCCACAAATTTTATCTAGAAAATGCTTACATCTGAACATACATCTTATTCATCTGATATGGGTGTAAGGTGAGACTGATGAGTGAAACCCAAACCGGTTGTAATGTTAAAAAAATAAATGTGCCAACACATTGTCAGACATTTATGGTATTTGATATTCTGAATGAATTGAATTTTGAAGTGTTTGTCCAAATAACTTTTTTGCCCTAGAACAGATGTAATAACTTAATTATATGTCATTACTAAAATTTGTAGGAGGGAGGATGGACAGTTGCATTTCCAATGTCAGGAGACAGCAGTGGTGACTCATCTCAATTCATATTCTCCTACCTATTTTCCTGCCCCTCTTAACTGTTTCCTCATATTCCTTAAGCGTATTTCTTTCTGCCACCTTACTTATGTAGCTGACAGTGTTGGCTGGAACCTGCCTGTTTCATAGGGGGGCTGGAACTCAGATCAAGAGACACCCAGTTTGCTTCCAGCAAGTCTCCTGGCAGACAAGATACTGGAGGAGGGGAAGAAAGAGCAGGCTGTTCCTTAAAAATGAGCCAGTGAGAAGTAGCATGAGCAGGACAACACAACTTGCTCCTTAGGAAAGGAAATGCTCGGGTGTGGTGTGGTCTAGCTAGGGTGCTCAGACTTGAGATCAGTTGTACTGGGTAGTGATGCAGGGCACGTGCTGCTGGTTTGCAGTGCTGGGAACTCTCAAACAGATGGATTGCACTGCATAGAGAAAACAGGAATGTCTGAAACCAGCCTTAAAAAATCAGCATAAAAGGTAGGTTAATGCTTCGTTGCTAGGTGATCTAATGATTTGATCTCTTTTATGTTGCTCTTTCTTTTATGGTGCCATTTATTTTTCATATACATTTTGTATATTATGAGACATATATCAAGTCAGTGCTTTCTGGGGTGTTATTTGGCATGATACATTTCTTTTTGCATTCAGTCTCTTACGCCTCTTTTTTTTCTTTTCCTTCAGTGTGCGTTGTGTCTCTGACCTCATTATTATTTCTGAGCTGCTTTTGTGATTTGACATTGAAAAAAGTTCTTTCAACAAAAGCAGCACAGCATGTTACTTAGACTTCCCAAAGCGTCAGAAGGAGATGCTCAGGACTTAATGTTGCAGCCTAAAATCAACAGTCTCAAGTTCCTGGAATAAATTGGAAGCTTTTGTTAAATAAAACTTCTAAGTGGAGAAATGCATATCCTCTTGACAAAGGTGGAGTGCTCTACTTTCTCCCTGCATCCCAGTTACAGTTACAAAATACAGAACAGAATATGGAGGCCAAACCCATGAGCTATATAAGGCATCAAAGCAGGGGAGGGCATGACCTGTTTTCTTTTGCAGCAGTATCAGAGTTCAGTTCAGCATGAACCAGGAGGGCATAATGAGATAGGGGAAGGAAAGTTACATTAAAAAGTTGCCCTGTAGCAAGAGTTTTCAGGCTGCTTTGTTTCACAGGTCCCTAAAATTATTTTCAGCAGATATAGGGATTCTGGTTAGAAAAAAATCTGCTGACTTGCTCTTCTTAAGAGTTTCTTTTGGCCCCCACTGGAGTAGCTGAACAATAGGTGGGAAAACTGCTCTTCTGGATACTTTGAATCTCTTTTTGGCATGGCTGCATATGCATGTTAGGCTAAAATGTGTGTCTCGGCTGAGCAGGAATGGTGGGTCTCTAGGACAAAATCAGATCCTTGTTTAGGTTTGATTTCTCTGTGTGTGTGTTTGTCCTTTCTGACCAGTCTAGATACTGTCTCTGGTTGCTACAGGAGGGTATAGTCTCTCATTTCCACCTCCATGTATAATAAACATTAGCTAGTACTGCCTAGGAAGATGATTGCTTGCTTTCTGTAATTGAAGCACATCACTGAAAGGGGTGGAAGACCAAAGTAGCCTTGCAGCAAAGCTGATTTTTATTCTAAGCAAAAGAATCTCTCAAAAAAAATGGGAAGGGGAAGAGAATCCTCCATCACAATTCATAGCTTTTGAGAGCTTGATTTTTGTGAATACTTACTTCTGTGCCATTGCCAGTCCTGTGCTGAGAAGGAGGTACAGATTTTTAGATCCCTAAAAGCTGAGCACATTTTTAACAAGTGTCCCTTTTTAAAAAAATAAATAATAATAATAAAAGAATGGCTGATTTGTTTGAAAATTTTCCAGCTGAACAGTAGGGGTTATATGAGAGTCAGCTTGGGCCCAACAGAGCAGGCATTGAACCAGACCTAATAAGAACTGGACCCAATACTCATATTATGTTCAGTAATGGAGATTTTTTTGTAGTATGAGGATTTTAATGTTGTCATCTCACTGGCTAAGAGGTAACAAACCAGTATGAAAGGAAAGAGGAAAAACTGAAGTCCAGAGCAATTAGAAAAATCTCTTTTGTGGATTTTAGGTGTTGTCAGCCACATTTGTGTCTTTTTACAGATGAATGGGCTTTTCTGTCACTGTAAGAATGAATTGTAAAGTAACGGACTTGAACTAATTATGTCCTGTAAGCCCATAATAATAACAATACAAGTTTTTTGAAGTTCAGACATGCGTGTAGTTGGTCCAACCAACCAAGTGGATCAGCAGTTGAACAGTTTTGCCACTCGGGGCTAAGAGGATTCAGGAGCATTTTAGGAAAAAACAGTTGGATAAGGCAACTTCTGGGAAGAAGAAACTGAAGAGCAGGAGTTGCAGCTGGTGGCTGATTCAAACAAGGTTTCTGCCCTCTGCATTTCTAGACTGCTTTCAGCTACCAGCTGGTGCTGCAAGGTGTCTGTTCTGACTCCGGTGGAGGTATTTACCTTGGTGTAGATGGAGAACAGTGTAGGTCAAGAGGTCTGGTCTCAGGTTCTTCATATCTTGTGGCATTTGGACAGTGAGCTTGTGGTCTTGTGTCTTATGATGCTTTTTTGTTTTGTTTCTTAAACCCCACCATTTTGGAGGGAGTGGAAGGAGAGGAGATGTAATAGGTGTTTACGATTACAAGGGTGTGTCATCTTCTAACCTGAACAGAGGAAAGCTGAGCTGTGATCATATCCCTAAACACTGTCCCAAAAGGTTTATCCTTCTGCTTCTGTGCTCCCAGCTGGAAAAAGGCAATAGTTCATTCTTCAGAAAAACTTAAGCTTTTTTTATACTTATGCTAGATTTTTGCCAAACCCCCACTTCCCTGATGCAAGCTCCATGCCTTCTCCCTAAATTGATCCCAGGTAGCAGGCTTGCTGATGGTTGGTCAGAACATGTTGAATGAACTCAGACTGCACCTGAGCAGCAAATGCAAAACCCACCAGTGTGCTCCACAGCCTCCCTAACAGAGCTCTCTGAGTTCACTGAGCTTGCCTCCAGGATGCGAATTACACATCTCAGAATGTGGTGCGTTCATCCAGCATGCTAGGTACCTCCTGGAACCTGTGTGCTTGCAGCTGGGTAAGTTTGCATCCCAGAACATGTTTTCTCCCTCAAAAAAAAAACAAAAAGGTGTAAAGAAGGAAAACAAATTTTATCATAATCTGTAATATACAGGAAAATAGTAGACCTGGTTTTCTTCTGCCTTATCTGCTAATGCTTTCCCAGGTCTGGTCTTGTTTTCTGTCTGGGGTTTCATATTTGGTAGCAGGGCTGTAGTGCACCCAGGATTTCATCCTTGTGCTCTCCCTTGCAGTGTGCCAGCAAAGCTGTTTGGGCATCAGTGTGGGAAACTGGCTGAAAACCAATCTGCATCCTCCTGCCAGCCTGGTTCCTGGCGTGGTTGCACAGCATAGAGTCCAGCAGAAGGACCAAAAGGGTTTGTCTCAAGCAGGACAACGGCTTGAGCTGCTGAAGCTGGTGCTAACAGGGTTTCCAGATGTTTAATTTTGTAAACATTCAAGGTTGTTTTTGAAGAAGTTCACTCTTCACAGAATTTCCCAAACAGTAGTTGCACTGACCCAAACGAGGGATGGGTGAACTGTGCCATGGAGCAAGGACACTTGAAACCACTGTCATAATGTCAAACTATTTAATAACTGCTTGACAACTCTCATTCTTTCTTGTTTTGCTTTTTTTCCTCTGAAGATGTGAATTATTTACATACCAACTATATTTGCATGCAAATATTTTTATATTAAATCTGTTATTGAACATAGATATTTGCATGTTGTTAAACTGTATTTTCATAATCCACTATCTCATCCAACAAATCTTGCTCCTCTTTGTTCTTCAAACCTGAGAAAATGTCCTTCTTTAGTACCCGTTTGAGGAACGGTGTTCTGAGTGTGCTGCTGAGCCTGATCTTTGTATGAAAATTCAAGTGTCTGCTTTTCTGCTTTTGATCCTGTTGTGTTTGTTTTTACAAAAGCTTATCATGTTTTTTTTAAAGGAAGTTTTAAGTGTAGCTTTCTACCAAGACATGAAAGTTCTTTTTGTTTTGTTTTCTAATGTAACGAGCTTCATTTTTCTAAGACAGTGAGCTTCAGTGAGAATCTTTGTGTACCACTGCACAGGAGAAGGAAAGCTAACACTCAGCTATTTGATGTGGAGGCAGCCACAATCCTGTGCAACCCAGCATAGGACTTTTTTGTGCAGTTCCCTCAATGTCTTCCTGGCCAGTGCTCCACAGAGGTCTCCTGGCAGTCTTGGAGCAGCCCGGCGCCTCAGCCTTAAGCTGAGGTTATGAGATGCTTCGGAAATGCTGTAATTGAGGAATGTCTTCATTTGAGTTGGGAGATGAGATCTGAGTGGATGTTAAACAGAGGCCGTCTTCTGGATGTGTTTGGGTGAATATGTCAGGAAGGAGAGCTATATAAAAACCACAGGAGGGTGATGAGTGCAATGTAAAATGATACAGGAAAGTTTGTCGTAAAACATATTATGGGCATTTTGAACGTCATAATTCTTAGTTGTATGTTGCTGGGTTTTTGTTTTTACTTGAATAGAGATGGTTATGTAGTATCAGAGAACTCCTTGATGTTTTTTTAATTAATACTTTTCTAGAATTTTTCCTTTTTTTTACTGTTTATGATCATTATTTACTTGTTCTCCTTTCATTTTAGACATTTTTTGCAGAGATGAAAAACAGCATTATTTATGGCTAGACTTGGAATTTATATTCAGTGTCCTTCTTGTAATTGTTAACCATTCTTCCCTCTTTTTCATTGGTTTCAGGTGCAACCTACCATCCACAGTGCTGAAGCATGAGTACTGATGCCAGTCAGGTGGTGATCACTACTCCTCCCCCGGCCACGATGCCTCACAAAGAGCGGTACTTCGATCGCATCAATGAGAATGACCCAGAGTATATCCGGGAGAGAAACATGTCTCCTGACCTGAGGCAGGACTTCAATATGATGGAACAAAGGAAGAGGGTCACTCAGATACTGCAGAGCCCTGTGAGTGGGATTAAGGGGGGGAATGAGAATGAAAGAGTGTTTGTTTTCTGAGATTCCTGATTAACTTTTTGAAACTTAAAAAAAGAAATTTACATCACATTTAGCTACAGTAACTCTGGACTGTCTTCTAAGAAGAGTCACAGAACAGATTATTTTGTATTTTGTATGCAGTTTTTTGTCTGAGAACAAGCAGCCTTTATTGTGTTGTTTTTTTCTCCTGATGCTTTTATGGTCTTATGCTTCACTGCAGTATTACAAAAAGATCTGGCTGGCTGCAGTGTACTTAATTAAAATTTAGGGGCAGGGAAGAGAGTGAAGCAGTCACCGGTCAAATAGGAACAAATTAGGGCATTAGGTGGTGTTCTGCTTTCTGGGTTTGAATACTAACGTATCATTTGCATTAGGAATACTTTTATTAAAAATTTTAATGGGGTTGGTTTTTTAAGAGCTAGACTATATATTCTTTTAATGTCCTTGGGGGTGATCAAACCCATACTTGACCATATTGGCACTCATCTACTGGTTGTGTAAGTTCAGTACTTGCATAGGCTACATATGAAAAAATTAAATTTATTGAACCACTTTCATATTAGGTTTAATTTATATTTTAATACATGCATTCTTTGGCTTTAACCTGATGACTACATTGGAAAGTAGTACTGTTGCCTTGAGTATTTTAAAGCCATAGGGAGTGAGTAAGGACTGTGCAAGGGTGAGCCATTGGGGGTGCTGGAGTGCAAGGTGAGTGATGAGGATAACAGGACTGGGAAGGGGTCAAGCAGCTTTGCAGATCCTTCTCTCTTCAGTTCTTCTGTAAGTTGGGGTGCTTCTGCAATTTTTTGAAGCTTTTCCATATGTAATGAGATTTCAAACAGCTGTTAGTAATCACCCTATTATAGTCATCCATGAATAACAGGACTGTTTGCTAAAGTGTTGTCGTGGAGTGCCTCTTGGATCTGAGAGTTGCTCTGAGTATAATATGAACCTGTTGACTAAGGAATTTATTACTTTCAAGTCAATTTGTGCAAGCTTGGTTTTGCAGCCAAGCTCTTTTGTAAAGAATATACTCTAAGGAGGTATTGCATAATGCTTTAACGACGATAATTTTATGTTAAACACTCGATTGTAAAATGTGATCAGGGTCTGCTTCTTCCTGTTAAAATATTCACAGTATGAATAGCCAGTACTTGCAGCAAAGACTAGATCTCTGGCCTAACAGATAAACAGAAGTTACAAAGATCTTGTTTGGGTTTATATTTGTGGTTATTATTTGGTCCTTTCCATGGCAGTATTGGATCTGATGAGTGTCACTATTTCCTTAACATTTTCGGGGACCTTTTTCAAGTCTGCCAAACATTATAAATGTCCCTTTATCTCAATCTCTGATTTGTTTGGTTTGGTTTTTTTAATAGATGCAGTGTCAGTGTGCAGATTTTAGGAAGGGGGCTGAAGAGGGATAACCCCTTATTCTAGGTAACTGTTTTAGCAGGCAGTTGAGGGACCAAGAGCTGCTGGGCTGCTGTTAGTGTTGTGCTGCAAGAGAAGCTGAGCCCAGCACTTTTTGGAAAGTGACTGGAGCTGCCAGTAAGTTGCAAGTTTTTGTTGTGTAAGAGAACAGTTGTCCAAATAAGCCAGGGGCCTGCGGGCTGCTTGGCTGTTGGCATCTGCCAGGGTGAAATGGGAACGTGGGAGCTGAATGTGTGACCAGGCACAAAGAAGAGGTAGATGTCTAAGCTACTAGTTCCCCTCGTTTAAAGATCTCCTTTTATTGTCTGTGTTCTTGAAACCGAAGATTTAGAGGAACCCTGCTATGATTTCTTTTGTGAGGAAATAAAAACATTTATATTACACAACCTGTGGCTTGATGTCCATCAAGCAAACTTCATAACTGATTTGGGGTTAGAAACTACTTTAGTTTTCAGGTTCCAGCTGCAATGTGCCATAGTGTTTTTACAAGTCAGCACTGAAAATAATTACCTTGTGTCCTTCTGAATATAATATTTGTCAAAAAAGGGCCACAAAGCATTTTTGCATTTTTTTCTGCTACCGGTCTGTGTAACACAGGTTCAGGATTGGATTAAGGGCTGTTGTACATAGTGGTTTTGTTCTACAGCTGCAGAATTATATTGCATCAGAAGTTTGCATGGAGTTTGTTGCTTCTCTGGTTTATTCCAGTCACCAGGGAGGCAATAGTTTGAAAGTGTTTAGGAAGAAGAGGAAGAGAGGTTATCAGACACATTTTAAAGAAGAGCTTTCTCGCTGGTAAATCTTCACCCAGTCTTAGATATGTGCATTCAGATCAGAGAAATAGTAATTGAGTCATCTTCTAGAAGTATTAATAAATATGTATGTAGAAATGTATGTAGCAAGGATAATACCCTGTTCTAAAATACACAAATATGTATGGGACTCAAGGCGAACTTGTTTGAACATGCACTTTATCTGAGCAAAAAATTATGCTGTGGAACTAAAGGGTTAATCATAATCATATGCTAGAAAGCTTAGGTACTGATTTAATCTGTTTTATTAGCAAGCTTTTTTCTTGCAAGTCAGAAAATCTAAATCCTTTAGCAAGAAAATAAATTAGAGAATACATTTCTGGAACCACAATATTTTGTGCAGTGCATGTTATTGTAAAGGCTACGGCTCTGACCAGACATCTTCAGACATCAAACTGCTGCATCTCTCTGATGAGCTGTCTGATGAACATATTGATGTGTGATCTGACTATTTCCCTCTGATGTGCAATTTCCCTTTCCTAAATTAAATAATTTAAAAGCACTGAAGAGCTATTCCTTTTACCTCTGATGTTGCTGATGTCTTAGAGTCTGTTCATAATAAGTTGTAAACAAATTATAGACCCCTGCCTGTTAAGAATGTCCTGACTTGATCAGTGAATTCTCAGGCATGTTTGCTTAATACTCCATATAACCCATGAGAATCTGACAGAACGTTGTTCTGTGTCTGTTAGAAAAGTGGAAAGAAATTTTAATACCAGCTGGGTCTGAGCAGCTAGATAGCATGCAGAGGTACTGCTGGCCAATCTAGGATAAAAGTTTATTTCAGTAATGTCTGCGAGTTCAGAAGGTTCAGGTACTGTGTCACTTTTTAAAGGAAAAGCACTACATTTATGCAGTGGGCTAACTTTATTACTTTACATTGGGTCTCTTATACTTGACCTACAATATATCCAAAATTTGAAAAGATGATGGGGGGGGGTTAGATTTTGCAATTTGACTCTGAAATTAAAAACAGTTTTGTCTTTTTATATGCTAAACAATGATATTGCTTGTTACACAGACTAACTACCTCTTGCAAAAAAATAAACATGTATTTGCTGTATCATCAAACCCATTATTTCACTTATGGTATACAGCTCCTCCTGGCCTGCATTTCTATCTGGCGTTTCTCTGGTCCCCTCACCATGGCAACCGAAAGCTTCAAAACCACTTAAAAAGAAAAAAAAAACAAAAACCAACGTGCAGTTATAGTGCATGAAGGGTGAGCAGTCAGTTCAGCATTGAGGAGCTGCATGAGCACAGAGCAGGGAGAAACTCCCCGCAGCCCTCCTGGGGCAGCCAGGGAAGGTGTCGGGTGTTCCTGCGGGCAGGCAGCAGTGCCAGTGCTGCTGCCAGTGGTGAGACCGTGTGAAACAATGATCTAACCAGCAGGAAAGCTAACTCCAGGCTTTAGCTAACAGAACTGTGTCACTTGACAGGGAATTAGGATTGCTGCTTGAACTGCCTTGGGGAATACGTTACATCTCCTTTATATCACTGTATCTTAAGAGAAGCTACAGGTCAGCGTGGAGATCAAAGAGTGTGAATTTATTTAACTTATACATAATATATGTTTGTATAAAATATGTTTCATTGGTTTACTGATGGAAGAAGAAGTTTGAATAGTCGTATTGGTGTGTAAAGTGGTGAGCTGAACAGCTGACACATGTAAACATAAAAATGCTTTGTTATCGGAGTTTAAATGCCTGATTCATGTTTTGAATTTACCAGTTGAAATTTCACGTGGCTGGCTGAGACCCACTGAACGTGCACTTGCCATTTTTACATACAAAACACAGTTATTTAGGCTTTGTTTCTTGTTGAGTGGTTTGCTGGCAGGATCTCATCATGCTTTCCTTCAATTTCATGTTGGATAAAGAGAGCGCCGACTGATCCATCATGGCTCTGCAGGGCATTTGGGGACATTCTGGCTCAGTGCTGCCATTACAGGTCTAGCCATCCAGATTGCAAAATCACAGTGGGTTTTTTTATGCTGAGGATAAAAAAGTACTTCTCTTCTGTGTCTCTCTTCCTGCCTCGTACACGCACACACACACCTCCCTGCCTACTGTGCTGGCTGGTCTCGCCTGAAACGGTGGGTAGGTGAGTCCTGCTTAGCAGCTCCTCTCTTCAGATACCTGCCTTAGCATGCAGGGTGCAGGCAGATTTTTCTCCTCAAAAAACAAGCAAACCCTCCCACACTTGAGATTGTTGTGTTGGTTTGTTTTTTTTTTTTTCTGGCTAGGTTATTTTCAAACTATCAGGACAGAGATGAAGGATGGTTTGATTTATTTTTCCCCCAGCTTTTCCAGTTGTCTAGATGACTTTATTTTGTATCAAGTGAACACACAGTATTTTTGCAACACTGCTCCCTTTTGGGACAGTTTATTTTCTTACAATATCAAAGTCCCTTCAGTTCCTTACATGTTTCAGCTTCCGCTGCTCTTCTGCCTAGAGTTCAGAAGTTCAGAAACCTTTCAGATCCTTCAGGAGAGGGAGGAAGGCCAAGAAAGGCTCACAACTTTATACATCCCCTGGGGACCTCCTTGCTGGGCAGGCCACTGGCACTGCACTGCAGCTCCCTCCTCTGGCTGCAGTCTTCTCTGACATCTTCCTGACTTCCTGCTGGGGAGTCGTGACCCGTCTCTCATCATAACAGCTTATTTAATCACATGCTTTCATCAGACAACCTGTGCAGTATTTCGTTCGTGGGGAGAGATGAGCATCTCACCTTGGCACATCATTTAAGACAGGCCTCAAAATGTCCCTTAAAGATCCTCTCTGAGCCATGACAATATCCTGCTGAGGCCAGGGCAGACCAGGGGGTCAGGCAAGTTCAGCATTTCAAGTGAGGTGGAATTTGTTTTCAGTGTAATGCTGTCTTAAGTAAAGGCCATCCACTAGATCTGTATGAGAAACCATCTGCAACAGTGCAGGGTCAATTCATACCCATGTCCTACACCACAAGTGCAGTTGTGAGGTTTGTGCTGTTCCCTGCTTCCCTACATTAAAGATGAGTTACCTTTTGCTCCTTATTTCCATATTGCTGCTTTCCACTTAGTTTGAACTGTGGTTTTAATTAGTTATAAATGTTTCCAAACATTTAGATATAATAGTTTCCAAATACAATTCTTTTTTTTCCATCCATATTTCTAATCTTCCTATTGTTTGATAACTGCTTGCTTTTAGGTTTGTGCTGTCTTGGGGGGTGTCTGTTGTACTTTCTACACCATGTTCTTTAGATTATTCAAATTCTTAAACATTCAGATCCATCCTCCTTTGCCCAGCAACTTTCCTGTGGTCCTACCTATATGTATTTGAAATTACTAATTGTAAATAACACTCTGAATTAATTCTGTAGGAAAGTGCTAGGGAGATAGAAAATAAAACACACTGTAAAGAAACCCACCATTATTCTTTCACTGCACTTGTAAATTCTGTCCAATTGAGTCATCAAATTGGTCTGGTGAGAACAGGAAGAGGGGGTTTCCATTGCAGTACAAGTAATGAATAACAATTAAAAGGACCTAGCTGAGCTGTATAAATTTTTACGTCTTAGGAAGTCTTAGAAAGTCATGACTTGATGACTTTCCTCCCTGGCTGCATCCAAAATTCCCTGTGAGAGCTTTGCCTGTCGTCTCTCCCACTGCATCACCACCATATGTGCTCCCACTCTCCCTGCTGCTGTTTACTGGAAAAACAGTTAGTTATATTTGGAACTGTGTGAGACCCCTGACAAGCTGAAATTTTATTTCTTCTAGCATTTTAAATTTCAGCTGTATTCCATCTAGCAAGATGCATAGCATGGATTTACTCCAGGAGAAAACACGAGGGAGGGACCCAGACCCACCCCCTATCCCCCCCCATTCACGGCAGCAGTTGTGTGAGCGTGGAGGTTGCTGGCGCTGGGGCTTTGGGAGCTGGGTGTGCTGAAGTTGGGCTTTGCAAAGGAGTTCAGTGCTTCAGGTTTTGCTTTAATCATAGGGTATTTCTAGGCTGCTTATCACAGGAGTAAACACGGCGTTTCAGCTCACGGAGGCAAGCTGGTGTGTACCAGGTTAGAGGAGCTGGAAAAACCAGCACAGGCTGAGCCCTGTGTGGGACCAACCTGCTGCCTCTTGAGCTGTGGAATCCAACCCAGGTTCCACCTGCTTCACTACGAGTGAAGAGATTATTATAACTTTACCTAATTCTCCATAGTTATTACTGAGCCTATTTCTTTCTCTCTTAACACAGAAGCCCCACCTTTTTTCTTTTTCTTTTTTTTTTTTTTTTTCATAGCTTTAACAAACACGTTTTGTGGCTCTTATCTTCTCCCCACCAGCCTTAACTCACTGGCGGTTTTTTTTTGTGGCCAACTCCACCCTTTTCTACTTAGGGCACCAGTTGTTTGTTTCTGAGCTCCAGTCTTGAAACAGCCTGTTTTGGAGCCGTATCGGCTGTTTCAGTGAAGGTTTTCCTCTCCACAGGCAGCTGCATTTACAGCACAGGAGTTAAAATTAACATCTCTCTGCTCTCAAGAACAAAATACCAGTTAAGTTGTGAAACTTGGTGGCGGTGATTTGGCTTAAAGACTTTGTGTGGGTGCATTTATATGAGGATAAGTTGAATTGGTACCTTTTTTACAAATGGTTTAAGATATGTAAACGCTGATAAAAAATGGGCAAAAGTGTAAATTAATTGAAGGGGTTTCTTGTATTATTCTGCAGCTTTTAGGCTGACAGCAATGCTTCTGTTAAATGTAGAGACTTCACACCTTTTCTAGCCTACGTTTCTGTAGACTGACATGAAACTGTTTGGATCTTAACTGTAATTAATCCTGATGTGAGCACATTCTTTCTCCTCTTAAAGGTTTGTGATGGTGTGGAGCATTTGTAGATTACCTCTATGCTGTTGTTTTCTCTATTTACTGGGATTTTTTTTTCTTATTTTATTTCTACTACTTTTGAGTACATAAGGACTACATGGAGAAATCAATGGTCAACAAACAAGAAACAGAATAGAAAGGTAGTAAAAAATATTTGTGAGTGTGCATACTTTTTAATATCCTCTGAGAGCTGACTACCAAGGTGAAGACTTTAATACTAAAATTTTCTAGTAGTGTTATTATTCTGTGCTACATATAGATGTGTATACATGCAAAATAGGTTATTCTAGCAGGTTGGTTATTCTAGTTTTTCTGCTTATGTTGACTGAAAAATACCGGTTGTCACCTGGTAGATGCAAATGTTGACTTGATTCTTAAAAGCACCAGTTTGCACTGTCAGCTCATACTTAGACTCTCCTGAAAGAAAATGGAAGTAAATGAGTCAGAACTCAGGCTTGTAACTTCACTCTGGAGTTTCAGAGAGTCCTTGTAGGTCTAAGTTGAAAGATTTTTGCGTTTACTGCTTGAGTTTATGATGTGTACTTGGAAGATTATGACAATATTTCTGGAAAAGTATCTTTATGATACTAGAGAGACCTTGAGCTAATCATTCAACTTATGACTCTATCAAGAAAAGTTGAATCTGTTCTGCAGGCTGCAGTCCCATCTAAGCTGGTTTAAAAGAGCTGGCTGGAGTTTTACAGACGGTTTAGAAACAGTGGAGTTTTAGAAACAGGCTGAGCTGCCCAGTATATTTTTCCTGGTGAGTTGTGGGGAAATTAATGTTGCTGTGCAAGGCAGTGGGGTAGCATTCAGCAGGTAGGTGGGATGGAAGCACAGGAGCTGGGCACTGCCAACTCAGAGCAGTCAGTTCAGCTGCTGGCAGGTCTGGCTGTGCAGGGGGTGCTGTTGTTCATGGTGTGTGTGCAAAACTATGTTTTCCTGTGGTATAACTTGGTGCAGTTCAGCTCCCTGCAGTTTTAAAGAGAATGACCTCAGCTGACAGTAGTGGAAGGGAAGTTTGCAGCCTGCTGCACACCAAGGGCAGGCTGTTGGCTTAGGTGGCTGTCTGCTTCCAGCTGAAGAGAAGCTGTACTGAGCATCCTCCTAGCTGTGCATCTTCTATGAAGCGTTGCTTTGCCTGCTTTCCATAGCTGCCATGGGCCCAGTTTTCATACCACTAGCTGTTTTCTATGCAAACTTGCAGGATGCTTGTATTGATGTTACAGCACAAACAAGGGGACACTGGACCTTGGCTAGGCAGATGAGCTCAATGAAGACAGAAGGATGCTTGTGCAAACAGAAAGGTGTTCTCAGCTAGGTTGGGGTGGGTTATCCAGGTGGTAGCTTTGCTGTTGCACCAGTGGAGGCACAGGCAGGTTGGCCAAGTCCAGAAGTGGTGCAGCTGTGCTGATGGTGCAGCAGTGTTGACAGCAGCATGGGCAGCCACGAGGTGCTGCGCTGCTCGCTTTGGAACTCAGTACCCCACTGTAAAAAGTCACTGCTCCTATTGTATCATCTTATATCTAAAGTTTTAGTTTTTAAAAAAACAAACCGAAAAAAACGTGTGTAATGAAAGAGCTGAAACTTGCTCTTTATTGAGCAGTTCTGAGCATACACCTGAATAATACTATTTTTCATTTGTTGGACAGTACAGTTTTTCCTTTGTCACCATTTTCTTATTGAATACTACATCTGAAATTACTAGTGACCTTTCCACTTGAAAAAATACCTGCTTTGTGCCAGAGCAGAGTTATTTGTTGTTTTTTTGAAACCATCTCCCTCAAGCATGACTTGTACTTGGGTCACTTGTGGGCACTGCAGTGTAATGCTGTCTATGTATTGGAGTCTCATGAATTAAAGGAAAACCAAACTGCTTGGTCTCCAGGCTGCAGTTAGTTTTCCAGAAGCAGATTCCTGCTCCTGAATGGTTCAGATCCCCAAATTGGAGACTGGCACAGTAGTGGTTTTACAGAAATCAGTGCCATACAGTGAAAGCTCCAATAAATATAATTCATTTAATGGCTAATATTTAAGGTGAGGTGATGTCCTTCATATGAGCCCATGAGGAATTACCAGAAACAGAGGGCAGTTGTGTTAGCACATGTGGGATGGTTATCTAAGGACGTACAGATTCAAGTTTTAAAGGTCTGTAGCAGTGAACAAAAGGTAGTGAAATATTCATGCATGAGTCATGTGTGTGATACAGTGAAGGCTGCAGTCTGCTAGAAAACATTGTTGTGCACTGGCGTGTGTATCAGTTACATACTTTATTTTATGTACTTCATCCCTTCCTCACCTCTGTTTTACAGCTCAACCCAAGCCTCCACATTTGTTCCTTGCCCCAACTCTTACCTATCTGGTTATTCCTCACATTATTTTTAAGGAAAGCTGCTTGTTCACTTTAACAAAATCATTAATACAACACTAAGTTCTCATTTGTAGTAGCCCCAGCAAGCACATAATATTCAACTGTTAGCATCAGAGAGCAAAGCTAAGTTCGAAAGAAGGAAAATAGCATCATCAGAAAGCTGAATAATGAAAAATACAACTAGAAATAAACTATCTTTCTGTCAAAAATGCCTGAAATACATTACACTGCCTTTTTTTCTGCTTAGAGGTAACATTACTCGTATAGGTTTGGTTTTTTTAAAAAAAAAGTCTGAATATGACTAATAGGAGTTTACCATGAATGTTTTTGCAGATCCTTTTTATAGTCCTTGTTGAATTGAAGTGTGAGTGATTTAATATAATACAGATAACTGTTTTTCTCCATCTCCTCCCAAGCAAATACTTCCATAAATTTTGTGAATTCTGTCTTTCCACATGGCCCCTGGGAGACTACAAATGTGCTGTTTCCTTATATACATATTGTAAACAACAGTGAAAGCATTTCAGCCTTGCAGAGTGTGAAATGGCAGAGCCTTCTTGAAGGGGCCTCTTTCAGGAATGTTTATCAAGTATCTTGGAATATCAGAACCAAAAAATAAGTGTTAGTATAGATTTTTTTATTAAATATATTTGCCAGTTGTCTTTGTAATCTTAATAGATTACAGTAACAGAAGGAGAAAGTACCATAAAACCGTAGTCTCATGGTGAAGCATTAGCAGAAAAGCAGGCTAGTGCTGGGCTGGCTGGTGCTTGAGAGTCTGTTTTGTGTGTTTCAGGGGGAGGGATTGTGGGGGGGAAACCTCCTGTAATGTGAGGGATATGATGTGCAAAAGGCCAAGGAAGTACCACTGTTGGTTTACGTTTTTTCACTTTGAGTTACGTTGGCAGAACATAAAGATTGCACCTTTTTTCTGTGCACTGTTTCACTACCAAAATGCTTCCTTCTAGTTGTGTGAAAAATCCTTGTGTCTTGCAGGGGATTGTATAAATCATGTATATCTGAATTTCATTCAAAACCACTTTGGTTGTAGTGAGAGATGCTCAGATTCAGGTACTAACCAACCACAAGGATTTAAACCAGGTTATCATCCGTTTCCTGGTTTTTCAGGTTGCGATTTTCTGTGTGTCCTCCTCATTCCCCTGAGGTACAGCAGCACATTTAACACTCAGTGTTGCACTTGTGTTGTCACTAGGAGTTGTGCTTTCAGTGTGTAAGAAGGTCCTTGCTGCCCAGTGCTCTGGAAGTGAGGCTCTGGGCCTTTCAAAATGAATATCCCAAATTGGTGGAAGCATCTGAGCTCGACCTCCTCCCTGCCATTCTGTGGAAATGATGGTAGGGCCTTGCTGCACCTTAAAGGCATCCTTGAGGGTTAGTGAATCAAGGCTTGTGAAGCACTTGGGTTTACAGTAATGACCTGCCTAGAGAAAATGTTGTCAGATAAATAGTAATTGTCGTCTCAACATAGTATGAGTAGCATGCAAAAAAGGATGTTTTCTCCAAATATTTGCTGTTCTCCACAAAGCCTTATTTGCTTTTCTGGCAATTACTTCCCCATAACTACCTCTCATCAGTTTCTCTTATGGCTCCCAGTACTGATTCACCTCCCATAGCTTTTCTTCTTTTCTCTCAGTCCCAAGTATGTTCCTTTCCTCACTCAGTTTCTTTTTCTTCCCTTTTCACCATCTGCTCTCTTCCCGTGCTGCAAGAGAGAAATCTGACTGCATTCAGGCTAGCAAGAGGTGGTTCAGCTGTTTGGGGGATGCTATGTGCATAGTCTGGTCTCTGTGTAACAGATCATTGTGTAGTCAGTCCATGTGAATTTTTAGAGGCTTTACTTGTGGAATTCTGGCAAGTTTCAGGCGCATATGATCCTGACATAATTACCCTAAGGAAGAGCATGGATGTCTGAAAACTTGGAAATTATAGTTATGGATGCTCAGCTGTCCAACTAAGAGGCCATATCAGGTAGAGGCTTGGGGATGTTTTTAGTGGGTCTTGTAGCACTTGCTCTTTTAGAGCAAGTTGTTGATGAACAGACTGTCATGAGAATGCTGGATTTTACCCAACAAAGTGGGTGTTCCGGAGGGCTGAATTAAAATTCAGTGAAGAATTACATTAGCCATACAGAACTATTTTCTTTTTAAATTGAGAGCAAGTACTCTGCTAAGGAAGGCAAACTGAAAGGAGCAAAGGAAAATAGCCTGGAGTTATACTAGGAGTCAACTGTGTGGTAAAGGCACCCTATGTCTTCCTGGAATGAACCAGCAAGAGCGTTTGCAGTACAGCTCAGCTTGGGTTGTGTGCAGTTTTACATACTGCTGGCTCAGACAAAAGCTGGAAGATACTGCCAAGAAATAATGAGAGGGTTAAAAAAATATAACCTACAAGGAAAGTTTGAAGGAACAGAATTTACTTAGTCTAGAAATGTCAAGACTGAAGTAGTCCTAGGACAGGCATTTGCTGTGGATAGTGGTTAATCTGTCTATCATCTAGAAGGAAAAGGCTTTGTCCACATTGCATAGTATATTAAATTTGATACTGTGAAAACCTTTTTCATTATAGATTCTGCAAGAGTTTATCTCCTGGGGTTGCAAACATTTTCTACAGGAGAAGAGGAAAGGGTTTTTCCCTTTGGGAGAAACAAAGAAATAGAGAGAAGATGAAATCCTGGCGTTCTTTCTACTTTTTGCATGTCTGTGATGCTACTTGAGCATGGATGGGCTCCAATTTTCCAGTTGTTTTTAACTTTATCAAATTTGGATGCATTTTCCAAGGGATTACAAAATTAAAGAATATCCAGCACTAAACACATCTTGATCAAATTTCAAGTACTTCTTCCAACATACGGAGAACTCTTTAATTATTGATAAAAACGTTTTTTATCATTTACAAAAATACTATTTATCTTGCCTTTTCTGGATAGAAGTTAACCCTCTGTGACCAGATTCCTTCCTCCTGCCTCCCAAATTGCCAATACTTAACATATGAAGTTTAGGTCAAATGGTTAAAGTTTGGCAAAGTTCTAAGCAGCTAAAAACAAGGTCTAAAGGGAAGTGTCATGTAACATTAATAACAGGCAAAGCTACCAGCCCCACCTATAATAATCTTATTTCTATCAAAGCCAGGTTTCCTTGATGATTCTCAAATGTTTCTGCAGGCGTTTCGAGAAGATCTGGAATGTCTTATTCAAGAACAGATGAAGAAGGGCAATAACCCCACTGGACTGCTTGCGTTACAGCAGATTGCTGAATACATTACAGCAAGCTCTTTTGCAGGTTTTTCCTCATCTTCACTCAGTAAGTGAATTATACATATAATCACTCTTTTTCTCTTCCATTTCTATTAGCACCAGGCCTTAGCAATGCTGGGATCTCCTCCTTTGAATAATCAAAGTTCTGTCAGAGCTTGCTTCAGCAGCGAAGTAGTACAGGTGGTGGCCTTAAGTTTCCTTTTTTAGGCTTTTTCTCTCAAATTCTTTGATTTTTGTAACGATATCCAAAATGTTTGGAATCTTCACCCTCAGTTTCTCCAATTTGCTAGTAAAATTTTAACTGAGATAGGAAACAAAATGCTGTGCCCCATTACTATTAGCAGTTTAACATGAGCATAAACTGAGATGAGAAATACATTTAGATTGTTTCTTTTTCTACTCTTGCATAGAAATTTTTATTAAAAAAAAAAAAAAAGGGGGAAGGGTGAGAAGAATAGCCTGACAAACTGGATCGTTACACAAACAACTCCCATAGTTAAAAACAGCTTGTAGTGTGAGCTCTAGTTCTAAAGATGTCACTAGGATCTTCCAGCTGACACTCAGGTTCTTCTTTCCAAGTCATGAAGCACTTTACATTAAAGTTGATTTTAGTTCTGTGGGTGGACTTCATATGGGAACTTACAAGCCTGAAGTACAGTGGCAGCTGTCAGCATTCAGTATCTTTTGAGAGTTGGTCCCAAAATAGCTCTTCAGAGTCCCCTTAGCAAAACAAGTGGAAGAGAACAACAGAGACCCCAAATAATCTCATCTCCATGTTTCTAGTTGGTTAGTGAGACTGTGGTTCCAACTGTTGTCTCTGCTGGTTTTGCCCATGGACTCTGACAGGGTGACTAATCTCAAAGTACATACTCTTTTTATTGAAAACCAAATTTTCTTTTACCTTTTCTGGTCCCTGTAAGCAGAGATTGTAGCTCTCAAAGGGATATCATGTGTTCTTGAACCAGGAGAGAGCTCAAAATCCAAATGGTGCTTCAAAGGATATCTGTATTTCACTTCTTTCATGTTTGAAAAAGAAATTAAGAGTTAAATTTGGGATATGGTTCCTATTGTCTTAAAGTAACAGAGGTTTTAGTGAAGACCTTAAAAATCCCAGCAGTGCAGTTCCAGTCTAGTAACCTCTGGTACTGCTCTGCTGACAATTTAAATGCACTGTTTCTGGAAGATCATGGCATAGCTAGAAGTTATTTAATTGTCCAACTGGTCATCGTAATATTTTAAACTGTTTTTCAGGCCATGGAATGATTACACCCATCAATGATCTACCTGGGTTAGATACCTCCTCATTTGTTAAGGGGGAAAAACTTACTCGTTGCAAGTTAGCCAGTTTATATAGATTGGCTGACTTGTTCGGGTGGGCACATCTGCCAAATGCCTATATCACAGTAAGTATTTTAGAGAATAAAAAGTTTTATTTAGAATCCTACCTACTAATTCAAATTAATTTCCCCCCTGAATAATACAAATTCAAAACGAGATCAGTAATCCATTTTCTTCTGCCTTTTGCAGGTAAGAGTAAGCAAAGAACATGACCATATTTTAATCATTCCACGAGGTCTGTCCTTTTCTGAAGCTTCAGCTTCTAATTTGGTACGTGATTTATCTACTGTAATAACCACCAAGGCTCAACCTGTTTTCTTAAAGACTTTTGTGGCTGCTAAAGTGGACCTTAAGCTATAATCGTGCTGTTACTTGTTTTTTAATATTTACCCACCAGATGAAAAGCTGATTAACTGTTTAGATATCAGCATCCTTTATCCTTAGCACTTCTTTTGAGGGTTAGCTTTGCTTTATGTTTGCTTTGTGTTCAGCTTCAGTGGGAAGCAGCAGTTTTGTTTTCCTGTGTGATTAAGCTCTTGAAATTGCTGTTAAACTGAGGCTATCTTTTATAAGCTGACAATATGGTGATACATACAAAATGATTTGGTATGAGTAGCATTAGTAGAATCAGCTCTTATAATTGGGGAAATAAAGTTGAATAATTGTCCCTAGGCCCAACAAAGGAATGGGGTGAAGTCACAAATTGGCATTTAGGTAATGGTAGCTGCTAAATCACACAACTTTTGGTGCAGAAGTTGCCATATTTTCTTCATGTCAGTATGTATCTGTAAAGAAACTACCTCCAGGTGGAAGGGGTATCAGACTGAGGTTGTACCACCAAACACTGCACCACCAAACACAGAACCAAAATACAAACATGAGAACAGGACCTCATGTGGCCTTGCTGTTGTTTTTCGTTGATCCTGTAATTAAGGTTTTAATGTTCTCATGGAATGGAAAATTCCCCATGCATTTAATTTTCTTGCTAGAAATTTCTCAGGCTGAATTTTCTTCATATTTAAAATGTAGGAAATGTTAATGAAATTCCCTTTCGAAAGTCAGAAACAAGGAAAGATCAACTAGACCAAAGAGGAACGTTGGATCAGGGTCTTCACTTCTTCCATGGCTGGACTCCCAATGACAGTCAAGAGCTTGGACAGCAGGATGTTTTATTGATGCACAGATTCATGGCTGCTCTCCTACTGTTTTTTTCATACTCTGATCCCTAAACGTGGGGTGGAAATTTGGTACCAAATAAGAAAGGGAGGATAGTTTGTAGATCACGGCAGTTGTTGCAAGCTTTTTAAACGTTGTTCCTTTGTTTGACTTTTCCAGGTTAAGGTAAACATCCTAGGAGATGTAGTTGACCAGGGAAGTACAACTCTAAGCATTGACAGTGCAGGATTCAGTCCACATGTGGCCATCTACTCCACACGCCCCGACGTCAGATGTGTGATACACATACATACACCTGCAACAGCAGCTGTAAGTCTTTCTCCTAGCATAAAGAGTAAAAGAAAACAGGTTTACCTTATGAACTTACATCACCTTTCTGAATCTGAATCACTGCTCACAGCAGTTGTTGGTTTTTTAACATTGACTCTAGACGTGAAGAAAGGTATGAGGTCATCAAATTAGCAGAGAAAGGGGGCTGGGCCACCACAGTGAAATGGATAGGAATAAACTGATGCTTAGATACAATTGTACTGAGGTTGAGGAGGCTGTAAGATATATAGTTTACACAGGGTTTATTTATAGCATCTTAGACTGTATAACATGCATCTCCATTTTCAAGTGGCTTAATCAGTAGTTATGTTCAGCTTGAATATACCTCACTATTAAAAAGCCATAATTAACATAGAAGTTAAAAATGGTCTGTATAATAATGATAACAATGTAAGGACACTTGAAATAATTTATTTGAGATAAATAGATAACTTATTACTATTTTATATATAAATGTATATATATGTGCATTCCTTGACTACAGATATCTAAAAAAAAAAAAAGGAACGGACAACTTCTTATATTCTAGATTTTGAAGTTACAAATGTGGGAAAGAAGAAAAAAACATGAAGTAGGCTAATGCAGAGAATTAAAAGTGGGTAAAATTGATCAAAATTAAGTTAAAGTTTGTCTTTGTTCTAGCAAAGATACCAAGTACATCCTGCTAGTGCTTGGGTGGTTGAGATGAGGGGTTTTAAGTTTCATTTTTTCCTAATCATTAGTACTTCATTTTCTTGAAAAAGGTTTCATCTATGAAGTGTGGCATCCTTCCCATATCACAAGAGGCTCTGATTCTGGGAGATGTTGCTTATTACAACTACCAGGGTTCTCTTGATGAACAGGAAGAGAGAATTCAGCTTCAGAAAGTCCTTGGACCCAGTTGCAAGGTATTCAACCGCATTCATGCTCTTCATAAATAATTTTCATGTACTGCGCCAGTTTCTACCATTTAACATTAGTGTCTTAATTTACTAGGTGTTAGTCTTGCGAAACCATGGTGTGGTAGCACTAGGAGAGACACTGGAAGAAGCATTCCACTATATTTTCAATGTGCAACTGGCCTGTGAAACACAGGTGAGAGAGAATGTATCTGCATTTCATTTCAAACACACTGTCAAATTACAGATTGCATCTCAGATGGGAAGATCTCTAAAATTTGGGGTTGTGGAATCCAGTAATTATATGCCAGGTCAAAGTTAGAGAAATTGGAATAATCAAGAAACCATAGAGGGAACAGCACAATGCTGTATCATGCTTCCTAGAAGGAGTATCAGTGTTGTTAGGCTCCGAAGGGTACAGGTTTTGTTCCATGCTGTGGAGAGAGAGCTTCATGCAGGGAATCCGCCGGATAATAGATTGGGTGGTACTCGTTGCATGTGGAGTGTGACCGAAGATCTCTTGACATCCAGCTCATTTATCAAAGCTGAATGTTGTGACAAGGAAAGAAGCTTCTCCCTATGATCACAAAGATTTGTAAAACCAAAAAAAAACAATGGGTTTTTGGAGCAGTTGAAGAGGGTAGCCTATTTAAAAATAACTTGAGTCCCAAAATCAGTTGTTCCTGTGTTGACTAAGTTTAACAACCTAGTTAGGTATCTGGGTATTATCTATAACTTGTGGAGAGACACCACTGAAAGTGTCCTCAGCTTCCAAAACTCTTAAGCCCGTTCCCAGAAACTTTATCACTTTGCTCTTACTTGTTCTGCAGTGATCCTGTCCTCCCAAGCAGGCTTCTGGAGCTGCAATTGGCAGTCTCACACTCCTTTCCCTTCCTCCCTTGCCCAACCATTCATTTTGAGTTGCATCACTCATTCATTTGGAAACAATATAAAAACAAAAAATGTTTAGTCTTGTGATGCAGAAAGACCTTTTTAAGCTGCTCTGAAAGCTAGTGTTTGAATTTTTTCCTTTTAAAGTGCAATTATTAGCAGATATTATCATCCTCTCCATAAGAATCACTTGCTAGATTTTATTGCCCTTCTGCATGTAAAAAAACTAGCCTGAGAAGTAACTGCAGCATGTGTTTAAGTGTGTTTCTCCTGTGAATTCAGGCAAGCAGAGAGTCCAAAAGCTTTTCCACAAGTTAAATACACTCATTGATGTATCTAGGTTCATGCATTAGCTGGAGCAGGTGGGATAGACAATCTCCTACTGCTGGATCTGCAGAAGTTCAAGCCTTCCACACACGCTGTGGCAGCAAGTGGAGGAGGAGGAGTTAATATGGCTTCACAACAGAAATGGAAAGTTGGGGAGCAAGAGTTTGAAGCACTAATGCGGATGCTGGACAACCTGGTGAGAGCACGTTGGTGGCATTGTCTATAGAGTCTCTTTAAGCTTCTGAGGGTGTAGGATTAGCTTTTGTACAGCAAATTATTTGTTCTGGTTTCTTTGTGAGTTTGAAAATGAAGACTGAATAACTTTTATTGTGTATGAAATCTGCTTGGTTTACTTTTTATTATGTCAGTGTATCTGAGCAGTATTCTGAACTTAATTTGAACTTAAATTTTGTCCAACTCATCCCACAAACATACTTGCTTTTTATCATCACTTCATAGTAAAAATTGTTTTAGTTGCCACCTAGTAAACAGACATAGAAGATTCCCTCTATATTGTGTTATTTAATTCATATTAGGAAATAAGGTTATAGTTTATGATTTTTTTGAAATGTCTGTTTCACTGCACTGCAACTTCTGGAACAGCCTTCAATACAAATTGAGTAGGGGATGGGGGACTGCCAAGAACCACTATGTGCAGTTGTGCAAGACATTAAATGTCCTCATGAAACCTACCTAGGTCATACTCTGGGCAGGGGGTCATTGGGTGGTCACACATTCACAGAGGTGGGAGGAAGATGCAGTGTGAGTGGGGTCTTGTCCAACTGCTGCTGTACTCTGCTTTAAATGTGTCTCTTGACTGTTGGTAGGTATGAATGACAACTGGTCTGTTCTCTGAAGAGCTCAGTGGGCCTGTTCAGTGCATACAGGGCAGTGCAAAACTTCCATTACTTCTCTGGATACCTTTTTCTGATATTTATTTTTTTTTAATATTTTTTTTCTCCTTTTCCTCCTCCATAGGGATACAGAACTGGCTATGCTTATAGGCAACCATTAGTCAGGGAAAAACCCAGACATAAGAGCGACGTTGAGATCCCAGCCACTGTGACTGCCTTTTCCTTTGAAGATGATACAGTCCCACTTTCCCCCCTGAAATTCCTGGCACAAAGGCAACAGAGGGAAAAGACAAGATGGCTGAACTCTCCAAACACGTACTTGAAAGTTAATGTGCCTGAGGAGTCCTGGAATGGGGAAACTAGTCCCAGGACTAAGATCACGGTAGGCAAATATTTTAGGCAGTCACTTAGTTTTTGCACTACTAATGTTACACAGTTTATATGAGGAAATATTTAACAGAATTAGCAAATGAGTGTATCAAGCAAATAAAAATAGACTCTGAGGAAACTTAATAACATTAAAATAAAGGAGCTCTGGAGAATTGGGGCTTAGCTGTTTGGAAGAGTAACAGTTTATGATAAAATGTAATAAGTATTTCCCTTTTGTTACTAGTTCTGCTGATTGCTGAAGTAGAAAAGTTTTTCTACCATATCTTTTTGTGCTATTAATTATCCAACAAACATAGTAAGGTTTTAAATCACTCATGGATTGTTTTCTTCTCTAAACAAGGGGGACACGAGCTCTAATTCATCTCTAACTGCCTGTTTCCTGTTTTTGTGAGCCTGCTGAAAACAGACTTCAAAGAGTCTGTTCATGCTACTACTCTTAACGATGATCAGAATTTTTCCCCTCCTTCAGCTCACCAAAATGCTTCCACTGTGGTTCCAGCCTGGAGAGAGGTGGCTCTCCTGGGACTGAAGCACGTTGCTTGCCATCAGGCTCTAATTGTAAAAGCATCAGCTCCTCCTGCTGGCAGGCTGGCGAGGTTCTGAACTTAAGTGTGGGAGAAGCACCCTCAGCCACTGATGTAAAACGCTGCTTACAAGGGAAAAAAACTACAGACAAAGTGTGGGGTTAGCACAGGTGGAAACTGATTGTATGAACAAGGGCTCTGCAGCTGGTGGATCTATGTGCCAGTTACTAGGACACAGGATGCTTTCTAAATATGACTGTATTAGTACACAGTACTGTGTTTTTCAGGGTTGTATTTCAGAGTTGATAAAAACTAATCTTGATTATATGTGTTCAAGGAAACTTACATGCTCTTGTACAACATACAGCTTTCTAAGGAGTTGGGATTATTTTGTGGGTATCATGTGGAACTGAGAATAAAGTCAGACAGTCCTTTCTTTATATATCTTCTTTAACACTGAGAATTGTTGCTCCCCATCGCACTACTGGGGTTTTTAGCTTCTTTTCTCTTTTTCTTGAAGTGGATGAAAGCTGATGATTCCTCCAAGACTAGTGGAGGAACACCAATCAAGATTGAAGACCCAAACCAATTTGTTCCTCTAAACACAAACCCAAGTGAAGTGTTGGAAAAGAGAAATAAGGTAAGAGAAGAGTAATGAAGAAAATTGTAACATTTCCAGATAAAATCATACGTTCAAGTAATGATTCAAGCAGTAAAATGAGTATTTTCAAGTGTTCTGATTTTACTAAGAAGTTTCTTCCATTGGATAGGATTTTTAGCACTGAAAAGCTTGGATTTAAATGTGTGATATATGTGAAGTCTGTAGATACATATACAAAATATATAAATTTGGAAGGCAGTAGTTTGAAGGATGAGTATTAACTCTGGATATGATAGGTTGGAACTGGTGTAGTCCCTGCTCTTCAGCATTATATTTAGTGGATAATTAGGTGTCAACATGAACCAAATTGCTGTGCATCATCTACAGCATGATTCAGTCTCACTGTAATCTGACTCTGTTCTGTTCTAATTCTCCTAGCACTTCTTAAGATGGAGTTTCTATGGTCCAGACCTATTGCTGATGGCAGTAAAAAAAAGAAAATGAGATATTATTGTTGGACCTCTCTGCAAACACAAATATGTCACTGCTTTTCCCTTCCAACACATAAGTCGCCCACTGTCAGACTGACCAAATACTCCACCCTAGAAATAACTATATGAGCCAGATATTCAGGACATTTTCCATTTGATTGCATTTTTTTTTTTTATTTCTTGGAAAGCACTATGTCAGTATCTGTGGGATACTGGACTCAGAAGGAGCAACTCCCTTCCTTAGAACTGGAAAGGCACCCTCTAATCATCTAGAGATTAATAATACAAGTCCCAGACAATGATTTTTAAATTCATGGATGTCACTGTCTCAGTAGACAGTTTATTCCTGGTTTTATGCTGTAGAATTTTTTTTTCTATTATCTATTTGTATGTAGCATTTATATCTGATCTGTCAAGCTCTTAAGCACTGGCAAAGTGAAACTAGGGCTGTTGGCTTGAGGAAAATAAAGGGGTATTCAGTGAATGAAAAACTTTATCAGCCTTTGTGATCACAGAGATCTCTCCAATAGCTTAACAAGGGTCATTTCCTTTGGAGAGGACAGGCTCAGGGACATTCTAGTCCTTGGAGCTTATTTGTAAATACTGGCTTGCATGAAATGCAGGAGCTGGGATGAGGGGGAAATACTCGGGAGCACCTGAAGCTAAAGAAGATCTGCAGTGCATTCAGAGGTTGAAGGAGAGATGTTAATTTTCAGGTGCAGCAGCACACAGCTTGATCCTCCAGCCATTCGCTGCTGCCTGTGTTACTGCCTGTGCAAAGCTGGGAGCATGGTATCTCTAAGGTGAAATAACTCTTCCTAACCCTCTCTGTTTTCTCTGTGTAGATAAGGGAGCAAAACCGATACGACCTGAAGACAGCAGGGCCGCAGTCTCAGCTCCTCGCTGGAATTGTTGTGGATAAAAAGCCAAGCCCAGTGAGTAGGACATAATTAGATGATTTACAAATATTTGGGTTATTTGGCTGCCTGTCTTTAAAACTGGTTCTTTTAGTACTAGATGTTGGATGTGTGATACATTTTATTCACGTTTCATTTTGGAGGTTTAAAATACTAGTTTCAAATGGAGGTGGGAATGGTAAGTTTCCCTGCCATTAAAATGAATGAATTAGGCCCCCTGTCTAAGACCATTGAAGCTAAATACTGATGAGATTTTCAATGTATGGTGCCAAAAATAGTCTTTTCATCAGTCTGTGGAACCATTGCTAAAGGAAATGATTGAGTCCCCAAAATTAATGACTTTAAAAGGCAGAATGGGACAGTGTAATAGGCAGCTTTCATTAGAAACAGGCTTCTTGTTGGAAGGAAGGTTTTACAGCTTCTTACCTGTCCACACTAATCTTTTCTTGCATAGAATACACTTAATTCAAAACAGTACAGATAGCACTAATAAAGTTATCTAACAAATTGTGATTTTTTTGTAATTGGAATTCTATAGTCCTAAACTATCCATGGTTTAGTACATCTATTTTGTCATTTTGGTTTCCAGTATTTTGAGACAACACTGAGTTTGTTTACTTATTTCAGGCAAAAAAAAATATTTTACAAATGAGTTTTCTTTCAACATGAGAATAGATTTAATTTTGTCACTGTGAGATTCATCTCAGAAGAGCTTATCCAGTTAGATTTCTAAGTTGGAGCATGAGCACAGTTACTTTCCTACAAAAAGCATTCCTAGAACTTTGGGCATTTGCAGAAAGTATGGGAAACCTTATTTTTCAATCCCTGTTCTTAAGGGACTTTAATCTCTCTGAAGAGTTTATTAGTCCCTGAAGTGGAAGCTGTTGAGGCAGGTCTCTACCTGGAAGTTGTTCCCCTTGATACAGAAAAACCCCTCAAAAAATTATTGTGCTGCTGCAAAAGGCTGGTGACTTACAGCTCAGTGGTCAGTATTCATTACTGTGTGAATGCCTATTAAATGGGGAAATGTTTGCCTGGATGTGTCTCTGGTTTTTGTCTGTGTTCCCTGCCAATCTGGTGTCACCAAGCATTGGGCAAAAAGAGAGACGTTAACCCTGTATATCTTGCTTGTTTGCTGCTTTTTTTTTTTTTTTTAACTGTTACATTTGTGGTTTTCTCTTTTCCAGCCAATGCAATTTGAAGATGATGAGCATGCACCACCAGCACCACCCAACCCCTTCAGCCATCTCACAGAAAAGGAACTGGAAGAGTACAAGAAAACAGTTGAGCGCAAGCAGCAAGGGTTGGAAGGTCAGTGGTGTCTTTTTAGATGTTGGGGGTTACATTTTAATGATGAGTTCATTTTTAGTTTGAAAATACCTACTGTAAAAAATGTACACTTGTTAATTATTAGTGTCTACCATTGGCAGCTAGTTTAGAATGAATGATTCCTTGAGATGGTAGAAATTTTTGTTAAATGTTGTGGGTTTGTTGTGTTATTTTTTTTACTTTGGTTAGTGCTAAAATGAAAGCAATGACCGGTTTGCAGAGAAATGGTGTTAACAAAAACACACTTTAACAGAATGACTTTTTTTTGTCAGAATCATAGAATGACTTAGGTTGGAAGAGCAAATGAAGGTCATCTTAGTCCAACCTCCTCCTCAAAGTTGATATCAAAGTTAGACCAAGTTGCTCAGGTCTGTGCCCAGCTGAGCAGAAGTTTACTGAGACGTTTGGTCTTGGGTTCTTTCTCTTCTGTTCTCCCAATACACAAGATTTATCTACTTCATTTTTTACATCTTCTTCCAATAGCACTATTCCATAGGGATTTACTAATTCAGTAGTGTTGTGTTGGTTTTTTTAACAGTAACACTTACTATGCATTCTTCTTCACTAATATTGTGTAATTAAACAATTTTATATATCACATTTGGGGCACAGCATAATAACTTGCTATAACAGCAAACTGTGTGACTTATAGCTAGATAAAACCATGGGGCATGCTACTTTGAATGCAACCCTTCCACCCTTTTTTAGTGCTTTGTATTACAGAACTAATATATAATGATTGTTAGCAATATATACAGTGTAAAATTATAATTCTGTAGAGTTTAAACTGTGTGTTAGAACTTCTTGATGTTGTCAGCATGAGCAACACAAATGCTAGCAGAGCTGTAAACCTTGTAGCACTAGCACTGACATTCTTGCTTGATTTTCACTTGTGCATGGCTACTAATTCAAATCTTGTCCTGCAGATGCTGAACAGGAATTATTCTCAGATGACGGTTCATCTGTGTCACAAATTCAGTCACAAACTCAATCCCCGCAAAATGTCCCAGAAAAATTAGAAGGTATTCCATGCAATTTCCATGCAATGCCAATGGCTCTGATAACCTGAGTCATCCACTCTTCTGCTGCATTCTTACACTTGCATGAAGTCAGCTGAGCCCAAAAGACCCTTTGTTACCAAGTCTGGGTGGGATCCCACCCAGAAAACTGCTTTTCGCAATATTTTCTAATACATAATTCTCACAAACAGAAAACAACACAGGACATAACTGAAACTTGGCTATTAAAAAGGTGGAGGAAATAGATAGTTTATTTTTATTTTACTGAAAATGTTAAGATTAGGTTTTTTGCTGAAGACTTTTCCAGCAAAGTCTAAGGCGGCATTTTGAAAGGCTGGTTCTCCGAAGACTTCTGTATGGAATGGCTGTGTTTTCATAAATTAATCTCTTGCAATGAAGTGTAATTCTGAGTTTGCTTGAGACTGTATATTTATGTGCTGTGCAGACTGTAATTTTATATACTATATACAGCTCAAGCTGTACATACACCTGGCAGAGATAAGGGTAGCTTTTTCAGCATGTTTTCCTTTAATGACATTTTCACACTCTTGTCTGCTTACAAGAGTGTAGATAAAGGGGGAGAAAACCCACATCTAGGCACTTTGGGTTTCAATTTTTGGACCACCAACTGTGTTTCAATAGTTTCTTTGCATGACAGTGTACAGAAATAATTGCAAAACTGTCTGTTCTTTCAGAAAATCATGAAGATCTCTATACACAGAGTGCTAACCTAATATCTGTGGAGTTGCCAGTGGTGGTGAACGGCAAGGAAGATGCACACGACGTGGAAGATGATCTCACCAAGAGGGTCAGTCAGTTAACCACTAGTACTGTGGAGAGCGTAGAGATTACAATTAAAAGCTCTGAGAAGATAGAAGAGACCCTGTCCCCTGAAGGGTCACCTTCCAAATCCCCTTCAAAGAAGAAGAAGAAATTCCGCACCCCATCTTTCCTGAAAAAGAGTAAAAAGAAGGAGAAAGTAGAAGTGTAAGTGCAGTTCTGCTGTGAGGAGACATTGCACATTTTTGAACGTGTAAGTTGACCATTAACAGCGTAGCGTTAGGGGTGTGCGGTAACTGGACTTTTAACCTAAACAAAAAGGAACTGGAAGAGGTTTTGCTTTAAAAAAAACCAACCAAACAAAAAAAGCCCTTTTGCGCAAGTTGAAAATTAATTCATCTCTCACTTAACTGTGTCCAAAATTGCTATGAGGGTTGGAAACATTCATTAGTTTCATGTAGAACTACACTGGTAGGTGCTCAATTACCACCATAGCAAGATCAAATACCGTCGCAGCAGCAGCAGCCAGTTCTGCTTGGAGTATTTTGCAGACCTTAAAATTTTCAGTACAGTTCAAGTCTGTATTAAAGTTACTGTAGAGTGATCATACAAGTTCTTAAAACTGCTGTCTCGTTTGGTAACCAGCTCATACATTTTTGTATTGTGATTTTGGTCATAGAATTTATGTTCCTGTACCCCTGTTTGTGTGGGTACATGTTAACAGCACACCTTTGAATCTTTTTTAAGATTAGATCATATAGAAATATTATACACTGGCACATAATATTAGGGGTAAAACTGTGTAGGAGAAAGTTTATCTGGAATTATAAAAAATGTCTAAAGAATTCCATTCTTCAATAACTTTTTTGCCAAATATTTCATTTTAGTGAAATATAATTTTTGAAGACTTCTTTTTTATTCTATCAGTTGGGGAGGGAACCCTTATTTTTCAAGAAAGGGGATTTTATACACTTAACATTGATAATTTAGTTTAACTGGCAAAACAAAAAAGATTTTATATGTTCAAATGTTTGTATACCATTCAGTATAAAGGTATTATAAGCATGTGAACCAAGCATTTAATAGTAGAGTGTATTTCAGAATGCTTGGTTTAGAGTATACTTAAATATAATTCAGGAATCCAGGGACTTAAAACTCAAAGGATAAAAGTGTATGAAATTGAACTGTTTCATACATGTTTTTAAATTACTTGTGAGGTTTTTTTTTCTTTCATGGTATTGCTAATGAAGAAAAATAATCTCATAACATAACCAAATGAAGGAAACAAAACTGTTAAAAGGGAAAGTGAAATAGTGAGAAAATAGGAGGAGACAAGGAAAGTAAAAGTTTGGTGATTATTTTTTTTAAATATATGATATGGATTGTGGGATATTTTTATTAAATCAGCAAAGTGACATTTCCATATTAGATGTTTTACATAATTTGTATGGATTCATGCAGAGTGCAACACTTTTTGTTGTTGTTGTTTTCTTCACTTTCGTTTGAATTGTAAAAGGGTCTCATGAATCTGTGTTGTCCTTTGGATGAACCCAGAGCAAATCAGAGCCTAGTGCCATGGGTAAGGGTGGTACTGCCACTTACTCATTTTTACTGATATTGTCATTTTAGTACTTTTACTGTATTGTAAATACAAACTAAACATAGAAATTAACATAGGGTTTTTCTTCGCTGTGTCAAATTGTCTGTAAATCAGTCATCGCAATAGGAAGTACATTTTAAAGATCCATGTGATTCCCAAATCGCCGGTTGAAATATTATACAATATATAATTGTTAAATATGGCTGGAGAGTGGTTTGGCATGCAAAAATGTTGATTATAGCATGTTTGGGGGCTGGTTAGCTTTGACTGTGTTAAGTGTGATAATACAATGTCAGAATGGAACCTGGAAACAATTTTCTAGCTCTCACTAAATACTGGAATCAGTGTTTTTAATCATAGTGAAAACTTTCTGTTGCTTACTTTGTTTTTTATGTTCTACATTATTTGTGTTGTATTACAACATATGTAGAAACAGTAACCTGTGAACTACGCTTTTCATAACTTTTTTTAAAATATATCTAAATGAATGCAATGTGCATAAATATTTTTTAAAATGCAACCGTGAACTATTTGCACCTTTTGCTAATGCCTCTATTTACTTGCTTTGGCATAAAGAATGAGCCAGCCAACTCTTGTGTCCTGTGGAAAATATATAAATGTTATCTGAAATTGCTCATAGATGTAATGCTAATTAATGTTAAATCACAAATAAACAGTATTTTAAATAGAATGGGCTTTTGTTTAGCAGCCTTTTGTTTATACAGCGCTCTTACATCTCTTGTTTGTAGAAAAGATGCTTTGGTTGTGCACCTAATTTCTCAAGGATTTATTCTGAAGATGGCTTCTTGTTTGTGCTTCTTCCGAACACTATGCAAGAGAAGAGTCTCATCTTATTAGAGAACAGTTGTTTTCTCTATCACAGCTCCTGGAGATGAAAGAGTAGAGACCTGTGGTAAAAGAAGCAGCCTTGTCAGGCAATTGTTTGCACCCCAGTTGAGTTTGTGCTGCAGGCTTTCCTCTCCCAGGCATTTTTTTCCCCATCTTCTTGGTCTGTCTCTTCTGCTCTGCAGTATGGGTTTACATATGACAGCCTGAAACATAGGACTCAAGTGGTTTAAGTGCTGTGTAAGTGCAGAGCAGGGAAATAGCTTGTGGAAGTTAGACACAAGACTTTTTTTTTTTTTTTTTTTTTCCATTTTACAAAGTTTTTTGGTAGGGTAGGCTTTTCTTGCAAAGTTATTCAAAGACATCTGTGTCATGCCCTGCCAGCATATGGTATACCTCCAAGTCTCTGAGCCTGCAGAATTTGCAGTCTTACATTTTTATAGCTATATCAACTCTGAGATGTCTTCAAGGGCTTCAACAAATGTTTGTTTTCATTGTCCTTCCACAAATCACCCTTTTGTTTCTGTTTACAAGAAAGTCAAAATCCAGCCCTCTGAGTCTGGTGTCAGTTTCATGAACTTGTTCCCCATGTGGGAGGATAATTTTGATTCAGCATTTTAAATAAATCTTAACCAAGATTCAAGTAATCTTCTTACTATTAGTCATCTCCAGGAACTTCTACAGCCTGCTTAGTGCTGCACTAACATGAAAGAGGACACTATATCAACAGGGAGGAGCTTACACTGTAAGGCTGAGTGCATCTACTGTTTTCATCTTTGAACTCTCTTTATTCCCAAGAGTGTATGAACCACCACAGACCCATGGTGTTACAAGAAGAATCTTGAGAATCTGCAAGCCAAAGCCTGGAAGCAAAGTAGATGTTCATAACAGACATAACATACATTAAGGCTTAAATCTTGGGAAGTAGTAGCCCCTGAAAAGTAGAACTTCAGAAAGGATCATTGACACAACAGGAAATAATTATTAGGATGTTTAACCCAAGAAAAAGCAATACAGAGAAGAAGCAGAGTATGAGGAATGCTATGAGGAATTATATCAAAGCTACCACCTAAGAGCCCTATTAAGGAAAACAGGATTTTAAAAGCTGTGCATCTTTCTATGCCACTTGTCTATGTATGGCCATCCTAAACCTGTATTGTGATCCAGGTGATCACCTGTTGGCCTCTTCTACAGACTTTCAGCTGTTCTGGACACGAGTGTTATATGGCGAAACAGATTTTGCTTGATTTTCAAAAATTGCAGAACAAGGTATCCTTTAAATCAGGCTTTAGATGCTGCGAGGAGACAGGATGATGTCATGTTGGATGATGTCATGGTGAAGGCTATTGCAGGCCATTTTGACTAAGATTTTCCTGCCTTGCCCATTGAATTGTACACTGCTGAGCATGTAGCACAAACTGGGTGTCCAGTTTGCAAAACTGTTGAGTTTTCACTGTTTCAGCCTGTTGAAACTTCTCAAATAGGATGTACTGCTTAAGGAGCCAAGGACAGGGAAAAAGTGCCACTGTGTCCCAGGCTGGGCATGTGGGTCTGATGGACACTGCTGATGTGAGTGCTGATGTTCCTCCTCTCCCTTCCAGCAAACTGGCAGGGAAATGCAACCCCTAGCCCACGGGTTCCAGTATGTTAAATGAGGTGGAGGACTCGTTGAAAAGCACTAATTAGAACCTGCCTGGCCACGTGTGTGCAGGAGCTGGGGCACAGGCAGCCTGGCCGGGGGCACTGCCTTGTGCACAGCTCCAACAGGACGAGTGGCCTGGCAGGGGAGGCTGAGGGGCATTGGGTGGTGATGGGCACTTCTGACATTGTAGCTGTCACAGAGCCTGTATAAGTTCTTATTTTTGGACACCAGCGGAACGGCTGAACATGCACAGACTCTTAGGAGTCTGCTCTAGAGGAGCAGTAGAAGGCATATCTCCAATACAAAGATTGCTCGGTCCTTTGCAGAATTTCTAATCTCAGCTGCAAAGTCAGCAGCAATGTAGGTTTCTAAGATAAAAGATTTGTCAGGATGTAATGTGGAAAAACTTGTATTTTCTTACAGCCTTGTTCTTTGGAAGTGTTTGATGACATTAGCTTTCCATTTTTATGCACACATGCAGCACATGCAAACACCCCCAAGCAGTTTTCACTTGGACCAGCACACAGCATGGCAACTTTCAGTCAGGTTTGATCAAGTTGTAAGCCACCCGACCAGAACTGGATCACAAAGACTGGTGGGAAAACCCGGTTGCAGCTTATGCCTCCAGCCCTGGTTGTGCACTCTGGCTCTGGTGTTACCCATGGAGGTATTTAATCCTTTAAATACACTGCTACCTCAGCAGTGGTGGTAGCTACATAGGGCAATTATGCTCAGCCAGGGGGAGGAAATAATTCCTTGGAGGAGTTCTCAAAGTCCCTTAGCAACTGATTGCACCTTTCTTCTTTCCGTGTCTGCAGGGAGCAATGTAAATTCAAGCATTCACACTTGGTGAAAGCGTGGCTGAGTCCCGAAGTCAAACGCAGCTTTTGGGAGGTGAAAATTGAAGCGGCCTTTAGATGGCACCAGACTTTCACGGAAGCCATTAACAAAGCTTTCAAAGAAACTATTTCGGTGGAGATTTTGTGGGCTTTCTTCCAGTTCCAGCGCAGCCAGATGAAAGCAGACATCTGGCTGTTGGACTCATTTTGTTTATTGATTCATTTCAAAATCCAGCAATGGAGCAGGCTGTGTGTGGGAGGCAAGACTCCTCTGCTCCCTTCAAGCCTCTTGCAACTAGCTAAGAATATTTTATTATTTTATTTTTGTAAATTCACTCCACTGAGCAGAAGAATAACATTATGGTGTTCAATATTTTCTCTCCAGCAACCTTACCCACAGGCCAGAGAGCTCCCAGCATTTCTGGATGACTGGAGCAGAAGTGACAGGAGACTCCAGTGGAAGGTGCACAGGCCTAAGAAGCCACAGAGCTTTGGATGTCCTGGGGTCAGGTTAGAGCCTTGCTGATCTCCCCCTCGGGTGAGCTGCAGGTGTGTTGAATGAAGAACCAGAAGTCACAGCAGCTGTGTCTCTAGGAAGGTCTGCAGTGAAGGAAGGTATTTAAAAATATTAGAAAAACCTGCTGCTTTGAAAGTTCAACCACACCAGTTTGGAGGGTTGTACTAATTTTTCATCTCTCTTTAAAAGGAAATAGCATGTTTGCTGCTGCCAGCCCCTTTGTGCCTGCTTGCTCCTCAGCAGACAAATTCTGTCAAAGGCACACTTGGCATCTTGATCTTAGCTTCTGAGCTGCACACTGATGGAGGCTGAGGGCAAGGTCCTGGGAAGCATTGCTTCATGCTCACCTTCCTCTTATGCTTTTCTCTAAGTGTCTTCTCATTGTCTTTGTGGGAAACATACTGGGCAAGTTGGACCTTCTTTCTGATTTGTTACACCTGTTTTTCTGTATAAGTCAAACTTGGGAAGCAAAAGACTTAGCTGGGTTTTTTTAACTTTTTGCTGTTAACTGTTGTGCATGGAAAATCAGAGAGGAGGATAAAAAGGGGGGGATGGATATTGATATTATATTTAAAAATTTATATTATAGATGTATAATATAGGAATTTTATTATGTTCTATAGTATTATATTCTCTCTTGCATATAAGGTGGTAAAAGAGGCAGATACTCTGAATTGTCTCCAAGGGAGAAAAAGAGAAGTTTAACTTTAAAAAAGTGGGAGGTGGTGTCTGTGGGTTTCTTACTTGGGATCTGCCTGTAAATTAAGCACATAAAGGAAAAACGATGGCTGGAAGCATTCACAGCATGTGTTTACCAGAACTTCCTTTTCATTCTGTCTTGCCTGACTTTTCTTGTTTCTTCTTCCTATCTCTGCTCAACATTTGCACTGGATCAAACTTGGGGAGATAAAACCAAAGGCAGACATGAAACAGACGCAGGTGTTTTCCCCTCTAGGATCTTTGCTTAGGTGTGATATTAGTGTGTTTGAATCATGTAGGTTCTCAGCTTCAAACTTTAAATCAAGCTGTGTTGTGCCACAGACCCAGTGCTATGGGCAGAACAGGGAAAATACCTGGGGTTATCCTGGCAGAGTCTCAGGTTGCATTTCATACAGGGTCTGACCACCCAGCAGGGTAAGTGCACAGGCTGTGCATTTTGCCATGGATATGGCTATGGTCAGCACTGAGTGACATTTCACCAAACTCCCAGGGAGGTTTTTGTTTTGGACAACTTTGGGACTGGGGAAGCAGGCTGGAAGTACCTGCTGTAAGTGGCACGTGGCTGCCGTGGCCATGCAGGGAAGGGGACGTCCCCTCCCAGCTTTGTGTCCTTGTCTCCCTGGGTTTGGAGGGAGCGTTTCATGTCAGTCCCAGGTGGGATCCTGGAGACAAGCAGAGAGAAACTGACTTGAGAGGTTTTATTCCAGCTCTGCTAGAGCTGCCCAGCCCCACACCTTCCCTGCCCAGAGGAGTCAGGGGCTGCTGAAGGTCTTTCCCAGGGCTCTGCACCTCTCCAGAGGGTGATATCTGGTACCCACCAGTGCCAAAGGATCCTGCACCCTTCTGTCTCACCTACTTCAGTTTCATAATTCCCAGGCACCTTTCCTTTTGTATTTGCAGCAGTGGCTGCAGTGGCTTGGTGTGACCGCCTGCCTATGGACCCTGCTGTAGCATTTGCAAATTTATAATTTTCAAAAGTTATTTTCAAAAACAAAACTTGTGCTCTGGGTCATCAGGACAGGGAGTAGTTAAACTCTGTCAGGAATAACTGAAGTGCTCTGGGGTGGCAGCATTGTCCTGGGCACAGCTCTGAGCAGGAGCCTTCTTGCTCCCCGGCAGACGCTGCCAGCTGGTGCTGGTTTTGACCTTCGGCACGTCAGCTGCTGGCTGCTCTCTGACCTCCTCGTCAGGCACAGCTCTCATCCCTCTGCTCCCAGAGGTGCAGGGGAAGTTCAAACATTGCATAAAATTAGGTGCTTGAATTAACAGCCTGGTCTTTCTCAAAGGGCTGAGCACACTCAGGGGTGCTGGGAGAGCAGCAGAAGAGCAAGTTGCTTGTTCAGCCCTGGGCTTGGTGCATCGAAGCCAAGTAACCCCCCTGTGGGTTTGCTTTGCAGAGGGCTCAGCACCAGCTGCTGAGCTGCAGGGGGGAAAGCAGCCCCTGCAACCCAGCCACGTGGCAATCAGCTGTCACACCTGCAGACCCCACAGGGATCGAGTTTCCTGGTGAGCATCCCCACAGCCGAGCCCTTTCCTTCTCCTCCCTGTCCCCCTAAGGCTGGGGAAAGGGAAGTTGCTGCAGGTGGCTGGTTTTCTGTATCTAGGGAGTTGAGAGCTGCTAATTGACCCTTAATGAACATGCCTCAGTGTTAAGGGTCTCCGAGTGTCATTGGTCGTGCAGGAACACGCTCCTGCATGTCTCCAGGCAGTGCGATAAAGCAGCTGGTGGTACATCACCTCCTTCCTTCTCCCTCTGTCCTAACAGCTGAATAACAGAGGTTCTACAGGCTTTCAAAACTTCATTAAACTTGTATAAACTCAGTCCCCAGCTCTGGCTGCCTGCGAAGGTAGCTTGCTTTTAAAAGACTTCATCTTGAAATCTAGCTGTCACCTGAGGTGGTGGGATGGCCTTGCCTTGCTGTGACACTGTTGCCTGTGTGTTGGTGGCAGTCACTGTGCTGCTCCATGTGCTGATGTGGTTGCCTGCAGGCTCCTTGGGTGTGAAACCCCACTCCCGTGGACACCAAAGTCCAAATATCAAGCTTAAGTAAAGAGAAACTGCAGCTGGTGCCTTGAGAATACTGGAAAATAAATGCATTCAATATGTGCAGTTGCATGTGCATCAGCCACACAAGCAGTGTCACGGCATCTCCCTCTCAGCAAGACCTGCTGAAAGGACTAATTCTTGCTTTTCTCACACTAAAAGACTCCAGCCTGAAGCCCAGATGGGTCATGAAATGGAGGATGTTTTCTGTGCTTCTCTTCATGTGCCACGTGCCAGGTATTGGGACAGAGAAGAGAAGGTGGCAGCAGCTGGTAAGCCTCACTCAGGCTTGGGTATCTGACAGCAGCTCGCAGATCTGCAGCATAAGCAACCTGTGCGAGGAGTTTGTAGTCAAAGCAAGAGCCTGGTGGAGCAGGGAGGATAAATCCAGCCCAGACTCTGCTTTCCCACGTTGGGGGGGGGTGTGTGCAGACATGTACCCAGGCAGGTGCTGTGCTGGGGCCTCAGAGGTGCTCCAAAGGACCAAAGCCTCATCATTTCCTGAGTTTCATCTTTGCTGGGTGCCAAAAATGACCTACAGAAGATGGTGTGAATACACTGCAGCAGCTGCTGTTTATACTCAGTGCTTTGCCCTTGAATGCTGGACATTTCCAGCCCCAATTGTTCTTTATGTGCATGGACAAGATGGAGAAGTTGGCTGTCAAATCCACTCAGCAGAAAGGGAGTGTGGGGCAATAAATCCCTACCAATTTCTTATTCCAGTGACTTTAAACATCCTCCCTCTCTAGCGGGCAGTAGCTAAGTATTGTCAGTACTCACTCCTTCCATCTGGGCAGACAACTCTCTCAAACACCAATACCTATAATTACATATATTATGTATATTTTTATATACATATTACACATGCTAATTATATCTACAGAGGCAGTAAATCATTTACCGTGCCTGGCTTCAGTTTTATTTTAAAGTTAGCAAGAGTCAACATTTAACCAGCATTAGGAATATACTGTATAAATAATTAGAGTTTATTTAGATTTATTCAACAGCTTTTACATCTAGTAAGTAATCACATCCACTTAAGCATTGATCTCCTAGCTGGCATGTAACCTACATGTGATCACTCACCTTCAGCTGGAGCAGCTGGTTCTTCCTGGATTTGTTTAATGAGACCAACTTCTTAAGTGACCTGGAAGACACACATCAGGGAGACTTTGCTCTGCCACAGTTTGGGTAATAGGAGAATTGGGGTGATTTTCTTATAACCGGGTGTTTTGGGCTGAAGTCTGGCTAGATGTCTGCAGCAGCAGCCGCTCCCTGGGGACTGCTGAGCCTTTTACAAAGACTTCAAGAAACAACAATATCCCATCCCTTCATTTACAATGAGCTTCATGCAAACGGGGGACAAGGGAGAGTCTTCTTGGTTACTTTATTATACTGGGCATTTCAGACTTTAAAGCAAGGCACACGTGAAAGCCTTTGCTTTTCCTTTCAGCCTCTTCCTCCAATTCAACCCACGTGCCTGCTGGTGGGACCGCCACAACACGCACACCATCGCGTGCTGCTCAGGGCAGTAAGAGCATCCAATTTGGCTGGAGAGATTAGTGTTTTTTACACAGGGGATCAGCATCTTTATCTGCGTGAAAATAATCTTGTCTGAGCCTTCAACGTGCGGAGGGTTCCTGTGAGCAGGTCAAAGGCTCCCCTGGAGCAGGCCAGGCTCCCAACCAGCACCTCCAGCCCCCTGAACTATATTCACCGGGACTCGATGGAGTGCTCTTACATTTACATCCACCAAGGCTTAAACTTCACACAGGAGAGGATGCTGTGATCTGAGCTGGCTGGTTGTTTCTCCTGGGCTTGTTTTTTTAAAGTGTCACAGGTGATGTGCAGAGAGGCGAAGAGCCAGGAGCACAGCAAACAAGCTGCCCTGGCAGCCTCTGCCTGCTCCTGCCTCTGCTCCTGCCCTCAGGAAACAACACTGGGGCATGACTTGCCACTCTATCACCTGTACACTCCCTCTGCACAAGAGAAGAAACATTAGAAATCAGAGTGTGCAGTAAGTTGCCAACAGCACCCAGATACAGGATGAGCAGGAGCAAGGTTTGCTGCAGCATCACCCACTCTGAACCGAGCTCAGGGCTGCTGCATGGGAACAGGGTCCTGTCCCCACACCCACCCACCAATGGGCACTCCCTTCCACCCAGGGAGGAAACATGCACCGTGGGTGCCATGTGGCCCTTTGTCATGCTTTTGGCTTGGTGAAGCTCTGGGAGAAGCTAGCAAGTATTGTGTGACTGCCCATCAAAGGTACAGCTCTGGACAGGCTGCCCCCAGCAGTGGAGCCATGTCCTGGACCCCCCCCTGGATCCCATGGGGCAAGCCTGTCCCACCGTGCTGACTCCTTTTCCATTTCTGGGTGGGATAGAGGATGCCCACCCCATTGTTCAGAGCCATCCTCCAGACGTTTATAAATAAACCCCATTTCCCTGCTGGCTTTGTGCTTTGGCGCACCCTCAGTTTCCTCCTGTTCCAGAGAATTTCAAACAAACAGCTCCCTTTGGTGGTTGTTGTTTGTTTGCTTCCTCCCAGCCTGTGTCCGAACAGGCGTCAGTGTTGTCCCCCGTGCCCGGGCACACGCCGGGTGCCAGGATGCCGGGCGCCAGGACGAGGTTATCTGACAGTTTCCCATAAATTACCCCGCATCGTAGGGCTGGGCGTTAATATGCAACCTGGTGACGAAGCAGCCAGTTTCACGGCTTCCGCGTGGCATGTCAGCAATGGGAGGAGGATGCTGATGCAGGAGCCTGGTCCCATCCCAGGTAATCTTCCCTCAGCAGGGCGAGGCGGAGCAGCCGGGCGCCTGCCGACCCGCACGCAGAGCAGGCAACTCAGCCCAGTCGTTGCACAGACAGGATCATGCATCCCCCCCATCCTGACAGTACTTAGGGTGTTCATAACCATGTAATTCTCCATTTTTTTTAATGGCAATACTTAATTTCTGAGTGTTTCAAAACTCTCTGTGGGCTGGAAATTTGCACTCCTTTAAAAACCACTCTGACTTACAGTGAGTTTCATGTAAATATTTAAGGAACACTCAAATCCGCCCATGATTGCTGTTGCTGCCTTTCTCTCTGTATCAATACTGGGGATTGCCTGTTTCTGTCTTTTTAATAATAGATGGTTGTATTAGACATGGTCATAAAGGCAGGTCTGTGTCCTGGGCCCGTACAAGGAAGGGCGTGTTTTGCTTTTTCAGCGCTCACGTTGCAAGGGCAGGCTAATTTTTAACTCTCTCCTTCTTGTTTATTTACAGCATCAGGGTGAAATCCCTCTCTCCTGGTCAGAGCCTGGGAGGGCTGAGGTGCTCCGAGTATCACAGTGTTGTAGACCTGGGGTGAGAAGTTATGGCTGAGGGATGAAACTTTCCTTTTTTTATCCTTTTTTTTTTTCCTGTTTCTGCTGAAGGTAAACACCAAGAAACACCAATGGCCCACGTTGGCATTATGGCAGCCCTGCTGCCTCCTAAGCTAAGGACCTGCTGGATTTTTAATTTCTAGCTGGCTGATTCCCAAGCAAGAACAAAGTTGCCATCTTCCATATACTTGCTCACACCACTAAGGTAAAAAAACCAGCTAAGACAGAAATCTTAAAATATCTTCATGCCTGAAATTCAGGAAAAAGAAAAGAAAGCCCAAGACAAGGGATGCACTGAGCTGAAACGACACCATGGACACCCCCTGAGCTGGCACACAGCAGCCCAGCCCTGGTGATGCTGGGGGCATTTACAGCCTCACCCCAGCTTGCTGCAGTGCAGGTGGGTGTCTCCTGTTATTTGAGATTTTCCTTTCTCCTCCCAAAGGCCGAGACATCCCGCCCGTGTCTGGAGCCACCAGCTCCAAAGGGGAGCTGAACCAGAGGGCGAAGTTTCCCCGCTCCGCTGCCTTTCTGTGCACTCTGGGTTTATCTGTATTGTTTGGCCAGCGCCGGCAAATGACACCCTGCCTAATGTGTCGTTAGGGAGAGGCAATTAAATACCAACCCAACGAGTATTGTGGCCAACGTGACTGGGGAGAAACAGCTGCAATCTGCATGGCAGCTGGGAGAGACGGGTGGAAAACATTAACCTTTTTATTTATGTCTTTGCTGTACCCTCCACCGTGTCTGGGTGAAAACTGCGCCGGGCAGGGCTGGGCAGGGCTGGTGCCTGGATCCACTGAGTTGACACCGGTTTGGCTGCAGGCCCTGTGGCCAGCAGTGCCTGCCCTGTGCAGTGCTGGGTGGGCTCTCTGCTGGCTGAGGGACTCTCTGCTTCCACCCTGCAGCCCCCAGCTCTGCCTGTGCCCAGCTGCCCTCCAGCCGTTGCAGTTCCTGCTGGCAGCAACGCTGGTGGCCACGTCCTGTACATCCAAGATACGATTTAGTGCTTCACCTTGGTTGCCCATCACGTCAACCTTGGTTTTCTATGGTGTCTCCTTCAGTGCCTGTGTGCCCCAGGTCCTGGCACCGAGCTTGTGCCAGCACCATCCCACTGTCAGCATCCCATGCTGTCCCAGGTGGAATTTTCTGTCCCCATCCTGCTTCATCTGCCAGGATCCGCAGCATGTTAATTTCTCCCTCTCTCAGCTTCCAAAACTGAATCACACCAAATGTTTTGAAGACAATGAAACCAGTTGCTAATCCCAGGCACCTTAATAAATCCGTTTCTCTGCATTCCCCAGAGGCTGGGAGTGCTCTGAGGAATGGGGCTGTTTCACTGTGGGCTGGAGTGTTTTCTCAGTGTTGGACAAATGCAGGCAGATTTGAACCAGGATCTTTGGAATAGGCCTCCTGCAGGTTCTGAAAACATTTCTGGGTGGATTTAGAGGGGTACCTTTGCAAACAGCATTCCTAAGCACCACTGAAGTGATGCTAGTGGTCCAATAGCTGGAGAAGGTGACAGGAAAATGGGCATTGGAGTCTCTTGGCAGCCATGGATTTGAACTGTCTGGTGTGGACTGAGTCATCTGCTACTGAGTCCAGCAGTCTGAAATACAGAGCAGATAAGTCGTGTTCCTCTCTGCCACCAGCTTTCTGAGAGTCAACACCCTCAGGACTGTAGAGTATTTTGCAAGCCCTGAACGAAGGATGGCCATGGGAATGCCTGGGAAGGGAAACACCCAAAGCAGGGCAAGCGAGACAGTAACACGGAGCAGGCATGTTCCTGCTGAAGGTGCTGTCTGGGCAGCCCTCCCAGGCACCTGCAGTCCTGCCCTGCATGTCGGGCTGGGGTCAGCCTGGGCATTGCAAGGCATTTCATGTGGTTTTACTCTGCAAGCAGTTTGCTCTTTGTGGGATCCTGCAGCACCTGAGGTCCTGGAGAAAACAACAGTCAGAGGCCTGGAGAGGATGGGGAAAGGGTTAAAAGCACAATGAACAGATTGTGCTGATTTTTTTTTCCTTTACAGCCAGTGATTTTTCTAAACCAGGCGATGCAACAGATCCAATCTCTTCTTCAGACATGTGTCTGACAGCACCATGTGAGAACTTGTGAGTGGAAGCAGAGCAGGTGAGGATTAGCAACTGAGCCACCAGGTGGGTGACGCGCTGGCCTGGGGGAGCAGAGGGGCTGGGGACATCACCCCCCGGCATCGAGACCAGCAGCCGTGGGTTTTGCTGCCATGTGGTGGGTGTAAAACGTGGGGAATCCCAGTTGTTGGGAAAGAAATCAGAAGCCATCTGCGTGGAGTGGCTGTGGGTGGCAAACCAGGAGCTGAGATGCCGTGCCTTGCCAGCGGTGCCGGCACCATGGTCAGCCAGCCTGGGGGGAAGGCTGGGATGCCAGGTGAGATCAACCTGGGAGGATGCACCATCATACTCCATAGGTACAGCAAGAGGGGGAAGCCCCAGGGAAATACTGGGGAGAGAGAATACCTTGTAAGCTGCAGATAACTTTGGCACATGAACAAATGGGTATTAACTGGTGGGGGCTGCTGGGAGGCTGGGAAATTTATGACAGGGATTAAATGACGTGGCTGCTCAGAATAGCAGGAGTTGGACTAAATGACTGAGCAGATCCCCTCTGGTTCACCCTCTCCTTACAACACCAGGTGCTCTGAGCAGCAGGAGGGCCGGTCTATTTATATTTTATTATTATGATGTCAAGCAAGTAAAGTTGAGCAAAACTGCATCCAGACACTGCTGTGCTTTTTCAGCTCTTGGGATGTGCCAGGAAACCCTCCTGCATCAGCTTCTGGGGTCAAACCCTGCCTGTCAGTGCCCCTCAGAGATACAGTGAGCCATCCATGGCTGTGTTGGAGGGAGATGCTGGCAAGAAAAGAAGGAAATCCTTAGGCAACCATAATGACACTGGGACACTGGGGAGTTGTCTCTCGATGCATCGCTCCCACACCGACCCAGCAGAGCCAGTGGCTGGTGGCACCGGCTGCTCCCAAGTACCTTGTTGAAGCCAAGCTCCTCCCAAAAGCACTGTCATCTCCGAGCCATGTGCTCCCTTCTCCAGCCAGTCTCCAGCATTTCTGGCACTGCAGCTGGGGGCTGCTGTCCCCTACCCACCATGGCCTGGCAGCAGGGACAAGAGCAGCATCCTTCTGTCCCCTCCTGCCAGCCTCCAAAACCACCTCAGCAGCCGGTGCCCATCAGGCTCCTCCAGCCTTTCCCTGGGCACTGACCACTCCCAGCTGCAGGCCAGGAGTAACACCAGGTCTGGGCCTTGACCCCTTTAGCACACAATATTTTTCCTAAATTGTAATTAATTTTTTAAATTAAACCTTCATCTAGCCCTTTATTCAGAATAAGCAGGTAGCCCCTTAAAGGGCAGTGGGTAATTTTTCACCATTACCCTGTTGCTACCATTACTGGCATCAAGTATTGGCTGCGCCCTGATGGATTTCCCCTTGTCAACGCCAGCCCCTGCTATTGCAAAACCCAATTTAGCAGCAAAATCCGAGGAAATCAACTTATCCGTGCCTATGACAGGATCTCCTCTTCATACAGACCATGCGATGAGACCAAGCTCTGAAAGCCTTGGTAAAGCAGAAACAAGGTATTGCTAAAGGCACAGCCCTCAGGAGGGGGAAACCAAGTCCTTGACCCTGCTGAGTGCCTGGGCATCGCTTCCACGCCCTCCAACATCTTGTTGAAGAATGGCTGGAAACCTCTGAGGACATTTCTCCTCATAAAGCTGCTGTCTTTCTCTTCCTATAGACTTTAGTTTTCTGCAGCCAGCTCACTCAGATGTGAGACCCAGGGGGGGTAAAAGGGAAAAATGAAGCACTTGAGCAACTAAAATCAGTGCAAGGTCCCAGGGACACATGGCTTTGTAGCTGTCAGTGCCTTGGGAAGCCCATCCTGAGCTGAGGCATCAGAACACAGGGGGATCAGGAGGTTATTTGCCATGAAATCAGTGAAAAGGCCAGCTGGGGGGAGGGAAACAAGGTATTTGAAAGTGAGAAGCTCAAACTACCATCCATTGGGAGGTGTGGGTCCTTCTTTTCCATGCTCTCCCCTCAGTGCATCCAGCAGGGCCTGTCCTAATGCCCCCCCAGCCAGAAAGTACAAATCTCAGCGATGTGCTGGATGCCACAGATACCAAGTTTAACATAAAAAACCCAAAGCAAGAGCATGCAAAATTGCACACTGTCAATATTTCAAGTTCTTCCTGCCTGGAGCAGTGTCAAACAACCTTCTCTTCGTGCTCCAGCCTAGACTCAAGGATCAGTCAGCGTATTCCTAGGAGTGATGTAAAGTTGTCAGTGCAGCAGCCAAAGAACTAGCTTCTCCACTTGGCTCATTCCACCAGGGACATGTTCTTAGGCCTCTTGCCATGTCCATCCTCTCACCCACCTCAGCAGATCACATCTACCCCTTACAGAGCCACACAGACCCGCCAGGAATATTCCGCAATGAATCCACCCACCAAGAGATGTGCTTTTTTCTGCTGGCACAACACAATTTAGACCATATGTGTGCTTTCCCTTTAGGGTGGGCAAGGAAAAATGCCTTATTATTTTTATATCAGTACTGCGTAGCGACTACGGTGAAAGGCCAAGCACAACAGCAAAGAAGAAGACTTATAATTGCAAAGGTGGAGTGCAGGGAGGGCAATTTGGAGGCTGGGAGGGAGAGGGGGAAATTAGAATATGGTTATTGTAAAAGGAGAGATGATAGCTTAGGTTTGCTTAGTGAATGCCAAAGGAGATCAGGAGGCACCACACAGGTGAGCTTGTAAGAAGTAGCAGCTTTTGAGGTACTGGAAGGATGAAACTGAAACAGCAGCAAAAATGGATCTGAGATAAACAATATGGCTGGGCAGGGCAGGAGCAGGCAAGAGGGAACATAAAGACAGTTTTATCTTAGGTATTTCTAGCACAGACACAAAAAAAGAGCATCAAATGGCAGACCAAAAAGGAAATGCACCCTCCATCTGCCTGCTGTGCCCATGGGCAGGGGGAGATCCCTCCAGGCAAACTCTGTTGCTTCCTCCAGCCTCAGCAGTGAGACCTCAGGACCACTCATGAGCCTCCCAGGGCACCTGTGAGTCACACTGATGTCTTGCTTAAATTCCGGGCACAATTGGGCAAGTAAAAGGTCATAACACAGGCCTGGATGTTTTCCCCCTACTCAGGTCTGGCCAAGTGAGACTCAGGCCCTGACAGCATCTCCAAGGAGAGACACAAGCCTTGGCTGCAAACATCAACCTGCCTAAAAGCAGAGTGTGTGGCCCTGCTGCAGATTCAGGTCCCATCTCAGGTGGCAGCCAAGGGGCTGGCAGGAAGGCCTGTAGCCAGCACTGGGAAGGGTGAGGTTTATTAATTACTGACTAATGAGGGATGCTCAGGAGCAGAGATAGTCACAGGCCATTAAAACCTTGCCCACAGAACTTCCTGGCTAAGCCTTTGCAAAATCTGTGGGTTGAATTAGAAACTTTAATCTATAAATTTGAAACAAATCAGATTACTATCACAGAGGAAACAAAAATAGCAACATTCCTCCTCTTATGCCCTTCATCTTCAAAATGAGGATGGGTGATGGATGGCCTATCAAGTTTGTGCTCAGAAAGAGTGGAGAAAATACTCTGATCAGAATATGAAGAAATAAATTTTCTTTAAAACTCTCCTCAAGTACTTTTTCTTTGCCATGATCAGGAACACATTCTTCCCTATAAGCAACCCACCCATGTAAAGTGTGTCATCAGAAAAGAGGGAAAGAGGGAGCACTGGCTAGTGTGAGGTGTTAGTCCCTACAGCCAAACACATCCCTAAGTACTGAGTCCAAGGGCTGATTTTTTTTTTTTTTTTGCAAACCAGGTTGCAAATGAAAAAATGAGAACCTAGATATATGGAAGCAGAAAGGCTGGTATCAGAGCAGAGAAAGATACGCTGAAAAACAAAATACTGTTCTTGTAGCCATGCTTCTCAGCATAGATGGAGGCTTTCTGCTTCCCTGCTTCAACCCACAGCGTCCTACTGAAGGTGGTGGCATGGAAAGATCCCAGCCCACACAGAGCAGTTACTGGGCACTGCTGAGCATCCCACATGGGCACCCAAAGGGGCTGTGACGGCTAATGGTGCCCACCAGTGTTGCTGGAAGAACAACCCTGGTAGCACCAGCAGCTTCTTTGCTCAGGCCTGAGCTCATAAACCTTCCAGGACCAATAGTAAAGTTGAGCCTTTAGGATCCATAAGAGATCTGCTCCCCCTCCAGGGTCCAAGTGTTCTAGCCCATCAGCAAAACAACAACTGTGTCCATAAAAAATAATAAAAGTAAAGAAGAGATGTGATAGTCCTCCAAACAATTTTTTAATATCTTGATATCACTCTTGTGCAGTGAGAAATGCCTGCCCTTGGCAGATGGGCAGCGCAATTATTGCTTGGAAAACAGGTTTGTCCTTCCAAAAGGGCAGCAGCAGACTTTTAAAGGCAGGTGAAATTTTGTAAAAGGATTACAATGGGATTAGTGAGAAAGGAGAGAGAACAGGTGCCTCCAGGAGCCTTTGCAGATGGAAACCCAGGGTTGTCCTGGCCCCCACACTTTCAAACCCTCTCCAAACCCTGCCGGGTCTGTCCAAGGGGTGATTTACACTGGTGCTGCTGCTGGAACAAACTGAACAGGTAACACCTGCAATGTGGGGAAACAGCTGCTGTGAGTGCCTGATACCACCAGAACAATGTCAAAATACACCCACCAAAGGGGACTTGCCATTCGTGCTCAGAGCAGTAACTCTGTTTTTCACTGTTCAGCCCAAAAAGGGCAGGACACACATGCACGAGATGCCCACAGCAGAGCAGAGTGAGACGCTCACTCTAACCCGTGGCTGGTGGGCGTGGGGCACGGGCGGTGCTGCAAAACCTCCTCCCTTATCACGCCTCCTGTGCTGTCTCTGCTCTGTCCTGTGCTTTCCCCTGCCCATCATTTTCTTTGCAGTGTATCTCCTCCAGCCTGTATCTCCTTGGAAATCCTGCCCTTGGACCATTCCCCTGGAAATGCTGATAGTTTCCTCCCCCATTCCCTAACAAATACCATAATCCTCTGCTGTCCCAGGAGCAGACAGGACAGGCAAGTGTTCCTGCACCTCCTGGCAGTACTGATGGGCAAGAGCCTGAGCTGTGCCTTGCCCTGGGCTGTCTCTGAGTACAAACTTCATGGGGACAAGCACCATTTGGTCCAGATCACCATACACATCCTCATCTTCTGGGAAAGGGGCCGAGATTTTTAAATCATGTGATTTTTAAGCAATCTGATACTGACTCTGCTGCCTTTGATGTGTTTTCAGGAATGGCTTCTTGCACTTTAAGCTAAGGTCACGGAAAGTCTTTTCCCTGTTGGTGGGCAGGCAGAAAGGCATCCTCAGTGCTGCCCAGAGCTGGGCACTGCTGGTGCCTGGGTTCTTGGTTATAGCTGAGTCTTGTCCCCAGCTTGGCCTCTGTGTAATTAGAAAGCTGTAGACTTTTCTGCCTGACATTTTAATGGGAATGTTTGCCGGTGCACACTTGTAAAGCAGGAGTCGTGTCTTATCTCAGCTAGTTGGTGGAGTTAATAAAAGCCAAGTACATTTTGAGTTCTTTGCTTGCCTGGATGTACTTTATGGCCCTACCTGGCTCCCACTTCCATCCTCTGCTCTCATCAGCCCCTGCTCTTACAGCCAAAATCCTGCTCTTGTGGGTGGACAGACACCTGTGGGTGCTAAGCATGCTGTCCTGCTCCACTGCTGGCACACTGGGCTCTCACCCCTGCCTTCCTCACTCTTCTCCAGGCCACACCTAAATCCAGTTGATGCTTCGTATCCCCGCAGCTTCATAGTTTTCCAGAGACTTTCCACCTCTGGCCACAGCTGACCCTTGCTGTGCCATCCATAATTTGGGGTGACAGTAGAGGCACTCTGCCAAAGACAGTGATGGGACAAAGTGTGGCATCTTTGATGCAGCAGCCAGCATGTGGTGCTGCTGGTGCAGAGGTGCCATGCAGCCAGAGGAGAGGCTGGGCTGAGCTGCCCAGAGAGCTGGCCTGGGTCTGTGACGGATTGAATCCTGCAGTCATGCCTCCCCAAAATAGCCTGCTGGCCCCCAGCAACTGGGAGCTGGAGGGACTTCATTGCATGTGCTGTCATCTGGGGCATCACCCCCTCTCAGATGATTCAGGTCCCCGTGACACTGCAGGCTCCAGGTACCAATTAACACTTACTAATAGGGCACTTTTAAAAAAACTCTGCTGCGACCTCTCTTCTCTCCTTCCCTCCAGCCAGTGCTGGCCCCTGTGAGGCTTGTGAGCCCGGGAGGCCCGCAGAGTCCCCCAGCAGCCAGGCAGGAGCAGGGCCCCACACCCCAGCACACCTCTGGGGCGATGCTTCGCCCCGGCCGCTCCCTCAGGGCTCCTTGGTGGATCCAGACCAACCTGACCGGCCGGGCAGGAGCGGGGTTCCATGCTGCTGGCATAGCTCAAGTGTTGCTGCCGCGGGTGGAAGCAGAGCCGGGAGGTCTTGGGAGGGCACCTGCTGCCAGCCCTGTACCAGCAGAGCCCCTCCTACTGCCCCCTCAAAACTCATCCACCCGAGGTCGCAGATGGCTCATGGAAATGCAAAGACTTGCCCTCCCCCTCAGCGAAGGTCAGGTCCCGTGCTCTCTCCCTGGGGCACAGGTGCTCTTTCTCCACCTGCCTGGCTGCAAAACAAGGGGAAAAGAAGGATACGCCCCAGCCAGGCTGTGCCCAGCCCTGACCCCGAGTCTGCGGGGATGGATGGATGGCTGGGCTGGGCTGGGCTGTGGGAGGGAGGCTGGCGCATGCCCTGCTTGCTCTCCAGCTTTGATTTGCTTTGGAAAAAGTTAATTTCTTAATCGCTTTTGGAGTCTGAACCCAGAAAGGGCTTTCCGGGGCACGCTGCTCAAAAAATGAGTGATTTGATGATTCTCAGCTGCTGGTGCCGAGGGTTCCGCTGGCGGCAGGGGCTGTGCCTGCAGCGCTGCCCCCCCGCCCGCCGGGCCGGGCGTAGCAGGGGCCCCCGGCCCGCCTGTCATGCTGTGCACCTGAGCGGGGAGAGGCCCTCGGGCGATGACAGGAGGTGACACGAGGTGACAAGGGGCACGGCAGGCCAGGCTGTGCCTCTGTGTCCTGGATGCCCCCCCACCACCACCACACCGCCACTGCCCGCGCTGTGCCACTGCTCTCTGGGGTGCGGTGCCCCCACCGCCGGTGCCACAGCACCCCCCCCCCCCCCCCGTCTCCCGGGGGCCATTTGCCGCTCTGGCTTTGAAGGAAGGACAGCGCGGGGCTGTTGGGGGGGCGACCCTCTAGTCCGTGTGTCCCCCCCGCCGCCGGCGCCCGCCCCAGCCTCTCCCCGCTCCCTCCCCGGCGCACCGAGAGCCGCGCAGCCGCTCGCACTCCGCAGGCGCGGCCGGGCCGGGCCGCCCCGCCGGGGCGCGGGGGGGGTGAGGGGGGCGGGACAGCGGCGGCCCGTGGGGCGGCAGAGCGGCGGGGCGGGCGGCGGCAGCGCTGGGACCGCGGCGGACGGACAGACGGACGGGCAGACAGACAGACGGACGGACAGGCGCGCAGGCAGCGCCGCACGGGGAGGAGGCGGCGGGGCATGGGGAAGCGCGGCCGGCCGCGCAGGGAGCCGCGGGGCGCAGAGGCGGCCGGCGGGGCTCGGTGCCCCCTCGGGGATATCTGCAACACGAGCCCCGCGGCGGGCATGGACACCTTCCTCTACAACGTGCAGGTGCTGCTGGAGGCCGCCAGCTACCTGGAGCGGATCGAGAAGGAGAATAAAAGTAAGTGCGGGCTTGTGGCCGCCAGTGTGCGTGACCCGCGAGGGAGGGGGAAACACAACCCAAACTTTTGGCCGGCTGCAGGGGCCGGGGGCGCGGTGACAAAGGGCGCCGCGGACGGCCTGTACCTCCCCCCCCAGCTGCGGAAGCAACGCGTGGGACCCCCCTCCGCAGCCACGGAGGCCGGGTCTGCGGGGAAAGTTTGGGATGGAGAGCGGAGCGGGACGGCCCGGGGGGGAGACACATCTCCGCCCCCTGGGGAGGGCAGGCTTGACGGGGCGGGGGGCGCGGAGTGTGGCCGGGGGAGCGCGGGCCCCGGAGCCGGTGGCGGAGCCGGAGCGGCGGGGGAGGAGGCGGTGACACGTCCCCGCTTCCCCCGCCGGGGCATGGGCAGAGTCACGTAGGCAAGCGGCAGAGCTCGCCAGGTAGCCGGCGGGGAGCGGAGGCCAGGGCAGGGCAGGGCGAGCGGCCGGTGCGGGGCGGCGACCAGCCGCGCCACCGGCCTCCTGCTCCGCCGGCGCGGAGGGTACGCGCAGCCTGCGCCTTTCCCCTGCGGAGCGGTCTCCCGAGCGGGGCGCGGGGAACGGCGGCAGCGTGGGGAACACACGCGTCGGGAACAAAGAGCCCGCCGTGCCCCCGCGGCGGTGCGCGCCCGCGGAGCCCCGGGCGCGGAGGGGACCCCGCGGCCCCCCAGCCCTGCGCCCCCCCTGCGCCCCGCCCCCGCGGCCACGTGGTTCGCACATGGAGCCAGCCCGGCGCGCTCATTGGCCGCGACCTCGGAGGGGGCGGGGCCGCGCGTCCGTCTCCGCCAATGCGCGGCGGCGGGGTCTCCCTGTGACGTCACGCGTTGCCGAGCGGGGCGCAGAGCCGCGGGGGGGGGGAGTCGGGGCTGGGGTCCCGCTGTCCGCGTCCCCGGGCTGGCCCAGGGCAGCGCCGCCGGCAGCCCCGGGGTGCACACCCACCCACCCACCCATCCCCCGATCCCCCGGCGCTTTGCGCTTGTTTTCCTCAGGTTTCCCTGTTACTCCTTAGTCTCTATTCTGGTTGATTTTCCGTTTCTTTTTTTAATTCCATTTTTTTGGTCTTTTCTGTTTCTTCCCCCGTTTTCATTTTTCCCTTCCTTCCTCCTCGCCGTGGAGCGCGTGCTGCGTTCTCGCTTCCTTTTTAACTCGACCGAGGGCTCCACGGGTCCCTCCCGGGTCCCTCCGGGGTCCCTCCCGGGGCCGTCGCGCTGCCGCTCATCCCCCGGGGGCAGCCCGGAGCCCCAGGCAGGTGCCGGGGGCAGGGTGCCCTTGTTGTGCGGGAGCAGCTGCCCGCACGCAGCCTTCCATGGAGAAGGGATCCCGCTGCGGAGAAGCTGCTCTGCTGCTAAAGCCAGGGGGGTGATGGGGCCGAAAGCCCTTGTTCTCCGTCGTCCAGAACAAATCCTGGCTGATTTTCCGTTTTCAAACGTCGAATTGATGTTGGGGTTTTTGGTTATGTCTTTTGGTTGGTGGTGGTGTGGGGGGCGTTGGGGTTTTTTTTTTGGCCTCACGTGCTAATTGTTGTTCCGTAATGAATCGGCAAAGCGGCTGAGGAGCTGAGCAGCCCCGGCCGGCAGCTGCCAGCAGGAGAATGACAGAGTTGCCAGCAAAAATCGGGTTTGCATGTGAAAGCAGCAGCAGCAGCAGCACCGCTGCTCTGGAAATCCGGCGTGAGGCCGCGCGTTTGGTTTTGTTTGTGGTTTTTTCTTTCTTTAAGGCTGCTCGTGTCTTGAAGGGAAACTGTCAAAATGATGTGCTGGTTTGTTTGTTGGCTGGTTGTTTGGTTTTTTTTTTGGGGGGGGGGGGGTGGGGAATAGAATTTTTCCTGCCGTTGAGATGGATAGTATCTGACCTTATCTCCATTTAAAAATGCATCATTTTATGCGGTTCCTTCTTTGGAACTGGAAAAACAGCAGGATGGGGGGATACTGGATTTTTACTGCTTAGTTTTGAAATGAGGTATTTGCATCCAAACAGCTCCATTCCTGAGCACTTGTTTTCACTGGAGCTTTCGCTAACGGTTATCATGTTCATAGCACTGAACATCCTCACTTCTACGAGCCAAATCTGCAAAACCTTTCAATATTTTAATTTGCAATCAGGACATTTTAGGTTTAAAAGTCCCATGTAACCAAGGGCTCAGCTATGGAACGTGCTGTGTGGAACGTGACTGTTGTAAACACGCAGCTTTTACGTGTTGCTCCCAAACAAAGAAAAATGCTGCTGGGATTGGAAAACAATCTCTGAGCGTCACGGGCCCTAGCTAAACTAAGGAATAGCTGCAGAGGTGGGAGTGTTGTAGCCTAACGTATATACATAGTCTTACAGGGAGGAGATCTGCATGCAGAGCTCAGGTTGTTATTGCACCAAGAGGATACTGTGCCCTTCCCTCTGCCAGCGCAGGAGGGATTGCTCAGTGCACCCTGTGCTGGCAGCCTGGCAGAGACCTTGGTAATGGCTGGGCACCCCTCCTTAGTCTCTGACCTGGCAATTAGCTGTAACAGAGGAGACCAGTGCAAAGAAGTTTATTAATGGAGACCGCAGCCAAAAGCGGCTGCAGGCAGAGTGGGTGCTCACCTGCTTCCTGCAGGATGCCCAGGTCATTTGACTGCGGTGTTAGGCAGGGCTGTGAGGAGCTATTTTGGTGTTCCTCCCATCAGGCAGGTGGCTGAGTCACAGCCCTGTTGCGCTGGGTGCTGTACACGTAGGGGAATGACAGTGCCCTGCCCCAAGGAAACAGTCTTGAAAAAACAGAACAGGTAGATGTTTGTCTTCTCCCAGTCAGGGTGGGTGATGGGGATGGGGCTGGGATCAGTATCACAGCTGTGTGGAAGCTGAAGGGCTTCAGGAGCCAAAGGCAGGAATTTAAGGAAGAGCTATTCCAGCTGGGTGAGCTCAAGTGGGTTTCTTAGTAGTTTTTTGCAGTTTCTGATGAGCCATGCTCAGTGCTTACATTTGTTCTTCCAGGCCTTTGGGGCTGTACCAGGTTGTTCACCTTTTTAAAACACCGTCCCAAGCAGCAGTGGCTGCTGTTTGGTAGAGGGAACGTCTGAGAGGTGGAGGCAACCCTGCCTCTTGCGGATCCAGACTTATGGATATCCCAGAGTGTGCATGTCACATCCTCTTGGTGGTAGAGAAGCAGCTATGAGGCCCTTTTCAGCCCCCAAAACACAACAGTTTCCCTCCTCTGCCTGCAGGTCGGTGGTTCAAGGTGGGCAGTAAAGCCTTCTGTGTCTAGGGCAGGACTTTCAGTTAAGACAAGAGTTTCCTACCTGCTTGCTGCCCAGGGAGAAATAAGGAGATGATTTTTTTTTAGATTTATAGGACCCAAATCACGTTATTGTGGTCGTGAATGATAGCAGAGGGGGCATGGATTGGCTGGATGGTGAGGAAACAGAACCAGAGAGCTGGGAGCCTTGGAGCAGAGTAGGGATATACTGTTGGGGCTATGGCAGGGGTAGACTGCTTCAGGAGTGCCCTTTCAGCACCAGTGGTGAAACCACCGTTGTAGTATTCACTCATCTTAAGAACAAAAAAATAAATTGGAATAAAAGTTACCTGTATTACATTGTGGTGACAGGGGAGGCTACAGTCCTGTTACTGCTCGGGTAAACTGGCGTATTTTAGCTACTGAAGTATAACTGAACAAATTTTCCAGTGAAGTCTCTGGAAATGAGTAGCAGGGCTGTCTGCCTGCTTGCTGCAGTTCTCACGGTGAGACCACAAAACTCAGTGCCAACACACCTTGCTAACTGACATGTTCAGGTTTCCAAATGACCTGTTTCTAGAAATTCAAGCTTGGTATCTAAGGAATAGAAATGTCACATGAAAAAAGTGGCAGTGGCTGTTTTCAGAAATGAAAGTTGTGCTGAGGGCAGCTCTGTTGGTGTATCTGTAACCTCTGCAAATGCCACTCCATGAGTAAGTGTGGCTGGAAATCTGTAACAGCTGAAATGCTGTAGTTTTGACAATGTTGTCAAAAGGACCTGGAGTAAATTTGGCTGAGGTTTAGTACGTGCCAAGCATCCCCTTTGTATGTGTGGACTCATGCTTTTGTCAGTAGGAGTCGTGTAAACACGTGGTGAATTCTTTGGATGTGATGACTTATCTGTAATTGACATGGTATGTAATGTATACTGATCTCACTGCCGATACTGACCTATGTTGCCATATCCTTTTGTAAAAGCATGAAGGCACGCAAGCCACTGTACCAGTGGTGTCATTATTCACAAGTCTAGTAGAGGTGGGCATACTTAGGACAGTGGACTTTGGGCCCTAGCTGAAGGTAGATCAACCAGATCTTCTTCACAGTCTCACCTGGAAGTGCTAGCTATGTTTCTTGTCAAACGGTGACAACCTTCTAACCAGAAATAACAAATGGGTGACCTTAGATTTGTCCTTTGCTCCTGAATAATCCTATCTGAAGGAGAAGAAAACTGAACCTTGAGGGTGAGTCAACAGTATCTTCATCATGTGGCTCCTTCCATTGTTTATGTGCTGCTTGGGATCTTTTTTTTGACAAGCCAAAATAAAGATGTATCAGAAACCTATAATTAGTGGAGGGCAGAAGGAGTCATGACTGCCTTCACCCTCTGTGCAAAACTCCCATTGAATCAATGACAGCCAAACATGTGTCTCAAGGTCAGCGTAGATGGTCTTGGATCTTAAGGTGATGTGATGTATGGAGCAGTACAAGGCTCCTTTATTTATGTATTTTTCTTCCAGCTTACAATAAACCCCTTTCATTCCTCCTGGTTCATGACCTGGCTGCAGTGATTCACATGTTAGCCACTTCCAGGTTGGGTTATTTTGACTCACACTGTTTGGTCCTCAGCATAAAATTCAGAAGGAAGCCACAGCAGGAGAAATGATAGGGCAGAGGTAAAACTGTGGGACTGTGCCAGAAACCCTGCTGAGAACTGATCACATTTCTTGTCAGCAGAGCATCCTGAGGGCTGGCAGAGAAGCACTTTCTGCCATTGGCTAAATAATCCTACCTTCTTATTTAGCTGAGGGACACTGTCCTGTACATGTAGTATTTTTCTTTCTTATGGGAGGTCCTCTTACTTAATTTTGCAGCTGGATCAGTTGAGTGACTTAACCAAAGTCATTGAGTAAGTCACTGACTCGGAATAAACTGGGGCACAGCACAGGCCTGAAAACAGCAACATGTCTCCCAGAGGGAAGAAGCAAGTAGCCTGAAGAGCCAGTGCACCTGTGGCTTTTGCCTTATGGATTGGCAGAGCTTGGTCTTTGAATCAGAGTGAGGTGTACAGCATGCACTTTATACCCAAACCTCTTGGGAATCCAGGTGCTTTGGTTCTGAAAAATGTCTGTCCTCACCCGTGGATGGGTTCCAGGCACCAGTGGGAGCGCTGAAAGGGATTGCCTGGTACCTTGCGAAAGAACGAGGCTCCCAGATGAGAAATGAGGCCGTGTCCCATAGGGGGTGTAGGTCCCTTACTGAGGGTAGTGCAAGCATTGGGAAGGTGTTGAGTAGGTGGGACTTGCTACAAGTCCCCTGATGCTGAGCTGTTGCAGCCATGAGTACAAGAACACAGACCTGCTTGTTACAGTCTGTGCTGGTAGATGGGATATTCAAGAGCGCCAGAGTTGTTGCTCCCTTTGCTAGAAAAAACAGGAGTTTTATGGATCTGCTGTCTCCAGAAATTTGGGGAATCCGTGAATTTTTTCTCTGCTTTGAGAGCAGCAGAGAATGTTTCCTACTGGGCATCTCTGTTCATGCCTTGGTTGCAGGAATGTTAGGTTTCAAGGCTTTGAAAGCAATATTAAAAATTTGTGAAGTTTGAGGAAAGGTAGGCAAAGAAAGGTCTGACAGCTGTTGCCATCTTTAATTTTCCTCCTGGAGGTTGCAAGGAGTTGAGGAATAGGAATGAGGAGGGTTTTGGAAAAAGCCAAAGGAGGGATGGAAAACTTGGCAGGTTAGCCAAAGGGATTGCCCTTTCTGAAACTAACTTCCACGTAGCAGAGCATTGTGTTATTTCTAAGCCTTGTGTTCAAAGTAGAGGGTTGGGCATCTTGATTTGTGAGCTCTGTTCCTGTTTCACCTCTAGCTTAGGGTGTGTCTTCATGCAAGCAATTATGCTGCCTACACCTCAGTTTCCTTTCCTGCAGAGTGGAAAGAAAAGAGCTCAAGTCATTGCAAGTTGGAGAAGCTTAGAACGTTATTTTCTGGATGACTCTTAGAAGATTTCCCTCATGGAAAATGCTAGTTTAATACAAGTGATGGTGATGTTGGTAAAAAACAGGCCACATCTGTTTGACTTGATTAAAATAGTACAGCAGCATTTCAGATGTAAATATTAATTGATTTCTGCACTGCAGATTTCTTCTTGGATATTTAAATTGTTGCTAAGGAGGAGGGAAAGGCTATCAGGGAGATTAACAAATCCATTATTAAGGATGGAAATGGAGGGCTGCCGAAGTGCCATTTAATAAAATGTAAAAAGCCCCTTTCTAAAGGGCGAAGCAGCAGAGAACACACAATGAAAGTGAATCACAGCTGCCAGAAGGGATGCCAAGCAGCAACCACTTATAATCAGAAAACTGTACTTACAGATCATTCGGAGCCACTAAATTAAATGATCTCATTCTCCCCTAAAATACTCTTCACTTAGCCCCTCCCCAGTGTTGCCTGTGGATTGCTGTGACTTTGGGGGGTTTTTTGGCCAGTAGTTGAATAGCATCGGGCCTCTCTATGCCATTCACTTTCCACCCACTTCTGTTTCTGTCACATACCACTCTGGCATTTTGCAGGCTGACCTGCCCACATGAGCACTTGGGATGGCAACTGAAAGAGGTTGCAACTCTGCTGTGGCTCTGCGGTTGGCTTCCCTGTCTCTTCTGGGCTCCTTCTTTGGAGAGATGTCCCACAGTTTATTTTCAAATTTGTCTTTGTTTCAGACAGGAATTTTTTTCTGATTGTATATTGTTTACTTCAGAAACAAAGACTTGGAAGCTGAGCTAGTGTGTAAATGGAAGAGCTGATCCTACAGCATTTCATGCAGAACTGATCCTACTGTTGCTTCATTCCAGTGCTGCTTTAATTCCCTGTGTGTATCGGTGTTCCCCTCCTTCAGACTCTCTTATGTTGTATCTTGAACTTTAGCTTCAGGAGACTGACACTTGCATATGATCCTAAACTACCCCTACATTTTCCAGCCATGGCTTTCCCTATTGAATCTGTAGAGTGGCACTGTGTATGAACAGATGTACCATCAGAAAAGCTAGTGGCAGTGGATGCTGACAAGAACCTGTCTTGCAGTGATTTTGAGGCTTCATCAAGGGATTTTTTTTTTTTTTTTTAGGGGGGTGTTGTCTGGGGTTTTTTTAATGTTTAGTATTGCTAATGCTTAGGGGCAAATGGCTTCCCGGTTTTGGAAACAGGTTAGAGGAAGCACAGTTAGAGCTCTTGCAGTAACCCTGCTGTTGGGGAGTGGTGTGTGTGCCTGTGTGCTTTTCCCTTTGTGAGTATTCTAAGGTCATCATGTAAGTAGTCCCTGAAACTGCTCAAATTTGAAACTTTCCATGTGCTTTTAACAGCCTGGTGTATCTGCAGTTTCCAGCATAGAAAAAAGAGGTGGGGAGAGAGAGAATACTTCCTTCCCTGAGTTTTCCCCCAGACAAAAATCCAGTCTTTACAAGTGCTGCGGTCTGGCTGGCTGTAGGTGGGTGGATGGAGGCTGTCCTGCCTGAGCGAGGGCTGGGGCTTGCTTTTCCACAGCGCAGAACGAGGGAGGCATGTCCCTAAAGGTGTGGGGACAGCTTCCTTTATTCTTCAACTATCGCGCCTTAAGAGAAGCAAAACAAATCAACCCGTTGAGATTCGGAGATGAAAAGAGCTGTGTAAGAACTGCAAAGTGGTATTATTTTTACCTCCATCAGCTGCAAGCCTGCAGTTTTCTGAGGAAACCTCAGAAATGGTGATTCAGCAAAAGGTGTTTAAAGAAAAGTTAGCTACCCTGAATCCACTTTTTTCAGGCCTTCTCAAGATGAGTCCTGCCAGCTCTTGCAACACAAGTCTCCTGGTACTTTGTGCTCTGCTTAAAGATTTTGCTACGAGACAGAAGCCATTGAGAATCTTTGCTTTTCTGGGTTTTTTGGTTTGTGTTTTTTGTTTGTTTGTTTGTTTGTTAATTATTTATTTAAAGGTACTTTTCCAACTCCCGTTCTGATGGAGGAATTCTGTCAAATGTAACCCGTCACTGCCTAAAGGTTCAGACCCATGAAACGTAGCCCCAATAAGAACTACAAAACAATCCTTGCGGGGTTTCTAAGTCAGTATCAGTTTGAGATTTGGATTTTTATTCTGTATGTTCTGACCCCGAATTTGCACGTTTTCCATTCATTCCATTTATGAGTGTACATTGAATATTTTTGAGACTGGTATCATACAGTGAAAAATGCTAACTGGTTTTTAAGCTGCATTCCAGCAAACATTAAAGTAGTTGGCAAAATTCAGAGTCACAGAATTGATCATGAGGGTTTCTTCCTGTATGAAAATCAGGATGTAAAGACATTATTAAGAGGCTGAGAGGAGTGGAGATCGGACTGCAAGGTGTAGGTGTGACGGTATTTATTAAGATGTTGAGATAGTCTCTGTTGTTTACCTCCTACTTCAGTTACACAGAAGGGTACACAGTGAGATTGGTCTATGTGACATCTTCTGTCCACGATCTGAAAGGGCTGCATTCCCATGAAAAAACGGGTCTTGCACCTCTGGCTCCTTTCGGAAACACTTCATCAGTCCCTCCAGGAGTGACTTTACAGAGCCTGGCACCTTCTCTTTAGTTACACCTCCACGGGCGAGATGTGGAAGGCTCCCCCCCCCCCCCCCCCCCCACGGCTGCAGCTTTTCCTTCCGTAGCCTCTCTTGGCGTTATTCTTGACCCAGTCCTGGCGCTGCCGTGTGCGGGAAACCCCTGGTATGGACAAGGAGTGGGCTGGTGTGGCTGTGGGTCCCTCCTGCTTGCTCCGTCCTGCCAGTCGAGCTCTGGCCTGCAGGCCAGTCAGGCGCCGTCACCTCGGGCGCCGGGGCCGTTGCCGCGGGGCTCTCGGTGCCCCCAGGCCCCGGGGGGAACTACATGTCCCAGGGTGCCCCGCGGCGCTGCTGGCGCCCGCCCCTCCGGGAGCGCCGGGCCGAGGTAAACAAAGTGGTGCGGGGCGGGGCCGGGCGGGGGGCGAGCCCGGCGGGGCTGGGGTCGGAGCCCGGCGGTGCGGGGTAAATCCGGGCCGGGACCGGCGCGGGGGTGCGGGCTGCGGGCCGGAGCGGGAGTTGCGGGTGGAGGCAGAGAGCCTGGCCGGGCGGTAGGGACGGGTCTGGGTCAGGAATAGGTCTCGCCCCGCTGCCTCGCCCCGGGGTGGGGGGGGGAGGATCCCGCTCCCGGTCCTTCCTCCGGCGTTTCCTCGCGTGTTCCCTCGGCACCGCCGTGCGCCCACCTCTTGTCCTGCCAGGAGGGCCGTCCCTCCCCCGCACCCCCTCCGGGACGGGAGGGCTGTCGGGGTGAGGAGGCCCGGGAGCGAGGCGAGGCGAGGCGGCGGTCCCTGGCTCCTGCCCCCCGCAGCCGCCCCCGTGCCCGGCGTGGGGGCAGAGGGGGGTCCCGGGGCTGCGGAGTCCCCCGGCTGGCGGCCTGGGGGCCATGGAGCGGGTCCAGATGATCAACATCCAGCGGCTGCTGGAGGCGGCCGAGTATCTGGAGCGAAGGGAGAGAGGTAATGGGAGGAGGAGGAGGGGTGCTGGGGTGACTGCCCGCCGTGGGGGGAGCGGGGTTGGGACCAGGGGTCCCCGCGGAGGAGTGAGGATGGCCCCGGCGGAGCGGGTCGGAGCGAGTACTGGCTGGTGCTGAACCCCCAGCGCCAGGGGTTTGATGAGGGACGGGGCTGACAGGTCCTGCTGGAGGTGGTGATGGAGGTGGAAGGATTTTTCAGAGAGGGGGGAGCCTGAGGTGAATGCGATTTCTGGAAGGAAAGTTTCCCACCGGTCAGGAAGGATGGTGGTGGGTGGCTCTGGTTTTGCAGAGACGCCGATGGCACAATGAGATACACCTGGTTTGCCCGATGGAGACGGCTTGGACGGGAGAGAGACAGGACGCTCTCTGGGCTGTCATGTTTTGATGTTTTCAGGTGTTTGAGTGGTGTTGTCCTTCCTCCAAGGTTGGCAGAGTCTTCACACTCCCCTTCCTCTCTTTTCTCCACCTCCCAGTCCACTTCCCTCTGAATACATCATCAGTCATTTCCCTGAGCTGTTGTGGTTAAGGGCCTCCCCAGCCAGGCTGACGGGCTCGTGGTGAGGCCTGAGTGCTGGTGGGTTTTTTCCCTTCTTTTTTTTTTTTCCCTTCTTTCCTTTTTTTTTTTTTTAATTCTTTTAAGACCCTTTTTTTTTTATGCCCTGCCTGTTGATTCTTATGCAGAGTGCGAACATGGCTACGCCTCGACCTTTCCCTCAGTTCCAAGTCCTGGATTACAAGACCCGAAGCCCACGCGGAGGCTGAGCCGGGCAAGGAAACACAGCGGCAGCGGCAGCAACGCGAGTATTGCCAACAGGTACGGTGCGGGCAGGAAGGCCTGGGTGCAGGGCTGGCTGGGGTGGGAGGATGAAGCTGGAGGGAGAGGAAAGGGAGCCTTTGGGGAAAACGGGAAGAGTCTGAGCAGAGGGGGATTCTGATCTGGGACACACAAGTACAGTGTCCGTTCTGGATCCGTAGTGCTGAGGGCAGAGGGGACACGGGGGCTCCATCTGAAGTGGCACAGCCAGCTGACCTTGAGCCAAGGCTCAGATGCTGCAGAGGGAAAGGATAGGGAGATCTGTTTGTGGGGTTCAGGGAGGAGGTAGGCAATAGCTATTCCCATTATATACAGCTGATGTCTTTCCAACCCAGAAGTCACTGCTTTTAAGGGATAGCGTGCGTGAAGCCTGAGTGCTTTGGGATTGTAATGACAGGCATGATTTGAAGCAAGGAAATGATGTTTTGAAATGGATTCCCTATAACAAATGGGAGAGAGATGACTGGCTGCTACGTACAACATAATAAAAATTCAGTTCAGGAAAACGAAGCTGTCTTTCACTCTTCCTTTCAAGGCGGTGGGATTTCCCAGTTCTCTGATTGTTTGGTGATTCTAGAACTCCAGATTTTTGACAATTGTCTTACTATACAATGCCGTATATCTTGGTTTCTTACATCTAGAAGAGACAATAGGATGAAGTGTATCACTTGGTGCTGTGGTAGGATCTGCCTTTTCCCTCTCATTCCTGTTATTTTTGTTTTCTTTTGCTCCCTTTTGTTCAGACCTTGTTGAGACCTTCTGGGATAGAGAAACTTTAGAAACATGAAGTGTAATTTTGAAAAGGCAATTGCAAGCTTGCTTTGACTGCAGCAAGGCCAAGCAGCAAGGCCTGTGCAATCCATAAAATGGTGACAGGTGGCTCAGGTGATTAAAGCTTTCTTAAGGCCATTGGGAAGGACCTGTAAAGGCCTAGGGGAAAGGTGTCTTTGCTTGCAGTGATTCTGCTTCAGCAGCAGTTTATTATAATAAAGATTGTTTAGAGTGATGTTAGGACACCTTGCTGTGGGGAAGTTTTCTTCATCAGGATCAGCATATCCTGAGCTCTTCGTATGCTGCACGTTTATACTTGCTTCTCTCCTTCATCCAGCCCCTCCTGATTTCAGGGCAGTTGTAGCCCTTTACTATTTCCTATGAACTGAAGTCCCAAATCCCAGTGACTTTGTGCTGGGAAATTATGGCGAACACTGAACTGAGATCTGTGTTTTTCCCCTGTAAGTTTCTCACATACTATTTTTCCATCCCACATCTCTTTCTCTCAAAGGCCTTTGTCATGGCAACCTGCCCTTCTCCAGAGGAGGGCTGGAAGCACATCCCCCTCAGGAGCTCCTTAGCACCAAATCCAGCAGCCTGTAGGCTAGAGAGGGATGCAGAGCACTCCCTGTCCCTGGAGCCTGGGTGCTCAGCCTGCCCTGCCAGCACAGAGCCCCCAGACACTGCTCTCATGGGGCACCTCTCTGTGCTGAGACCCGCCTGCTGGGCCCTTTAGCATGACAGACTGAATATACTGGTGTGGGAGGAAAAGAAACAGAGAAGCAGAAAATATACTTTCTGGTCTTATTAAAAACCTTCATTATACAAGGGATACTGAGGCCAAACTGAATCTTCAGCGTGAGAGTGTTATCCAGTGTGCTGCCTCCCTTCTTGTGTTGGCCTCAGGGAGTAAGTGACCAGCGTCTGTTCTCCTCCAGGCAGCGACCAGAGCAGTTCTTTTGGGGAGCTCAGACCTCATGCACACAGTTGGAAAGGAAGTCTCTTTCAGCACAAGTCGTAGCAGCTTGTGCTTGCTGTAGGAGATGGCAGGCCTTCCAGATGGCTGCAGTGCCAGGAAGTGACAACTGTGAAGTTCAGGGTGCCTCCAGATTCACTGCAGTGTGTTTGGTGTGACGCTGCATATAGCCTCATCCTGGTTTAAGGACAACTCTGTATCATCCCTTCCTCTTAAAATCAAAGGGACAATTCAGTAACTTCTGTCTCGTGGAGTTTGAATAGACTTTGAATTAAATATCAAGCCTGTGATGAGGGACTAAACATGCATTTCATGTGTGGAGATTTTCTTAGATTACTTTTGTTTCAAAATGTTTAGTTAGAGAAATTATGCTCACTATGTCATTTAAAAGCCTCTGGTTAAAATGTCTCTCAAATAACGTTGGCAAAGCATATTTGTTTGTTGTTTGTTTGTTTGTTTTTATTGTATTTATGCACTTCTGGGAATTGACGTGTGTGTATTGTTGCTGGTCTTTATTGAACCAAATAACCCATGTTGATGTGGTGCAGGGTATTTACAGAGCCTAGATGCTCTGTAATTCATAGTTTAAATCCAAGCATTCCCCTTCAGTCTTTGCAGCCCAGACATGACAACTATTTCTTCCCAGTAGGCTCTGTGCTGTCGTGGCACAAACACCCAGAAAGTTCTGAGGAACAGGCAGCCCAGCTCTGGATGGCAATGGTGGAGCAAATGCTATTTTCACAGATCTGCAGTGGTCTCCCAGTCCCAGCAAAGTATTTTTTTTCTACCCCAAACCCAAACGGGGTTGTGCAGCTTGGAGAGAAAACATTGCTTCATTATTTCTAATTTACATGATGCATTTTTAAATAAGGATGTTTTGGTTCATGTTCTCCCTTCATTTGTCTCAGTTGTGCAATTGACAGCATGCAGACTGCTGCAGAGAGATTACACTCTGCAATCCTCCAGATATTATCTATAGGTATGTGTAGTATTTTGCATGAGTATTTTAAAGACCTAGTATTGCATTCTGTAATTTGAAACCTGAATATATTTTGGAATGTGCAGTCTTGCTTCAGTCAGGGATAGTTAGGTACTGAAAATTACTCACCTACAAAAATACCTGGAGAATTACATTCACTGTGACCTGGAGTTCATAATAAACAAGGGAAACTTACTTTTAAAAAATATACTATGTAAGGCATAGCTAAAACCAAAAGACCAAGTAAATAAATTAGCAAAGCCGTTAAATTAGAATTTAATTTTGCTTCTTTTCAAATTTGCTCTTGACAAGAGGATCTTCTGTTTTTTGGACTGGGTTAAAAAATTAGCAGAGATTTATTGTAACATACAAGTATTATTTAATGCTCGTTTCTTCTGAAGATGTTTCTGGGACAGAAGTTGAGTTCTAAAAACTTCTTGAGAAATGAAGCAATCCACACTGGGGGTACTGTTCTGAGGGTACGTTAACTTGCATTTGATGTCACTGGAAGCTGCTCTTACAGACCCAACACATGCAGTTCTAAATAGACCCAGTTATTTCAAAGGTTCATTTTAGCTAGTTAGGATTAGACAGGCTTGATATTTATACATTTTGGAAAATAATTGAGAAGACTTTTTAATCAATTTAAATTGTTGTGTCAGCAGGAAATAAAAAGGAGCAGCAGGGATGCAAAATGATTTCCCCCCCCATAATACAATCAGTTTAATGAAGTTAAGATTTATAACAGAATCTGAAATTACATTACAGTATTATACTGTTGTTTGTGTTTTGTTTTGGTTTGTTTTTAGGCTCAGGCATGTAGAACAGCCTGTTATTTTTTTGGTCTGATCCTGGGGAAATGCCAAGCACCCTCCCAGCAGCACTAGGAGCCCTCTGCTTTCCCGGGAGGCCCCTGTTGTTAAGAGCACTCAAAGAATCTATTGCTCAGCTCTATGGGGGAGGGTTTGATCTCTGTCCAGTTTCTTTTTCCTTTCGTTTTCCTCTCTTCCCATTATCCTCCCTGGTGTCTGAGGCTGCTTCCCAAGGCCCTTTCAAACATCTACAGTCCCATAGCAGGTTGCTTGCAGAGCTTGGAATCAGCAGTTATAATGGGTATGGTCAGGCATTTTGAACATGGTACCTTGGAAATCAGGGTGTCTCGGCTGCTTTGCCCTTCTGGCTATTCTACTGATGCAGCTCCTCGTTTGCTCTGTTGTTGCACTCTTCTCTGCCCCATTTGAAATTTTTCCCCACATTTCTAAATCCCATCAGTTGGTTTTGTGCTGAATCTTCTCTGTAGCCTTATACTTTCATAACCATTAGAGCTGTTTCTAAAGGTTGGGATGGGGGCTGAACTACTGAAATCCTCAGGTACTCCGGGCTTCAAGCTTAATGTGCTCACTGTGTCCCTGAGCAAGGATGGGGACAGGTAGGTGTGCATTAGGTACCTCATGTGCCTCAGGTTCACAAATACAGGTGCAGAAGCTAAAAGGATATGGCATGTATAGCTGCAAGTCAGCCTTGACTTGCTGGTGCTCAAGAAAGCCTCATTTACCAGAAGAGCAGTGCTGTGCATCTGCACCTCATTGTGCAGGGGAGGAGTAGGGGGGCTGGTGAACACTTGGTTAAGGACAGTTTTAAATATATTACATCTTTTCTGTCAGGGGAGGTTCACTGCCCCTCCCACCTCCCCCATTGCGCTGATGACTGAGTACATGACAATTTTCAGTCCTTCCTACAGCCTGTGCTGTAATTCAGATTTTGCTGGTGGAGAGGACGTGCAGGGGGCTGAGTGGTTTGTCTGTCTTGTGTAAGAAATTTCTGAAAGAGTTGATGGCTGTGTCAGCCCATGTTGTTCTGTTTTTCTGCATGAAGCCCCTACCGTTTTTTCTTCATGTGCCAGAGCTGGTCTCTGAGGTGTTTTTTTTCATTTTGTTTTCTTTTCTTTTGGCAGCTTACAGCTTCCCAGCCTCTATCAGTGTTTATTTGTTTCTGGATGAGACTTTGTTTATTTGTTTGGGAGCTTTATTTTTTTCTTAGCTGCTTGCACTTGTGCTGGAGCACACCTTACTCCACATCTAGTGGGAGTTGGGTTTTGACTCGTAGTGTGTAGGTGTGTTAGAATCTGGCTCTTGTGTAATATGCGGGGGATAGAGACTGTGTTTTCTGTCTCAAGCCTCGTAGTGCCAGGGAGCTCTCTTCATGGCTCAGAACTTGACTTTTGTTTCATATGATACAAATCATAGAATCATATCATAGAATAGTTAAGGCTGGAAAGGACCTGATAGATCATCTAGTTCTAACCTCTCTGCATGGACCCCACTAGATTGGGTTGCTCAGAGGCCCATCTAACCTGGCCTTGAACACTTCAGGGGTGGAGCTTCCAGAACATCCCTGGGCAACCTGTTCCAGTGTCTCACCACCCTCACACTAAGTTATTTCTTCCTACATGTCTAATACATTTTGGTAATGTACAATCAGTGAGATTAGTATTTGGAATTTTCATGCAGTTGTTAAAATTTTGTCAAGAAATAGTTGGAGGAGGGATCTTGCCCTCCAGTAGAGAGTACACATGATAATGCTAGGTAATTTTCCAACAAAGGAAAGCTGGACAGGGCTGGGCTCTTAAGGAACACTGCTCTGTTAGAGATGTTGAGAAGGACTAGCTGGCAGTATTGACTATAGTTAGATGTGAGCATGACTTTGTTTTGAGAAAGCATAATGAGAGTTTTGAGTCTTAGGCTGGGAAAATGGATGCTGGTCCATGAAAAAGAGGCAAATCACCCTATGTTAAAATCCCACTCTCTTCTCTAGGTTGGTACTTTAATACAGTTATCAGAACAGGTTGGCAGGTAGGGCTGTACCCAAATAACTGTTAGGTCTCAGCACATCCCATCTGTCCATTTGATGTAATTGGCCCCAATGCAGTATGCAAGTCTGGACAGGCAAGTTGTGGTGATGCTGGACTTCCTGAACCTGCTGGCACTAAGTTGTGCCTTTCCTTGTCTCTGCTGATCTGCATCAGAAGCTGAGATCCTGCCAATGATTTGGGAAAAAAAAAACTACCCCATGTAAGTAAGATTTTTATACTGTGTCATCTCAGTGATGTTTGGCTTTGCAGTAGAACCGGCAGGTTACCAAGCAAAATAGAGAAAGAGAGGGTGAACCCAGCAAGTGGCATGAGAAGCATAAACCCTACTTCTTAGTGAGGAATGAGGCCTCCAAAAGCACTAGAGCTGATACAGCAGTTTCCATGGGGGATCCCAAAGTGTTCCACTTTGTCACCCTGTTTATTTTTTAGCCGTTCAAGTGAGATGATCCTGTGGAGCTGCAGTTCCTGCTTTCCTTTGTGTGTTAGTTGTATAGCCATGCATAGAGAGATCTGTGTGGCAGTGAGTCTATGCAGAAACCCATGATTCTGGGCTGTATTTATCCTTTCATAACCTTCAGTAGGTGTCAAATGTAATTCCTTGTCTCTTCAGACTGTCCCAGTTGTGTGAGAGGCCTCTGTATAAACTAGAAGCAGGTCCAGCAATTGATGTTACATGAAACTTAGCTGTAATTGACTGCTGCAGCATCTCTCTGCTGTGAATTGTTGCTCTTTGTGGCTGAAGACTCATCATCCCTTTGTCTTCTGAGATTTTGGGGAAAGCCTCTACAGGAGGATGCTGTTTTGCAGCAGTGGGACTATTAGTCAGGGCTCATGCTGTTCATGTTGCAACACTCAGCTCAGGTAGAGCTGTGCTGCAACTGCCATGGGCTGGTTTTCATCACTGGTAGCAGCACTGGTGCAGTGACAAGAAACTTTGGATTTTGGTGTTTAGGGCCTTTTGAAATGTGAAGGTTGTCAGTCCCAGCTCCTAGAGAGATTTGGTGCCTTGGGATGGTAGGGAGGATATTTGGGCCAAATCTGGTCAAATGATCAGCCTGTAGTTCCTCTTCCCATTATATTCAGTGTACAGCCAATTCCCTGGTTTAAGTAGTATTCCTTGTTTGTCAGAAGTTTTGGGCTTTTTTTCCCCTCTCACCATGTTTGTATCCTTTTTGTATGTTCTCTGTGTGATGCCGTATCCACAACACATGCAGGGATTTATCCTTCATGCTTTCACCCATAGCATTGTTTCCATCTGCTCCCCTGTTTGTAGGTAAGACTGACTTTCCTTTCTCCTGGTTGAGCTTTCAAATTCATTTCTCTTCTGACCCAAACAGACCAGCCTGTGCCACGCTGCTAAAGTAATTGTCTTGGTCATTGAAGTTCCTGCTGTTGATCATCTCCTGACCCCTCCTAACAAACTTCTGCCCAAATTCAAAGACTGGCTTCTGTTTGTTCTCCTCTTGAGTGTTGGCTCCTACTTGCTCCCCCTTTGAACCAACAAAGATAGGATTTGTTTTTGTTGACTATTTTGGGCTCTCTTGATCAGGGGCTGTGGGTCTCTGGGGCTGTGCACTTGGCTGGCCTTTGCCTGAATCTCTTCTGTATGAGACACTGCCTTGTTGATCAGCTCAGAGGGAACACGCCTGCTTTTTCCATCCTGCTGGATATATTCCCATGTCTCATTTCTGTGCTTCCTACTGTACTTCCATTCTCTGATGTAAAAATGATTTCACTTCAATTCTGTTGCTTTATGAATCCAGTGTGAAGCAGCCTAGATGATTTCCACATTATCTTAATTACTTATTTATACTTTGCATGCTTGCTCTGTAACAAGCAAGCATGTGGACTGATAGCAATTCTTTTGCTTCAGTTTTGATTAAAGTTCCTCTGCATAAATAAGTTGATTATTTTCTAAATGCTTCTCATTTATCTCCTTCCATCTGTTACACCATCAAGAAGGGAGAAGTTCCAGGAAGGGACAGATGACATTGGGATTGCTGTTGAGGCTGTTACTGCAGTCTTCATTGCCCAGGTGTTTGGGCAGCTGTAAACCAATGTATAGATACTGTAAGATAACATGGCACCCGTTCTCATTTGCCTTTTTACAGTTAGGCTACAAACTGCAGCAGTTCATGAACTGTTTCACAAGTAGCTTGGCCATCTGGGAGCAGTGGGAGGTAGCCACCTCTCTGCCTTCATGTTAGTTGCTGCTGCTTGTGAGCCACTACTGTAAGAACAAAAGAAATCAGAGCTCTTCTGTTTTTCTCAGCCTTCCTTTTTCATGGATCTCCCAGATGCTAGATAATTATGTTCCAGTTGACAGAATATAATCCCAGACATCAGGGAATCTGGGTCCTCTTCCTGATATTGTCACAGCCCGTGTAAATCTTTTTGCCTCAGTTTCCCTAATACAGTGTGTAGCTAACACTGGCGTCGATGTATTTTCAAGTATATTTTCCCCCCCCTCTTCATCTCCAGGCTCAGTATTGCAGCAATATAGTTGTAACATGAGCGATAACTAACAAGTCTAAATAAAAGTGAAGAAAGTCTGGCCTGGCCCACAGCCATACAAATGCCATCAGTCTCTTTTCAAACAAAGTGCGTCTCAGTCAGGTGGCGTTTACTCAAGAAGTCTCATTTTCCACAGTGCATCTGAAGGCACTTTCTGTAGGTCAGAAGATGAGTGTGGCAGAGAAGTACATGTTCCCCAAACAGGCTGCTGCTCTGCAGTTGACATTGCTAAGGCTATTTCTGGATGTGACCATCTTCCTCCAAAGGGTAATGTCATGTGTGGGAAGAAGCATGGTATAGGGCAAAGGGCTGGCATGCTGGGCCCTTGGATCTTTTCCCAAGTCTGCTGCTGAAAGGCTGCAAGATCTGGGCACGTCAGATGACCTACATGGGTCCTACCATCTGTACATTATATGGTTCCCACCATCTGTACATTGGGATAATGCACACATTTTTCTAATGCTGTTTTCAGGGAACAGAATTGGTGCTTTAGAGCTTGTGGCTGTTTGAAAGAAGACTAGACTTACGATCTTAAGTTTTCTAGGTAGAGAAAATTGCCTCCTGTGCCTTTGTTCTCTTTCTGTGGATCACTGCAATCTCTCTGCTGTGCAGGCACTAGCAACTATGATGCTAGTTCTAGTGGGCCGTTGGAAGACACTGGGTCTCTGACAATGCAGTGAGTCTCATGGAGCCTGCTGGAGGTCCATGAGGCAGGGGCTGCATAGAGCTTCCTGCATTGTCAGGCCTTACCCTGCTCTGTAACAAATTTGAATACTCAACAGAGAAAATTTTGTTAGCAGAGATACTGAGATGTTAGCAGGAGACAGATAAAATCTGTGCCTAGTTCTACCTAAATAATTCCTTTTTCTTTGAAAGGTCTGTTCATGATGATTGTGTAGGGAGGTTGTCCTTCCCAGGCAACAACTGGTAGAGACCTGATGGACAGGACACACCTGATATTAGTGTGAGAAAATGTCTGTATTTTGCTGTCCTCATTCTGTGCCCTTCTCTTCTGTGTTCCTGGGGGAGCTTGAAGGTGACATAATGAAGCCACCTGACATTTCTCCTCACCAGATCCTGAAAAATATAATTTTGTCAGTGTATTACAAAAAAATATCTGGTGTGTGTACATGAGCCCCTTCTGATGTGGTTAACTGTGGGCTGGGAAGGGAAGGAGGTGGTTTCTGTAGTACTTCTGCTCGCTTGTCACAGAAGTTAGATGGCAGCCGAGTGGAGCAGTGAATAGCACATTGGAGAACTCGCTTCACTCCTGGCCCCTGTCAGCAGCTCTGTGTACATTCAGCAAGTTCCTTTCAGTGCAGCTTGTCATAGGAGACCCCCAAGTAATCTGTTCCTCATACTGTGATTTTTTTCAAGATAAGAGCCTGGGCTCTGAGCTGTGGAAGTGCTGATGATGCACAGCTGCAACGGGCAGCATCGGGAGTTGTGCTTTCAACGTGTAAAGTGGCCCAGAAAACCAGGCCCTTGGGGGTCTTTACTGAGACACCCGGAGGGACAAAAATCTTCAACTCCTCTTTCCCTATTCCTTAGCTTCCAGTTTGGAAGGTGAGGATGCTTGACAGCAAATGTGCTTGGGAGCTGCCTAGCTGCTGCTCTCTGTGGGCCTGTTGAAAAGCCTGTAAGGAAACCACCAGTTCTGTATTCAGAGCAGGGCTTGGCTTGAGGCCACGTGTTGAACAATGAGGAGAAAACAAAATACTGAATAGCTGCTTGTTCAGCAAACGTGGTTCCTCTGGGCCATGCAAGGCTCTGTGTGAGGGAGTGTATGAAAGACGGCAGTTTTTCCCTAGCACTTGAGGCTAGCACCAGCCTCTGCATGTGGGGTCTCAGGTTAATTTCTGAAGCATTGCAAATAAAAATGACAATTCAGAGGAGCAGGTATCAAACTGCAAGGGGCTGTGTAAATAAATTAGATGGCTTTGAAGACATCTACTTCTTGAAGGGATGTGTGCAATGTACCTTTAAAAGTTGTTCTTGATTGAGTGTTGCAGGATGCAGTGGAGAAAACCAAGGGTAAGTTACTTTCTGCAGTCGTGAAGCACACTGAGGTGCTCTCTTCCTCTCGTTTTGCTGAAAAGAAGTTGTGGAGCCATTTCTCCTTTTCCAAAGATGAACATATATGAACATATGCCAGCATCCCCTTCTCTGATGGAGATGGAGAATGTGAATTTTGGAAGAGGTCTGGCTTGATCCTGGGAAAACATCTTTGATCAGAGCCTTGGGGGGAATCTGATAACCTGTCCATCTAAAAGTGACAGAAAATCTAGTGAGAGTTTAGGACCAGGTTAATCTGGTGCATCTCCATTGGCATCAGTGAGGTGGTGAAACAGCCTGTTCTGTCTCTTCAGTTCAGATCTTTGTGTGGAAGCATTTATTCTGTACCTCAAGGCCAGACAGTTTAGGGGAACCATGGGATAGTAATGACTAAGATAACTTTTGTCTTTAGTGTCGATTGAAAGGAAACGTTCTGGTAGATTTGCTGATATGCAAGGCTGAGGTGAGGCTCATGTTAGACATGAGGCTGGTACTTGCAAAGGGCATAATGATGGCAGCACCAGGATTTCTGCTCCAGCTATGCTATCTCCTGTTCAGCTGCATTCCACTCTACTGTTGGAGCTCTTGGCAGTGTTGAGTACCATAAGCTGCTGTGTTCCTGAGACTTCTGTGCAGCCCTCTGAGAGCCAGGCTCCTGGACCTCCTAGAGGTGAGAGAGGTTCACAACTCCCTTGGAAACTCAGTGCTTGAGCATCTTCATCTGAGTGGGAAGATATGATGCTTGCACAGCTGTCATTTGTCTTACTATTGGGCAGAAAGGCTCACAGACCACTGCTTGTGGAGTTTCTCCATAGGCTTCCCAGACTCTGGCTTGTGCAGTTATAGACTACTTATGGTGTTGATCCACTGCTGCTTGAAACTGTGGCAGAACACTGGGACTCTTTACTGAGTAGGATTTATTTTGTGGACACAGTTGGATTTAAAATGGAAAAAAACCTGTTCATCATCCTTCCTTTTAATATGTTTTGTTTCATCATTTGGCTCTTTCCAACAGGAGTAGTTTCTGAGGAAGAACTTGGGTAAAAGAGGAAGCAATAATGTAGTTCACTGGTTCCAGAGGGGTAGTTATCTTGGCTTGGGGAATGGAAGAAGGCATTTTTTGCAGGGGAATTTGGTGGCCAAGTGAGTGGGTGTCAACAGCTAGAAGGTGGGGAAGGTCTGTAAATGAAAAAGAACAAGATAGTATGTGAGGTGATGATGCATAAGCAGCAAAGTTGGGGGAACCCAAGTGAAGTAAGACAGAAAGCAATTGGCCTGGTCTTTGTGTGGCTGTTCTTAATGTTTTGCTATACATGGTTGAGGTAACTGTGCCTTAGTTAGCAGGAGCTGATGGAATTTTCCTCTCCTCATTTAATCTCTTGCTAAAGCAGAGTAGGGTGAGTGAATTTGGAGAAGCACTGGCTTTGTGTTGGCATGTAAGGACACGCATTGGGAGAAGTTACTTTTATTGTCCCTTTTTTGTGGCAGTACGTATGGCCAGTACCATCTCTGGAGCCACCAGTATCTCTGTTGTGGTGGAGATGGAGCTCTTGGAGTCCTGGCTTCCTCTGGAGCCAGGGACTGGTGCCAGATACAGACAAGAGAGTGACCAGGGACAAGAATATGACAGGGTTATTGGGCCTAAATGCCACCTCTGTATCTCACAGAACAATTGCTGTGTTTTCCCAGTAGAAGTTACCTTACTAAGAAGTCTAACCAAGATGCAGATATGCTGCAAATGCATTTGTTGGGCTATTTATCAATATCAAATGTGTAAACCAGAAAGGTCAGCTGTGTTTAATGTCATGTGGCAGCTTTGTGATTTTAATTACAGTAAAAAATCCAATGACGAATTAATTGCTCTTTAGAGCTTGCTTCTCCCTGAATCAGAATGTTTTGTTGGCTTACCTGTAGTTGGGGAAAGCTTGGCTGCCTCTATCATAGTAGGAGGAATTTTATTTAAGTAAAGAAAATGGGATAAAGTAATAAATTATTTTCAATGTCTCATTCACCGGGGGAATACAGTGTATCCTGATGTTTCAGCAACACTTTGTTGCAATGCTGGATAGCAAGGTTGCAGGCAGCATCACAAAAAGGTAGTTGCAGTGCCTTAAATTAGAGTGAGTGACGATTGCTGCTTCCCTCTTTGTTCCTGTTTTGTATGCAGTTTCAGGTATCTGGGGTAAAAAGGGATAAACTTCAGTTTGTCCTCTTCCAGCTTTTTGTTGTTTAAATTTGGGATGTGCACTGCTCCACTGTTTTTTTGTTACTCTTTGCTTGGCTCCTTTATGTTAAGCTTCTTGAACTCTTGATCTTTTCTCGAGCTGTTTTCAAAATGTAGTCAGCAGGATCCTCCTCCTGATATAATATTCCTTCTGTTTTTAGGGCTAGTTATCTGTTTGGATATTTTAAGTTTATTGTTAAAGAATTGACTGTTATAGAAACTTGACTTTTAAATGAGAGCCCTGCAGACAGTTTGTGCTTGAGCTAGTTTTAAATTGCAGCTGAGGTTTTGAGCAGCGCCGGTAAGTGTGCCGGGGCTTTTGTTTTCCTCTCTGAACATGTCTGTGCTTGCATGGCTGTGGTTTCATCTTAGTAGGTGGGGGCGAGGTCATGCTTGCCCTGTCCACCTGGCAGCGCAGATGTGAGCTCCTCTGGTTTGTGGTCCACGCTCAACACAGTGTCCTTATTTCCCTGGGTGACGCAGTCCATGACTGACTCTGGGCAGCAGCAAAGCAGCATCTCGGTGAATGCACCAGTTCCTGGCTGCTGTAAATGTAGAGTGTTCTGAGTAACCCTGAAATGTTCCCTGAGTGCTGCAAAGGTTTACAGCTGTGGTGTTCATCCTGTACCCATCGAAAAGCTGATGTTGGCGTACGAGGAGGGAGCTTTGATTTCAGTCTGGTGGTATTCTCTAGGTTCTCAGTTGATGATGATGAGACCAGCTCAGTTAAAGAGGACTAGTTACATTTGTCTCTGTACCTACTTAAAATATTTTTTTTTCTGAATGTAGTTTCAATAGAGGTTCCTGTATTTTTTTTTTTTCCACTTCAGTGACAACATTGTCCTTGTTTACTCCAAATAAATCTTAGTACCATGTGCAGCCCAGAGACGAGGGGAGAAAAGTAATCTCTAGATCAGGAGCTACAGAAAATGAAATTAAATTAATTATGAACAGAAAAAAAGAGGTGTTTATTTTTCTGTATTTATTTTCAAGCAAAGGGAAACTGGGACAGAAAATAAGAGTTAGGGAGTTGTAGTAGTGGGGTTTTTTTCCTAAATATAGATGATATAAAAAGTTAAAACTTTTCCAAATGTCCCCAAAACATAGGCAGGTAAGAGAAGTAATATCCCCATAGGATTCATCCAGCATTGCTGAGGTTCTTTCCTTTGCATTCAGCTTCAGTGGGAAGGTGTTGGGGGGGGTTGGGGTTTGGTTTTCCCTTGCCACTGATATGGTTAAAAGTCACAGCATATATTTCCTGACTTGGTGAAAAGCCTGTGACCCCTCTCAGTTGTCTTGTTCATCAGAAGGCAGATAGGTAATAAAGAGCCTCCTGTGAGAGGAGTAGGGAGAACCTGCTGGTTTAATTTTGTTCACAGCAGTGGGCCAAACTTTGTTCTTTCAGTGCTGGCCTTGATAATTGGCTCAATATAATACAGGAATTCAAGCCATTGCATATCTCCGGCTTTTTAACTGCTAATGTCATAACCAAGAAGAGTGCAAAATCTCCTGCAGGAACATACAGTAAATAAGAATAATAAGCATGTTCCAAAGAACATATAGGCAGTGGTTTTGAAAGGGCCCCAGCTCAGCTCTGGTGGGTTAATTTGCATCCAAGTTGCCTGGACAAAGGGATTTTGCTGGTTTAGACTCTGGAGATTGTGGGTTTGATTTGGGAGACTTTCTGGACTAAATGTTATGTTCATGTCTCTGGTTTCTGGGAACCAGACTTAAGGGATCCTCTCATTTTGGGAGTTTCCTCCATTTCAGGGGTTTGGCTGAAGTGTGCCTTGCCTTTAGGGTATCCCATATTCTGCTGCACAGGGTACCTTGCACAGAGACATGGTAAAGTTTTATTTTCCCTCTGGCCACCTGCAGCTCTCAGCCATGGCTACCTAAGACTCATTCACCTTGTTTTTCACAGACGTCCGTGGTTTATTCGTTGTCTTCAATAAGGTTCTAACACCTGTTCAGCAGTGCTCCTCCTCCCATCTTCTTTTCTTTTTTTTTTTTTTGGAGAAGCATTTAATTATGACAGGGTTTCCCTTGGAGCACATCCTCCATTCAGTTCCCTAATTGTAGAATTCTCTGTGGGATTCTCCAGATGGGGGATAGAGGATAATCTTCTCAGAGCTCCGGAAGAAATGTGATGCCAAATTACAGAAAATAGATCCTTTTTATTAAGCTCTCAGGCTCCTTTTACTCTTATTTTAAGGTGACCTTCTGTTAAAGAGAAATGTGGGATAAATGGCTATCCTTCTTAAATAATCCTCAACAGTCTTACCTGGGTTACTAATAACATCGTTAGATTAGAAATCATGAAAGGCTCTAAGCTTTTTTTGACACTCTTGCTTTCATCACAGAGACAAGGAGAACGAGCTTGCCCGTTTCCCCTTTGTTTCTACTTGGTCTCATTTTCAAGCTGCGAGTGCTAAGTTCGGAGTTCTGGCAGTGTGCTCTGAGTGGTGGGCAGGTATAAAGACAAAGCCCTCTCCTTTGTCAAGTGGTCACAGTGCCACTTTATGGGTGACTTGCTTCCCTGCAAGCTACTGCTGTGGCAGTGCTGCTTCAATCCCTGAGGGGCTTCCAGGCATCCTTGAAGTGCTGCTCAGTGCTGCTGATGTTTGCAAACATGGCAGTGCTGGTCATCCGCTTTCGTGCCCAAGTGCTGGCTGTATCTGGAGTTCTACTAAGTTTGCTAAATCTAGCATGTGACTGCTGGAGGGCTCCAGGGCTTGTCCTTACAGACCCAATTCTGCTGGAAGGTTCTTCTGTATTTGGTGTGCATAAATTAGTATTCCATGAGCTCTTTTGTTTGCAGATTATACCAATATTTTTATAGGAGAAACTAAACCACAAAGAAATGTAACTGCAGTCCTGTAGTGAGTTGGTGGCAGAGCCAGAAGTAGTCTGGAAATGGCTGACTCTGCACCCCTCTTCTAGTAATTGCTTCTCTGGGATTTTGTGTGCATTTAAGTCTCTGGAGAACATTTTTTGTAGCACCAGTAAGGGTGCCAGCTTTGCATGTAACAGGTAAATACCGGAGGGCAGGAATCTCTTTTCAGCAGAGAGACTGAGGTAATAGCTATACATTTTAATGTATGTAGCTGGTTGGCTTTATGCTGTGATGTACTGCTGGGGATGTGTACATCTTGCAGTGAGTGAACTTTGGTGCTGAGAGGTCAAAGATGGCTAATGCAAATTTTTGTTTCTCTTCCAGGTCTACGCACAACGAACTAGAAAAGAACCGGTAAGTAGCTAATGAGCTGAATTCTAAGAAATGCAAGCCTAGTGAGTGTAATGTGCTTTAAACCTTGCACATGCAAGGTGCTGTTTGATCAGCTTAGACAGCTGTGAATGACCACACTGCTTCATGTAGTTTTAAAAGTCAGGGAGGGAAGACACAAAAAGATCTGAAAAAGAAGCCTTGTTTTTCGTTGTTCTTTTTTTTTCTTTCTCTCTCTCTCTGAAAAGGCAAGAAGTGACCCAGTTTTGTGACTAATCTGTATGCAGAGTAAATACTGTTCTTCTCCTGACACAGTGAAATCTGATTGGGGCACTTTCCATACATGAGGTTGCTACGGGATCAGGTTTCTTGGGCCCTGGGTAATACATGTTAGCATGAACCGAAGGGCAGAGCCCTGTGCTCTGCACCCTCTCACTCCCACCCCTGGGATAATCTCTGCGGTGCAGTAGAAAATACCTGTGTCCAGAGGCTCAGAGGTCTGGCTGCCAGTGCTCCTGTGCAGACTCTGTCTTCTAACCTGCTTTAGGATTGTGCCTGTTTATCCTTGAATCTGGAGTTTCAGCAAGCCTTGCAGTTTTGTTACTTGGCTGGATCTGCTATGTGACTCAACCCTTTTGTAACAGAAGTTAAAGCAAGATAAATACCATTGAGACATGGGGAGCTAGTTCACACACAGATCAGATTATCGCCTTCCATTCAGGATGCTATAGTTAAGGTTTTGTCAGGGTTTCCATTATAAACTTATCTTGGTCCTTCTGTGGGATTTTACGGGGGCAGCAGGGGGGTGTGTGTGGTTTTCTGTGGCTGCAAAGGCAGTGCTCTGGCCAGCTGCTTCGTGAAGAAAGCCCCAGGGTGGAAAGCTGAGTCTTAATAATTTCATTGCCTCCTCTTCCTTCTTAGCAGCCATTATTTAACAAGGGTTGGGAGGACTATAAGGTTGGCGAAAGATGGGCAGAGGCTTCAAGCCAAGTGTGTATTTTCATTCAGACAAGGTCTTCCCGTGTAGCTTGAAGGGAATTGGAGCTGAGTACCTCATGCATCATGTTGTCCTTGGTTTCCCCCACGTCTGCCTCTCCCTGGCTGCAGCAGTGCTCGGGAGCAGCTTGGCCTTTGCACGGTGTGGATGTTTTCTTCCAGGCTGTGCTTCTTCCTCCTTGTAGCTTTGATGATCTGCAGAGTTATCATTGTCCTGTTTTTCTGAGGTGATTTGGAGAGGTTTTTCCTTTGGGTTATGTTGTTACCCAAGACTCAACCTTTCCAGTCTGAGGTTGAGCTGTGTTGGCTCCTGGGTTTTCCACTGCTCTCTACAGTTTTGTTTGCCAGTGAGGGAAAGAAAATGCAGTGCTTGGGTCTGACCCAGAACAGAGGGGACTTTTTTCTCCATGACAACAGTAAACCGTCACTAATTTTCAATGTGCTTATTTGCATATCTAATTGTTACTGCAAACACTGCTTACCCTCAGTACAGCTGTAGAGCAGAGCTGTCTCCATCTTTGCCTGTACCAACCTGGTCCTCTCACATTGACCAAGTCTGCGTGGATATGTGACCATCTTTTTCTCAGGCTTGTGAGGCAGGCAGTGAGGCTTAAGACTCTCTGTGGGCGAGATCTCAGCAGCTGGCATTACATACTTAGTGTCCAGCTGAGGACTGGCAGTTATTGCTAGGTTTAGGATATAACCAGTACCAGCTCTGAGCCGAGGAAACTCCTGCTTTGATTCCGTCTTACTGAGGACAGTAATACTAACCTGGGGTGGGAATATCATGAGGATTGACTCTTCCATCTCAGTTATGTTCCCTAGTCCCTACCTGTTCTAGGTTGAAGACTCCTAACCATCAGACTTCTCAGTAAGGTCTCCCCTCCAGGACTTCCCATTCTGAGGCACTGTATTCCAGGTCTGTGTCTCAGACCTGGTTTTACAAGCCCTTGATTTTCAGCCGTCTGGGAAGGACACCCATTTGATCACATTGGGTGGTCTGTTCAGGCAAACTGCTGTATCTGGGATTGTCTGTCAGAAGCCCACTGCTTTTGGTTTGGGATTGTCTGTCACTTAATGCACATGCCATGGCCTGGTCCCCTGCACACATCTGCAAACCCAGCTAGGCCCATGCTGGGTTTGCAGTGCTTATTGCCAGCAATTTGGACAGTGAGTTTCATACTGGAAGCATTTATTTTCAAACTCCACAGTAGTGTTTTCTGAGTGAAGGGGATTGCTTCCCAGTTAGATTTTCACCATGTTTTATTTGCTGTGTCGTTAAGTTTGTCAGTGTCTCCAGACTTAACTGTTGTAAAGATAAAAGCCCTGATACTAATGGCTTTGTGGCTGGCAGGTGCTCATTTTCCCTATTATTTGAGATTATTCCTTTTGAATCTCACTGTTATCTCTATTATTGACACACACTATAATTTTCAAAATTGTCCACTATTAGATCTCTGACTCTGTTTTTTCCCTGCTTGTCTGTGAACAGCAGCCTTCTTATGTTCAGTTACATTTTGTTTTAACCCATTCGACAATTATGCAGTTTCTTTCAAGCAGTAGCAAGAGAACAGTAGAAAAACAAAATGCTCTGCTTCTCCTCTTTGAATATGTGATTTAACTCAGAATCAATATTGTGGAGCTGACGATATTCCACTGTATGAGGATTAAGAATATTTTACCGCTTTGATATTGAAAAGTAATTAATATATATTTAAAAAAAAAACCCAAAAGTGATTCTTTAGCCTTCACTCCTTTTCTTAGTCTTGAAATACTTCGTGAACACTCCACTGGTTCTGCTAAGGAGCTGTTTGATTTGGTACCAAATATTAGCTGTAATATTTAAGTGACTTCTTTTTCTGGTTGGTTTGTTTTTTTTTATCTGAAAAGATTGCAGTGACGTTTATTTAAGGGGCTTTGTTTGATTCATAAAAGATTAAAGTTAATTTATAGTTATTATCTGTCATTAATCCTTCTGTTGGAAAATTGTGTTTCTTATTTAATGGATATGTGTTTCAGTTTATCTCTGCCCAGGATGAGTCATAGCTTGCATTTAAACAAGAAACCAGTATTCTGCTTCTCATCTGCTGCAAGGCATAACTAAAACAATACCTTTTAGTCCTTAAACACACCTACCAAAAAAATCTCATTTGTAAGCAACACCCCATCATTTTCTAATAGAAAACATGGTAAAGCAAGTGATTGAAAGATGAATTTTGATAGTGTTATGTTTTCTCAAAAAAGGATAATAAATACAATTCAGGCTCAAGTTAAATGGTGTGTCTTACACCGACAGCAGAATTAACTGCTGGCTGTGAACATTTCAGAGAGACAACAGTTTTGGAAGGATGTGGTCAGTGTGGTATTACAGGAAGCTACACAGCACTGAGATGGCTTTCCTGTTGCTCTGTGAAGTGGCAGATCTGGTTGACCAACATGGTGGTGGTGTCTGTCAGAAGTATTACCTCTCTTCATAGAAAAAGATGTTTGAAAAGTTATTGATCAAATAAAAAAAATACAATATAATAAACCAAAAGTTTTTCTGTATATCCTAGATTGGTCTGTTTGGTTTTGGTAATGATTGCACTGTTGTACAGTAGAAAGGAGGAAAACAAAACTTCAGTATATAATTATTAGGGCAGATTTTTCTTACAGTAATGATAATTTAGTTCAAACAAAAGATAGATCCGAGGAGGAGAGAGACCTTGGGAGAATCACTGAAATTAGAATTTTCTGAAGATCTCACAGAATTTGTGGCTCTGCAAAAATACCTGAGTTAAAATGAAAAAGGACAAAGTCTGAAGAAGACAAAACTCCTTCTAAACTAAGTTGCTAAAGAGTTTTGTTTAGTGTAAAAGCAGAGAATTAAGTGGTGCAAGATCCTTTCTCTCTGATATCTTTTTGAGATGACCAGAAATAAAGTGAAGACAAACACATAGCAATGAGCAAGTACTGTGTTTTTTAGCTTGACTCTTACCAACATCCCCCTTCTATCTCCTGTGATTCCCCACCCATGCTCTTTTTAACATGGGAGACTGCTTATTGCAGAGTGTTTCTCTGGAATGGTTTCTCACGCAGAGCTGACTGTAATGCTAGGTTGCATCTGTGAAGTAGCTGATAAGACAAAGGAAAAACCCAGAAACCCTACTGAACGGTTAGGAGAAAACCATGACCTAGGACAGCTTGCACTGAAACATGAGGGCTTCTGAGACTCCACAGCAGTTGCAGTTTGGTTTTGTTTCTTTAGAACAGGGGCTTGAGTGGATCTGTTAGCAAAATGTGAAAGGAGCAGGAGGCATTTAACATAGGGCAGACATGCTGTCTAGGCTGGGAAAGATAGAGGGAAGAGAAATGAAAGTATAGTGAATCCTTGCTACTCTGAATAGAGATGGATGATTGTGCTTTTGTAGTGCTATATATGCTTGCCAAGGCAATCTGATCAGTGTTTGTCTTGAACCAACTAATCAATGTGGTGTTGAGTTCAGTGCTATTTATCAGGAGAGCTGGAACAAGAAACTAATCCAGTAAATTTCATTTGTTCTCTGTAGTGGGCTTTGTTTTCATCTTAACTTTGTGTAGCAAATGTTGACAGTACATATTGTTTTCCTCATTAATAAAACTTGGAACCTATGATGTTGCAGCAGTCAAGCCATGTCCGACACAGCTGAGCATGCTTCTTTCTGTGACACATCCAAAGGTCAGAACATGCTAAACCCTCTTGTCTCTGTGGCCAGTTTAGAACAAGAGATGGAGGTAGCTAGCTGTCTTGGACTCTGTTGCTGGGACGATAGGTGCCTCTGTTTTCAGCTGGGGCTAACAATTGTAAGCTAAGCTCAAATACGTTCCGCTAGTTTAGGAGATCTGGGTAACTTCTGACACTGCTGTGCCTGGTTTTGCTTAACCTGGAGAGAGTGAAGATGGTGGGATTTGAAGTAAGGCTAGTGCAGAGGTGTTCTTTCTGGATACTTTTAGACTCAGTCATCCTTGTTCAGTGTCTGTCTGCCCTTTGCGATATTGTGGTTATTTTGTTGCATTGCTCCACAAACTCGCCAGTCAGGTGCTGTAAAGCTGGGATTGGTCTCTTTGGCTGACCACCACGTTTGCTCAAGGGATGTGCCTTCTTGAGCAGAAGCAGCGTTTTGATTCACTTACAACTGAAAGTCTGCAAAGGCTTTGTTTCATATTGCCTTTGCAGTGGGACATTTTGAACTCTGAATAAAGCTGCTGAAAAGGGACAGTTTCAGTCTCCCGGCCAAAAAATTCAAACAAAACAAAATTATCCTGATTTTGTTGGAAGTCCTTTAGTACTGCTCATTTTGGAATTTCTACTTTGAATATGATTTTATTTTTTAATTCAAAGTGATGTAATGAAGAATGAACGCATGCCTGTCTTTCTTTCTGCTCCCGTATTTCTGCACCTCTCTTATGAATCCAATAGCAGCTGGAGAAAGAAGAGGAAAAAGAACAATACTGCTATTTAGGATAAACTATCGCAAAGCAAAACGTTTTTGTTTCAACAACACTGCACAATAAAACCACTGCTATAGGCCACTTTTGGGAAACATATTTATCACTAAGCCCTTTTCAGCTGAGATGTGTTTTAGGGACACTTTCTGATGTGCTTTCCTCCCATGGTGTAGAAAGAACTCTCAGCACAGTCTACTTGGCCTTGCCGTAATGGTCTGATGCTGAGAATCCTTTCATTGTCTTGCCTTCCAGAAGGGAGACTTTAGAGGAAGCCCCCATCTTAGAAAGAAACATGCTCTGCAGTGAGGTCTTCCCACTTACTGGCTGTCGTCTTGCATTCAGTGTCCTATACTGAAGATTTCCAGAGTAGTGAATAGGAGAGGTATCAAATGGTGTGTTACTGGTTGCTTACTGTTTTCAGGGAGCCAAGAGGGGGTTTGGTAGCTGCTGGGGATGTGTAATGAAAGCAGTCCAATGTACTTAGATGGTATCTAATTTGGAGTGCATCATTGCCAGGTTTGGTTCTTCAATCTCTTTCCAAACTTGTGTCCTCAAATTTCTACTTGTGTGTGTTGCCGCAGGTTTTTTTTCAGGCTGACCCCTCTCCAGTTAGGTATTTTTATGGCTGGCCTGAAAAAAATCAAGGACTGGACAAATTCCCTCTGTAATCAGTAAGATTGGATCAGGAAGAATCTGGCCTTAGGTAGGAGCTCAGGCATTCAACATTCCTGGCTCAGTTTTCAGCCATGTCAGGGCGCTCTACTCGTCATCTCTCTCTCAAATGTATCTCTGGAGACTTTGCAGGCTTGTTTTTTGTTTTGTTATTTTGGGTGGGTTTTTTTGCATTTCCTGGGGTGCTGTTTGTTGAAATGCTGAGAGGCAGATATTCTGATGCAACAGCTTTTCTTGTTCAAGTGACTAACATTGCTCATGGGCCTGAAAGCACTACTACCTAAAAGCCACTTGGGGAGTTGCTGCCTTAGAGAAGATGAGGTAACAGGAATATAATTTTTGAGACAGATTACCTGTTAACTGCAAGTTTCAGGGCTTTGTACTCTTAGGGTAGAAAGTGGAGTTGCGTGTACTGATCTGAATATCTGGTATATATGTTATATATGTTGAGGGTGTTATAGCAACACAGCCCACGCAGACTTGTGATAACCAGAGGAAATACATTATGGGATAGGACATGTAGGCAAGAAACTTTCTCATTCATCTGTCTGTATGTGACCCATTTCTACCAAAGTATCACAACTTTTAAGAACCTATAACCTTATATGCTAAGGTAGACTGGGAAGAGTTAGACACCCCAATTTAATGGGCCACGAGTTGCATGCATACAGTGCCTGGAGTAATGGGCCTTAAGGGAACAAATTTGCATTGACCCACTCTTTTGCTTTGTTGATCCATGTCGCCAGACAGTTGCTTGCTTTTTCCCCCTTCACAAGTTTCCCTTGTCCTACCTCTGCCTCCTTCAAAACTTAATCCTCACTCCTAGTCTCCCTCAGTGTCCTCCCTGTCAGCGTTGCCTAAGTCCAGGAGGTGCTGCATGGTGCTGTCTTGCTGCCCTTGTTCCTCCCATCTGAAAAAAGAGAAGGGGAACAAAAGGAAGGTGCCTTTGCTGCTGTGGGTGGCTGACAGGGCCTGGTGCAGTATAGTCTAGCCCCTTGTTTTGGGTGCTGTGGTGGATATTGCAAGTGTGCAGCATTCACAGCCTTGTCTGGGAAATGAAAGCAAAGGACTACATCTTGCAGTTGCTGTGGTTGTTGCCTGGCTGGAAATAATGCTGGCCACCCGGAGAAGTTTGCATAGCTGTGGGCAAACAGAGCAGGCAGGTTTCCTCTCCGTGCTTGTGACAGCCATAAAACAATTACGTGGGTAATGTGCAACCGAGGGTCAGGAGTTCTCCCGTGAAACACATCGTGCAATGCGGACAGGGCTAAGTCAGGGCCATGGCAGAACAGAGCAGTAGATAGTGTCATCTACCTGCCTCCCTTTCTCTGTGCCTTGGGAGTCTGAATTTGTGTAGAAATACAGATCTTCTCTCCTTGGTGCTCTTTCTGTTTGCTTTTGGTAAATCTTTGCAGTGCCATTGAAGTATCCTCTTTCAGAGGTGGCACTGGAGTCTCTAAGATGCAGGCTGAATTTCATATAAAGGTTTTTCAATTTGTCCAAGTCTGGAGGAATGCAGAGGAATCCCTGGATCCCAGAGCAACAGGATGAGTCAGGTCTTCTGCCTGATGTTTCATTAAAAAAAATGAAAGGCTGTCTTTTGAAGATATCCTTTATGTGTGTGTTGCTGCCTGAGCATCACTTCCCATCAGCTGTGTAATAAGATTTTCTGTCCCTCTTGCCTGTTAATTATTTACCTTTGAGAGTGCAGTCATAATGCAACATGACTTATTTAGGGAAAAATGAAAAGCTTCTGCAAAGGATAGATGCTTTTTGCTCTTACTTTTTCACCCATGGGTTTAAGTAGAGTACCTTAAGACTCAACATTATAGAATGGTTTGCGTTGGAAAGGAAAACGTCTAGTTCAACCGCCGATGAAGAAGGCATTGCCATGAGTGTGATATTTTGCAATGAGCATGTTCAGCTCATAGAAGGTGAGGCAGGAAAGAGGATGTAGCAGTTGCATAGTGATCTTGTAACTGCCTGTACCGGGATTTCTGCCCAGGAGGAGCTGAGGGGGAAAGGAGGTGACATGACAGAAATAGATACAAAAAAGGCTTACACACTGAAACCTCCAGTGGAAACAGCCTGAGCTTGAAATGCAGTGCTACTTCCGTGGAAATAGACTCTGTAAATGGTATCAGTGGGTTCACATATGGTCTGGGCTGATAACAGTTTGGATAAGGGTGTGGTTTTTATCATGGTAGGTAATAAACAGCTGCACAAAACTTAGTCATGCTTATGAAGTCAGGCTGCTGTCTCTGAGTTGACTGGTTGGTGAACTAGGGTGGAATATCTAAAAGCCTCTGAATCATTTAGAAGGACAGCTCTTAGTGTGTCTCAAATGAATACTTGCTCCTTCACTTGGGCACTTGTTGCTCCCCCTGTTTGTCTCTGCAGTGTGTAGTTGTGTGTAGTAATTTGGAGAGCAGTGCCAAGGGTTCCTGCACCAAACGGCTCGCTGTCTAGCACAGTGAACAATGCAACAGCAAAAGGAGGACATTTGATAGATGCCACTCTTCATGTTAATAAGCAGGTATATAAGGAGGACCCTTCTATGAGTGTGCAAGGTGGCAAAGCTACATGCCCATCAGGGGAGATATGTGAAAAGGAAGGGGAAGTTGATGCCAGACTTGATTTTGCGGCTTATTTGTGTAGATCTCCCTGTGGTGCAGCCCAGGTGACAAAAGGAACAGAACAGGAGGTGAGATCAGCTCTAAGTAGCGTACCATGCCTGTCCCCATCCTTGAAGAAGAGCCTGGTCAGCCAAGAGTGTCTCAGGAGCTGCCACCATTTCCCATCTGCTACTACAATGCATTCCTCTGCTCTTTCTGCTTGAAGCTCGATTGTGCAGCAAGGATTGCTCTTGCTATCCTAGACCTTGAGGAAGTTTGGGGTGATAAGTCTACATTTTCCTCTCAGGAGAGACTTCCCTATGCTGCTTAAAGACACAACCTGTTGAACACTTAGGGTAAATCATTGTGGTTTCACACCGCCAAAGTCCAGCCCTTAAATGGGAAGTGTTCTGCTCCTTCTGGAAACTCAGTGAAATTCTTCAAATTAATTACTCAGAAAGTGTTAGCTGTGTAGCAGGTTTTTTGTGGACATGAGAGGTTAAAAAGAAGTTGCTTTGTATCTCCTGTGTCTTTCATTCCCACCTATTTGGCCTTGTTCCACAGCGTGGGTTGAGTTGTGGGTTGCCCAGTCTGATTTTGCCCAGTTGTGTGGGAACCTTCCACACAACTCAGAAAGTACCTTTCATTAGCTACATTTTTGTAATGTCAAGAAGCTGAATGTGGAGTGAGGACTCACATCTGCACAGATGCACACAGTTACGTGCAAGCACACACAAAGGCTTGCAGTTAAAATTTATGTGCCCATTTCTTTTTAACTGGAGAAGACAGCCCCAGCTGTGTATACAGCTTGGTGTTTCCCTTTGATCTGTGTTTGTTTCCAGTGTTTCTCATAGGCTGGATCCTGGCACTCTTCAGAGCTGGCTGGTCTTTTCCATGTTTGCAGCTGCATAACTGCATACAGAGAAGCTTGCTGGGGTGGCTGGGATATAATTGGATTCAGCAGCTTGGGGTGGGGGCTCCTCTTCCCTGCAACCCCTCCTGGTGTTTGCTTTGCTCCTGCCCTTTCCTTGCCAACCCACACAGGAGGGGATTGTCTCATTCTGCTAGTGAAAACAGTGCCTTGCAAATGCCTGTGGATCCTCCCTTGTGCTTTGCCTACCTTCTCCCACATACATGGCATTACTGCCCTTTTCCAGCTGCACACAGCAGCTACGATTTCACTTAGGACCAAATCTTTTGCTCTGTCATCAGGGTCATGGCTCAGAGAGGCAGAAGAGCCTCTATGCTTTCGAGACTCGGCATGCTGCCCCTGCAGCTGGCTCAGGCCCTGTGCCTAGAGGAGGGCAGGAAACAGTGCTCTTCAGACTGCTGTGTAGTTTTTTGAAGCTGTGGAAGGCTGAGAGGAGCCTGCAGCACTTGTTTGGTCTGTCCCCTTGCCCCAAGGCAGGATAAGCTCTATCTAAACCTTTCCTGGCAGATGCTGATCTAACGTGGCCTTAAAAGCCTTTGAGGGCAGGATTGCCCAGGGAGGCAGTGCAACCTATTGCCCTGATTAACTGTTGTCGCTGCTAGAAAGTTTTTTCCTGATGTCTAAGAAGATTTCAGTGTTCTGGGGGAGGTAAAAACGCCATCCAAAGTTGAGTGCCTCTGTATGTGTGAAGGGGAGAATCCCAAATGCTGAATACGGTAATCAGCTTTCATAGCAAGAGTCACTGTTAGACCCTAGAAGTATGCTGAGCAATTCTGGCTGAGATAAGGAAGAGGGGTGGGAATAAAAAATAATCCTTCCTTTCCCCAGTGCATATGTTTGCCACTTCACCTACCCAGAAAAGCAACTTTGATGCCAAAAGAGGTGGGAAACCGGATGGGAACGCTTTGTCTCTGGTGGATAGTCTACGTAATATGACCCTCTTAGGAAATGCGCAGAGCCTGTTCTCTGTGGCGTGACCTCTTTTAAACTTTCCTTGGCTTGGAAAAGCAGCTTACAGGCTTGGTGTTCACTGGAAAAAACACATATGGAGATGGGTTTCAGTGAAGGGATTGCAAAGGGGAGAGAAGAAGAGAAATCTTGTATCTGGTGTCATACACTTCAGGAAAACAGGTGAAGGAGTCAACTCTGGAGTCATGAGTGTCTCTTGCAGTTTGTTTGAGTCTTGGGTTTTTTTTTTCTTAGTGATCTCTGAGAAAAATACATGTGGTGATGAAAGAGCAGAGTGGGAAGGGAATTATACTGTGGCTTGGGCATGTTGTAAATGGTTAGCAGTAGTTAGAGTGGAAAGCTGTTTTATAGAAGTAGAGGACTCCCATAAGACATCCAAGCTGGCTCTCAGATCTGTGCACACAGTCCTGCCTTGCCCTTCGCCTCAGCCATCCAGGGAAAGCAAGTTGCCTTAGTTTCTTAAAGGCTTTTCTTTCCCCTTCTTTTTAAAGGAGCATTTGTTAAAAATGTTCTGTTACGTAAAGTGAAAAATATTATTAATCTTGCCAGCTCTTGTAATCTCCTCTGCAATTCTGGTGATATTCTGTGATTCTTGAATCTCAGCACTTGCAGTTAAGTGTTTTCTATCCCCCACATAAAACCGGTGTATGAGCCAGTGTAACCTATGTATTTTAAAAAAAGAAAGAAGAGAAAGCATCCTATGCATATCTTTGTTTGCTTTTTTAAATCATGTGAAGTCTGAGCTACTCTGGTATATTTTTCATGGGGTCTACATCATAATCTTTTGGATGTATAGGATTAACAGCTGGATATCAGAAACTGAAGGTTTTAAAGAAATAAAAAATTTTATGACTGCTTGATTGCAAAGTCAGCAACACAACCTTCATCTTGTCCTTTTTCTGACTAAACTCCATTGAACTTCACTGAAATTCCATCTTGGGAATTTCTCGGGACAGAGTTAAGAAGAGCTCTCAGACTCTCAGATAGTTTTTGCTGCATATACGGTGGGGAGCAGTGAGGGGTTATTGATACATTTTGAGAAATGTGGCCATCTTGTATGCCAGATATTATTAACTAGCAGAGAAACCTGAATGGTTTAGCTTCTCAAAGTGCCTTACTCCATTGGCTCCTCACGTACCAGTGTCTTTGCTGAGCTACATGAGCACCTGAAGACTAAGAGTGGATTTAGCTGTGAGGTACTCCATGAAGGAATTAGGATTAACTCCATTTTGTGGATGAGCGGTGAATGCTACAGTTCCTCAAGGGATTTACCTGAGGTCATGTGAGCTGTCTGCAGACACACCTTCTAACTCTCACTTAAAGGTCCTGCCTGATGCATAACCCTCTTCTGCTTTTGGAGGGAGTTTAAAAGTCTGTTCTGGATGGTTTCTGCTTCTCCCTTCTGGGAAGTACATGGAAACTCTGCAAGCTTCTGGCTGGTACAGCATAAGAAAGTAAGCAAATCTGTGCTTCTGATTTGCCATTTGGCACTCCTGATGAGGAGACCAACCCCAGCCTCACCCTAGGTGAATTGTTTTTAGTGAAAATTATTATTTTTTTTTTACATTCATGAGGCCCCTTGAGGGACCTCAGCACTACAAAATGGCAGAGAAGGCTATTTTGTTAATATTGTCCTGATAGTTGAGCAAGTGCAAGCCAGTTGCCACCAAACCAGAGGACTAGCTGTTCCAGCTACTCTCTCTCTTTTTAAAAAAATTATTTTCCTTTCAAAAAAAACCCGTGAACTTTTCAGTGTCTGGTTTGTTCCCAGGTGGGATCCTGACCCTTTTCCTGCTGGGAGGATACAAAGCAAGCATAAGGCAGCTAATCTTCTCACAAATGTTAGTTTACTCAACTAAAGCTGTTCTCTGTTTAGGAGAATTAAAGTGGTATCCATTTGTGGCATTGTTGACCCAGGCAGGGTTGGTAATGATCTTCTCCAGCTGATTGAGAGTGCACTAAATAGAATGTCCTGTGCTTAATATACTGACTTTTTGATCCCTATTGGAAGTACTATGAGTTTTGTAGTTTAGCTGAAAATAAAGTCAAGCAATTTTCTTGTCTTACTACATTTTGCCTTGCTTTGTGGTCAAGGAAATGTTTTCCAAGTGGACAACTTCATGCTTTTTCCCTGTGAGAGATTTGAGCAGTTTTATATCTCTTGGCCTTCACACATGTCCAGAGTAGAGAAAGAAAATGCAAGGAAGGTGTCAAGGATAGTTAAAGGGAAAGGGCAAAACAGAGGGTTTGTTTTGTTTTTGTTGTTTTTTCCCCTGAAGTTCACATGGTATTAATTTTCTAGATTATAAACCCTGCTCATCTTTGGAAGAACTGTGTTGGCAATGAGTTTGCATCAGCATGTCACACCAGTAAAGCAGAAGCAAGGTGTGTTTTCACACCTTCTGGTACCTCCTTTCACAAACTCTTTCCTGGTACCTGTGGATGCATGAGATGAGGACATGGCTCCTGCTGTCATAGTGCTGGGAGCTGTGCTTCTCTGTTCAGGTTCCCCTGCTGAGTAACATACATAGTTAACTTGAGGGAAAACTGTTTGTCGCATAATGTTAGCTAACTCCTGAAATTCAGTTTACTGTTTTTGTTCAAAAATCCATATCCAATAGGAAAAATAGTTCCAGGGTCTCTGAAGTTGTCCTTCCTGATGTTTTTTCCCAAGCACACATCTGATGGTGACCTTGGCTGGTAGTTCTTTTCCTGGGAAGTCTGAGGATAAGTTTAAAGCAATTTTACAAGGTGAAATTACATGCACTGCTTCCTCTGTTCCAGATGCATGCCCTCTATACCTGAAAGGTACATTAGATATTTGATGACTCCTTAAATATTTCTGACAGTGTGAAGAGGTATTAGATGAACAGCACATGCTTTCCTTCTGGCATAAAAGATTTTGTGTAAACAAGTGTTCCGGACAGTCACGTTCTTAGAATATTTGCTCATTAGGAATTAGGATTTTCTTCCATGAGGTGAGGAAACTGGAATATAGTTTCAGAAAATAAATGTATGGGATGGGAAAACTCTGTCCTATCTTACCAAACAGTAAAAAAATACTTTTTTAGTAGCAAAGCTTATCTGTGTAATTTAAAAAAAAAATCTTAATGACAAAAATAAGTTGTAGTACCAGATCAGAATGCATTCTTGATATCAGCATGTTCCCTGCTTATTATTTTGAAAACTAAATACGTGTTTTTCCAAGTAACAAGTTGGCAGCATATATCCTTGCTAATTCATCGGTGTTCTGGTGTGCAATGTCTTTGATTTCTCCTTGGGAGGCTGCAAGGACTTAATGGTAGTAGATTCAAACTGGAGAGCTCTTCCTGTTGCCTGGCAGTTTTCGAAGCAGTTAAGGATTATGGGGTGAGAGCATCCCCACTACTCAGTGTCTGACTGCAGAAACCTTGCAGGAGCCTGAAATACCTCCTTGTTTCTTCTCAAAGGCAGGGTGCTTAGCCAGGAAACCTCTGAACACAGTAATCAAGAATAGCTGGTGAGTTTGGAAAATCTTGGTTATCTTTGCTGGTGACCTAATTCTAGCAGTAAAGCTGAAAATCCGTAGCAAAGCAGGTTAGTGCCTCCTCTTGGGTGAGGCAGGTTCCTGATGAATGGCACAGCTGCTTTGCAGGCATCTTGGTGGCGTGGAGGAGGACTCTGCACTGGTTGGATCAGCGTCGCCAGACTTTGTGGCTGTAAGCACACTGCGTATCCCTAGAAGGATGATTATAATGGTATTAGTGAGAACGAGGGCACAGGACACTGTTGGCTATTTAAAGAGCAGGTCTATTTTTAACCACCTTTTAACAGAGTTTTTATTAGACTGGGCTGGTTGGGGCTTTATAATTAACCGGCTTCGGTTGCACGTTGATGTTTACGGCTTGCTTTGCATGTTCCCTTATAGCCAGTTGCAGGATTGTAACTGAATCTTACTTCCAGGGTAGCAAAACTACGATACCTGCATGGTTGGCAGTGAGCATGGTTGAAAAGTTGGTGCCAAATGATCTTGTGCAAGAGGTACCTAGATGTAACCATACTGGCAGCAGCTAGGCTGTGTTTTCAGGTCAGAAGGAGAATGTGATGTAGAGTGTTTATGACCTGTGATGGCTATAGCAGGTAACATCATGTGTTGTTCAGTAGTGAAGTTCAGTTAATTATATTCACTAGGGATTAAAATACTTTATGGCTAATGGCCAAGATCAATAATAGTAAAACCTCAATATGTAACTTCAGGGGGAGATTAGCTTTGATAAATAATAATCACAGACTCTCCTACAAAGCATCTGTTGGTATTTGACATCTCTTAAAAAGTGTCCAAATTGCTTTACGAAAAAAGCAGAAAGCCATAGGGAACCTGGAAGGAGGGAAAAGAAACTGATGGACGGATGAAGCTGAGAGCTCAGTGCTAGATCTGGGTGAAAATGAAGGGGCGAGAGAAAATGCCAGGCATTGATTGACTCCGTTCCTCTGCTGGGCAGATGGCCACCTATCCAGCTCTCATCACCTTTTCATTGTGAAGAACAGTCTGTTATATTTGATCTTTCTCTACTGAGTTAAAGTAGTATGTCTCATTGGTGCCTCTGAAGATCAAAGGGGTTAGGAAAGGATGAGCAGCCGTCTTACTGAACAGCCGTGACTTCCTTCTCGAGGAGGCACCTTCCAAAATTATATATTTTTTATTGTTCTGAACATCTGTATTCACTTTTTTTTCCATTTCTTTAAGTATCCTAGTTTTGGAAGTCATGGGATTACAGATGGTCTCTTTTTATTATTATTATTTTATTCACTTAAATGAAGCTTTTGTATTCTAGCTCTCTAGTTCAAAGAGAAAAACTTCAAGATAAGCAACAAATAGGACCCAAAGGCCCAGAAGTTACTGTGTGAATAAAAGTAGCCCCAGATACATCCCTTCACCTTCAGAATCATAATGTTGCTTTAGTCTAATTGTTCGGGCTCTGCTTGATTTAGGATTTCTGAGTGCAGTCATGGGGTTCTGTGCATTTGACAACTGGATTCTTGTCCCAAAGAATTTCCAATCCAGTAGACTGTCAGAGAAGAGGAGCAGAAAAAAACCTGGGCAAGCTGAAGGATGATGGCTAGTGATAGCAAACTGGAGCCAAACAGTCCAGCGTTTGCAGTGCTGTTCGGAGGACAGGGTGAAAGGGAAGATAATAGAGACTCAGTGTGAGATTACAGAAGTACTACTACCTGAAATGCGCTCTTGGGTAAGAGTAGGACCCCAAGTCTTCCATAGGTGTCCTTTTCACAGCTGTCTGCCATGTGGTGGCCTTGAATCCTGGGAAGTGGAAGCTCTCTCACATGTCCACATAACTCAAGGTGTTTGTAGGCCAACCCCTGCACCCACTGAACACCATGATTTACTCTTAATGTCTGCCCAACATGGACAGATTGATCAGCCTTTGGGAGGTACAGCTAGAAGTGCCTGTTACCCTTCCATATTGCAGCCCAGGAGATACCTGTCCTGCAGGACAGCTGAATCTTTCAGTGAGATACCCCACACTTCACCAAGGGATTGGAGACTGCCTCATTTTCCCTCCTCCTGTCACTCTCTTTTTTGATTATGGAAAGCCTTGAAGTAATCAATATGCCTTTGAAATACTATCAAAATGAGGAATGCCCTCTCGATAGTATTCAGCTTTAAACCTAGAAAGATCTCAGGAAAGAGAGAGACCTTGACAGCTGTGTGACGTGAAGAGCTGGGGGGAGAGCATGTCTCTCTCCAGACTGCAGTAGGCTAGAAAGACTCATGTTGGAATGGACCAGTGGTGGCAACAGACCACTTGGCACAAGGTTTCATGATCTTGCAGATTCTGTTTGCCAAGAGCCTGAAGCTCTTCCAAAGTTGAAATCACTGATGAGACTTCTTGTCTAGAAGAGCTGGGGTTAGAAGTAATTTCTGTGTCCTGTGGGGGTGCACTTGGCCCTATGCTAGCCCTATGGTGGAGGACATGCAGGCCTTGGGGACTGTCAGGGCAGGGTTTGTAGGACAGCCTCTTCCCAAGCTTACAATAGAGACTGTGAGCAGTATATTTTAAGTTAAAATTCTTGCTTTATGCTTACTTTAAAGCTTGAAGCTTCTGTTGCAGATATTAACTGTTTATGTGCTACAAAACTGGCCGTTTTTTCCCAAGTATTTCAGTAGTTTGGTTAAATGCTTCCTTTCCCAATGTACCTTGTTTTGCCTTTGTGCCTGAGGTGGCCTTTGGATAAAAAGCTGCTGTTGCAGAGTGCATCAGTACATTGCTGTTTGTATTTCATATCCACTTATGGGCTTGAATCAGGATGCTGCTTTCTTGAGCACTGTACCACCAGTTATCTCCCCGTTATGTAGCTTGTCAGCAAGCAGAGGTGCATTGATTTATGTGACTTTGAAAAGCTGCATTGCCTTGGGTTTTTTTGTTTTTGGTTTTACTGCTATTACTGTTCTTGCTGTTGGTAAATCATAGGTTTCTTCATTTGTGGTTTGTTTTTTATCTGCCCTCGATTTGAAAATACAGTTGGGTGCATGTTTGTCTTTAACTTTTGCAGACAGGTCTGATATGGTTAAGATCAGGCTGAAAATGTTGCCCATATAACTGTTTTGTTCTTTTAAATTCCTATTTATAATACGTTGTTAAGTCTTCTTATTGTTGGTCTTAAATTTGTGTTTCTTTATTTTAAACGATAGAAAGACATAAAAAAATATAAAGCTCTAAAGGCTTCATTTTTTAAAAATTTTATTTTCAATTACTTTTTTGTGGTACATTTTATTAGCATTTGCAATACAAATGCTGCTACAAATGCTCCTACATGCCAGGGAGCCATCAGTAGAAACTGACTGGAGATGAAGAGGCAAATGAGCAAGTACCTCCTTCAGCTGGGAGCAAGCGCAGGAAAACTGTGAGAAGAGACCTGATTCAAAATCGGGGAAGCAAGGCTTGTTTGAATGATTTCACAGCTCAGGTGGAGAATATTAACTTCTAGCTACATGTTTCTGAGCCAGATTAAAACCTGTGCCTCATCCCTGGCATCCTGTGGGGCTGGGGTGGGTGTGTGTGTGTTGGTGGTCGGAGGGCTGGCAGCAGGTGCAGCGCGCTCTGCAGCCCATGGACACAGGCTGGGCCCCCCGTGCCCGGCTGCTCGCTGCTCCCTGTCCAGGTGCTTGCCAAAACCTCCTCATCCTTCCCTGAAGACAAATGTTCAGTAAAGCAGGGGGTAGACACAGTGACAGAGAGGGCTTAGAGATGCGAGTAAGGAAAAAAGATCAAGTCATGTGACGGCTGTTAGAGATAAGGCTGTGGATTGGTTTTAGAAGGAAACTGTATTTTTCCCATTTTCCCTGTACTGGGTTTTTTTTGCATGTGTTTCTCATCACTTTCATCTCAAAATCATTCTCTTGCAATGAATTATTCATGTGGGGTCACTTGTGTTTCTCCAGGAATTGCATTCTTTAACCAGTGATCCCTCCTGAATTTTTTAAGCGATCTGTTAGCTCTGAAATCCAAACAAAGTTGTTGGTTTCTAATTTCAGACTTAAATTAGGCTCTACTTTGAAAAGGTGTAGAGGAAAGAGGAGGAGGGCAGAGGGGAAGAGCGATGATGCCCTTTTCCATGTTAGGATCTTCTTTCTGGTGTTTTTTTTGGTGTTTTTTTTTTTTTTGTTTAATTCTGTTTTTTTAAAACCTCTTAGAGATCAAGTGCCTGATTTAGCCTTAGTGGGACTTGAGCATATTTCTAATGTTAAGCACATGCTTAAATCCACTGCTGAATTCAAGCCAAATAGACCTGCAGGCATAGTGCAAAAATATCTGGGAAATGCTTTCTTTTTCCTCAGATGCTTCCTTCTTTCAATATACAAAAATCAGAATTCAGCATTTTGAAAGTCTGCTGGAGGTGAGTTGGTCATTTCCTGCTGGGAAGGAGACTTGATCTTTTAAAGATGGGAAGAGTGATGGGGGGAGGTGGTGTATGGGGGTGTGTGTGTCTCTGTGCGTGTCTCTGTGCATGTATGTGTTTTGCAGATGTTCAGGTCTTGATTCAGCAAAGTCTATCAGCAGCGTCTGACTAGGGGATAGTGCTGAATCTGGTAAACCTGCTGCTTTCAGAGCTGAGTGTGCACGTGTTTCAGCCACTCCTCAGCAGAGAAAGTTTCCTGTCTTAGTTTCCATCACTTCTGCCCATGGTAGAAGCTGGGAAAAAAACTCACAAACGCAAAACCAGTCCTACCAAAGAAGCTGCAGTCTCTCCAGGGATGTTTACATTCAGGAATGGCTCCCTGAAAGTTGTGCCCCTGGGCTGGCTCTCACAGGGAAGCTCCTAAGACACTGAAGGTAGGTAGCCCCTTTGTGACCAGCAGACACAAAAGCTTGGAGCTGCCACCACATGTCCCTCAACTCCCTGGGGACTTCTCAGGCAGGGAGGAGGCTGGTGGCTTTGTGCCCAGCTTGCTGTGGTGCACAGTGGTGGGGTAAGTTGATTCCTACCCAGATCACTCAAAAAATGTTCTCAGAGGAGTGGGGGAAATAAAAGGGGATTTTTTATTTATTTTAATTTTTTTTTTCACCCAGACCTTCTGCAGTGCAGTTTTGATCCAGGCAAAGGGGAGCCCAGATCCTGCAGTAGGATTTGGGTACGTGTTGTACAGTGAGACAGCTGGAGCTGTGAGCAAAAAGCACGCATAAATAAAGGCTTCCTCCCTGTGCTTTATATAATCCGAGTGGATGATGTCATTGGGAGCTGGAGAGGAGCACAGGCTGGGAAATTACAGCCCTCTGCAGCCAGGCAGAGCCAAGTGCAAGGAGGGGCTGCATGGAGCACTGGCCAGGCTCCTCTCTGATACAGGCTCAGGACAGAGAGCCTGAGGCTCAGGCCTGGAGGGGGGCTGCAGGGGTAGAACTAGATAATCCACATACAATCAGAAGCTCTCAAACAGGCACAAAGTGAAGGGGGGAGAACAGCATATGCCCAGTGGGCAGCAGTGGGTCTGCCATTTCAGGGGTCAGCACCCCCTTCTTCCACATGCAGCTACCTATAGCTTGTTGTGGGTCAACTGACAGGGTTGTGGGGCTGCTGGGTTTGCTCATCGCTCTTCTGCTTCAGTCTCCTGGCCCATCTGTTTAGAGGATGATGTACGTTTTCCCATAGCAGTTCCTGACACAGAAGAGAGGGCATCATTGCTCTGCTTGCCCTCCACATCCCAGACCTTCTAGGCTTCTCCTGCCACTGCACAGGGGAAGAAGAAGAAGGAGCAGGGGGCTCTGTCCTAGCTGGAGTTGCCGGGTGGAACAGGATAAAAGCTCCTGTAGCTCTTTAAAATGGAGCTGCATGGCCACCCTGATGCCCCACATGGAAATCTCAAACAGCAGTCTTCCCCCTCATCATGCTGAGCAAGAGCAGCGTACCAGGCTGATCTCTTGGGAATGGGGAGAGCCCCCTCCTCTCAGATCCTCCATTAATTCCTTCTTCAGCACATCCAGTACCTACTGTGTCCTCAGGATGCTGCTGCAGGAGCCTGATTTTTTACAAGGCTACTTAGATGGGATAAAGGGCTTCAGCTTCTCTTGTCTCCCTTGAAGCAAGTGTGCAAAGGCTTTGGTTGAAACTGGAATTCTCTTCCTGACATCCTCTGTCTTCCCTGGGATTGAAGCAGCGAGAGGCAGCAGCCCTTCGCTCCAAGCCCAAGTTGTTTCTGTTATGTAACAATATGGGCATTTAGGCTTGTTTTTTCCAGATATTGGCAGATGCGTCAAATATTGGCATAATCCAGTGGTTTACACAGAAGGCTGTCTGGCTCTGTCTGGAGCCTGCACAATGCTGACATTTTCATTGAATATGAGAGCCTGCAGCATTGTCAAAGCCACGTTGCAGCAGAGACCAGGTAAACAGAGGAAAAGATATTCATATTGTGGCCTGACCTATGGGATTACAGCTGTCCAGGTACAGCTCCAGGACTTGATAAGGAAGATTAATAGGTTTGTGATTGCTTTCTCTCTGAAACGGTCTTTTAGCTAAGTTTGCTGTGAGGCCTTTGAGCTCTGGAGTTTCATTCAGAGTTTTTGAGCCACCCATCAGTGTGCCAGACCTGCCTGTGTGCTCTGTGGTTTAAGAACCCATCATGGTCCACTTGGGCAGTTGGAAGTTGAGAGAGGTCAGGTACTATGACTCTGTTGGATTTTAAAAATAAATTTTAAAAATAAAAAAAAAGGTATTGCCCACTGTGGAGGGGTGAGAGCTGGGGAAGCTGTTTGATTCGATCTCTCTAAAGGAAGCATGTGTGCCAGGACTTTTTGTGGGCTTGGTTGCTCTCTTCTATCCCAGCTGCACCAGGCCAGGGAGCTCCAGAGCAGTTTAACCAGTGTCGTCCCTAGCAGTGTGAGGCGACTGCTGGGTCAGAAAGTGCTGGTTGTCCCTAGTCTCCTCCAGCCTGAGGACCTGGGCTGGCCCTCTGCTGTATGCTAATGTAAAGCCCTGTGCATTTCCCCACGGTTAGGCTATGCTTGGAAGTATAAACGTACTTATGTTTGCAGCGGAGTCAAAACTCAGCATGGCTCAGCTCTGAGTGCAAAAGGGGAAAATCCAACCGTGGCACGGAACTGATTGCTTGGGTCAAACCTCTTCCAAACCAACCTTGGCTCAGCCAGTGCCACCTGTCCCTGTAGGGTGCTCGTTGCCTGAGCCGTGCTATGTGCTGTCATGAGCTTATCAGCTCACACTCATGCCCTGTGTCGCAGGCAGGCGTCCCTTCCTGATGCCTGGTGTGCTGGCAGAGGCCATCACACCTGCTGCAGGTAACAGCCTTTGGTGGCTGGCCAGCAGAACCACTGGCATGAGAAGCTTCTCTGAAAACCTTCTGTGTGAGCCTGAGCCAATCTTCTGGGCTTTGATAGCCAATGTGAGGGTCCAGATCTGGGGGAGTCTTCCCTTTGGGGCCAGGCATGCTGGGAAAGTAACTCTCTTTCTAGTGTCCTCATGAGGACAAGACCCTCAGACCGCTTTGTCCCCTCCCTGCCCTGTCAGAGTGCAGTAACTTTTTTCGATTGGGGCACAACAGGAAGTGTTTCAGTATCCAGGGTTTTATTACATGGCTGGATCCTTACAATCTAGCTTCAGGTGCTTAACACAGGTTAAGCATCTCATCAAGTCTGCACATAACCTAGCTTTAGACATGGCAGCTCAGTGCCATCCTTCTAACTGCTGTCTCAGCAATCCAGCCAGTGCTAACTCCTGCCTGATGCTGATGGCTCGTTCCAGGAATCACAGTTCCTGGTGCAGTGCCTTCTCCAGTTCCTGGTAATACCTCCAGTGCTGAGACTCAGTGCAAAGCTCAGAGTGTAAATGTCCATTTCTTTCTGCATTCAGCAGTGGACTGTGATATGTTTGACACTGGTTAGATGTAATTCCTCAAACTTGTTATTTTCTGTTGCAGAAATGATTCAGTTGTCACCATGGGCTGAGAGCTGCTCTTGCCCAGCAGAGCAGGGGGGAGTCAGTAGTCCCTACCTGTAACAGGTTCTTTGTAGCAAGGCCCTTGTTGGGTGGAACCAGCCCTGCTCCTCAGCCCCTGATCTGTGCACACATCTTCAGTTCTACTCAAGCTGCATTTTTAACTTGGGCTTAGGTGAAGGGTATGGCTGATACTCATGCTGTGAGGAGACATGCTGCTCTGTGCTACAACTCAGTGGCTGTCCTCTGACAGCTCTGACTTGATGACTTGCCTCTCTGGCTGTTTAGGAAATCTGTGGTATAGCCAAAAAATGAGTTCAAAACCCAGAATGTCTTCAACTATAAGATCCTCCTCTTCCTTTCTGTAGCTGCAGGAAGTGAGTGTCCAGTCTCCCAGGGAATGACATGAACTATAGTGCCAGTGTGAACCAGCAATGCTTTTTCATTACTGGCCCTACAGGGACATAGTACACCTGTAGTGGGTGCACACAACTCCTCTTAATCAAGCTCTATATTGAAAATGAGCTTGCAGGTAGAAAAACATCCCTCCCCCCCATGTCAGCTGTATGTCAGTGGGGTTTGCTGTAGAGCGAGCTGAGAAGTAAAAGATGAGATTGATGTGATTACTGTTTTTTCAGTTTGATTTTTGGATTATGAGGTTCTTCTCCCCACCCCTCCAGTTGTTAATACTTAATGAAAAACACATGTTTCATTAAGGCCTTTGCTGGTCATATGCAGCCCTGTGGCTGGTCTTGAGACAGAATGATGGACCCTTTGTAAAGAGATTTATAATAGCAACAGTGAGGAGCTCACAGCTACGACACTGCTAGTGAACACTCCCCTGTGCTGACAGTTCATCAGCAAAACCCCTGACCCTTCCACCCTTAATCATCCTTGCTTGTCACTGACATAATTGCCTGATTACAGACTCCTCTCCCCCACCCCTTGCACACTGGGTGCAATAGTGAATTTGAAAACCAAATGAAAATGAACTGTCCAGGCTCTACCCTCCCCCCCCCCCCTTTTTTTTTTTCCCTTCCCCTGCATTGAGCATTGAGATGGATCAGGCTAAGATTCAGTTTCTTTGTGCATGACCAAGGGCTGGGATGGGCTTTCAGGACTCTTTTGCACCGGTGTTTCTTGCATGTGAATGATGGAGCTGATGTCATTGTGTTATTGATTGTGATGACAAGTTTGGACATAAATCATTAATGTCTGGGAAAGAGAGAGGGAGGGGAAAAAGGCAACCCACACTTGATAGTTTTCAATAAATCTGCTGTTCATTCCTACACACATGATGCAGAGAAGGAGACAGCAGGAACAGTTTTCCTATGCAGCCTGAAAACGATGTGGTTTGCCACTGCTGCCTGAACCATTTTGCCCAAAATGTCTTTCCATCTGCAGAAAATGGATCAAGTCATCAGCAACACTGTTGTGCTTGAGCTTGTCATTGTAGATGTGGGCCAAGGTCAGAAGACCGCCCAGGGGAAGGTCCTGGGTTCTTTTGTTCCCACAGACCTTTTAGACATGGACCTAGGAAGGAGTTACAGTGCAGTTCTTGGGAACTACCATTCTTCAGCTGCCAGCAGGGATTGTTTAGGTGCTTCAGGTTGACCGTTTTTCTCATGGATCTTAGGTCAGTTGATAGCAAATTTCCCTGAGCCGGGGGATAGCAGTCATTCAAAACTGCTTTCACAAAAGTTCTTCTCAACAAAACAGGCAGCAGAGAGAGACGGAACCTATGAGATACTTGTACCATTTGCCTGTGTGCCTTGCCCCTGCGCAAAGTTCACCCAGATGAGTCAGATTATCTGTTCAGACAGCAAGACTATTAACTGTGTCTGTCAGAGGTTAGCAATAATGCAAGTTTTGCTAGCAGCTCATGTTTGCAGTGTAAATAGTTTAGTGACAGTCTGCCCTGGTACCTGTGGGGAATTTTGTAATAGGTGGAAAGAGAGAAACATGAAAACTGCCCTGTAGGAGGGAAGCAGAGAAGGAAATGCCATTCCCTTTCTGAATGCATAGCGCTGATCTTCCTTTTCTCCCTTTGCAGCCGAGCTCACCTCCGCCTGTGTCTAGAGCGCTTAAAAGTTCTGATACCCCTAGGACCAGACTGCACCAGGCACACAACGCTTGGGCTGCTCAACAAAGCCAAAGCACATATCAAGGTAAGAGCTGCTTTTCCCAGCTGCTTTCAGTCTGGGCTGCTGGGAAGTGCAATTCCATCACAAAGTCTGGCAGCCTAGAGGTAGCTCTCTTGAAGGAGACCAGCAAGACTTGCCCACTTTGTTAATCATTTATCATTGCTACAAGCCACATTGTTAGAAGAGTCCATAATGAACTCTGTTAACTATGGAAATGATGGATTTGGAGAGCAGGGGTCTCGTTCTGTATTGTGATCATTCGTTGACAGCTGCATCTCTTTAATGAGGAGCATAGCTGCTGTTGAATGACTGTGTTTTCATGGGAAATGCAGTGTTTTTGCTGATGTGCTAGTGAGTTTCCACTGGCCGAGCATTAGCACAAACCACAGGATTGTGAGACGGGGCTGGCTTGCTGGGGCTTCGTGTGCGAACCTGCCAGCTATCCCAACGCTCTTCTAGATTCACTTTTGGCAAAACAAAGCATGGAAAGAAAAAGCAGCATTGTCAGTATATGGAAGGGGCTGCAGTACTTTGTTGCAGGTCAGGATAGCAGGAGGGAGGATGGGTAGTGAAGGAGAAAAAGCGCTGCCGAAGGGACGGTTAGCCTGAAATGACTCCTCTTTATGCAACGTGCTTGTTGTAGGAAACAAAGAACAGTGCCCTGGTAGATTTCCCAGCTGTGATCAAAGAAATCTGTAGTAGGTTACGTAAATCACTTACTGAATAGAAAACTGTTTCTGAGAAATCCTACTAAACCATGCAGCAAGGAACACAGAACTCCCAGGGCACGTTTTTATGTTACAGTGGATGATAACAATCCCTGAATTGGTTTGCTTAAGGGAATTGAGGCCCCTTCGTGGACAAATTTGGTAATGCAAGTGGCTGAACCCATGTGAAATGACCCACAAACTGCTACAATTAAAATTGTTACCCATGGAAAAGCTCTATCCTCAGAGACTTTTTACGCTAATGTGTATTATTTAGTAGGACTTGGGCAGTGGAAAAAATGTGAGGATATAGTATGGTTCTTTGAAAATGCACAGCAGGTTGATTTCGGGCTTTCTTGCAGCTCAGATCCTTCTGGGATCTGGGAAGGTCTAAGCAAAGCAGGTGGCTGGGCAGTGGAGGTGGGAGGGAAGGAGAAAAGTATGAAACTAATTATTGAGTCGTATTTGATCCTGTCAGAAACTTGAAGAGACTGAGAGGAGAAGCCAACACCAGCTTGAGAACCTGGAACGAGAACAAAGATTCCTAAAGAGAAGACTGGAACAACTACAGGGTCCTCAGGAGATAGAGCGAATACGAATAGACAGCATTGGATCTACCATTTCCTCGGATCGCTCGGACTCGGAGCGAGGTGCGTATGGCTGAGCTAGCACTGCATCTCCAGGGCTTGGCAAAGTGAGGGCATGAGATTCATCACTTCCTGTCTCTCAGCAACCCCTTTCTTTGGTATTTAGGCTACTGATTTTGCTCACACACGTGCATGTAGGCACACAGAGATGCACACATAGATGAATAGTTTAGTGTTTTGCATGTGTTCTAATTAAGTGTGTTATTGCATACCTGAGCTGATTTCTTTGGCATTGAAAGTTTCTATGAAATGCTCTCTAAAATGCCAAAACAGTAGTTAGGAAAAATAATGTGATCAGAAGATGGTGGCTAAATACCTGATGGTAAAGTTGAGATATCCATTGTGCTCTTTGATCTACTGAGTGAGTCTCTTGGCAACACAAAGAGGAAAATGTAAGAAGAGATTAGTGGGACTGGAACACATGTTGCAAAGCAGCATCCAGCTTCTCATTCTGTATTTGGGCCACGATAAACCAAGGTACCATGATAGAACCAAGCAAACGGAACCAAGCACATTGCCTCTTAAAATCCCTGGAGTGATACTACACACATACCTCCCTTTTTTTTTTCCAAGCTTCCCACGGAGTTCATCTCAGTTAAAACTGTGTAGAGATTATCTGAATGGTTAACTGAATTCAGATAATTTTATTATTTTTTAATATCTCTGCTGTGCAGAGATATTTAGGCACAATAGATGGTTTTATATTTACTAACAGACCCAAAGATATACAGCATCTTGGCTGTGAGTCTGTAGTTTAAAAAAAATCCTTTTGGAAGATTCCTAAACAATATGGGGACCAAGATATCTAGTTAACTAGATCCCTGCTTTTAAGTCTTTCTGAAATATAAGATTTATGATCTAAAATCCACTGCGCATCTCTGAGACTAACCCAGATCCCCATTGTAATACCCCAAGTAAATGGTCCCAGTTTTGGCAACATAATATCAATCAAGCAGCATGTTTTGAGGGGACTTCTTACTCTGTTTTCTGTTGCCCTCTGTTTTATCTGATTTTGTTTCCAATACAGGAATAACAGAGCTCCAAAGAAAGAGGCAGCAGAACAAGTTCAGTGCATGGGGTGGCTCACCTATGCTGATAGTGTGGCCTGCATGCTTCAGGAGTCAAACCCTTTTGCCAAGTTCCTAAGAAAAACTCCAAGCTGATGTCTAGTCTTTCTATAAACCATGTCTGCAGTCCACCCCATTCCAGGGAGAACACTGAAAGTCTTCCTGCTGGACTCCTGTGTCATCCCTGACTGAGGAAGTCCCAGCAGCTAAGGCTTGAAGGAACAGTTGGGTCTGTGGTGCTAACCTGTGTGTGTTTCTCTCATTTTCCTTTTTAGAAGAGATTGAAGTGGATGTTGAAAGCACAGAGTTCTCCCATGGAGAAGTGGACAATATCAGCACAACCAGCATCAGTGACATTGATGATCACAGCAGCTTGCAGAGTATTGGGAGTGACGAGGGTTACTCCAGCGCCAGTGTCAAGCTCTCATTTGCTTCCTAGAACCAAGTGAGACAACAGTGCAGGGTGATTTCACTGGGGTGATCAAACTGGGTCCTAGGTTCCAGTATCCTCTTTCAGAAATGACATCTTGACAGCTAGTCCTGGAGAGACCTGTATATAAAGCTTTTTGGGTAAAGGAAGCCTCCACAGAAACTCACATGTGTTCATTTGGTCATGTTACCAATCCCAATTCCTGCTGGCAAAAAGTTAGACCAAACACTAGTCCTTCTGAATTCACTGAAATCCATTTGTTTCTGTGGGACCTGGATCTAGACCCTAGTGATGAAACACTTTGCTTTGAATTTATTTGCTTGAAAGAGGATACTATAGACTCATCCCTCTCTTTCTGTCACAAGATCTGAGAAATGTTAGAATTTCTTATATTGCATTCAGGTTGAACAACCTAGTTTAGGCCCTTCTGAAGAGCTTTTGTGGTCCTGAAAGGACCGTGTCCTACAGTTTATCACAATCCAATGCTGTTGTAATGTACTAGGACATCTAAGAAGGCTTATATAGCCCAGGAATAACAATGGTGGTAATTATTAAGGTCTCATTCTGTGCCCAGAGAGAGAGGGGCAACAAAGAGAGACGTTCAGGAGAGAACACCATTCAGCTCAGCTTTCTGTTGGACATCATTTAAAAAGCAAGTAAGTACCTCTGATGCGTGGCTAAAGCCAGAGGTGCACACAATCTACCAGCACACCGTGGGCTGTGTCATGCCTCAGGCTGTGACACTGGCAGCAGATCTCCCAATAGATGCGTGCTCATACACAGGCACACAACCAGCTGAGGACACAAAGAAACCAGCACATATGAAAGGTGATATGCCAGGAAGTCATGCCCAGATACTGAGCCACTATGACCTTTTTATTTGAAGAGATTTTTTGATAAACATTTGTAAATGTGTTGGGAGGGAAAACACCCCAAGTCTGATGCGTCTTTTTAGAGCTTGTCCATATGAAACCTTAGATGTCTTTTATATGAATTTATGCCATGAGAAGATCTCTGTTTTGATGAAGCACTTGACACAATGAAATGCAAAGATGCTTTTTGCCATGCACACGATGAAGGCTGTGCTAGCTGGAAGAGGCCAGGTTTGGTGGGAGTTTCTTTGGTTTTCTTTTTAGAATCATTCCCTTTGCTGACTTTTGAAGTTCCAGTCCAGTAGTTAAACTAGTTAAGCTCAGCACGTCTCTCATGTTAATGTAATGTTTTGACTGCACGTCCTGTTCCCAAGGGCCTTGCCATCTTATCTGTGCAGGTGCTGTTAAGAGCTATTATAGCAAATGTTTTCTAATTTTCTTGGAGATGAGCATTCTAACCTGCACTTTGAGGGCTTTGCTTTTTTATTTTTGTCTTTTTAATGGCCAGGATTATTTTGTTTTCCAAGTTTTAAAAACCCTAATAGAGTCCTCACCTCTGGCATTGTTTGAAACTTTGTATATCCTTAAGTAATTTAACTACCCCTCATTACTAAGAAAAAAAGAGGAAAAAAATGCTTTATAAATTTCATAACTTATTGCTGATTTGAATGGGTTGTTAATTTCAGTCCTTTAGATTTTATTTTATTGTTTTAGGTAGGATTGGGCAAAAAGAGGTAAAATAAAATAAAAAAATAAAGACAACCATATTTAGCAGTGCAGTGGAATTGTGTTTAAATGTTAGCATATGGTCCCCATTAAAGTAGCACTTTAATGCCATTAAACATTTCTGTATCTGAAATGAGTTGTGTTCTTCCATCTTGGTCATTTGTATTACTTCAGCTGCCTCTTTGTTCTTCTTGTGCCCTCTGATCCTGTGATGAGAAGATCCTTAGCGGGCCTGCTGTAGAGCTTTGCATTATGTTGTCCATGTTTAAATATTCTGATGATTCCCCCACTCGCCTCCAAAATGTGTCATCCCCTGGAAGAGGCACAATGCAGGTGCTTGAGTAGAAAAATAATCTTTCCATTGCTGTAAAGAATAATTTCTGTTTGTTTTGGGTTTTCTAAGTTCATTTGCTTACTAAGTCTGGGTCGGTTTGCTGCTGTTAAATCTGTTTTCACTTATGTGTCTGTAATCCAGTGGCTCAGTACATCTGGTCTTCTGCCTTCTGGGAGGTGACCTGGCAGGAGCAGGAGTCTGCCACAGACTGAATTGAATTCTGCGTTAACAAATGGGGCTTGGGGGTTTTCAAAGAAGTGCTACTTGGATTTATGTTTGGGGTCCGTATAACCTCTGGTTGACAAAAAGGTTTGGGACAGTCTTCTGAGTGGTGAAAGGTGGGAAGCTTTTGCTCTAGCAAGGTCTTATTTATTTATTCATTATTATTGTTCTCCTTGAAAGTGTTGACCACTGGCAGTCTTGGTGTTGACCAGTTGAATGCCAGTGAGATTTATTTATTTATTACCCTTTTTCTGTAGCTGTCCCAGCACCTCATCTTTCCTGTTTGTTTTAAATGACTACTTAGGAAAGAAATACCACAGCTGAGAAAAGATGAAGTTCAAGGGGTGGGGAATGCCTTTGCTCTCTAGTTGGTATAAATCAGTGACATGTCTGTGGTTGGAATAAATGTGTCTGAAATGTTTGCTTGTATGCTCCAGAGCCAGTTGGGTATCCCTTTTCCAGTGTTATGGACTGGAAGGGGTCTTGATATCAAGAGCAAATAAAATGGGCAAAATGTAGCAGGAGCTGAGCTTCCATCTCCAGCCACCTTCCTGACCACTTGGCTAGCAGTGGTCCAGCCAGGAAGAGGATCAAGAATAAAACAAAATTAAGAGCTTTTATAAAAACTGCTAAAGACATGGGGTTGGTGGCTCTGGTGTTGGGGTTCTTTGTGCCAGGTTTTAGCAGATTTCAGAGAGAGTTTGTGTAGTTTCTTATGGGAGGGAAACATGTCTCTGGCTTTTCAAGGTTGTCCTGTGCTGCTTTATTACTGCATTGTGGACTCTGGCCCTTTCAGTACGTGTGCACCTCACATGGACTGTCATGTGGACTGTCATGCTCCTCGTCTCCCTTGGTTGGTCTGTAGTGTCAAAATGTTCAAGGTGACTAATTTGCTCAGAGAAGTTACTGTAAGTGACTTTTAGATTATTTTACAGGCCAATTTTCACCTGAAGAGTGCCCACAGAAGTTTACTGTCTGTTTTGTCCAAACTCAGTCCTTAAAACAAAAAAAAAAAAACCACAAAAAACAACCATGTTATTTTCATTCACCACAGTAACTCATCTCATCCACAATGACACTTCTCATCACATGGTAATTTGGGCCCAATATCACATTTTCCTTTCATCTTTGCAAAATTATGTGAGGGTTTTCTTTATGGCTTGCTTTATGGATGCTTTTGGTATTCTGCTTTATTTTTAAAGTAACAGAAGTCCTAAATCTATTCTCTGCTTAATTTTACAAGAATATGGTCACTTTCCCTACAAAAACAGAATTGGATGTGCTTTCCTGAGGCAACTTGCCCACTCAGCAGACACACCTGCACATGCAGCTCCTTCATGAGCTCATTCTGTGAAGTCCTCCCTCTGTAAATTAGATCCCTGGTGGGTCCTTTTGCTACAGACAAACCCATTAAAACGACCATCCAGCATTTTCCTTCTTTTGACACAGGCGTATTACAGTATGTCATCTCGTGTCTGCAGACAAGGTGAAGATGACTATCTGGCTGCATTTGTCACTGTTACCCTCTGGTGGGTTGTCACTTGAAGGTCATTTTCATGTCCGTTCCATTAGAGGCATGTCAGTGACGGAGGGGGTCTCAAATCCCTCTGTCTCAAGAAATCTGAAGGTCAATAGAAATGGAGTTAACTACACAGACTTACCATGTTGCAGGTTTTTTGGTTATTTTCTTGTCTGTCTATTTGCTGCCATCTGTTTCTGGCCCCTGAGCTCCAGCCTCCTGCTTTTCTGCTCTTTTTTCTCTTTTACCTGCTGCACCCTGTTTCTGTCTTGCACTGTTGAAATGGATGAAACATTTGGCTTCAGTGGAAGTGGGATCAGTTACGTGCACTAAATGGAGATGATAGTTTTGTGTTAGTTTTTTTTCCCCCCTAGGATCGTAAGCTTTTGTGTATTTTCTGGCACCAGCCATACCTCATTGGAAAGAGAAACTGGGCTTACTTCCTGGAAGGTAATAGTAAAACCCAGGACTTTGTTGTGAGGTTAGGGAGGTGATAATATTCTTAATGAAACGAAGTCCATAAATAACAGAATTAAGTCTGATGGTTTTTTCCTGGGGCTTTGTCCTGTGGACAGATTCTCTGGTGAGTGATAAGTTCTGTGACCTGATAGTAACTGAAACTCCTCTGCATCTGTGATACGGTCTCTGAATTGTCCTGTGGGACCCTCGGGGAAGAAGAGTGTGTCCTTCCGCCTCTCAGTTCACCAGTCTGCACGAAATATCTAGAAAATACTGATGCGCTGTCAAATTTGCTTGAAATTGGTGAAGAGATCTGACAGAGGGTGAACAGGGGAGAGGAGAGTGGTTGTCTGCATACACAATGTTTTGGAGCGACATGATACAGAAGGGCAGGTTGTTTAATTGGGAATAATACGTTAGCACCAACCCCTGCTTCTCTGCTCATTTCTTCCTGAAAAGAGGATTGATCCTTTAATTATTTAAATATTATAAAGAAAGAGTCTATGGCTGTGGTACTAAATATGTAGTATCTAGGGTTTCTGCTTTGGGTGTTGCTGTGTTTGACTGAAACTAAAGTGTTGTCACACAAGGAGGGGCAGCTCATGTTGAGGTCCCTTCAAAAATGTCAAGGATCAGGAATTGCTCAGCAGCCTCTGGGAAGGGTGGATGAGTCCTCTGAAGTGGCCTCACATACAGAGCTAATGATTGAGTCAGACTGCACTGCTGCCCTGACTGGTGCAGGTCAATGGTGTGCAATGTTGTTTTCTTGCAGAAAGATCTTCAAAGCTAACCATGCTGTAAGGACTATGGATAATTTATTTATTTATTTATTTTTTTCCACCCTTAGTTTGTATATGCCCCCATGTATTTGCCCTTTAACCAGTCATTCCACATCGTGACTTGCGGTCTGCTGTGCTACAGCTCCTGTCCTGGAGCTTCATTTTAATACAGTGTGTGTTCAGAGGAGACAAACCACTGCAGAGGACTGATGCTGGTCTTCAGAGGGTCAAGGGAAGGCAACCAGCTTCCACACATTCCTGGGGAGGGCAGGGTGGCCCAGCCAGTGCTTTTAAGGCCATGAAGGCTACTTTCCATGTACTGGAAATGTAGTTCAGAGAAAACGGGCAGAGAGGAATGCTGACTAAGTGGGTCTGAGCACTAGTAATAATGCTAGTCTCGCCTCAGGGGACATTCCTAGGTTGGGGTTTTCTGCAATAAGGACCTCTGGGATGTTTCACCATGAGAGTTTTGACCGGAGTGTGTGTGGGGCTGGAGGACACTGGCATTTCTTGTTGCCTTCCAGCATGGGTCTGGTGTGCCTCCTCCATGAGGTGATAGTTACAGTGGTGGTTTGAGAGAAGACAGATTTAGCATTCTTCTGTTCCCTCCTCCATGATTACCACTGAAATGCTACTGAGCCAGAAAGTCACTTGGTGCATGTGCAGTCAGCTTTGGACCACATTCACCCCTTACTCAAGGTCTCATCATGATCATGAACATTGCAGCAGGACTGTGCTTCTGCAAGGATTAGTTTGATCTGAGGGACATTGCAGGAGAGCAGGATAAACCATCAAGCATTAAAGCCTTTTATCGTTGTTGCTGTAACATTGTAGTTGCTAGTCAGAATGTACACAGACCTAATTCATAACTTGACTGGGCAACAAGTGCTTTAGGTAGTGCTGTTTAGCTAAGGCTAGGAAATACTTTCCATTTAACCCCTTTTCAAAAATACTAGTCTCAAAACAGTTGTTTTGGATCTCCTTCTGGAAGGCTTAATGGGGAAATATAAAAGCTCTTTTTGCATGAACTGGTGGACAAATGTACAAAATACAAGCTAGGGCATACCTGATGGCAGCTCTGCTAAAAATGTAAGGTTTAAAACTTGGCATCACTTGTATTCCTCACAGAGAACTACTCTTTGGGAAGTAACATCACCTTTCAGTCTAGGTGAGAGCAAGACATGTTCTGTCAGCAGCTATCATGAGAAACCTTTGCATTTCTGCGCAGACCATGGCATCATTGCAAGGTGAGTTCAGCATAGAAAGGTAATTACTTTACAAAAGGCAATAATGTGTTTTGTGCAGCAGAGCCTTCAGCTCAAGGCCAGAGTTCTGACATGTCACTGAAGTTGCTTAATCAAGGTGTTATGTGAACTAGTTAAGATATATGGCTTGGCTGTTTACCATAGTCCTGGTGCAAACATCCCTCCTTAGTTTGCAATGAGCGAACCTTTTAGAGTGCAGATAACGACTGGGCAAATTGCAAAGAGCAGCACCAGTTGCAGGGTAGCGATACTTTTCTTAGGCCTGACCCAAGGACTTTTCCCCTTATCTCAGGCTTTGTGTACCTGTTGCAAGGCACACAAGTGGTGTTTGTTTCACAAAATACGGCCACAGCTCTGATTCAGGTGAGTGGAAGTGTCCCCATCAGTGGAAGTACAGAAGTTTGCTATTGGTTTTGCCTTCTAAACACCTCCAGTGTTGAATTGTAGTTTTCTAAGTCCTTTTGTGCACTTAGAAGCCTGAGACCAAGTATCTATAGAAATAAGTGACACAACACTCTCACTCTGGCATTAGGGAAAGCAAAAGAGAAATGGATTGCCATGACCATTTGAAGTTGCTATTCTTAAGACAGTTCCAAACACTTAAAATTTATTGGAGCAGATTGGAGAGTCAGATTTGTGGTTTAATTTCCCCAACAAATTGCCGTATGTACAAGATTGAGGCTGTACTACATAAACTGTTTCCTGTAGGTACTTACTTTTAAGAGGAAACATCCATCCTGTAGTTGTCATCTGGCACAGTATCCTCATACTAAAGAAGCAAATCTGTGAACTGACAAATCTTTTCATGTCTCTAGCTTAGTGGTTTTGCACTACTTAATTTTACACTTAACTTTCTTTCCCCTCTGTCATTTCAGTATTTCCAAGTACTCTCTATAGTGGGATTTGCTACCACTGAGGTGGGTACTTACTCTGCTTGCTGAGAGGCCAGAGTTCTGAAAAATCTGCTTTTTTACTGTGTAAAGCAGCTAATAAAAAACCCCAAAGAAAACCAAAATAAATAAATAAAAATAATTTTTAAAACAAACAAACAAACAAAACCACAAAAAAAAAAACCCAAAACAAAACAAAAAAACCCCTCTGCCCCAAAAAGAAACCCCCACAAGCCGACACTGAAACACTTTCAGCTATATTTTCAGGTCACTTCAGTGTCTGTAAAACAAGAAATTTTTTTTCTTCATTTTGGCAATTACCAGCATTGCTTAAATCATCATTTATTTATTTTTTCTATGTGAATGTGAACACGTCACTAAGGCAGTGTTCCAAAGCCAGACTCTACACTAACTGGGCCCATCCTGCAGGTGAGGAAACAGCATCCAAAAAAAACCCCTTAAGTGGAATGGTTGTGTGGCAAAGATGGCAGTTTTGGTGCTTTTCTTAAACGTCAGTTGGCTTCAAAATGTCCTCTCTGCTGTAACTCGGCTACCCACAGTGTTACAACTGTGCCATTATCTGTTCTAGGTAAGGCATTTAAGAAAACAAGTGAATCGAAACTTGCAGCATTTCTTTGCAGTGCCCAACAGACTTGCAGCAAAGCTTAGTAGGCAAGGGAGGTGACAGTAAGTTACTCAAACAGAATATGCTTGTTTTACTAATATTATTTTTTTTTGGAAGGCTCAAGAAAAATTTAAGTCCATGAGACCAGCTAGTTTTAACTTTGGCCAGACTGTGTTATCTGAAGGGAGGCTCGTGCACCTCTTGCAGTCCAGTGACTCACTGCACCTTGTTCTCTTCTGGACTGGTGAACAGATACCCTGTGACAGACCATTTATTGTATTTATGACATCAAGAGATGAGCACATACAGTGCATGTGCAGTATCCTTGTCCAAAGACTTGATTTTTTCAAAAAAAAAGAAAAAGCAAGTGGAGTAAAGGCTCATGAGGCTTCCCAAAACCTCCAGGTGTGCCTGCTTCAGTGTTTCAGTTCTAACTTCAAGATGCTCCTGGTGTGTCACTGTATCACAGCATCTGTGGCAGACAAGGTGACCTTCCTCAGCAGTTAGCTGTCAGTGTCACGGGACTATCACCTCTTTGATGTCACTATTGGAACTTGTCTCTAGTACTCCCTTTCTAAAAAGCAGTAGAGTCAGATTATTTCACTCTTCAGAGCTTTTCCATCCAAAAGAAAACTTAACCCCCCCCCCCCCCCACGACCATTGAATATAGGGAATTAAGCAACATCTACTTCATCTTGCAGTGTCTTGACTCACTATTATTATTATGGTCTGCCCAGGAGATTCTGTACTTGCTGCTCTCCTGATCATTTACTGTCCCCCCACCATGTGCACTTTCACTTAGGCAAATGTATCCAGCAGATTTTAAACACTTTATTTAATAAAAGTTAAACATACAAAACTGAAATTAACACACTTTGTATTCATAAAAATCACCTTCTCCCATTATAGGGAAAACCTTTTTTCTATGTATGGATTCTAAACTACCACTTGTAGAGTTTAGCTTGAGTTGTGACTCAGGTAACTGATGGACATTTCCACCAATCAGTGCATCAACAATTGCTGACGTGACCTGATCTAGTTAACAAATTACAAAATGAGCTACATTAACATAATATACAGGGAAATAATGGTCAGAGTTAATGGACAAGAAACAACACCCTTTCATTATTTAATGTGGGAACAGCTAATGTACTCTTGTCCATTAACTCAGCCCTAGATTTTACAAAAATAATATCTACATTGTATACAGGGCTACCCATTAACTTCTTTAAACACATGACGGGTCCAGAGATGGCACCACTACTGTAAGTGAGAGACAAGCAACAGAGGAAAGCAAATCACACATGAAGTATGAGAAAGCAAGAGCTTTTACACGTGGTTTCCTGAAATGAAATTGAAGGGGCTCAGCAGCACTGTAATACAGCTGAAGTTACAATGAACACTAGAGCCAGTCAATTATTGAAGGGCAGAAACTTCAACCTTTTCTCCCTCACACCTAAGTCAGTGTGATCTAGGCATTTGTCCCTGCTGTGCTGCAGTTTTACCTGACTGGAGGGAGGAGGCCCACCACTGTGTACTCCAGGTCTGTGACCCTGCCATCAAACCTACAAGGTCTGCAACAGGGCAGATGATGGCTCCTTTCCATTTATGTTCTCCAACTCTCTGATATTTGGGAGGGGTGGGTATTTTAAAGTACAGTTCTGTACTCTGAAACTGGAGTCTAAATACCTTGTCCTATGGTTTTCTGGCTACATTTAAATAACCTTTCAGTAGCTTCCTATTAAAATTTTATGAGCATTGAAAAAAAAAAACAAACAGCATCTCCTCTGCTTAACTTCTAGTGCAGGAAATTCAGACCGGAATTAAGTCAGATTTATTGTTTCTAGCACATGAATCATCATTGGTAATAAAGATCCTATTGGCCCTGTTCTGCCCTCATTTACAGCTGCACAAATGGATCTTCACTGGATTTGCAAGGTAATACTTTAGAACTTCCTTAGCAATTCCATGTGACATAGAAGCTATGATGGAGTCTAGCCCTCTCTCCTGCTAAGCTTGCTGCTGAGACAGCAGACAGCACTGTGACTACAGAAACGAGGGAGGCTGTCGAGGTGCCATTTTCATACCATCACTTTTCTGAAGGAAAACAAAAATTCTCTACTAGTCTGAATGGAAGATTCGAGAGACCAAAGCTGCAGATAACTACTGCTTTCAGAGTAACAGGTAACAGCAGTTCATGAAAGCATTTACCTGCAGAACGTATTTTAATGCAACTACAAAATGCTTGATGATTAAGGGGGTCAAATCAACAAAAGGAGATTTAAGGCTCATATCAGCTGAAGCCAAAGTGATGGTGACAAATGGACTACTCACTATGTGCCAACAAATAATTTACTTTTAGAAAAATATAATGATAAAAAGGTAAGTGTAAAGCCCTGCAGAGATGAAGTTCCATCTTCTTCCCCTGTTACTGAGGCATCAAATGCCTGACATTATATTTAGAGGTATCTTGATACTGTGTCATAGGTTTGTCTGCAATTCCACATGTTCCAACTCCAACCTTGCCAGTTACGCTCTCAGGGGAAGCAAAAATACTCCTCTTTACCTGCAAATGAAAGAGAAAATAATTTCTGAGTAATTGCCAGCTTAAAAAAACAAAACCCAGGCAATCACGACCATCTGAAGTGTTTCAACAGTCTCCAATTCTTACTCTATGGACAGGCACACTTTCTTAAGGCTAACTCATCTGTGATGTTATCAGCAAGGGAGAAGACAGAGCTGGGAACTTCCTGACACCTAAGGATTGGGTGTAACTGGTATCGACCCCCAAATACAATTCACCTTCCTGATAAGATGGTCTCTAATAACTGTTCAGAAGGAAGACTGACATTTTACCACTGTCCAGCAGCTCTTGGTCACACCATGAAGATGCAATAAGGCTTTAAAAACATCCCTATCTTTTCTGCACTCCACTTGCTGTTCCAGGGCAGACACTGAGCGCCATTCCTGCCAGGTTAGAAACACGGCAAGAAGCCAGGCCTGGAGGTTTAGAGGCCCTCAGGTTCTCAGCTCTGACAGCACTGCCTGGCAACTGACAGTGAGCCCAGCTCTCCAAGTTAAGTGCAAGCTCAGCCTCTTAAGAAGAGCATCCCTCCAAAATCATCCGGTACAGAGCCAGGCCTTTCAAGTGTACAAAATACCAAACCACACACTTCAGATTCCCAAAGATTAACCCCCTTTAAGTCCCTTTAAAAACCGCTCCCTCCTCTCTCCCAGAGTACTGCACAGAATTCCGTGCCCTGTTGTTATTCACATACTGACAAAACAAACCTGGCCTTTTTTGTTTTTAGAATAGGCTCTGTTGTTAAACTGTTGCCACTTGACTTTCTGGTCCTCTCGTTCCTGTTCAAGTTCTTTAATTCTCTGAGCTTTTTTCAAAGCTTTCTTCTTTTTATACTCTCGTTGCTGGGCGATCATCTCTTTTCTGTAGAGAAGGAAAAAGACATTTTATGTTTGTGCCTTTTTCTGTGAGAAACAAAAATCTCTTTAAGAATAGACATGAACAATAGTTTTCTGTAAGTCAATGAAAGAAAACAAAGCTTGTCAATATTCTCCACCTCTAGAAAAAAACAAACAAACAAAAAAACCCAACACAAACAACTCTTCCCATGCATATATATTTGGGCATAAGAACAACAGAAACCACCTGCACCTAATGGAAGACCATGCCAAACTCAGTGACCAATGAGACTGCATGAAGTTCATTTCTGAAGCTAAAACTGTACCTGCTAGCACTTCTGCGTCTCAGAAAAATCTAAGGTTTGGAAAATTCAAATAGTCCATTTGAGTGAAAAGCCCAAAGCAAAGTCCTTAGGTACTGGTGAGTATACTCTGTTGTGAGCCAGACCAGGGATCTGAACAGAGTTTGCACTAGATCTGGGCTGAAACTGTAGGCTCTAGGCTGTCAGAGAGAGTACTAACTTTTTTATAATATACCACTTACACACTTGTTATCTTGAGATAGCATAATCTGAGTAAAGCAAAGTCTATCATGTTGTTTTGCCAGGATACATAACACACGATACCAGCCACAATAAGCTGCCCAATGTTATATATTAGATTGATTTAGTATCCTTTTTCAAGCAAACGTGAAGATACTAAGAGACGTAAAATTTCAAAGAGAGATTCTATTTCATTAACCAATTTTTGTAGCTGGGGAAAAAAGAAAAAAAGCAGCTTTCAGACTTGTGCCAGTGTGTTACTTACTTGGACATGGGTTTGTTGCCACTGTCCTCTTTTGCTTTTCTTCCCTCTTCCACAGGCTTGAGGTTGAACAGAGGTGTAACTTCAGCATTGCCATATCCAGCAAATGTGATGGCAGCTGTTCCATTCTCCTCATCTATCTCTTCAATCTCAGCTTCATAGCACCTGTAAAGATATCATGGCTGTAAGCATGTGAGTAAAGCTTTAATACTCAGCCCTTCAACACCTACACTGTTAGCCAGCTAATGGCATTAAGTAAAAGAAGTTGCAAATATTGGCCAAATCAAACCAAAATATTAATTTTTTATGGTCAAAGGGAAACAAGTACAAAGATTGGAATCTTTTATTTGACCTTTAGCATCAAGCAGCAATTGCATCACTGTTACCACAACTAACAATTAACACTGGGGCCAGTCTAATAAAATACCCAGATTTGGTTCTAGTTCTGGCAGGTCATGAGATTGAAAAAAACAAACAAAATACTGCATTCAGAGAACACAGCTTTCAGGGAATTCACTGGGAAATTTGGGAAAACTGAAGTCACAATGAATCGCTTGGGTTCCCAGAACTTCATGGGAATGTATGCTGTAATGCTGTAATGAAGACTAAGCCCAAAAGGCTGATTAATTCTACAGTTACATTACACAGCTAGTTATTTCATAGTAAAAAATCAGCATTTCCAATTAAAAATTAATCCAAATCAGAGGCATAAAATCAGATACAGCAAGGATTTTTCTTTATAGCAGTCAATTACATATCTATTAATGCAACGACAAACAATGAATTATACATCCTGAAACCTTTACGAAATGCTGCTCTGACAGATCAATTCATGAAAGTCTGCCATTTGTTACATTAGCAAATGGTAATTTACCAAACCTACCCCACTTTTATAAGGTTAGTGACAAGCCAGGCATTTCTCAAAAACGACCCCACATCTCATTGCTTTTTATCTAAAATACTGACCTTTAATAAAGACAATAGAAGAATATCTAATACCATATTTATTTCCTAATTTCTTTTTGCTTTTAGTCACCCTAGGGGCAGTTTAAACTGAATGAAAGTCTCTTACCATTGAACTATTTCATGTAACTGTTAGAGAAGTTTTCTACACTTACTGTCCATCCTCACTCCATATTGCCATACACCTGTCCCCAACCTTCCAGGAGTGACTGGGCAGAGCAGAAGCAGAACTGTCAGAACTTGCAAGAGTTTCTGAAGGTTGTGTTGAGAGGAGATCTTTGGTTAATTCGATGACTTCCTATAAAAGACAGAAAAACCCACAAAGAATAATTTTTCAAACTCTCTTACTGTGCATATTTTTACCCCAAACTTACTGGTTTAGTGTTTTTTGAAGTTACTGTATTAAGCTCCTAGCTGATGTAAAGTGGACTACGTTTGTTTTGGTTTTTTAACCACTTCACTAATGAACGTAGTTAAGATGTACAGTCCTCACTGCACTGCAGCAAAGCTGCCCATGCCCTCAAAATTTCAAAAAGTGGCCCGATGCTTTTACAGCATTTCTTTATAAATCCATAGGCACGAAGACACAGCCAGACAGTATCAAGAAAAAAAAAAAAAGAAAAAAAAATCAACGTTGTGACTCTGTGCACATGGCTGCATGGAATGTTTGTTACTGGCCAAAAGAAATAAAAACATAAAAATCACAAAACACCTGAGTATTCAGCAGGAAAGTGCTCTGAACATAAAGAGATTTTGTTTATCTAGTCACCTAATTTGACAGAGGTCTGCAGAACACAGAGCATTAACCTAATTTTCCCTCCCAGATGCAAAATCCCAAAGTATTCCTCAACACTCTGAGAGCTGTATTCTGCAAATCCAAGATGTATCACACTTTGAAGTCAGTATCTTATCTCAGCATCTGGCTCAAGCCACATGGAAGTGAGTGTTTCAGCTACACAGACTATGAAATTGTTAACTTATTTTTGCCACATTTGTGGATGGCTTATTGTAGAACTCCGATGCAAATGGTTTCAGACAAGTCTACCAGCGATTCTGTGAATTTTATAAAGCCACTTAAACACTAGGGTACAAATACCAAACTTTTGGTAAAAATCCTCCTCCGATATCCACATGTGATAGTGCCAAGCACACAAGGTAGAAACATTAATTTTATTGCAACGCATGAGATAGTTCCAAAGAGACCTTTAAAGGAATACCCCATTCAAAGCAAATCTCTGAGCATGAGAGAGGCTACCACAGCAGCCCAGAACAGCCAGATGGGTTGAACAATATGGCTTCTTGCCACATACCTCTGACATTAAGGTGTGACTCAAAAAGAATGTCATTTAGAGTTTGCCAAGATTTTTCCTGACCAACTGGTCTTTACAAGCCAGAGCAAGCTCTACACTCCAGGATGCAACAGCCAGAGATACCATCTCCAGCTTCAGAAGATGACAGCTGCCATCCATTCTACTTGATACAAAGGTAAGTTTGGTCCTCGGGTGCAGGGACACTATCCTAGAAGCACTTCAGCAAAGTAAAAGGTGAAAAGCAAAGGATTTATACAGAATTGTTGTAGTATTTCTTTTACTCTTGTCACTCAGGAGTAAGCCAAGTACCCAAAATGCAGTAGAGCATTGCTAGTTATGAGAGGAAAGAGTTTCCATTCCATAGCAACAACGTGTTTGAACTGATCTGAAAGCTATTTAGTTGGGACACTGAAGCATCAAGCCCATTTCTACCATTGTTAGGTTGGCATCTATTAAGTCTGCAAAACATTATGTCAATTTCAAGGTGGAACATATGGATAGCAAACCTTTTGGGGATGAAAGTGTAAAGATCTTCCCCATTCTGTGCAGAAAGCTTTTATAAAAAAGTTTGCAAGTTGTCCTTTCACATCAATGCTCTCTGCATATCAAAGCCGAGGTCGTGTTGGCATCAGAAATATCATCCCATATGGGTTTTGCTGTGCATTTTAAAAATATAAAAATACACACATGCTTTTAACAGTGTACAATGAAGGACATTAAGATGATCTATCGAGTGCCTTCTGGGCACAAAGCCTTTATAATGTAAAGAGAATTCTACATATCACTGACTTGAGGCACTGCTTGTGTTTTGGTTGAAGCACTGTTCCTACTGCTGTTATTTCCACACAGTACAGTGGTTACTGCACCTTGGACTGGATAGTCTTATGTATTTTAGATCTGACAGCTAAAGCCATCCACACCAGAAACAAAGCAGCATCCTGCACTCTCACATGGCAAATTTTAACAGCACTGCTGTTTGGTTTTTTTATATGCCAATGTGTCTTTATATGCCGAAGAACCTAAAAACAAAAAAACACTTAACAACTTTAAATTGGGCTGGTGGTCTTCCTGGCACCCTAAAAACCAGGATGGTTTAAGCTGTTAGGAATGTGGTATGCTCCCCAAAGGTGTAAAAACCTGCAAGTGGCAAATGAACAACACAACTCTCTTCCTTTCTTGTACAAAAACCCTAACACAAACAAGGCTGAGATGCCCAATGAATGCTGAACTACACTCTAAAGCTTTTATTATTGCAATGCATAAACAGATTCTGGATCAAATTATTTGACAACGCAAAAATAAGCAGAGAGACACACTGTTAAGCTGAACCATCATGCTTCAGCATAGTAAAGCCAAGAAAAAAGAATGACTTTCTGAGAAATGCTTTAAAAAATAAAAGGAGATAGTAAAGACAGCACTGGCATATCTTTCAGCACTCACTCAAGTTTTTAGCAGAAGAGTCTGGTCTATAAATTAGTACGTCTTTTTTACTAAATCTACAAGACAGGTTTAAAACAGGCCACACTTTGGGTTTTTTCCAACCAGCTCTACCATCATTCTATCAAATTATGTGAACAGAAAGTAAAAACCCCACTTAGTGTACATTTTTGTTGCAACACAAGCGTTTAGGAATGATGAAACACTTGCTAAGGCCCCTAAAATTCTCACCTGCAAGTCTTTCTTCAGTTTTAGTAGGTCTTCATTTTCTGCATTCCCAGACAAGGCAGCCTCAACTTGCTGCAGCTGAGCTTTGTAGCTCGCCAACTGCTTTGCCAAGTCTTCTGACATCTGCAAGAAACACACAGCAGACATCAGAACCACAGCAGGATTACAAATACAGCTCACTCAGTTTCAACAACGCACTGTTTGGCTACGGATCGCCGCTCGCCTACACCCGAGCAGCTGCTGAACCCGGCAGCTCCAACACGTGCCCGTGCCCGCACACGGAAGACGCGTCACCCGCAGCGGGATCTCCCGGCAGCCTGGGAACAACCCGCATCGCTAGAAAACCCCCGCGCCCCGCAGGCTCTCCCGTCCGGCCGCCGCAGGGCACAGCCTGCAGGCCCAGAGCAGCGAGAACCTCCGCCACACCCGGGACCGGCCCCTCCCGGCAGCAACCGCCCGGCGCCGGGGCCGGCGGCGGCGAGCCCGGCCAAGAGCTCCTCGCCAGGCCGGGGCCGGCGGCTCAGGCACGGCAGCGCGGCGGGGAGCGGGGGCCGGGCCCGCGGGAAAGGCCCGCGCGGGCGGCCAGGCCCGGGCTGCGGCCTAAGCGAAGGGCCGGGCGGGGAGTCCCGGCCCGCCCCGCGCGAGGGCCGGGCGGGAGGCGGCGGCGGCGGCGCGGGGGGCGGCGGCGCTCACCTCGTGGGGCGGGCGGGCCCGGCGGGGCCGGTGGGGCCGGTGGGGCGGGCAGGGTCGGGCGGCGGCCGCTCGGTCCTGCTGCGCGGCGGGCCGGGGCGGGGGCGGGGCGCGGGCCCAGCGCGCGGCCAGCCTCGCGAGAGCGCCGCGCCGGTCACGTGCCGCCGGGTGGGACGGGCCCTCTGCCGCCTCGCGAGGCCGCGAGAGCAGGGGCGGGGCGGGGCGCGCGGGGGGCGGGGCGGGGCGTGAGCCGGTAACGGCAGCGGCGGCGCCGCGGGCGGGGCGGGGCTGGGCACCCTCCCCTCCTTTCTCCTCCCCTCCCATCCCGTCCCGTCCCGCCCCGCCCCGCCCCGCCCCGGCACCGCGGAGCCGTTTCGCCGGGAAGGACCTTCAGGATGGCCGCGCCTCCCGCCGTTCCCGCAGCGCTGCAGCTGCGCGGCTGAGCCGCGCCCCTCCGCAGAAGCGCCCCCGGCGCTGGTGGCTCCACCGCGGCCTTGCCGAGCCCCTTGGGCGCCTGACGGAACTTTCCCCTCGTTCCCCGCCTGAGCCTCCCGTGGCGCCACTCGAGGCCGTTTCCTCGTGTCCTGCCCCTTGCCACTTGGGAATCCCGATGGCCCTGACGTCCGCTGGAGCGGCTGACGGCACCGACATCTCGCTCCTCCGGGCGGGGCACAGCCCTGCGTTCAGAGGGTCTGGTCTGCGGGAGACCCCGGGAGCCTGAGGCCGCACGGCCCTGGCGGGTGCCCTCGCCCACCTGTGTTCTTGGCTGTGTCCAGCACGAAATGCCTTCTTCAGTGACCATGAGAGCCGCGCATAACTTGGCGCCGAGCAATTTAGAAGAGAGTGTCGATACTCGCTCCCACGACTGGGGAGGAAAGGGGAAGGAAGAGTTCGGCTTCAAGCAGCTTCGAGCCTGTGACAGGAAGACTAAAATACTTCATGGTGGAAATCCAGTTACTAGTTTGGCCTTGAGCCTGTGAGCCAAACAAATCAAGCAGGGGCCCAAGAAGTTTCTCAATATGACCAGGAGGATTGGTGTCTCCTGCAGACATCCTGCCTCTCGTGGCTGTCAGCACGAAGGGCTTCACAGGAAGATGACTTCACTGTGACTCTGTGTTTGTTGACATATTCAGGGGGGACTGTGACCCTTGGCTTATGTCCTCAGAGGATATCCTGACTGAAGATAAAACACATTTATGTATCTTGGTGTGTGATTTCATAATTAAAATACAGAATTTATTAGACACTGTTCACAGACTGATTGATTGAGCCCAAGTGTAACAATGAAGGTAGCAACAGAAGCATCTTTTTAGCATTTGTATTAATATCCTAGAGATAGGTACAGAAAGCATATTCTGATCAATATGTGGACAGGCCAGCAACTGGTGAACACATTTATGGATACAGAGCAATCCCAATGACTTTGTGAGCGTACCTATGCGTTAAAATGCACATTAGTACAATTAATTTCAACTTCACATCTCAGAACAAGATGTTCTAGGCTGTATCTGCAGGATTGAAGTGACAGAAAGGGACTGAGGTGGAGCACAGTGTCCACACATTTCCAAAGGCAACAGCAGCAAAAAGGAGAACATTTCTGTGGCTGCATCAGCTGAAGCAAGTTTAAGGAGGTATCTTACTTCTAGAAAAGTTTTGGTGAAAGTTAATGCTGAAATAGTCTATATGGTATCATAGAATTATAGAATGTGTGGGGTTGGGAGGGACCTTTAAAGGTCATCTAGTCTAGCCCCCCATGAAGTGCACAGGGACCTTTTTAACTAGATCAGGTTGCTCAGAGTCTGGTCGAGCTTGACCTTTTATGTTTCCAGGGGTGGGGTCTCCAGAATTTTAAGAGCCACCAAGGTTATTCAATGGCTGCAGAAAATGCCCTTGTTTCAGCTCAAGGCTGAAGTGGCCCATGACTTTAGCTCTTAAAGGAAGGGGAGGTGACTTGCTTGCAACATATAACTAATTTGAAAGAAAAATAGCGTGAAATACTTGAAACATAAAAACATTGCAATACCCAGTTGACTCAAATCTTAAGGTATAATGACCTTTAAAAGGATTTTTTTTTCTCTTGGTTTCTTTAGCTCAGCATATAGTGCCTTTTAGATGCTGTTTCAGCATGTGCTATCATTCAGGCACATACTGCTATATATTGGAAGATAGATCCTGAAACCACTGATCTTAAACTCTTACAAATTGGAAATTCTCTTTTATCGCGTCCTTAAAACTGGATTTGTCTTCACTCAAAAATAGAGACTTTTTTTGCGTGTTTGACAGAAGAAGCTCTTATATTATCTAAAGGAAAAACATGGTCTAAGCAGGACTTCACAAATTTTTAAATAATATGTTTTGCAGTTCATTAAATGGTTGGAACTGCTTTGAGAGTTACCTGCATGGCAGCATGCTAGCATGACTTAAAACAATGTACATCTCGTTGTTAAGATTTTGTTCTTTCTGAATTTGTTATGAGTAAAGCAAGTTCAGGTACATTTGTGCTGTATCTGAATGTTTCTACCTGCATCAAGTACTTTCATCTTCTCTGTGGGCAGCAGAGGTCCTACCAGAACTGTGTCTCTTCATAAATCCTTACTTTTTATGAGATGTTTGTGCATTGCATCATAGAATCGTAGAATCATAGAATCATAAAATGGTTTGGATTGGAAGGGACCTTAAAGATCATCTAGTTCCAACCCCCTGCCATGGGCAGAGCCATCTCCCACTAGACCAGGTTACTCCAAGCCCCATCCACCCTGCCCTGGAACACTCCCAGGGATGGAGCTTTCACAGCTTCCTGGGGCAACCTGCTCCAGCATCTCACCAGCCTCACACTGAAAAATTTCTTCCTAATGTCTAATGTAGTGTGGTATTACAGTGTGTTCATATTATGCAGCCATATTATTTACAGGCTACAAAGTTATACCACATCAATATTAGAATCTAATTCTACCATCTTGCCAGAATTTATCACATTTCCTCATACGTGATGCATAGAAGTTTAGCTAATTGTGTTGCCAAACGAAGGCATGTAAATTTATGACAAGGCTTTTATCACAAATGCCATAGAATTTGTGTCACTAACTTAGTAACAGAAAGAAAAGGCAGTTCAAACAGCTTTTATTTAAGCCAGACTCTGTGGCCATTAGCCATTGAGACTTTCCACTGTGATTCCTAAGTAGGAAGCTGTCTGATGGACCTGACTGGAGATTTTCTTGCCGTGCTGCTGCTCATACTCGGTAGTGGCTGGCACAGCTTGTTGGGAAGGTGAGGTTACTATAACCAGAGCAGCTGGGCATGTCTCGGGGCTCAGGATGCCTGCCTTCGAGACAAACTAATTAGCAGTTAGAAAAGACTGTCGCGTCCTGCAGCCCTCCTTGCCTCGTCCAGGAGGTGGTAGTGGTGCTGCACAAGACGTCTGTGTAACCAGCCGTGTGTAACTAGCAACGCAGGAAACTTTCTCTGTTTTAAGTCCACAATCGTGTCTCTTTTTCACAGTCTGCTGCATTATTTTTACAGCTAGAGCTAATGGTAACATATATCTCAAGTTATTTTTTAAGATAGCTGGGACTATACGTACACTGTAACATCTGAATTAAGGAAAATAAGTGCATTTAAATCAGCAATATTCTGCATTCCTTGGTGTTAAATCCTGAATCAGCTAAAGGTCAGAGATCAGTGTGCTCATTAGCAGCAGCTAATGCCTTCCAGACAATTATATCCAGATAGTTTAATAATAGTTTAATGTTGTATGGATAGATCGTTGTGCTCAGCATAGGGACCCAGTCACTAGCAAAAAATTGGCCTATGCAAACTAATCAGTCTGTCCTCATGACAGAAATTGCAATCCAAGTCTAGGCCAAAATGGAGACACTGGATTTTTGTAGGCTCTTCTGGTAGGCAGCTGGCCTAGGAGGCATTGCCCCTTTAGTAGGGCAGTGTGTCAGGCTTGAAAGACTTTGCTATATTCATTTGGATCAAATCATCGAGTGAATATCATATATAAATACTTCAGTGATGATGGTTGTTTTACTGAAGCTGTTTGTTTTGTTTTGTTTTGTTTTGTTTTGTTTTGTTTTCTTCAGTTGATTTGTGCCTCTAAACAAAACTGTTGTTTGTTGTTTTTATTTTTTGTTGGTTTTTTTTTAACCATTTGTCATCATGGGCAGAGCTGTCAGCTTCATCCATTGATGTGATTATGTGGTATTTCCTATTACAAGCCTTTTTGTTGTTGTTGCTCCTGCAAAATTTGTTTCTAAAGGCTGCATTTTTTTCTGCACTGGCTTTTTCGCTGTCTGAACTTCAGAGAGCTTCAGCAGTTTGACACTTAAAAAATCAAGATAGAGAAAGAAATACTGATTGGCCAGGCACATAATTAAAATACACAGCTGTTTTGTTGAGAGGTTCAAGTGCCTCTTTGTTTTAAAGCATGGGCTCAAAAATCCTTAGGGAAGTTCTGCTTGCTTTAAAGCTTCACTCTTACTGTCCCACTCTCCTGAAATTTGGCCAAATTGTAAGGTTTTGAAATACCTGTTTATGCAGAAGTTTGTGTAGAAGTGAAGCCAGTTATGTGAGCATGTACATATTTCCAAACATAACTTTAAAACCCTGGCAGCCAACACAGATTGTGGTGCTAAACAAAGAAATTGGGAGCTCAAACATGTTGTGTGTCCTGAATTACTGCAGTAATTATGCCCCACCAGTGAAAAAGGCATGGTGACTGAGGGGGACAAGTGAATCAGAACTGGATGAGGAATAAGAGCCAGGGTGGGGCAGCAAGGAGATAAGGAGGAAATGTCAGAATTAGGAAGAACAGAACAAAAGCTTGTGCCCACTAGAACGTCATCTTTTTCAGAAGGGTCTGAGGCTTTTGGTTTCCATTCCCCTGCAACTGACTGCTTGTGAGAGCTGACAAAATGCAGCCTATGTGGGAAATGACAACCTGCCACTGTCATCATTTACTGGCAGTAGCAGCGGGTCTGTTTGATGGGTCTTAATCAGGCCTACACAACATGCAGTTTCTCAGATGGTATTTTCAGCTTAATGTGAGTCTTCATTTGGGAGCAATACGCCAAGTCATGGTGCAACTTCTTTCTCTGAGGCATTCTGCCATCTGCGTCAGGGAGCATGTGAGTGCTGGAGGCCTGGGGACTTCAGAAGAAGACAGCTGGAGATGCTGGTTCTTCTACTCGGGGTGCTGGGAAGCCAGTTCCTGAGACTCCTTATGTCCAGAAGGAGTTTGAATGGCGAGATGAGGGGAGTTTGGAAAGTAGAGAGCAAGGGCGGTTGCAGTGGGCAGAGGAGCCTGGAGGGATTAGGAGAGGAGTTTGCAGCATCGAGCCAGCAGTGTGGGAGGTTTGGGAAGCAGGAAGTCGAGGTTAATATGTGAACAGCGTGGGGGGTATTTATGTGTGGGGAGGAACCCGGGAAGTAAGGAACAAGACAGACTGCTGTGATGGACTGTGGGGTTGCTGTGGGGAAGAGGAGACGTAAGTGCTGAGGTAGTGAAGGTAGACAGAAGGAAGAGGTAAACTTGCAACCAGAGCATGACTGGAGAGGGAAAGGGATGTTGGGTGTAGCTGACAGCAGTGGTGACTGTGCGTTTTCCCCAGTACAGGGTTTCTGCCAGCCGTGTGCCAGGCCCTGCCTGGGGTTTGTGGCAGGGGTTTAGTCACCCCCAGAGAGCTGGGCAGCTGCTCTGCCCTGGTGAGCTGCTCTGCTGTGTCCCGCAGCTGCAGCCCATGCTGGCAATCTTTGGTGGTCCACCCACACAGGAGCTGCACACTCCTGGTCTAAGAGCTTTGTTCAGAACACAGAATTTACAGCATTCAAGTAGTTGAAAATACACTGTTGTTTGTAGGTCCTGTATCTCTCTTTGCTGAATTTTAAAGGAAAGTAAGCTGAAAGAAGAGGAAGAGAGCTTTGCAAGAAGGCTGCTGAGTACCACTATCAAGGTCTGGATTTACTCTCCTGTGTAGGCATATCTACATAGTATGAGTGAGGTAGACCTGTGTATGGAAAAAAAAGAAAGCTCAGAGTGTAAATTTAGAGCTAACTGCCCCATGGGATTTGTTGTTGAAAACTGACCAAAGAAGCTCTGATTCAGTTGGAGGTAATCTTGCTGCCACTGGGGCATGGTTAGATTGCTTTCAGCAACTGTCTTACATTCCTAGGTTTTGAAAAATCATAGCATCTTGGCTTGGGACAGCTACCACTTCTAATCAGTGTTACTTAGGCCATATGAGTAGTTTTATGGGAGCGGTCAAAAATAGAAAGAAGCCATTTGAGACTGTCGTACTTATTTATAAAGAGGGTTCTGATTATTTTCTGCCTCATCTGAAGTTAACAACATCAGAACTTCAATTAGCCACTTGAGCACCATTGGACCTCTGGTTCTCTGTTTCTTTGCCCTCCTGTAGAACAAGGAACAATAAAGCTACCTTATGTTGTAGAAATGAATACTTTAAAATGCTGGGACATAGTACTGATTAATAATAAATGAAAGCCAGTAAGAAAATTAAGAATTCCTTCTTTAAAGTAGAATTTGAGAAGTCCATAGCGAATACAGAGTTTTGCTGACATAGAACCAGATTGTAAACGTCTGGCATCAGCAGCAATGACTACTGAAGTATGACTTTGTCATGCCATGTCCTTCTTCCATCCTGTGGGCTCAGAAGTTGCCCACAGACAACATTTTTAATGCTGCATTATGATAAGGTTATTTTTGCCAACTACACTGTACGTGAACTTTTAAGAGCTATGCTATAGTAGCAACAGCATTCACATGCATCAATGTGCTGTCTTTACCAATATAAACAACTTGTGCAATTTGCATAAAATGCAAAATATGTGCATTGCTGTTCCAAATGTTTCCATCCTTCATTTTCCTGAGAGACTTCCAGACATATTTTCCTGAAGTGAGAGAATTTCTGGAGTCTGCACATAGCGGTGAGAGATGGCAACCACCCATCCTGTTGCCTGAACAAACTTGTTAAATGTTTGCTTCTACACCATATTAGTCACTACTTGAGCAGCAAGGCTGCTTTCATGTGGTTTAGCATCCTGTTCCTGGTAATCAGAGTGTTGTCTGGCATCCTACAGCTGATCCAATGCTTGGAGAAACTGAAAGTCCTTCTGCAGATGTTTCCTCTGAAAATGAAACTGAAATATCTCTTATAGGAATTATCTTGCATGCCATTGCAGCTGCCTCCAGATTAAGTCAGTTTGGATCCTTGGCTAGGAAATGACCCTTTGCAGAGGCTACTAATAAAAGATGAGTATATCAGATGGGCTCTTGGAACTCTTTTTACCAGTGTTTCTATTTATATGTCACTCGAACGAAAAAAATGTGGAGCTACTGTTTGGTATTTCTTTAAATGCTAAATTTCATAGAAGAAATATGGTAGCATCCGTCTTAATGTGATGGGGAAACCAAGATGACAGGTTACCAAGAGTATACTGGGATATAGGAGATTTGGAAGCATGATTCTTGTTCACACAGAGGTATCGACACTATTATTGGGCTCTGGGATTATTTTTATGTGTGTATTGGCTAAAAATCTATGGGAGATTCTTGGCTGATTTAAAAAAAAATAAATTCTTTCACGCATTTTAGCAATTTCATCTTTTTATGTGTGGTGCTATCTACATCCTTTGCTTACACGGGAGAAAAGGCATAGCTGATATGTTGTGATATGCTGTTGTTTCATATGGTGGATTATTTTGGATGAGAAATTTCATCCCCCACGCTATGCTTCCTTGATGAGAAACTTTCAGTTCTTCAGTGTAGTTATAGATTCAAAGTCTTTTCAACGCTTTATAGCTGCAGGAGCATGTAGAATTTAGCTTGGTACTTGGTTGACTCAGGATAAGTGATTGTCATGGTTTGACTGATTCTGGTTAGGTCTCCTGAAATTATGGGGATGTTTGTCCTCACCTTAGTCAAGCCTATTAATATAATTGGTGAGAGGGTAAAATACGCTGTCCATGGCATTTGACCCTATGCTGTTGCCAGTGAAGAGAGCTTAAAATGAAAAGCAATCAGTGTCAGTGGGAACAAGATGGTGGTTATTGTCAGCGATCATTTTGACAGGTATTACTTGATGCTGCTGCAGCATCTTTTGAATTAAGCAAACAAGCCTATAGTCACACTAATAATTGAGATGCAGCCTGCTTTTCTCTAAGTGTTTAGTTTCATGCCAGATCAATAATATACTGAACTTTTCCAGGACAGGTGAAGACAAGAGCATATGGACACAATCACCTGTTCAGCAGGAGGATTTGATGTGTAGTCTTTAATTGAATATGAGAAGGTGTAGTGTTCACAGCATTGATAAGGATGGTCAGCTAATCAGTGAACATGCAGCTGAGATCTGAGCCTTCTGCACTTGAAGGCTTGGTGGGTTTTTATATTTGTGGTTTCTTCAAGCACCAGTCTCAGAATCTCCTTGGGATTTGCCCGTCAGGCAAATGACCATTAAAAGCTAAATATGGATCAGCACTGCTGCAAGCATGGAGAGCACTGCTGCAAGCAGTGCTGATCCATAGATTTCATCTAGAGCCACAAAGCAGATGCCTTATATGTCTAACTTTTTCATTTTCTACCCTCCCTCCCACACCTGATGAAACTATTTGGCTTTGAAACGTTGGAAGGCCACATACTTAAGTGGCAGTGGGCTTGTTTAAACATCATTTTCTGGTATTAGCTTTATAGATCTGGGTATGACTAATAAGGAAGTTTCTTCATTCAGTGATTGTGAATGACCAGTTTCTACTAGTATGAGAAACAAAGCTGGTATGAGGAGGTCATGTCGCCCAGGGAGCAATTGAATCCCTGGAGTGAGTCATGATGCTAATATCTTAAATCACAGGGATGAAATACAGTAGCAAAACTCATACTTGGGGTCTTTATCTTCTGCATTTTTTGTTTGTTTGTTTGTTTGTTTTTTTAGATACTTCCAACCAGACTTATTTCACTAACACTCATGGTGTCAATATGTCTAGATTTAGGGCATTCATCTGGGCTCTCTGCCTTCCTTTTATTGTAATAGAATAGACATGCCTGGTAAATACTGCCTGGTAAATCAGAATAGTGAGCATAGGAAATACCATCTGCATATCTATAGATGAGTTTCCATAGTTCATTTCTTCTTTTTTAGTCACTTTGGGGATTCAAATGCACATTGCAGCAGTGGAGAATGTAGTGGGTTTTGTGGTGTTGAATATGCTTTTCTTCTAGAGATGGTGTTTACTTTGGAGATAGAGAGCAGGCACAATATAGCACAGTTATTGTATAAAATTCCTGCACATCTGAAAATCATATTGATAACGCTAGTGGGTATAAAAGCATTAAATGTACCCCCAGCTCTGATGTACACAGACAGGCCTGTTCTATCTTGCAGGCTTCTCTACAGTAGGTTGCTGTGCACATGGAGAGTAGTTTGCTCCACACTTTCCTCCCAGGATCACTGCTGAAATAGAAGGGCAGGATATTTGCAGCTGACAAATGCTTTTAGTGGCATCTTCAATTAAGTCAGTAGATCTTTCCTAATTCCATTTCCTGCTGCACTAAAAACTCCCTACCAGTAGATGATGATGCTTTTCAAACCATGAAACAGTCTTAAAAATTTAATCTGGATAATATGTAAACTCACTAACAGAATCAGAGTTCAATAAAATATAGACATGATTTCAGACAAATTAGGCTGTGATACAATTTTGAGGCTAACCTTGAGGGAGCTGTTGTCAGGAACTGTGGTAGAGTGGTTGAAATATTAGATCAGCAATGTTAATCCTTTTTTTTTTTTTTTTAATACATCTTGGGAAATAATCTCTAGATTTATTTTGAGCATCTGTATAGATCTGAGCAAGGAAATACTATTGGTTTTGAAGTTTTAAATCACTGGATAAGTCTCAGTGGACTAGTCCTATCATCAGTTGTATTAATAATATAAGTGATTTTAGTACAGAGTATACTGTGTGCAGTTTTGGGCACCTCAATTCAAGAAAGACATTGAGGTGCTGGAGCAGGTGCAGAGACGAGCAGCTAGGCTGGTGAAAGGCCTAGAAGACAAGTCTTATGAGGAGCAGCTGTGGGAACTGGGGCTATTTATTTAGTCTGAAGAAAAGGGGGCTGAGGGGAGATTTCATTGGTTTCTACAACTATCTGAAAGGATGTTGTAAAAAGGTAGGCACTGATCTCTTACAAGTAAATAGTGATAGGACAGAGGGAATGGCCTAAAGCTACACCAGAGAAGGTTTAGGCTGGACATTAGGATTTATGCAAAAGAGGTGATTATGTATTGTCTTCCAAAGCTGAAATACAAGGTGTAGAATCCCAAAGTAAATTAGAGAAATAACTTCCTTATGTGAATTGGTGTGTGTTTGTTGTTTAGCTGCTTTAAAAAGTAATGAAAACATAAAATATGCTGGAAGTGGTGCTTATAAAGCAAGACAGTCTAGGAGAACTGGTCACTACAAACTTACTGTATAGGCACAGATGCATCCATTTATAGGAGCAGCTTCTTTTTTTGCCTCCTTGTTCTTGAACTTCGCTAAGAGCTTTCAATGGCTCTGACATTTTCAGCCAAGGAAGCAATAGTTGTTGCTGAACGGTATTCTACAGGCAATTATCTTATCTGATCGTTGGAGCAACCCCCACTAGAAAGGAACCAATACGATCAAGTTAAATCGTTACAGAAAGGCAAGAGAAACAGAGGGAGAAACAAATACAGGAAAAAGGAGCTCATCTCATTAATGGGTGCTTGTGCTGCAGGGTTCAGAATAGCAGACAATGAAGTGCAATCTAAATAATTTCTGCTTTGCAACTTTCTCTTTTCAAATGTTTTACCATTAAGATAGGCTTATATAAGGCTGCACAAGCCCTCATCCTTTATAATTTTTAAAATCACATCTTTTCTATGCTACACATGCACTGTCTCCATTTATTTAACTGACAGTGCAAACAGGCTCCCATTTGAGGTCACTTTAAGTGTGTCTGTAGTTCACTTTGTTGAGGATAAGTCTCTGAGATGTCTCTTGGGCAGAAAGTGAACTGCCTGTTGAGAAAGCAGCATTGTTCACACAGGTAGCATAAGGAGTCCAGTGGAAAGGCTCTCCATGCCTAAATAGTGCCGTGTTCAAGGTATGTGTAAAAGCTGAATATAAGGTGCTGAAAAGCTGGGGGCCTTGTGGTTGCAACGGCTGGCTACTCCAGCCATTTAGGAATCCTTTTAAATCATTTGGGAATCCTGTGTTCGTGGTTTCATATTGTTGTTCACGTGGTCAGGTTTGATCTTTCTTTTGCTTCGTGCAAGCCTCTCCAGAGGAGGAGCAGCTAACTCATGCACACACTCATGTTCAGACTTTGCTCAGCTGGAGAAGAAAGGTAACTGAGATAAGGTGCCTGGTGTTCACTGGTGTAGGCAGTTGTTGACATCTGTCATAGAAGAGCCAGGCTTTGCTAAATCATTCCAGGCAGAGGGTTTTTAGGGATTCCGTGGACAGGATGACCTAAAACCTGGATGCCTGAGGTATTGGTAGGGGTTTTATTCTGCCATGAATTTTCATTTTAACCCTAGGCAAAGTTACTTACTTCTTATCTCTGCTCCCCATCTGCAGAGTGGGATTGCCAGCATAGAAGCTGACAAGCACAGAAGTTCTGGTGGACACTCAGAGCAGATAATGAAAGGAGGGTGCTTGGTTGCTCATTTAAGTCATTTAGTTTACCCATTGCCACTTAAAATAGCATCACGGTCAGCAGGACACATGCTCTCCTCTGCTGTGGCCCACATAACATATGTTGATCTGCAAGCTGTGGGCTCTCTGTCCCTCTTCCCCAGCACAGCCAGCAGACATCACCTTCTTGCGTGCTGTTGCAGTCTGCTCCTCAGCTTCAAACGGTGCAGGTGTGTGGTGACGTGGAGGGGATGATGGGGTCAGGAGCTTCTGAAGCACACAGCTTCAGAGAGTTTCAACTTACAGAATAAATTAATATACATTGGGTAGATCTGTGGCTGTAAATGAAACCTTGGGACACTTTTACAGCTGTGACTAATCCTGCGCATGCTGTGACTCAGCTAGTGAAGCATTTATCAGGAAAGGTCCCAGAGCACTCAGTTATAAACTAATAAATAAACCATTTTGTTTTCTGTAACAAACAGAATGATTGAATCCAAGTTCATTGCCTGTTTCTCACCTCTTCAAAAACGTTTATAGCTGCTCAACAGAGGGAACGTCATTTATAGTAAACATACTCCTTGCCCTGAGTTTACTTGCGTTTGCCTCCTGATTCTCACTCTGAGTTCAAAATCTTAAAACTTTGAAACAGATTGACTCAAAATTATTTTGTAAAAATGTGCCTTTGATCTCCTTTGTGGTTTATGAGCTGCATGATGATGAAACCAGATGTCGTTCTTCAAGTTTGTCTCATCAGTAAGCTGTGAGTGTTGGCTGAGGGTAGTTATAAAAGACTGTAAGACACATAGGGTTGTTTTTTTATGGACTTGGTAAGATAAGTTAAAATAAGTACATTATTCATAGTTTGGTTACCCCATAATAAAAATACCTGCCAAGTTCTAGGCTGAATCCAAACTTGACATCTGACTTATCCTAAACATGAACCACAGCATGCAGATCCTATTGCAAATGTCTGCAAGGCTGTTAGGTTAATTATGCTTTTCCATATTATTTCAGGTGTTTAATTGGTCTTTGGAAAGAACATCTACAAGAAAAAAAATAGTAAAAAATGTTAAAAACCCCCTTGGTTTCAAGGTGTTCTTATTGGGTTTTTTGGCTGGGTCAAGCACTAAAATAACAAGTGCAAACTATCTTTCTCCCTCCTTCCAGCTCAAGTTGTGGTATTTACTGCACAGCAGTACTTACAGCTGCATCTTGTACTCTGGGGTTGTTTTGTGGTTTATAAACTGCACCTGTCCCAAGATCTTTGTGCACAAAAATGTAACATAATCTGTTCCAGGTGAACATACTGGGAGCACTTCTGTCGATGCAGAGGCTCTGATCTAAGTGAGGTTGCTTTTTTACAACTCTTAAATCACTAAAATGTGGGATTGTTACGTCTCATATCAACTGATACTGGTAAACTAGTTTGGTATTTTTATATCCTGCTTGACATTCATCCTTTCATGACAAACTTTTCTTCTTTAAATTCTATAAATGTCTTCAGAAATTGAGCATGTCCAATTAACTGTATGCTTTAGCCTATATGTTTTGTTCTCTCTCCTGTGGCTGGCTTTAAGGAGTCTGTTTAAGAGAATTTTTAAACCAAATATGGCCCAAATATCCCATTTTCTCAGTGTTTTAAATTGGGAGTAGACAGACATCAGCTCAGTCTGAAGATTATGTTTGGCTGCTTTCACAATTTCCAGCCTGGAATCAGCCTAGTTCTGTCTAGAAAAACTACTCAAGTTCTTAGCTGAGATGATGCAGACTTGCTCTTGGTGTAGATTTGGGTTGTCAGTTAAGTGCTCACATGCTTGGTGTGAGAACGCACTGGCAAATTAGAAATACACCTGCAAATACCCTTTAAAGATGCTGAAACATCACACTGCGTGACGTTGACACATTCAGTCAATTTAACATGTTTCAAAGCCAACAAAATGTAATTGCAGGTTGTTTCTTCTTTTTGAGGTGTTCTTGCCAAGGAACCCAGCTGGTTGGGTCTTGGAAGACACCACTTTGACACTGCAGGGCCTAACTAGAGTCTGCCAGCCCTGCAGACACCTTGCTTTTCCGTTACTCTCCCCCCACCCCTCAACAGCAGCGGCTGTATTCACAGCTACCTGCTTCTCAGCTATGTTTTGTTACAAGATAGGTAAGCTGGCAGATCTGGCTCAAAGTAAAATGCCTTTGCATATTTAAGAAATTAGTGGATACTTGAAAATTAACTGTTTGACTAGCATGAGACAAAAAAATGCCTTTTTTTTTTTTTTTTTTTTTTGCTTTAGAACCCCATATAATTCTTTCTGTTTGCTTTTTTAATAGTATGTCATATGTGAATGGCATCAGCGAAATACCAAGCAGGCATTTGAGTTATTTGTGTCGTCATTCTCTATGGAATAAATGGAAGGGGCTTGAGTGAGAGCATGCAAGGCTGTCTTCATACAGCAGCCTGTCACTTTGCAAAGCAGCTGTGAATTTAATGGGAGTATAAATGAAAAGAGGCTGATAATTAGCCTGCTGGGTGTTTTAGAATTATTATTGTTAATTTGTAAAAATCAATTAGGTAATCAAGACGGTGCTGTTGAAAAGCACATATTTTTGTTTCTTAATATCCTAAGCAGGCTTCCAGCTGGATGACATGGTAACTTACAGCTCCTGGTAGGAATCCGATCTCAGAAGGGACTCAGGGATCCCACTGAGCTGAAAGGAAAGGGCCTGTGATAGGCACAATGGTATAGTGAATCATGATGTTTATTTGTAGGAAAGGGGCTGTAAAGCTTAATTAAAGCTTCTTTTTTTGTCTAGATGTGGATTTCTGCCAGCTACAGAACATCTAGTGATTTAAGCTATCTTAGATTTGGGGAAAAAAACTCAGTCCTTTTTAAGAAGACTCATGCTAGCTAAAGATGAGAGTTTCAGAAAGAGTGGGGCTTCAGACAAGTAGGAAGAGGAACCAACAGAAGAACTTTGTGCCTAGAAGAGCTTCTTGCACTGGGGCCTTTGAAACTTCTGTTTCTGATCTACCTCTCTCATGGTTTATGTATGTTTATCTCTCATGTATTATTATTTTAGAATTATTTCCAAAGCATACAAGTGTATGAAAGGGAACAGGTAAGGAATACAACTGCTCCTCCATTTCTGGAGGAATAATTTCTGATTCATATGCCTGCATCAAATCACGTGACTTGCACATCTACGTGTTAGTCATTAAAGTGAGGGCTCATGAAAACATGGGCTCCTTCAGCTCCAAAGCCACCTCTTTTTAGTCAGGGAGTTGAACCTTCTCCTGCAAACGCCATGCTGAATTTTCCCTTTGCTCCCCCCAAATCCAATCATGCAATAATTACATGATTTATTACTCTTTTATTACTGATGTGATTTATATACCTTTTGTAGTGGGCATGAGAGCAGCTGTGAAACGTGATTTCTGTGGTGATCCAGTCTTACTTGTGCTTGAAGACAGGCTGTTGCATGGTGCTAGTTTGTCTCTGCCTTCTCCATCCATCCAGGTAGCCCCTACTGCCTTTTCCCAGCTGCTCCCCAGACTGCACAACAGCATTCCAGATCATGCTCTGCTTCCCATAACCTCCCTCCAAATCCCTTACCCTTTTCTATAGTGTTTGCAATTAAATGCTAACAATGAGTTGCATGGGAAAATAGTTCTGCGTTACAGCTGCGTGTTGTGCCAGGTCAGCAGTTTTGTGTGTGGCTGCTGGCATATCCTTCCTGTGCCAGCACAACAGTCAGTTATTGTCTCTTTTTCTAAGCTGAAATACAGAGGTGGGTAAGCACACATACCCCTGGTGGTTTTTTATTAGGGGAGGGAGACAGCAGATGGCTGCAGCAAAATTGAAATTGTTGAAGTGGAACAGGAGCCTTAATGGTAAGAAAGAGTCTCCTGCCTCTCACACTGTGCTTTGGAGGAGCAAGCCCTTGCTACCTTTGGTGTTTGTTTTGCTGTTTGGGATGCAGCAATAGCATCGTGAAGTGCCATACCAGGAACACTGCTTCTACAGCATTGTCTGAGTTGGAGAGTATGTAAAAATGGAGATTAATTCTTTGAGATTTGCCCTGCTTCAGTTGTGAATATAGCCCGTGTGTACAGGCTTCTCTTTAATGACAGAGCCAACTTGGCATGTGAATGTGGCACTGAGTGATAACTCTATACCAAGCACTGTCCAAATGGTGATCTTTTGTAAAGCTTTGCTCTTGTTCCTCTCAAACCTAATTATAAAGATTTTTTGTATCATCACATGATCAGGTGTGAGAGCAAGTGCTGACTGACAGGAAGGTGAGGAGCAGAAGAAGGGGGGAAGCTCCACAAGTGAAGGGGAAGGAGACTGATTCTTGCTGCTTTTCTCAGGTATCTGCTGGTAGTCACTGTCAAAAGTAGGATTCTGGTGTAGTTGATCTTGGTCTGTTGTGGCTGAAGCAGAGGTGCTGGCAAAAAGAGAGGCATCATCTCACAAGTGGGAGAAAGGGAGAGTGGTGCAGTGGCAGGGTGCTGTGGATGGGCGAAATGTAGATCACGGTGAGAAGTGGGAGGAAAGAAGCTGGGAGAGTCATTAATGAAGTGAGTAATACAGAGGTTAGAAGAAGACTGAAGGGGTAGTGAAGCCAAGGAAGTCATAAATCTATCTAAAGCTAGTTCTGCCAGCAGCCTGTTATGGCAGGGTAGTACCAGTACATCCATTTGGAGCTGAATATTGCCTCAGTCATTGTTTTTGTATCCCTCTTTCTAGTCTAATACTGCAAATTATGCAAATGTGCCAGGTGCATGCTGGGTGCAGGATGCTCTGCAGAATCTGTTATGAGCATGCAAGGCTAATAGGCAGCTGTAATCTAAAGCACAGCTCTTCCCTGTGACTCAGAGTCCTGGCTGCTATGGTAAAATCCAGTAGAGCCTGGGACCTACCAAACTGTTTCATTTTCTGATACTTGCCTAATAGCTAAAGTAATCTAGCAGGTTCTTCACACTCCAGAATCAATATGGAAATATGCCCAGCTGAAGAGCCAGAACTTTGTTTTCCTTTAATCATCTTCCAGATCTCATGCTGCCTGGCTTGATGTGGCAGGGAAGAGTGCTAGTGCTGGTGCAAGGATGGTGATTCTGGAAGATAAAACCTTAGCTGTGCCATGGATTCTCTTTGGCAAGTCATGACAGCTTGTGCAACTAGTTGTACAATGGATTGTGCTTTACTGTAGTGATTTCCTTTCCACCAGTGGTTATTATCCTCAAGAGCATAACAAAACCATAACACTTCAGATGTTACTTGCTGGTGGTGTGACAGATGCTGTTACTGTTGGGGTAATCAGCATGACATATAGGGGTGGTGCTAGCTCACTAAAATTAGAAAGAACTGAAGGCTCAGCCTAAAGTACAAATGTTGCTATTATGTGACTGCTTGTTTTGGGCTTTTAGCTAACAGTTGTCCCATCAGAGTAAGGATAATGCACAGCAGTGATTTTAGTGAACTTTCCACGCAGGTGACTCATGTGTTGTTCTATTTGCTTTTTTTCTCAATTTAATTTATTGTAAAAGACCAGCTGCTATCCCGAAACATGTCAGGGAAAGAAATATGAAAGAGCAATGATACAAAAATCTTCCTTTTGGATTGTTTCCGAATGCTCACTCAGATGAGTATTCCTGCTGCTTTGGTTTAAAGAGTTGACTTTACCTCCAAACTGATTCATTCTCACCTATGATGAGAGGCATTCAGCTCCTCCATTTTTTTCTGCTTCCCTGTTCTCAGTGAGTAACTCCAGTGTTTCTTTGGTTAATTAAAGTTTACTGCAGGAGGAGCAGGAGTGGGTTGAAAGCACTGATGAAGAGATGACTAACAAAGTAATCGGCATGTGATTAAAGTGTGGGCTGCCAGGCACCGATTAGCCCTCCCTGGACTGTGCTTTTATTTTGGATCCATATTTTGAAATAATTCTGTGTAATAATAGATAAAATTTCTATCCCTTGTAGCTTATCACATTAGAGCAAACTAGACAAAATGACTCTATTTCAAAAGGCTCTGATTCAGCTCAGGCTGCAGCCACTCATTACAAATGTGAAGTTAGGTGACTCTTTTGTTTCTTTCAAAATCTTACCCTGTGGGAAATATAAGGGGGAGAGAGTTGGTCAGAGTAGAAAATTAAGATGGCATTATAAAGCCTCATGAGATGCATCGGTGACGATCACATTCAAAAATTCCATGTGAACCAGCAGCCACTGAAGAGCGAGGAGGATATGGAGGTTTGAGTTGTTTGTAAATCACAAAGGAAAATAAAAACTTTTCCCAGAGGGAGGGCTGCCGCATATGCTTGCACAGAAAGTTGTTTGTTCACTCCCTGCAGTGGTTTTGTAGGGTTTTTTTTTTCCTTTTTAAATGAGAAATCTTTTTGGGTTACTTACATTTACCTGATGTAAGAGGCCAGAAAGAGCTGCTTTAAACACACTGTGTTGACTCTTCCTCTTGCTACTCATATCCTTTTCCCCCTATATAATTCTAATATCCCATGAGTCTAATCCTGAGGCATTAGTTTAACTGCTGTGCAGTTAACAAAACAGTGATTTGAGGGAAGCACTGACATACAGAGAGAATAGTGAGATGTCTGCTCCCCCCAGATTCTTCCGTCTGCTGTTGTGGCCACAGTGATGACAGCATTTGGAAACAAGAGTGAGCATACAAGCTGAAGGTAATTGAGGACAAAGCAGGGAAGGGAAGTAGAAGTCCTATGAAGAGGTGATGTCCATGGCACACCAATGACACAGAGGCTTCTGCAGTGGTAACTGCCCTGAAGTGCTGTGCTGGGCTACTCATCCCACAGGAGAGCACACAGAACATCACCTAAGTTGCCTGAGCAGTGGCTGCTGGCAGCGCTTTTCACGAAATACAGAAGCAGTGGTCAAGAAAGGAAACTTAAATCACTGGATAAGATATTAATGGATGATTTGTGGAATCTTAGGGTAAGGGAATAGAAACGAGGAAGAAGGAGTAAAAAGAAAAAAGGACCCCCAGGTTCCTGGGGAGTTCCATGGAGTTTTACTATGTTGTTTTACTATGAACATAACTTGCGGTGCTCCAGGACAGCCTGTTCTAAGAGCTTTATGTCAGGTGCAAAGTTGCCCCTTCCAGTTTCTGGGAATGCAGGGGAACCGTCAGGAGACTGTCAGTGCACTATGATCATACTCAACAGCAGTAAAACAACTTTAACTCTTATCAAGGAATGAATAGCACTTCTGAATAACTCATTTGTAATTACTGATTAAGACAGCTGTGACAATCTGCATTCCTTTGTCGAGTGATTGTGTATCAAACTAGTCTTACTGAATTGGTATTTTTTTCCTCTTCTTGCAGGGTAGAATTGGTTTACCTGTTTGATTTAAAAAATGTGGGTTTTTTTAAAGTTCATTTGTCATCTACTTAAAGCTGTCAATTGAATATTTGTTTTAGAAGAACTTACAAGTTAAAATAGTATCTTAATCAAGTTTCTTGGCACAGCACTTAATGATGCTCTCTTTGAAGCCGAAACAAAAAACCCCAGGGATGTATTCTTTATAATGTAAAGTGAGGAACATATTAGATGTTTCATACCATAACAAAGCATGGGCAAACTTGCATGTTAGCTAAACAATGCTATTTGCTAAGTTAGTTGTTGTATCTATGCAGAAAAACAAAGTAGGTCGCAAAACTATGAGGTCTGCAAAAGTCATTCTTGAGATAGAAATGATCCTTCAGGTACACCAGGCAGTTGACAACAATTTTACAAATGTCCTGTTTGATTCAGTGTGAAGCCCTTGAAATTGGTGCAACTGCAACCTGAGCCTCCCCCTTCCGTTGCAATTCTTGTTTATCTTAAATATGGGACTTAAGGGAAATTCCTAGAAAAAGCAGATAAGCACTGTGATGTTCTTCTCTTAGAATCACAGATTTATTTGGTTTGTAAGGGACCTTTAAAGGTCATCTAGTGTGAACCTGATATCTTCATCTTGATAGACAGTGGAGCCTGAATGTGGGTAACAGACTAGGGTGGGGTGGGAGTTGTGTTTGGACTGGCTCCATCTTCCTCTGTTCTTGTCAAGGTGTAGTGAGAGAGTAGCCCTAGGTTTTTGAGACTTAGAGGTAACTCCAGGGGCAACATCATGTTGTGGGGCTGTTTGTAGGTCTGAACCCAGCAGTGAAAAAGTCTGTCTAAATGCCTGTGAAATCAGTTAGACTGCCTGAATTTGTTGGTGGGCTGTTTGGATTTTTTCCCTAAACTGATTTCAAGACTATTAGTGGCACTCTGATTTTGATCTGGGAGCCAGATGAGTGTTAAAGATGGTGTGGGAGGAGATACTGCCTAAGGCAGAATTTGAATTGCAGCTTTCACTGTTTTGAAAATTAGCTTTAAAAAAATCCAAAAATAAACAAAAATCCCCACCAAACAACTTCTTTGAAACAGATAATTTGGCTGTGGTTTTACTTCCTACAGCAATGTTGCTGAAGTCATGTTTAACACTTTCATGCCAGGTTCCCCATGATGCTAGCACAGCAAAAAGTACCTTGTTTTTTGCATCTGGATCAGTTATCTGGCCTGGTTGTCAGTGTGGGTGTCTAAGCAGCCATGACAGCTCTGATGGGAACAATGTGGGATGTGGACTGCTACTAAGGAAATTCTTGAGGAACCACATTGACAGTAACTTGAACACGTAACTCACTACTGTAATGTTCCTGGGTATGGCCATTCTGATGAGTGACTAATTTGCCTTCTTGGAACAAGGAAGAGAAGCAGTTCCTAGCATGTGGTTATTAGGTGGCAGCTCAAGATAGGTCATGTGCGTTCCTTCTCTAGGTTTTTGTATCATAGAATCATAGGGGTTGGAAGGGACCTCGAAAGATCATCTAGTCCAACCCCCCTAGAGTACATCACACAGGAATGTGTCCAGGTGGGTCTTGAATGTCTCCAGTGAAGAAGACTCCACAACCTCTCTGGGCAGCCTGTTCCAGTGCTCTGTCACTCTCACAGTAAAAAAAAAATTTCTGATATTCACCTTAAACCTCCTATGCTCCAATTTGTATCCATTATTCCTTGTCCTATCACTGGTCATCACTGAAAAAAGCTTAACTCCATCTTCTTGACACTCACCCTTTACGTATTTGTAAACATTGATGAGGTCACCCCTCAGTCTCCTTTTCTCCAAACTAAAGAGACCCAGCTCCCTCAGCCTTTCCTCATAAGGGAGATGTTCCACTCCCTTAATCATCTTAATCATCTTTGTGGCTCTGCGTATGGCATCAGGGCACCAAGCAAAACTTGTATAGCAGTCACTGACCTACAGACAAAACTGCCTTTCTTTGTATTTGACCTGCCAGAAGATTCCTGTAGTCTCTGGAAATTGCAAGATGACTGGGGGCTTAGCAGGTAGCTAGGTTCAGTTTTATTTGTTAGTTTCCCAGCTTAATGCTCAGTTGTAATATTTTTTATTTCTTCAATCCTGGCTCTGAAATGAATGCTGCTTTACTTAATGGCAATGAACATGAAACCATCTATTTGTCTCAAAGGCTTCAATTTTGGTTGTCATTGTGAATGTTGTTGTATATACAGGAAACCTGTTGGTGTCTGCATGTTACATTATACTGTAGTAGAATTCCACTGAGACACAACTGGAGGTATCACCAATGATATCACCAAGGGAGACAATGAAACTGCTCATAACAAATTAAAAGAAATGAAAGTTGTTTTCAAGCTTCCCCTTCACTTGTCCTGGGTGAGGGGAGGAGGGAGGAAGGACCCGCTTTTTGCAGATGGTAGAATGATTCACCAGTTAATGGGATCTTAATGCCTGGCAAGCAAAGATGTCATTAGCTGTGCTGAAGCTCTGTGTGATACGCACATTTGGTCCAGCATATATCACACTTCTGTGCACTCGTTCAGCCTGCTGCTTGCTCCCCGAGTTCCTCTCTTACTCCCCTGCAAGCACGTCAGATGCTGCTTTTGATAGGCTGTGATTTATGGGGAAGTGACTTCCTAATGGAAGAGTGCTCTCATCTGCTAAAATGACAAAGAGCTGCTCTTTGCTTATTAATAGTGGCTTAAGAGACAAACTGCTGGTTAATCAGTGGTGAGATACGCAATCGGGTTCCATTTTTTCACGTAAATCCTGTTAACGATAACATGAGGTATCATTGTGGCAACTACTGTGGTCAGAACTTTTTGAAGTGAGTTTCAAAATGCCAGTTTTTTTAATACCTTCAGTATTCATTAGCCCTCCACAGCTAACTAGCTTAGGCTTCAAGAGTTCCAGGAATACTTGCGCAATTGGGATTATTTCTTAATCTTTCACATTAAATTTAATGTGCAGTGGTTGGGCATCACAGCACTTGAGCAGTGGCTTTTCCCATGACCACAGTTCATGGGATAGGTTTCTTTACTTGTGGGAAGTTTCACAAAGGAGTAACAAAGGTTTTAAACTTTAAATGAACCAAGCTGTCACAGAAGATAACATTTGGTTTTAGGTTGCAGGTTGGTTATTGTCCAAGAGGAGAATTTTGTTTCTATGTTATAGTTCGACTACATCATTTATAAGCTGTTGGCATTCATAAGAGAAGCAATATGTTTAAAAAAGTAAAAAGAAAGGAAGATTCTGATTCTGCTTTTAATGGGGAAAGGCTTAAGTTCAGCTGGAGAACTCAGTATGTCTGCGTCAGTCATCTGAGTGACTCAGTGCTGTGATGCTAACGTAGGTCTGACTCTGGATTGGAAGCCTAAATTTATATAACAGAAAAAAAGCTCAGCATAGTTTAGGTTGAGAGAAATGAGTAATTTTTGTTTTCTTATGCATAGACAAATTTAAAAGCTTTGCTCCTTCTCCATTATATTTCCCTCCTCTTCCCCTGCTCTTGCATATTTGTTCTCACATGCTATCTCAGAAATAAATGTTCCTCTCTTTTTCATAGTAGAAAGTTTGTGTTTTTACTGAAAATGAGGATTTATCTGCACAATATCTTATTAGAATTTAATTTTCAATATTTAATTATTTAATATTTTGGAGAAATGTAACCTCCTTCATTTTATTTTACTTAAAAAGCAAACCTTTGATGAAGGTAAGTCAGATGTCCTGCCTTTATTCTGGATCAAGTTTGATCACCAAATTGCTAAAAGACTACTACTGTCTTTAAGTCTCATTTATGTCCAGCTAAATAAACTTCTAGTGGTAGATAGAGCCTTCCTTTCTTCTGCATTGTTTTAAAAGATAAGGGCAAGGATGTGATTAATTATCTTCATTGTGGAATTATACCGAGCTAAGATTTGCTTTATTTGGCCTGCTTACCCACTTGCTGTGGGCATGATATCAAGGAAGCCAGTGTGATTCATAATGAAGGAGAAGATAAAGTGGTAGAAATTATAACAGGTGTCAAACAATACCCATTTGTAAAGTGCCACTGTCATATCTCAAAGGGTTTTATAGTTGCTGTTTGACTTCCAGCTGTCTGCTCCTAGTGATTATGTATCCAATAGGGGAAATTTGCTGACAAGGTTTCCCTGTAGTGAACTCTGAGATTTGGATGTGCTGCTGTAATTTATTTGCCTTTATGCAGTTGGTGTACAGCAGGCAATATTATGCTGGCAATGGACATGCTTTTTTTGCAAGAGACTAAAGAAAGTACTTTAAAAAAAACCCACTCAAATCCCTGTTACGTTGCAGCCTGTCATGCTGCCGTGTACTGCCAGTAGCGGCCCGTGAAAATGTCTCCACCCAGATGCCCCAGACGTCCACAGTTGCCAGCTGTCTAGCACAGATAAGGCTAGAATGAGATTTTGCTCATGCTATCCTTCAATAGTCTGGGGAAAATACTTCTTTCATTCTGTTCTGGAGAATGTCTACTGAAAAGAGGAAGGAAGGGAAATCTTTGGGTTAAACTAAAAATGGTCTAGTAGATTATCTTCCAGGAAAGCACCTCTATGCCATCCAGGCAAATAAGGCTGACAGTGATAATATGGTATAATTGATAACACAGCATACTTGACCTAGTGGGCTTAATAGGGGAGTACCTTATCAGGGAATAACACTACAGTATTTCCCTTGTATTTATTTTCCCACATTGTACTAACAAGATTACAAAAATAACTTACCAGCAAATAAGTTACTTTGTACAACACTACTCTTCAGTACTTTGTGACAAGAAAAAGCTTTTTACAAAGACCATTGAATTCTTGCAAGACTTCAGAGATATAACATCACTTTAAGTACATTTTAATAGACCCAAGCAGGGAGTAACGGGTTTGAGGTAGCTGGAAGTGGAAAGAGGGGGTCTAGATCTTGGCTGTCTCTGGGAACAAGCTGCCTGTACCAGCAGTACGTTTGGAATGTGCCTGGAACTGTCTTGGCTTGCCAGCACAAGCTTTCTCTTGACTTGCTTTATTCTTTGACAACAAGTGAAAGGGACCAGAAATACAAATGCTGGCTTAGGAAAATGTAGAGTAGTTAGTACATGCCCAGAGGAGCTGTCAGCCCAGGGTACCAGCTTGGAGGCCCTAGCCAGAGATATCAGAAGTGTTGGCCTGAAGTCAGACATCAGTTCTTTTCCTGTCCTGGTAACTGTCTGGTAACTTTTCAGACCAGCTGTACAGAGCTGAGCACAAGCTGTGGCCAGATCTTTCTGCAATAGATCATCATCTGATTTCTTTGTTCCTAACGTTCTCAGTTACCTTTCTAAACTGTGTGATTTGAGGTGGGGTTGGGGGAAAAACATTAGTTTGCTGCAGTACAACATAATATGTGTGTTGTTATATGCAATAAAAAAAACCCAACCAAAGACAAATCAACTCACCCAACATTGGAATGTGAGCACTTCTATTACAGAGGAGCAGACACCTCAGGAGCTGGTTATGTGTAATGCACCAGTCATAAAGCAGTGGGAGTATGTTAAAAATCAAGGAATGGAGTGGAAGGGGGAGCTGGGAGGTAGTCTTGGAAATGGGTAATCCTCTCCCACTCAGCAAACTAGCTGCATTATCTGAATTAGTACAAAAATACCCACCCACCCCAAGGAATGCACGAAGTTGCTCACTCTGTGCCAGATACCTCTGATTGAGAGTAATTACTTGCTTCTGATGGAAACTAGAGTGGATCTCTACAGAGTGCTTGAGTAGGAGGTGAAAAATCAGCAGCTAATGTAATGGCTTTTGTTTTTGTTTTATTTATTCCCAAATTGTTTTTCAAGACCAAACAGTGGCCTGCCAGGGAAGGTGTCTCTGCTTGGGATTCATTATGGTTATCATCAGTAACAACATGCCTCTGGCTAATTGCACTTGGTTTGTGAATGACAGCCTTTGATTGGACAGTATTGCTTTCCCCTCCTGGGGAAGGGGATACTTTTCAGGTCCCAGATTAAGTCCCTGCAGATGATAATTTCATGGTATGTTATGGCAGCACATGCTTGAACTAAAGACTGCCACTGCTTCACTCTCTTAATCTAGCTTTTTCACACATCTGGTGGAAATGGGACACAGGCCTTAGATCTTGCATCTGAATATCTGCCAGTTTATAGCAGCATGAAGATCTGAATTTGCCACTTCAAGCTCATCTCTAGTAGGACCTGAGTATAGGGTTCAGTGACTTGATATCAAGCTGCCCAGTTGGATGCAGAGACAGTGATGGCAAATGAAGAGTTGGGAGCTTCACAACGAGGCCTTTCAAAGTGCACCTTCTCTGAACAGTGTAAGGGCTTTAGGTACAATTTCAAGAAATGGAGCCTATACTACCTTTGAGACAGTGTGTGGAGCATCATTCAGAGACCCATCTGCACATTCATGAGTAGCTTTTGGTTCCCCGGTCTTAGCTGGGGCCAGTGCTTTGGAAAATGACTTGAGGCATGTGAAATTCCTGTGGTGTTTGTACTATTTGAACTGAGCTGCTTAAGGAAAGTACACAGCACTTGAGCATTTCTCATAGCATTTTGCACTACTGCTAATGTGGAACAATGATGCAGATAGCCTGTCATCTGTATTACTCTAACTATGAAAGTCTTGGCTGTGCAGAATGGTGGGGCTCTCCTGACCCATTGCAACACTTGACATGAAAGCATTTTTTATGAATCTGGTTGGAAATGCATCCGCTCTTGTTCCGATCTGAAATTCTTGCTTCCCTTTGCTTAGAGGAGACCTAACACTGCTTAAATAACTAAGCAAATGACAAATCTCTAAAGAAGCAAGAAAATACTGCTTGTTAGAAACAATCCTAAAATTTCTGCCTGAAATCACAGCCCCTTTTTAGTAAGGTTCACAACAGTTGTCAGTGTTGTAATGGTCAAAAGCAGTGGCTGGATTGTTCCTGCACTCCTCAAATGAAGCGGAGCGAGATTTGAACAATTATCAGAAGTATTAGCAAGATACATCTCACAAAACAGTTTTCTTGAACTGCTATGGAGAAATGCCTCAACTTTGGCATTTAGGAAAGGGTGGATTTCTCCAATAGAGTGGGGGCCGTGCCCTGAGGTCAACTGGGACTCTTCAGTGGCTCAATCACTCCTAAACTTCCTCTTCTGGGTATCTCATTTGTTAGAGACAGACCAGCTGTTCTGAGAAGTCAAAGGAGAGTAAAATCTTTCTTCCTGGAGGGTATATGAGTTAGGGAGAGGCAAGAGAGAAAGGAAGGCAGGGAAGACAACTGGTCTCTTCATTGCTTTTCTTTATTTCTGTTTTAAATAGGGCTATAAATGTCACTTCCCTCCTAATGTAACAAGCAGTTGAAGCACTTCTGTTACCGGAAAGGTTTGTATGGTTCTAGCAGCTGTGTAAGTTTTCTTTGTGCTGTTCTCCGTCTCTCTTCTTGAGGGAAGCATCCAAGGGCAGGATAGGTAGATTTGCATATCCTTTCCCTATTAGAAAGCTTGCTTTTGAATGTCTTCTGGTTTTGTTTTTTGTTTGTTTTGGTTCTTACAAAGACCATCTAAACTGATGTGGCCTTCATCCAGCCTCTAGGGGCAGGGATCTGCCTTACACAGTTTTTATTTTCCTTCTCCCTCTCCAGCTCTCATCTCCTCAGCTGGCAGTCTTAGGACAGAAAATGATTGAATGAATGGGTGCATTCTTTCCTGCTTTTCCTAGAAGGTTCTTCAGGTTGATGTATATTGTGTAGGAGGAAAACTGGCTTTGTGTTTGCCCTTAGACCGCTTTGTAAGTAAAACAGGGAATTCGGCTCCTAGAGATGTCAGTCAGTTTGGTTCCTTTTGCTTCCACACAATTCATTTAGCTTTCATTACAGAAATATTTAAGAATCTTTAATTAAATTTTTCTTGTGTAGCATGATGTACTCTGGTGAGCAGAGCTCTGAATGCAGCTGTTGAAACTGCTGAGGCAAATGATACTACACATGTCTAGAAAAGCATTTGCAAAATGCTTGGTGAAACTATGAACTTTTCTTCCCACGCACACCTACGTCTGATGCATCATGCAGCATCTTCCTAATGAACTCTGGTGGTCTAGAGCAGAGCTGTCTCTTCAGAGGTGTGCTACAGAACCAGAGGCAGAGAAAGGCGAGTTTTCTGGCTCTGCCAGTTGCTGGCTCATTTTAAAGAATTATCTACCTCAATACATTTGTTGTAGGAGAATCTCTGGCTTCCTTTCAACTTCAGCAAGACAGATAGCATAACCTATCACCAGCTCACATACTCTTGTAGACACAATATAAATAGGTGAGAGACAGGAAACTGAAATGCTGCTGCAGGCAGCGTAGGTTAACAATACAGCTGAAACAGTTTATGCTTCACAGCCTCTTGCTTCCCACATGTGTAATGAACGTTGTTGGATATAGATAGTGATAGATTTTTTTTATGCCGGGCAGGTATCTTCATTTGACAATCTTTTCACTTGAGTGAGATATTTTTTGACATAAAATTCTTCATGAGGGCCAAACAAAAACTTTAGGATTGATTGTAGCAAGAACAGTGTGATCCACATGGTATCCCACTGAGCACACTGACCTTACCTGTGCAACAGCACACCTGAGGATGAGATCTGGCATAAATGTTACGGCTTAAGCTCAAATGCAGTGATTATTGAACCTTGAAGACACACAGATGTTTTGCACATAGACATTTTGTCTTATGTTAATGCTCTGGTATCTGAGCATGCTTACACATGCTGATGAATGGAATTCCTCCACAGCCTCCCTTTTAACAGAGGAATGATTTATAGGTTTTAGGCACCCACAGTCACGGAGGAAACCAGGAACAGAATCTGACTCTCAGTTGACTTAACCATGGAACCATCCTTCCTCCCACATGCTGAGTGGGTTCAGATAAATGCAGAGGGGTTGAGCTGGCTGTTTCTCCAGAAGGTGTTTCATTTCTAGTCACAAGGTCAGAGATGAGGAAAAGAAGTTAAAAAATATAACTGAAATCTACCAAGCTGAAAATTATAAAGACAGTTTTTCAAGGCTGTTTTACTCTCTTGCTGACCTGAATTTCCTCTGGGTCAATTAATCTTCCTTGTAAACGGGACAATTCCAGGTTTTTAATAGAAATTGTGTTTACATCTCATCTATGTATAAACTGCTGTTGCTTGAATAGTTAGAGAGGTGAACTCCTGTTTGTTTCTAATACAAGTGTCAGAATTTAGTATATTTCCCCCAGGACTGTTTTCTGCCTATAAGATGCTACTTTTCTGTCCTGCAAGGCTACTTTTATACTCATACTTTTTGCAGTTCGTTATAGCCATGTGCCTACAAAAATACTATTTTATGTGTACATCTGGTATCTGAAGTTAACTGATAGTTACGCATGTTTTCAAGGACAATTATGTTTTCCAGTTTTCTCTGCTTGATCAACAGCTTTGTAAGAAGAAATAGGCTACTTGGGTGAGGTTAGAGCAGTTGAATAACACTTGCTATATCCTATTAATCTACATAATTTCATCAATCCTTTGTATTCTTCCTCATGATGAAAAGAGAGAATTTGCTAACAGCAGTAATCTGTTAATAGGACTTGGACTATGGCCTATTTTATAAGATCTTGGAGCTCTTTCAGTCAGTTTCTTCCCTTTCATGGTTGTTTGCTGAAGACAGTAGAGAGGGTCTTAGGCTTTCATATCTCTGCAGAGAGGAAGGTGCCATTGCAGGGGATCTGACATTGATCATTAATGAACATACATGACGTAAATTGTCTTGGCCACTTTGAAGCTGATTTCTTTTGACTCCATCAAGTGAGGGTTTTGCAGAGAGATGGATTTCAAAGAGGATATCCATATCCATTCCTTCAAATGTAAGGTTGTTGTTCCAGGGAACAATAACTTAGTAGACCAGAACACATTTTGTACTCAAGTTATCTCTGCCCAGAAAATCAGGGAGAATTTACAGAATTGAATTGAGGATAAAGAGATGCAACTAAGTGAACATTTAGTGAACATTTAACTAACATTTAGTGAAATTCAAGGAGAATTTGGGTTCCAGAGTGACTTCTAATATTTTCAATATTTACTTGGTTGTGATTTCTGATTTTAAAAACTGCTCTTTGTGCAAATAATTTATTTTTTTTTAAACTGAGAATAAATTGGTGGATATTCTGAAGGCATGGAATAAAATGGAAAGGAACAGAGTTCAACTGAACCAGTTGGAAGGTGGCGTAGCACCATGCCTTGGCTTGGCAGACCTGGGTTGCCTTGGGTTTCATTGTGCAAATTTTCCAGTCCTTCAATGTCTGTTTGCAGTGGGGATGATATGACTGCTTCCCATCTCAGTGGTGTTAGTGGTAATGGATACCTTTTGAAGATTATGAGATGACAGAGCTGGACTGGTGTTGCATGAGTTCTCTTACAAGTAGAAATGAGGACACAGTGATAGTGTTGAGTTTTCAGCAGCAGGTTTTTCCTCTTTCCTTACCAGTGTTCCAACTTCAGCACAGAGGTGGAAAAAACTTTCAGAAGTGCCAGCAGAGTTTTAGCAACTGAGCAGCAAGTAGGCAGGCTAATGGAATATCAGCTACATCAACCAAATTCTAAGTGATATAATCAAGGGCACTGCTTCTTATTTTTCTTTTTTTTTTCCCCCAAGGTATATTTTCAATTTTTGCGACCTTCAGTGTAAATTGAAAAGGAGTCTATGCCTTTTTCTCTTTCCTTTTTCCAGTTGTGCAGGAAAACCTGAAAATATTGAGTACCGTGTAGTTCTCCCCTACAGTCAATATCTGGGAGATTTGAGACTTGGTTCTGTACAGGTCACTGGTCTCTAAGCTCCTCTGCCAGTGCCCCCTGTAAAGAGCAAGTTTTTTCTCCCCATGGGGGTCTCTGATTCCAAACGTACCAGAATAACTTTTCCACACTTCTTTCTGAATCTACCTATACCATGTTTTGTGCAAGTCATGGTGGCAGGTGACCAGTGAAAAAGGTTGTTTCTGGCTCTGCAGCAGAGTGCCGGGCACCCCATATCACCAGGCTCTGATAAATGCAAACCAGAGGCCATAACCAGTGGTTGAAAATCTCATGAGGTGAATCAAGCGGCAATCTGAACTTGTGTTACCTGTCTCCTGCTCCTACCTGGGCAATGGATATACTCTAGCCTGTAGAACAGCAAAGGAGTAGACAGAGATGCCAAGGAAAGGGACTACAGGAATTGCTTCTAGAGAGGTGCTCAGGATAGATTTTGCAGAAGGATCATGGCTAGCAGGGCTCTCCCCTGCACAGCTCAACCCACACCAGCTACACACATTTAAGATCCCACGGTACAGTGCTGCAATCATGTATTAATAATTTCCTCATCTGAAGTTCCAGGAAGAGAAAAAAGGCTGTCTTTTCAGTGTAGTTTTTCTTACATCTGTAGCAATGATTACCAAGGTATTTCTACTTCATCTAATGCCTTTGCAAGCTTTCTGATTGTGTCACCAGCATCTTTTTTGTGTTTTAACTGCATATCAAAAATAGCCAAGTTAGGCGTGAATTTGTCACGAAAGCCTCACTGAAATTACTGTAATTTGTTACTGTAAACAGATTATCTGTATGTCTTCAATTACATTTCAGGCAAGTTGTCTCTGAAAATGCAAATATGTGGTTTGGTGCTGCATGGGCTTGCAAGGAGGAGGAAGAGATGCGTAGGAGGGCTTTTTACTACTGTGATTTTGTGCTGCTGATGGTAATTAGCAGAGGAAAGTATAGTTTATTAAAATGCAGGTTGTAGCAAAAAACATTCAGGGACAGTGGCAGGCTGGAGAGAAGCTTACAAAATGCAAAAATCTTTCAAATCTAGCCCGGTTCAAGTCTAGTCCAAGGTGTTTGCTGGGTACTGTTTCATGTTGGATTTCATTTTACAGTAGCAATGTCAGATACTCAAATGCCAGTTTTGGCTTCATGAAGCTGGCCTCCCTTAGATTTCATAGTAATTTTGCAGGTCTTCCATGCAGCTTGGAGGATGCTGCTTGGGATTCTGAAATTCCCCATGGACAACCATGCATATAATTAACTGATGTCCTTAGAGCATGACAGGTCTGCATAGTAAGCTGCCCATCTGTCTTGCCAGAGGTTCTCATGGCTGGAGACTTGCTCCCACCCTCTGACTTTTCCTGCTTTTCCTCAGCAGCTCCTTTCAGGCATTAATTGGACTGGTTGGAAAGGCCACGGTTGTTCTCCTTGGCTTGGATCAAGTCCCCAGGCTCCAATGCCAAGTGCTGTGATCAGGTCAGCAGGTTACTTGCATGACATTTAATTACTTAACAGTCTTGCCTTTGGCAGCTGTGGTCAGTGGTCTGGAGTGACAAAAGCCCTGAGTTTTTTGAAGTAAATAAGGCACAATCTCAGCAGAAGAATAAAACATTACAAGAGGAAAGCTTTACAAGTAGAGAAAGTAAAAAACTTTTGGCTTGTCTATCTCTAGGGCCTCTGGTTCTTCTGTTCCACTTATGTTTCAGTCCCTTCAGCTTCCACACTTTCATCCATTCTAAGTTTTTGTTTCAGATTATTTTCTGCTAGGGATCTTCTCAGGACATAAAAGGTGGGAGCTATTGCCCTTCATTTCTTACTATACCAGTAAAATGTAAGGCCTGTCTTTAGACTGTTTCCCGCTTTAGCCCACTACTTCTGCAAATCCCTCAACCAGGGAGGCAGTCCAATAATAATGGGACAAACAGATGGAGAAACAGCATCCATGATATCTATGGTAGTATATTTCTTCCTTCTTCCTCTTGTCTGGAATCTACCTTATCTGGTTGATGCTGTTGAAGACAGGATGCTAAAGTCAATGAATTTCAGGTCTAGTTCAAACTACAGGAATTTCCCTGTGCATTTCTTCTGTTGTTTTTAGGTTTTGCTTCTTTGTTTTATGGGTTTATTTCACCCATCATATATCAAAAGAAAAGGACATACAATTCAAGGCAGGTTCAGTAATGAAAATACGTCAATATCAAATACAAACAATATTGTAAAGCTCAAACGGAGGCTTCTCCATATGGTATGTTGATATTGCTAGCCAAAAACACAACATGCAACTTCCAGAGCTGGGTTTGGTGAACTTTAAAATCTGTACAAAAATAACTGGCGACAGCTTTCCTCAGCGCAAAATCCTTTCTACTGTCTCCCAGAAAGAGCCGTTCCCCTGCCGGTTTTCATCACCTCCTCCTCCCCGTCTGCTTGTTCTTCCTCCCTCTGTTCTGCTTTTTCCCACATTTGCATGAATATCCTCCATCCTCAGTTCTTCTTGTGACACAGAAGATGCATCAGAGCTCTCTGCCCCTCTTGTTTTCCAGAGACATTACTTCACCAGCTGCTGAGAAAAGCTGTTTCCCTGCGGCTTTACTTCTCCCAAACATGGGTCTGTCCCAAACATGTCTGGGTGTATGAATCGGTCTTGCTGACCAGATTCCAAAAGCTAACTGATGCCCCTGCCATCAAATTTCCAAAATAGTGAGCAGCTTCTCAGACCTGGAGCAGGACAGGAGGTCAAAAACTCCCCTTGTCTCACACCTGCTCTCATGTGGGTTGCAGCCTAGGTGAGAATGAACTGGATGCTGCTAGTCTTCCTCTCCACTGTTGTCTCTAGCCTTGGGATGTTGTCACTGCTGCTGTTCACAAAAAGAACCAAACTCAATAGTAGTGTGCAGCCTTACCAGTGCTGTAGACCACTGAGAAGTTGTGGTGATGCCTTCAGGCTTGCTTTGTAGGTCACCACAATTTTACTTTATTTTTATCAGGAATTCTTCCAATGCTACATGTATGGGTATGATATCTAGGATATCTTTCACAGATATGATATCTGGGAGAACTGTGACAGCCCTCTCCACCAGAAACGCTGGTGGGAGCCAACATGCCTCCATGCTGAGTTATGATCAGAGCACTAAATTCAATGTTGCACTGAAGCTGGAAATCGGGGAGCAGAGTTCTGAGCTAGCAGTAGTGCTAATAGCTGTATAAGTCACTGCTCACATCAGAGACATGAAGCCATAAGGCAACTGCAAGACAACTGTAGGTGACAACATAAAATGTTGTGTTTCTGGTTTTATTTCCTGGACAGCCTATCTGTCCTCAGATTGCTGTTGTAGATTATTTGATTTCTCTTTTCTGTGTCCCTAAATAATGCCTTTTTATCACATCCTACTCTCTCACTACTCATTTCAGGTCTGTTAAGTACCACCTGTTATCCACAGATCTGTCTCGTGAAGAAAATTCCTTGTGTTAGTACATTGCTTTTTTTAAGGCAGAATCTATTGGGTTAGTCTGATTTCTGGTAACAGCCACATGAGCATGGGTATTCACATGATTTCTATCAGCAACCATGAAACTACCAAGGACAAGGACTGGCATGGTAGGTTCAGTCAAACATCTCAGTGTAGGCAGCTATTTGTTGTGTTCTTTCATGAGTTACCCCTAAAGCCCCAACTCTGAGGGTGAAAGCCACCCCTAGCCACCCTATGGCAGGAGGGCTTAAGAGCCACAAGTGGTGTGTGTCATATGTTTGTGCCTGGTCCATGAGTGTTGGCATCTGTGCCAATGTGATTAGACCTGTATACATCTGACCATCTCTCAAGGTATGAGCCTTCTGGTAACAGTGCACTAAATTGGAATCTGTATGTCAGGACCTTTGACATCTCATAGAGAAGTGGCTCAACTTAAACAGCTGAAGTTACTTAAGTACAAAAATGTGCATAGAACAGCACTGAGAGGGAATGTAGCAAATTAACAAATGGTGATTAAGGACATCCAGCTAAAGAAAGGCTGATACTCTGGGGGAGCAGAGGTCTCCTCTGGGTTTGGTGGGAGTTCTGATGAAAAATGTGTCATCGTGGAGTAATGCAGCTGACATGAGATCAGTAGGAAAGCCCTTTATTTTCTGTCACTTCTCTCTCTCTGACCATATCTGTCCATCAGTGTGGAAGGGGAAAAGCATCATAATGCTGGAAGGCATGAATTGGAAGTGACAGGACAGATAATAGTGGACGTCACAGAGATGAGTCAATGTTGAGAGAGGTGAGTGAACAATATGAACACTAGAAGATGTTCTGATTGGCTTGTGAAAAAAAAAAAAAAAGAAAAATGTATGTTGTAGAAAGAAGTTGAAGACTCTGAAGTATCAGGTATAGGGAAGCAGGTTGAAAAGAAACCTCAGAAAAGACATGGCAAGACAGGAAGCTAAAGGCATATGTGAGAACTTTAGTCAACCTAAAAAGTTGGAAGATATTGTGAAATTGGCTTGAGTTAGAAAATCACTTCATAAACAGAGGAAAATGAGGTTTGTGTGTTACAAAATCTGATATCTGTCCAACAGACATTGTAGACCCCATTTCTATGAAAGGAAAAAAAGTATCAGTATCACACTTGTGTTTGTTATTTCTAATTTTATGGGCATTTCATAAGAGTATTTCTGTGGAAAACTCAATTAATTTTCAATAGATGTCTAAAGGTGCTTTAATAAGATACCAATGTAATGGAGCTGCAATACTGTGGAATGAGAGGAAACCTGGTGATAGTTTTAACCCTGTCATTAACTATGATAAAGAATAGCTTCATTTTGGTTGATCATAGCTAGGTTTTGGAGCAGGAGTTTGCTAACATTTCAGTACTACATCTTGGTGTTAATGCTAAGCAATTTGTTTGCATTCTATTCCTAGGAAATGGTAATTGCTAAAGAAAACCAGAAAGGACAGGGATTACCAGCATACCAGCAGAGACTGAAAATACATCCTGTCTACAGAGTTTTATGTGGCCATTTCTTAGAGTTGAGCCTCAGATTATCTTCTTGGGACATAAAGAGTGCTGGACAAGAGTAGGTTGAGTGACAGCTGGACTCCAAGACTGGCATCCCAAGGCTCTGGCTTCAGCTCCGTGGTGCCCAGAAAACTGTTACAGTTTCCCACACAGGTGTAAGCCTATAACAGCTAATAGAAGATCACAGGCTGAATTAACTGAATCTACTTGTCACCCCCAAGATTTTAAGAAATTAGTGTTTTCAAATTCATATCATAATGAAGAAGGCTTCCCCTAACTGACTGCTGTCCCTTCAAAAAACCTTACATTTTACCTAAGGTAGCTGTGTTACAGCTGCACAGTGTAAAACAATCTTGTGTATACTGGCTGTTAAGGGAATGAGGCTATCTCTGCAAGCAGATAGGGAAACCTAAATAAGACAAAGTATCCAATGAATTTCTGTATTTACAGTCTACAGTGCTCGTTTTTTATTGTCTCATCATGTCTGAGGCAACAAGTCTTTATTAACGTATTTTATTATTTTTTTATAGGATGCTCTGGGTCTTTTTCTTGTTCCCATAGTCATCTGCAGAAAATATCCTCTTTGTTGGCACTTGCTGTGATCCCCTTATATGAGAATAAGTGATAAATCAATGGTGAAATGAGCCATGAAAACTGAAACTCTGCTCTTAGTCTGGTTGCAGTGTCTTTGTCAGATACCTAAGATCAGCAGCAGAAAAAGCTATTGCTTGAACCTTTTTCTGTTGAGTGCATTTGGAAAGTATATCTCAGTGGTGTGGCTTGCTAAGGATTTAGGCATGTAATTATTATGTTTGGTGTCTGTTGTAGATGCAAATCCTTTATGAATCACTAAGAAAACAGAGTTTGGTCTGTCACATGCAACCTAAACTCTATCATCTAGGAATGCCTATAGGGAACATATTTCCTGTGCTATTGATTGGTCCCTGACCAGTGTGCTGGGCTCTTCTGGTGCTGAGCTAGAAATTTAAAATGTTCCAAGCAAAAAATTTTAAAAATACTTAAAAGCAGATCATGGCAAGGTAGGAGAGGTGTTGTGACAATCAACGTTGACTAAAGACAATACAGATTTATTTAGGAGTATTAAAAACCTGGGCAGAAATCAATATCAGGTTTTGGATTGGACAGACTTCTAAATCTGGGAAGAAACTAATCCAAAACTCATGATGTGAAAAAGAGAAATCTAGGAAATGGTAATTCTTAAAGCAGACCAGAAAGGACAGGGAGATTAAGCTGGCAGTGGTAAGCAAGAGCAGAAAAATAATGTCAATGTGGAAAGGGTTTGGAAGAGTGTTAGGTGTGGATCTTGATGGGGAAAACAGTTGAGTCTAGGCCTGGCTAACACGTGGTCTCTACCTTCCTTAGCCAGCACCTGAGTCAATCCAGAGGGATTTACATGGCCCAAGATTAATAACAGGTCAGTGCAAAACATTACATTGCTTTAATGATTAGCAGTAAGCTGAGTCTTAATAAACCAGCCTGTAGAGAGTCTCCTGGTGTGTAGGGAGATTAACACCTGTGCTCGAACTAGTTCCTTTATAGCTAGCTAAAGAAATAAATAAGCATGAAGAGTTCTTATTTCTTTTAAGTTTACTCTTTTTTAAGCAAGGATTATGGCAACATATCTTAACATCATCTCTAGGTTTTTTTAATCAACTAAGTACTCATTTTTTGTTTTGTCAAAGGCTAAGTAGTTCCTTACCGTGGCTTTTCTTCAGGGTCTTTAGGTTTGGGTTTTTTTTTAAGGGGAGGAGCACAGGTCTTCATATTTCCTTCCTCTTTCCAGTCCTTCAGAGATGTTACAGGCCTGTGCATGGTAAGCAGTTTCCAATTTTGTTCCTGCAATCAGCTGTGGTTGCAGTGAATGCCCTCTGGAGATCTGGCTACCTGATGCTCTCTGTGCATTAGGCAGATAATTAACAATTACCATTTGTGACTTTAGTTATTTATATATGCAAAAGAACATAGCTGCAGTGAGGACTTCTGGGCCCCTTGGAAATATGTGACCCTTAAGCATTTGTATTTTTTATTAATGAAGTGTATTTGAAGTGAATCTGAAGTCAAGAATGAAGATTTAAAATTAGCTCATTGGGTCAATTACACTTGTAGGTCCCTTGCAGAATGATTAAATGCACTCTCCAGGAGGAGACAGTAAACTGCTCTTGCTAAGGACAAGAAAGAAGTGGCCCTAAAGTGGCTTTTTTGAGAGGCACAATCAAGAACACAGCTTCAGTGAAGAGTCATGAATAAAGAGCACTTTGCACAATTAGGACTGCCCTGCCTCATGCTGGGGACACTGATCACTGCAGTGGCATGCTTTTGCTCCGGAGAGGCTCCTTCCACCTCCATGCACAGCCCCAGCCACCTTCCGGTGCCTTGATTTCAGCTGGGTGGATTTCCTGCCCTGCAGAGCCCGGGCGGATGAGTAGCATGAAGAGTCATTTCACCCCAAGCTGTGTGGTGGAAAAAGCCTCCTCCTGCGTGTATGCATCTCTCTTGTGTTTGCTGCTGTGTTGTAGGTTTATCCAGAAAACTTGCCTTAGCTCCCAGTCCTGTAACCATGTAGATAAGGAGCCCTTATGCCAGTGCACACACTTTTAGCATGTGTTTTCTTGTCCATCTGCTGAGGCAGATGAAGCCCAGGCTGCCTCTGAAGCTGAGCTCTGACCTGCCCACATTGCAGTGAGGATGTAGGTGAAGTCAGGAGAAGGAAGCTCAGCTGTGGTAATATTCCAACATGGTTCCACCAGTTATTGGGCATGTGTTTTGCTCAGGCAGCTCCCTTCTTTCTATGGGAACATTTTATCCAGGAGGATTTTGAGGACTTGGGGTATTTGGGGATATCTTGCAGCCCAGCTACAAGCATCAGAAGGTCCTAGACTCTGGGTGAACCATAGTTATAATGTACATAAAGCAGAGGTGACACCATTGTGGACATATCAGACTGTCCCCTCTAGTTTGTGTCTTCTATTACATACACATCTATTTCTCTCTGAGATGCTCCAGGCAGAGGTGGAAGTTCTTGGGCATAAAATCAGCTCTTTCAGTTGTGCTTCTGACGGTCAAACCCTTCAGCAGGTGTTGGCTTAACTTCTTCAGGAAAGAGTGTGTGTTTGTATGGTTATGAAGCTGGAGGCACCAGGATTGTCTGGACATTCTCTGTTCAGGCAGGCAGTCTCCCAAGTAAAAAGCTTCCATGGCAAAGCCTCCCATATTTCTGTAGGTGCTTCAACACCTTTCAGGACACCAGGAGAAGCTTTCACAGAGCATCAGGCCTCACATTGCTGATAGCACATCAAGAACTCCCTGTCCAGTTCTCTTTCCCTGGTATAAAGTAACTGTCTAAGCTCTTCCTTAGTCCTCCATAAATTTTGCAAGAGCATCATACCCAGTCTCACAGAACAGATGCTCTGGGGACAACTGCAGCAAATTGGCTGGGAAACAAAGAATGAGGCTTTTGGAATCTTCTCCGAAGAACGTGAAGAAAATCTTCAACAATTCTCATTCCTGCTTTTTCCTCATTCTTTGTTTGACAAATGGTTTTCTATTTACAGCCAGCACTTTTTAATGCCTTCTCCTTCCCTCAGCCTACTGGGTTCCTATTTTCTCCTTCTGACAATGTTACCATATGGTTCTATTATTCAGAGATTCCTAAACATGTATTGCAATAGTCCTGAAAAATAATTAGGTGCTGCTGTGGTGTAAAAGCACATCTGTGATCTGTGATCAATGGCTCCCTCTGGAAATTATGGGATAAAATGTTCCAAGACACTTTATCTTTCTACTTTCTCCCTGCCCTTTTCTGTTCCTTCCCAGCCCCCCAAAAAGTAGTATAATAAAAGGAAGAAAGTCTGTGTGAACAGTTACTCTCATTTTCTTTCTTAAAAGCAATGCACAGTGTGATTGGTGGGGTTTTTTTGAGCTGTGACTAGGGAAGGAGAAAGAGGTATATATTTAGACTCTGTACATTTAGAATAGAACATAATTCTATTGTGATAATCAATGATTTACACCCTTTAATCCAAAAGTCCTCCTGTGCCCTGTGGGGAATACAACATATGTCCAGCAAATTGGCAACCATATGCTTCAGTGAACACACAGTCCCTCAGCCCTTCCCCTGCTCCATTCCCATTGATGGTGCTCTGCTAAAGCTGTCTGGTCTCACAATTTACTGTGCCTTTGTCAAAGGTTTTGTCAAGGGAAGGATTTTTTTAAATTACTATCATTATTATTATTCCTTTTAGTATTATACATTCTGTATTTTTTAAAGGTTTCAGGCAGTTGCTTTTACTGGAGAATTTCACAAGTGAATTGATGAGTAAAAGTTTTCTCAGCTCCTGATGAAAGAGGCAGGCATATCTCCCACACAATTTTTTCTCTCAAGTGTTTATTTGGAATGTAAATGAAAATCAGGATTATCAAAAACAATTTTACAGAGACTTTTCAAAACTGATTTGCTCCTAAACCCTCTGTTTCACCCTATTGTGATACCAGTCCTCTGGTACTGCTGCTGAAGCTGTGCAGATACAGCATTTGTAATGAAATAAGCTTTCCTTGTCCCTTTGGCACATCATGAAATAGGAACAAAAAGGACACTGGTAGACATTTTCCTCTTTGTGGCTGCCTTTACACAGAAATGCTGAAAGAGATCAGGAACACTGGCTAAAAGATAAAGCTAGTTCATGCAGAGCAGGGCCACAGGTGTTAGCCTGCTGCAACCCTCCTCCAACAGAAAAGATTATCCCAGATAAGCAGCAGCAGGGTAATGTTCAACAAATTAGCTTGACTGATGAACCCTGAACTCTTGTCAGTATTAATGCCTGCTAAGTTAAGCAGGCCCAGGCTTTATTATGAAGAATTATCCTCAGTGGTAAATGCAACATAACCTGTTTTTTCTTACAGATGCCATGTAGGAGGGACTCTTGTAGGAGGGGGTCTTGTCCAAAGATCCCAACAGGCTTTTACAGATGGATTATCTTTTTCCTAACCTGAACAATCCAGTGTACAGAAAGCAACTGGAGATGAGGCGCTTTGGTGGTGTCATGGGCTGGGGTATCCTCTGCTAAGCACTTGCATAAGGGTAATCTTTGTTCTGTGCTTGCACCGTGTTGAGGAGCATGGGGTGGCTCAGCCCAGGACCAGCACTTCTTGGTGCTGCTGCAATGGTGCTAATCCAGGCAAACCCTGGATGGTCTTGATTACTCACCAGACAGCAGTGTCACCTATGTTTTCCACATTTAGACCCTTGTTTCCTCCCACTGCATACAATCAGCCCCTCCCAAATTCAGACTTGAAAAACCGGTGTGCTGTCAGAGCCTGTCAGTCCTCTGTCAAAGGGTGCTACTGGGCAAGCAGGGTATTATTAAAGTTTACCAGCCTGTTGTACCTCTCAGCAGCCAGGTGCAACTTGGTCATTTCAGATTTTCTCAGAGGAAGCTGAAAAAAAAAAATCTTCCAGACTCTGCCATGGTGGTGGAGTCAGCTCAGTGCAAGGGCCCCCATACAAAGTAGGATTCATGGACTGTAGTTGATAGCTGGGTTGGCACAAAAGTGCAGAGCCAGGCATGCTGTGGCAATGGCGTGCCTTCCTGGGTCTGAAAGGTGGGAAGCCCCTCTTCTGATCATCTGGCCTTTCTCAGGAAGGCAGCCTCCTCTTTAGTGCCAGCCTTCATCACAGCAGGGAACAGCAATGAAGGGAAGGCAGCACAGGGACTCAGTGTGGTGCCACCAGCCAGAGACAGCGGGAGAGCCTGGGGTGATTAGTGCTAGCCACAGGGACTGGTGGGCTGGGAGACCCACGGGGACACTGCTGGGCAGCTAAAGTCTGGAATCGAGCTTTGCTTTAATGTGTCTTAATGTGCTGAAGAAGTGTTTCACAGGTAAAGTCTTAAAGTGATTTGGGAACCGAGGTGTGGGATCAAATCACACACTCCTCTGACTTCCCTGTTGATTTCTTATCTTATTCACTCATGGGGATTTCTTTAAGCTGTAGAGAAAAATTGTTGCTAAAAAGGAAAAGCACACCTTAAACATTTGCTGATACAAATTTGAAAACTGTCTGGAATCCATGGAGTAATTGGTGTCAGATGTGAACTCTCCTGGGCTGTCAGCAAAGGGATGGGAAAGGCTGGTGCTCTGATTTTACAGCTTGTCTATGGGCTCCCAGCATTTCTGAGGTACAAGAAGAAAGATCAGCCTTTTCTTTGAGATCCAGCATCTGCTGGAAGGGGCCTTAGAGATACGGTTCCCATGAGGAACAGAATATTTGTCCTGTCAAAATGTCCAGTTCTCTTTCCCTCCTATTTCCAGTTTGGCATCCCTATTTTAGTTGCCTAAAGGGACTGGGAGACAAGAAATCAAGATTTTCATTCTTGCCTCTGTCAGAATGTTCCTGTGACCTTAGGCAAACATATTTATGTGCAAGACTGAAATAATCTTCTATAGAATGCAGGTGAGCATTCTCTATTCCAGAAAATATGGAGAAGTTTATGTAGTTCAGATTTGTAAGATTCAGAACTGAGCTGAATTTGCTTAGACTGGTTAGAGGGATCTGAGGTTGAGATTTTGCTTCAATCTGTTCAGTTCACTTTTGAGATTCTTCTGAGAAGGCTCTTCAGACTGTTAGTTTTCCCAGCAGATAAGCTAAAATATAAATTATCTTTGTTTATTTTGGGGGAGTAACGCCATTTATATACATATACATATATATATACATATATATATAAGGTTTCTTGGTTGTGGTTTTTTCATTCTCCAGAAATATGTAGACTTCAGTGGAAAAGTTTATTTTTGTTACAGCAAAAGAAAATATCCCTGGAAAGAGCTGTGCTGTGTTCATTGAATATTGCTGTGTGTGTGCTTCTTATCTGCTAACTGGAAAGGAGGACCAAACAAAAGCCTCTTTGTCATGAAAATCACCCACCAACCTCTGCCAGCTGTCAGTCAGAGAAACAATAAGTTTGAGAGCCAGATGTGCCACCCACCAAAAATGTGCATGTGAGCTTGGGTTAAAGGATGGAGAAAGAAATCTGCTTTCATAAGAGTCCAGCATAACAGTGCAAAAGCAGCTCTGCCAGCACTGCTCCTCTCTCCCATCAAGGGAGTTGATGGGACCATCTGGCTTTCACTGGGTTCAAGTTTTCATGGGCACAGTTCCCACCAACACCACAAAACGGAAATCATTTGTTCCCAAACCTGATTGCAACACAAGTTGTAATTGAGTCCTTGACTGTTACAGTCTAGATTGAGCCATAGGCTAATTTGGGATTTACCAAGAATATAGACGGGAATAAGTATGACAGAGGAATGTCATAGGTTGAAACTAAATTTGGCGACAGCTCATAAATGAAAAAATTGAAATCGCAAATCCCCAGGCAGGCAAAAAGGGTTTTATGAGGCTATTCTTATTCACATGATGCAAACTCAAGGTCTAATGCCACCAGGAGTAATGACTTTTTACCACTTCCTTTCTCCTTTCTGATGCCATCTGGTAGTTTTGGGAACTGAGGGGTCCCTGATGACACTACACGCTACAGATGCATCAGCACACCAGCTTCAAATATGAGAGCTGAAAGGAAAAGTGAGCTGTATTGAGTTGGATGGTCTATTTCAACCGAACCTTCAAGAAAGCAGCTGGTTGCTTTAGTTGCATCCTGGAGTCATGGGAATAGTATAATTTGATACTGATGCTGCAGTTATTAGAGACAGACTTCAGGCTATTCAAATGAGTCATCTGCTCAGCAAGTCCAAAATTATAGTATCACTTGCGTTTTTTATCTCAATGGACAAGCAAAGGGAGTAACCACCTTTAGTGACAGTCAGTTACTGCATCACAGAAGGTTTAACAGAGTACAGCACCAATAGGGACATCTCCAGTGGCTTTCCAGCATTTACTGGAACAGTAGTAACTTTGAAGCAGGAAAAATATTTCACAATACAAGTAATTTTCTTTTATTCCTATGTAAATGTTCCCGTAGAGAATGCTATAGGTATTATGTGGTGCTGGGGTACTTTTGTCCATGGTGGCTGGCATATATTGCACCCAGGTTTCCTGCTATCCAGAAGTTTCCAGATACTTTGGCATGTTAAATCACCAGCCTTCCTGCAAGGTGCTCACCTGACCCAGCCTGGTGTTCTGTTGTAGGTGGCAGGGGGATGTGATACTGGTATAACTGGGTGTGTTGGTTGCTTCTGGTTTGTTTTTTATCAGGAAGGTTGTAAAGCTTCTTGCAACTATGCTGCTGTTCTAGAGGAATGTTCTATACAACACAGTGCTTATTCCCTTTCTGCTCTGCAAACTGTGTCTCTGTGCTGGATACTGGTGGGACTCCTCAGTGGAACTGGAGGGCTGATAGCAGAAAATAATATTCCCTTGGGTAGGGTTGCCCAGGGTACTTTTTAGGATTCTCAGCCATCACACGTTCAGTTTTATTTTCACCGTACTTAGCCAGGGAAGAGTTGCTGATAAAATCCCTTCCTCGAGAATTGCATTCAGAAGCCACAAATGTGGGCTGCAGCTTTAACTGTATCATCTTTGTCTTTTGTTCCATTACCCATAGATACAAGATGTATTCAAATGCTCTCCTGCTTTCCAAAAAAAACATTGACCAAACCAGTTCGGTGAGGCTGAGCTGGCCATTGCACAAAAATATTATAGAAAAGCTGTAGAACTACTGACAAAAACAGCAGACCTTCTCCATCAAGCCCATAACAAGCTACAGACTTCTATTTCCTCCCTTTCTCCTTCTGCAATTCTTTTCTGCCTCAAAATAAATTTCTCCTTTTTTCCAGAGGACAGGGCAATAATATGCTACTCTTTACAAAGCTAAAAAACTGCTCTTGTTGGACAAAAAGCTGCAAGCCAGGCTTTCAAAAGATAATAATGCTTTAGTGCAGCTACATATACGACAAAAATTGTCTGAGGGAAGCAAGATGCCAGAATTAGAAATTCCATGCTGGAAAACAGCATGTATTTCCTGTGACTGTGATGTTATATAGAAAAGGCTGCTCCCAGGCCAACTCTTCTGTATCTCACTCTGTAAAATAGAGAGAATCTACCCAAATATCAGCCCTTCTCTATTTCAGCTCAGTGATATTAGTAACATTCAAATAACTGGACCTAACAGATGTGGTATGACGTAGCCTGGTTGTAAGTAAGTCCCTCCTAAATAAACTTCTACCTGATTCATGGTGTGACACCAAATCACTCATTCATTTGCCATGTTGCTACCTCAAGTGATTTGTGGATGTTGGTGGTGAATGGGTGACCAGGAAGATTTCCCATCTCTCTTGGTGTTGCAGACTCGATTGACTCAATATTAATGGCAAATTCAGGGGCACAGCACTTCTCCTTCTTCTCCAATGGCACAAACTTGTCTCTCTCTTAGAAGCAACACCATTTACGTTCCCATTATCCTGGCTTATAATGCAGAAAGGATCAACAAGTGCTCAGACTTGAAACATGCTTTTAAAGATAATTTAGTCTTGCTTATCCTTGTGCTGAGCTCAGTAACTTCTGGCTTTTTTTGAAAAAGAAAAAAAATATATTGAAAAAAACGGCAGGAATACATCCTTGTTTAAATTCAGAAGATCCAGAGATCGATAGTCTAGCCCTACCATGGTTGATGCAGGAGTGACACAGAAAGTTCTCTAATTTACCTGTTGCCTTTTTTGTGCCTATTGAAGCAGCTGTATCAAAGTTTATCTACTATCAGGGAGAAGGGAAGGTTTGTAGTCAGAATTTAGATCTGAAAAACTAGAATTACTCTGTCCTTTCAGTGGTTTCCTCACCCAAGTTCTGGCCTGGAGATAGGCCTGGACTGAACCTTTGAGCCTTTTGCTTCTATCACACAATCATAGAATGGTTTGGGTTGGAAGGGACCTTAATGATAATCTAGTTCTAACCCTACTGCATTGGCAGGGACACATCCCACTAGACCAGGTTGCTTGAAGCTCCATCTACCCTGGCCTTGAAGACTTTTCAGGGAGGGGCAACCACAACCTCCCTGGGCAAGCTGTTCCATCCAGTGTCTCACCACCCTTACAGTAAAGAATATATTCCTAATATCTAATCTAAGTCTACCCTCTTTCAGTTAGAAACCATTACTCCTTGTCCTATCACTACACACCCTTGTAAAAAGTCTTTCTCCAGCTTTCCTGTAGGCCCCTTCAGGTACTGGAAAGTCACTACAAGGTTTCCTCAGAGCTTTCTTTTCCAGTGTTTGGGGAGGCACAGACTCCAAATGTCATTAAATCCTTGATTTTCAAATCAAAAGGCTGAATTTTTAAATGCATGATGGGTTATAACCCAAGTAAGTAATATGCCATTGCTTTCTGCCAGTCCAGTGAGTTTTCTGGATGGAGTTAGTGGCACAACTGCTGAAAGCTGAACTGTTACCTTGTCTCTCTGGAGAGAGGTTTGGCAAAAAGTCTTGTCCACATGCTGCAGTGAGGAAATTGTGGCTCTAGGGACAAGCAAAGCTGACCATTTTATGTCATTCTTCCATGATGTGGCAGCTGGGAGCTGCATTTCCACACTGCCAGGAACAACAAGTGCCCTTTGCTCTGACTGGTATCTGTGCTAGAGGCTCAGGGTGAAATATCTGAATGGCTCCTGCCCAAGCTAAGCCTCTGCTGGGAGCCACCATCTCATCAGGGTTGAAATGTTTGCTAAAAGGACACCCCACATTCAGCCAGTGCTTGTGCTGCTGGACTGGGAGCCCCTCTAAAATCAGCATTTACAAATCCGTTATCTCAGAAACTTAATTTCTGGGATGTAAACCATTCTCCCTTGGATTTTTTTTTTATTATTTGTATCATATCAATGCTGGGGATCCTCAGTACACACAAAGGAGGTTTGTTTGCAACTGATGAAGAAAATATTTATTTCTGTTATTCTGTGTCATGGACGCAGAATGAATTGCCATTTTAAAAGTTCGTCATTCAGACATGTCACCTTACAGGTGGCACGGTTATGTTGCTACTGCACTTCAATTTCTGGTTTCCTCTGTCATCTTCTAATGTTGCATATGAAAGCTCACCTCTGAGGTAAGTAGTATACTCACAGGGGTCAGTGAGCATGTACTCTAGCTAGCTGTTACAAATTAAATTATTTCTCTGGAGTGCTAGGAGTGTGGGTTTATGCTTTAGGTTTTCCCTGTGGCCTAAAGAAGCAGTCCTGGCCTCTGCTGAACATCTGGCTGCATCTTACTGCCACCTCCCTTCTTGGTTCTGGCAGTTGGGCTGGTAAGAAAGATGAGTTTCTACTGGCCTGAAGACTTTTCCTTTTCAGGGTTTTGGTTTTCGAGTGGATCAGCAGGGCTGCCTGGCACTGCACCTAACTCTGTGGTGAGTGGTACTCACACAAGAGAGCTGATGGCAAGGGGTGGCAGGGAGGAAGCAGAGTCACGTTGGCTTAAACTGATCATGAAAACAAGTCCTTCAATTAAAGCTGCTTGTCTGTGCTGGCACTGGTTCTCCTTCCATGCGTGCCACAGCCATCTTACTTCCCACCATTGGCCAGGTTTCCTGCTTGGAGTTGTTTGCAAAGTCTTCCCTCTCACTAAGGTCCGGCTTTGATGTAAGTCAAGCCACATTACAGAGCTGAAAGTAGACTCTAGTTTTCATCTAATTAGATCTGTCTGGGGATTTACACCTCATCCTTTCCTCAAGGTTTCAGTTCTTGCTTCTCATTCAAAGGAACTACACAGTTTGAACTGAAAGCTAGTTCAAGCCATGATAGCTCCCTTGCTATCTTTTTTTCTTTCAGTAGCAAAGGCATGTGAAACTCAGTCTCTGGGTCGCACTGAACTTACTGGCCAGCTTAGTTCAAGAGGTCTTTAGCAAACTTAACAAGCCAAAGTGTATGTCAGGACCAGAGCTGGCAGCATGACCTTCAAAATTGGGATTGGTGGTAGGAAGTTTTTCCTTATGGGGACAACTTCTCGAGTGGGTTTTGTGGTGCTGCTGTGTGTTTCTAAGGCAAGGTGGCTAGATGGCGCTGGGACGTCTTTGTGTCCTGGCAGGAATGGGACTCTTTTAGTATCAAGTCAAGGGATTATTTTAGGGTGAACTAAGGAAGAAAAACAGCCAATGTTGCTTTTCAGTGCAGACACTTGCCTTGCTGTTTTCTCCAATGACTTAGACTGGGGAGAAGGTGCCTGTGGTCAATGAGCAGAAATGACTCTGGTCTGTATCCAGAGCAGGACAGCTGCTCTTTCTTTCAGAAGTCCATGAACAAATAGCAGAGATTCTCTAGGGCAAAAAACAGGATTTCTTTAATTGCTGTTAATAGTTGCTAGTAGATTTGGTGCAACATGCCTAGGACTTGAAGGCCTGTAGCAATTATGTGTTCATGTCCTAATGCTGGACTCCTTTGAAGAGCACTTTCTGGCACCTGCCTCTCTTAGAAGCTGCGTGTCTTCAAAAGCTGAGGAAGTCAAACAGGAGAACAGCTACTTGGGCATGACTATAGAAATAGCATGGGAAGCTTAGTAAAAGGAAATTACATTCTTCACTGGGATATCTACGAGGCAGCATTCTGACTGAAGTTGTTAAAACTTAGGAAACTTGTGTCACTGCAGGCTGAGTTGAGCAAAGTGCTGAGACAGGGAGCAGTCATGGACTGCTCACAGATGACCTTCAGGATTACAGTGCCTAAGTTCAGTGGCTAAGATCTTCCTTTTCCAAATAAAAATGGGTGGAAAATTCTGTAACTGAGCAGCCCCATAAAATACATTTTCAGTGGCCTGAGCAAAACTGGTAAGCAAGGACATTCTTTAAAGTTTGCGTAGAGCTTAAGTCTATCACTAGGTGACCCCTTTTGGACCTGTCAGCAGGAATTTCTGCTGCCTCTGCCTCACTCCATTCAACCCTCTCCCAAGCAGAAGGTTAGGGTCAGTCATTAACCTCTGCTGGCCTGAGCTCCTCCAGAATGCTGAGAGGCACTGGCTGCTCTGTATATGAAATTTTTAGTCTCTGAGGGAAAGGCACTGCCCAGACCAACCGTTGCAGCTCTCCCACCCCCAGTTATCCCACAGCTTCATTCCCACGTTGTAGCAGTGAAAAAGAAACAGTGAGCTGGACCGAAGGCACTGCTGATACTTAGTCACTTTGGCCACCAACCTTCTCCCTCCAGATTTTTGTGGAAAGGTGGATTTTTCTGTAAGTCTCAGCTTTTTGGCTCTAGCCTATCAGATGGAGAAGCACACTGTCTGTGGGACCTGTCTTCTGTGTGGGTGTTCTCTTTTGTCTGTGGGTTCTAAAATCAGTGCACACAATGAAACAGACAAGACGTTATGTGTTTTTTCCCTCAGGGTTTGTCTGCACCGTGAAGTTTACCAGAATAATTATATCTCGTATTACACCAGTATTTCCACCCTATATTAATGTTCTTATTTTGAAATAAGTGTATCCAAATCCTGGTATTTTTAGCAGTATAATTATGCTAGTAAATGATGAGTGGAGACCAGCCTTTAGACACCAATGTTATCTTTTAGGGTATGAAAAGCATTGTTGCAGACAGCCATTATCTTCTGATGGCTAGGAATCCTATGTTGACGTATGTTGTTACTTATTTTCAGTCTTATTTTTGCAGAGTCTTTCAGAGTAATCTTTATTTCAGGACCCAAGATCCTTTTCCCCTGCCTTTCTCTCACATCTGAAATGCACAGCTTTATTTTACTGGCTGAATTTGATGACAATCACAAATGTAATTTGAAAACCTGGCAGTTCTGAAAGGCAAGTGCAGAATTTCATTACACACAAAGCCCTTCAGACAGAGCTTGTACAACATGTGGTTCTCCACACAAGCCCAGCAGTAGTGCACTTAACAATTTAGGCTCAGCGTTATTGTCAATATATTTTGCAGATGACAACAGCTTATGCCACGTGAGAGGGAAGGAAAATTTCCTAGCAGACTGCCCTTATGTACAGGCTTAATAGAGACACCTTTAGAAGGACTCTGTCATTAATTAGAATCACAATTCCCCCTGGGATATTGATGCAGGCTGTGCCTGCAATGTGTGCAAAACCACGACTCTCGGAAATATGTTTGGCAGAGCAAACGAGACACGTGGCATCCTGAAATCCTCCACCTGAGGAAAAGTCAATGTTGCTTTCCTTGGAGTGCTTATGAACATCAGCACCCAGCAGCCCAGAAACGTTACAAAAGGAAAGAGGAATAATGTAACAGATTATTATCTGTATTCCATTATGGCCATAAGGCCCATTTGGCTGGGCAGTGTATGCACAAGTTAGTACCTAGTGGCCCTGGACAAGGGAATGTCTGCACAGTCACCTTCCCTTGCCAAGGCTTAAGTGATACTGAGATGGTCCTTGCTAATGCATCTAAATGTCTTCAGGAATGCTGCAGCCCCCAGCTCTGAGGCTGAGCTACCATGTGACTGCATCTAACCACATAGATGCTTCCTGTGATATGGGAAGGGTTGTGCTGACATCTGTGTTGCCTGCACAGGCTGTGATGGCTGCAGCCAGAAAAGACAAGGAAAGGATTTTTTATTTATTTATTTATTTATTTATTTATTTATTTATTTTTTGCTTGGTTGTTTTTTTTTTTTTCTTGAGAAGTGAAGGCTTTCCCTTTGTCTCACAGCTGTCTCATTCCTCATCCATCCCCCTTAGTGAATGGAGAGCCCAGGGCTGCAGATCTGGGCTGCACACCCAAGAGGTTCCCAGTATCGTGCCCACATGAGCATGTCATCCTTGGCGTATTTTTAGTGAGAGGAGAGGTGGGTCATAGCAAACCTGTAGGGTCAGTTGTCTGCTGCTAAACATCTTGTGAAACAGAGATCTAAAAAAAGTTTAAGTTACCCAAGCTTGTCTGCTTTTTTTCCAGCTACGTTAACTGGCCCCCCAAAATCTTGTTACTTCTCTACAAAATCTGACTTCCCAAGGGGTAAAGAGCTCCACTACTCTAAACAGCATCTACCAGAAAGGACATTTTTAAGGGAGCCAGTAGGAAACATCGAGCAGAATTATTTCAATCTTACCCCACTCTGTGGCCCCTGTGGCCTGGAGGGGGCTGCTGGGTTTCTTAACACTTGAAGGTCAGTGCTGGTGCCTCTGTTTTTGAGAGCTGAGCAAGAAGTGTTTCTTTCTATCAGAATCCTGGAGAAGTGACTCCAATTAGAATCTATTGCACACTCTTCTCAAGAGGGGAGATGCCTTTCTAGAGCCCTCCCTCATCTGCCTGAGGGTTTTCTTGACTGCCAGACTGCAGTCTGCTTTGTGGGAGAAGGAGGGGGGTGAGATATGTTCTTGATCCATCTTGTTGGAAGTGTGACACGCAGCAAAAACTGCAGAAACTAATTCACTACCCAGCCAGAGTTGTGCTTCTGCAGCCCAGTGGCTCAGAGGCTCGCATGAAGGACAGAGGTGTCAGTTTCAGCAACTGCTTTGGGCTCTTAGATAGGGCTGGAAAGAGTGATGAAAAAAAAAAACAGAAGAATTTAGCCCAGGTCCATACTGCAAATCCTGGGATTTTTGTATTTGGACCAGTTGTGTCACCGCTAGAGATGGGCTCAAAAAAAAGGCAAGTAGAAATGACAATAAACAATGGTTATTTCTTCCCTGTAACAGGTTTTGCAGGATGTCCTAATTACCTTGACATTATTAGTGAGGAAGTTGTGCTCTACCCACCCACTAAGTACAGGAAACATGCCCAGTCTGTAATTCTATCCTTCACCTTGCATGCCTCCGATGGGCTGGAGTCTGAAAGGAAGCTGAATAGCCTGGAAAGGTTAAGCAGAGACAGAGAGGAATTAACCCTTTCATTTTCACTCACCAACCATTATTTTTGGAAAGTAGAGTTGGTGGGTGGAGTGCAGGGTGGTGCCACAGAGAGGTTGCTTACTTCCAGTCTTGGAGTATTAGATCCACCAGATTCAATCAGTCACAAGGATGCTGTTGTGAAGCCTATATCCTTTGGATATACTCAGTAAGCATGTGGAAATTTATTATCATTATTATTTATTATCTTGTCACTCAGACTGAAATCGAGGTTGGAGGTTCATCACGTCAAACTACAAAACTAGGAAGAGAGACAATGAACAGAGCAGAGTTTGCATTCTGATACATGACATGTAAGACATTAAAGAGGAAGAGCTGCAGAAGAGGGAGCTGTGCTCATACAGCTTCAGGCTTGTCTTTATTTCCTAAATAGAGAAATTTGCAAGAAATAATAACAGTCGAAAGAGCCACTGTGGACTGATTTGTTCACTTCTGTGCCCTGGTTGGAGTGAATGTCCAGCAGAGCAGCAGCTTGTGGAGGAGGGACACTCTTCTGGTTATAATGAAGGGATAGGTACAAACCCAGTCAAGGTTCAGTGAGTGAGATGCTCAGAGGTATTTGCACAGTGAAAGGTGGTGGAATCTAGGTAGCTGCTAAAGGAGCAGACACAGATGGAGAAGGAAATATGGAGGGACACAGTACAAGAACAGATTAATTGCATAGGTACAGATGTGATGTTTAAGTTTTGAAAGGGGAACCAAAAGAAAGATATTAATGAAGGCAAGGGAAGCCACAGACACCATAATAAGCAAGGAAACTGAGTTAAACAGAAAGGTTAAGCTGGTGCGTGTGCATTCCAAATGTTGCTCTAATTTCTATTTGACAACAAGGATTAAATTGACATAATCCCTTCAGAATGGTTTAACTGGTCCAGGTGAGACTGCATCAGGATTGTGTAAGTGTAGAAATAATGGTTTAAGTAAGTCATAGTAAAAGGATGGGAAGAAATACAGGAGAGCAGAGCAAGATATACTCATAGAAATGTTTCTTCTTTGTTGTAGTCATTTGGCAAGAGGTAAAGACTGAGTTAGAATAATGTTGCACTGTCTAATTTGCACACCAAGTACATGCAGACAAAAAGGCACAAGAATAAAATAACTGATCACATTGATATAAGAGCTTTGCCCTTCACTCTTCATTCATTTTATATGTGATGGAATAGACTGGTTAATAAATTTGGTGCATATAGCTATGGAGTGTCTTTAAAAAGGCATTGCAGTGCTCTGAAGCTTTCCATCTCTGAAGGGTCTGCAGAGGCAGGGATGCTTTTTATGCTTCATTCTGAGGACTCCATAGGAGGGACTTGCTACGCAGGAGGCTTGGCTTTTGCTCTCATTTTTTCTCTGTGTTTCCCATTCAGACATAAAAATCATTCTGCTTGAAATTACCCATCTGGTCTTTGTGATTCAGGACAAAGCCACAAAAAAATCAGGATAGTTTCTCCTCCCCTCCCCATTCAATACTGTGTACTTGAAAATTATAGTCAGCACAGCAAGAAAATATTGCTTTCATTGAAACACTTCCCTGAAATATTTGCTGTAGCAAAGTAGGAAATGAGGGAGGGGGAAAATGCAAATACCCCAAAGCAGTATGAATTCTGAGAACTTCATGTCTGAAAATGTCATAATGGAGCTTTTTTCAGGAGCCATTTCACAAAACTAGACATTAGATTTACATTAAATGCTCACTTTGAAACCACGACTTGGATGGCTTGTGGTGTTACGCTTTGTGAGTGGCTTCTCTGTTTGTTTCTTAAGAAAAAAAACAGATTTCTCTTCATCCCACTTGAAAAGACTCATGTTGGAATATTTAGAACTTGATAGAAAAAATGTAATATTTCTGAGTTTCTTGAATTCCCTCTGTACCTCTTTCTGTACCTCTGCTGATCATGCAAGTAAGGTTGCTTAGACAAAGGGATGAAGGAGCCAATTTGGTTGTGTCTTTCTTGTCCAACTTGAAAAAACTCTCATCCTTCAGTATTGTTGCCATAAATCTGCAGACTCAGCACCTCCAGATGACTCAGCTGGTGCATTATTTCTGCTTCTGAACTTGTTACTAAGGAAAGAAAAAATGCAGTATTCTGGTTCCAAACCTTGTTTAAGGACAACTGACTCTGACTCCTTTCGTAACATTTTTATTTGCATTTGGGATCAATTGCTTCTGTCATCAGGTGGCTGGCAGAACAGGAATAACAGGCTCCTTTCTACCAGTTCCTTTTACTAATTTGACAGAAAGAGCTGCTTCACTATGTCCTGGAGGAGCACGGGTCACATTTGTTTTCCTGTTCCTCCCTTCCAGCAAAATTGGAATGGAAGGAATGAATGCCAAGGAAGTGGTGTGAGGAGGTGACACAGCGGCTTTTTGATGGCATGCATGAGTGCCCTGGGATCATCCTCTAATTGATGCCTCTGGGCTGGTGGAGGATGATGTGATGTAGGAACAGGAGCATGAAGGAGGAATGCAGGAGGTCTTGAAGGCTGATAATGCTTCCATGAAGCCTGGAGAGCAGGCATGATAGGTTTCAACTGGAGACCAGAGAAATACAATTTTAAAGCCAAGCAAACAGCCAACTCACCCAGGAAGGATAATGAGCAAGGTGCACTGAGACCCAACTCACACTATCTTTTGACAGAGACTGGCTTAAATTTCTCCACTTCAATGTGTGTTTTTGTTCTCTGTTCTTGACCCTCTTATTGTGAGGCCTGTTTGAGATGCCAGATATGAATATGATCTATTTAGGACATTCTAGCACAGATCAAATGAAATTCCCTCCTTCCCTCCCATGAGCATCACTGTGACATTTACAGCATTTAAGCAGATTGTTACTTTCAGCTTCCTTTTTATTTCCCTGGAACACATCAAGGGGAGGAAGCCTCTTTATGCTGGGAAGGGCAGGGAAAAACCTTAACTTTCCAGTTAAGCAAAGCCACAGAGTGTCAAATCAGTCCAAACTGTTATTAGTCACTTCAGGACCCGATTAGCTGGTGGCCATTTTGGGAATCCACAAGGGATTTTTTTCCAACTCTTTCTTCCCTGCAGTGGTTCCGTCACAGCTTGCTCATGGCCTGCTGATGGTCGTGCAAAGCCCAGGCTCAGTGTTGGCTCCTCAAAGCCTGACACATAAAAAAGAACTGCAAGATTTCACTAACTCCTTACCAAAACTAGATTTTCCCATTCTTCTTCATAGCTGCCAAGTGCTTGAAAAGGTTGGAAAAAAAAAACAAACTGAGTCTTGACATATGTGTTTGTTTATTTACTAGCATTTTACTTCCCAAGAAGAAGCACCTATGAGCATGCAGGGAGGCCATGCTGCTTTTCCTGGCTGGGGAGAGGAGGATTCCTCATTGCTGGAATTTCTCTCTCACTGCAAGGTACTCCCTTATGTCATGGCCTCACTCTGTGGACCTCAGAAAGACCAGATCATGCAAAAGGTGGAGAATCCTGTTAAATCAGCACTTGTGTAAAAGCCTGACCCTGGCCATTATGCAGGGTGGGGAGCAGAGGGTGGTAAGTGGTGGTGAGAAAGTTGTTCCCTCTCCCTCTGCTGGGGCCTGGACTGCAGAGCATCAGGTTGATCTGCACTGCAGCCCAGAAGCTGACGGGTTTGTGGGGCTGTGCTGTTTCAGGCTGGTTTGGGCTTTTCCTTTGTCATCATTGCTTTCCCCACTCACTGTCCACTCAAGTCCCAGCCCTCTATTTATCAATAATCTGCTATTATTACATGGCCCAGAGATGCATGCCTGTTATAGCACTAGTACCACAAGAGCTGCAGGGTGCATTTTTCTGTATTATTGACATCCTTCCCTGTTCTGCTGTGAAAACATCCTTAACTATCACCTTCCCATTCTCTGCACTTCCAATATGTAAAGCTGGCAGAGCAGAAAGATCCTCTTTCTCCCTGCTTTTGACTGGTCCCTTTTCTCAGCCACTAGAAGAGATGGTGCTGGCTTAACAAGGAAGGTGGTGGAAGAAGTGGATTCTCACACTTGGTTTATGATGTCTGGGGTGGATGGACTCAGAGCAGGCTGAGCTGGCTTCTGAGTACAATGGGCCCAAAGCAGACAACTAGAAACAACTGTGTGTTCATATGGCATGTTACACCCATCCAATCCCACAGGGCTCAGGAATGTGGAGGAGAATTGAAAAGCCTTTATTAAGTTGTTGCAGAGGTAGAGAGATTTTCAGTCATAGTATGTCCTTTTCTTAATAAAAGACACATATAATAACATAACCAGCTTTCTTACTAGCAGCATTAAGACAGCTGAGATCAGAATAATTATTTTTAAGAGAACATTCCATGTCTGAGCATGGTTCCATCACCACTTCTGTTTCACTCATTCTAGAGTTTTGCTCCTGACAAGTTGTCACAGTTTGGGCTAGCAGTGCTAGGGCTGTTGTTTAGGCAGGCTAATTGTTAAAATCTTCCCTTCCAGCCTTATCTAGCTGGGAGGGTTATTCTCATGCATGAGCTTGGCTGCTGGAAGCAGGTCTGGAGTCTGAGGCTTTGCTGCCTGTGCAGGCATCACGAACTTCTTGTTCTGAAATGTTTTTATATGCTATTCTGTTCCAAGCTACACCTATGGGAAAAGTATTTGCACTTGGGGCTTCCCTTAGTTAGGGGTGTTTCACAAAGCTGGAGCATGTGGCTGGGCACTGAGGCTGCAGGAGGTGGCAGAGAGGAGGATCCTTTCTGTGTGGGCTCACCCTATATTGTGGGACCCCACATGATGATTGTCCCCATGCCTCTCCCCAGCTGGGTGGGTGGTGGGATCTGTGCTGCTGCAGCTGCAAGGCTGCAGGTCCCTGTGTGAGCCAAGTGACGACTGAATTGTGTTGGTGGCCCACCAGGTTTTAGTTATGCTTTGCAGATCCTCTTTCTGACTCTGGCCCACAGGGTCAGGGATTTCTCCTCTGTGTATGACAAGAGTCACTGATTTTAATTTGAGTCAGAACTTGAGTTAGCTGTGCAGTGGAGAAATATTCCCAGAATGTCTTCTCAGGATGTTGGCATAAGTCTTTATTTGTGGAAAAACATTGTGATGAGACCTGAATTTCTAGTGTTAGAATTAGAGAGGAAAGATATTGCGGGTTGACTTTTTTTTTTTTTTGAAAAGTCATCTTTGAAGGTCATCTTCTAAGAACTCCTTGGTTGCTCCTGGCCAGACAGTATGTGAGAAGCAAGACTGTTTTCTGTGAAAACAGCTCTGAAGAAAGGGAGCAGTTAATTTTCATATTAAAAAAAAAAAAAAAAAAAAAAAAAAAAAATCCTAAATACAGGTCCCTGTCTTGAAAGGTCTGATTATGCTGGACCAAGCACAAAAAATATTAGAGAGGTATTAATTGCCTGCACTGCTTAGATAGTTGCACATGACACACTGCACTTGCTGTTTCCCATAGGACTGTTAACACTAGTAATGTTTTCTATCCCAAGCTGGATAGGATGCTGAAACACCACACAGAAAAGGAATTTGTGAGGAATAGGCCTGAGCTGTGTTAAACCAGTTATTTAACATGACTTAAAAAGAAAAAAAGCCACCCAGGAAAACCAGGTGATGAAACTTGCCACTGTTCAATTAAAAGTCATCCTTTCCTGTTGTTCAGTGAGTGCTGAGATTTCCAAGTTCACTGGTCTTTCCTGGGATGAATGACTCATAAACCTGATAGGAAAATGCACCTGTTTTTAGCCAGAGGTTAAAGCAGCTCTCTGGTTACCAGAGTAAACAAAGGATTTATTTCTGTCCTTAACAGTTACCCTGTGAATCCCAAAACACAGGAAGACTGAAAAGAGCAATGAGGTCTGAGCAAAGCTTGCTGAAGTCAGTAGACAGTCTGTGAAGTCCATGGTAAGATGCTTATAGATGCCAGTGGGATTTGGCCCATGTCTTTTGCTAGAGGCAAAATGGGAAAGAAAAGTTGGTGCAGTGATTGTGCTGGCTGCCAAGGACTCCAAGGAGCTGGAAAGTATCTGCCATGGTGTTGGACATGTGTTCTCTTCTCTGGCCTGGAGATGTCTGTCTGTACTCTTTGCAAAAGTGCAGCTGTCAGTCACAGATGTGATGGGTTTCTGTGCATTCAAGACTATGAGACTGATCAGAGACTGCAGTAATGGCAATCATGGAAGTGGCTAAAATATTTGGAAATGAGAGTGTTGGATGTATTGGTATAATGGAAGCTGAGAGGTTCAGTTAGCTAGGAGTTACATTAATCCCAGCATGAGAAATGGGGTATGTTTGATCTCCACTGTGGTGTGCTGAAAAGTGCAAACACAACATCAGCTTCTTTCAGATCAACACACAAGATGGTATAAAACCAAGATGGATTCTAGCCTTTATTTAACTGGATTTCATTACATGCATGAGCTTCAAAGTGCCTAAGGCCTGATGGACAGTGACCTAAGGTCTAATTGAAAAAGCAACAACAATCTAAACCTTAAGCTTGTTTGTTAGACCATATGGCATGGCTGGACCATGTGATGTTTCAAGGAGGGATGTTAGGAATAAAGCACCCAGCACTTCCAAACATTTGCCAAGATTTCCAGATTTACTCAGAAATATCTGAACACTGACCTCACCTGCCCTCTGTACCAGCGTGAAGCAGGAGCTTGGCTGGGACAGACAGGAGACAGTGTTTCCAACCACGTCCCTGAAACTCCCTTGTGCCCTCAGATAGAGCATGCTGACACTTGCAGAAGAAAAGGAACACTTGACTTTTCAGTTTGGAAGATCCATGTGGCTAGGAAATTCCAAGTAACCAAATTTAAGGAAAAGAGGCAGTTGTCAAAGGCTTGTTATCTTAATTTAATTTTGTTTAAATTAGTGTTAGCATGTAAAATATTGTGACAGTCATGTTTCTGTATTTCTGGCTGTACTTGGTTTCAGAGAATCCTATTCTTAGGTCTTGATAAGGATCTGGGTTAGAATAAAAGGTTGATGTAACAAATCACCAGCTGGAATGTTTTTAATTTCCAGTGCCTGTGAGGCGCTTGGCATCCACGCAGAGCAGCCACCCCAGGTGCTCCCACTTTGGAGATGATCAGCTCCAGACCCTCACTTTCATCTTGGTCACATATCCAATAGAAAGCACCTTGATGTAACCATGTCTGTTCCATATTTAAAAGAGAACTGCTTAAAAGCTGTTTAAATAATTTGTGCATGCATCCAAAAATCTCAAAGCTTTGGCCATGTCTATTGATTCTCAAAGAAACCTCATGAGGTGGATATTATTCTAATTTATATAGGAGTTCTGTGAGGCAGGGAGAGTGAATGTTTTACTTTGTGTCAGTTCTGTAGCAGGTAAAGGAAACCAGCCCTTAGCAGCCTCCATGAATCACTTCAGGGAGCTGATTAATGCCCACCTGCTTTGTCTCTGAACCATACAGCTCAGAAGTATCATATTCACATCCTCAACACATTGCCTCTCCTTGCCTGCTGAGTGCAACCCAGACACAGCATGGTGAGGAAAGCTGGTGGGCTCTGTGCTCAGTGGGGTGACATTTGCTGCCTCCTGTGTGCAGCAGTGGACCCAGATGTTTATGGGGTAGTCCTGGGGTTCCTCCAATACATGTCCATTTTATGGCAAGGAGTTAACTTGGGAACATATTTACATTGATGTCCAAGGTCTCAGCCTCTCTTCCAGCTCCTTCATAATGTTTTTTTTGTTGTGTAGTCAGCTGAGCTTCCAGCTGGTGGCTCTTCCCTACATATCCCACAGTCTTGGAAGTCCCTCATCAGACTTCTCTCTTGAAATATTGGTAGTTTGTAACACCAAGGTGGGGAGTCACCGGCTTTGGAGCCAGTCTTATAATTCAGTTTCATGCCTTTAGCAAGCTGCTTTTCATTTTCTTGAACTTTATTGTAGTTTCACATCCGGTTTGTCAGAATTTGTGTTCTTTTCCATCTTCCTTAACTCCCTATTTTTTGAATAATTTCTTTTTACATCTCAGAAGTGTTACATGGTTTAATCACATTGGGATACTTTTTCTCTTCCTTTGAATATTTTTTATTTTATGCTTAGCCTTCTGTAGTGTCTTTAAACAATCTCCTATCATCTGAAAGTACCTTACTGTTTTGAGCTGTGGATTTCAACAAATTTCCTTACTTTTATGTGGTTCCCCTTTTTAAAGGTAAATGTTTAATTTGGTACATTCTGTCTATGTAGATATTCTGAGAGACTGAGTCACTTACTTATCTTTCCCTCCTTGGCATGAACTGTTCTGACATTTATACTCTTTAAACCTAGTGTAATAGTATTTTACTAATGAGTTGCTTCTAAAAAGTTTCCCAGATATGTGTGCTGTCAATATATTTATTTCAAGCCAGGCATTCTAGTTCACCTTCCTTTATTTTCAGATCATTGCCATTTGTACAGAAATAGTTTTAAATGTGGTCATGAGCTATGCCCTATTTTTATGTGCTTTGTGGGTGTGTTTGTGTGTGCACCTTCCTGAATTGAGGCTTCATTTACAGACACTAGTCTTCTATGTTTTCCACTTCTCTCCACTGTCTTCTACCCCATCCTCTTTTCTTAACAGAGAGATCTGAGAGCTTCAACCAAACTGGATGTACTTCCATACCTCTCCCTTACACACAGTTTTTTATTTAAAACTCTCCTGCAACTCTAACTCCATTAACTCTCAGGTCCTTTCTGTCTTGTTCATATGAATCTCATTTTTTTTCTGCATAGGCTCTACTTTTCTAATAAACCCAGCAATGTCTGTAACAATAGCCTTGCAAGCTTCAAACATTTATTGCATACATAGAGCTATTTAGTATCACTTATCATGCATCTCCAGGGTTTGAAGTGCTCTCCCACTTGTGCTCTTCCCTTTGCCACAGATAATAGTATGATCAGCCATGCTGGAAAGTTACAGCCAGCCAATATTAGGAAATGCTCCTGTCTGCCTCATAAATCCCTGGTGCCACCAGTGACGGAGGAGGAAGTGGAGGAGGCATTCTAAGCATATGGACTCTCAAGCAAGTGAAATGAGGCTGGTAGGTCACACACACACTGCTTATCACAGTCACATTCACTCGTGGTGAAATCTTGCCCACTCAGCGTCATCTGGGAATGTTGCCGTTTGCCGTTCCAGTGGGAATTTTGTGCTACTTGGAGAATTCAGCTTCACATTGCATTTTATAAGAACCTCTGAGGCAAACAATCATCCCCCTCCCTCTGTCCCAGATGCACTTTTCTTCCCGTCCTTCCTTGGTTTGGACACGGATACTCATCCAACCCACGAACAGCAAAGAACAAGCCCTGCTGTTGGTTCAACTACAGCTCTTCCATGTTGAGCATGAGACGGGGTCTCCAGCACATACAGGCTTTGTATTTACGGTGTTTACCTGTCCTTTAGGTCGTTTCCTATGGCAGTGCACAGGGACTGATCAAAACTGGGGTGCACTGTGGCAGTAAAGAGGTGAGCGCAGGCAGAGGGACAGGAACATGAGGTATGCACAAGGAGCACAAGTGTGACCTCTCTCCCATTTCCTGTCTTGGTGCTTCCCAAAGCTCTGTGCTTCATCTTGCTGCTGTGCTGGGCTCCCTCTGATCCACGACCACAACTCTGTGCGTCAGATGTCACTCCAGAGCAGCACAGCTCTTTCCCAGGAGATAAGTGAGGGGGTTTTTTGCCTACACAACAGCTCTCCTGAGCTTTCCCATGCTGGGAGGGAGGAGATCCGGCTTCCTCCCTGTCCGATCGCCAGCCCCGTGGGCCTGCTGAGGCACTGCTGGGAACATCCAGGGCATTATGCAATTTGCAGAGGCGGCTTTTCATGCAGCCTGGCAAAGCAGCTTCTGATAATGGCTCTCCCTTTGTTTGTAGCACAATCGAGCTCATGATCTTCTCTCCAGTACAGGCAGCCCACGGTGTTATGCCCTGTACTGCTGTGATGAGGAGAGTGGGGCTGAGCACAGGACAGGGAGCCCTGCAGTGCTTTCATCAGTGAATCACCTACCCTGAGTGCTACTTAGGCACGAATCATTAATGGCCTAAAAGGGTTGGAATAAGCTAGTTCGGCTCCAGTGGGAGTGAGGATTGTGTCTTTTTCAGGAGGCATGGGAAGCCCTTCTTAAATCTGTTTTTAAACTTCTCAACTTTGGCTGCTGAGTAATGCCACTGATTTAATTTTCCAAAGGTCACCGGGAAATTCTCTTCTGCCATCTCCAATGTGCATGACAAGTGTTCCTCTAACAAAGTAACGAATTGTTCAACACAATGCACTTAGCAATTACCTTGCCGTGAAGGTATTTACAGCAGGTACAGTTAGATAAACCAGTTTGTTTCTTACTGTTTTTCAATGGGGAGGAGGAAGGGAAAGGCTGTAGCCATTTTGTGGTGAGTCTGAGTGGTAAATATAATTTGATGTCTTCACTTAAGTCTTTCATGGGTCTTAAAAGATATTTTAATAGACTTAAAAGTTCATTTATAGACTATTCTATTTATAGATTATCCCTATTAGAGATCAGAAAACATACTCACTTTTGCATTCTGTGAATCTATTTAAACTGCATCCAAATTTATATTTGTGCATAGCAAATTAATTAATCACCTTTTCTGAATGCTCCTTCCCATGTAGTCTTTATTTACAGGATCCTGTGCTGTTTTGTTTTCCCCAGTAGCATTCTGCCTCCCACATGATGCTTTTTCACATTTTTGGACCTAAATTAGCTCCTAACACAGTAGGCAAAGGAGTCAGCCATGCAAGAAATTAGAAGCAAAGAATCTACAGTGTGTTACTGAATGCAGATTGGTTACCAACACAAATCTAGATCTGTTTGGCAGGAGGAAAAACAGCCCTGCCCCAGTGGCCTGTGGCCCAGTGGCTTGCTGGCCTGTGGATTAGAAGAGCAGTGTCACTGCAGATCCAGTTCCACAAGTGTGCTCCCACCTCCCTGACCTCTTCCACTTGGCAGTCTTTTCTTCGTGTTTTTGTCTGAGAGGCCAAAGTGGGAGTGAGCAATAGAATCCAAACTGCCCCTCCAGCCCTCAGGTTGGTCCCAGTAAATCCTAGTGGACGTGAGTTGGCTGGGTGGGTTTAAGGAGACATTTCATCACTCTGGCATTTGGGTAAGTAGAATCCAGTGCAATCAGGCCAGTGTTTTTCACCAGCATGAAATAAAAACGAGGAGAATGGAGACGCAGCCATATTTGATGTAAAGGCTGTCTGTGACTATGTAATGGATAGGTCATTGTATTTACTTTTGCTGCAGGACAGACAGCAGTATAAGAGCTCTCTGGAGTGAGTATCCCAGGAGAGCACCTATTTTCTTGGAGCTGGGGACTCAGACGTAGCCCCAGACTACAGACAGCACATCCATGCAGGATTTCCAGCTTCTGTTTGAAAGTCTGGGTGACCTTTAGCACTCCTGCTATGCCTTGTGCAAGCAAAGCTCCCCACTCTGATCTTTCTCTGTTTCACACACCACTAGTAAGAGGGAAGATGTAACTAACACATCGAGAAATGGGTGCAAAGAAGAAAGGGTCTGTGGCTCTGCCACCAAGTTACTGTGCAATCTTGTGCAAACCTTTTCTCACGTTTGTGCATCCATTTCCAACCTGTGATGTGAAAATAGCAGTACTTCATTTCACCCAGGTACTGTTGTCCTAAATTACAAAATCTTCCAAGGAGAAACAGCCTCTTCCCAGAGTCTAGCCCCATGGGGCACTTTTTCTGCTACCTATTTCCTCATGTTGTGTCTGGGCTTTGCAATGACCATCATGAAGGGTGAACCATGACATCTCTGTGTTACGTGCATTTGTGTCCAGCCTCGAAACGTTATTTCATTCCCTGAGGTGTGTGCTGTTATCAGGCAAATGAAATGTCCCAGTCCTCTGGTAATTATTCATTAGGTAAGATGTAATGTGTGTGTGCGTGCAGAGCTGGCAGCTACAAGTGGATCAGACAAGAGAGGTCTATAAGCCAAGCTTATGTCAGCTTTAGGGTAGGGATGGGTGAGTAACTGGAGTAAAAATAACAAAAGGGTGGGATCAGTAGTAGTTTGCCCAAAACTAACCCTAAACCTTTTCTTTTCACCATGAAGCCAAACTCACCATTCAGATCAGAAGGCTATGAGACTTGGCTGGATTTGCACACACATCTAGAAGAAATCACAGATCTGGACTGAGGCAAAGCAATGTTTAGGACAAAATCCAGCTACCGCCTGTGACTGTTCGTTCTACCCATGCTTCCCTGAGGTGTCGAAAATGTTTTCAGCTTCTTGTGTTCCATACACGTGTTCCCTTTTTGGTTACCAGGATTACTGTTTTCCAGTTCAGAAGACTGCCCTTGCAGTATTTCCTGGCTGAGTAAGGGGGGCAGCCTTGGTCACACCAATTTTGACCAGAGAGCAGCTGGAAGTCCAGATAAATATGGGAATTTATATAAGCTAAGGAGCAGCATGCAAACACATGGTGGACATTATACCGAAAAAATCAAGTGAGTGGAAAGATTTTATTTGCCTGACAGTTAAGAGAGGGGTATTGATGTGACACACAAATCTCAGACAAAACCCTATTCCTCTGGGAGCCCAGGCCTAAGATTGGATGGTTGATCCTAAACTGCTTGATGTAAGAACTTGGGCACTGTTGGGATAGGCTGGACTTTGAGGCTTATTTAAACTGAGTCTAATATGGTAGAGAAGCAGAAAAGAGTTGCTTTGTGGTTGTGGGGAGCAAAGCTTTTCTTGCAGGCTCCAGTGGCAGGGAGGTAGCAAAGGGGAAGAGCACTGGTGACATGACAGCTCTTGGGGCTCTGGAAATTCTGCCTGTTTGGCTTTTCTTGGTTTCCACCATCCTCTGTGTTCTCTGTCTCTGTTGTTCACCCCCATAATTACATAAGATATCACCAGCTAAAACTGCATCTGCCTCCTTAATAGATGGCTAATTATCTAGGGAGGGAAACAGAAAGGCCAAAAGCTTTTATGTGCCAACAGCACTGCTGAGATGCTCATGTGCATCACAGGAGAAGGAAAGGGCGCAACCCGTCTGTCCTAATTTATAGCCAGATGGGCTGAAAGAGTCAAGGTGCAATGAAGGTCAGTGTGGCTGGGAGTGGTGTGAAGGCAGCGCAAGGTTACTCTCTTGCCATACACACAATTAATTCTCCAACAAAGTCCCTCTCTCATGCAGCAGAACAGAGGCAGTTCTCCCTGTATTTAGAAGTACTCCCACAGCTTTGGTCTTTTTTCTGGAATTGTAAGCTTGCAGAGAGAGTCTGGCCTCATCTGGGATGATGTATTGGGCCATGTGTTGCTGGCCTTGCAAAGCGGCGTGGGCAAATCTGCTGTTCTCCAGACTGCGTCATTCTGGAAAAGTCTCCTTCTGCTCCTGTTACTGCAGCAATGGCAACACACTGCTGCAGTGCCCACTACCCTGCCTGCTCGGAAATGCCATGACATCACTCCTGTTCATAACAAGGTTTTTCTGTCCAGTTTCAGCCACACGCAGGATATTTAGCTATGAGTGAAAATGAAAAAAAGCAAATGAGAGAGAACAAGGTCTCCTACCAAAACTCCACGTTCAAGAACCTTAAAATTTGGAAGAATCTAACTGTCTATCTTGAAAGCAACCCCTTAGCCCTGCACATTCTCCAGTGGCAGATACATCCCATTTCAATCAGTACATTGTGGCGACCAGCTGTAGATAGGTTTTTCTTATATTGATGTTTAACATAAATGTTTGTTTTGAACTCAGGACAGAGCTGTATTGGTACCAGGTATCAACCCAAATTTCAGTAGAGCTTGTGGCATATCTGTGCTGATCTAACCATATGGTGATGGGTTTCGTGCTGCTGCCTATGCTGGCAGGAGACCAAAATGTTGTTGTGGACTCCCCCAGCCATAAAAATCCATGAAGCTTTGCAGCTATAGTTTCACTTCATTTCACTGTCTGACTAATCTTCTTCTTGCTTTATTTTCTTTTATTTCCTCTATATGTTTCCCACACAGAAAGCCTAAGATTCCAAGTTGCATTTTGAGAAAGTCTTAGAATTAACTTCTCCATTTATGTGAATTGACCCTGGGTTTTGGTAATAAAATGTGCCGGGGGTGGAAGGAGAGGGAAAGACAAGACTTCTTAGTAGGGGGTGAGCGCTGATGACTTTAACAAAGTTGCCGTGTAATATGCTGTTCTGCTGACTTCTGCCTTCTTTAATTACCTTCTGAATCCCAAGGAGCTGAACTGTGCCTCACCAGCTCGTTATGTCCCCCGGGTTTGCTCTCCCCAACAAATAGGTGTTTTCCCTGCAGTCTCTGGAGGCTCTTTGTTGCTGCTCTGATACATCAGATGTGTTTGTTTTGCACATTGATGTTTGTGTTTTCCGCACTGCTTGTGTTTTCCAATTCCCTGGAGCAGTGAGGATGCTGCTGAATTGTCAGAACTGTGGTAAGATGCTGACTTGAGGTTGCTGTCAATGGCCTCTTTATGCTAACGAGGGATATTTTAAGAAGTACAAAAGATGTGGCATTTACTTTCTTGGGAGAGGGAGGGGAGAGAGAGAGAGAGAGAGAAAATGAGTGTGTATGAATGAACTTAGACTGCAGGTTCCCTCCACTGTTCTGTTAGAAATGACTGATTGGCTCTCCACATTATTTGCTAGCCAGAGCAATGATGGCTTCCAATTTGTATTCCCAGGCTGCTCACACTGCGCTTAGTTAACCCATGCATGCAAGACAATGTGGTCCCTCCTCCTGAAAAGCTCCTCATCTCTGTCCTGGGGCATCAGGGTACCTGAAATGGGCATAGCCTTAACAGACACAGCAATGGGATGTGCAGCATCACAGCATCTTCTTGCAGATGTAGGCATGGGCTGCTGTGGTCTTGATCCCTCCTTCGAGCCAGCATTAGCCCTGGTGTGGCTGGGAAGTGAGTCAGTTTGGGAAACTGAGCTGGGAGAGAATTAACGCTATGAGAAAAAAAAGTAATTTCATTCCCTATATACTTACCTTCTGGAGAAATGCAGCTAGGTGTGGCCAGGGCTAAGGAGAAGGTGGCACCCTAGTCTTCTCTGCTCAGATGGGCTCTGTTCCTCCAGATATCATTGAGGGAGAGTATCAAAGAGGAGGATATTGCCTGCAAATTCTCTTCTACGTGAAATGGAGACCTGTGTACAGCCCACACCTCTGAATCAAAGTGGGCAAGTTCATCCCCTTCCTCCCTGTTGTCAGGCACTTGGCATATCTGTGATCAGAGGAAATGTGGTCCTTCCCTTGAGCTTGTCTGCTCATTCCTGTTGTGTAAACACAGATGAATAAGGTGACAGGAATCCTATCCTATTACCAGTATTCAGCAGCAAATGAAGCACCCTTAAGATTAGCATGTTATAATTTCACGCATTTGCAATTGCAGGTTTAGATAAGATTAATTACTTTCTAGGTGACTCTTTTCAATTGTCTCCTTATAATGGAGTTTGTAACCAAACCCTTGTGACTTTGTCACTAGAAGAAATCACAGACAATTTAACAGTTGGATAGAAAAGTTTTATTTAACAGGCACTGCGCTGCTTCTCTTATATTTCCCTTAAAAGAAAAATTACTTCCTAGCAAAGAGCACATCCAACACTGCTAGTGACCTTCATAGAATCAGAACTGTCTACAACTGGGGTTTTTTCTTTATTGCTGTTTTTAGTTAGGTATTAAGTAATAATATTTTTGGCACCCTATTCTTTCCAAGCCCCTGAGTAGGTGAAACATAGCAAAACTACAACAGGAAAATGCTATATGTGCTGGATGGAGGGACCAGGAAGATGGGCTTCCTGGAAAACACCTTATATTGCAAGATCTGTGGTTGAAGCCTTGTTTAAGCTACTGAATTGTAATGCAAAAAAAAAAAAAATAAAAAAATTAGAGTTAGGTGGGAAATGTGCAACTCCTTTGCAATCCTTTCCCATTTTCTGATGAGCTCTTGTTTGCTCCCTAGTTATAAGTTGACAAAGCAATATCAGCCAATCCTCCCCTGTGAAACTGAAAATGTTTTGAGTAATAAAATGAAGGGTGAGATTTTTCAAATGTGGCTGGGGGAACAGAATGACTCCACTACATCCCTACTACGATGAAAAGGGACGAGATCATCTCCTGGGACATCATAGCTTTCATGGGCCAAGAAGTGACTGCAGCAGAGACCTCTGCTGTGAGTGCTGGCCATGCACAGATAGAGAAGGATATATTTCAAAATCAAAGAGCTCCTGAGATGGTGTTCTGTGAGTGTTTGACCGCAGCTTGTTCAAATGGAAGTCTGTCACCTCAGTTGACAGCTCCACCCAAGAGGTAGCTGTAGGACTGATCCATAATGGGACTTACTAATGCAATGGCAGCATTATTTTGCTGCAGGTTTGGTTACACACGGAGTACTCACATCACACTGACTTCCCATAGCATGAGGTGTTTATCTCCTGCATGAGGTTTAGCACAGTGCTGTACCATAAAGTCTGGTATAACTGAGTAAGTGCTTTAGTGTAATCCTGAGAAGGATTGATGTCCTGAAGATATTCCTGGGAAGGGTCTATGATTGTACCAGGCTTTTAGGTTACTTCCAGTCAGGTTTTCAAGGGGGCTTTTTGGAGTTTGTGCAGCTTTTCTGTGGCACAGTCTGTCCCCAACCCAAGACATCTGGGCAGTGGTTTGGTCAGCAAAGACTATCACAGAACTTAAAGACAATTGGTATTGCTGTATGAAGAAGACCTCATTGAGTCATCAGATGATCAAAGTGTGACTCTGACAAGTGGGCACCCCAGTATGGAACTAAACATAGTCCCATCTAGACAGTTGTTTTTGCTGTTGATGTCTGCTATATCTAGATGTTGATCCTCACCATGCTCTTGTTTTGTATTAAGGCACCTTCAGAACATCAAATCATGTTCAGTACTGCTCCAGGCATGCTCTGCAGTAGCAGGGTAAGAGTGCTATCACTGCTCTGTCCAGGCACCTGGAAATCTGTTTCCTAGGGTCCAGAACAAAAAGCAAACAGGAGGTCTTCAAAGTCATGGCAATTTATACCCTATAGCCTCTCTTCTTATTTTGCTGTTAGCCATTTGGTGAAATTTTCTGGTCTAGGTCATGTATGAAATTTGGTTCCAATTCACATATCTCAAATGCAGAAGAGACCTTTGTATTAAAGTTACTAAACAATGTTTTACAACATGAAAAGTAAGAAAGCAGTACCATTCTGTCTTAGAGTGACATTTCTAAACTAAGAAGACCATACACAATGACAAAATGGAAGACCCTACACTATAACAAAACAGAAATTATTCTAGCTGCAACAGCAGCCTTGGCAGTGAGTGAGATTTTAAGCAGTCCATATATAAAGCATATCCTTGGGGCCCTGGCAAGGATGCAAACCTCTCCCACACAAGCTCAGTCACTCTTGAAAAGCCAAGTTTTGAAATTTTAAAAGCCAAAAATATTACAGCAACAGCAACAATAAACATGAAAATCAGATGTTTGATGATTACTAATGATCTTATCAATGTGTTGTATAATTGGCATGTTCGATATTCTTCAGGGTTTTTTTTAAATTATTCAATTATTAGTGATCTAACTGAAGCAAACTAACACCAGGGTTCTGAAGAGAGGTTTCAACTTTATAATGGAGACGGCATTGTGGAGTTTGGGGGAGGAGATATGTGGAAAGATAAGGCTTTTGCCTGGACAGTTAATTGTAGCTTTTTTTTCACAACCTAAATGCCTGAGGGTACCTACAGCAGATTGGAATGTGTATTGGTGGACATCCCATCGTGGTACACATGGGGTGGATGCATGCCCAGGCCATCCCCCTAGCAGTGCTTCAATGCAGGTAAATGCCTTGTGCTCTGTTGAGGCAAGCAGATATGTCACAGTCATGTGAATGTGTTGCAGAGGTTGTGTACATTTTAGCTTTCCAGTCCAGAAATGACCCAGAGAGATGATCAGGCAATGGGGAGACATAATTGCTCTGACAGCCCAGCCGGGCCATAGGATATTTATGGGCAACAGAGCTGTAGCAGGGATATCAGGGCAGAATGGCCAGGACACACATCCCAGCTGTGTGTGAAGCTCTCCTTTCGCTGCTGGAGCAAGCTGTGAAAAGCACCAGGCCTGGTTAGTTATTTAACTGTCAGTCATTAACTTCATCCTTGACCTTCCTGAAAAACTGTATTTTACTGTTGCATTGGGAACTGTGAAAAATGCAGGTCCCCTTTCCTCACAGCATTGCAAATCTCCCTGGGGGTCATCTTGTCAAATTATTTAACCCCTGTCCCAAGTGTTATGGTTTTCAGACCTCTTGCCCATTGACTCTGCTCTTTGGCAGCCTTAGAAGTGAAAAAGGAGTCATTTTTTGGTGAAACTTTGAGAATTGACAAAGGTCCCTAGAGTCAAATAACAAGAGAATCATTGACTTACTTACTTTATGCCTGGTCTTGCATCCAGGCTGCTGTTTGCCACCATTTCCTTTAGAGATGAAGCTATTTACAGGGTCCCCCCACCCCAAGCCCTGCTCTCCTCCTGCCCATCCGCTGCTGCATCCTGGCCCCTCCTGCGCAGGGCAGCCTGGCTTCACAGAGCCTCCCAGTGAAAGACACAGCCTAGCAAGTCAAAACAGAACATGCTGGATTAATGAGCTGAAACAGGTCTTGTGAGCCCCAAAGCCAACACAAAGAAGGCAATGGTAGCTTCTCCCTGGAGCAGGGATAGGGACAGGGAGAAGCAGGGATGGGAGGAGGAAGAACATTTCCTGCTTTCGGTTGCAGTTGCTCCACCATGACGTGTCATTTCACCCTCTGTTGTGCTGTTGGGGTTGAAAATAGCCCTGCTAAAAAAAAAAAATAATAATTTAAAAAAAAAAAAAAAGGCTGTGGTTTGGGTTTGGATGGATTTTTTTGTGCATGAATGTGGATCAACTCCAGACCATGGCTCCACCACTGCTTGCGCTGGCCCCAGCAGAGGAAGTGACTTGGGGATGGGGGAGGCAAACAGGAGGGAGTGAGGGGACAAGGGGAGTGCTGAGCCGCCGGGAGAGGGAGGAAGATTCCTCAGCCCTCCATCAGTCAGTTGTGACACCAGCCGTGCCGTACAGACCACTTACCTGACATACAAGTGCACAGCCTGCCTGGTCCTGCTCTCGCTGGGGCTGCACGAGGTTTCCCTCCGAAGTGGCAGGGTCTGAGGCAGCCGGTGCCCTCGGGAGCCAGTGCTGGGGAGCCCTCCTTGCCAGGCGGATCTCCCCTGCCATGAGCACTGATGTGAGCAGGGCTGCTGAACCCAGCCCGTGACTTCCTCTGGAAAGCAGAGGCCATCGCCTCCTCCTCCGGCAGCAAGTGCGGTGACCTGGGCCAGGCCTCCTCCCTGCTCGCACCAAGGGGCCTGACCTTTGGGACCAGCGGTGGAGTCTCCTTCAGACGATGAAGCCAAGACTTTCAGGAGGCTGTGACTTAGTCAGTCTCAAGCTGTAAGGCTTGTGATGTATTAAAGCTTACACAGAAGCACAGAATTACCAAGGCTGGAAAAGACCTTTAAGATCATCAAGTCCAGCCTATGACCAACACCACCACATCGGCTAGACCATGGCACTAAATGCCAAATGCAGCCTTTCCTTGAATGCATCCAGGGACGGTGCCTCCACCACTTCCCTGGGAAGTCCATTCCAATGTCTAATCACTCCCTCCGTGAGGAAGTACTTCCTAATATCCAACCTAAACCTCCCCTGGTGCAGCTTGAGGCCATGGCCTCTTGTCTTGTTGCTAGTTGCCTGGAAAAAGAGCCCAGCCTCCACCTGACTACAACCTCCCTTCACTTTATAGGATGTCAGACTAAGTGATCTGGTAGTCCCCTGGCCTTCCACTCTAACGTGGGAGCAAGACTAGTTTTCATTTCACTGCTAGTTGCCATAATGAACTGTCCCCAAAATGTTTCTTTCTCAGTCCTCATTGCAATCCAGGTCTTGATACAACTGAATTTTGAAGACATTTGGCCCTATTTATTCTGTGGCATATTTTGTCACTAAAAGTAAATTTAATTTCTAATGTCTGATTCTTGTTACTGCTACCAGTTACTGCTACCTGATCCTTTCTATGTCAGTGCAACATCTGAGTGTGTTTAGCTTTGCCTCATGCCTGTGAGATTGTGGAATTCTTTTCACCCCTTGTGAGAGACTGGGAAATGGAGGCACAGACAGACTGGTTTAGAAATAAGTTGGGCATTAACTAGGAGCCTGGGTTTAGATCCCTGTTTGACTACACACATGCTTTCTTACCTTTCTTACATGTGTGTGTTTCATTTTTAATCTGGCCGTAAGTGACTACATATGCTTTAAGGTACCACACTCTTACTGAGTTAATCTAAGGACCTAGGATCCCAGACAGTTTTTGTTGGTATATAGGCACTTTGAACAAAGCATCAGATACTTTTTTGTTGTTGTTCTTAGGGGAAAAAATTGTCAGAAACCAAACTTTCTCAGGAAATTTGGGGCCCAAGCAGGTGAGAGGACCCAGGTTTCCTGAGCTCGAAACATTTAACCTGTCTTTACCACCCCAAGTCTGTCTGAGAGCATGTGCTTGGAAGGATGCCTGTTTAGATACAGTTCAGACCTTTATTCTTCTCTCCTCACAAGTGTAAGCTTCTAGGAAGTTGTATTTGTTTGGCAGGAAAGTCACATCATTTTAATACACTTTGTGTATGTAGACAAGACATCAGAACTAGGACTGAATGCGTGATTCTGTGAGAGAAATCCCATCTGTGCAGTGAAGCAGAAGCTCAATTTTGGTTATGTTTTCTCCCCACCAGCTGGTCTGGATAATTACAGAACATATCAAGCCAAGTAATCCCTCTTTGTGTAATATGTAAATTAATTTACAATCATCTCTAAAGGCAAAGAAGATATACACTGTGTGTCCTCCTTTAACTGTACTTCTTTCAGGAGTGCAATCAGCAAGCTATTAATTATCTGGTTAACTTAACAGACTTAGAGGACACTGTGTCTGTTTTCCTTCTCCCTAGACCATGCATCCCACTCCTGGGAAGGGAACTGCTGAGCTCTCATGTCAGGATAAGACAAGAAGGTAAGGTGAAAAAGAGTAAGGTCAGCCAAGCTCTGCTTCCCCATAAACAACCATATTATGTTATGGAGACGAAACCCCAGACAGTGGAGGACTCCATGAGAGAGGGACAACAGGTGGAGGAAGCATGAAGCACATCCCAGCAAATCCATTATGGACAAGTATTAGCACTTCATCTGCAGCACATGACATTGTATCATTGTTCCAGCTGCTGAGGCTTTGAACCGTCTTGTGAAACTTTTTCAAAACCCTAGAGGAGGATTTAGCTCTTAGGGCTCTCCAACCTGTTTTAGCAGGGTTTGTGGGCAGTTAACTATTATTGGTAGGACAGGGTTGATGACCTAATGCTGGTGTGAAGGAGACAGGCTGAGGTGATTTAGGCCTTGTTTCAGGAACTATTAGCAAGGAGGAGCCTGTTTGCCCTTTTTTCCTGTAAAATACAAAGCAAACCAACACACACATGCACACACGTGGGTGAGTGACTTGTTTGGCTCTTGGTGCCTTATCCTGGGCACCTACTTGCATAGCTGTGACACCAGAGGTGCCTCTAGCATTTCACGTACTGCAGGCATGTCACATATTGTGTGGCATCCTCAAAAATCCCCGTGCTAAGCAAAGCAAATGCAAAGCTAGACAGCAAGTTATGTTGGAAACAAAGAGGCTGATGGAAAGGGGAAGGGGCGGGGGAATAGAAAGGGGAGGGGGAATGGGAAGGGTAGGGGGAATAGGAAGGGGAAGGGGAAGGGGGATGGGAAAGCAGAAGAGGAAGACGAAGGGAAAGGGGAAGGGGAAAGGGGGACCTTTATGATGCCATTCAAGATAAGATGGCTGGATAGGAACACCATGGGTGTATTTCAGAAAAGGGAGAGCAGAGCTGGTGAGAGACAAGTAACGCTGTGACAGGAAGCCAGTGCCACTTGTGAGCTTGGGGAAGGAAGTATATGGGGTGTAAGGTCTTGAGCCTGATGCTTTGTCCCTCTGGGAGCGAGTTTCCCTTCCTTAGCAGTACAATACCCTCATTTCCACCCAGTCCCCAGACTTTAGGCAGTGCCTGTGCAACCAAATTATCTTCGCTGAGAGAGTTATAGATGGTCTCATCTGATATGTGCAAAGCAAGAGCAAGGCATGTCCTGAAGGTAAGGAGCTGGCTGGCCACACTGGGGTTTGACATCGCCCAAGAACCCAAATGCTTCATGTTGAAGTGAAATGGGAGCTCACAGGTGGGTGTGAGAGAGGGGAGAGAGGACACAGGGGTGTCCTGCTCTGGGAGGGAAGGGTCCAGGTAAGCCTGCAAACACTGAGCATGGATAGTTAGCAGAGTGGTGTGATGCTCTGTACCACCTGCTGTGAAGTCAGAAACCCCCAGAGGATTGTCAGCTGCCAGGAAACACTTGTAGTAATGCTGGAGTCAGCCAGCCTGTGAATAAAATCTCCAGCTAATCATCCTTCCCTGACAGAACTCAGTATGCATATCATTGGGGGATTCCTGTTTTCATAGATCATCTCAGTTGCTTAATCACATTTGATTTCCTGGGCTGAGGTGCAACTTAATTTCCTAGGATATGTTCCCAACTAGATTCTGCAGATAGTTATTCTCGATGTGCTTTGCTCCCTTGATATCTTCTGATGGGATGCATTACAGCAGGGATGAAGAGAAATTCCATTCACATCTGCTTTTGTTTAAAACAGCAATTAATTTTATGGCACTCTAATTTAAATTTACTGTTTATGGATATATTTTTTTAATTGGGAAAATTAAATATTCTAATAACTGGAAACATGAAGAGATCAATCACTCACATTAAGACTGTATCAATGCAGGACAAAAGTTTTAAAGTTAAAAGAAAATTAATCTAAATGAGAATGTTGAAACTTAACACTTAAGCTTCACTGATACTGACAGTTTTTCTTTCTGGATTCCCCCAGCCCCCCCCCCAAAAAAAAAAAAAAAAAAAAAAAAAAAGGCAAGTTTCAAAGCGAGTATTCTCCCTTATTTAGGAAAGTCAGAAAGGGGTGAGAGGGGTGGAGAGACTGTGAATAAGCAGCAGTTCTTCATAACAGTTTAATGTTGGTCCCTGCATCCTCACCCTGTTTTGAGCTAAAAGCCCAGTTATTTGTAGCGGAGATTCCTGTTGGAGACAGATCAGGATTTATCCTTCCCTGCAGGAACCTATTCCGGTCGCACCTTCATGTCTCTCATCCTTTTCCTTACCACCCATAAAGCTCAACCCTGTACATGTGGGAGCACCAACTTTGTCTGCTGCCACAGCAGTTCCAGCATGGGGAGCAAGTCACATCCTTCATGCTACCACAAGCAGAAGCCCTGTTCTTCTGGGCCTGGATGACTGAGCTGGTGATGTGTCCCCCAGCCGTGCAGACCAGGGGAGAGAACAGCTAAGCCTATCTCTGATGAGCTGAGATTGACTTAGCATACTCTACCTCCTCATAGCAACACTGGAAATCAAACATTTAATATAAGAAAATGTCCACCATCTAAAAAAACAGCTGCTCTGGGCTACTTTGAGTTGTAGGTGTATGTTTCTCTAATGTGTGACTTAATGCTGTCGCATGCACTGTGCACGGGTATTGCCACAGCAACAGCAGGAACATATGCCACATTTTCTGACCTTTCAAATGCAAAGTTTTGTCTCACAGAAGCTCAGACATGCCTTGGCTGATGGGAACTACATCCTTTTGCACGATGGTCTAAAAATAACACTTGTGCACACACAGAGCAGGCTCAGCAACAAGACACGCTTTCCCCTGTTTCTGCAGCTTCCTGAGAGCACAGCCGGATGTTTTTAGAGAGTGTCAGGGATGTCCCAGGGAAAGGAGCCATGGAAGGGGTAGCAGAGGTGGGGCTGATCACAGGAGGTGGGGGGAGAAATGACTAAGCAGCTATCAATTTTAAGAGGAGGCTCCAGTATCAATTTATTATTGCACATTTGATTGTCTGCTGCAGATTTCTGTCATGGCTCTGAGTGGTTATATCTTCACTTACTAAAAAAAGATGGCACGAGGTTTTGCTGGTTTGAAACCTGACTCAATGTTTTTAAGGCCTGACCAAAGTCAGAAGACACAAAAGAGGGTTACCTGCATCTGAATCATGTATTGCAGTGGTTACAGCAGGCAGGGATCTTGTGGTGGATGCTTGGGGCCATCAATAATTTCAGATGTTGGTGACTTGATCTGACTCTTTTAGTCATCATGATAGAAAATTGGTAGGTCTCTTTAGAGCTTGACCTTCATGAGCATCACTATTGGAGACCTCATTTGCAGTCATCATAGACATTCTCAGTATTCAGTGCTATATATGGTAACACAGAATTTACTGTGCACAGCCATAGCAAACCCTGGTTTGAGAAGCATTGATCTATAGTGTATTCCTTCCTGCTTCTTGCACCTGGTGCAAGCCATTACCAGCCATGGTCCTCCCTTGACTTTCTTTGGGAGGTCTCTTCCACAGCCTACCAGATTTGAGAACACAAAAGGACAAAGAAGCATTTCTCCTCGTCTGTCTGCTCACCTTCTTCTATATTTAAGTTCAATTCCCTTGGTCAGGGCCACCCTGACTTGTAACACAAACGAAGGAGCCCTGAGGAGCCACTGTTATCTTGGACCTGAGTCACTCCTGGATCCATCTCTCCCTTTGCTGCTGAGGTACACCACATGGCTCTTGGCTGTATGAAGGTTTTTGTGTGTTGCTTGGTGGAACTAGCAGAGGTGAGGGCAGTACTCAGAGTAGCTTGTGTACAAAGGGCCAAGTAGGTAAGGTCTGGCCAGCTAGGATGGAGCTCCAGGACCTGTCACATCTGGGGTGGCACAGGGACAGCGGCAATGGAGCAGTCATTGTACTTGGGAGAATCAGATGAAAACAGGTAGCAGGTTTTAGAACAATAGAAGATGCTTTTTCACACAATTTGTCTTGCACACAGTGGTGAACGAAAAATCCACTGAGAGCTATTAAATACAGAGATAGTATCTTTGGACCAGGAAGTCTCTCGTATGTCTGGGGAAGTGTCACTACAGGCTTTCCTGGCATTTATATCTTCTCTAGGCATCTGTTATAGGCAGCTGTCAGGGACAGGATGCCTGGCTACAATGTCCAGACAGGTTGGCTGCCCTAGGAACAGCCTGTCCCTGACACAGGTACAACACCCTGCTTCAAAAATCCCCAACTTCCCCTAGCTCATTTGCAGTTGCCTGCTGGGGTAGAAACTTTCAGTGCAGAATTTTGCTCAGTGGTGGCAAGAAAGCCCATTCCTCACTAAAATCTTCATGCTGTTGGTCCCACTGGACCACAGTGTGGACTATTTCTGCCTGGCCCCTAATGTGTGAATGGAACAATGTTTTGCTAACATTTCAGTTTTTGTAGATTCACATAATCCTGGAGCCATCAGACAATGCAAGAAAAAGGCCCTGCCAGTTTTGTCAAGGACTGCACAAGAGTCTCCAGGACAGTGTTTGGAAAATTGCTAGGTTTTTTAGCAAAACATGTATGTTGTTCAAAATGGCAACTTGTCACTTGTATCATCAATGTCACATGTTACCAATACAGATGGGTTTTCAAAATGAGACTGGTGAAGGAATTCAGAGAACTTCACATTGTTCATCTTAGCCATCCTCCAACTTTTTTGGCCTTATATTATGGAAAAGAGTGTACTAGAAGGGGGAGGAGGTACAAGAGAAAACAATCTACTGGGTTTTGATGGTTCTGTGTATCAAACTTGTGTCCAAGATACGATGATACTTCTCAGCTGCTGGTGTCCATGTCTGGTACTCTAGAAGTGTTGCTGCCGCAAGCTCTAGCCTTTCACCACCAACCACAAGAGTTTGAAAGGAATTTCCCACAGAGACTTCTGTTCTCTTATGAACCCTTGAAATTTGTGATAGTACCTGTGGACTAAGGACCTTGAAGTCTCCATGTGCCCTCCTCAGTGTCCCGAAGTAGGGAGGTGTAAAACAGCACAGCTTGTGCAGAGGTTCTGTGGAGCTTTCTCACCTGCTCAGGGATTCATTTCTCTGCTGTGGACATGATCTCAAGAGGTAAATCCTCGCCAGCAACACAAAAAATAGCCAACTGCTTTGGGAATGTCTGGGGTGACCTCTCATTCTGGGGAGAAAGTATTAGTTCTACTTTCTCCCACCATATAGGCATTGGAGGTGAGTCAGCCTCACAGGAGATGGATTGTGCATCCATAAAAATATAAGCAATGTGGTTTTCATTACAGATAAATGCTCTTCCCCAGGGAGCAACATTAGTGCTTTAAATAACTGAGAACTCTTGCTGATGATATTTTATTTTGATTTCTGCTGCAGGCTCTCTGAGCAGCTGCTCAGGACTATTGCTTCACAAAAGTTTTATTTCTGCAGTAGCAACAGGGCAATAACTAATTCCGTAGTAGTCTAGAAACAATTTTCCTTTTACAAGAAGACAAATTGCAACCAGAAAAGATTCCATCACTTGGGAAACTGTGTGCCCTACGATATAACTCTCCTGGGCCATCATAGTTGTGGATTCAGAGAGGACAGCTTGGTGCAGACAAACACAGATTTGGGCGTCAGTACTAAATCCCTTCTAAGATGATAATTTCTCCTGGACTTTTCTGACATCTTTGTTCTCACAAGCTCTCAAGATTGAACTGACACCCCCAGACACCCTCACCAATCTTCTGCATTTTAGGACTCCTAAAATAGTGGGTTTTGAAGAGGAAACCAGTTGCTCCACTGCCAACAGAAGCTTCTGGTGTTGCCCAAGGAGCAGCAGCAGGGGAAGAGCTGGCACCAATGAACCACACTGCTTTTAGACCAGCACTTACATGAGGACCTGCATACACTACTTAGCCACTCACAAAACTACAGCAGTGTCAGCAAAGCAGTGGATGTTTAGGACAGGTGACATGATAACCTGTGAACCAAGGCAATATCCTGCTGCAAGTGACATCTTCTGACAGCCTTAAGTGGCTGCCAGTCTGCATCCCAAATAATTTGTATCTGATTTCCTGACAGGGTGGAAAATGTAAACTTTGTTTTTTAACTTTAGTTAAAAGGTGTTGTGTGTTGGTTTTTTTATAATTTGGGTTTTTTTAAAATTTAATTTTACAAGGGGGAAATCAGCTCTACATAGCCAGTGGAAAGCCTGCTTTAAATGTCAAAGCATCTACAAACATGAAGTGAACACCTAAAAGCCAAAATGTGTGCTGATGCTCTTTTTCCAGTGCACTTGGCCATCAAGCTGACCAGCATCAGTTCATTGACATTCAGCACTCTCAGAACCATTTACAGTTGCCCACGGATGCTGGTTTGATTGACTAGTGAATGGCAGCCAAGCCAGGGAAACTCTGCAGAGTATGAACTGGTCCTTTCTCCTGCTCAGGTCTCCTCGTAAGAGAATTAGTCTTTAAAATGTTCCCTTTCTAAAAACAGAGGGGAAGGAGAGAGGGCTTCAGGGGTCAGTGAATGGACAGAAAGCCAGTTTCAGTCATTTCTGTGCAGCATTGATCTGACTTTTCATGATCGTTGGTTCCAAAGAGCCAGGAGCAGGTTTCCGGGTGAGCTGAGCACAGATGAGCTGATGGGGCGTTACTGACAAATGCCCCGTGTAAACATGGTGGCTGATCAGCACAAGGACAGTGTGTGAGCTAAGGAGGGAGCTGCAAGGGGGGTGCTTTGGGCTCCCTCCCCCACAACTCCTGCATGGGTTTGGGAAATGAACAGAGCTAAGGTGGCTGTGGCATGGAGTGGTGGCATTGGCAGAGGTTCATGTCTGGCAGCGGCATAACCCAAACTGGTGAGTGGGGCGTTCATCCCACCCCCTTAGCAAGCTGTGGGGCTGGTTCCCCTGAGCAGCAAACCATGGTGGGCTGTCCAGGCACACACACTCACTGCAGCCAGTCCTCTGCTGCCAGGCTCATTATACCTGGCCTCCCTCCATCCACATATCGCAGCAAGTCACAGCCCTGCTGCTTCAAAGCCCAACTGGGTGGCTCTAGGGGGCAGACAGGATAGGAGTCCTTCCCCTTCCTCCCACAAGTCAAACTCTCTGTGCCACTGCAACAGGACACCTGACTTTGTCTTTGCAAATCCTGTTGTGCTAGATGCTGGCTCTGAGCCTTCCTGCTCTCTACTCCCCATACCCTGAGTGCTCTGGGGTGGAAATGCAGGAGCAGTTTGAGCTGCAGCCACAAGCAGCCTGCTGAGACCTCAGCAAACCCCCCCTAATTATTTGCAGAGGAAACAAGAGGCTCCTTAGGCTTCTATGCATAAGATGAATTTAAAGTTGTTTAATCTATGCCTGCTGCTGTGTTTAATGCTGCTTTGAGAGAGTTCTTATCCTGCCCTCAAATTGGAAACAAACACTCAGCTCATCACAGCAGCTGCTGCATGGAGTCAGTGCTCCTCCAGCACGGGGAGCACAGGGCATGGTGAGGAGCCATGCTGGCTTCCTGGCAAGTATAAGGATGGATGAAAAAGGGCAGGCTCAGAGTCCTGCCAACATAGCAGGAGTCTGGCTGGCTGGGACAAGGCTTGTGCTCCCTGGGAAGATTTTAACTTGACAGTGGAGTTTGTTGCAGAAATGTGATGGATTTACTTTGTTGAGGAAAGAAACAAGATTGCTCAGGTCCCTTCTGCCTGTGGCTCTCCCAGTTGGAGTGACACTAGAAAAGTTGAAGCAGTGGGCCACTGAAGAGGCCACCAGGTAATTTCACTCTCTGGTGGGCTGACTGTTGGCTCTCCCACATTGCCTAAGTTCCCTGAGAATGTCATACATCAGGAACCCATATCATGCTGGTGGTGCCCAGGCTGGGGTCAAAACCCACTGCTTTGGTCACACTAATCTCTGTGTCTCCTTCCCATGCTGCTTTCTTTACTATATTGAACCCAGACTGCTTAGGCTCATTTTTGAGGAGCATCCCACTCTCCATCTCTCTCTCCTGCCTTCCTTGGCTGGCAATCCTATTACTCAGTTGTTAAATCCTTAAACTACCAGCACATTACTTCTCTCCCAAGGTGTCTTTAATGCTCTACAACTAGTCTAATGATTGTTACTCCTTCCTGGTACTTTTGGGGCATCCATCTGTATTCATCTGTTGTTTTTTTCATTCTAAATTGTAAGCCTGTTGAGATGGGCTTTCTGTTTCTTCTGCACCTGGAAAGCCTAAGGACAAAGGGTTCCCAGCTGAACCCAGGCCCTACATCTTTTAACAGGTGATTTTTATGTCATAGCAGCAGATTTGGTTGGCTTCTTGGGGAAGTCTTCTCCCTGCAGTAAAGGTCTTGACCTTGTTACCTCACAGCAAATAATGAGATGAGTAAAGGAATCTGAAAATTCAGCTTCTAATCAGAGGATTTCCTGAGGCAGGATAGTCCTGGTTTCCCATGGCCAGAGGTTTTCGTATCTCCTTCCTAAAAAAAAAAAAGTTAAAAAAAAGTTTTTAAAAAAGTGTTAAAATCTCCCATGTATAGGGAGCAAAAAGGGGGATTCCTTTGAAAGAGCCTGGATGAAGAGCAAGGACAGGAGTCCCACAGTTGTGCTGTTGGAGGATCTGGGAGTTGCCTGAACTCAGAACACGAAGCTCTGCTCCACTGCGGGGGTTTCACCCACACCAGGTGAGAGAAGCTGAGTAGTGGGGTCACAGCTCCTCTGCTCCCCCTTTTCAGCCGCCCAGGCTGCTCCCCCACCAGCAAACACTTGTCTGGAGGCACAGCACCACTGGGCTCACCTGCTCTCAGCCCGGCCAGCCCTCCTGTGCACTGGGCACCGCAGTGTGCCACCCCTCACAGCTGTGCTCTCAGGCTGCCCAAGGGGAGAGCAGGCTGCTGCCCGCAGAGGTGACATTGCTCGAAGGACACTGGCCTGGTTTCAGTGGCCTGGTTTTATTTGTTGGTCCCGTGGTTCCACCCTGCACCCCACCCCACAGTGGTTAGCACAGCGTTAATTACTGACCCTGCCGGTGGGGATTGCGTGAGGCTGAAGGAGTGAGAGCGGGGGCGGTGCGGGTCACTTTGCCCCGCTGAGCAGGACGCGGTGACACAGCAGCCGTGGCCGGCAGGGCTCGGCTGGGCTGTGGGGCACAGCACCGGGCTCCTCTGCCCTCAGCACGGCACCCGCGCAGGCTGCTGTAAAGTAACTCCCTGGGTGTACTCGTCTGAACAAGCCTCAAGGGCACAGCTTCCCTAGAAGCTTCTAGACAAAACTGATATCCCCTTGCCGAGACAGACTAACTAGGTAACATTGATGTTTTTGTGGCTAAAACCCAGGACGAGGGTTCAGGTGATGTATTTGTGGGACCATCCCTTCCGCTGCCTTCCTTCCCCTGCACGACCTTGGCCTCCCTGTCCATCAGTTTCCACGAGGCTCTGGCTCTGAGGGTTCAGGAGGCTGGGGGGCCTCTGGGGTTCCCCAAGGGGGAGGTGTCCTTAGTATACTCGGAGGGATAGCTAATAGGTGGACCTTACCTATTTCCTGGCTCATTTTCTTCTTGAATACTGGATCTGGCTGCCCGGCCGTTGCAGCGGGATGCAGCTCTGCCCATGGGTGAGCTGTGCATCCCTCTCTCAGCCCTGCCCCTGTCTGGGGGGTCACTGGTAAAGCTGAGTGGCTCTGGCTTCACAGCCCAGTGCAGGGCAACTGCAAAGCTCTTTCTGTTCTTTTGAAAGCTAACATAAAAAATGATGATAAGCTAAATCTAGATCTATGCAGCAATTATGTGGGATTCCAGACCTTGCACCTGTAGCATAATATGTAACAGAGCCAGTAACTACCTCGTCTAATGATTGCTCTGAACAGCACACAAATCACATTATGCAGGGTGAGCTGCAAGCCATTTTTCAGTCAAAGCTGATGAACTTGCAAAGACTTTTCTTTGCCCAGCTCTCTCTGACTGCAGGTTTGTCCTCTTCACTTTGGAATCCTTCCTGTTATTTTTCTACCTTCCTGTTGCAGGATGCAACATTCATTACAATAATAGATCAAACTTTGAGTGGAAAAACTCCGCTTTGCAGTTGTCTTCAAGATTTCCCAGTTTTGTTCCTGTTTACTGATCTGCAGCCCTGACCTCTCAGCTCACCCTGCCAGGTACAACGTTGTAATAACATAGCGAAAATAAACCCAGCAGGCCTGTGTGCAGACCCGTAACTAGCAGGTAGAGTGTTTTCACAGAATACTTTGATGGGCAAGAGATGGACCATGAAGCTTTTAATCTGCGCAGCAGTTTTGAGTTATCATGTGTCTAGGCCTCATGTAAGTAGGTTTTTATATAAAGGGATTTGAAATTAACTGCTTCAGCGAGCTCATGGAGGCTGAGAAAAACCAAGGCAGACCCCCCACGTGTCAGAGCAGCCCTCTTGGGCAGATGTTCATGTTTTATGCAACACGGGTGGTCAGACACCAGGACAGGGGCCTGGAGGGTTGTGCAATTGCCATTGTTGGGGATGCTCAAACTTAACTGGAGAAGACCCCAAAATGCAAAATTATCACTGCTTTGAGTGGCTTGTGTTTGAGACCTTAAAATGCTTCCTGAGGTGTTCTAAGATGGTGTGTGCTCTGTCACAGCTCTTGTAGCATTGCCAGCAGCTGCAGCAGGACTCCCTGCAGAAACATTTCCCAGTGAGGACTTGCCACCCTGACAGTGGCCAAGCTGGAGAGAAGCAGCTCAGTGCTGCATGAGGACATCAGTGTTTGGTGGTTTGCTGAAACACCCACAAGGAGAACTGGGGAGGAACATTGCTTTGCTGATTCCTGTCCTTTGTTGCAGTTACAGTTAATACATATTTAGAAGACTATTTCCAAAAGCATCCTAAAACCAAAGTCCTCTTACCTGAAAACAGAACTGAAGTTCCCAGGACTTAATTCACATCTAAAATACCAGTGTGGGCACCTAGTAATGAAATTCTTCTCACCTAGTATTAATCACCCAAACACAAGGTATAAACTAGTTGTATAATTCCTCTTACAGTTAAAGAAGAGAAGCCCTTGTAAAAGTCCCAAACTCCCAAATATAAAACAGGCACAGGCAGAAGAGGTATCCCACCCTAATGATGTCGCTTCTCTGGGAACTCAACCCAAGCTCAAAATTTATATATTAATTTCTTAACCTGAAAAAGTTAGGTGCTTTAGAAACCCTGACTAGACAGACTGCTCTGACTCTCTGCACTTAGGTGCTTTTCAAGTCTGGTCAGAGATGGCCCCAGCAACTGCTCCAGATCCTCTGTTGAGGAGGAAGTTCTGAGGTGTAACATGAGTGCAAATTTATTTGGAGAGGTTTTTGTTGACAGGATTTCTCTGGGGTTTTTGCTTGTTTGTTTCCTGTTACTCTTATGTTATCAGCATGGAATTATTAAATTATGTGACCAATGTAGCCAGTGAGACTAGCCACAACTATTATATAATGTCTGGCTGCAGTAAACATCTCAATGAATATTTCTTTGATTGTAGGGCAAACATACCCTGTGTGCAATATGTGGGTTACTGGGTAGAGTTATGTCATGACTCAGGATGAGCCAATATCATAAGCAACTGCTACTGAAGGGTGGGATTTTCATTAGTTTCTCTGTATAGACCTGTTTCAGTTCCTACCAGAGGTAGCAGCTGAAGAGGGAGGCCCTCAGGAAGAGAAATCTCAGATGATTTACAGTTATTGAGCACTTGCTCATGTCAGAAGGTGGGTGACAGGTGTGAGAGGAGCCATTGCTCCAGCTGAGGCTGAGCAGCATCTCATGGATGGGACTGAGTGGTCCTGCACCCACACAGAAGGTTTGTCCTTGTGCTCTTGCCTCCCTGCATCCCACATTGCACCAGCCCAGGACCTCATACTTGTCCCTTAGACATCTGCTGTGGGCAACTGCTGGAGACAGGATACTGGGTTAGAATGATCTTTGGTCTCTCCCAAGGTAGCTGTTTTCATGTTGTATTCTGGTAGATAGTCCAAGACTCCTGTATTAAAAATAAAAACGTTGAACTCACATATTTCCTTATGGAAAAAATAGCTATCTTGGGATCCTGCTTGTATAACTGGAGTAACTTTTGTTCTCCACCCCACCAAAAGAAAAGCAAAAGGCTTTTATGTCATATGAGATATTAATGAACAAGGTTTCCTCTGAACAGAGGATGTTTGGAGCACTGCTAAAACTTCTGCTTAGGAGAGGTTCAGTCCCTTGCTCTCAGGACAAGTGATCCTGCACTGCATTGCTGAGCTCTGCCTCGGCTGTTATAAAACCACATCCCTCCGATTTTTGTAACAACTTTTGCTGATTATCCTCTTACTGTACCTATTTTTTTTATTATTTTTTACAGAAAATAGCTCAGCTCTCAAAAGAGAACTAAGAAGCTTTATGACATTTTAAAGGGAGGGACATTAAATTGTGCTCTCAGTTCCACCTTTCATTTGAAAAGAGAAAGCAGCAGAGCAGCTTCGAGGAACCACAGCCTAGCACCATTACAGAGGAGATAGTGTGACATGATTTGACCCCTCTAAAAAGGAAAATTAAGAAAGGTGACAGAAATGGAGAGGTAAAAAGTGACTTGCTGACAGGGAGAAAAAAATTATAGCAAGTCACAAGCAGATTCAGGAACAAAACACTGGTCTCCTGACAGCCAGTCCACCCTCTCTGCAAATATTATGCATCAGGTGAGAGAATCAGTTGCATTAGTCATTGCCTTGTAAGAAATTTTAGAAAGCAGTGATGGAGTGGTTGACTGGCTTTGTAGCTGGCCTGCTGAATCCTGGGAAAAGCTCATGTGACAGAGAGGCAATCAGTACCCAAAGACCTGAAGTGGCCTGCAAGCAATCAGAGAGCATGAGAGGTGGACAGTGCACTGGTTCTGGGATTTTTTTATAGTCTAAGAAATTTTCAGGAGTTCTGCAACTGAGAAGCAGAAGTGGTTTGGATTTTCCTCATTTGAAGCCATAGTCTAATTTAGGGTGTAATTAAGGGCCTTTTTTTATAAGAGTACACCAAAAAGAACCTAACAGCAACTGATCTCTGGTGTGCCTAAGGCTGGAACAACCCCAGCTGATGCTGCAGATGAAATAGGAACTTCCCATCTGTACAGTTTCACTGCCATACATGTTTTTTTCTGGTAGGTAGATTCCTGGCTTATCAGTATGGCTGATGTACTGCTGATGTGAAGAGGAGCTAGCAGGGACGTGTAGGACACATCTTTGTCCACCTGCTTCAGCGTGTGGGCTAAGAGGAGCTCAGTTCACTCTGCTCGGGTGCACAGGGGATGGCTCTGTATTTTCACTGTGCTGGGATTCGGGGGGGAGCAGCTGGCTCTTAAATCAGTGCAGCTGCAAAACTGCCCCCTGAGGTGTCCATCTCTTCCACCAGCAGATTCTTGGGTGGAAGGGATGGCTCTGTACTTAGCTCAGGTCTGACTGGGGTGGTGTGAGGGTGGATTGCCTGGCTGAGCATGTTCTGTGAGAAGTGGATGTTAGCCAGGGTTTCCTGAAGGAAAAACTAGTGCTTTAAAATCTCAATACCCATAGGAATCCTGGAGTGCACAGCCCCAGCTTGGGAATGATGCTGGATCTATCGTACATAGGCATTACAAACTACCAATAGCTTTATCATGCCAATATTCTTGCACCATAGTGTGCAATGTTGACTTTGTAATAGCCCAGAATACTTTCCACATTCACGTATAACTACACCACCTTCCCTTTGGATTCTCCAGTGCTGCATATAAGATTCCTCTTGAGCATCTTGGTTATAAATACCTTGAGACAAAAATGGTCTTTTGGGTCTTTGTTTATCCAGTATCCAGCTTTCTGCCAGTCTGGCCAAAGGCTGGAGTCCTGTCGTACCTCCACATCACAGGGAAGGATTAATCATTACAGTCCTCAGCCTCTTGCATATCTAGGTGATGAATCCTTCCCACACCTCCACAGGACCAGTGCATACAGGAGATCCATCAGCAGGGTGTGACTTTGCAGCGCCCCAGTACAAAAACTCCATAGATATTTTTGTGCACATCAAACATCAGGTATCATGTTCCACTTTTGAAGTGCATTAAGCTGTCTCCTATGGTGTGCTTGAGCTTCCCACCAGAAGCACTTTGACAACGCAGAGTGGTTTGTGCTCTGAGCATCACTGGCTGCTCTGTATGGATGGGGAAACTGAGATGCAGGGTGAGAAGAAGACTGTAACCAGCAAGTAAGAGAGGAAAAAAAAAATAATCACTGTTTGGGCCTTTATGCTCCATTCAGCTCATGCTGGCTGCCTTGCAGCTCCTCTTCAAAGTGTCCTAAATCCTGGAAACCTCCCAGGTACAGAATTTCACTATGCCTTGAGCTGGGTGTAGCATAGTCCTTATCTGCAGCAGCAGATAAGGATGTGTCCTCCTGGAGATGTCTGGATTGTCTCCCCTGCAGCTGCATTGCCCCAGCTGATAAGACCCATTGGCTGCAGAGGTGTCAATGGCAAGTTTGAAGACTCAGGGAATGAGAGAGGAGGCCTTGTTGTTGGAAAGGCTTTACACACAGACTGACTTCCTTGTAAGAGGGAGTCCTTGATGTGGGTGTTACAGAGGAGCCAGGTCTGGTTTGTGTTGCTTGAGTCATGAGGGATCAGTGCTTGCAGAAATAAATGTGTCAGTAGTAGCAGGAGTGGGTGGGAGAGAAAAATATTTGGGGTTGGTGCCTTCCACCCTCCTGCTCCAGCCTGGCCCTATCACCTGTCCCCCATTCCTCCCAACCACTGCAAAGGCAGCCCACGGGCAGCAGCTGGAGGCTTTACTTCAACACATTGCTCATGTGCAAATTAGACAGCAGCAGCATAAACAGGGAGGTGGCAGTAAATGTGCTTTATCTTCTGAGGCAGAGTCCTACTGAATGGAGTGCAACCCCAGGTGGGAGCCAGGTGATAAATGCTCAGTCTGGCAACTCCTGCCAAGGGACTCAGCCTGGAATGTGCAATTTCCCAGTTTGGGTTAATAGGATCGGTGTAATATCAGACTTAATGCCTTGTTCTGGCCCTCCCAGTTTCTCTTTCCTACACCTCCTTCTGGGGTGTGTCTGGACCAGACAAGCAGCACTGACCGCTGTGGGGACTTAGCCAGGCAAACAGGGGTGTTGATGTGTGAAGCCTTTGGTCATCTTGCAGGTCCTGAGAGTGGCTCAATGTGTTCCTGGGACTATTTTTTGCCTTCCTGGAGAATTTTGCTCTAGTTTATCTACATCCACTTCTCTTTACCAGGATCTGGGGATTTCTGTAGCACAGGGAGCAGGGCCCATCAGGAGGAAGTCACCAGGCGTTGTGTTATGGGACGTGGGTAGGATCCACAGCCAAACTGGTGCAGCTGCAGTAGCTCCCTATCCACCCTGGGAGGATCCTTACATATCTTTATGTAAGGATGTGGGTGTCGCTGGGAAGTCAAAGGTTTTCCCCTGTTTTAGGAGGTGGAGGCTTGAATGGAGGAAGGAGAAGCTTAGAGCCAACACCTGACTCTGCGTTTAATTATCTAATGTGTCAATGCACAAATATCAGCTCTGCTGACCTCAAACATGCAAAAATCCTGAGTCAACCCACTTCCCCTTGTCCCCCAGTGTGGGATTTACATGCAAGGAGAACACACTGGGGTTGTTTGCTTCTTATGTTGAAGCCTGCAGGGGACACGGTTTGCATTCATCTTTAATCAAAGCAGCTGCCTTGAGATAACTTGTAGGACCACAGGAGCTGGGCTTGGAGAGCACCTCCCTCACAAGCTCGTAAGAAAACCTCTAGGTCAGGCCCTGCCAGATGGGTCTCTGGGATTTTGTGGTTAAATCTGGCTCCCAAAACCCCAGAGCAACAAGAGGACTGAGAGAAGAGCACTACACACAGGTGGAGATGTGATGATGAGAGCACTGGGCAGGGGAGTCCAGTACAGCTCTGAACAACTTGCTGGTGAGGCTGCAGCCTCTTCCACTTCGTGGTCTGGCCACTGCTTTCCTGAGGAGGATGGATGAGATAATACCCATGGGTGCAATGTCAGGAAGGCATCTGGATTTGGATGTGTTGGGTTTTTTTCCTAGGCAAGGATTTGTAGCACTTAGGTCCTGGTCAGAAACTTACCTCAAATGATCTGAGGGCCTCTTTGATAAATGACCAGCAGAAGTTTACTGAAATGTGGAGCAGTTCTATAAAGAAGAATAACCTTCACAGGGAGCACTTTAAATATTTAAATCAGATGTTTTGTGCTTTACAGGGACTCCAGACAGACAAGTCTTAGATGAGAGGTTACAGAGGGACTTGGGTTTGCCCCAAGGTGTGGTGATGGACACTGAGGGTTTCCAGTCATACTCCACTGTGGGAATTCCTCTTATGGGGTTTGTAAGCACAACTTTATTCTTACATTTCCTTTTGTAGGATTGGTGAAACTTCATTTTTGCTCAAACCAGTGTTATCTGATGTGGCTCCCCTGCAGTTAACATTTGCTTTTTGGGACATCAAAATAAATATTGCATTACTTTATCCCTCAGCTCCTCAACATATCCATCTATATTAGCACTTCCAGGCTCGTTTAATTACGTGTTTTGTCTGCAAGTTCCAGTTTAGTTTGAATTTTACAGCTGACATTCAGCTATAGTGCTGGTGACTTGAGAATGAACCTTGAGCAGTTTGAATGAGAGAGAACCTGTCAAGATACAGTCCTTGTACTCACTGCTTTTATGGCTCTGCTCTGTGTTTACTTTTCTGCACTCGGTCTGTGAGCCTCTTTATTTCCTACACACTTTCATTGTGGGATTGCTCGTAATGCTGATGGATTAATAGGGACTTTGTACCCTTCCACCTTCTCCAGGTGCTCCCCCCTTTATTTAATGCCAGCTAAAATGTTGTAAAGCACAGAGACTCAGCCCACTTGTACTGGTTGGGTAGGTGCTATGAATTAGTTGGCAGGTTTTAATCCAGTAAAGCCTAGTTAACACTGTCCTTGTGCAGTAAGCTGATTATGATAAACAGGCATGCTGTGTCTTAGCAGATGCCTGAAATCAGATCAACCAAATGCAGTTAGACTGGCCAGGCAACTTTCCCCCCCCCTCCCTGCTTCCTTTGAACTGCCCAGTGGTAACGCTGCCTTGACTTTGCAGCATGTCTGCTTAGGATGCAGTGATGGCAACTGGCTGCTGTCCACCTGTCGAGGTCACTGAGATTAGAGGAGCTTCTCGACACATGCTGTAGGCTCACGTGAACCCTTAGCAGCTGCTGGCTCCCTCCCTCATCCTTCAGCAGCAGGGACTGTGGATCCCTGGCCAGGAGGATGCTGGGCAAGAGTGGTGTAAGGTGCATGAGACCAGGGGGAGGGTTGCTGCAGTGAACCCAGCTTCATTCCTGCTGCTCCCATTGGCAAGGTGCCCTCTGCTCCTGAGCATGGGACAGGGGACAAGCGGGGTGCTTTGCCCTCCATTTTTCTGATTTGCACATGTAGAGAAGCCTCTGGCTTCCTAAAGAGCAAAACTTCCTTGTGCACTCTTGGGTTTGACCCAGGAGAATGTTCCACCCTACCCAGGGGACTGATCAGGATGTGAAAAGTGCTCCCATGAACAGGGAGACTCAGTGGGGTTTGGGAATCCAGAACTGGAGGGGAACCTCTGAATCCAGCAGGGATCTTTCTGGTTTGGGACATCCCATCCCCCCTGGCCTTTACAGCTCATGGGTGTGAGAGTATTTTCCAGTTCCTTGGGGTGATCTGGGATGATCCAGGTCTGTGGAGAAGGTTTCCAATCCCTTGAGTATTTCAGCATTTCATGTCTGAATACAGGCTCTGTTGAGTGGTGCAGAGAATAAAGCTCCCATTTAGGATATTGCTGCTGCCTAAGAGGCTTTAGGGATTGTTAAAACTCTTGTCTCTCAGGAAATAGTCTGGCTTCATCTGTTGCCAATTAGAGCCACGGGGCAGTGCAGGGGGCTGGGGTGTTTGCAGCTTGTCAACCTTGCTGCCAGTCTTTGGGGTTGCACGTGGGGGTAACGCAGGAGCACAGAAAGGGGTGAAGCCCCCTTGCAAGGAGAGGCTGCCAAAGCCCACCAGAGTTCATGGAGCAATTGGGATGTGGAGGAAGGACCAGGCTCAGCACTGGCCTGAATTAGGGATTCCTGTGCATGCATAGATGGGGGCTGAAATCTCATCCCACTTCTTAGATCGCTTTGCCTCTGGGATCTTAAAACAGCCTTGAAATATGAAGCAGGACATCAGCTGGCCAGTGGCAGAAAGCAGGCCATGTCCCTCCTGCTGTGCCCCATCTGCAAGGGGTCTAACCCCGGATGGTCCCTCCATCAGTGTCCCAAAGAATGGGGCCCTTGGGGTAGTTTTGGCAGAAATGAGATTGAGTTATGTTTGGGTTTTGGGCTGCTGGCAGTGCTGCGGTGAGAGGGTGGCTGTAACCTCTCAGTGTGAGAGAGCTCCAAGGACCTGCTGAACAGGAAACGTAGAACAAATTCAGTCTTCTGCGTGTCTCCAGGGGAAACCTCCTCTGAAGTGGTTGCAATCCTGCTCTGGGTTATTGCGCAGCATGTTGCTGGCTGCATTCCTGGTGAGGGTGAGGAGGGAGCCGGGTGGCTGTGCTGCACAGCTGGACATGCAACTGCAGGGTGGCTCTTGGAGTGGGAGCTGGAGCTGGATGAAAAGCAGAACATCTTCAAAACCTGGGCTCTGCCTGGCATAGCCCCTCAAGGTCAGGTGCATTTGGGAGCTCCAGTCCAAACTGTTGTACGTGCCAGGGTGGTGTCCCCCATCCATCCCACCCTTCTCAGGCACTCTGGAAACACATGTGCATGGGGCAGGTACCTCAGGATGCCCCTCTGAGCCCCAGTGCCCAGCAGACCAAGAGCCACAGCTGTGGATTCCCTTCCTGTCACGGCAAAGCAGAGGATGGGGTTTGGTTTCTGAAACCTTTCGCTCCCCAGACCTTGCAGTGTTTTCACTGTCCTGGCCTAAAATAGTGTTCAGCTCTCCCTGAGTACCTCTGAGTGTGTTAGGAGTTTGTACACCCAACTGCCTGGAAACCAGGTACCTCCAGGAGCTTATTGACTTTGTTGTTCATTTTGGATGCCAGGTTTGAAAGGTAACCCATGGCTTTGGACTTATTTCCAGCTTTTGTTGACCTACCACATTCTTCCAGCTCCAAGAGCCTATGTTTCATCCATCTTGACCTACTAGTCTCCAGGTGACAGATTGTCCCCTGGCAGACTCCCCTCACTCTACCAAGGCTGCCCTTCCTCTGCAGCCACTCCTTTGTCCTGTTGTATCTGCTTTCAGGGTCAAGTCCCCAGTTCACCTCTCATGGGTCCTATTTGACTAGTAAACATTGACTCATCTGTGGTTTCACTCCCTTGATTTTCTTCATTCTTTATGAAATCAGAGCATGCAGAAGGCTAGACCACCTGAGAGATGTGCAGACTGCCCTTACTAGTCCACGTGCTGCTGTGGAGAGCTATCAGTGCTGTGCAAAGGGGCCCAGAACCTCTTGTTTCTGCACCCAGCTTTGTGAAGAAGAGCTCCTTGGAGGGACATGTCTTTTACAGTGCATCACTCTGTCCTGTTCACTGTGCTTCACTGAGGATAGGGGAAAACCAGAGAGAGATCCTACAGCTCAGGGATGATACTGAGGTGTCAAAGAGACATCAGATGTGCATGAAACTTGGTAGTGCCTAGGTACTGGTCAGGTGGCAGTGTAGTCTTGATGACCTAGGGAAAGGCAACCTTTGCAAGACATTTATCTGAGCTCAAACAGCATTGGGCAGTCAGGTCGTAGGCCAGCAGAAAGTGGGGGTCCCATGGTAGGTATGTAATGCTAGACACCAGGGCTTTGCTTCACCTGAGGCCTCAGTCTATAAAGGACATCTTCTCATGCTGTGCAGCCAGTGAAGTCCACATGGGGCCTCACAGAGAGTTGAATGGAAGAGGACTCAGAAAGGCCTCACAGTTTGAGCAGGTTGACCTTGTTTCTAGGTACATCCACGAAGTGGGCAGGGGAGGGAACTGGCAGTGAAAAGTCACATACGCAAGAGAAAAGCACAAACCTCAGCAAAGCCTGATACAGGAGTTTCTGAAAGGGAACATAAATGTTATTTGGGTTTTGGGTTCTTCAGTGCTGTGTTTGCCCAGCTAATTAATTGCCTAATGAGGATGAGGCTCTTATCAGATCCAGGAGGGAGTCCACCTTGGGGAGAGTAGGGGAGAAAATGAAGGGTAGATTAACATATAAAGAGCGGTAGGGAGAGGTAAGGTTTGCTGTTGACCACAAGCAAATGCAGTCAGGCCTTGTCCCTTCCTGCTGGCTTTGATCTCGGGAGCTGTTTGCCTGCGGCCGGGCGCGCTGCTGGGAGCCGGGCAGGGAGCGGAGCGCGGCTCCTCCCACGCTCAGCGGGAGCGCCGCGGCTGCTCCGCTGGTCTTACCACATCTCTTCTCACTGGGAACTGGAGTGGAATGCTGGGAGCTGAGGGACGGGTGGTCGCTGTTCATAAACAGGGGTGAGCAAAATTTCTAGGCCTGATAGCAACAGAAAACCAGTGATGCCCGAACTCATCTTCCGCATCTGTACGTGCACACAAGCAGAATTCAGCCTGTGGGTCACTGCCACTTCTCTGCCCTGAGAGCTATAAAGCCATAGGGTGATAGAACATGCGAGTTCTTTCCGCTTTCTTATAGCTTTTTTTTTTTTCTTTTCTTTTTAAGACAGTCTGTCTGATTACGTACCTGCACAGCACCAAGAGATACAGCTGTGGGTGCCAAACGCTCCCAAACCTGCTGAGGTTGTTGGTGCTGCAGGTGTGCTGCTCCTCAGTGGGTCAGGGGCAGAAAATGTAGGTGGCAAGTGGGTGGATAATGAAACCCCTGCATCCTCACACCACTGCTGGATTGCATCACACTTGGAGTCAGACAAACAAATGAACGGGCTGGGGAGCCCAGCCATTCTGCCTGCTGACTAATCTCCCCTCCCCACGCCTCTGGCTGCTGAGCCCTGCCATGGGCTTTTGGCACAGATGGGCCCTATTGCTTGGTTTGGTAGGAGCTCCATGTGGCTTGAATGGCAAGAGGAAACCCAAATCTGGGGACCAAAGCTTTAGGGCTACGATGCTTTGAGCAGAGTGTAGCAGCAGTGAGCAAATCTGTAGAACATGTGATGGTACAGAATGAAAGTGTGGGTGGCAGGGGATGTTAACATGCTGGCAGTAATTCCCAGCTCTGTGACAATGAACCACTGATATCATCGCACACGCTGGGCCAGATCCAGCATTCCTTCTTTTTGCCTGAGACCCTGATGAAAGCAATGGGAATTGCCATCTGAGATAATGACTGCAGGATCAGGCGCACGATGACACCCTGCTTTTCTTATCTCGTTATCTCTGGCACTGCCTCTCTCTGTCTCTTTCCACTACTTGTGATGTTTCATTCTGTGCTCACAAAGTGTTAGGAGAGCCCACTGGAGAGCTCTGAAATACGTATAATTCCTGGGAACTCCCTGAAATTATAAGAAAAATGCTCTTCCTCGTTGTTTCTAGTAATTCAACTGCATTGGAAGTTGCCCAAATCCAAATCTTGCTGCTTTTATCCTGGGCAAGCAGTTGTTGGATGGTTTACAGTTCAAAGAATGCAAGGAGGTGGGTTGTGCAGTAGTGCATGTGGAAGAGGTCCAGGGAACCCTCTGCAGTAAGATGTGCTGGAGACCACCTTTGTTTGGAGGCCACCTTTGCTAGAGACCCCAGTTTTGACAAGGCCTGGTGCACATCACATACTGAAAAAATTTTGTCAAGCATGTTCAACTCAGTTGCTGGTGAAGTTGCTGCTGCCTCTGCTCTCATACCGTGCTGGGTCCTGTATGCACTGTTCAACCTCCAGCCTTCCTGCAATCTGTGGCCTTGGGGAAAGCAAAACTTTTCTTCTGCTCAGGAGGGCATCTCTCCTCTTCTGACAGGCACCCTAAATTTAAGTGGGAAGGATTGATGTTTGCAGACAAAGGAGGAGGCAGAGCTGTGGAGGTGTCTTGGGGCATGCGCATGGCAGCAGGCCTGGAGCAGCAGGCTGCACCATCCTCTGATGGGGAGGTCAATGGTAGGCCCACCTGAGGCTCACTGTGTCCACCCTAGCCAACTGCTCAAGGTTGTGCAAGGCACAAGGCATGATGCTGTCCTTTGGGTGGATATTATTTGAAGTAAAGTTATCCTGTCTGCTGGCTAAGGCTTAATTGAAAGTGTAAGTGTAACCCTGCTGGGTTTTCTCTTTGTCTCTAGTATGGCAGAAGGAGAGTTTCTACTACCCAGTAGAGCAGAACTTGCTGAATGATTTTAATTTGCATCAACCCAAATGGTTAGAAATGGAAAATGATTCCACGTTCAGTTATTAGATTGTGCATTGGTGATCTCTCTGCCCATGGACAGGCAGAACACTCATGTACTCTTGCATTTCAACACTCTTCACACCACATGCAAGAAAAATGAAGAGAGGTTGAAGATTATGACTTCCCCATAAGGACAAAGTGGTGCCTTGCTTGGGTGAAGGCAGAGCTTTACTTCAGAGACTGTTTAAACAGCTGCTAATCTTAAGTGTGCTGCAGCCACAACAGATACAAATACTCAGCTTTCTTCCAATTTTTCTGTGTTTCCCAAGGTTCTGAAATTGCTCTCCTCATGTTTGGGCCCTAGGCTGCAAAACCTCAGGTGTACCTACCACAGCAGACCAAGAACCACACTGGTGGGGACCCACCAAGGACAAGCCCTCCATCGTTAAGACATGCTGAGGCTGGAAAAATTTTTCAGGTCTGTGGGTTCAGCTGTGTCTGAACCTCATCCTTTGAGGTGACAGTGGCCATAGTGAGGTGGATCCTAACTGTGTGGTGGCTTACGGGACCACCGTTCCCACCATGAGGGCTGGGGACATCAGCTCCCTCCTGGAAGAGAGCTAGTGACACAACCCCGCTCAGTCCAGACCCTTGTGTAGGGGCCAGGAGCTGTGGGATCCCTGCCTCCAGCCCCACACGTGATCACACCAGGCAGATCTGCTCCCCCTTTTCTCTCTGCAGGACGGGGTCTTTTTCCTTCTCTGCTTCCCTTCTGTAAGCACTTTGATCTTTGTGTGGATTCAGTGCAAAAGCCAAGTGTTCCCATGCACCTTTATTTCACCTGTCACTGCAAATAGCAGTTGCTTTGATGACATGTTACGAGCCTGTCTTTAAAGTATTGGTTTAGATTAGGGCTGGTGCAGGCAGCAAGATGTCCTTGTCAGCTTTTAAACACTTAGAGGTGTAAAATAGCTGCTTTCCCAGGATATGCTCCTCCTGCCTACTCATTTTGCAGAGATAAAAGGGCCAGTCTGAACTATCAGACACATGGCTTGTTTGTAGCAACAATGCAGCAACTTTCTGAGAGATTTCAACCAGTGTGTCTGAACATGGGACACCCATGTGATCCCCGTGTCTTCACGGATGCCAGTTCATGGTTTCTAAGGCCTGATGATCTGATCCAGAGATTCCCAAGCCAAACCCCATAACTCCAACTTGACTGGAGCATTTTTTTGTTTGAAGACATCAAGAGAGGGCAACTCCACCACTTCCTTTGGTAGTTTGTTTCAGTAGTTAATCATCCTCGCTGCTAAAAATGTGAGTTGCGTTTCTCACATGAACTTGGTTGACTTTTTGCTTCCCATTACTGCTTTTTTTGTGCTGATCTCATCCACCATGTCCAATGGAAGCCAGACAGACGAGTGAGAGCATTTCAAGTTTAAATTCTAGTAATCCTGCAAAATTTTCTATAGGACTGCAGCTTATTTTCTCCTGGGAAGCAACAGACAAAATATTCTGCAGCAGTTGATGAGAAATTACCCTTCTGACTTGAAAGAATTGACCTCCATGCTTTCCTCCCTCTCTGCCTTTTATTCTGTAGCAAATTTTTTTTCTTGCAACTAATTAAGAGGGAATCCCTTGCTGGAGGAAGAATCAGAAATAGAAAATTCCTTGTCAGGAATAGACACTATGTAGCTCATCAAGCTGGGATAGCACTGTTAGGAGGAAACTTTCCTAAATCAGTCCTGCAGCAACCCACAGCAAGAGCATCTTTTTTTAGTTCTGCAGAATAAGCTGGCTGACACCTTGCTGTACAGATGCAATCCACCCCTTATGTGTGATAGCAAAAGAAAATGCCTCAATATGAGTTTAATTCCAGATGTTTTTATAAATCATTTGCATTTCAGCTAAAACAACCTCGCTATTTATCATGTAGACAGAAGCCTGCTGTAACCAAAATCTAATTCAGGCATCAAATTTGTCTCTACTTCCATATTCTTTCTTGAACTCTGATCTAAAAAGACAAGAAAAGTTTAAGAACCAGAAAGAGAGAATTCCTGTAGCTGGATGTTTTTCAATGTGGTAATGAGTCTGAAGTTACAAGATGGAGCTATTAGTATTTAACAGCAGGGAAATATCAAGACAATTGCTGCTTGCTGATGAGCTTTGTCTCCCACTGACCTGTGCTCACTGGAGAATTAATGGGATGGCATTTGACATGACAGCAATGCTCTCATAATGTCTCGTAATCCCAAATGTCAGGGTCAAAACTCATGTCAATCATTCTTCTCTAACATATCCAGCTGACATGGGTGCCTGAACTGCCTGGAAGGGAAGGAGGGAATCATTTGCAGCAAAGTATTTAATGAGTGTCCACCACAAGACAGGGTTTATTTCTGTCTCCTCCTGCACTGAGCTCAGCATGTCACTTCACTTCCTGCCTCCCTGGCTCATGTCTGCATGGTAGCCAATGTGACAGACACTCACTGTGGCTTCTCCCAGGGTGTCCAAAATGATAGGATGTGGGCTGACAGCTACAATACACAGCAATAAATATGTATTGTAATGATCCCATCAATCATGACAGGACTGGAAAACTGCCTTCTACCCAAGTACTGGATCTGCAGACAGTGTAAGCTATATAAATGGATAAAATTGTCCACTGGGAAAAATGGTGTGTGCTATATCCTTGCCCCAGTTAAGTGCTTTGGGTTTTTTTTTGTTTGGTTGTGGGAGGTTTTTTGCATGTCTGTGTGCTTGTGTCTAGATGCAGCAGCCTGGAGGATGTCAGGATCAACCTGCCCAAGTCATTATCTGGTGAGCTAGAAGACTGCCCCATTTATGGCTGGAGGAAGGCATTTCTCACAATAGTTTCAAGACTTGCTCCAGGTCAGATGCCTGTGTGGTTCCCAGCAATGCCTACCCTGAGCTCTTCCCTCTGTGAGATATACAAAGTTCTTTGTCTCTCCATGTTCCCACCTTCCCTCAGACAATGCCACATTTTTTCCCTTATAGTCTTAATTTCAATCCTTTTCATGTATTTTAACTCAGAGGTGGTAGAACAAGAGGTCTGGAAGGGCAGGCAAAGAGTCTTGCTGCTGTTATCGATCAACACAACTTGTCCTGGGAGAGACAGTCTGGTGTTTGATCACAGGTCGCTGGTGCCTTTGGGCACAAGTTCCCTCCACTCTCTCTGCAGGTCCTCTCCTGCATTCAGAAGGATGCTTGAATGTCCCCTGTAACTCCATTCTTGGTTATCTTGCTGCACAGCAGCAGGCAGGAGTTTCTGGACTCTTCTGGAGTGCAGAAACTGTTGGGAAAGAACAACACACTGTACATTGTCCTCTTTGACAGGCAGAGCATTGCCAGCATCAAAGGGCTGGAGCATCATAGGTGGCTTCTTGAAATATCAGGCCCCATTGTTTCTCTGGTGCACTATGGTGGATGTGCAATGCAGGAGGCTTGAACTTAAATGTCAGGTGAAACAAAAAGTGAGTATGTTCACATCTGGCTGTGGAGTATTTGGAGCACTTTGCTTGTTGATTTGTGCCATGGGAAATGGAGAGGATCAGAGCAATAAGGCCCCAACACCTCTCAGTTCCACACCAGAGGCAGGCAGTCCCCAGCCCTGCTCACTTGTTCCCGCAGCCAATCACCCCGTTGCATCAAAATCCGAAGTGTCTCAGACAGGGAGAGCAGGCTTTGGCTGCCTCCGGCTCTTTCCTGGTTTCCAGCCCTTTCAGAGGGTAAATCAGCCTTTGTGCTGCCTGGCATCATGAGGCTGGGCTTCCCGCGGTAGGCACAATGCCCCCTTGTCAAGGAATAAGGCTGCAGGGAGGAGCCTGAACCTCACAACACCTTCCAGCACTAGCCCCTGGGACCTGATCTGAATAGTGCAACGGGAGTGTTGAATGAGGAAAGGATGCCTACCTGCTGCTCCTTGGGGGAGTGATTGTCCCCTGCTATCTGCACCTTCTTCCTCTTGCAGGTTTCTGTCTCCACAGCAAGAGCAGCAGAAGCAGGCACATCTACCTCTCACCTATATTGATTTTTTTACAACCTGGGTATTATCCTAAAATAGACTTGCCTACACCAGGCCAAGGTGGATGGCCAGCACTCAGCAGACACACCATTTCATCTCTCTGGGCTTAAAGCTGCTGCATGGGAAGGGCAAAGAAAGTCCAAAGTGAGAGTTGGTCCTGCTGAGCCCCCTGGAAATGACAGTCTAACCTGTGGCAATCAGAGTGAAGTCCCTCAAGGAAATGCTTTTCTTGTCCCAGACTTATTGTAGGTCTGCCCGAGCAAGGGAGGATTTCTATCTCTGATCTTGGACCCTGCAAGGTGCTCTGTGCTACAGGCCACCTTGAAGAGAGAGGGCTTGAGCAGGCAGTGAGAAAGAGGATCTGATACTTAACCTGCCTTCTGGAAGGATGTTTGGTATTGCCAAAACATGCAAATAGGTCTCCTGTGGTCTACCCACCGCAGTGAGGGTGGGTTCTCTCCTCTTTAAACACATCAGGAGAAAATGCATGGATAGGCTTGTCACACTGAACTTTTGAGAAGGTGGAGTAACAATATGGTGCCACCACATGGGAAATACATGCTGAGCTGTGACTCTCCAGGCCTATCTCATCCTGCTGCTGCACTTCTGTGGCTACAACTTTCCTCTTTTGCTTTCCCACCACAAGAAGGGAGAAGATGGAGGGAACCCCTGGGAAGGTTCTCCCTTCTGAATCCCTGGCTGCCTTCCCTCCCTGCCTTCAGAGGTTTGTGTTAAGAGGTGTGACAATATGTGTGTGTTCCTTGGTGGGACACCTATATGGTATGATGGCATTTCTGGCTAGCTAGCAGCACAGAATGCAACCAAGGTGCTGTGCATAGCTGTATGAAAGGGAGTTCCCTTTCACCATGAGTTCATAGCTCAGTGCCAGGCACAGCCCAAGGAGTAGGCTGACAATATCACAAATGTGCTTTATTTCTGGAAAAACTTTAGTTTTTCTTCATGAATAGACAGTTCCTGGGGTTGTTAGGATAAAGAAAGGAGCACTAGCTTCAGCAGCCTGTTGTCTGTAGGTTCAAGTGTTGTGATGGGAAGGCCATGGCTGCACAGTGACCGATTTCTCCAGGACTGACCTCGTTTGGTGGAACAGTTTCCACAGGGAAAGCTGTTCCGTGTGTGTCTAAGCCCCATGGGTTCAGGTGCCCAAGATCTCTCCAAAGCAGTCTAAACATTTTTTTCCCTTCCTGGTAGGTAAGAGGTATGTTGTAAACAACCAAAAACTGTCAGTGATTCTAGCAGCAGAATATGCATCAGATGTCCCAGTTCCCAAAGTAGCACCGGTAAGGTCTGGGTGGTGGTGTGTCCCAGCAACCAGCCTTCCCAGCTGGCTTCCTGGACCCACACTCCCACTTCTGCACTGCTTCCCAGAGTACCTGGACGCTTCCAAGAGGTCCTGGAGCATGCAGGAAAGGGAATGTGCATGTCTGTATGATGCTCTGAAGGGAGGAGGGTGGTGGGAATGACAGCCTAGCATCATCACGGAAGGTTACTTTACCATGCCCTTCCAAACTGGGCTTCCAGTTTCACCACAAGCAATGCTGGACAAATGTTCTGGCAAGTGACAACTTGTTTCCCAGCTCAGCACCATTCCCTTTCCACTCCTTTTGCCCTGTGAGTCGACTTCTGCCTACACAGATGTTTTCAGGCTGGCCTGAGTGCCCTCTTTGTTGCATGCTGATGAGACGGTGAGTTTGTACTGATGCACACTTTCTTCCCCTGGATTTCAAGATTTTCCTGCCTGTAGGCAGAGAGCAGCATGATGTGCTCTGTGACTGAAGTCCCTGCTCACAGTTCATGAATAATAAAGACTGCCAAAGCTCACAACCCAGAAGCTCTGTTTTGTAAGGCCTGGAGCACACATTCCCACAGCAAACATCTGTGGTGGTGTGAAATGTTACAGCTCTGTGCTGATCTTCAGCCAGAGGTTGTACTCCCCACCCTGGAGCTGGAAGAAGTGAAGGTGCAGAATGGTCCAGCCCCTCCAGTGTGACAACCCCCAGCTCAGCTGGGACCTCTCTGCAGAGGTTGCTTAACTTAGCAAAGCAAAGTGCAGCAAAACCCTCTGGGTGCAGGAGGGATGGAGCAAGCAGCAGTTTATAGGGTTGCAGTTTTCCTCCTACTCTGGAGGACTGGCTGTTACTCACTTTAGCAGGACTGTAGGAAGGGACTATCTGGTAGCCAAAGGCTGTAAGATAGCCCTGGAGTTACTTCACCATGAGCAGTCCCTGTTGGCAGAGGCATTTCCCAGGGGGAACTTGGAAAGTGTTAGGGGAAGAGCCTAGCTTTGATATATACATAGTTAGTTAGTTAGTTAGTTAGTTAGTTAGTTAGTTAGTTAGTTAGTTAGTTAGTTAGTTAGTTAAACAAGAGAATCTTAATAAATCTGGAAATTCCCCTTTTAAATTTGATCCACCAGCCTCTTTCAAGGCTGCTGAGCCCCCAGGGAGGAAGTCATAGGAAGTGAGATTAAATACTTGAAGTTGAGGGACCACTGGAGGAATGGGGACCCAAGGCCTGTCTGCACTCGTGTAAACCAAAGTGTTAACTGAAGGAGCTCTTGCAAAAGTACAGGAACAGCTTCTTTCTCAGGGGACACCACCCATCCCCAGGTACATGAGCTAAATAAAAGACAACTTCATCCGTGCCTACAAGGCCTTCCTGGGGTGCAGTTTGCAAACTGAGACGCAAGGCAGTTTCTGTTGCACGAGTTCCTGTGCAACAGGCTGTTTGCCATATCTGCAGAGGAAATCAGCTATGTCACCCCACCAGCTCTCTTCTGCCAGTAGGAAACTGTGGCAAAGACTTGCAGTGTAAGCAGCAGCATTGTGTTGGGAAGAGTTTTCAATACGAAGATGACTCAAGAGAAGTGCAGGCGTTGCACTGGTTCAGCTGTGTTTGACAGTACCAGTACAAACCATCACGAAGGTCCTGTGGGCCTCAGATCACGCCCTTCTGACAGGACAAAGGTGAGCAATGCATGGCAGGTACCATCCAAATTTTTTAGCTCTCCTATTTTTAAATGATCAGCATTTTATTTTTTTTTAGTATTTACTTTCACATTTACTTTATTTTAAATATAGTTATGTATTTTATGGAGTTAGTGTATGATACCCTCTTACTTTCCCTGTGAATTACAGGCGTGGAACATAGTACTGGCACTGAACAGTTTGGTGCACAGAATGAAAACTGTGACAAGCTGAAAGTGATGGGGAAGTTTTATTTTAAGATGCTCAAGTGGGCTGTGCCATCAAAAGGATACAAAGTCGAAGCCACATCCTGCCGACTTGGCTAATCCATAAAAGAGCTTTCAGTGTTTTCCCTTGGAGTAACAGCTTTAAATTTTAATAAGCTGTAGTGTGCTTTCACCGGATGTCATAAGCTGATACAAAGTTTAAATGGGGTTAAGTAAGTAGGAGCCCAGGAAAAATGAGCATAAAAAATGTAAATTATTTCCTCTCTTTTACAAGTTGAATTCACTAGGCTTATTTTGGGGAAAAAAAAAAATTAATTCAAATTATTGTTTTCTTCTCAGATGTCAGGCAAGGGAGACAACACTTGAGGTAACCACAGAACAACTTCAGCAGAAAGGACAGACAGTGAAAATAAAGAAATTAGTCCAATTATTAATTCAGGTTAATTTGTCATCAAATAGATTTTTAGGATAGTTACCAAGTCACAGACTTGTGTGCCTGAATGTGATCCACACGAGCCTGTAAAACAAGGACTTCCAGGAAGACTCCTCAAAAGGTCATCCAGCCCACCCCTACCCTAGGGCAGGATCAAGACTGTGTAAGTCTTTCCAGACAGACTTTTGTTCATCCTATCCTTGGAGTCCTCAGCAGTGGAGAACCACAGCTGGCCCCGGCGAGCAGCCCTGCACTCTCTGCTGCTGCAAACCTCCCCTCCACCTACAGCAGCTGTGCCTTCCTTTGCTTTAAGCCCATTACCCCTTATGTTACCCCGGGTGAAAGAGGTCTGGTTTATCTCCTTCCTCCTCACAGCTCCAGGTGCCTTGTTTGCAGGCTGCTGTTACTGCAGCCTTCCCTATCCCACTGGCTCCAGCTGCTTCCTCTTTCCCCGCCAGCCAGCCCTGCCTTCTAGATAACCTGCAGGAGACTCAAATACCATCTAGGGTGATATCCAGAAGGTAGACCAAAGCCTAGATCTACTATTTGTCTCTTTTTCCTTTGCAAATGTGGGATATAGAGCTTTTCAGGTGTGGGATGTGCAATGCCATGCTTGTATTGGAGTAAGAGAGGGAGTTTGAGGCCTGAATCATGACCTGTGCTGTGCCTAGAGGCCCTTGAGAACAAGCAGGGGCTGTGGTGTGGGGTTCTTTTCTGCTGCTGGCAATGCTGTAGAAAACAGAAGTGTAATGGGTTTTCTGAATGTGTTTATTTTGTTTGCTTGTATCTGTCTAGCCCACTGAAATGACTGTAAAACATTCTCAGTGAAGAGCATGAGCTGCTCCATTTTGAGCTTAAACATTCATTTCTGTACCCAGGAGCTGTACCTTTCTCAGTGGAGTGGGCATAGTAACACACACTGTGCAGTGGATTATATTTATGTGATTATACCCTCTAGGCAACAACCTGGTGCTTAAAAAATGAGTCAGTCAGAAAAACCAAGACAGAGGGAATCAGATTCAGTGGTGATAAGATTTGCTGCTAAAAGAACTGGACCAGAGTAATGAACGTTTCTCCAAGATGTGTTTGTCCTAGTGGTCAATTAAATGACACGTGTGAAAGTGTATGTTATGTCATTTGATGGCTCCCATCAGAAGCAGTAACCACACACAAGGACTAGGATTCACATTGTGAGAGGCTGGTTGGGTACCTGATGGGCAGGAATAGCTGGGAGGTGTGAATGAAAACCCATCTGGGCTGAGGATGTCTGAGTTAGTGGGAGAAGATCTGCCGGTGTGGAAAAGGAGCAGGTTCCTGGGAAATGCATCCAGGAAAAGGGAAGAGACAGGACAAGAAGGCAAGAAATGCGTGTGGGGGAACAGTGGCAGGAAGAGGAAAGAAAAAATGAGAACTGGCAAGCTGATGCAAGAACAAAAGGGCTTTGTCTCACTTTAAAGGCAGCTAACTACACAAATCATTTTCCCACATAAGCAATTACTGCAGCTACCCCAGGGATAGTACATGGTTGCAAATGGGTAGATGGGTTCTTTACATTCATAGCTGTCTTTCAGAAGTGCTCCATCAAGATAGCTTGTGATGCTCTGGGCCATGTCAGGCAAGTGGGGAAATTGAAACTTGATTGTGAAGACAGCTGGAATTCCTGTTTTAAAAATTGCCTCTCCATCTGTACCTAGGTCATTAACTAGTGGAACAGAAAGAACAGTGGCTTCTAAAAGGAGATGGGAGGTTTGGTTTATTCCTCTTTCATTCCTGACAGCAGCTGTGGCCAGCAGCTTGCAGAAGTCAGTGGAGTCACGTAGGCATGAGTCAGGTAAAAATCAGACGTAAGTCTGAGATTCCCTTGCAGCCTGATGTTCAGAAGTGCTGAAAACAGGTAACTCCCATTCCAGCCAGTGCACCATTTATCTTAATTCTCTTTTACAGCAGCAGATTGGGGAATGTAAGCCAGGTCTCAAATGGGGCCACAATAAACTGAAATGTGGTTCATTGTGGCATGCATTTTTGTTCTAATTCTTTGGCAATAGCCACTTGTGATTATGGATTTGTTAGAGAATGTAGATTTAAAGTGAAAAATGTATGAACTCTTTTTATTGAAAATGCCCAAGAAATTACTAATCCTTTTATTAGTTTTATGATGAAAAAAATTAATAAAAATTCCAGTTCAACATTGTATCACATCTATGATGCCTTAAAGTGAGGGGTGTGTCTGGTAGTGCTTTTCACCCTTTAGAATCAGCATTTGACATGGCTTATTCTGTTGAGACCAATTTGTAACCAGGCTGTGTTAGGTCATTATCTGTTCTGTTCTGTTAGACTCTGTCAAGAGCCACCAAGTCCTGACACTGATGAGGTCTCAGCTGGACAATCTCTTCTTGCCATTGCTTGGCTGGCCTTAGCCCTGGGTATAAATGTACCTGTGTTCCAGCTCTCCATTTACCAGCAGAAACTTATCTCACTGCTTGTGCTGTAAGTGTTTTGACATCACCCACTCCAAATTTAGAAACTGATGTTATGGAAAACTTAATAACATCAAAGAAATGCCAACCCATCTTCTCTGCTCTCTCGTGCTATGCTTTGTTCATCTGAGGAATTTCTTGCGTTTCACAACCACCCAGAGGATGAGGGTTCAGGATTGTGCCCCAGCAAGGATATGATGTAGCTCAGGCCCCAGACTAGGACTCCACAGCGTTTAGGTTACTCTCTATACCACCATCCTGATCTCCTATGTGACCCTTGATCTGCTTTTCTTCACAGTCTTCTTCCCAGCAAAGAGAGCTCACTGGCTCTTTCCCTTTGGTCTTGCTGAGGTGAACTCCTTGGGGTGAGAAGCACACTTGTAGCACCCTACATCCCTTGTCTCAGCTCTAGAAACTTGGCTGATCCTGTCTCTTTTGCTTCCAAAGAAATGGCATTCATTTATTAACCTAAGCCCATTTTTAAAGCCCCTTTTAGAGTTCTGTCCTTTCTAAAAGGTGGCATTTTGCTCTCCAGCAGTGCCTGCTGGATGCTGCCCAGGGAATGCTGTGCCTTGTGAGCTCTTACCCAGGTTGGGGGTCCAGCGGTACCCCCCAGGAGCTGGGGCCACCCCTCCCTCGCTGCACCGATAAAGTTTCCCTTTGCAGCACTGAGAAGGGCAGAAACAAAGAGCCCGGAGGAGGTGGGGATGGGAGAAGGGAAGAATGAGCTATGTTAGGGGAAATACAGCCTAGAAGAAAAGGAAAGGACCAGCTGATCTGAAAGCTCCGATAAAAGCCCGAGACAAAGGACGAAAGAGCCTGGAAGATTATAAAGGGGAAGCGGGAGGAGGAGCAGAAAGATGCAACAGAACCTCACTGGGAATGATGTAAAGTGCTGCAAGGAGGAGGGGAGTTTCCTACCTAAAGCAGAGGGTGGTTTAAGTTACTCAACCACCTCCTTTTACAGTAATCAAGCCCCTTTTCCTCTTCTGGCTGGGAACACCTGACAAACAAAGGAGCTGCTCCAGCGAGTAGAAGTATCCATGTCCATCCCAGAGCCCTGACAGCATCAGCCCCGATTGCTCATTTATTTCCAAGTACAACTGAGTAATTCTGGTGGTGGGCAGAGAAGTCAGGGACAGCTGAGTCCAGTACCCTGCAGCTGAGGAAGCATTAGTACTGCTGTTGTTAGCCTTGTTATTTTCTTCTAATAAAAAGGTGGTCATGACTCACTCTATTAAGAAACAAAAGCAGAGCTGTAATCTACTGAAAGGCAGTTGTTTGGATGCTCAGCATTAGGTGTGTAAAAGGAGGAAGGTCAGCTGCAGGTCAGGTCTGGTGATATACACCCTGCTGCCAGCACAGGCCCGACTTCGGCTGCTCCCTGAAGTTTTATTTCCCGGGGTGGTACAATTTACCCGCCTCCTTCAGCACTTCAGTCAGGAGTGGGGGGTGGGGAAAGCTCACTTTCCCACCCCTCCACATTTCACTTGGGTTTCCTGAGAGGAAATGATGCTCTGGTGTGACTGTGCAGGCCCCCTCCTTCCTCCCAGGAGGGAGGAACATGCCAGCATCTGCCCACAGCCCCCCTTCCCCTCCCTGTGCCGCACTGGGACCAGTTCACCAGCTGGGCTGTTACTGGGGGCCAGGCCCCGAGGGAGTCAGGCTGCTTCTCAGGGAGGAAGAAGTGGCTGCTGAAGCTGGGGGTGGGAGGCCAGAAAGGCAGTGCTGGAGGTTTTCTGTGGGAGTGGGAATAAGTGCCTGTGCCCCTGCCCGTGCCAGGTTCCCCACCTAGTGGAAGATCAAGAGGGGGAATCAGCCTGCCCATGGGATGATGTGGAGGTTTTTGGCACGGCTGAGGTGGTGCTTCTCATGGTGGGCAGTCAGTTCTGGCCTTGCCAGCATGTGGGGATGTCTAACCCAGCCCTGGGCTCTGGCAGTGCCTGGCTGTCTCCCAGAGTGTGTGCAGGAGGGAAGCAGTCAAGTGGCCATGATGGCAGTGGCCAGGTGAAGACACCACCCACGCTGAGACACTCTGTGAACATCTGCCCCTACCCACAAGCTATTTCTATTTTTGTTCAGTCTCATACCCTGTCTGACTCAGAGGAGGGGGGCGGGAGGTGGGGGGTGGTCAGGAGAGAGCTGGGGGCTGCAGGGGGTTTGAAAGAGGAAGAAGTGCTTCGAAACCAGGAGTTGCTATTCTTTCAGACAGCTAGAACATTTTCCTCACGCAGCCTCTTTCATGCTTCTCGGGTTCAGCTGCGGGCAGCTTGAGGCAGGGATGGCACTTCCTGTCTGCTGCTGAGGTGAACATACTTTTGGGGCACCATCAGAATAAATGACACCCTGCTCTTGGAGAGCTCCACTGTCATCTGTCTGGGGTGTAATGAGCATGGCTGGAGCTTATCCTTTTGCCTAACTTCTTCCAGGGATTTTCAGTTCCCTTTTTGGTCATTTTGCAAAACTTATCTAAAAGAAAAGGACAAGTGCTAAATTTCCCAGTTCCTGTGTGTCTTAGTGTCATAACTTCTGGCCACAGGAGCAGCCTCAGGTGTGTAAGTCTTGCAGGTCCTTGAGGCACAGTCTTGCAGCCTAAAAGTTTACCACAAGGCAAGGGACAGACAACCCCCTCCAACAGCCATGCCAGCAATTTTTCTGTTGCAGATGGCCTTCCTGACCCCATCTCCATAGCATTCTTTAATTCGGAAGAAATGACACATTTTGCTTTGTCCCAGGCTTTTTTACTCCTTGTTTCTTCCTTTGCTTACCAGGCTGTAAATCTAGGCCCGGGTAACCACATCCTCGGGGGTGTTCCCCAGGCAGTCTGTCGTTACCAGAGTTGCCTTGATGCAAACTGTGGCCCAGGCAGAGAACCCAGCTCTTTCCGAGCAGATCTAGCTGCAGGCACCTCCCAGACCCTGAGCAGCAGCAGCGCTTGCAGGCAGATGCAGACAGGTCTGCCTGTGCTCGGGCTCTGCCGGCGGTGAGGACATAAACATTGAGGGGGGAAAAAAGGGAACTGAAACCCACTTTGCAACCTGGTGTGAGAAACCTGCCCCAGCGCTGCCCTTCCTCCTCCTCCCCGGCACGCTTCCCTGTTCTCCGCGCTGACCGGGCAGCGATGATGCCGGCATGAGCCTTAGGCCGATGACTGGAGGATTTTTGCGGCGTTTTTCACCTTCCTCTGCCTCCGAGCCTGACTAACGCTGCCTGCGCGGCCGCGGCCCCCGCCCGCTGCCCGGGGGGGGAGGGATGGAGGGAGGGGGGGATGAAGGGATGGAGGGATACGGAGGGGGGAGATGGGGGGAAGGGAGGGTGGGGTGGGAGATGGGGGGAAGGGAGGGTGGGGGGGGGAGATGGGGGAGGGAAGAGTTGGGTTGGGGGAAAAGATGGGGAGGGATAGAGATGGAGGGGGAGAGAGATGGGAGGGGGATGGAGGGACGGAGGGATGAAGGGAGGGGATCCCCCGCCGGGGGCGGCGCGCCGGGCGGCGCGGGGCGGGGGATGCCCATGTTTGGGAGGCGGGCGCGTCACTCCCCTAATATGGGCAGTGTCGTCAGGGCCCGGCCTCCCATTCATATAAATGCCCGGTGGCGGCTGCCGGGATTCCCTGCCCGGGCTCGGCGCGGAGCCGCGGTGCCTCCATCCCTTCCTCCTGTCCCGTCGCCGCCGCCCGAGCCCCCACGGCTCCCGCGCTAGCCCCGGGACGCCCCGGCGAGCACCTTCCTGCCGCTCCTGCCCCGGCTGCGGCGGGGCGCGACCCAGCGCCGATATGAAAGTCACGTCCCTCGACTGCCGGCAGCTGCGGAAGCTCCTGCGGAAGGAGCCCTCCCGCTGCCTGGTGCTGGACTGCCGCCCCTACCTCTCCTACTCGGCCTCCTGCCTCCGCGGCTCGCTCAACGTCAACCTGAACTCGGTGGTGATGCGCAGGGCCCGCGGCGGGGCCGTGCCCCTCCACTTCGTGGTGCCCGACGCCTCCGCCCGCGCCCGGCTGCTGGTGGGGGGCGAGGGGGCGGCGGGGGCCGCTCGCCTGGCCGCCGTGGTGGTGCTGGACCAGGGCACGGGGCACTGGCAGAAGCTGAAGAAGGACAGCACGGCTCAGATCGTCCTCAACGCCCTGCTCTCCAGCCTGCCGGAGGCCGGGGCCAGGGTCTGCTTTCTGAAAGGTGAGAGGGGCGGCCGGGAAAGGGGGGGCAGGGGCTGGGGGGCAGCGGCGCGGGTCGACTCTCTAAGTTCCCCCCCCACGGCCCCAGGTGCTCCCGTCCTCTCTCCTCCGAGCCGCAGTTAACCTGATTATTGGTGGAGGGCAGGGAGGTAACGCCGGGATTTCGTTTCTTTTCCACCCACTGGAAATAAATCCCGGATGGGCTCTGCGGGATGAGCCCAAATGCCTTTCCGCTCACCCCCGCCGCGCGTTTAAGAGGCTGATGAAAAGCGAAGAATATAAGGGAAGAAGGGCAAAAATAGCAGATTATCAAAGGGCAAGGGAAGCGAGGGAGATCGGGGTTGCGTGGAAAATAAAAGCAGCCCCGCGGGTAAGAGGGGAAACCAGGCCGCCGCTTCTCGCTCTCCTCCGGGTTACACAGGGTGCCCAGTTTTGGGCGCCCGAAAGCCGAGGATCGGTGCCTGCTCCTCCACCAAGGGTGGAGAGTTTTTCTCTCTTTCGGGCATATCGAGGCTGGCAGGGGAAACCCATACCCGAAACTACGGGGCTTGTCGGGGGACATAAATACCTTCTCCTCTCACGTGTATTATAGCCCTTTGATTGCTGTTCTTTATTTCCCTTCAGTGTAACCGGGGGACAATAAAACGATAAAAAATAATAAATAAAAGCAGCTCGCCCTTTCTCTGCCCTCCCTTCCCTGCTTCCGCTGCTCCCGGCAGCGTCTTTGTCCTTTTGCCCTCTCTGTTTCCTCAGCCCCTCTCCCTCCCCCTTCCCTCCCCTCGGAGCGGGGCAGTGCCCGCCGGGGGCATCGCACACCCGGCTGCCGGGGCTGCGGGGCTCCCCGGAGGGGGGCCACGCTGGAGGAGGGTTTAGGTTCCTAAACAACCCCCCTTGCCATATCCTGAGGCTATGGAGAGATCACAGATGGAGGAGAAAACCAGGCGATGTTTCTTGAATGAAGTCTGCCCTTGGCCAAAGGGGTTAATTCACTTTTATTAAGCCTTTTATCACACTAGTTTTTGTCCTGATGTGTGCAGTTTGTGCATCCTATAACGAACAGTGCTCAGAGGGCATCACCACCGGGAGAGAGGCACTTCCAGCCTGGATATCACCCGATATCAAGGAGGGAGGAATCTCCCAGGGTGGTTTGCCATCACCCTGGCCATGTCCAGCCACTGCCAGCCTGCTCTGGAGTCTGACAGGTGCCCCAAAAGCACCAACTCTGCTGCTGCAGGGCAGGGATACTTGCACTGTGCTGGGTCAGGCAAATCCATAGGGACGCCATCAAACTAGAAATGAAGAAACATCTCCAGGGTCGCACTGGGAAGTCTGGCAAACCAGGGGCTGATTTAAGCTCTGCTGACTCTCAGCCTGCTCTTTTAGCCACACGATCGTCCTTCCCTCCTCATGTACCAGCCCTACGCTTTGAAGTGGTGGCTGTGGCTCTGGGCAGTTTATCTGGACTGAGAGTTTGATGTAGGTTCTGCTTTGTACCTCGTGGGTTTTGCAAAGTGTCTGTCTTGAGAGCCTGTTGATTTCAGGCTAGAAAGATTCCCCCTTAGTCAATGAAAAAGTTTCCCCTTTTTCATGCTGCTTTTCCCCTTAGCTTTGCTGGAAGTGCTCTGGGTTCCAGAATCAGGCCTGTGAAGTCCACAGCTCCTTTTCAGATCCGGTGTGAACTGAGGAGCCAGTGACTCAGTGGGCTGATTCACCAGGCCACAGACCCCCCAGGAAGCTGTTGTGATCCAGGGGAGGATTTCTGGGACAGTGGAGATATAAATCGTCCTGAAGCACTGGGCACTACTCAGAAGAAAGGGTTCCTTGGAGGTCTGTAGCACCGACCTTGCAAATAACGGGCTGTAAAACCACCAGAAAAAAAAACCTCCTGGATGTTCCCCTCCTCTTACATTCCTGTTTTCCCTAGGTGTGGGGGAGCTGGGAGGAAGTGTTGGCTTCTTAAGGGTGATGAGCTAAGATACGAGGTCACCCCCACCACCTCATCAAGCATCCTTGGGATCTGGCCCCAGGCAGGGCAGCTAGTGCAGTGCAATTGCACAACGCTGGCCCTGTTCCTTCCCTCGCTTTCTGGCTTTTAGGGGTCAAGTGTGTCACATCTTTCATCTGTGTAGGTGCAGTTTCATTCTGGCTGAGCTCAGCCCAACAGGGCAAGCGTGTTTGTGTAGCGGGGGAAGAAGAGCTTGCAGAAAGATAAAATAACGGATCCTCCCTTGGGTGCTGACAAGAATTCTATTATTTATTGATTAAAACCGAAGCACAGCCCAGCTCTCTGTGATGAGCAATCTAGTATTTGCAGAAATGACCTCAGGGAAGCTAGGTTGAGTGGGGAGGGGGAAGAGAGGAGATTGCTGGAGGACGGATGAGAAGATGACTCATTGTAAGAATGGTCTGCAAATATCCTGATCCCCAAGGCTTGTAATTAACCATTCACCAGCTGCATGCATTAGCTGCCCCAGAGACAGGAGACACACATGCCTGTTTGAACACACACGCTGATTTGGCTTGGGCTGGTTTCTCTGTTCTTTAAAGAGAAAAAAACAGCAACACGGGGAGTAAATGGGGATAATGACTATTTATACAAACTGGACATGTTTTTCCTATGTGATAGGAGGTTATGGGATATGTGGTTGGGTGGCAGGGTGAAGAGGAGGTAAGGTCAGCTATGCAAAACAAGAAGGTTTAAAAGTCCGCCCCACGAAGGGCAGCTGGAGATCAGGAGAGCAGAGGAGTCTGGAGAGCTGCTTGTGTTTGTTGACTTTTCACACTGCAAGTTGTTAGGGATATCATTTTATCAGCCCAGTTGTTGTGGATACAATTTTTTCAAACCCCCCCCTTATGGTCTCCATGGTCACTTGGCTGCTTGACCCACTGCCTTGTGCTGTGGGCTCTGGGGTGAGCTGGCTGAATGTGGCTGGGGAGTAGGAGGAAAGGTGGCACTTCGCAGTGAGCACCAGCTGACTGCAAAGTCACCCTGTGCCCTCCGTCATGGAAAACAAACTTTCATCACGTTCAGTGGGCTTTGGATGGTGCCAGCCACTTGCAACATGAGGATCCCACAGCAGGACTGAGTGGGCGACCTCATGAATTTGAGCACACATCTGCGCAAACATTGCAAACAACTGAGACACCAGCATCAGGGGGCTGAAATGTCAGAGGTAGCTGTACCGGGCAGCCCTGGCAGCGAGAGTGGCAGGAGCCCTGTAGCTGCTCAGATCTTCAGCCCTTTGTTTCAAAACCATTCCTTGCGCTGGGGCACCAGCACCCACGCTGCTTATCAGGGTGAAACAGTCGCAGATGAATGATTTGCACCAGAGGGTTTGCTTTCCCAACCTGCTTTACTTGAAGGCCACACTCCAAAGGATTACTCAATCTAGCTGTTGGAGAGCTTTCGCCATTCATTTTTGTTCTGAAAAAGCACAGGTGGCAGACACGTGGCACAGCACTGACTTTTCCAGGCTGCTTCTGCTACCTGACTTGTTCTCATGCACTTTGGAGGCTCTGTGCTGTGTACAGCACAGTCCCAGCCTGGAAACAGGCAACGTTTAGCTGAGGACAAACTTTGAGTAACAATGTAATAATAGGATTAATTCCTTTTCATTAGCAGCACACTGAATGATACGAATGCAGTACTTAACCATGTAGAATAGCTCATGTGGGGCTATTCTGTTGTCAAATGCTGTCACAGGATTTCATTAAGTTTTATAGCTGTTATTTAACAGATTGGTTTCAGTGGGACTGCCTTTGTTACCTCGCTGTCTCATGCATTGTGATTAACAACACAGTTGCAAGCATACCCTTCTTGTGCTTATGTCCCTTCAAAAATGGAAAAAAAAAATATTTCTCATGTTGTCACAGCATATATAGTCATGGCTTAGAGAGGCTGACTCTTGAGTACAGAAATCTCAGTCTCAGATGCTGGAAATAGTACTCAAAGAAACTGCTCAAATAAAACTCCCATGGGAGGGAGTTTAGTCCCTCCTCTACTGGAGTTAATGGTTGCTAGACTCACCAGAATTACATTCACTAACAGTTTTACCCTGGATCCACAGGCTTTTGGCGAGTTAATAATTGTCAGCAGTATCAGAGGGTTGTTTTCCGGTGCCGAAAGCATTTTAAACAAACCTGCTTCCCCAGGGAGGGCTATCCCTCATTAACCCCCCAGGGCCCCTCTCTGCCTCTGCGCGCTGCTCCCCCCGCTGCCTCGCAAGCGCCGGAGCTTTAATTAAACGAAAGCACAAACGTTCATGTCTTTTTTTTTTTTTTTTTTTTTTTTTTTTTTTTTTTTTTTTTTTTTTTTCCTCCCCCTAGGGGGATATGAAACCTTTAACTCGCAATATCCTGAGTGCTGCGTGGATGGAAAACTCATTTCCCCAGAGAGGACTGAGGCGGAGAGAAACGTCGCCAGCCACTGTGAGAAGCAGAGTGCCAACCACAAACCCGCTTACGACCAGGTGTGTGTCAAGGCTGTGGCGGGTCACCTTCCTCTGGGGTCTTCTCCCTCCTGCCACCCGGCTCTATTGCAGCTTGGCTGGGTGCTGAGGGCCCTTGTGCTGGAGTGGGCGGTCAAGGAGCTGTCGCAGTCCAGGCTGGCAGCTTGTGTGTTGAATCAGGTGCCCTGTGTGTGCTGCTGGTCAGCATCGCCTCCACTTGGCTTCAAAATCAGGTGGCAGAAGGAGGAAAAATACCCTGTCTAGCCCCAAAACGCTGTTTGCAACCTGTCTATTACACAGCCAGGCAGCATCAGCCATGAGCAGCTCGCACTTCCCTAGGAGACATCAAGCAGGCAGCGGAGAGGCTGCCAGGGGTGCCATTTTTCTGGCAGATGAAGAAGGACACTTTGCCTGCACCTCCTCTGAGACCCCATGAGGGACCTGAGGCAGGCAAGGGCGGCCGGGGCTGCGGGACTGCTTCTGAGAACAGGCAGTGGCTCTTGAGAGCTGCCCTTGGGCAGGATAGCGGGGTTTCCACAGGGGAAGTCATCATGCACCCACCCTGCCTGGGGAATACGCGTGCTCCGAGATGTCACCCTGCGGCCGGGCTGCTTCCGCTGGGGCGCGTGTTTCCTGGCACGGGGGAAGCCCCCAGGAGATGCCCCTCTGCTCCCCTGGGGCCACCTTCTGCCCTGAGCTCTATCCTGTTGCCTCTGCAACCTCCCAGCTCTCCTCAGTGCGTGGGACCCACTGGGTGGGCAGCTCGGGGTGGGGGGAGGTGTGGAAAACCACTTTCTTACAGCCAGGGGCTGGCAGCAGCTCTTGTGCATCATGGAAAGTTACCTGTGATCTCAGAAACCTCTGTGTCAGGCGGTGGCTTTTTTCTTTCACAGTCTTGTCACCCAGCCTTTGTGCTGAGGAAGGAGGAACTGAGATGACATCTGGGGGTGGGTGACGCCTCAGAGAGGCACGGGGGGATGGGGCTGCCCCTCCCCGTTGTGGATGGGGAGCCTTGCTGTGATTACATTTTTTTTCTTTGCTTCACCTTTGGAGGTGTGAGCAGAAGGGCCGAGCTAAAGCAGCCATTTCCTTCATCCTCCTCTTCCTCCCTGCTCAGACACTGCTTGCCACCTCTCCCATGTTTTGGTAATTTCTGGGAGGGAATGGCCTTCACAGATGAAAACTCTTTGGGTGCATCCCAAGGGGCAGCACTTTAAAGAAAGCCGGAGGCACCCTGCATGCAAGTGGGCTGGTCTGACTTTGTACCTCTCAGATGTCGACAAGAAAATGAAAACCTTTTTCCTGTGTGGGCTTTGCCATTGCAGTGATTCACTGTCTGGCAGCACTGGGGTCCAAAAGCACTGGTGAGGCAGGGACCAGACACCCATGCGGGCTCCTTTTCCTTTCTGTCTCTGGTATCAAGACTCAAATACCCTTGAAAAAAGAATTACATGTTCCTGCTTCTTCTCTTCCAGGGCGGTCCTGTTGAAATCCTGCCTTTTCTCTACCTTGGTAGTGCCTATCATGCTTCCAAGTGCGAGTTTCTTGCCAACCTGCACATCACAGCCCTGCTCAATGTCTCCAGGAAAAGCTCAGAGTCCTTCAAAGACCAGTATTGCTACAAGTGGATCCCAGTGGAGGACAGTCACACAGCTGACATCAGCTCACACTTTCAGGAAGCCATTGACTTCATCGGTAGGTACAAATTAACAAACTTTCAGATCTTCCTATATTTTAAATTCATCTATTGTAAAATGCATATTGGTAGGAAGGATACATTTTTTTTTCCTGTGTGTTCCCAGATGACACAGCAAAAGTTTAAGCTTCCCTTCCCCAGCATCTGTCCTGGCAGAGGGATTTTGTTGAGGAAGGAATGAAGAGGGACATTCAGAGCAAAGCCTCTGTCCTTCTCTCTGGCTCTCCAGGCTGGGAGGCTGAGGAAGGAAAATGCCTTCTCTTGGCTGCTGTCAGGCAGATGAGGCAAGTGAGCTGGTTAGCTTTATTTTCTTTATAAAGCAAGTGTAGGTGTAACTTCAGCATGACAGGAAGGAAAGCAGCATGGCTGAACACCACCAAAGCCTCTTGATTTTTGTAAAGGAGAAGCCCATGCTTGTTCCTTGGACTTGCATTCCAGAGCCTATAAAAGCCAGACACAGCAGGACCATGTTATTGCCTAGCTGTACTGGGATATCCCAAAGCCAGGTCTTGGGAATACAGCATCTCCCCTCAGCCCAGTGCTGTTTCCATTTCTCGTTTTGATCATGTTGGTATGTCACCCTTTAATCAAATACCTCAGTGCAAAAAAATCAGGAGGACTTCAGAAAACTTTGGGCCACCTCCTCCCAAATCTTCCTGCACTAGGTGGGGTAGGTGAGTGGCACGCTGGCCAAGCCAGGTAGAACAATGGAGAGAGAGACTTCCTGAGAGGCAGAGCATGGTTTGGTGGGGTGGAGCAGCCTCAGCCTGGGTGGAGATGGTGTTGAAATCGGTGCTGTTGCTCTCCAGGAACATCTGATGGAGAAAGAGAATAAAATCTCACTTGCAGGCTTGCTGGACTCATTGCTTAGATGAGTTTGAGTCCTTCAAGAGTGCAGATGGAATTACAAAAAATGAATCTGAGGGTGTCCTCTGAGCTCTTCCCCTTCCTGGTAAGGGACTTCCCATGCCTTTCAGGAAAATGCTCACAGCACTCTTCTGTCCCATCCCCAACTCCTTCTGATAGTTGTTGAGTCACTTGGAAACTTCCCAGGTTTTGAGAATGACTTTAGTTTTCACTTTTTTATAAAATGGCATGTGGTGTAGATGCTGGAGATGACTCAAATCCGTATCTTCCTTATTTTGTGCAGTGGCTAAATATAACTGGTTGTGGTGACACCAGTCCCCTGGCAGACAATAGAAGACAGGCAAATGATAACTTGCTCAGTTCTGTGTTGTTTCAGTGCCATACATTCAGCACTACTCTCAGAGTGGTTCTCCAAAAATTGGAGCTTGAATGTACTGCTCAAGGCAAAACAGCAGAGAACACCTATTTTTGAACTGCATTTTTGTGTGGAAAGAGCTTATTTTAAGTACATTCTCTTTAATCTAATAACAATCATTGTGTTGTGTGAGTAACCACAGTGGCTCCTGTTGTGTAAAATGGGTGCTTTGCATAAGCCTTTTATATCCTGACTTAAGTCCAAGCATCCTTTAACCAGGCTGTAATTAGCAACTGCCTACCAGTCCTTGTGTGCTTTGTGGCCAGGCCCCAGGGAGTGAGCTCAGCCTCTCCACCCAAGGGTACCCACCCGGGCTCAGCTCCTGGTACCGCTGTTTGCTGCTAATCTGCCTAGTGGGGAGTTAGGTTTGGACTTCAAAGAAAGCTGGAGAGTGGAAGGGAGCCCTGCAGTTCTTGCCTTTGAAAGATACAATGGTGGGAGGGCTGGCCAGGCTGGGCTTGGGTTGGCCCTTTGAATCACAGGTAGAGAAATGCAGGTACAGCAAAGAAATGCAGGTACAGCAAACACAAGCATTGCCCAGATACCTGATGTCACAATGCTCTGCAAAGAGTTGTTCCAACGGAGAAATAGGCAAGTGGGAAGGAGAAAGGGGAGGACTCTCCTAAAAAAAAAATCCAGAAAGAACCAAATCAGGATCCTCAGATCCTGAAACAAAGTGTCATCTGCAGCTCAGCTCCACCTCAGGCTGGGTTTTGTCAGCCCTCTTTTCTAATCTCCATGTTACTCTTAGTACCCCACAGAAAAGCAAGCCTCTTCTTGCTGGTGAACTGGCTCTGTACCATGCTCCTCATCCAGCACTGGTTGTGTGTTGCAGTCTCCTCTCCATCCCAATGACAACTGATGTCTGCAATGACTTTTTTTCCCCTAGATTATGTCAGACGAACGGGGGGCAAGATCCTGGTGCACTGCGAAGCAGGGATCTCACGCTCTCCCACCATCTGCATGGCGTACCTCATGAAGACCAAGAAGCTCCGCTTGGAGGAAGCCTTTGATTACATCAAGCAGCGCCGGAGCCTGATCTCACCAAATTTTGGTTTCATGGGCCAGTTGCTGCAATATGAGTCGGAGATCTTGTCTTCCACTCCCAGTCCACCCGTCACCTCGTGCAAAAGAGAAGCTGCGTCTTTCTTTGCAGAAGAACTGACATTAGGCAAAAACTTTGAAGGCTCATGTTTTGCCTTTCCTACCTCAGTGTTGAGTTCTGTGCCCATCCACTCTCCTGTCCACCAGCTGAAACTCAGCCCCATCACGGCATCTTCGTCCTGCTGAACAGCCCGGAGAAGACCGGAGCTGGTGTGGTCCTCTGATCTGGACTGTGACTCCAACAAGAACATTTCATGAACGTGCAATAGAGAAACCTCATCAACTTAGTCTGAGACAGAGCTATTGTCATGGGTCATACTTTCCTGTATGCTGTGACTGTAAGATGCAAGTGCTCTAAGTGTGGCAGGTTTTCTGAACTTTTATTGTCCTTTTTTTAGAGAAAGAAAGAAGTGCTTTTTTTTAGGTTTTTATCCACAATGTGTGCACCCACTACTGTATTTCCAGACTCCCAGGGAGCAATGAGAAGTCCATTTAGTACACTCTCAGTTCCCATCTTCTTTCCTTCATTGTTTTTGAAAAGGCCATTATTTTTATTTAAAGTTTGAAGCAATAAGCAGCAGTGATGGGGAAGAAAGCAAAACAAAAAGCACCACCTTTACCACGGCAGAGGTGGTGGGAGTGAATACTTGTTATGCTTTTTCTCCAGCTTCCCTTCTCCCCTCTCTTGTGTAGTGTTTCAGGGAGCAAAAGGCTGGGGCAGTGGGAGGGGACCTCATTTCCCAGGACACTATTGCACAACTGGGTGAAAACCCCCTCTCCTTCTCCAGCCTCTGAAGTGTCAGCTATTGACCACAGTGTAACTGGATACCAAGCCAGACCGGGATCCATTCAGGTGTGGTATTTCCTGTACCTCTGCATTTGCCTTTGTACTGGATGTGCTTTTAACTAAAGCAGGGGACTTAACCGAAGCTATCAGGCTACCCTGCTGAGCTGTTATCCTCCCATCTGTTATTTAAGAGCAGCCCTAGAATACTTGAATGTCTCCACAAGCCTCATCTGAGTTACTTCCCATCAGATGACACTGTAACTGCTGGATTTTACACCAAAAAAAAAAACCCTGACAAGCTCGGCGCCAAGCCATCTCTTCCTCTGTCCCTCCCAAGTGTTCCCGATGTGTATCGTGTGCGGTCAAGTGGTCTTGTTCAGTGTTATGTGGCTTGCTTAGCATGTGTGGACACCTTCTAGCCAGCCTTCCTCCGTGAAAACTGTTCACATTTGTTTCTGTGTTTGCAATGAGTTCAGAACGAGCAGCTCTCTTTGTCTGTTGACCTTTTCATTATTATTTTTTTTTTATATGTAATATGTATGGGAAATGGCAATAATTTCCAGATCTCGTGAATGTGAAAGATAACCTGCAAGGGTTTTTATGGAGTGTAAAAAATAATAAAGAAAAAAAAAATGCCAGGAAAAGAAAGCTGTTTGTTGTACTTGGAGTGAGCTGCAACAGTGCTTTGGCAGAGCCTTGTGGCAGGAGAGGTCACCATGGCCCAAAAGTGATTCAAGGAGGGAGGAGAGGAGAAGCACCCTTGCGCTTTGTGCTGAAAGCCTCCAAGGTGCATCTCTGTGGAGAGGAGGTGAGGGGGAGGATAGTCAAACAGAATGACATGACTCACGATGGTGTCACTTCCCAGCGGCTGGGCAGGCACTGCTGTTTTGATTCATGCATGTTATATATAAGATTTGCCATCTTGCTGCAGATGAAAATCTGAAGTAGGCACATGCCACCCACTCTGGGAAACCTGAACATGGGAAACCGCGGCTGAGGAGGTGAGGCAGGTGATCTAGTAAGAGCAGATCAACTGATTTTCTGAAAGATCTGGTTGCTGAGAGCAGCCAACAGCTCTCATTAAACCAGCATGAAACCCCGCCTGGAGGAATGACCAGCTTCATTTCTCAAGGATGAGGAAGCTGAAACCCTCTGCAGAGCCGGTGATGCTTGCAAAGAGAACTTGTGGAGCATGAGGCAGCAGACTGAACGGGTTAACAGGCTGAAGGGGTTAATCTTGGCAGCTTTGACCACAGCAGCTGGAAAAGATCACACCCCAGGTGGAGGAGCCGGGTATTTAGCAGAGAGGGAAGGCAGCTGCTCTGGTTTTGGAGAAGGGCTCTGATTCCGGGCTGTAGCATAGAATGTTGGGCGGGCAGTGTTAGCAGAGGGAGACACTGGGGGCTGGGATTCAGCAAGGACGGAGGGGCAGAGCCCTGCGGGAGCCTGAAGAGGGGCTTTGGTTATGCCTGGGCACGGGAGCCTAGGGTTTTCCTCCTGCCTAGGGCACGGTTCTCTGCTTGGCTGGTCCCAACCCACGTCTACTCCCTGCAGGAGGAAGCCCCAGCATCCGGAACAGAGAGGGATGTAAATGCTGCCTCCTAGAGGGAGGTGCTCCCATGTTCATGCTGGAGCCTGCTTTGCTGTTTCAGTGCCAGCCTCTGCCTCCAGCTCAGCCTCTCCCTTGGCCACCTCGGCACATGTCACCTTTCTGAGGGGACGTTACAGCCATCTGACCCCCGGGCTCTGGGGTGAGAGTATGTGCTCTCTTCCCTCCCCACCGGCAGGGAGGCGCTGAGGACCCAAGCACCGATGTGCAAAGAAAGGTAAGAGTGACAAACTAGGATGGCACCTACTTGGGAGATGGGATTTGTGAGTTTGAACCCATATAGGTGGGGCAGAAACCCTGGTTTTCTGCTTCCAGACACCAACATACAGTAGCTATCTCCATCCTTAGGGAAAGGAACAGCTCCAACAGTGTTTTCTGGCTTGTGTGCTGAGCAAATTCACCAGATTGGGTAGGATTCAGGATTTAGGGGGGTTTTATAGCTCAGACATCCTTGGTTTTGGGCAGTTGGCTCCTAGGGATGGATGTTCAGATCAGGGAGGTGCATGGAGGATGTCAGAGCTGGAGGATGGGGGTGGAACTGGTTTGTTCAATGTGTCTGTGTCCATCTGCCAGATGAGCCTGGCAGAGGAATAGGGATCTCCAAAACAAAGTTTTGATAGGAAGTAAAGACTTCCCTAGTTGTAACAGCAAGGGGAAGGCTGTAGCAGGATGCTTTCAGAAAAGGCAAGGGAGGGAAAGATGCTGGGAACGCTGTACCCTTAGGCAAAGCTTTGATTAGAGCTTACCCCTTATGATACCTGAATTCAAAGAAGATGAGAGGCAATATCACAGGAAAGAGGACTTTTCAGGTTTTGCTGCCCATGGCAGTGCTGGTTCAGGGCTGTCCTGGGACAGGATCATGTCTCTCCATTTTCCCTCCTGATAGTGTACCCTTATGTCCTGAACCCCTTGACGAGGGTTTGTGCCATGGAGCTTTTGGTCCCCTGCTTTTAAACTTGCAAAGAGCAGTCATGTTGAAACCACGAGTGCTGTTGCTCAGCCTCTGTCTCTACTTTGTACAGGCTGCCTTTTCTTTCTGCTTCAAGGACAAACAAACTCCTCAAACAAACAAAAAACCTGCTACAAAAAAAATGAATGTCTTTATATGGGGTTGCAAATCATATTGTGAAGAGATCTGGGGTGGGGGTGGATGGGTGGGCATTGTCCTTAAGTGTCTCTATCTGTTCTTTTAGTCCATATATTTGCTGGTGTGATTTGCAGCCTATGCTGGTTACAAGGGCTTCTCCTGCTTCTCTGATTAAAGGACTTTCCAAAAGGCAGATATTACATCCTGACCAGTATAACTCAGGTAAAATTCACCTGCTCCACATGGAGTTTATACTGAGGTGCCCATCCCCAGTCTCTGAGCAACACACGGTAGGTAGCTCTTCTTAGCTGCTTGCCTTTTGGTGGCAAGTTTCTTTTTCCAGGAGACAAAGCATGACTGAACAAGGTATTCTGCAGGCGTTGTTATTTGTAAGCTAAAAACAGCACTTGCCTTGCTGGGAAGTCAGAGGTCCAAATGTGCCTGTAATGAGGCAAAAAAAAGTGAGGCTCCAGGCACAGTGAATTTGACCCTTCATCTCCATTTTTCATGGCTTCATGCTAATTGAAGGGGAGACACACTGCCAGCTCACTCTCTGGGGAGAAAAAGGCAAGAACCAATTTGCAGAGCCACATAAATATGGAAATAGGATTTTTTTTTTTTTTTGGCGTGGGAGGTGCTACCGGTACCACACGTTATGGTTCCTTGGCTTTATCACATCCTAGGCTTTTACCAAGACATGAGCAAGTTCTCCAAATTAGGAATATGAAAATAGCTTGTGAAATAGGTTGAGTCATCAGAGAAAACCAAATGAAGTTCTGACACCAGGGCCTCAGTTGTAAAGTCCTACTTCATTTTAGCATTGCATTGTAAACTATGGGGTCATATCAATCTCTTCAGCTTCAAAATTTGAGGTACTCTGACATCCAAGTAAGGCTTACCAAATGGGTTCATTTTTCTATTAGCAGCAGTTCTGCATCCCACCTATGAACACTTGCAAGGAATGTAAAGTTCACTGAGAGAAATGGCTTCTGTGGTTATAGCTGAAATGCTCAGCACTTCTTTCAGCTTTCTCTAGTTACTAAGGAAGATTTCTGGCCCCTGGATATCCCTTTCAAGTATTAGCCTACCTCATGGAAGTCACTTGCTGTTATTTGTAGCTCCTGCGAATCCTAGCAGGACTTGTGCTAGGGGCTGCAGAAACACCACACAAACCCAGAAAGCTGGTAACTCAAGGCCAGGAATAAGCATGGTAGGGAGAAAGGGAGAAAGAAGAATAAGACTCAAAGGGACAACATTGCCCTAGGGCTCTCATATTTGTCAGGGAATTGTTTCTCTACACCAGAATAGGGCCTGTGCTAGGGAGACCATGGGTAGAAAGCACCTCTAGGAGACAAGCATGCACAGGATCCATGGGACCCATTGGACATATTGTACAGAAGCAGAAATGAGAAACACCTGTAGTGTAAATCCTATGGCTACAGGGCACAGGGGTCCCTGACCCAGCCCAGGCTTGCTGTGGAAACAACCAGGATTTCAGGAGAGGCAGCACATAAAGGTGTCTGATCCGCTGGGACTGTTAGATGCTCAGAAATGACAGGTAAACTGATAAAGGCCTGAAACCTCTTTGGCCTTATAATTTTTCCAGACTTGGTTTACTGAGCTCCTCATGTTAGTAAAGTTACTCCCATGAGTAAGTGTTCATCAGACAGGGCTTAAGCCTCCAGAGTGAAGAGATAATGTAGTTTTTTCTTTGTGTGTGTGTGAATAGTGGTTTATTTCTGTCATACAGATTCTCCATTTCTGAGACTCCTTTGTAAAGCAGAGAGCGTTTGATAGTGAGTCATCTCTCGTTATTAAATTGTCCATGCACTGCTGCCTGCAGGCTCTGATCCAAAGCCTGTTGCCTTCAGTGGGGAGGACAACTCCTGAACACAATGGGCTTTGGATCAGGCCCTGGGTGAATCTTTACGTTAAATCTTTATTTAAGGAACCATTTGTTCTAGTTGGAACTAAACTTGTTGCTGCAGTGAAATGGAATATGAGGCCTACAGGACTCCAACTGGAACCACGGGTATATCCTCTCTGCTTTAATGCCTCCAATCATGTTAAGTCAAGTTAAGTGGAAAATGGATTGACACGAATTCCAGCGCAGCCATTAACTGCCATCCGGCTGGGCCCCAGGAGGCTGGCCAAGATGAAGCAGATTTGTAACAGGGATGGAGCAGAATTTGTGCATGTTCTTCTAGAGATGCTTTCAACCCACAGTCTCCATAGCAATGCCCACGTTGCCCCAAGTAATTACTGTGGCTAACGAGAGCCCAGGGGTCAGGCAGTCTGGGATCGATTGCGGGCTCTGCTCTCGGCTTTCCAGGGCAAGCGATGCAGCTGCTCTGCAGGCTCCTGTTGGCACAGGCACATGATTGAAAAGCATCAAGGAAGTGAGTGAGACCTGGACTGACCACACTGACCAGACCGGTCCCTTGAGTACATAGAGAAAAGACTGTAGCAGCAAAACTGTGTTTTCTGCAGCACGGCTTGTTTCTCCTGCAAAGGATGTTTCTGCTCTGTTGGTACAAAGCAGAGTTTTGCTGATGTGGCTTCGCTCATGCAAGAAGACCTGAAATTCTCTTTAAATGTTTCTCACAGGCTTATCTGTATGTCTCTGCATCCTGCCTTGCATCAGGGATAACGATATCAGTCTCATTCTGAGGGAGGCATAAAGCTTTTGTCATATGTTTGCAAGGCACGTCAGACCCAGGGACAGAGGTTATCCTAAGCACAAAATCTTGTTACCACGATGTACTTATTGTACTGTGCTTGTGAGGCCATATGTTCCCCATTACAACAGAGTTTCCTGGGACATTTTTTCTTATCCACCTCCCTCCTCCCCCAAGAATATAATGTTTTACTTAGTTAAAAACGAAACAAATTATGCAGCCCTTTCAGACAACCACCGTGGGGTAGAGCAGCCTCTCTGCCAGGAAGCAGGCAATGGGAGCCCTGGGTGGGTGGCAAGAAATGTGTGCTACTGAGAGCTAAAGCATTGACATGGTTCAGTTTACTAAATCCAGCTGTGAAGAGCAGCTGGTTTTCTGGCAGTCAGCATGACACACACAGGGCAGCTCAAGAGAATTGATCAGGGGTCACCGGTGGGGAGAAGGGGAGGGCACATTCTTCCCTGTGTTGCTAAGTGCTAAAATGGCTCCTGGCAGTTCTGATGACCAAGCCCAGCTGTGAGGAGCTTTTCTGAACTTGAATGTGATGTCTGATGGGGGTAGATCTTGGCTGGGTGCGTGGGGAGGAAGGGGGAAGTACAAGGCTTCTGGATAACTGGCTACTGCCCTGCTCAATGCTCTGGCTTGTGGGATCCTGGGGAAAGGTTGCTGGGACAAGTAGGGAATGTCTGCAGACAGCAGGGGAGGCTGCCAAGAGGCTTCAGACAGTGTTTCCATCTCAGTTTCCCTTAACATTTCCTTCTTTTCAGCACCCCTCTGGGAAGGAGATGAAGATATCAAGGGAGGTAGCAGGCACAGCAGGACAGGGCAAAAGGAGATAATGTAGAATAAACAGCAAGATACTTCCTTGAAGAGCTGGAAAAGATAAAGATGCCCATTATCTGGACAGACCTTTGAAAAGCTGCACCGGTGAAGCCTACCAGCTTGGGTGTGATGGGAGAAGGATGTCCTGCTGCCTCTGGGAAGAGCCTGAGAAATGCTGAGTGCTAACAGGGAGGGAGGTCCAAGATAATCCCCGAGGTAGTGGTTTTAGTTTCCATGATAAAGCTGGAAGTTATCTTTGCTTTCCTTTGATCTTCAAAGGACAGGAGGAAATGTCACACACAGGGGAGGCCACCCGGAGTCAGGTGAAGTTGCTGCAGTTTGTGAAAGTCAGCCAGATGCCACAAGGTCAGCAGCTCACCTGCCTTAGTGTGAAAATGCCTAGCAGAAAGGGGTCTGCTTTTTCCTGGGGCTGGTTTTGGTGCCCCAGTTAGAAAATCACATTTGTTTGCAGATCTGGAGGCTGCAGATGGATGGGCCAAAGGGGGAGTAAAACCCAGGCCATGAAATTCTGATGTAATTTGTCAGTTTGCACATATATTACTTTGTTGGATTGATGCAATCAGCCAAAATAATTATTTTTGTTCTAATCTAATTACAAATTTCCCACAGCTGCCTCCATCCAGGGTGCTGATGAGCACAGGCAGGAGGAAAGGGATTTTTTGGTACTTCCGGGTGCTCTGTGAGGGTCAGATGTCCAGTCTGGCATCTCTGACAAATTTAATTTTGTCTGTAGCGGCCACAAAGACTGAAAAAGCTGTCCCAAAAGGAGGTGGCTTGGGTCACCAGCCCATGCAGGCTCACTCTGCCCCTTGCCCTGAAGCCTGGCTCACCACACGTGGTAGGAACAGACATTCAGAGATTCTTTTGCATCCACTTGTCAGCTCCCCCAGGGAGCCTCCAGGGCTCTTGGTTAGTCTCTGTCCTGGCACTGCTGGGAATGTGTTGCAAAATATCCCTTTGGTCAATGATATCATCCAACCAGCAACACCTCTGGGGCCAGGACTGGCACTGCTGCTTCCTCTGGGCCCCTCACCCACTCTGTTATAGCAGCAGAAAATCACTCTTTCTGCAGATGCCACTTCAGAGCAAGCAGCCAGTCCTCCAGATGGGATGTATATATTTATATCTGTGTGGCTCTCTTACTGCCAAGATTGCATTTACTGCTTGCTTGAACATGAGGATATTCTTTGGAAGTAAAATTGACAGTTGTTAATTCACCTCCTGATCTCCCAGGCCTGTTCTGCTGTCTGAGCTGGCCATCTTTCACCTGGAGTTTGGGATTAGGCAGGTCTCCAGAGATCCCCTTTGCTTACGATTTGACAAGAACCAGTTGATGCTGTCCTCCCAGGGCTGTCCCTGAGCCCTGCTGGTAGATGGGAAGGTACCCCACCCTGGGAATGTCACGCAGCCCCCTCAAAGCAGCCTGCCCCTGCCCCGATGCTGGTGAGATGCCAACCTGGCCCCACTCCAGGGCTGCTGCCACTGAAGCCACGGGGTGCTGTGGGAGGCCACCCTTCCTGCTGGGGCAGCCACCATGTGCAACAGCTCTGTGGGGTCCACGGTCCCTGGTTTGCTTCTCCTTCACACCCATGCCACCCAGAAACAGGTCTGGGGGTGCATCTGGAGGTGTTTGCTGGCATGGCTGACCCCCACTGTGGGGCTCTTCCCTTGTCTGGGGGTCAGAAAAGGAAAAAAACACAGCAGAGCAATCGCTTCTTTTGCAAACTTCCCGAATGCAACAAAGCTCTCTGTTGCATCAGAACAAAGAAAAACATGGATGGTTTCCACCCTTAGCCAGGATGCAGCCCCTCTGACCCACACTGCCGGCCGGCACAGCTCCCGGCACGGCTCCATCGTGACACCCGTGGGTGTACTTGGTTTCCTGTGCACGCAGTAGTTTGCTTTATACAATTAGCCAACCCAGTGAAATTAATTCGACTACAGCAGCATTTTATTCACAGAGAGGTTTGCCTGAAAGAGGATGAGCAGAACAAATGCTTTCCCTTAATAAACCTGCAGCGGATTCACTCATCATGAAATACACAATTTTTAAATGTAACCTTTTTTCTATTGTTCATTTTACACTGTTTTTTCACCCTGCCACTCTCTTCTCGACAAGCATGTTAGATTTCTTAAAATGTTGGATGAATGGGGTTTACGGATTAATACTTAACAGTCAACAATAATTGTTTACATGTACACATTCAGTGGATCATAATGAGCAAGGGAAACTTCTAAAATTTCGTAAGAGAATACAGTGATAAGACAAGGGACAATGGTTTTAAACTGAGAGAGGGCAGATTTAGGTTAGATATTAGGAAGAACTTCTTCACTATAAGGGTGGTGAGGAACTAGAATGTGTTGTCCAGGGATGCTGATGATGCCCCATCCCCGGAGGTTTTTAAGGCCAGGAGGGACGAGGTTTTGTGCAACCTGGTCTAGTGGCAGGGTTCCCTGCTCGTGGCAGGGGGGTGGAACTTGATGATCTTGAAGGTCCCTTCCAACCTTAATGATTCTGTGATTCTAAAATTTATTTTGAAAGACTGTTTTCAGTTGTTTCAAGTGAATAGAAACAGGGGAAGAGGAGAGGAGAGAAAAGAAAATATTCCAGTGCTTTTCTTGGTCAGCTGAGCACTCACTATAAGGAAATACTAGGAGAGCTTGGGAGGTCTCCTGGGCGCTGGCAGCCGTGGCTGCCCTTCCACCCCCAGCAGCTTATAAAGAGCCCGGCAGCCGCCTGGTGGAGAAGGGCTGATGATCCACGCTGGTCTGTCCTCTGCCCGGCTTCCTCCAGGATCTCTGCTCTCCTCCTCTGGCAGGAGCTGCGGACAGCAGCACCAAATTGCTCCCAAAACACTGACTGCACTTCTGGATTTCGTATAGCTACGTACCTGGGTGCTTTAGGGTGTGTGGTCCCCGGCAGCCCTTGGGCAACAGGACAAAAACCAGCAAGAAAAGGGTCTGCAGGTATTGGCAACAGGTGCCCACCACTGCAATATAGATACCACTGTCTAATGCTGTGCAGTCAGTGGCCGAACCTGTAATTACATCCACCCCTAATCAAGCAGAGCTTGTTAAGGGTGTTGCAAGCTTAGGGCTTCATGTAAGTTTTTTGACAGGCAGTTGCTCACTGGCAAAGATACAGGCATTTCTGCAGGCCTTGGTGAGGGGTCAGATTCCTACACTGAAAGCACGGGGGCTGCTATAAGGCTTCAGAGAGAAAAAGCTTAGAAACTTTGCTCAAGAGAAAAAAAATATTTGAGAGGAAACCTATGTGTGGCTGTCCTGCATGTTTTTTCAGAATAAGTGCTCCTTGTTCCTTGAAAGCCTGGCAGGTGGAGCACATGGACACAAATGTGCAAGTCTGTTGAGGAAGGGCTGGTTTCTCTTACTTCACCTGCTACAATCTCCATTGAATTCAAAGGTGACAGAAAGATGCTCTATGGCCTTGTTGCCTTAGGATTTGTGCTTGACTTGGGTAGCTCAGGAGGACAGGTTGTCCCACAGTTACCCTTCTTGACCTCGGGCAAGATACTTTCTCACTGCTTCTGTTTTGCAAGCTGAAATCAGAATATGAGGGTACCTGTCTGTGTTCAGAGTACCATTAAAGCCCCGGTTTCTCCAGGGTCTAACCAGAGACCTGTTTGCTCCTGAGATTCTGCTGCCACCAACGCAAAGAAGTGCTCCCAGCACTGCTCTGCCTCCCAGGTCACTTAATACCGAGTTCAACTGATGAAGCAGAAGTGACTCTGTTGCGATGAGCCTACTGATTTCTGCAGTCATCTAAAAATGGCAGTAAATACCTCAGTGATTGCAGCCATTTATGAATGAAAGCAGCCTATACACTTGTTGGTTCACAACTGAAACTGGTAATAGAAGTGGTTAATAATATATTTTAAGCACTGTTTTTCTCCACAATATGATTAACGTGTTTTTTCTAAGTGAAATTTTACTATTTGAGAAAAGAGAAAAAAATACTACAGACTTGAAATCACATCTATATTCCCATTAAGCTTCATGAAAGAAATGCCTGATATATTTTTGTGTCGATGAAGCCTAGATGAATTACAGCAATGTTCCCACTTTCTCCTTTCTAATGCTAATGTATTAGCTCTAGCATAAGTATAGAAAAACACTGCTTATAAAACCAGGCATAGAAAAAAAGCTCTGCAGCACCTACAGGAGTGAGGTGAACTCCACACGTAGCAAGCACTGATTATATGTTTGAAGGTCCTGAATAAACTGTGCTGTTTTACCAGCTGCCAGCTTTGTGCACTCCTGCAGCCACAGCAGCTTGACAGAATAAAAATGACTCACACCACACTTGGGTTGGGTGCCTGTTTTCAGCCAGGACTACCAAACCAAAAGCATAATAATAAAAAAGAATACCTACCCCCTCCCACCCCGCAGGACAACACCTCAATTACCTCAAACACAAATCTCTAAAAGCTACGTTACAAAACTGGTATGTAGGGGCCTGTATGTGAAGCACTTCTTGAACTAGACAATAATTTGCCACTTAATCCTTAACAAATACGGTTACTATTTTTGCAAGCATGTCACACTGGTGGGAGTGTTCGTGGATGAAAATAACAGGGAGATATTATTTTATTCCTGTGAATAAATATAACCTGGTGTCTGTGCACACCTGCATGCAAACAGAAATCATCTGCAAACTTCAGGAGTATGCTGGATAGCCAAAGTTCTCAAGAGGGAAAGAACAACTGGGGATAGAAAAGACCTCAGGTCCTTATTTGTGCCTATTGGTAATACAAAGGGTGAAGCACTTCTTGGTAACCTGGCCACCAGCGAGCTGCCTCGGGCACCAGACGTGGACCAGCAGGTTGTAAAATCTTGTCTCTTAGAGCTTTGACTTGACTGCTACTGTAAAATTCGGTTGCTGAAAGAACCCTCTAACACTCGTCTTTAATTTTAGAAGGCAGGCACTCTTTATTACAGCGCTGGACGCACGGGATCGGTTCTCCTAGTGTGCATGCCTCAAGGGACAGCAGGCAAGGCTTTGATTGTTCTACTAGATACGTACACATCAGATTTTCTGGAACTAATTATAATATTTGCATTGTCATTACATATGTGCTTTAAGCCTCTTAGGGTTTTTGGTGGGGGTCTTTGGTGGTTGTCAGGGTAGCTCTGAAGGGTCTTTTGGTTGCCCCGAGGCATGAGCAGTATTGGGTATGGTTATCTTCTTTCTGTCTTGCTGGTCTCAGCTAATTCTTAAATGCAAGGCCTCTAGTTCCTTGAGCTTTTTATCTATTTACATACGAAAGGCCTGGAGGCTGCTCAGGTAAAGGCCAATCAACATGACCATAGGTGGGATGATGGAATGTTACCTGCAGTCCAAGGTGTCAGCCTATTGTTCAAGGTATCAGAGCCAGGGTTTTCAGAAGGATGCGGTGCATCCAGGCACAATAATGCCACTGCAGCAGTCAAGAGAAAAGGCAAAGTATTCCTCAGGTGAGGCCACCCTGGAAACTCTGAACCTTCTCTTTAGGGGACAAAGATTAAATCCTTGCTCTGGGAGTCTGTGCTCAAGCAAAAATAAGTTTCTGAACTTCAAAGGAAATCTCAAAAATGTGAGTCAAGGCATCTTGTACCTCTAAAGCAGTGGACAAACCAGAGTCTATTTAAAAATCTGTTAATGTAATAACTTTTCTGTACCTATTACTGCCCTGAGAAGCTAGTTTTGAAGGGCTGGGATGAGTTACACAGGGTGGTCCTTCCACCCTCGGTCTGCAGCAGGAGGAGAAAGCTGTCGGTGAGGAGGGATCCCAGCTGCTTGTTGGGACAAAACCTTTGCTGTTGTGTTTCAGCAGAGGTCAGACTGCACAGCACGCTGTGCGGTGCCAATGGAGTCTCAAATGTTAAACGTACTTCTCCCTCCTGATGGCTTCATGGGGTGATTTTGAAAAATTGCAAGTTTATCTAGAATGTGTAAGTCGGTGCAATTTATTTACATCTAAATATTAACACAAAAATTATGTAAATAATTATTTTAATCAGATATAGGATTGGTTAAGTGTACTGTGAGGACAGATGGGAAATTTGACTTCCCTTTCTTTTCTAAAATCCCTTCTCCCCCCTGTCAGTGAGACCCCCTTGGCTGGGCCAGGCAGCTGGGACCCAAAGGACTGGCATCTGTGATTCACTTCTTCGCTTGAAGAGTAAATTCCATTACACAAACCAATCCCAGAAATACGCTGTAGGACTCATTTTAGTATTTAAAAATTCCCTGAAATCCTAAAACGAGAAGGATTTTGAAAACGCAAATATTTTTTCCCCAGGTGCCGTTGAAGGGAGTTATTTAAAAGTAAATGAAGAACAGTCAGAATTTTTTTTGTGGAGCCATCACTAAATGCTTTAGGTTTTTAAGCACTGTGCTTTCTGAAGAAACAACCGTTTCTTGGAAGGCACAGGAGAACTGTGTTACAATAGCCTCCCGGTGGCCCGTTAAAACCATTTCATTACACGGCAGAGAAGTGCTTGGGGCTGGGGAGATTTTCCCCTTAAGCAAGGAACGTGATTCATGCATTTACTCTTCTAGGAGAGGCAGGAACCCGACCGTCCTGGATGTTTAAATCTAATTTTTTAGTGCTAAGATATCAGCAGAGGAATTTTCTGCGTGTACGGAGATGTTTGGTACAGCTGCATTTTTGAAGGAGTGCCTTCAAATAGAAAACTGTTCTCTGAGAGGTTGTGCCCCTACTTGTGACACACTGACACCTGGAATTACAGTAACTAAAGGATACTAGGAGGAAAATAATGTCTCTCTTCCTTAATTTTGCATATTTTGTGTGTTCAACGGGTCTGCTGAGGAGCTGAATGGTGGCTCTCTGGGAGATAAAGCAGTGGGTACAAACTCAAGCACATTTTTCTGTTTCCTTGAGGATATTTTGCTTGGCTTCTCCCAGGCCTCCCGCGGCCCTCGGAGGCACTGAGGCCGGCCCGGGTCCCACCTGCCTTAGGGCTGCCTTGCCGGAGGGACTGGGATCGGCACCAAGAGCAAAACCGGCTGTGAACAAGCTAAAAATAGGAGATGGGACTGAAATACAGACTTTCCAGCCCCACGCTCCCAGCTCTGGGCAAGGCTGGGAACCTCTGGCGGGGCGAGGGGGCCCAGCCACGGGCACCGACGCTGCGGGCCTGGCCAGGCTTCTTACAGCGACGTCCAGTGACGGGACAAGGGGCAACGGGTGCCAGCTGGAGCATAGGAGGTTCCACGTAAATAGCAGAAAAAAACTTCTTTCCTGTGAGAGTGACAGAGCCCTGGGACAGGCTGCCCAGAGGCTGTGGAGTCTCCTTGGCTGGAGACATTCAAACCCCGCCTGGACGTGTTCCTGTGTGATGTGCTCGGGGTGACCCTGCTCTGGCGGGGGGGTTGGGCTGGGTGATCTTTCCAGGTCCCTTCCAACCCCGGAGATTCTGTGACTCCTCTCTTATTTAATCGATTTTAAATTATTTATTTATTTATCTATCTATTTATTTATTTATTTCAACCTCCTCGAAGAGAAGACAAGAACCTCAACTTTTTAATTTTACGTTCTGGGCGAGCGCTTTTGCCGCCCCCGCGCCCCGGGGAACCGCGGGGCAGGGTGCGGAGCGCCCTTACCCCCGCACACCCGAACCCCCGCACACCCGAACCCCCGCACACCCGAACCCCCGCACACCCGAACCCGCACCCCGCCCCGCCCCGCGCCCGGCTCGCACTTGCCTTTGGCGCCCAACCCGCCCCTCGGCGGGACAAACCACTGCTCCCCACTCCGCGGGCTGACCCCGGCTGCCAGGGCAGGCAGCCGCACCGGCCTTTCCAGCGCCAGAGCGCCTTCCGGAAGGGCAGCCCGGCGCTGGAGAAGGGAGAAGAAGGCGGGATGCCGGCTGTGCCGGACTCCGTCCCCGCTCCGGCGCGGAAGAGACGCGCTCCCTGCCCGCGCAGCCCCCGCGGCGGGTGCGCAATGGTTCGCGCCGGGCCGGGCCGGGGGAGGCTCCGCCGCCATTTTGTTCGCGTGAGGGGTGAGCGGGGTGTGGGGCTGAGGAATCCGGGGAGCCGGAGCGGGAGGGACGCGGCGCCGAGGGATACCGGCCGTCCCGACGAGCTTTCCTGCCGGGAAGGAGCGGTGAGGGCGGGCTGAGCGACGGCAGGAGGCTCTGGGGCGGGCGCCTCGCCCACGCGTGGCAGACATGTACATCAAGCAGGTGAGCCGGTGGGACCCGGGCCGCCCGCCCTGCGCGGTGCCGTCCGGGCCTGGCGGGGTCGGTTCGGCCTGGTTTGCTTTGCCCCGCCCTGGCACTCGGGGGTCTCCGGTCCGCGGGTGAGGGGGCAGATCGAGGTCTCGGGCAGCAGCAGGAGGCCCGCTGGCTGATGGCGGGTCCCGAGGCCTTTGGTTCGCCCGTCCCGGGGTGGGCAGCCGCGGCCCTGGCTGGGGAGGGGCCGTGCCCGGCCCGGCCGCGGGGACAGTCAGCGTGTAGGTTGGCGAGTGCCGTTCCCGGGGCTGGTTTCATTCATTGCAGGCTTGGAGCGTTGGGAGAAGGTCGTCTTGAGCCCGGGACTCGTTGGCGGGCTCTGCGGGGACCCTTTGTATGGGGCGGCCCTCCCTCCAGTGCCGGGGGGGTCGTGCCGGGGGGGCTGGCGTGTAAACAAGGGGTGCTCCTCGGCTCTCCGCTGCCATCTTTCCGCTCTTCAAGTTGTGGATGCTCACCTTTTTAAAAGCTGCCTGTGGTTTCAGTGGGAAATGGGACTATTTATTTGGAGTTTCAATTCAAACTGCTTCTGGCTGCCCCTTCCCCTGTGAGAAACAAAGAGTTGTTTGTTTTGGGGTGATGCCTTATGTCCATGGACCGTTTAACCTAGTAAACTTCATCCTTGACAAGCAATCTACAGCTAACGTTCATTTAAAAACAGGGGCCTTGTGTGGACCTTTCCAAACAATTTTTACGATTAGGGCGATTATTAATGTTAAGTCTGTATTATATATCCCTGTAGTCGTATTGCATAGTGTATTCACAGCATGATTGAATTTTTATGGTTGCTTTTGTACCTCTGCCTATGCATGTACATTCCAAGCTTGCTAGGATTCTCATTTCTTAGTGGACTCAAAATTTACCTGGCTTTCTGGTACCTTACGGGTGTCTTTATGAAGAAGAATATTTTATCACGTTTGAAAGTGCATGTTCTATGTAGAAATCAGGCTTTCATCAACTGTTTGCCTGGCTAGGGAGTGTTTCAAATGCCTTTTGATCGTGTTTTAGTGAATAACTGAATCGTTGCAGGTGCACACATTTCTTTTAAGTCTTTGAGTAAGAATTCTTGTTCTCTAGATTTGAACTGCACAGAAACAAACAGTAATGAAGATATATATAGAATCAGAGGAAGAAGTCCAAATTAAGTCAGAACAGGGGAAATGAGTTTCATCTGGAAATAAGGGAATTTAGGTAGTCAATAACAAATACTGTTCTAGGAGCCATAGGAGAGAGTGTAACAAGATGTGAATATGAGAATAAAATGGATTAGGGTGAATTTGACTCTGTTGATACCCAGTATATTCTAGAAATCATTCCGGGAGTTCAGAAATTATTTAAGTATTAGTCTGAGGCTGTACCAGGCAATAATGAAGTTATGTTTCTGAATATGCACAATGGATGTAGTGAGAAGCCATCTAGAAAGAAACTTTGAGGGTGGGGAACAATAGTGTTCAGAGTCTGCCGGTATGGTACTCTAGTGGTGCTTGAGTATGTGGGTGGTAAAAGTTTCTGCTTCTATAGTAATATCCAAGGAATAATGACTGGTTGTTTTTACATTTTTGTAGAGGCTTTCAGGTGCTTATGAGAATAAAATAGGTTAAATATTCCAGTCAGTGTGTTTTCAGAGTATTATAGGTAAACTGTAAAAGTACTAGAGACCAATTTTTTTACCCATTTTTTTTCTTGAGATATGATGAATTGGGCAGCAGCATTTTTTGCCAAATGTTGTTGGTTCTTTTAATTTATTTTTCAAAATCAGCATGAGCGATTGATGTTGCTGTGGCCTGGAGTTAATGGCAAGTCCTGAGTAACTGAGGCAGATCTTGCTATTACTGCAGAAGTCTCCCATCTGACAGATGAGGCAGACTGTTTCTTCAAGGGAGGTAGGGGCCTGTATTCACAGCCAGGATGACTGAGTAGTGTTCACTTGATACATAATCTTAAACTTGCTCTCTGTAGTTTGATCCATTATGTTCTGAAACCCTTAATTGCTTCCAATACAGTTACTTTGGATTTAGACGTGAATACAGTCCAGGGATTTAATGAGCATTGGAAGAAGTGGCAGACTATTCCTTTTCAGGGAGTAGTTGGTTAGATCTGATGCTTGATGGTCAAGGATTAGTAATTTTCTGCCAAACCTTATTCTTAGCTGCAGATTCCAGTAATGAAATAATTTTGCAAAGAGAATTTGACAAGTAAGATGTAGTGCCTGTGAAGAGAATGACTGTGATTTCTGATGAAAAGTTAGTTAATGCCTTTTAAGGTTTATTTAATTTCAATTTTTATAAACTTGAGTGTTTGATATGCTGACTGGCATGGCATTTTCATTCAGTGTTAGTGAGATAGTTTTAGTTTATTAGTATAAACAGGTGGTAAGAGATGTTTTCAGTGATAATTCTTGAAAGTGGGCTGTTACATAGTGGGAGGAAGACTTAAGTCTGAATTTGACTTGAGTAAGTCAGGGCGCTTTATTCTCAGTCTTTTCTCAGGTAAATTTTATGGTCAGGGTTTAGTCCTCATCTGTGTAGTGTGCTACCAGAATGTTACAGAATATGAATGCAGGTCTGGAAGTAATTGTTTCTTGAGCTTCTCAGGTGTACAGTAAAGGTAGTCTTTCGTAGTAGGAGGGAAAAGGCTTGCTTTAATGTTTACAGTAGTACTTCTGGGCTTTTTGCTGAAGTTTTATGTGCTTCTCAGATACCAAGTATTGTGCCCATCTTCTGCAACATGGACTACTTTAATACTTGAAGATGTGAGAGAAGGGATGACATGTTCAGAAAAACAAAAAATGGTGACGGGACCATGGACCTTGTAAACAAAATCTAAATAATTTCAAATTCTAAACTGCAGCAGTAATAATATTGAGAAACATCTTGTAAGTTGTTTTGCTGCTTTCCTAACAAGTAATTATTAGTTTACAATAGCCATCATGCTGAAACGTTGGAATTATTTTAACAATACCTTGCTTCTGCTGGAGAAGAGCTGGGCAAAGGACATACCGATTAAATGTCAACTCCAGTCCTTTTGTAATCTTTCTTGCTGAAAGATCTGCAAACATCAGAACTTCTCAGGTGGCTGCTGTCTTTTTGATGTCTTGCTCAGCAGAGCAAAGCTACTGTGTGGTCTTTCAGCACAGCTTTAATGTGTGGAAAAGGTTTCTTAGTGCTGGAGTGTGCATGCTGGAACCTGAATCAGTTTTGCTTCTGGTCAGAAGCACTGAAGAATTGGATATTGTCACTCTGTACCTTCTGTGTTACTGGTTCTGGCAAACCTCAAATTGCCACTGAAATTTAATAGCTGAAATGCTGCTTCTGGATGGCTGTTGGCTGTGTGGCTCCTGAAGTTAACTTTGTCTTTGTCTATTTCGGAAGTGAATTCACTAAAACCAAGATAATTTGCTTTTTTACTTTTCCCTTTAGGTTTCACAGTAACACCAAATAAGACTGTATTGCATGTAAAATAGGTAGAATCTGGTATAGTTTTTGCTATCTGCAATTGTTCTGTTTGGAGAATTTGTGAATGGAATTCTTATACTGTATGTGGATGGCATTATAAAAATTAAATCTAAATCTGGCCCTACTAGGATAGATCCTTGTTATATTGAGGTATTTCCTGTGTGTAATCTTTGATGCAAATACATTTTTTTGGTGTAGTTATTTACAAAAAGACTCTCAGAACTCTCCTGTTCACTGTGCATTGGCTTAGGTAAGTAGCAACATCTTTTAGGATGTGAGGAGAAAATCCTGACCCTAAGGTGATGCTTAGGTGGGGGGCAAGTTTTATGAAGTGGCTGATCTTGAGCTGGAAGGTTGTAGTGTATGTGGAAGGGCAGGGGAAATCAAGTATATTATCACTGATATCAATATTCTGTAAAATCTTTCTGTTCTTGAGTAGTTTTTCAACTGTGAGTACTCAGTTAAAATAACTCATTCTTTCCTCTCTTTAGGTGATCATTCAGGGCTTTCGAAGCTACAGGGACCAAACCATTGTGGACCCATTCAGCTCAAAACACAATGTCATTGGTATGTTCTGATACTTGTCTTTTAACACTAACTGGAGTTGTACTGTTACTTCAGATTGTGTTCACATTAAAGTCCCTTATAGTTTTTAATATTCTGCCTACATTTTGATGCCTGTATTTTCTCTTTTGCAAACTTCTTTTTGATTGTCTATGACATGTCACAAGGCATATTCCACTTACAGCAAAATAAGGCAAGCATTCAGTTTTACTGTGATAGTATGTTCAAGTTTTCAGCAATTGAGTGAAGTCTGTGAACTCCTTCATATGTGTAGATCTCTGTATCAGCCAGGCTCCCTTTACAAGGCTGCCCTTGCAGGCACAGCAGCAGAGAGTTTTTGTGGGATTTTTTTTTTTTTGGTGTTATGCAAGTCTGATCATTTTTTAAGAGTAAGCACACTATCTACTATAAACTGGTGCAGGGAAGAAAATCCTCTCTTATCTTTGGAGTAATGAATTTCTGGAACATGGATTGTAAAAAAGTATAAGTTTCAAAACATACTTGAATAAATAACACCAGATATAACAGCTTGTTGTTGTCCATCACGCTGTCTATTTTTGCCCATGGGTGCCTTTTCATTTGTGTTGATTTTAGTGATTGTGCAGCAATTTTGAGACTGCTAAACCAAGATAAAACAATCAATTTTGGAAATAAAAATTTAGTAGCCAAAATTTACTTGAGACTGCAAAAAACATGCATGAGACTTGAATAGCAGGTCTTGTTATGTAATGTTACTTCAGTGGGAGCTAAAACTTTATCCAGGCACTAGAGTTTTTAAAAGGAAAAAAATCTGTCTTCACTGTTTTTTGCCTTTTTAAAGACCTCATAGCAATCCCAGGCAGTTTGGGGGATGAGGTGAGTCTGGAGGGCAGGAAGAGATGAAAAGCCTGGTATGCTCATTGCTGCTGGAAGGCAGGCAGTTTTGAAATTAATGCAGCCAGCACTGATCTTGAAGATAAAACACTGAGACTTGCTGAGACTCATCAGAATGAACACTGAGATTACTGTATGTCAGTGTAGTGTAGTGTTGTTATACCTTTATTTTTTAAGTAGAAAGAGTACTACTACTAGTCTTCAACACAAAATATTTAGGAAGTGGGGTATTAAGTTCATACTCTGCCTGAAGGTAATACACTCAACCTGAGTGTGCAGACAAGTGAGTTCCTTTGGTGAAATATAAAAAACAGATGCTGGGACCAGAAGAATTTGATGTAGGTCTACTGTTTGTATCCCACCAGGATACCAGTATTAAAAATAAAGTAATGGGAATAAGTAAACCAAAGGGAATAAATAAACCTATCACTTTAACCACTGTGCTCATTGTGGAATAGTGTTGGAATAGAAGTCATTGTAGTGTGTTTGAGTGGGAAAAAGACTGCTCTTCTCAGACAATGATTAAGTGATTCACCTATGAAGTTTGCCTCATTCCCTTGAGATTTTGTTTGGCTGTGTTATATTTGGGTTCTGTTCTTGAATATTCATATGCACGCTTAGATGTTTGTTGCAATGGTAACTCAGTGTCGAGATAATACTTTGTGTTTTAATTCTCAGTGGGAAGAAATGGATCTGGAAAAAGCAACTTTTTCTATGGTAAGAATGTATTTCTTAATATAATAGCATAGGGATGCTAATGATACCAAGTTTCTTTGTTTTAGCCAGAATTTGGTTTACCAAACGTTTCTCCTTGACAAGGAGTGGCAGATTGGTCATTACTTGCCAGTAATGAAAGGCAGATGTCAGTGCACTTAAGTTTAATACTTACCTTCAAGTTTTACTTACCTTCAAGTACTTGGGTTTTCTCACTAAGGGCCTTCTAAGATTTTTAGAAGGCAAAAAAGTATTTACAGAAGGAAACTGATTCTGAAAGTCACCAACCTTGAAAGCTGATTGTGAGACTTGCAGTTACTATAGACATTCTTACTGGCTAAATTCTATGCTGATTCCATAGCAGTATGGCACAGCTTATACAGGCTTTTATGAGGGGGCTTTTGTAGGGTGGGAGTGTCAGTGGAAGAGCAAAACTGCTAGTCAGAGGTGTTAGTGGCCTTTGTGATGGCAGTCGGTATAAGTTGCCAAGTGTTAAGTATTTAACCAATATGTTTAACCTAGCCTGTGTGCGGTGTATTTGTAGAGGAGAGCTCAGGAATCCTGACTTTGTGCAGCATTGTTAATGCTTATGCAGTGAGCTAGTAAGGTGGTGACAGTGAGACTTCTTCAGAGAAATTCTAGTGTACAGCAGGCTGGCTGAGTGATAAAGATCCAGCAGAGTAAGGTTTCTATGCAAGATATTACCAGCAGCGTGACTGTACTATCCAAGATTAAAATAGTATGTTCTGAGTGAAAAGAAACTGCTGCCTGTCTTCCTGTTGGAAAGATTAAATCTTCTAATTCCTTGTTATTTTATTACAGCAATTCAGTTTGTCCTCAGTGATGAATTCAGTCATCTTCGCCCAGAGCAGAGACTGGCATTGTTGCATGTAAGTGAAGATGCTTAACAACAAGGCTTAAGAATAAGCTTATGCATTTGAATATTACTACAACAAATGGTAAATTGCTGGGCTGTGGGTATTTTAAGCCAATTATTTTGAAAGTATCCTTAAACATTTTTTTCTTTCTCTTTGGCAAGAGGTAATTTATTACAAAGTATACATTATGCTGATAATGCACATTGGTGAATGTGTTTCCCAGATGTTCAGAAATAAAAATATACGTACTGGACCTTACATAAATGCTCTTCACTCTGAAATCCTTAGAAAGAAAGTGGAATTGTTAGGGAAGGGGGGAAATAAATTAGCTCAAAATCATTCTAAGGTGGGAACTTTCTAACCAAAATATTTTCTTTCTTAGGAAGGTACAGGCCCTCGTGTTATTTCAGCATTTGTGGAAATTATTTTTGACAATTCAGACAACAGATTGCCGGTAAGTTGAATACACTGCTTCAGAAATAGATGATCACTTCAGACTCCAGTATCTCAGTATTATAGAAGTCTTCAGTATGGCAGCTGCTTTTGAGTCAGTTTTGGTAAAAAGTGCTATGAGGTTTCTGCATTAGTTATACATACCTACTGCAAGCAGTTAAATTTACTGGGTTTTGTTTTCTTAAGATTGATAAAGAGGAAGTCTCACTTCGCAGAGTCATTGGAGCCAAGAAGGACCAATATTTCTTAGACAAGAAAATGGTGACGTAGGTACTTCTTTTCCTTAGCTGAATGAGATTAGTAGTATTTCTGTAAAATTCTCTAGTCACACTGAACACTTGCATCTGTAGCCTGAAATAAATTCATTCTCATGAGTTCCATGAGCAATACTAATTTAGTTGTGTAATACTGAGTACTGGTAGTTTGACAGCGAGGACATCTGTCCTTGTGCAGTAGACAGCAGATTTCAAATTTACAATGTAATCCATTCATTAATATGATTGTACAGTATTTATTTCAAAGAGTTACTAGACTGTAGATTGTTTCATATCCTTCCTTGTGATACCTTTCCCTGTATTTGCCTCCACTTTGCTTTTTAAGCTCTTTCCAGTGCTACAGTATTGTAGATATTTTGCATTCTCTCATTCAAATTTAGAATTGGCTACTATCAAATAAAGATGCTTCTTCAAACAGAGCTTGCATTGTATACAGTGATGATACTATAGGGTGTATAGTTGTGATACCTTACTGAATTTTTACAACTGAAGTGTTGACTTCTACTGTAAGTGTTTTTAATAGATTCACAATAACTTTTCAGGAAAAATGATGTCATGAATCTTCTTGAAAGTGCTGGATTTTCTCGCAGTAATCCCTATTATATTGTCAAGCAAGGAAAGGTAAGCTTCTTTTTCACAAAGTAGAAGAAACCACTGTCTATTATCCTGTTTCCTGGATGCCAATCTTAATTCAATTACTACATATGTAAACCAAAACCTAAATACATTTTAGTTTGGAACAGTTCTTCTAGATACTGCTTTTGCAAATACTACTGCTTAAGCAGTTCATGTTTTAAAGAAAAACTTAGTATCTAAACTGTTGATATGCAGAAAAGAAGTTTTTTTTAATTGTAATCTTTGCAGTTACATGCTTTTCTATATACTTAAATACAGAGCAAACTTAATTCCTGTAACTATTTCAGTATAAATTCATACAATTCTGGGACTTAGGATGAGACAATGAAGTAATTGTGAAGAATTTTAAGAGACTAAAAATACTGTCAAAGAATGGATGAATGGAAATGTGTGGCATTTTCAGATCAACCAGATGGCCACAGCTCCTGACTCTCAAAGACTGAAGTTACTGAGGGAAGTAGCTGGTACCAGAGTGTACGATGAACGTAAAGAGGAGAGTATATCACTAATGAAAGAAACAGGTAAAAATAGTTTTAGAAATTAATGTTCTGTTCCATAGTAATTCTATTAACTCCAAAGGTTTATGCCTTTTTCAGTAAAGCCATCATTACCATATAGATTTTATCTGTGATATGTTAAATGATACAGAGTATGTCATATTTCCTCCTTGATTTTTAAATAGATCAAAAAGTTTAATAAGTGACTTCATGCATGCTTTGTGTAAAAAACTTTTTAGCTAGGCTAATAATGATGTTTATACTGTTCAGAACACACGAGTGATGTCAGTTGGTAGCGTTCCAAAAATCAGGATACCTCCTACATAAGCCTTTAGTACCATAGCAGTATAGTCTATAGTTATTTTAAGTGTGTGAGCCTAAAAAGTGCATACCTGTGTTGACTTACATAACTAGGATCAACAGTTCTCCTGTTAAGATATTTTTTGGCAACTTCAGGACATGCATTCTCTTTTCATAACTGTTGGCAAATAGTTAATCAGTGGAGGAGATTGAGTAGCTTTATAGGTGTGGGAATGTATGACAGTGTTTACTGAACTTCAGTCTTGTTATCTTTTCTAAAGAGGGCAAGCGAGAGAAGATCAATGAGTTGTTGAAGTACATTGAAGAGCGACTGCATACCCTGGAAGAGGAGAAAGAAGAGCTGGCTCAGTACCAGAAATGGGATAAAATGAGGAGAGCATTAGAATATACCATTTATAATCAGGAGCTTAATGAAACCCGAGCTAAGCTTGATGAGGTAAAATATCTTGGTGAATACAAAATAAAACGTGAGCCATTGATTTGCTTTTTGGCTGCATCTCCTTGTGTTCATTGATAGAATTCTCTGAAGTTTCTTCACTAAAGTAACAAATAGTTTTCTGTATTGAACTACTACTAAAACAGAATCTTCTACTACTTAAGCTATTGGTAATATTTCCATACAGCTTTCCGCTAAGCGGGAGACAAGTGGAGAGAAATCCAGGCAGCTGAGGGATGCGCAGCAAGATGCTAGAGATAAAATGGAGGTAAAAATACTTTTAACAAGGGCTCTCCAGAGGTGTGTTTAGCTTTGTGAGGTTTTTTTTGGGGGGTGAGGGTCCAAAATAGTGTTAAATTTGATGCTTTCATCCTGTTTAGAAATGGGTGAAGTTTTTAACACTTAGTGTATTTTGATATACATAATAATGATCTTTTGAGTTTTGATATCGATACTGAAATGTACACGCAGTGTTTAAGATACTACATACTTAAACTTGCATAGGAAATAGAACGGCAAGTTCGAGAACTGAAGACAAAGATTTCTGCAATGAAAGAAGAGAAAGAACAACTTAGTGCTGAAAGACAGGAGCAGATTAAACAGAGGACTAAATTGGAGCTGAAGGCTAAAGACCTGCAGGATGAATTAGCTGGCAACAGTGAACAAAGGGTATGCCTGTTACAGTGAAGTTTTAAAATGTCAATGGTACAAGGTAGTATTCTTGTACACTGAAGTTTTGGTTTTAGACTGTAGCTTTCATAATTTTCTAAGGCTTGCTGGACAAATATCCTGGCGTCATCTTATGATATCTGTGGTGTGCTTCTAGGGAATGTAAACATAGACTCCTGTGTCATGATCCTTTATTTATCTTCCTGCATATTGCAAAGTCAAGCACCTACAGTTGTCTTGAACTTAATTGTTGCAAGTACTGGGAAAGAGGGTTTTATTAGTAGCACTAATTTGAGCTTAGTTGTTTGACCCATACAGACCTTCCTTGCTTGCATAGTTCAGCTAATTTGAGAATGCTTCATTTCATCCCTCTTTGCTGCCCTGACTGGAACTGAATTTGCTTATGTTACGTGTTGAAGCAGTATAGTATGAGATAAGCAATGGCGTCTTGCAATCTTAACTGTTCTTTAGATGTGGGTATTTAATAATATAGTTTCTGATAATACCTGACTTTAAATACAACTTTGTTTGACTTACAGAAAAGATTGTTGAAAGAGAGACAAAAGCTTCTTGAGAAAATTGAGGAGAAGCAGAAAGAGCTAGCAGAAACTGAGCCGAAATTCAACAGTGTAAAAGAAAAAGAAGAGAGGGGAATTGCTAGGTATGTGTCATTCTACAACAGGGAGTCAAAGCATTTGGAAAAAAAAACAAAACCGAGGATGCTCTCAGTACTATTTGTATGTATAATTAACTCAGCTGTACTTGTTGCTTGAGAATGGGATAGCTATGGTCTGTAAAAAAGGCTCCTCTATTTTTTGGGGGGGACAGTATTTGTGGGTTATTGTTGACTTTCTGTTTTGTGAAGTCTTATGGGTGGTTTTATGATTGATAACATGATCCTTTTTGTCACTGATACGGTGCTTAAATTTTAAAGCCTGGTTTGCCACATTTTTGAAATTCTTACGGTAATTATTAATGCCTGCTCTTAATAAATTCAATATTTATTTATAATACAGCATGTCTTCCCTTCTCAAAATAGGCTCGCACAGGCTACGCAGGAAAGAACAGATCTTTATGCTAAACAAGGTCGAGGAAGCCAGTTTACTTCCAAAGAAGAAAGGGATAAGTGGATAAAGAAAGAACTGAAGTCTTTAGATCAAGCCATCAATGACAAAAAGCGGCAGATTGCAGCTATACACAAGGATTTAGAGGATACAGAGGCAAACAAGGAGAAAAATTTGGAGCAGTACAGTGTAAGTTTCAGCCCTTGAGTGCCAGTTTGTAAGGAAAGTGACATTTCCTGGTTGGGTGTAATCTTTTAAAAATGTATCCCTGAAAACATCTGCAGATGAGAGTTCTGAACCCCCTGTGAAGCTGCATCTTAACTTCACACTAAATGTTGACTCTCCTTCTGGTACTTTCCCAAAGCTTTTGGCCTGAGTTTTCAGGAGGAAACTTAGATCTGTCTTGCTTTTGTCTATGTCAAACGCAGCCGCTTCGTAGAGGTAACAATTTGTTAGGATTTTATAGAGGTCTGTGCTGGTTGTTTTTTCGTTCTTTCCCTAAGGAGAGGATCTTTTAAAATGTGCTGCAAGCACTGGGTCTTTGCATCATGATTGCAGCTGGTTAGAAGTTGTGTCCCTATCTGTGTTAAAAGATTTTCCATTCAGAAACAACTCTTACACTGCAAATACAGCAGTAAATGCCAAAAATATCACTCCTACTGGGAGCTACAAGAGTTAGCCCCCTGCCTTTATGGTGGGAGAGCATCCAGTGCCAGTGCTGCTACTCTGCATGTACTGATAGACAGTTTTCTTGGCCTTTGTGTAAAGCGTCTACTAGGTAGAAACTCGAGGATCAGTCTGACAACATCTAGGAATGTAGCTGTACAAAGATGATGGTGTTCTGCTAAAATACTGCTTGAATGGGGCCCACATTAGCAAAGCAATGATTCTTCAAGTTGGTGTATGAAAAAAAGGGCATTTACCAGTGTACTGTAATTTTATTGTACTGTTCAGTTTCTGTAGAATTGAAGGGGTTAAATTTGAGATGGCATCTGATTCCAAGTCTTGGTGTTCTTTTTCTCCTTAAGGAATGTCAGTTCATACTTAGGCTTAAGAGTAGTATACCTTTTTGGTGATTGAAGGGGAGGCATCCTTGTGTGAATGTGATGGAGAGTTTACAAAGTTAGGTTGGAAAAACATGGCTTTTGATAACACAGCTAGCACTGCTGTACACAGATAATTATGCAAGCATGCTCTGAGTGCTAGCCTGAGCTGCTTTTAAAATAGCAAGTGTCGAATGAGCAAGGGGAGGGTGTCTGTACATTGGCTTAAGCAGCATGCTGTTGACAGCAGTGGTGGTGAAGTACTAGTACTGCTGGAGAGCAGGCTAAGTTTTTTGACAACTAGCAGTATGGCATGGTACTCAAGACTAGTACGTATGTTCTTAAAATAGATGTTGTTTCAGAGCATGATGACATATGTGTACAGTAGTTACTGTTTTGATTCAGTTTCTTACTGTGACTTAGTGAACCATTTCACTGTAACACCAAGATGCTCAGTGCAACTAGACTTGATAAGTTCGCCTGGTTACTGCTCCCTTAAAAGATGTATTTATTCTCAGTGATTTTGAGTTCCTATAAATTTCTTAAAACGTCCATAGGATATTTTTTGAATTTTAAGTAGTAATTTAGTATTGAAGAAAATAAACATTTTTCAACATAGAGAGCTATAGTTTCATATTGTTCTGTTCTTTGTGTTAGAAACTGGACCAGGATCTTAATGAAGTGAAGGCTCGTGTTGAAGAACTGGACAGAAAATACTATGAAGTGAAAAATAAAAAGGATGAACTGCAGAGCGAAAGAAAGTTAGTAATTAATTGAATTATGTCTCAATGTAAAGGACCCCAACTGAGTAGGTGTTAATATGTCATGTAGATATGTTTTTTAAATATAGCCATGGATGAACTCCTGCACTTTGCCTTCCCATTAGATTAGCAGTCTTTGAGACTAATAAGAATAAAAAAAAAAATCTTCAGACTTAATTCACTCTTAAAATATTTGAATTAATTTTGTTTTGTAGTTATCTGTGGAGAGAAGAGAATGCAGAGCAACAAGCTCTTGCTGCAAAGCGGGAGGATTTAGAAAAGAAACAGCAGCTTCTCAGAGCAGCAACAGGAAAGGTAAGATACCTTGTATTTGAGAATTCCTTATGGAAGTTTTTCCTCCGCATTCTTAAAGGACAAGTCATAGTTGTATCTGAAAGATACGACAGTTATTTCTGTGGCTGTAGTCTTACTGTCATAGTTAATATGGACAAATTGTGTTTCTAAGCTGAATTTTTCAAATATGGGTAGCTCTAGAATTACGTGGAAATTAGTTTTGTAAGCTCAAGGTAATTGAAGAGATTTAAGGACACCAGGTAGAAATGGAATACTTCCTAAAATTTCTGTTGATATCTTTTTGCCTTTTATTTTTTTTTCAGGGTCTTTTTTTTTTTTTTTTTAAACCTTGGACGCAAATATTTAGTTATCTTCCATTAGAGCTGTAGGTTAGCAGGAACTTCGCAAAAAAATAATGTTTTGATTTTCACAATGTTAAAGGTAAAATGTATGTTACTTGTACGTCTTTTAATTGCAGTACAATAACAAGTGATATTTTCACAGGCCATTTTGAACGGTATAGACAGCATAAACAAGGTGTTGGAGCACTTCCGTCGAAAAGGCATAAACCAGCATGTTCTAAATGGCTATCATGGCATTGTGATGAACAACTTTGAATGTGAACCAGCTTTCTACACCTGTGTTGAAGTTACTGCAGGGAACAGGTATTCACGTGCTGTTCAGCATAACTGAAGTTAAATCAGGTGCAGTGTGGTTTGGTGGTTGGTGCCACTTGCTACTGAAAGTTTTATTCTTTTGAACTGGAGCTTGTCTTTTTGTTGTCCAAGTGCCTTTATTATATAGCATGATCAAACTGCTAGTCGTTAATTGAAGTGTGTCTGAATCTGAGTGTGAAGGACCCCAACTGTGACTAAGGGGTGAAGTGTATAATCCTTGGTTGATCCCATTATTGAGTGCATCCACTTGCTTTTTCTAAGGCACAGATTTGAAGAGAAAATGCAGTGCAGCTTTATATTGATGTTATGTAGTGGTACCTGCATGCATGCTGTTGCCATACAAATGTGTGAGTACTTTCAGCCAGTAAAGTTTTGCTTATTTGTTTGGCTTCTTAATTAGGCTGTTTTATCACATTGTGGATTCTGATGAGGTCAGTACAAAGATCCTAATGGAATTCAACAAAATGAACCTTCCTGGGGAAGTTACTTTCCTCCCTCTGAACAAGTTGGATGTTAGAGATACTGCTTATCCTGAGACTAATGTGAGTTACAGTTCCTTTTGAACCATTGTCTACTTCATATTTACAAAGCCTCATAATTTGAATTGTTTGTGTATATTGCGTATTGTCCACCCCTTGCTTTGCTGTTGAGTGGTTGCAATGAAATACTACTTCTAATATATGCTTCTCAGCATAAAAAACCTGTTAATAGGAAAATACTTTCCTAGCAGATATTTGCTACTTTAACTTCACCTTACAAGTAAATAGGGGATACTGAAAAGAAGGAGAATTGTATTATAACCTGATAATAAATAATTGCTTGAATTACTGACTTGTTATTCAGCTGAAATGCTGCCACGGACAGAAGCTGAAGAGCTGTGCTCCTTGTTACAGCCATGGACAGTTTCACAAAGTTACTGAAAATGAGTTGTGTTATTATATGTAAAAATGCATAAATAAACCTTCAGTGGCAACCATTTAATAAGTACTGCAGACATACATTTCAACAAAATATCTGTTATTTGAAGTTTTAATAGTTAATCAATTATGTAAATATTAACTGCTTCCTGCAATAATAATGGTAGAATAAGTTATTTTAAAACAGTTTTAATGTGTTATTTTGTTGGGTGTTTTTTTTTTTTTGTCAGATGAACTTAGGGAAAAATAAATAGGAAACGATCAGACTTCCAGTGTGCTTATTTTGGGAGGGATTGACTAGTAAAATTGTGTTACTGAATCTTGCACTTGGGATTTCCATACAGCGTTTATGTGTTTGTCTTGGGAGTGTTCAGTCAGTGTGTTGCCCTTCTACCAACTGACAGTTGTTTATTTCTCAAGTACCATTCACAATATTGTGCACTGAATTCAGGGTTTGACATGCTGTATGTAAATATTGATAAACACAACTCCAGAAGTCTTTATTCTACAAGTTTATTGATTGTGAAGCCAATGTTAATTAATATTCAGTGAATTTGGGCTATGCTAAACTTTTAGAAATTCTTTTTTTAAGGCTAGAGTGTATCCTGTTTTTACTCTTTGTTAATTAATTTTTTTCCAGAGCTCTTGAGTTCTGTGAATGACTTAGTTGCAATATAGTTGCCAAATTTGTACCATTATGTTGTTCTCATTAAAATCACTGTCACTTCAGGATGCCATTCCTATGATCAGTAAGCTGAGATACAATCCAAGATTTGACAAAGCTTTCAAACATGTGTTTGGAAAGACACTGATTTGTCGTAGCATGGAAGTGTCTACCCAGCTGGCCAGAGCTTTCACTATGGATTGTATTACTCTGGAAGGTAAATTCTGCAATTTTGTAAGGTATTTATTGCAAAAACGGGATCCCTGGAAGATGGGGCTCATTAAATATAGTCTGTTAGTGTTGTCAAAACAAGATGATTTTAAATAATAGTATATTTGACTGAGAGGTACAAGGCTGCACTTGGTTAAGTACAGTGCTTTAAAAAATACAGAAATTCTTCACAAGCCAATTAATTTTTTTATGATCTTAAAGTTAGTAGCTATGTGTCTCCATCCTGGGACTTGTAAAGATTAGATTTACATTAATTCAATTTCTTAATCTAATTTTGCAAGTGTGCATTTTCCTGGAGTATTTGTGGCATTTTTCCCAAACTTAAATCGGTGTTCAGGGTGCAAATGTGCAGCCTTAAATACTGATAAGTGTAAGGTGAATTCTTTGTACCAGATGCATTAAGTGTTACGTTCTCTGTAATAATTTTTATCTCTTGTTAATTGCTTGTTCTTGGAGAGCAGATTTCCTGCAGTCTTACTGTTGTCTTTTTGTCTCTTAAACTAAATCTGGAAAAATTCCTAAGGATGTCTGAGGAGGAAATTAATTTTTCAATAGCAGCATATTCTACAAGCTACAAATGCTGCTAATTACTCTTTTGTTTTCTCCCTCACAAAAGATATGAGATATATTTTTTAAAACTTGTAGTGTCAGGTATTTGCATTTTTTCTCTTAATATAAGTTTTGTTGTTTGTTGTTTTTTTTTTTTCTTCAAGCTGCATAGTGTCAAAAGTTAAGTAAAAACAAAATAAAAATTAACTACTGCTTAAAGGAGACCATGGCAGTGTGTATTGGTCTTGAGAGAGGAAGCACATTTAAACTGAATACAGAAATAAACATTTCTCTGGTTACAGCAAGCATACATAAGTCATTCCTGATACTGACACAGCACTTCTGTAGGTTAGTTGAAACGATCTAGTTACTCTGATAAGTTGTATTGAGGAAATTGCTCTTAATGTTTTTTAGAGAGCACATAGTGTGCAGTTTATAGTGTTGCTCTGTTATGCTCTCAGGTGATCAAGTCAGCCATCGTGGTGCTTTGACTGGAGGTTACTATGACACAAGGAAGTCTCGGCTGGAATTGCAAAAAGATGTTAGAAAGGCAGAAGAAGAACTTGGTGAACTCGAAGCAAAACTCAATGAAAACTTACGCAGAAACATTGAAAATATCCTTTTGTAGTCCTTGGGGAAAGCGTCCATAATGTCAAAGCTTTTGTAGCTAAAGTAATCAATGAAAAGTGAGACCAGCTTCCATTAGTGTTATATATTAGCTGTGCCATTTGTTTTGACTGTTGCTTGTGCAGCCTGGTTCTATATGTTACTGTAGGGATTTCTATAACAAAGAAATCAATAGTAAAACAGAAAACAAAAAGCTCTGTGTGTAAAAACTGGTATACAACCAGTAAAAATAACTGATCTTAAAATATATCCCATTATTTATCTGCCTGAATTGAATTTTTGTTAAAATAATTTTTAGATTAATGCAGCTAGTTAAAAAATAGTTCTTATACCACTGCTGTTAATTTTTTAGTAAAACTTCCATGCTGGGGAAACTTCTATGAAAAACAGTAATTGAAGCACACTGTGACCAGTAGTTTGCTTCAGAGAGTGGCTGGCACTGTAGGCTTCAGGACAAAGGAGCTTTGTAATCTGTCCCTGTTAAAATTTGATGTTGAACTATTAAACTTAGTGATGAGGTTAAACCCTAAATTGCGAGGCTTTCTATTCCTTCTAGAATTTGTTACAGTAACTGCCATAACCAGATATTCTTGTTATCTGTATTAATCTTCACTGTCTGAGTCATGCAGTATTTTTAGTTCTTGTGTCCTGAATTTGTGTTTGTTACATAGCCCACTTCTGCTGTGGGGAGGAGATGGACAGCATTATATTACAATTAAGTTCTGAGTTGCTTGGTAGTCCTTTGGTCTTTTCAGTCTCTTTGTACAAAAATTCAAGTAGCTCACCTCTTTCTCTAACCTCTTTAATGCTACAGTGTCCTTTTGAGATCCAGTATCTAGAATTTAGGGGTGAGGGAGGTTTATACAGTTTTGTTTGTTATCCAGGTCATTCTGTCCTTTATTTTTTGACCTGCAGTAGTGCATTTTTGTTGTAGCAGATAAGCAGAACATTGAAGTCTGTGATTAGATCCATGGCTAATTAGCAAAATTTTAAAAGTATGTACATATATGTCTTATAAAGTCAGTGAAAGAATATTAAAATGGTCTGTTAAACCTGTCTTAAATATACTGAATTTGCCAGCTGGCTTTGCATGCACCAGTAGTGATTGTCTTTCCTATTGTTACCTGTAGGCAGGTAGTGTGCAGGACCCAATATGTTTATTTACAATTAAGTATTTATTAAGTGTAGCATTTTCTCCTTCCATTGACCTTTTTAAAACTACAAATATGTAGGCATATGGTTTTAAAAGGATTTGTGCAGAAACTAATTTTAGCACTAAGCACAGTGTGCATTATACAGGTAACTTGCTTTTTGTAACTAGGAATGAGAGCTTGAATTCCTGCTGCTTGAAGTTAAAGTCCCCAGTTACCTGTTAGACCCTTTGGTTTCAGTATAATTAAACTTTTAACCAAGACTGCTATTTTGGAATTGAAATATTTTTTGCTAAATTTTAAGTAATAATATTTAGGACTGGATTTCTTTTTGAGGAGGGATTTATAAGGGATGTAGGGATGGTGCTCTGTGGTAGGTAGAGGAGTAACACTAGTAAGAGCTGTTACTGCTGACAGTAACATAACAGAAACAGACTTGATTTGTTCAGAAAGCTAAATACTCAGTCCAACAAACTTCCTGTTCTCTATCTAGCTAATTCAGTTTTCCCAAAGTATTTAAATATGTAGTTTTTAAGGCATGTAAGTTGATGTCTTGTTAAAATATACAGTGTAGTAGGAGTAATGTGATGTTAATGAGTCAACATAAATTAAAACAATCTTCTGCAAGCTCTGCATCGTGACTTGAGCCACTATGCAAAAATAAACAAATAAATCATACTTTCTTGCCTCAGAAATGAGTAAAGGATAATTGCATTGTTCTAACATTTCTTCTTAAATGCTCTTCACCTGCTCTTCCTTATTTTGTAAGATCTTAGTTTCCCTTACAAGTTCAAATATATCCTTTATATTCTTCTGAGTGCCATGTTGTAAAATAACAGCTAAAAGAAGTTTTCCTTGATTCTCCTTTGTTTTGATAAGAGTACTGAAGTTACTTTTGTTGATGGTTCTTGATTTTTCCTGTACAACTGAATGTTTTGATTTTGTGGTGATTTTTTTGTTTATTTTGATGGCAGCTCAATGTGCCAAATGGAATAAAAATTGAATGTACTAGTAAGTATAAAATGCCTTTTAAAACAAGAACAGAGTTTTCCTTAGCCCACAGTATGGATTAACAATGAGATTGATCAGCTAATGAACCAAATGCAGCAAATTGAGACACAGCAGAGGAAGTTCAAAGCCTCTCGAGACAGTATATTGTCAGAGATGAAAATGTTAAAGGAGAAAAGGCAGCAGTCTGAAAAGACATTTATGCCTAAGGTAAAGTATGGGGATTTTGAAAGCTATTACTGGTTTGATATTAATTGTTTCATTAATATTACTTAGAAACTTGCTTTATTTTCTGGTTAACATCATAATATGAAATAATGTAGAGATGGTGGCTGGAGATATGTCACAAAAATATGTTTATTTAAATAGAAAAGTGAAGTTGATATAAATCTGCGGATAGTTTTGAGAAATTAATCTGTTTAATATCTGTTCCCTAGCAACGCAGTTTGCAGAGCTTGGAGGCAAGTTTACATGCTATGGAGTCAACCAGAGAATCACTAAAAGCAGAACTGGGGACTGATTTGTTGTCTCAACTCAGTCTTGAAGATCAGAAACGTGTGGATGCTCTTAACGATGAGATTCGACAGCTACAACAAGTAAGAAAATGAAAATACCTTGCCACTAAATGTGGTGTATTTCCTATCAATAAACTTATTTATGTCCTTTTGTATGAAATGTCACTTATTAATACAGTGCAATTAAAGTTATGTTTCATAAGTTGTAGGTAGGCGTGTTTGAAGCTTTCTCATCTGCAAAGTGTATTTGCCTGTTTTTCTCAAATGCAGGGCGAATTTTCCTTGCTGTATTGTGTGAGAATTCTGGCTGTTTGTGTTGGAAACAGCACAGCTCCTGCTCTTGGATGTTACAGCAATACCTACAAATAGGTATCATCTGAAAGGAGTGATGCATAGTGGGGGAGAATAAAATAATGCTTTTAAGCATATGATGGATGAGATAAAAACTAAGGTTTTGTCTGACACCTGTGTTGTTGAAAAAATATTAATTCCTAAGTATTCTCTCGAAAGCTCTAGTTTAAAAATTTAGTTCAGCTGCCAATACAGTTTAAGAAACCTGGTGGTTTTGTATGGTTTGGCTTCTGCACTAGCTGCAAAAATACTTATCCTTTGGTTCTTTAAACGTGTTAAAATTAGAGCAACAGTCCAAAGAATTGTGTAATATTTTAATACACAGAATTGTGTGAAGAGTGTTTCTTTGTCATAATTTTTTCACAGGGGAAAAACACAGTTGTTGTCAGTTAAGGCAATTGATATACTTTATTTTTTCAGGAAAACAGGCAGCTTTTGAATGAGAGGATTAAACTAGAAGGCATTATCACGAGAGTTGAAACTTATCTCAATGAGAATCTGAGAAAACGCTTAGACCAAGTGGAACAAGTAAGGGTTTTCTTGAATGTACTTTTCCAATCTGATTTTAGTTTATTTCCAGGACTTCAACATATTAACCATTTGATAAATACTCATTCATTACCCTGCTTTATCTGTGATGGGTTTTGCTCCCCTGTATACAAGCTGAGTTAAGTGTTTTACTTCAAATTCAGCACAGTATTTTAGACAAGTGAATTTTTGACATAAATCCTATTGTATATACACAGCCTATGTATATATAGGGCAATCATAAGGACAGATTTGTTTGAAAATCGTAGCTATTCTCTAAAACTTCACTAAATATTTAATACAGTTACATATAGAGCAGCAGAAGATAACTTGTCTGGCTTATACTTCAGTTCACCTTTATTCTGAAGCTGGGTGACATGTATTTTGTCCCATAGGAACTGAATGAGCTTCGAGAAACAGAAGGTGGCACAGTTCTTACTGCCACAACATCGGAACTTGAGGCTATCAACAAACGAGTGAAAGACACACTGGCACGGTCAGATGGTTGGTAGCAGCATTTTTATTTATATTTTTTTAAAAGAAAGTTCTCCAGGACTTTTGAAAGTTTAGACAAACTGTATTTTTGTTTAGAAATAGACCATAATACAAGAAATACTCATTAACTTAAAATTTTCTGTAGTAGTTATGTAGTGTGTTACACTTCTGGAATTTAATCAAAAGGTAAGTGTAACAAGATTTTGTGTATGTCATACATAAAAGAAAGTGTCTGCAGTTGCACACTGTAATACCAGCAAGTATGTGTTGGTGATAAGACTTTTGGCTTCAGGGCATAGTACTTTTGAAGCCACCTTCATACACGCCTGATCTTGTGTAGTTGTTGAATTTTGTCTAAGCTATCTTAAGTTGTTGTCAAATAGGAAATAGCATCTGTATGGCTCAGTTTGTTTCGCTTTTCTTTCTAGACTTTAGCAATATGATCTTAATAAGTCTGTTAGATTTTTTTTTTTTTAAGTCATATACTCAAAGGGAAGTAGAGAGAGGGTTTTTCAGCTTTTTGTCTTAAAATTAACTTTCTACTCTTTAATAGATCATTTTCTGTGGATTGTTTTTGTTTCATAGAACACTTGACTGGGTAACTGCAGATTTTATGCAGACATATAATACTTACAGCTTTGGGTTTTTTGCTTTCACCCAATATCGTAGATCTGGATAATTCTATTGACAAGACAGAAGCAGGAATTAAGGAGCTTCAAAAGAGCATGGAACGCTGGAAGAACATGGAGAAGGAGCATATGGATGCCATTAACCACGATACAAAAGAACTCGAAAAAATGACGAACAGGCAAGGCATGCTCCTCAAGAAGAAAGAGGAATGCATGAAGAAAATCCGAGAGTTGGGTTCACTTCCACAGGAGGCTTTTGAAAAGTATCAGACTTTAAGTTTAAAGCAGGTGATGAACATGCTTGGTTTCATGACCTGAAGTATTGGTGTCACCTACATCTTGAGTGTCAAATGTGGCTAGAATTACAAGTCACTTTGATATATTAATATTTTCCACTTACAGTTATTCCGCAAACTGGAGCAGTGTAACACGGAACTGAAGAAGTACAGCCACGTTAATAAAAAAGCTCTAGACCAGTTTGTGAATTTCTCAGAGCAGAAGGAAAAATTGATAAAAAGACAAGAGGAGCTGGACAGGGGCTACAAATCCATCATGGAGCTGATGAATGTCCTTGAGCTCAGGAAATATGAAGCTATTCAGCTGACTTTCAAACAGGTAACAAAATGGCAACAATAGTAAAGACAGTGGTGCTGAAATCAAATTGTCCCATTATGTAGCAGCTGTATGGGGAGAGGCAGACATTAAGTAGATCTGTTCTCTAATAATAATAGAAGGCAGTATCATGTAACTTGAAGTTTGTGGGGTTTTTAAATACTGGAAAAGAAATAGGCTGTAATTTAAAATATATGTATTTGTCTTGGTTGTATTACAGCTCTAACTTCGCTTTAAACCTCTTAAGTACTCCCTTCCTGATGAATCTCTTTGTACTACATGCAAACCTTTCTGGGGAATGCCTGTTGAAAAACCCTGCACCAAATCCATTCTCCAGATTAAAGTAATTTCTGATGTTAACAAAGGATCTTGACTACTAAGTGTGTGAGGTCTTCTCTTAAAAGAACATTTGCTTAACTGATCTGAAGTTTATGGAAACAAATCACACTTGCTTTTGCTGATGTTTTATGTTTTAATTCTGCCATTTCCTCAAAAAAAACCAAACTTGTGAATATTCTCATACTGCAAGAACAGTTGGCTTAGGTAGTTTTAAGCCAAGCTCTGTATAGTATGAGTGTGTATCTCTGCTTTGAAGCAGACACTTAGTGTAATAATGTAAAACCAACTGTTGTCTGCATTTGATTTCACTATGTAAAAATGAGCTGGTGTATTGACTCTCTTTTCAGGTGTCAAAAAATTTCAGTGAAGTGTTCCAGAAGTTAGTCCCTGGTGGCAAGGCCACGTTAGTGATGAAGAAAGGAGATGTGGAGGGCAGTCAATCCCAGGATGAAGGTGAAGGCAGCACTGAGAGTGAAAGGGGATCTGGATCTCAGAGCAGTGTTCCATCTGTAGACCAGTTCACTGGAGTTGGCATAAGGGTAAAGAACTCCAAATATTTGTTAGATATCCTTTTAACTATGTTTTTAAAGGGCAGTGTTTAATTGGTTATTTATTGACTGTAATAGCAAGGGATGTAGTGGTTTTGAAGTCATCTTGCTGTTGCCTTGTTTTCTTAGGTGTCCTTCACAGGGAAGCAGGGTGAAATGAGAGAAATGCAGCAACTTTCAGGTGGACAGAAATCCTTGGTGGCCTTAGCCCTGATATTTGCTATCCAGAAGTGTGATCCAGCTCCATTTTACTTGTTTGATGAAATCGACCAAGCCTTGGATGCTCAGCACAGAAAAGCTGTTTCAGGTAACTGTCTATCTTTATTAATCTTCATTGTTGTTGAAGGTGATAGTCTGTCTTGTCACCACTGATGTTTAAGATAAAACCTTTTAATCATAAAAGTACTTTTTAGTAATTTGGTATGTGTGTTGGAATTTAACTTTGTGCCTTCTGAAGCTTTCATGAGCTTGGTTTTAGGTAGAACCTCTGTTTTCTACTGTGTTTAAAGGGTCTCCTTACTACACTTCAGTGTGGTGGAAGTAGTCCTGTTTTGAAGCGTAGTTTTATTTTAAAAAATGAACTTTTATCTCATGGCACTGTTGCAAAAGTGTTTACTCTGTTTTCATCATAGATGCTTAATATCCCACTGATTTTGCTGAGTGGCTGGATTTGTTAGCGTTTATATTGTAATTAATTTACTCAAAAACCTGGTATGGATACATTCCTGACTTGGGGATTTGTTGTCGTTGGTTGGTTTGGTTTGGGGCTTTTTTTACTTTTAATAACCAAAACCTCATTTTTAATAAGCAATAGCAAACTCTTTGCATGTGAAGACCTGTCCCACTTTATTGAAAAGATGACATTAATACATAATTTGTGTGTTCTTTTTCAGATATGATTATGGAACTAGCTGAACATGCTCAGTTTATTACAACAACTTTTAGACCTGAACTGCTTGAGTCAGCTGACAAGTTCTATGGTGTAAAATTCAGAAACAAGGTAAAAAAAATGTTTTAGTTATGATGTTTACTGAGAACCTTATCTACATTTAAGACTTGACTTTAGAAATTCGAGTTCAGTTTTATTTCAGTGATGGACTTGTATTGCAGCCTTGTGTAAAACTTCTTCCTGAAAGAGAATTTAATTACCTACACAAGTCCCTTGTCATGGTCTTCAAAGGAAATCAGAAATGGCTATGAGTCCAAAGCCTTCAGAAATAAGTCTGCTGTGCTGCAGGAGATCCTGTAATATCTGTCCTCTTTTTGTTCCACCAGGTTAGTCACATTGACGTCATCACAGCAGAAATGGCCAAAGACTTTGTAGAAGATGACACCACGCATGGTTAAATGAAGTTGTACTTTCTGCTTGTTCGAAAGATGTGTATAGTGCTATGTTAATGCCAGGGACCTGTAAATTTAAAAGATTTAAGTATTTAGTTCTTGCTTAAAATAGTTTTAAAAATTGCATTTTAACGAAGACCCTCAGAAGGCTTAGTTTAAAAGGAGCTTGAGTATCCATTTTGTCTCTGTTGCTGTATTTTATAAGATAACTGTTAATCTTACCTTTATACAGTACCTGTAGTTTGAAAATTTTATTCTCTTTCCTCAAATCTTTTGTAAAGTGTCTGTTGCTGTTTTAAAGCCTTTTAGAAAGTGCTAGTGAGTCCTTTTAAGTATAATTTTATCATTTATATTGCCTTACATGTTTTTTTAATGTCTTCAATTAAATTGATTGGTTTTATTGCTGTAACTTGTTTACAAGTTATTGGTTTATATTGTCTTTCTGTAGAGGATTCCACTGAGATGGAGTAAGTACCATTTGGTCATGTTGGAGTTACATATTTCAGAAGTGGAAGACAAAGCAGTTTCAAGCCAGTCTTCTCTTTTCCCCCTTTTTTGTCCAAATTCATAGTGTTCTGATTATTGAACTGAAAAAAATGTAACTGTTGGAAGATACTCAGAAGTCTGAAAAGACCACAGAACTAGTACCAAGACAAATCACAGCACACTCTTTTTTCCTGGCACTCTGGCCAGTGTAACATCATATCCCTTCAGCCCAGGGGACCAGCATAACTTGAGCCAAGTGACAGTCACCAGTCAAAATGTGAATCTCTTCCTGCTGTCTAGGCTTTTGGCAAAGGGGTATAAAACACTTGATATGTTTAGTTTTTACCATGAACCATACATTTCTTAGATAGCAAAGCACAGTTGTAAAAATAAAAATCAGTTTGTATTTCAATAGTGTGTGTACGTATAAAAATAAAATAACCTTAAACAGTATCTTATGTAACTTTAAATAGTACAGTGTGAGAAACAGTGAAATTGTATATTGCATTACTCTGTAGGGCACTTCAACAAGGCAAAAGAATAAAGCTGTCTGATAGGTTTTCATCTGCAAGCATCCTTTCTCCCTACTGAGGACTTCAGGAAGTGCAGGAGAGTGAACTGCATTGCAAGGCTCCTGAGCTGAGGAGTGTATATATACTTGCCATAAGAGGTGGGGTAAGAGGAAAATTCTAAAGTTGTTATGGAGTAACTTCCCCAGGGACTGATAATCCTGTCAGAATTGACCACCAGCAAAAAGACTTAAGCCAGAAGGATGATCACATATCTGACATAATAAAGCTTTCTGTGGTTCTAGGGAGTCCCTAGCTACATGGTAGAGTTCTTTCAGCGAAGAAGAGGGTAGAGTGCAAAACATGAAACAAACTTTTAAAGCCAAAGTGACCCAAATCTCCCCCAAATTTGTGGCATGTGACTAGACTTTGTATTTGAGAACCCTGAAGATTGTGAAATTTGTCCTCTGTGTACAGAGCTCTGAATATGCATTTAGGGTGGCTTCAGAGCAAAGCAAGATGACAAGAGGAGGCTGAGGGGGGACCTTATTGCTCTCTACAACTACCTGAAAGGAGGTTGTAGGGAGGTGGGAGTTGGCCTCTTTCATCAGATGAATAATGACAGGACCAGAGGAAATGGCCTAAAGTTGTGCCAGGGGAGGTTTAGACTGGGTATTAGAAAGAATTCATTTATTGAAAGAGTGATTAGAGAGGAACAAGCTGCCCAGGGAGGTGGTGGAGTCACTGTGCCTGGAAGATTTAAGAGAAATACAGATATAGTGCTTAGCAGCATGATTTAAGCACTGAGTGGGTAGATTAGGTTATGGTAGGAGGATTTAGGTTATGGTTGGACTAGATCTGGAACGATTCTGTCCAGGGTTAGGACTCTAGTGTTAAGGGTCAAGGTTTAACTGTCTAGGTGTAAGCGTCTTTAGATTAAATGGTCTAGGGTTAAGGGTCTAGGGTAAATGATCTAGGTGATGTGGTGGTGTTAGGTCATAGGCTGGACTTGATGAGCTCAAGGGTCTTTTCCAGCCTTGGCAATTCTCTGATTCCTGAATTACTCACAGATGAGTTCAAAATCTAGAGAACAACCTAAAGAACTAAGGTTACTGATTTCATGCTGTTTGATCCAGTGCATGTAAGGACACACTTGAAGTGCCTGTAGTCTATGACCATGGAATGCAGGCCTTGCCAGTGGTAACAGCAGGCTGCACTCCTAGCTAACACACTAGGATTGCCAGTGCTAGGGCATCAGCTTGACTGTTCTTAGAATTTTGGAAGAGAGAAGCAGTTTGTAGGCCATGAAGCAGATTACTGTGCTTATTAACAAGTGTCATACTAAATCCATCTAAGTGGTCATGAATTGAATCAAATAATCTAATTAAAGTGGAAGTAGTTTAGTACAGCAGATTTTTTTTGTACAGTGCTCAGCATAATAAAGCCTAAATGAAGCTGAGTAACTTTCAGCTGTGTTAGTGATTTTCTTCTGGGTTGAGTCTAGCATTGAGTTTGTTATAAAGCACAGTAGGAAAGTGGGTAACTAGCAAGCTGGTGGAAACAACTGAACACTGGGTCAATACTAATCAGGGTGAGAGTAGACAAGCCTTTAGCTATCACTTCTATTCCTTGTCTGCTAAAGACCAAGGTTTAGAACTACTTGCATAAAACTTGCAAGAGGTATCAAGACTCGGAATCCCTTTTCAAGGTAAGTTTGGGGGATGGTGGTAATTTTTTTGTTGTTGTTGTTTAAACCTATGTGAGTACTAAGCTTTATCCTGTAACTGACATTTCTAGAGAGGCTGCTTCCTTAGTTGGTACCTTGTTTTCCATACCCCTTCTCACATGCTCATTGTGGGTGCTTTGATGCCTCTGCTGTGCAGCCACATCCTGCAAGAGTGAAAAAACCTGATGGCATCAGTTCCTTCATCTGGGTCGCTGAGGGAGTGTGCTGCCAGTAGTGCTGCTGTGTATGGGACTGGAATGGGAAATGCTGAAAGAACTTGCACAGCCTTGGTGTGGTGCTGCAGGTGAGACTGATGCCCTACAGGAAGCTTGGGGTTGCTGAGTTTAAAGCTAGTTAGAATCTTTAGTTAGAATTAGGGAGGGCCTCGAACAGGGTTGTGATAAGATAAGAGGATTTAGCAAAATCCATACCAGCTCACTACATTGGAAAACAAATTGCGTGAGAGAACTGTGTGAAAATAAGAAAATCAGAAACCTCATTTCTTGTATGTTTAAGGAAGGTCCTGGTACAAAGCAGAAATAACTACCTTGATGAATTTCCACTACGTACAACCTAAAGGAGGATTTTATTTTCCTAGCCTGGTTTTTGCCATGGTTAAGATCAGGAGTGGCAGAAAAGTTTTGTTTGCTGTCTGCCCCGTAATGACTTGCTCCTGATTGCTGCATAAATCTGAAGATCTGACACAGCTATTGCAAAATGCGGTGATTGGAGTGATAGGTTTACAAGGTGTTTGTGTTTGTTGTGTTCTGTTTGTGATGGTTCGTATCAGGTCCATCTGCCTTCTCTGATTGTCAGTGTTTTACATTCTTCCTTAAAAATAGGGACACCGGAACTCTCAACAAAGCTTAAGTTTCTTCACATGCATCCTCTTGGTTCCACCTGGGAGTTTAAGGCAGGATTTAGTGAAACTATACACTTGCTCTGAACTATAGGACATCCCAGAAGTTGTAGGCATCATGGGTGTCCCAGGGTACTCCAGCTCTTTATGCCCAGGGAGCCTGGGCTTAGATGTATTGACTGCAGGGTCTGTGAAGTGGCTTTGGGAGATGCTTCTCAGAAACATGGCAACGTGGGATTGGTGGTTGTATTCTGAGTCGCCATCAGCACAGCTTCTGTTGCCCAAGTGTCCTAGGAGAATGTCACTGGTGGCATGGTCCAGAAACATGAAACTTCAGAATATTACCTTTTTATTTTCATTTTTCTGGGTATATTTGTCCTTTCAGTAAAGCAATTCAATTGTTTTCTGGATGTCTAACGGGCTGCATTTCCTACTGTAAGCTGGAATGTCACCTGGGAAAGTACCGATGTTGTAACTGCTCAGTGTCTCCATTATATCTGTTCAGCTGTTCATTATCAACATGTAAAACCTATCAACTGAATCCATGATAATTTCTGATAGGATAGTTTTAATCCAAAGCAAACGTTTTTCAAATGCTTTGTAAGATTGAAGCCTTTGAATTATGTTTTTTAATCTTATGTAAATGTTACAAGATGCAGTTTGTATCTTTGGGCAGCAGATGGGGCCAAACTGGACTAACTGGAAAAAAAAAAATATTGATTTATTGCGTTGAAAAATTCAATAAAATTTGAAAATCAAAGCTATTTTGTGAGGTTTCTGGAATTCCAGAGACTTAAAATGGTCACAAGGATTCTGAACAAACAGAGTGATGCAAATTAGAAATAGTTTTACTTGGACAAGAATGTAAGTAAATGGGAATAAGTAATTTTAAAATTATTTCCAAAAATTATTGAAGCCTTTAAGATTTTAATAATATGCTAAAATGTTCTTATTGGGTAAAAATGTGCTATTCCAGAAAAATATATGCATATATTTATGTAAAAACAAGCACCGTACAGGTAAAGAAAAAAAAATACTCTGAAAAATTGTCACAAAAGTATAAGAATCTGATTCTTCTATGAAGAATGATTAAGAATTCTTTCTAGTGAATGAAGTCATCATTATCTTCTTGCAGCTGAACCTGTAGGTGTGGGAGGTGGTGATTCCCAAGGCAGGGATGAACAGAGGGAGTGAGCTGATTCTGTTAGAGTTCTTCCCTCACGTTGGAGGTATGAAGTGAGTTCCCTGACTGCTGGAGTTGGCAACTGCTGGGATCCTTTCAGCTGCTCCCATCTGGGTGATTTTATCCATAGGCACACAAGAGCAGCTGCTCTGATTTTGGAGCACCAGGTTCTCATAGATCACAGCTCTTCACCTTGGGGGAATGGCACTTTTTTATTGACTTTTAGTGGACCCCTACTGATTTTACAAGCTGAGAGTCTTCAGATGTTGTTTCAAAATATATACTTAGGAAAAGGTAACCACAGACTCTGAAAGCTCTGTATTTCCAGCATCTGCCTTCATTCCTCATTAGGCACAATTGATGTTTTTACTGCCTCCCTAATAGTCAATAAAAGCATCCCCAGTAATAAAAAAATTATTTTTTCACAGTTATACTTTAGGTTTTTCACTAGTGATACTGTCTTGTTTATCAGAGGGTTATAAAGGAGTAGATTTTGTTTTTATAGGAAAGCAAACACTTCATTTTAGTTTTACTTGTTTTAATTGGAGGCCTTTTTCACCTTGTTCCTGGCATGATGTCTCTTTTCTCCTTACAGCCAGCTGAAGTGCAGAAAGAAGACAGTTAAGCTGAGATCCTTATTTCTAGTTATTCTGCCTTACTATCCCTTCAGTGTATTTTTTTCTCTGTTTGTCATTCGTTTGCTGCCTTTGGCTGGAACCACGAGGGGGCATCTCTTGTTTTTCTTAACCTTGATTGCCTGAAGTTCAGCTTCTTAAAATTTAGTTTTCTGCCTGTGTATTTTGCCTCAGACAAGCATTTCTTACATGTTGCAGCAACGATGACGGACAAAATCATTGGTCAGTCGTCCTTGGATTCCTCTGTTGCTGCAGTTTGAGCCAAGTGTTCACTGTGTTCAGAGAGGATACATTTAGCCTGAGAATTTTTATAACAACGCCGAGCCCAGCATCGGTTTTCAGTGCTACTGAGTCAGCAGCAGCTTCAAGTTGCACTTCAGTTCTAGGAGAATTACATTATTCTTCTGAAATACTTCCAAACCTCTATTTGCTAAGGGAAAAGAAGAACTTGGGATTTCTTATTACAGTCATGGCTTGCATTTGGGATAGCTTTATTACTGTGTGGAAATGTAAAGATGATAAATGACATGCACATTCTCAGGTTCTGATGCCTGACATTTCCCACCATTCTAGAAATGAGATTTACATGGGGTAGGATCATCATTTAGAATCCACTTCTGCAACTATGCTCAAGAGGATGTATCAGGAAGACGTTTGTTGGGTTACAGGACCTCACTGATACATCATCTGTGTATACTCTGCTTTAATAAGATGTTGTGTGAATCAGAAGTACAACATCTGATTGCTGTTGATATCACTAAAGGTTGTAGGTAGATGCTGCTGGGGCTTTGAGCACAATGAAAATCTGCCTCTGTCTCTCCAGTAAAGCTTGAGTCCTTCTACTTAGTTTAAGAATAAAAATGCATCCATGAACTTCAGTGTTCAGATCACCTAAACAGCATCTAGCCAGCTGGATGCAGGACCCCACCGTGCAGGGGAAAACACCTTCTTGCTTAAAAGGGGGATGTCTGAGCTTGTAAATGAATTTCTGGTCAGTTTTAGATTTCAAACATAAGTATTGAGTAGGTGGAATATTTCAAGTACAGCTGTAGTTGCAACACTGGCAACTTGGGAATAAATTGCATTCCCAGTGTTCTGTAATTACTACTGACAGAGAGATGTACTAGTGTACTAGGGTTCCTCTGTGTAGCTGCTGTAACAGCTAGGAGGGATTAATACATTTTAGAATATATATGTATATTATATGTTATATATGTATTACAAAGTATTATTATAATAATACAAAATATATTTAGAATATATAAAGACATTTAAAAAGAAAGATTCTTTTTCACTTTACCCTAGTGCTAGATTCACTATTTTGTCTGAAATGGAACCGAACAGCATAGGGTTTGTTTGCTTAGATGATAAAATTTTAATGTAGAGGAGATATTTACACATAGGTATTACAATGGTGGTATCTAAAAACTATTAAAAAAAAAACACAACAAAACACAAACAGCATTTTTCCTTATTTTTTAAAAAGACTCAAAAAACGTGCTAGGACAGTTTTGGAGTCCTCACAGTTTTTGCCTGTTGGACTTGCCTACAAAACTATCATGTAGATTTGTCACAAGATCAGAGTTTGGGGGTATCTGATGGGTTATGATGTTGATGATTTGTCTTGAAAAGATAACAAGTCACTCATCATTGTTATGGTTAGAGCCTCTTTAAAAAAAAAAAAAACAAACAAAAAAAACCACCCAAAAAAACACCAACACAACAGTCTTTTTGCTAAGCTTCTGTATTTTATGCATGATAATTTTTTGACTGCTTCTCAGTCATTGCCCCAGTATGAATTTTCTGCAGGACTTACCAAGGTGATAGAGACTGAGGATGATGTTCAAGCTGATCTTCCTTGATTGGTGCCAGATCCTGGCCATTATTTGGTTTGTTCTTTGATTCATTCAGAGAACAAACTTCCAGGAGAAAAATGCTCTGGTGCACCAGATAGTGCTTCTGAGCCCAAGCTTTAAATTACTCAGCCTCTTTGTCCCTTCATGAGTTCTCTCTTAAGGCCACAAAAATAGTTATGCTGAAGCTTGTAAGTTGGCTCTGGTTCTAAAGAAAGAGATTCAGATGGGTACCTAGGTAGGTAGACAGATGCACAACTTGGAAGCATGACAGCATTCAAATCTCTTGTTCAATAAGAGATACTCTAAAAGGAGTGTTCACAACTGTACTTACAGAATATATGTAAAAGCTTTAATACATAATGGTCTGTGTATCTAGATTAAGTCTGTAAAAAGTCTTGCATGTTTTGGGGTTAATAAGAGAAGGGAACTCACACATTTGTGCAACTTCAAAAGAGGTGAGGAAGTAAAATAATGGGTTGTTCTAGTATCAGTCACCTGAACTCCTAATGCCCATTTGGAGCTGTCTCCTGAGGGAGGCGTCTCCATCTGCTACACAAAACATCAAGGGTCCAAGCTGTAAGAGAATCACACATAGATTATTGGCTCAAGGTAGAGCATGTAAATGCTCCCTCCAGTGTAAAGGAAAGCAAGGAGATCACAAACTGGGTGGAGCAAGAGGACTAGTTTTGGTGAATTGATAGTGTGATGGGCACCTGGAGGAAGCAGGGAAAATTGTAGAACGCTTGCTTGCTTTCTGCTTTTTAGTTCCTTCTCTTCTCCCTCTTCCTCAGGAGGCTGGAGCATTCTCTGGATGTTGAGTAGTTCTTCAGTGAGTAAAATGTTCCCTGTTAGAACAGGGATTGGCTAGCAATGTTCAGCACAGCACACTTCTGCTTTGTTGTCTAATTCCTCCTTGGTTTTGAGCTGCTGAGTGAGGTGGCTTGGGCTGATTTCTGGAATGTGCAGCGAGATGAGGGGAAAGCATGGATGGATACAGCTGGCACAATAAAACTGGAGAGGAGTTTCCCAGGATAGCCTGGCTTTCTGGGTGTTCTTATTATCTTCACTATGTAAGAGTTCAAGGGAAAGTGGCTTCACTGTGGGAGCCCATGGGGTCTCGCAGGTAGCAGAAAGGTGTGTTATTCTGGTTCTCTGACATACCACCAACTTCTAGGACAGCAACCAAGAATCATGAACTTGAAGACCAGCAGTCAAGTAAGGACACTTGGACTATCAAGTGTATTTGCTTATTGAACCTATTTGCATGGACAAGTCCCTTCTCCTGTCTGTTCCTTCTGAGGTCACTTGGCAGTAAAAGGGAGGACTGCTCAGGGGGCTGCAGTTTCAGATTGGTGACAAGAATTTGCAGTTAATACCGTGTGCTCCTAAGGAATCCCTGAATGGAGCCCTTGGATCTATGTGTGGGCTTTTACATTGGCTCCTGGTGGAGGTTGTATTAATAACTCTTTGTTGTATAAGTGCATAGTAAGTGTTGTGTCAGTGGCCAGCAGAGAAAGGGGCTGGACAAAGACTGTGATAAAGCTCTGGCACTTGCTTTGTGACATTCAGCAACTCAGTGACTGCTGTTGTCTTTGTAGGGAAGTTGTGCTCACAGAACTGCTTGGGAGCACTCAGCCTGTGCTACAAACAGCATTATTGATACTCCCTTTCCTTGCTCTCTGAGAATTTCTAGGTGCCAAAAAATCCAAGGCAGGACTCTCCTGATTCTTCATTCTCCTTGCAAAGAAACTGAAGAACATGGTATGGGGAAGCCTCCATTTGGTCTGCATGCCATCACTCTTGAGCAGTGTCACCAGCATTGACAGTTCCTATGAGGTACTCTGCATAGTGACTAGAGCACTTTATTTAGGAGGACACGCAATCAGGCAGCTCCAACTGGGAAACTACTAAGAGCAAAATTTTTTTAAATGGTATTGAAAGAAGCTAATTATGTACATAGTATCTAGAATCACATCCATAGATAACTTAGTTATGCATTGCATACATGCATTGTTTATGAATAGACTGTAATATCCTGTCAGTCCCTAACTTCTACATGCTTTTCGTTCCACCAGGGCTTGGATAATCATTTTATGAACAAATTTCCTGAGAGCTGAGCACCCTTTATGCTTTGTAGTTTCTCCTGACTTCACCTTTCAGAAGCTATGCACAGTGACTGCAGTATGGATGTGTGTATAATGTCTTGGCAGGCCTCCACAGCTGTGGAATTTACAATCATTGCTGTGTGTGTAATGCTTTGGAACAGCTTTTTTTTTTATTTCTGGTGGATGATGAATGAGGCCATCTGTCTCCAATGTCTGCCGACCCTTCTCCCCTACTCTCCTCTTGCCTGGTATGTTGGCACTGTCACACAGTCAGCCAAGGTCAAGGTCTGGAGCCTGGGTCTGCGACCTTCACTGCTGAGACCACGACAGCTCAGTCCTCAATTTCCTGGGGTAATTCTCCAGCATGTAATGCACCCACAGGTCTGAGATGCCATGCAAGGAGGAGGGATCCATTTACAGTAACATTAAGAATGCGATAAGAGCAACTTCCTTCATGCATGTGTCTAATACTTGAAGAGTACTTTATTTAGGCCTAAAGTTAACTAAGGGCTGGTTATAGCATAAGCGGGACACTTCCTGATTGGCACAAAAAAAGGCAGAGGACACTTGAAATCAAATTATTTGAACACAAGTCTGAAAATGTTAAATGCAGACACACTTAGACATCACTGAGACAGATGGAAGCTTTGATGAAACAGAAATAGAAAGCCAAATAAATTTGTCTCGTTTCATTCCATTTTGCCCTTTGCCTGAAATAAAAATATAGGATAGTGATGTAAGTAGCAGCAGCCAAGCAGGTACAAAGGGTTGCCCCTATAAACCAAGGTCATATTAGTAACTGTAGAACGTGAGTCAAAGCTTTCTGAGACTAACAGGAACTTTTCTACTGAGTGTATTTGGCTTTGGATTAAGTGCATAGATGCAAAAGGCTTTACCTCATAGTTTGCAGTGGTAAAGATTTCTGCAAGCACTTTGAGAATATTTTGGGAAGCTTTTCTCTAAGCAGCTAGATCTTTAGCATGGGTTTAAGACTGAAAGGCTTATTTACTACTGTTGGCCTTCATCTTGAGGATACATGATGAGCACCTGTGCAGCTCTGCAGGAAAGGAACTTTTGTGATATTCCCAGTGGTGTTACAAAATGATGAGTTAAATATATATAAAAAGATAAAATAAAATAAAATAATGGAGAGTATGAAAATCATGGGGCTTTGTTTTTAAGTAGAAGGTATTAGATTCTTTCCATTTGATGCTTCCCTTTTGTGCATGCACACCACACATCAAAAGCAGTTGTGTGTACCTAGGAAGGCCTGGAACTTCTTTTTAATTGAAATTTGAAATTCCTGTGCAGCAATATGACTCCATCACATAAGGCTAAAAGACAGTACAGAGTATAATGACAATTGCATTAACATTTTTGGAAGAGGTGATACTGAGCTAGTGGAGAGAATGATAGAGAGATTTGATGGAGCTGACCAACAACGAGGAAGAAGGGGAAATTCCTACACGTGAAAAGTAATCAAAACACAACATCTGATGACAGATGTGGAATGCTTGGAAAAGAGTAACTCTCTTGTGATTTTAGATCAGGAATACCTCCGACAAGGAAAAAATATGAGTCGTGCTATGCAAATTCTATGCACAATATTATTTAGCTCAACAGATCCAAGAGGCTGTTGGTTTTCACCTCTTTTTTTTTCACTTGGCTAATTTCAAGTCTGTTTTTGCACCTGTTTTGGCTGCAGTGTTCAGAAGTTTGCCTGGTGGGTCCAAGCAATCCTGAAGTGCCTGGATGCTGAAGGATGGTAACTGTAAAGATAAACACCTGCTCTCACCCCCTTGAGGAAACCCACCCTCTTTTAAAGATCACAGCCTGCATAGACTCTCCTGTGGTTGTGTATTGGCAGATGAGATTGCTGCTCTGAGATGAGACCCTGTCTGTTCTGCACCAAAGGGTTGATTTTGGGGTGGTTGCAGGTATGTGAGTCCCCATGCTTGCCTGCTGTGGCACACAGGGCAGCTCCACCAAGTTGGATGCTGTGCTGCTATCTGACATGTGGTCCAGAGCGTATGTTCAAAAGCAGTTGCAGGACCATGGTAAGGAGAATGAGTAGTTCTGACATGAGAGAGCCTCCTTGGCCTTCCTATCGGAGCCAGCACAGACATAGCCTTGGCTTTTCCTCCTGGGATTTAGCTTAAAAAACCCGTAAGCCTCTTTCTTTGTGACTTCACTAGGACTCCTCATTATGGAGTAGCCTGGAGGAAGAGAAAATTAATAGACTGCATGTAAACCCAACGTGAGGAAAAGGGGGTGGTAGTGTTGGTGTGATTGATAAAAAGTTCAATGAGACTGTTTTCTTGATGCTTTTCATTAGTCTTGAACTGTTAATGAGCCTTTGAGACTGGGCAAATTTTGATCAGATCTTAGTCTCTACCACAGAATAAGGGATCTCAGTTTCAAGAACAGAGACAGGCTTACGAGTTGATATGGAACATTCCCTTCATTGTTTTTATAATAGTTTCTCTGTCTTAATAGTCCTTTGAAGACCAAAGTAGAAAATGTTTTGCTCCTTGTAGGGAAGAAAAATTTGGAACCATAACATTCAGATTACTTTGAGACTTCTGTCTCTCTGAATTGACCAACTGACAGAAAATTAGATGACATCAAAGAATCATTAGAAAGGGGCTTATTTGGTTTTGAAATGTATTGGAAATTGTCACATGGCTGTAATACTAACAGCTGCTTTAGTGTCACTTTACCAAAAAAGAGAAAGGCATTATGCCTGGCTAAGGGTATAAAAGCTGAAGCTGTGAGCTTCATGCTTCCATGAACTCCATGGTGAGATGCACCATGAACTTTCTGGGACACACAATCAGTTAACTCCACTGTCTGCACTACACGTGTTAAGGGCTCAAAAGTGCAGGAGTTTAATATTTTTTTTTTCATAGTGCTACTCTTAGAATGAATTAAATCAATTATTAAGTTAAAAGAATGTTAAAGACCGTTCAGAGGAGGCATGGAAATAACAATCCTGTCATAACAAAGAGCTGGAAAAATATTTATCTTTCAGGCTTTTTTTTTAAAAGACCTCGAAGATACATCTATTCAATTTGAGTTTTCTCTGTGCAAACTTGGGGTTTGAGAAAAATGCAACCCTTTTTTGAGAACAGAAGACAATTCTTCAGGTACTCAGAATTGACACCATACTGCAAGTTGGGTGAGAGATTTCCAAGACATTCCCACTTTTAAAGACCTTTGCAATTGTTGGTTCACTCTGCTTCATGAACTGGTTCCTCAGCCTGTCTCATCTTTCAACCAGATTGAAATGAAAAGAGTGATGATATGTGGCTTTGTAAGAAAAGTGAAATGTTTTAAAGCAGTCAATTTTGAGTTAAATTCCTCAGGATACTTAGCTGTAATTTCCCAGTTAAAGTCCATGCTGGTGTGAGGACCTGAATAACAATTTTTACTATATCTATTTTACTATATCTGTAATATCTATCTATTACATATTCTTTGCAGATTTGATCTACAGTTGCTATTGATCTCTGGAAAAATATTTCAGCAGTTACTTAAAAATATTTGAGAAGGTAAAATAAATGCTTTCCACAGAATCAGGAATGGACACAAGGTGAAGGAACACACTGTGAACATTGGAGAAGTGTCTAAATGCTCCATAGGAAGCTCACCCCTCCTGTAATTTCTACACATTGATCTGGGTCATAGGTTTTTAAGGAAGAAACTTCAAAGGGAAAGCAGTTGACATAAAAGATCAGCTGTAGGCAAACACTCCCTAGTTCTGGCAATAAAGTCTACTTTGGTTTAGTTTATTGGTCCTTCACCACCTGTGATTTGGGTGGCTTACCACACAACTACTGGATGCCTTGAAAGATCTTTGGAAAGCAGACTGAGAGAGTATGCCTCTAATGAAGCAGCAGGGTTTGAGGCACAGTGTATTTCTGAAGGATTATCAGAGGCCTTGGGCATGCAGTGAGAGACAAGGCTGTAGGCCAAGTGCTTTCAACCCCTATCAGTGTAACAATCCATACAAAATGTGCCATCTTGCCTGTCTAATGGTAGAATTTACAGAGAGAGAGAAAGAAATCAAAGCCAAAACTGTGTAGGGTGTATAAATTACTTGTCTGAAAGGCTAACTTGTTTTCAAATTTTCACATGTACCCTATGACCTAAAAGAACAGCTCCTTAAAAGTACTTCTAAAGCCCAATAAAACTCATGGGCTCTACCAGTTCTCTACAGTGAGACTTTAAGAGCATCCATGTGTATTAGTGGGATCCCTGCTGGAGTATATCTGAGATGGGGACTTGGGTGCTCCGCTTGTTTTAACTTTATTTCTACCAAAACTGACATCCTTAGAACAGAACCAGAAACTGCCCTAATGAAAAATCTTATCATAGATGATTGAAAAAAAAGTTTTAAGACTAATCATTTATTGTTCATTTAAAGTAGTACAGTTTGTAACAGCAGAGCTGCAATGATGATGAAGATCTCTCACCTGCTGCTTAGCCTGCCAGGAATACTGGGAGGTGGGAAGGCAAATATGGGTTCAGAACAGGCTAGGGGAAGACTTCTAGCTGGGCAGTGTGATTGCTATGAGTTTTTAGGCCTTGCCATCCCTTGCCTTTGTGTATAGGATGTTCTTTCCACTGAAATTCCTTCTGGAATATTCAGTGAGGATGCTGAGAAAACAGCTTCCCTGAGTGTATTATGCAATCTATTATGTGGAATCAGAGCTGAAACAGCCTGTCCAGTGGGAATGCATTTGTTTTGTGTTATCCTTCCAGCAGGGGTTTATTCATGTGTGCTGGAAATTACAATATTAACTGCTCCAGCATGGAAATTTTGTGTGAGGATTATCGGACTTAAATTTTCTCAGTGCATTGCAGCCCGAGGCTCCTGCTGGCACAAGAGTCCTCTGGAGCTTCCTCTGCAAAGGTTTTGAAACACTGCCTGAAATCACAAAATCTGGCCTCTGTGGAAGAAAAACAGAAAAGAATATTATCTCTGTTTCACTCCTTCTGCATGACAATGCCTATTAAAAACCTTTGCTCTTCTCTCACTTCCCTCAAGTGATTTGTTTAAACCTTCCCACCTGAAACAGCCCCAGCATTTAGTAGAATGGCTCTGTTTTCCTAAATGGCCAGACTTGGGTACCAAAAAGTTGTGGGGTTTTTTTTTGTGGTGTTTTTTTGTTTGTTTGTTTGTTTTTTTCTTTGCTCCAGATTTATGCATAAAATATATGTACAGAGAGCGCTGAGGTGTTTCAGATACTGAGTGTATCAGCACCCTCTCCTGAGCTGGGGCGAGGATGGTCATCTGCAAACGAAGCAAAGGCAGCTTCTCTCCTCAAAGTAAAGCTTCAGTTGCTTGCTGTTGCCACCTTCTTCTGCTGGATACATCTTGGCACATCCAAGGTCAGTTCTTCCCATTCTCCTGTATGTGTGGGGGGGGGGGGGGCTGTGAGTGTTCACATCCGATTCCTTGGGACCAAGTCCCCAGTCCAGTGCTGAGAGCTGTCCGAGCGGCAGCACATGTCTAATCTTAAAACACATCCACCAGATGTCCAGTAAACTGAGGCAGTGTGATCATTTAGTCACGATTGTTTTTATTTAGGTTTTAGACAGCAGTGCAATTGTGCTGTTTTTTGGTTTTTTGTTTTTTTTTTTAATTCTGTGGTCTTCTCAATAACTGCACCCAGTGCTGGGAGGCAGTTGTTCCTGAATCCATGTGATCTATCCCTACCACGTGCTTGGTGCCTTGCTGCTGGCCTGGTCCTGTGAGGTGTTCATCACAGTCCCAAAATAAAACTTGCTCACAGTGTGATGTATGGAATAGTCTTACAGGGGAAGAGAGAGCTTTATAGCTTGTATCACTTGACATTGGGACTGCATGAAAACTGGAAAATATTACACCACAGTACTAGCCTTTCAAATCACCTCTGGGTTCAGCAGCAGCGCTTACAAAGCTTTGTAATATAGTATAAAGCTTTTTTTTCATCTTTCCATTAGCTTTTGTTTGGAGAGTTCCTTTCTTCTAGTGAATGTCAGGTAGTCCAGAGGGTAAGGGGATGGTTTCTGAAAAACAGTTGCTCATGTTTCTATTGAATTCTCTGTGAAAAGGTTAAATTAACAAACAAATGATTGTTATAAACAAATGAAATTCCATCACTTGGCTGCACAGTCCTAGCATTTCACTGCCATCAGTTTGAGCTACAGCTATTGCCTCTTCAGCCTCCCTCTGCTGAGGCTGCAGTGCTCATGCAATAAAACAATTGGTCACACCTCATTATTGAGGTTATTTGCAATATTGTACAAAAGACCAACGAACAGATGTTTTGAAATGGTTAATCAATTGTTATAGATTTAATTAAGTTGATGCCTGCACATCTTTCCAATGTGATTTTTTTTTTTTTTACCAAAGCTGGGGAAAGGATCTTAATTACACATTCAGTCAAACCTCTGTGAGGCTCAAGCTTCAACTTTGTAGCATAAATATTGCTTGCATGCAATCACGATACTCTATTTTGGCCACCTAACACTGGAGTTTTGCATCTCTGAATTTCGCTCTTGGAAAGTTACATTTGGACTTAGATGTATGACACTTGTTATTTGGAGTGACACACACAAATCCCCATACACCAGAATGAAAATTCAGCCCTAATCATCAAAGGGAAGTGAGGACTAAATGAATGAATGTCATGCGTATCCAGTTTCTCCACTGATCATCCAGAGAAAATAAATCACAACGGATGTCCTTCCATTTCTTCTTTGATAAATAGCTAGAAGGAGCTGTGTGTTAAAGTCACTCTGGGTTTCCCCAGGGAATACTAAAATAAATTAATATTGGCTGACTAAAAGTTTCGACCCATATTAAAGCCACTGGAAAATGATAGGCCTAGTTTGTCATGGCAGCACTCCAGCTTTTTTGGTGTACTACTGGAATCAGAGCATAAGACTGGAGAAGCACATCTCAACTAAATTAATAACCAATTTAATCAATTTTTAACAAATCCTTTTTCTGGGACTGTACTCTTTGAGATAGATTTCTGGTGCATCAGTCTCTTAGTGCTGCCTAGTGTCCAGCTGTGCTAGGATCTCCTGTCATCTGCCCATCATGCATCTTAGAAAAGACAGCAAAAGTGATCCACAGAAAAAGAGATAAAAATGGGGAAAGGCACTGCAGAAAGATCTGGCTTGATTAAGGGGAAAATTTTAAAAGGCACAAATTGCAGATAGGTAACCCAGTGGTACTGATTTTCAATGAGAATAGCATAGCTTGCAGTCCCTCATCTCTCTGAAATGTTCCCTTACACCCTAAGGCAATTTAATTTGGAAAGAATTGTTGGAAGAAATCTGATAGGTGTATAAAATGAGCAGTATAAAAAGCATGCTGTCACAGCAAGGGCAGTGCCCCGAGACTTGGAACCTGCTCAAGAGTTAATTCAAATCAATTGGAAAGACTTCTGTTGACTTAAATAAGCTCTGGATGAGCCCTAGGGAGAACTAGTTGCAATACCCAGGTTTACCACAAATTTCTTGAATGGCTGAGGGCAAGTCACTCAGGGCCAAATCCAGCATGGGGGCCGGATATGGTAATGGGATGCTTGAAGGAAGGAGAATGGGAAACCTTCTCCACACAGCCTCACATTTTAGGGCTCTTTTAAGAAGTGGGTTAAGAAGCTGCTAACGTAAAACAAATAAAGGCAGCACAATTAAAAAACATCTTGAAAATGAGGATTTAGGCATCTAGGATTATAAGAACGGCATCTGTAGTCAGATTAGCTTGGATAAAATCCCAGGGGCCACTAATCCTAGTGTTTCAGAGCATAAACTCACCACCAGCTGGAAGCAGATACCTCAAGGAATCAATATGTTACTGTTAAGCAATTTAAAGCATCATTTACTATGTTCTGCCATCCAGCCATACCTTTAGGTGTCCGCTCCCTTGGAAGAGGGTCTTTTCTCACTGCCTGGGGAATGCCAGAGCTGTCCATAACTCACATGACTGGAGCTGACTCTGTGGGATGAGGGAGGCTCCTGGTGGGTGCTGCACCCCTCAGACCCACTGGGCTGGATTCTTCTGGCTGCTCTAAATGCTCATAAGGTCCAGCAGTGACTTTGGTGCTGTCAGGAAGGCTCTGCCAGCTACAGGAGCTGGGCAGTGCTTTGCAGGATGGAGCCTTAGCTACCTGTCCTGGTTCAAAAAGTGTAAATATATACACATCCCTATGTCTCTCTGGGGTCTCCTGTTGGAATTGCCTGTTTGTGCTAAATTCCAGATCCAGGGTGATGTTCCTGCTGCAATGCTTCATCACTGCTCAGGCCAGGGGCCCTGGGGGTGAGTGTTTGAATGCCTCTTGAGCCTCTGAGAGCTGGGGTTCCCCTACCTACAGTTTGCTTGGTTGGTTGCTGCTTTGCCAAGAGGTACCCAGGGGAGCCCATCCTGGAAGTCCACCCAGTCCTTGGCTCCCTCTACCTCCTAACTTCTGTCCATTTTCATCCACAGCTGCCTCCCCACTGGCTCCCAGTCCTACTTTCCTCTTTCAGCACTCCAGGCAATAAGGTGCAAAAGCTGCACCTTTCCACTACCTCCCCCCAGTCTGGTGCAGCACTTCTCCCCTGCAGGGGGCCCAGCAGAAAGGCTGCTCCTGTCAGCAGGAGATGGGCCCACAGTCACTCTGTCTTGTGTTGCCTCAGCCAGCAGCAGCAGTTGTGGTTTGGGAAGCCAGGATGAGCATTAACAGCTCTTGGCTGAACGCACTCAGCACAAGGTGGGTGCTGATCACCACCAGCTAAGTCACTGATGGCTCAGCCAAGTCCAATGAGAGGAAAGCAGGAGATTGTTCAGATGACTGAGAAAAAACATTTTTACACAACACTAATAAGGCAGAAGATTTACTAGGAAAAAAGATGGGATTTAAGGAAATGCAACACAGAGATTGCAATTTTTCCCAAGCTTTGAGGCAGAGAGGACAGGGAGAAGGAGTCACCAACTTCTGAAAATTTTTGGATCTCCTCTTTCAAGAGGATTTTGTTGCTAGGTAGAAGTTTTCTGACATTTTTCTGAGCTGCCTAAGGTTACCTAGGGAGGCTGGTGCCAGCTTACTTCAACATATCTAATACCTATTGTCTTCCAGGCCATGATAATGGCTGCAAGCCCTACATATTTAAGTTACTGAAAGTTCAATCACAATTAGGGCTCTTGGCTTTTCTTTCCTACATCAAGAACAGAGCAGAAGTGTTTTATTGGAAAATACACAGGAAATAAAAGTATGCTATCAAACTGCAATGTTTGATAGGCAGTTTGAGCATCACGATCTGTGCTACTAGAGCAGAATTTCTGGTGGGCTCATTGCTTAGTTCTGATGTGCCTCTGGTGATAACTCCACTGAGCCTCAGGTAGCTAGGCCAGGAAAAAGATTAAGAGTGATTGTATGTCCCTACATTGTTTCCAGCACCCTGGGATACCAGATACCTGCAGCTTTGCGTGTTGCAGCCAGCGCAAGACGAGCAGCCTTTGTTCCTGCTGCCTACAAGTCCCACAGACCTTTTACAATTAGGGCCTTCTAGGAAGGGTCTGTGGCTTGGTGGATATGCTGAGGCAGGTGGGGTGTATAATATAACCCATGTTGAGCCAACTCCTGTCACCAATTTGTACGGAAGAGGACTTGGTTCCATGCTGACCAACTTTTTTCCTACCATCACTTCTACTCCATAATATGTCCTGGAAAAGCAAATATACTTCTGCCTTCAGCATGTCTATCCTCCACAGTGTGGAGATGCCGAATTTCTTTATGAAAAGTTTGGAAAGTTGTTTTTCACAATGCGAACAAAATAATACATTGCTCTGTACTTGTGTCCTAGGAAAGGACAGATGTTTTAGCTGAAGACCTTCAAAAAGATCATCTGGAAACAAATAGTGCAGCCGAAGAACTGCTGCTGGTCATTAGCCCAACTCCATTTTGTTTTAGCTTGACCTAAAATATAACTTGTATGACAATATTTTGAGAACTGAAGGAAGTTGTTTTACACTTGGATATTAATTCCAAAACAAAGAGAAAGAAAAATAATTTCTGATCTTGTGGAGGCTTCACCAGAAGTCAGACCTAGGGAGAAGTGATGTACATATGACATGAATTCCTGCTGCTTTGCCTTTTGGGTGTTTGTATTAGCTGAAGCAGCTGCAGTTCAAAAGAGACCAGTCCCAGAAACCTAGCAGACTGGTATCTCTGGAGACATGAGGAAGTTCAAATTCATGCTCTGAAAAGGCAGAGGAGTTTGAACTTTTCTGACTAAGACTTTTGACTGCTTTATTAAGAACTGGTTTTAGTTACTTACAGTTTTATCAAACTGAAGCTATTCAGGATTAAATCTCTCTTACCTTTGGCTGTACTTACCACTGGCTTTTTTTTATATCATAGATGCCCTGAGCAGTTCCCTTGCTTCCCTTCAGCATGTCACCTCACTTGTAATGGCTGTGATGCTACTTAAAGTTTTCGGGTCTGTTTTGAAACTGAGAGGGTAATGGACACAACCGTGACTGTGATAAAATTGAAGATGAATGATATAATTCTTCCAGGAATGTTACCTTTCTGATGGGGTGAGTTCAACATGAGCTGATTGATAAGTTTGCCTGAGGCTGCATTTTTTTATGGCAATTGATCTGCTTACTGGAAAAGACCATGTGAAATGTCCTCTACAAAAAAAAATTAAAAGTGAAAAGGGAAAAAAAAATAGTAAAGGTATGATTTTAAAATTTACTTTTTCTTTTTTATAGATTTTTGTCCTACAGGTGCCCAATTAAAGAAAAAATATGGAAAATTCTGTATGTTGTAACTACAGTCTAACGAATTTCTTTGTAATCTACTAAAGCTAAGGAAGTTTCAGTGCCTAAACAGATCGTGTGTTGTTTGGTTCAAGGAGATTACTGTATGTTTTCCTAGTTTTGTAACTGAGCATTTCTGGAAATCAGAATTCATTCCATAAGTGATTTCAGGTAAGGATTTCACCTGCCTGAAGAGTGTTTGGTTTTGTTTTTCCCTTGAATCCTGGGACTGAACTCTGTTTATGGGCTGTATGGTAGTTCTTGTGTTCCAGATGGTATGTGTGTGGTGTTGGGAAGACTAGTAATGATGTGTTATCACAGCCAAGGGCAGCACAAGTGAAAGTTTCATGGCTGTGACTGATGACAGGGGCTTATGCCACTGCTTTTGGTGCAGGATTACTGGCCACGTTCTCATCACACATCTTTTTTTGATGGTGGAGGGAAAAGGGGCTGGGTTTATGAGAGGATTAAAGCATCTGACTCTGTTCAGCCGGGATTCTTTTTAGGTGCAGAGTATCCTGACACAACAGTATTTATTTTGTATGTTGTATGTGGAGACATGGCTTCTTTGGGGCTCCTGCTTAAACAGATACTGCCTATTAGATAAAATATTTAATCATTTGGACTTAAACAAGTGTCAGTTACACCAAGCTTTCCTTAGGCTCTGGTTCAAGGTTTCATGGATGGAGCTGAACTTTAGACACATTCCATGTGTGAAATCTTGCTTTCTGTTAAGGACCTGTGCCTGCAATGGCTCCTGTGTCTGGTAGAGGGAGTTGGTCCATGACTTACCTTCTCACTAGATAGAGAACAAATTTTTTAAATGTGTGATCTCCACTTTTGTCTCTCTCCCTAATAGAATGTCCTTTTCTTCTTCCCTACTTCGACTATGTCTATTTGTTACTTACAAGTCCCTCTTTTGATGTGTGGTTTTACCATTTATCAACACAAACTGTTGGCCATCTTAAAACCTCCTGAACTGTGGGCTTGTAAGGACTGTGAAGAATTGCTGGAGCCTGCAAACTACACAGGCTGTATCAACTTTTGCACTTATTGCTTTCCGAGGTGTTTCGCGTATTTCATTGCAACCCCAGAGTCTGCCCACTCCTGTAGTTATGCAAAATGTGACACCTAGGAGTGATCTAATCCCTCCTCCTGCCCCAAAGGTGGATCATATTTAAATCATTCCTGAGATATGTTTCGTGAAACCTATTTTTAAAACTGCTCCTGTAAGAGGTTTCAAAATTTGGCATACTCTCTTGTTTGCCGTTAGGAGGTTTAATCTGAACTTTCACTGCTGTAATTTAAGTCTGCTTTCTTCCATCTTCTTTCCATTCCATTATTTTGTAAAGGTTATTTTCTGTCCTCAGTCTTCTCATTTCTACACTGAACAATACCCTTTCCATCATCCTTTTTTGTTGCTCTTCTTTTGTAGCCTTTTGATGAGTCCTATCCTTTCTTCTGAGCTGCTCAGTCCACTTCCAGCTGCCAGACTGAACATCGCGTTCTAACTGGGGCCTTAATGCCACCGAGGAAAAAAAAAGGAATTGCGTCAGACAAAACCTCCTATTTGTACAGCTCAGGTTGATGCCTTCTTTGTAACAGCATGATACTGTTGACTCATGTTCAGCTTTGATCCTCTGTCATACTCCCCAAGTCCGGTTCAGAACAACTGTTACCCGCCTAGTCATTCCCCATCCTCTGCTTTCTCAGACAGTATTTTCCCTTCCTAAGTACAGGACTTAGCACCTGTCCTTGCTCAGTTGAATCTTGTGTTTTTCAGACCTTTTTTCTGATCTCTCCAAATCATTCTGAAAACTCTTTCTCTGCTGCAGTTTTTGCCTCCAGTACCTTACCCCACATGCACATTTTAAATATGTTACCTGTTCTATTATCCAGACTGTTGAATAACAATATAGGAAAAGGACTTAACCCTTACAGATTCCCAAATGATACACTTTTCTAGTTTGACAGTAAACTATTCGTACTAGCTGTGACTGAAGTTTTTCAAGAAGCTGTGCATCCAGCTTCTTGTAGCCTCATCTGCAGTATGCCACTAGTTTTCTTTTAAGGATATTTTCTGAGATAGGGAAAATTTTGCTGTGTTACCTGTGACCGTGACTTATTGCTCTTCATGTTTCTTTTTACCCCAGCATTTGTCCTTGCTGTTCCTTTTCTGTGCCAGTTCTCACAAGATGCTGATAAAGAAAGTGGGAAACTTGCTGCTAAAGTGGGAAATAACAAAGAAGGTTAAGTCAAGGTTTTAAAAATTCTTATTATTTCCCTATACTAGATGTCATATGTTTCAATAAACTAATCTGCCCTCAAGATAATAATTGTTACTTTTTTCCTCACTGGTTGCAATAATGGTGGTTTGTTTTTCTTTTTCCCTCCATAGTTGTCTGTCTCTCAAGACTGCTTTGTTATTTTTCAGTCTTTGTGGTAATTATTAAAAAACGTCTGTGTCTAGAATCCAGTGGAGAGTCTTCAGATAGCCAGTAGGAATATGACTTTAAAAGCTCTTTAACTTTTCTAGAAGAGAAGGACCTGGCTAAAGGTTGGCAGCTGTGGTAGTTCAGTGGAAGAAGCAAGAACTGTAGGTTCTGAACTGAAAGGCTAATTTTAGAAGATAACCTCAACAGGTGAGCAGATCATCAGGTAACTTCAGAGTCCCCTTGCTTCTCTGCATTAAATGTCACTGTGAATTTGTTGACTCTGAATATATAGGACGTGGGAGCTGAGCTGCATTCCAGGTCAGCAAGATCATGTCTTCCACTGTAAGCATTCCAGATGATGATCAACATCATCAAATAACTCCAGGCTCACCATAAATGTAGATGGCAGCATACCTCAGTCTTCAGAGACATGTAGTCTCACCTACCTTATGTGTGTGCCACGAGAGGCGTTTGCAGTCAGTGTAGTATCTATGCAGCAGGGATCCAGCACATTTTTCCAAGACGTTTTCCGCTGCAGCCCTGGCATCGCAGTCCCTCCGTGCGTGGCTGTGGGGCAGCACGTCCTTGCATTCCCCACTCTTCTGCTCACTCAGGGCCCACGGTTCCCTCAAGAAGGCTGTCTACATGTAATGGCTCAGCGCCACTGTCTGGCATGCAGAACATTCCTGGTTTGTCTCTGGAGATCCGCAACGCAAGTGCTGACATGTCACACCACAGCTGTGCAATTTGTCAGCAGACCAGGGGGAAGGCGCTCCCGCGGGGTCCGTGGGGAGGCAGTGCAGCCCCGGCGGTCGTACTGCCCCAGCCTGGCACCTGCCCCAGCCTGGCACCTTCCCAGAGTCTCAGCACCCAGGCAGGGCGTGCCGTGCCGTGCCATGCCGTGCCATGCCAGCAGACCGGCCTTGGACAAGTGGCCTGTCAGAAACTCGGTCCTGCAGAACATCTTTTGCAAGTGAGAGGTCCCAGGAATAGAGCCGTTTGCCATGGAGCAGCACAGTGTCTGTCAGTCGTTCTAGAGCAGACCAGCCTTCCTGACAGGGAGAGGTCTCTCATCCCTGGCTACTTTCAGTGATATTTATTTTTTTCCCATTGCCCATAACATGCTGGGCTCTAAGGACACTAGAGCAAAACTCAGGCATGATAACTTCATCAGTCTCCAGATGTTTCCAATAAGTGGATCAGAGAAAATTCTCATCAGAAAAATAATAAAAAATAAATCAATCTGATTTTGTTTGTGTTGGAGACAGCATGCTGAGCACAAAGCCCATGTGGACTGTACTTCATAAGGAAATACAAGGTTTTCTTGATAGCTGCTCACTCCTCTTTCTTGTTTGAAAACCCAGATACTCAGCTTAGTCCCTGCTGTGGTTCAGCATCCGTAGCAGAGTAAAAGAGCAATCAAGTGCATCTCTTAAGTGAAGAAGGGCTTGATTTGATACTAAGAAGACTTGCAGCAAAAGTAATGCAGGACATCTATGATTAAATTAGTATTTTGCTTGGTTAATAAGGACCCAGTTCTACAAGATAATAAAATCATCATGGCCAAACATCAGCTATAGGCTCATAAGATGTGCAGTGGTTGGACCTGAACTGCTTGGATGTACTTTTAGAAATCAGCTGTCTTCCTATAAAATTTAAAAAGGCCTTACTTTGCCTTTATGTTCTGTTTGCCTTTGAATGTCAGTAGTATTCATCCCTATCAACTGGTACCCAGCAGTTTTGCAAAAATCAGGTTTTCCATGGGGAAAGAAGATATTAAGGCTTAGACTTTACCTCCAACTTTGCATAGATCCATAGAACTTGAATGCACAGAAAGAAGAATTAGTATTTAGTGGCTTGAAAAATAATTTTTAAGGGCTAGTTATTATTTCTGATATAAGAAGCTTAAAAAGTAAAAATTACTGAAATAAAATCTGTACTAAATATATTCATTTTGGCTATGTTTACTAATAGTAAAGGGGTACTGCTTATTATCCACAATTTTGGGGATGAAATGGAAAAAAAGTCTGCAAATATAAGTGCACATGCATTAGAAAGGCGTAGAGTAAACAAGTAAATAAACAATTATTCTAAATTCTCTTGTGCTTCTGAGGTCATGAAGGATGAGAACCAGAAGTGAGGATGACTAGAAGCAGACCAGTTATGCCGTGATAGGAGCTGAAGTATGTAATAGTGAAGGCAGGGAAAGATAAGTTGGGCTATTAGCGCGCGTGTTTTGGTTATCTCAAGAGCCAAAAGTAACATCAAGGACTTTTTAAAAAGCACAGTTGTGCCTCAGAGTAATTTAAGATTCATTTTTTTACTGTGCCCGTTATGCTTGCTTTGCTTCCTTTTAGCTTATCTTTAAGCGGATGGCTAATTTAGTTAAATGGTAAATATTTGCCATTTCTGAAGCTAGAAAGGAGCATGACACAAGCCATTAATGACATAAGCCAGTATTTTGGGATCAAACAGCATGTGTAAACATCCTAGGTATGATCAGTTGCACATTCCAGTCTTTTCTAAATTTACAATATGTGAATTGAGGATTATACTGTCACTGCCTTGAGGTGCTGAGGGAGTGCACGGCTTCTCACAGTACGTGCAAAAGCACAACATTTATTTCACATTGTTCTGCATCAGGACTGAAATTCTACAGTACTTCCCTTTCATTAGCTGGCTGCCCTGTCATATTTGAAAGTGTCAGCTCTCTGTGGTTGAGTGTCTGCTAGCTTGTCTCTGAAAGTTATCCTTTCATATCTGGATCTGCTCGAGTCTTGAAGGCACATGGACATCACTGCAGTGGTCAGCCCTGCTCCTGAGTTTTTTTTTCTCCTTTTGCAGATCTGCAACAAGGCTGTCTTTCTTGGCCTTCACTTTCTGGTTGTTCATAAGGTAATTAATCTGCTTTCAACCTAACGTGTTTAGTCAAGTTTTTCAGGTGATGCTGTTCCCCTGTGAAAACATCAGCTAAATACTTTTAAAGAACTAGATCTCCCCTGTGTTTCCCTTCCAAGCCATTAGGAAACTTTCCGGTACTTTAAAAAGTCAGACTTTGTTTGTTTGTTTGCTTATAAAGCAACCTGTGGCCTTGAGCTTAATTTTACCTGGTTCTTTGTAAATGCACCCTGAGTATTTCTGAACATCACCATTCCACTGACATGCAGTCATGGGCAGCGCAGCCTGCGCAGGTGCGGGCCAAGGCAAAGCAGGATTAACTGCAGAAGAACCTACCAGTTGTGGCCACCTGTTTGCATTCACATCCAGTGAAAAGAAAATCACCAAAAAGGAACAACTTAAAAGTGGTGCTGACTGAAATATCTGTCAGGAGAAGCTGATAGGAAAAGCTCATAAAAGCCAATACTTTATAAACATGAATTAAAATTCCTGTGCGCTGTAGTAACAGGAAAAAAACAGAGTTTATTTTCCATTATTTCTGGGTGCTTTACCCAGTCTGGGAATGAGCCACGTTATGTGTGCAGTGGTACCTAAACTGATTCTGTACTTGGCAGCTTAATGGAGCAGGGCATTTACACTAGGGCACAATGCTCATGAACACACCAACCCTGGTCCAGAAGTACCTGTTGTATCTAAGTTTTCCACCTTTCAGTTTTCTCAGCCCCCTGCTTCCCCTGCTAATGGAGGGTTGATTATATAATAATTTCACAGAGGGTTACACTTAGGCTATTGAATTCACAAAAGATAAAATTTCGGGTCACAGAGAAACAGGTTCAGGTCTGAAGCAAAGAAAGCTCTTAGTCAAACTAATAAGCGTATTTGCTTGATATTTTATTCTTAGTTGTGCTTCCTTGCTACTGTGTAACTCCATGGTTAATTGAGCTCTTAAAGCAATGAAGTTACAGCTATTTTTGTTATTTGATGCTGAACTATTCAGGGACACAGTATCCTGTGTGTGCCTGGCTCCATCACTTTCCTACTTTGTTACCCCTTTCTTTTTCTCGAGTTCTGCCTGTGCCTTTGTTGATCTAACAATTATATATTCTGGCTGTGATTTCATGTATACCAGAGAGCTGCATCTGATTTATACTCATGCAAGTTAGAACAGAAGCTAGATCAGGATTTCAGTTTTATCATGTAGACTCCTTCAACTGAAAAACCACAAATGGCATTGTAAAAGGTGGGGGTTGTTTTTAATCATGTTTGGAGATGCAGTGGGCATATTAATCTCAGCTGAAATTATTACCTAGGAGTGATTTTTGCAGGACTGTTCAGTAACATGCATGGCAGAGATAGTTTGGGAAAAAATCAACTGTTTAAATTCATAGACATTTCATAAATTGGACATCAGCAACAGGAAAGCCAAGTTTTGCCAAGTTCATTGCTAAAATCACCATTAGCTGAGAGTTACACTAACAATGTGACTCTAGCCAGGGAAAAAAGCTACCGATTATCCATGTGCCTAAGTAGCCACATTCCATATGAGGAGAACAGGAATCACTTGTTTAGCAGTCTGCACTTGTTCCGTTCTACTGTAAAATCCAGACCCTAAAACTATGTTGTTTGGCCCAGCTACTGTTCTTCCTCTCTCCTGTGGCAGCGCTCCAGAAATATGGCAAGGCTTGGAGAGAAAAATGTTGATGTCTTGAACAAGAATGTCCACAAACCTTAGTCAGTCTGTGCCTGCTCACAAGCAGTCATACACCCACCCATTTATTTTCACGTAGGACAACCAGCAAAATACCCCTGCATCCAAGGAGCTTTGTGGTAGTGTCTTATGGTAGGGCAGGGACCAGCTCAGGGTGGGGGTGAGGGGACAGTGCTCCTGCCATACCAGGTTGTGCCAAGCCAAACACCACAGTGTGCCAGAAAAAGAGAAAAAACCTGGGCAAAAGAGCATACTTGGGGATGAGGACTCTAGCTTTAAAGGCAGCAAGTAGAGTGTTAAGACCCTGTGCTGAGTCTGAATGCTGAGTTGTACACTGTGTGTATTAAATGCAGAAATAGTAGTGCCTAGTAAAACACACTTGATCCATTTTTACAAGTGATGTAATATAACTGTCTGTGCAAAGTAACACGTTCTTGTAACTATCCACCTTCTAATCCAGGGCCATGCATTAGTGTCATAGCTGTGCTCTTGCTGCCCTCTGAGCCATGAGTCACCATCTTTCACTTCCTCAAATAATAACAGGCAGCAGAAGGTGGCTGTTGCTTGGTCTCTCAAGGGCTTCCTCTGCTGGTGGGACAAGAAGAAAACTCATACAAAGCCGTTTTTCTGTGGATGATCAGTGGACAACAGAGACTCACTTTAAACCTCAGGCAAAGATAGCACCACATGCTTAACTTGTTTTCTTCACCTGTCTGCCAGATCCTACCTTTCCTATTCTGGAAGATCAGCCATCTATGAACTACACAGACCTGACCACCCCTTGGCCCTCCTCTGAAGTAGAAAACAAATAATGTTGCGAAATTTTCTTCCTTGGGGGAAAGGATGTGAGGCTTTGTTGTTTGCATTTCTCGGAATACAGTGTAAGCTGATGTGTATAACCAAGTACTGACTGCCATTCATTTTTAGAAGGTGCATTTAGTGTTACATTACTGCTAAGTAACTGTGCAACAGAAATACAGCCTGATTCTCCGCTATGCTGCACCCTGGTTAGTGCTTTCCATTTGTAAAGTGCAAAGTACGTGATAAATGCAAATAACTTAACATTTTCCAGTCACTGGTGGGAGTATTTTGTACCCACTTACAAGGCTATGTACTGGTAAATGACTATGCCAGGTGCAGAGGGGAGGAGAACCTGCCCCCTCCCAAATGGATCTTTCCCCTGAATAAGGATTAATTTTTCAAAGAAGCCAGGATGTTTCTGCTTTCCTCTGCGTGTGTTAGGAGGAGGGTGCCTAGAACAGAAAGTCAGGGCAAGAGCAAGTAGCTGCAATGGCCTTCGACTCAGCCCTCTTCACAGATGGAGCATGTTGCAAGCAAGAAGACCTGAGATGAACGTTTTCAGTGGTGCTTCTTTGGTATGAGCAGCACAATTTCTGAAATTCTGAAACATCCTCCCAACTTAGTGCAGGAAAACCTTTCTGTCACCCTGTACCACTGAGCAGCAGTTCCAACCCTGCATGATTACAGCAGTGCGTAGAGCCTTGCTGGGTAGGTCTTGACTCCAGTAGTGTGTGTGTGTTTGGAAGATGGTCGCCCAAGACTGACAACCTGTTATTAAAAGCAGGTTCTTGGTTGGGCCCAGACTGGGGATGTGCTTTAGGGGCGGCTGTTACTCGAGAAGGTTTGTGTTGTTGGCCGGGGCATACTCTCCTCTCCTCTTTTGTATCAGCTGACAGAGCCTATGTCTGATAAATGACTAATAACATTTTTGCAGAGGTGTTACTGGAGAGGGATTAAAATAATATGCACACTTTTCCCCCCTGCCCTTGGGAAGGGGAAAGATTTTATGTTTGTAAACCACTGCCGGGGGCTGACAGGGCCGCTGCCGCTCACTCCGCAGCACGCAGCCCTTCCCTTCCCGAGCACAGCCCCCGGGCGAGCCCCCGGGGCGGCCAGGTGCCCCCCGCCCGCGGGACACGGGCCAGACCCGCCTGTGCCGGCCCTCGGGGCGGGGGTCCCTGCGGCCCGGCAGGTGCTGGCGGAGGGAGGAGCGGGCCCAGCGCCCAGGTGGGGCCGGCGCGGGGGGCGGGGGGGGCCGGCCCCGGGGGCACCGCCCGCCCCTCCGGCCCCGCCGAGGATCCCGAGCGGCGCCGGCCGCCCCCGGCCCCCCGGAACCGCAGCCCTCCCGCAGGGCGGGCTCAGCCGCCGGGGGCTGCCTGTCCCGCCGTCGCCAGCCCGGCGGGGGGAGCGCGGTCGCCTCCGGGGCCGGTCCTCTGCCCCCTCCCTCCCTCCCTCCCTCCGCCCCGGCGGAGGGCTGCGCGGCCACCCGCGCCTCCCGCCGCAGGGCCCTCCCCGCATGGTCCCCGCCGCTGCCATGAGCCAGGCTCCGGCCCCCCGCGGCGCTGACCCGTCGGAGAGCGATGCCCGCAGCGGGGCCCCCGGCCGGGGCGCGGGCCGAGGGATGATGCCGCAGCCGCCCAGCCTGCCCCAGCTCCTCCACAAGTAAGAGCCGCCCCGCGTTCCGCCGGTCGCTCTCCCTCCGGGGCGGCGGTGCCCCCGGCCCTGCCCTGCCCTCCCCCGCGCCCAGACTGACAGCCGGGCGGGCGGGGGGTCGGCCCGGCCCCGCTCAGCCGAGCGGCTGCCCCGCGGGGCCGTGCCCGCTGATGCCGGGCCCTTCTCCCCCTTTAACACCCGCACCGCGCCCGCTTCCCAGCCGAAGTTTTCCGCCCCCTCAAAAAAAAAAAAGCTCCTCGGGTGGGTTTTCCAAGGGCACCGCTTTTCCTCCGGGCCGCCCGGGAGGTCGGTCGGGAAAGTTTTCTTCGCCTTCCCGTGGAAGCTGCCGTGCGTGCCGCCCCTGCCCGGCTCCGTCTGCGGGCGGGCTGGGCTGGCCCCTCCTCGGGCCGGAGCGAGGGGGCTCGGCTGCTGTCAGAAGCGGCCGCATCCCTGCAAAACTGTCACAGAAAGTGTAACCTGTGCATGCGTGGAAGGCGTGTTAATGAGGGCGGCGATGCTAACGGTGTTTTGCTGTTTTCGTTTTCCCTTCGGGAAGAGAGGGGGGGGAAAAGCACTTCGGCGACACCGATGCAGTGATGTGAACGGTACTTTTCTGGTTGAAGGAGAAGCTTGAAGACAAACCGAGCGCTCCGTAGTTAGTGCTTGAATCCTGGGTAACGCAGGAATGGATCTGTGCTGATTCAAGATGGTTGCAGGCGCTGAATCTGTTTTTTCCAGAGTTGTAACGTGTTAAAAGTCTTGGGGCTTCTAGGAGAGCGGGAGATCCACTATCGATCGCCCGGTTGTGGAGCCGTTAGAATTGTCGTCTATGACTTTAAGGTTCGAGCTTTGCTGCTGGCGGTGCCGAGCAGGACGGGGCGGCGGCGTTGGTGGAGAAACGCTGGTGACATTGTGTCCCAGGCCACCAAGTGGACTGAGCCTGTCCTGGGCCCGCAAGCAAATCGCGAGTATGACAAAGCACTGCCGAGCTGCGGCCTGGCAGCTGGGCTGGGCTGCTCCCCTCCTTGCTGAAGGGCGCTGCCTTAGGCATCTCCTTTATCCCTTTTGTCAACAAAACCCAACAATGTAACTATCAGAGGAAGCTGCTTCAGTCCTCTCACTTGCGTTTTCAAAATATTTACATACATGTAAAGGAATACGCCCGTGCAGGCAGGCTTTAACTCTACAGCAAACTTACAGGATGGAAGTTATTTTAAGTGGAGAATCATATGATCTTCTGTAAATATGTGTGAGACTGGGCTTCTAAAGTTGCTGTGGAGCGTGGCCCATGAATTTGTTGATGCTTGGTTTTCTTTTTGTCTGTTTGCTTCTAAATAACGATAGTATTGTAACTTAATTGTGAAAACGTTGACAATTTATGTTACCCACGTTTTTCTTCCTAATTGGAAATACAGGCTTGGGAGTTTGCACTGGAACAGAAACGTTAATGGTTTCTTCCTAAATCCTCTGGGCAGCTGCAGTGCTGCATGTTAATCATTGTGCAACCAGAAGGTAATTTGCACTTACTCCAAATCAGTCTTTAATTTTAAACGATGATGTCTGAGGACGGCCATTACTTTTTCACGTTTATGAAGACACGGTGTGGATGCGCGTTTCAAGTTAGGTTGGTGAGGCTGTCAAGACTGCTTAGTGGTTGTGTTTCTGACGCGGTGAATATTACTTACAAAGGCATCATGGTTTTTCAGTCGTGCCTGCTAGCACGTTATGGGTAGGAAAACTTGAAACGGTTTGTTTTTGAGCCTGTCTTTAATGGAAAGATTTGAGAGAGGTGCCGTGTTCTGACCACTCTTTGTCATGGTAATGTGACTCGGAATGGCAAATGTCAAACGTCTCCATGTAAGATCCTGCAACTTGATCATACAGTTTTGCAACCATACAGCATGACTTGATGTGCACTTCTGTGTTTACCTGGTCATCAGTAAATCTCCACTCTGCATTTCATTGGAAATGCAGGCAAATTATATTTTGCTTTCGTGATAGAAGCTTGGTGTTTTTTAATCTGAACTGGAAATTCAGTGATTGTTAGGAAGTAAGATGTTAGGGAATATCTGAAATTGCTCTTCTGAATCTTTTTCTAATAAGCTAGAACAGGTATTATGACTGGCAAAACAAGATGGAAAAGAAAGCAGTAATTCTTCTACCAAATGAAGTCATGATTTCTTTACTTGGAAAGAAAACATAGACCTCTTTTTCTCCAGCATTTTTATTTTATTGAATTTTTTTTTTTAAACAACAATTGCAGTCTTTTTGCTTTGTGAGCTGCAGTAAACAAGTGTGCAGTCAGAGAATGCTAATTCAGAGCAGTGTAGGTCAGAATATTGTGTGGTGTGTAAGTGGGATCTCCCTGTTTCAACACTTTGGTTTTTCCATGTACCATTTAAACTTGAAAAGCTCTCTGGATTCCTTCTTCCTTCCTCCTAATACTTATGCAAGAAATTTTTACAGATGTTAGGTGAAAACCAGTGTAAGTTTAAAAAAATGGCTTCCTACATGGGTAGCTGGGAAACTTTTACTGTGAGCACTGAGTGCTGAAGCAGGATTCAAATTTAGCTAAACTGAAATGTTTTTGCTAGCAGCTATGTTGGCTGAACTCATGCAGTGCAGGTAGCATGTACAATATCCTTAAATGTCCCTCTGCTTTAAGATATATGATGTAACTTTAATACTAAAATATGACTGAATCCCTAGTTTAAAATTCCATGCTGATAGTACCCAAATACAATATGATACAAATTGAAATATGCTGTCTACAAGTTGTATGTTTGCCCGAGTGACAACGTCATTTCGGTTGATAATAAATGTCCAATCATAAGATTTACAGAGCAGTTAAAGCTTTCTATTTGTGCAGGTTGTTGTGGTGTTTGCTGGGAAAATACTTTTTGTTTTCCAAAAGTAAGAGCCTTATTGCAGTCAAAGCCCTTAGGCAAAGCCCTGAGGATGAGAAGCTGGTGGGGAAGGGAGACCTGAATTTGAGGACTGAGGAGGATGAGTTGCCAAACTATACGCTTCCAGAACACCGAAGACTGAGAAGGAGGAGAAGGACAGTGGTGGTGTTGGTTAGTGTCCATAACCTGTCTCTACTGTGGTTGTGAGGAAGGAGTGGAAAAACAGGGTAGGGCCTGTCACGCCAGCTAGTGAAACATGTTTGGGAAATCCCTGGAAAGACCCTCTTTGCAGAGAAAGGTTTTAATATGTTTTTGGAATTGCTGTTTTTGCTTTGGTTTTGTTTTCTTCTCTCTTTAGGTAAGTCTGTGCTCTTGTGAGAAGGTTTTTATTTAGGATTTGGAGGTAGTGTTGCAAAATGTAATTTTTAGATGACAGCTCAGTGTATGACAAATTTTAGCACCTGCTGTTAGATTGACTGAAGTGCCTAAGCAGCATGAGAGGGTGGAGACTTTTATTAATAATTCCAGGTGTGTGATTCATTGCAGTCTGATGGAGCAACTAGCTGAAAATAATTGAGAGAAAGGACCGAGTGGTGGCTGTGGGCTAACTGTAAAGGTGTCGCATGAAGTGCTGTGAAAGTTCTCTCCTAAAACATGCTGCAAGTAAACTTATAGGAGACGTAACTGTATTGAAATGCAATCTCTTTGTACATTTTAATGGCTGGTTGCATGCTTCCAGTTCTAATGATTTGTCATGGGTAATATCTGTCCAGTGGAAATGAAGTAGTTTTTAACTCCCTGTGTTGGTATAGGACTATATGTTTGTTTTACTAATTGAACAAAGATGTCTTAAAACAATGGGGAGAAAACCAAAGTTCATATTTTTTCTTCTAAGGGGTTGTGCCCTGGAGATTTTGAGCTCTTCTGGAAAGAAGATGGAATTTCCAACATCTGTGCCCAAGTCGTCATCAGTTTGTGCCAGTTCTGGGGGCAAACAGGAGTAAGCAGGCTGGTGCTGAACACTTTAGAGTTCTTTATTTCCTATAGAAGTGAGGAGGAAACTCGTAGGGAAAAATTAACTTATTTAATAACTTTTTTTAAAAAAACTTGAACCCGTTATGTTTAAACATGTGCTCTTTTATTTGCTTCCTTATGTGTTTATTTTGTGTAAAGTGTGTTGTTTTCTTTTTCTTATTTTCTTTTTTTTTTTTTTTCTCCAACTCAAGGTCTCTCAGGAGAGATAAAATATGAAATGTACTCCCATTATGTACATTAGTCATGGCGAATAGTTTGGCATATATGGCACAGGCCAAACTGACACTTAACAAGGGGACATTAGGAGAAACACTGGTTTTACTGTTTCTCTTCTTACTGTTACTGATCCAGGCTTCCCATATTTATTTGCATTTTAAAGTACATCTCCAAAAATCTGAGCTGCTTCCCTACCTGTCAGAGCCTTGAAAACTCATGGAGTTTGTGTTGTAACAACTGTAACAGCCCTGAATGGAAATGAAAACAAAACAGAAAGTGCTGTAGCCGACTTAGCCGAGAAGCTTTACCAAAAAGGGGGGACAGGATCTGAAAAAACAGGCTGCATGGTGTGGGACTCACCAGAGAATGTGGGAACTAAACGTATGCTATTAAACTCCTCCTCATGTTTCCCATTCATCGTTAAGAAACACACAGTGGGAGAACCTCATTTTTTGTGGAATTGTCTGGCTCTGGGCTGTGCAATTTTTGAGTTTTTTTTCTTAGACCTCACCTGATATTAAAATCAAGACTTAAAATGTGTGTACCAAGTGGGGTGGTGGAAGCAGAGACAGTGAGACCTGGAGGGTGCTTCACTTTTAAGCTTAGTTGCTTACCAAAGTAGCATCAGTGGTGGGAATTACCTTCAAGTCAGGTAGTTAAAACTTCTCTTTTCTTGTAACATTTTTCATTTAAAATACTTTTTACATTTTTCTTTTTGATATTTTTTTTTTTTTCGTGGAAACCAGGGACTCCTCCAGAATATCAAATATGACCCAAAATTTAAAGATCAATTAATCATATGGATGTTCTCGGCTTTAAACAAAAAATGGCTCAAAGTGTGGATTTATCTGTCTTGAAGTATTTTGTGTTTGTTTGCTTCTTTGTTTAAAAAAAACCCCACAAACTAGAACAACCTCTCATTTGAAACCCAAAAGCTTGTTGGGAGAAAAGCACAATAAAATTGAATTTAAGGCTTGAAGAGGGAATACAGAGGTTCAAAGTGGAAACGGATCAGAAAATACAAAAAAATTAGAAGGAATGCCTTGCATACAAACATCTCCATGTATTCTGGCTTGTATTATCAGTTAACAATCAATGTTTAGTTGCCCAGAAATGTCAACATTCTTTCACATATTTTAGTGGAGAGACAGATAACACCAGTGGTAATAGCTTTAGTAAAATGTACTTTGTAAGAAGTAATGTAATATGTGTTTTTTTGACCACAATACATGACCATGGAGACCTTTTTACTGAAACTAAGTTGCCTGGATATTGCTCTTTTATGGGAAATCTAATACTACTGTTCCCATCAATGGGAAGACTGGGAAATGTGTTCTCTTGGTTTTACTCTTAATCCAGCCCTTGTCCATTCAAAGCTGCCTGCACCTGACAGCGGGTAGTTACATGTGACCTGCTGAGCTACTGCGATGCTGTGGTGATGATGTTAAAATCTTTCTGACCCCATCTGGAGGAAAGAAAAAGGGAGATGGGTAAAAACCTCAATACCTTGTAGTTCTCATCCTTTCTGGGGGTTCTCAAAATGGGAGGAGCTAGGTCTTCAAAGATATATTTATACTTCATGTAATTGTGAAGTTACTGCAGAAATTTGTTTAGGAGGGTAAAAAATTGATTGTTTGCACAACTTTAAAAGTACTTCTTCAAATAGAATGTTGTTGGGTTTGTTTGTGTTTGTTTTGTTTTTCCTGAAAAGTAAACTGTCTTGATTTTTTTTAATGTAAACTAACTCCTTAGATCTGATTTGCAGCTCGGCGCTTTATCAGACTGACTTTATTGCCCTGAATACGCTTCTCCCTTTTTTCCCCCCTCTTCATCCTTTGTAACGATTTATAGTTGATTTAAGGATGTAATTGCTCTGTTAGCCTCTGCCCCTCTATGTCCAGCTGCTTTCTCTTTGTCACACTAATGACCCATCACAGTGAAGCTGCCAATTGACATGCTGAGTGAAACCAGAAAACCTGCCCCTTTGGGTTTTAGAAACGTTTAATATCTGTCCTGTTCTGACATCTGAAGCCTAGCCCGTTTTACAAATGCCTCTTGCCTATTTAGAAAAAAATGCCAAATAAAAGCTTTGGGTATTCTGTTGCAGGAAGAGGGCAAAGACTTGTTTTCCTAAAGGATCAGTATTTATGAGTGCACGGGCAATTATTTTGTTGCAGGCTTACTGCATGGGGGTTTTTTTGTGCGCGTGTGTGTGTATGTAAACTGGTGATAACGCGAGTTTAATTGATGTTAATTGCACCAGAATCTGCTCACTTACCTCGTGCACCTGAGGAGCTACGAGGAGGATGGGTTTGCGGTTAGTTTTCTGCATATCCGTGCTGGGAGATGAGCTGAACGGGCAGCGGGTGTAGCTGGGGGGGAGTTGTGCCGTGCGGCTGCCGCGCTGCGTGGCCCCCGTCAGGTTTGTCCTCTCTCATCTCCTTTGTTTAAACTCGTGCAGGTGTCTCACCGGCCTTTGCAGAATGCTCCAAAGCTGCCGTGAGCCCTGCCTGGCTCTGGGATTGATACCAATCTGCGGTTATACTGGCTGTGTAGTCCACCTCCTGCAAGTTTCGAACTCTAAAAGCCTGTGTTACCTGCGATGTTAATGAAGGTGGCTGCATTAAGAGGGATGGGAGAATGTTCTGCTTCGTCACTTTGGATATACTTCTGACTCTGAAAAGACAGGGACAGGAATAAGGAAGCGTTTAACTCCTATTCCCTTGAGTAGTGTCTTTTGCTGGCCAGGATGGACAGAGAAAACGCTATCTTGGACAACTTGTGAGCAAGCCCCCCTGCTGATTTCTGGTCGCTTGGTCCCTTCCCTGGCTCACCGACTTTCGAGATACCTAAAGCATTTAATGTTATCCAGTCTTGGCTTTCCTCAACTTACCCCAAATCTGGTGATTTTCTGTACAGTAGGCTGTAGGGTAATAGAATTCGCTCAATGTAAAATGTCTGTAATTTGATGGTGTCCAAAGCTACAGTTTTTTGTGTTGTGGCTTTTTTCCTGGAGGAGGGAGGTGTGTGAGTTGATGGTGTTGGTGAGCTAGGGGCTCTTCTTTGGAATTGTGCAGGAGTTGTTCTTGCATTTTTACTTACATTTGAATCTTTGCTGGAAGAAATAGACTTTAAGTGCCTCTGCAACGTGTGTCTTGATGTTTCCTTCACCGAGATAACAAATACTCTTCTGTGGGCTTTTGCAGATTGTATGGTTGAAAAGCAGCAGTAAATTGACCACAGTCTGTTTCAGAAGTAAGAAATATAATTTCTGTCTCTGCTGATAGACTTGTTCTACTCTTAGTGGAAGATGTGCTAAGTAATTTTATTAGGTTGATGACACATACATTTAATTACACTGACCATTTTTTATTGTTCCCTATTTGGCCTCAGTTTAAAAAAAAAACAAAACACAACTTTAAAATAAAATTGTGAGATACTTACTGGGAACAAAATTACTTATAATGCTTTAATAATATTTTTTTCATCCTGCTTTCTGCTCTGCCTGGAACTAGAGGGAGAGCAGATTAACTTCTGGTACAGAGAGGTTTGCTCGAGTCCCTGCAGAGCTGTGCAAAGCTACGTGTGTTTGTGTGGTTTGCAGTCTGGATGCCAGAGCAGAGGTTGTCAGAGATTTTCTCTGCTCCCCCACATAAAATTCTTTGTCAGAGACTGCGCACAGTTCAGACGGAGGATGGGACTTGGAGAAAAGATGACTCTTGTCTCCTGAACCGCATAGAAAAATATTAGCAAACTAGGATGAGGGATTTTTTCAGCCCTAGGCTTCTCTTATCTTCCAAACTCTTCCCCTAACACATCTTAACTTTCACACTCCTGCTATCCATGTGCTATGTGCCATCCATTTGTGCTCCACTCATGGCACATTCTTGTAAGGTCACCTATGGCTTTCCAACGTCCTGCCAACCAACAACCAAACATTGAGCTCTTTTCTTTATTTACTGCTTCATTCAAGGTCACCATTCTGTCCTGCAGCAACAACCTTCTCCTCACGGTACAGGCAGGACTTGCCTTTTTGCTGGCATCTTTCTGTTGACTCTGAGATAGCCCAAGAGGTTTGCCTCAGGTTACTCTGATGTGCATTACACTTAGGAAAGTGTCATTGATGTGTCTAGAGGTGAACATGTTTGCAACTAATACAGAAGAATAGTGGTTGGCTGGGATGGTGTTTATAGATACCCCTGCTGGCAGCATTGGCAAACAGGTTTATATGTAAAGTCATATAAACGAGAACAACAGAAGTTCTGTACTACTTGAATCCAAGCCAACTCTTGTATTTTCTGCACTGTTTTCGGTATTATTTGAACATACCTTCTCTTTTCCAGCTCCTGGAGAACTAAAAAAGTGCTAACTAGTTACTTCAAATTTGACAGTAAATTTTAAGTTAATCACATATCAGTGTATCTTTAGTAGATCAGTTTTCTAAAACACAAGGGATCATTCTGTTCAATCTAGAATTTGTAGGCTTTCTGCATTGGAAGGTATTAAAGGATTGAATTTCCTTAAAAAAAAAATTAAAATAGAAATTTGTAAGGGCTAGAAGTGATTGAGTAATTTTAAGTTATATCTGTGCACAGTAAAGCAACACATCTTATATATTACATAAATATGTTAGGTGGCCAAGCCAGTTTAGCTTGTCAGTGGTAAATCAGACTTAAATTCCTCTTTGGATATAGTGTATATATTATGAGACTGATCTTGCAAAGCCTTATTCATACACATGAGGATTATTTATGTGTGTAAAGCTTTAGAGGATCAGATCCTTTGATCCTGGTTGCACAGGAAAGACATGGAGCTGTTGGAGAGGGTCCAGAGAAGGGCCATGAAGATCAAAGGGCTGGAGCACCCCTGCTATGAAAGCAGGCTGAGAGAGTTGGGAGCCTGGAGCAGAGAAGGCTCCAGGGAGGTCTTACAGCAGCCTTTCCAGTACCTGAAGGGGCTACAGAAAAGCTGGGGAGGGACTTTTCACCAGAGAGGGAAGTGATAGGACAAGGGGTAATGGTTTTAAATTGAAGGAGGGTAGATTTAGGTCAGACATCAGGAAGAAATTCTTCACCATGAGGGTAGTGAGGTGCTGGAATAGGTTGCCTAGGGAGGTTGTTGAGGTTCCCTTCCTGGAGGTATTTAAGGCCAGGCTGGATGAGGCTTGTGCAACCTGGTCTAGTGTGAGGTGTCCCTGCTCATGGCAGGGAGGTTGGAACCTGATGATTTTTAAGGTCCCTTCCAACCTTAACCATTCTGTGGTTCTATGATCCTATCATCTTAAGTCTGCAAAGCTTCATGACTATTTACTACTTGGGTTTTCTTCCACAACCCATCCCCACCCCAGGGCACTAGGAATCCTGCATAGAAATGTTAAGAGCAGTAATTGCTGACAGGAGAGACTTCATACAGCAGAAGTCACAGAAAATATCGGACCATTACCTTGTGTTTCAGCACTGAGGCTTCAGTTTTGAAAGAGAGCGTGGAGATGTGCAGAGAGCAGATGAATCCATGCTCCTTTGTGCTTCTTAGTAGCTTATTAATAGCCTGACATGTTTTAAAATCAATACCCTGGAGTGTCAAAGCCTCACCAGCCACAGGGATTTGTAGAGCTGGAGGTGGAGAGGGGTTTACAAAGAGCCCATCAGCTCCTCTGCACAGTGCTGCACTTCGAGGTGACCATCACTGCTGTGGCCATCACTTCTGATTGTGCTGAGCATTTGGGAGAAAAAAGACTTTCAGACCTCTCATCTAAGTTGGCTACTTACTGTTTTCTGTATAAGTTCGCTGGACTTCTTTGTTGTTACATTCACTGTGGTTTTTAAATTGAGTAACATGAAAATACCAGGTACAATTTTGTGGTATTTTCTGTTGTATTCAAAGAAGCTTTTATAAATTTTAAATTAAAAAACATTAAGTAACATTATTTTATTTTTATACCTTTTATATTTAAATATTTTAATTGTATTTTATTCTAATTCATATGGCAAGGACATAAAATATCAGCAACTAAGACTACTTTCTGGAGTGAATTTGCTCTAAACTGCAACACAGTCTTTTGTAGACTCTTCTGTACAACATCCTGCCCCTTACTGTGCATTTTGGCAGTGCTTAGCACCATTTGTTTTTCACTTGTCCTGCTCTGTGGAATATAAGAACCTTTTACACAAAGATGCAAACATACCACAGAGACTCCCCACACATTTCTTATTGATCTGTTCACTATGATAGATTTTTCTTTTGTGTGTCCTCCTTTGGAGCATGAAACCCCACAGTTTTGCTTTGGCGCTTTTATAATTTCAAGCTATAGTAAATGGAAGTTGGTAGCAGTGTTCCAAAGCCGGGGACTTGATTGGCAAGTTTTAGCTGTGAGTAAATTTTCACAGCTGATCCATAAATCCCCGACAGACCATTAGGAGCTTCAGAGAGGCTCTGGCAAGCTCCCCTACAATAATTGTAGTTTTAAGTTTGATATATTTAGTTTTCTCACCTCTTAGCTGGATGCCAGGGGGACCTCATGAAAAGCAAACCAGCTCTGTGCGTTTTTGTTTCCTCCAAGTTGGCAGTTTGTACAAACAGCACAGCATGGGAGGAGGACTTGCTGGTTGACTCCTAGTGGACGAGGCAGAGACAGTCCAAGGATTCCAAACAGACCCTCAGATCTGGGGTTAGACACCTAGTAACTCAAGGAGAGTTAGAGTACATAATTTCTCTCTCCTCACATCCAGGCCCTGCTCTTAAAAAATAACAGGATCATCAAAGGAGGCAGAAAAAAATCAAGTTTAAACATGACAGAGTTGTATATAACTCTGTGAGACAGAGACACAGCTCTTAATTTAAATCCCCTGAGGTAATTATACTTATTTATCTGAAGTGAGGCTGGCTGAGTGACCAGTTTTAAGAGTGACTACTGCCCTAAGAACAGACCTGCATGGGTGGCAGTGGTGAGGGCAGCAGGCGTTTCTTTGGGGTGCCAGGGTTTGATGGTAATGATGTTGCTGGAGCAGCCGGAAGCCTGGCTGTGAGATCACATCCCCTTTAGGCTCGCTCCTCTATACACTCAGTAAAACCAGTGCTATAGAGACTATAGTGCATCTTTGATAAGCCCTGGAGAATGCTTCTTATGTCCTAGGGCCCCAACAGGCAGCCCAATAAAGCCTGAGGAAAGATTCCTGTCATTCCCCTGGATTTGGATCCTGCTAGATGGGCTCTGGAAGCAAACTCCGACTCAGCTGCTTGTTTGAGCAATTAATTAATATTTTGTATGTTTCCTTCTGAAATCTGAACCGCTTTGCCAAGGATGTACTTTCCACTTGGTGTAGTCTAGTGTGTTACCTTGCTGAAGGGGCAAGGGGACTGTGTAGAAAAGGGGGGTGTTTCTGCACTGTAAACTCTTCAAAGGGATTTTTCTTCTTTCATTGTAGAAGGAAAGATAAATTTAATCTCTTTATCCTCTGCTACATAAAACCAGCCTTTCATATCTGCAACCCATGAATGATTTATTTACACAGGAGGGTTATAGACAAGCTTTATCTGAACTATTTATAAGAAGTAGAGGAAGAAAAAAGGGTGGAGGTATTTTAACTGAATTTTCAATTTATTTTGGTTTTTTTTTGGTAGAACATGAAAATGAAAAATATAATTAATATTTAAAAGCTCCTTCAAACAAAAATTCCTCCATGTTAAAATCTTAATTTAGGTGGATCAGAAGCTTTGTTGATAAGGGTCTTGTTAGGGTAAGGATAGAGTAAGTAGCTATAAATAGTTATACAGTGAGTGATGATCTCGTCCTACAAACTTTGTGTTGCACTTAAGCAGGAGAAAGTAAAAATATCAGCTGACAACCTTCTTGCAAGGAGGCATCTCTGAATAAATCAGAAGAATCTTCAGTAAAATAATTTAAATTGATCATCTTTTCAGTCCTTAGTTTCAAGTGCTTTAACTTCATTTGATGCAAGAAGTCAAGTGGAAGATGTAATTTCTGTGGTGGGAGTAGAGTCCTGTTGATGCCTGGGGCAGTTTTGGTATCTGACACTTAAACTAGAAATGCCAGGAGTGATATGAGAAAATGAGCTAGTTACATGTGTACCAGTGAAATGCAGATCATGCTTCAGCTGGAAGGAAAGCTAATGCCCTTCATCTCTATATCACAATGGAAAAAAGTTTTCAGAAGGGTACGGAACTTCTAACTCCAAGTGGGATTAGGGTAGGATTGCAGAAAAAATATACAGTAATTAAAAATGGAAAATGGTTTTAAGATTAAACCCACAAGTTATCAGGTATATGGGTGTAAGCAAACTACCTACATCTTCCTAGGTTCACCTGCATAAGAGCTGTGATCTGCTTCATTTCCTCAAGAACTGAATGGATAGACAGCAAGTCACTAAGAGGGCAGCATGGAACTTTTTGGCAAACAGTTCACTAAGATAGCAGGGCATCCTTGCCTAGTGATTGCTGACCACTAGGATGTTAATGCAAACCTCCACTAATTTGTATTTAATCTCCCTAGCAAATAAAATTTGCAAATGCTTATTCACAGAAGTAGCTGGAGTGAATCAGTGACCAGTATTTACACATGTGAGAAGCTTACAGGTGGAGCCTAAGATGAATCCATAATTAAAAGCTAAACATAAGAGGGAGTGGATGAATCTAGAGTGTCACTGCTGATTGTTGCTCTAAAATACAAACGAGGGAATGCAACTGTGAAAGACCAGAGGAGAGCTTGTTAACCTCAGAGTTAACTCAGACTCCTGCCCAGGTGTTAACCATTACCATCTATCAAGCAAAATTAGTTAAAAAGGTGCTTTTGAGACAGTTGAGGACTTTGGGGAGAATCTTACTTTCACTTGGATAGCTGACACTTTGTGAAGAATGTTAGGGAAAATAATCTGTATGCTGACTGTCCTTCCATTTCTGCCATTCCCTGAAGTACAAAAAAGTTCTCCATGTGGTGCTGTTGATAAGGAAGTTTCAGCCCTGCCCTGCTACAACAGTTTGCCAGACTGAAACAGTGTTGGATGGGCTGGAGCCTGCCATGGGGAAGCTTGTGCTTGGGTTAGGTCAGTCAGGTATGTCAGGAAGTGTGTGAGGGAGCCATACCCAGAAGAAGAACCAATCTCTCTTTATGTGGGGAAAAGTGTACTTCCCCCAGCTTCTTTGGAAGAGCCTCAGCATTGTGCTCATGTTAAGTCAAGCAACTCTTTTCCTCCCTTCCCCCTTTCCTGCAATGTGGTCTTGGTCTGGCTGGTATCAATGTTTTCTTTTCCAGCTGTTAACTAAAATGAGAATGAAGTTAAGCTTACCTCAAGGTGCAAAGTCAGTTGTTTGCTCTTTCCTTGTCATGAGAGGAAAAAGTGGCATCATTACAGCTTTAGTAATTACAAGAGGTGACTGATGGGAAAATGAAGTAAGAGCCTTTTCCAGTGTGGATGTTTTATTTGCCTGTGAAGTGGCCGGGGCAGTTGGGATGTTCTCCAACTTGTGTTTGTGTCTTTGAGAGTACAACTGGTTTGAAGAAACAAGCCAGAACTTTTCCTGATTGAAAGGGTGCCTAAACTTATCTAGGGCTACAGCAGGATATTAATAGAACATACTGCATTTCCTTCGCATAAAAATACGAAGGGCACTTTGCTGAGAAAAAAAATCCTGCTGTGCCTTTCTGTCTTTGGGACTAGCTCATCACCCAGCTAAAATTAAAAGGTGAAGTCAGGCAGTTCTTGCTCTCTATTTTTAAACTGCTTCAGCATATGAATGTGAGTGTGAAATCTTTCTTTAGGCCTTTCTTAACTTAATTACCTACTTATTTAAAATATTCGCTTCTCAAATTGCTGAGCTATAATTCTATTCTTTTTTCCTGTGGACACTCTTTAGCTACTCAATGTTTGTTTTATTAGTTTTATGCTTAATTTGTAGTTCTGTAGTTATTTACAGTGATGGAAGCCTTGTGGTAAGTGTTCAAAATCTATCTAGATCTGTTAAAAAATTAGCAAGTAGATGTTGTTTTTGTATATCTGTTCCATCTTTTCCTTCTGGAAAATATAACGAGGATTTACACTTTAGAAAAAAGCAACAAAACAATAGAAAGATTTCAAATTAATAATTTTAGTTTGACCTTAATAATAGAAAATGATGTAATAACTAAAAACGTTTTGTAACACTTTCATTTCTTCATACCTTTTGTTCTGTGCAAGTTTGTTCCTCTTTTGTTGTGTTTATATGCCTTTTCTTCTGTTTGGGTGGAAGGGGCGATGTGGCCCCAGCACAGAAGATGCAGTGGAACTGCTTATAAACCATAAATTTGTACATTTTTTCTGCTGATTTGGGTATACTGAGTTCGTTTTCATTTCAGGGAATCTATGAAAAATCCCTGTCAACCACTTAGGAAGTTAAATTGTGTCCTCTTCGCTTGCCTATAGAAATACTCTTTCCCAGTCTCTCAGTGCCAGCCTGCAGAGGGGGTGCTTCCCTACTCTAAGCCACCATCTCCCAGCACCGCGCCCTACGCACCATCCCCCTAAAGCTGCCCTGAGAACCCGGCATTGCACCCAGGGGTAGGATCTGCTCTTCTCTGTCCCCTGTGATGCCTGTCCCTCGATTTCTTTGACTATCAGCTGTTGGAAGCATAGGCTGTGTGGGACTTCTTCCCACTGACCCCTTTCACAGTGAAAAGGACGCTCAGAGAACACCGTATCTTTGCAGCCTCTTTGGGATGGCTATTGAACCTAAACGTGTATAAAATGGAGATACATGTGCTTTCCTTCTCAGCGTCTTTCTGGTTCTTTGGTTTTTCTCAGTGGGAGCAGCTGTGTTGTTGGAGGTCTTGGGAGTCTTTTCCCTGCAGTTTCCATGTCTATCAAGCAGTGACCAGGCTCTTCTGGGTGAGGTGGTTAGTTTCAAAAGGCATTGCCTTCAACATCCACACACCCAGGAGTGTGATGTGGGAGTCTGATGTAGTCCTACAGCTACACGAGTGAACTACCTGCTGCAAACTGGCTGAGGGTGACTGGTGCCTGAGGTGGCAGTAAGTGTGGTTACATCTCCCAAGGCAAATCCGACATGCTGCTGATCTCACTGATACACTTCCACACACCTCCCTCTGCTACTTTTCAGAAATACTGGAGGTTTCATAGGCTTGGGTGTTAGATGACATTGCATTTGTATTGCTGGTGAGAAACATGTTGCTATTCTTGGTGTTTAGTGGCAGTATATATAGATGGCTAGACAGTGATGTTAAGTAGGATAAGCCTGGAGTCACAGTTTTCTGGACACATCTTGCCATGCCAGTCTTAATGTTTAGAACAGTTTGCCCATTAATTTGTTCTGAGCTTCCACTCCCTCCCTGCACTCTCCAGAAAACCCTTTTCAAACCATCTCTTCTGTAAGTCCTTCTGCCCCAGGTGACCACTGTCCCTCTGTTCATGCTGTTCTGTCTTGTTGTGCATCTGTCAGCTCAAAGATTTATGTGAGCATTTTACATCTTGTAAAGAAATACAAACTCCTTTCTGTGATGGAAAGGTGCATTTTAAGGCTTAAATACGGTCACGATGTTCTCTGCAGCTGGAGTTTGTAGTCCAGTATTGAAAATGCTACACTAACAAGTATCCACAGAACTTCTGGTGTTGTCATCTTGGTGTTCATCATCTGCTGCTGCTTACCTTTCAAAACTGATGGGTTTTGTTTGTTTTGTAAATGGACATTGTTATTGTGCATTAGCAAAACACATGCTTGACAAAAGCATCTTGACAAAATCAGTAGGTTTTAATGGTGTTCATGTACTTCTGTGCTTGAAATGGAGCCTGAAGAATTTGTCCTCTGGAATCTCACATTATGTTTTGGCCACTGGAAATGAAGCACCTGACAACATGAAGCTATCAAAAGGATTTCCAGTCATGGGCAAGCAGCCATTATGTTTATGTTAATCCACAGTAGGAGGTCTGGACAGCTTTTGATTTACTAGTGCTTCTCTGTTCAGTATAAGCTGGAGATCAGCACAGTAGCTGCCTTTAAAGTTGGTTGAAGAGTACTGAAGGGGAAAGGAGAATCTAGTAAAATTGTTAATTGTGCTTCTACGTAATCTTAAAAGTGCATTTCTCAAGGTGGCCAAAGGAACTGTTTTGTAATTGCTATGCCTTTTTTTGCTAGATCTTAACAATTTTGTCTAATTTTAAAGCATACACACTATTTAATGTACTTCTTAATAGATTAGTCTGAATAACTGGAGTACTAGAAACTTCATATGGTTTTTAGCAGCTTGAACATTTGAACATTTGTTTGAATGTTGCAGAGTCTATGTGAACAGATTTGTTGAGATAAACATATGGTTTTAAAACTAAGCTATAAAAATCCTTAGTTTTTTTTTTCATATTGTGGCTTCAAGTAGTTTTAATAGTAGACTTTATTAGAAGAGTTTGAAGCAACCTTGTTTATGTTTCCAAAAAAGATACATGAAATGTATTTCCTTAACTGGGTCATAAAATAAAAGAGCCAGGTCATAAAGTGTTGTTCACTAAAACATACAAAAATAATGCAAAGATTCCTGTCATGTGATCTGACAATGAAACCAGGGGAAATAACTGTCTTGTGTAGCATATTATGCAGGTGGAATAGAAAACATGTATTATCTCAATGTTAGTAATAAAGATGTATGGGATATATCAACATTTTAATGTGTGCATGTGTTTTTTGCTCTTTGTGTGTTTGTGCACTTACAGCTGTATATATTTATATAAATTATATATTTATTTTAAAGATCATTCACAATTGTAGCTATTAATATTGCTAAGCTTTCTCAACATGTAAATACTTTATGGTGGTCTCCCACACCGCTGTTGTGTTCTCCAAAAAGACCTGTGCTCCTTTAACCAGAGAATTGTGTAAAAATGGTGTTAGCACAACGATGCATATGATAAACTCTATTGTCCTAAAGGTCCATTGGTTTCTTGTCACATTTCTGGGGCATTCTGATCCAAAGCGCTAATACAATGGAAACTGTCTTTATATTGTCAGGGGATGATTTTAAAACCAAACAGACCTGAAGTGTTCCAGATTTCCCCCAACACTTAGAATTTTCCATCATTTGAGATTTCAGATTATTGCACGGCCTGTGGCATGACCTAACTTGTACAGCAGCTTCTGTAAGTTAGTCCTTCTATAGGTTTTACAAGATTTGTAATACATTTCTATGAGGTTAGCCTGAAGTGATTGTTTGGAGGGTTGGGGATTATGGATGAGTTGAGAATGCTGTATGGGCATGACTTTGTATAGAGAGAGTGTGTTTATGTATGTATACATATTTATGTATAGATGCACATACATAAATAGGTTTTCTTGAGCTGTGGATAATAACCCTGTTGTGTATCTCCTTAGGGATAGTGTAGTCTTGAAAGTAAAATGGGAATGGCTGTCTGGGAAAGCCAGTCCAGGTGTTTCATTTGCTGAGCTCTCTGCAGGTTGCCCTGTCAAGGGCTTGGCTTTGTCTTTCTGGAAAAAAAAACTCTCAAGGAGCATGGTGGGATGTGTCAGCCTAGGGCTATCTGTAAAGGGGATCCACTGTGAAATTAAACTGCTGTGTGTTGTTGACCCTTGTTGGCTTTGAGCCATAGTGCAAGTTTCATACAAATGGTTCTAAGTGCTGTTGTGTAAGCTTTGTTTCACATGTCAGAAGTGGTGCTAGTCCCTTGCTGGCAAGGAGCAAGTCCTGCAGCACACCCATCACGGGCCAGAAATAACATGGGATGCTGGGCATCCCTGATGGGAGATGTGGGTGATACTAAAGGCAACTGTGACTACACAAAACACAGTGTTTGGCTGCTGAGTTGCTCTCTGGTGCATTCTTGGGCAACTGACCATGAGCTGGTCTTTTTTTTTTTTTTTTTCCTGCCCCTTCCAGCACAGGAATAATGTATAGCACAGAAATAGCCTGTAGTCCCTGTGACTGCAGTGGCTCTGTCCACTGCCAGCCTGTCCCACCCACTCCCTGAGCTGGTTGGAGCACTGACCTTACATTTCTGTGGTGTTGTCAAATGCCATCACACTTCTGAAAATTGCTGCATACTCAATAGAAGTTGCTAACCAGTCCCTGGGGAATCTTTGAGTCACCTTGCTGGTCCTGGAGAGCTCTGTCCCAGTATGGTTTCTCTGAGCTAACTAATCCACCACAAGAATGGATTTAGCTAGACAATTTATCAGTAGGGTTTTGCATCAGTATAGGATTGGTTAAGGATATAAGCTGAATTTCAAATTTGTACTTAGATATGGTTTTTATTTAAAACAATATCCTACTTAGGATTTCAGTAACATATTTTACAAATCACTCTTCAGATGCTCTTTCTGGAGCTCTAGCAGTTACATTATAAATGAAGAACAGATTCGGGAGGCTTCACAGTATTACTGATTATCTTGTAATGTTTTCCAGATGGCAGAACATGATGTAATCCATACTGCCCAGTTTGTTTCACTGCAGTGTATCCTTTGTTATACCCAAAAAGTAACCAAGAGACTGTAAGAAGCTCATCAGGCTGTTCTGTTGGTAGCTGGTTAATCCAAATGTGCTTTATTGCATTATGAAAACTACAGATTAACAAATCACTTGTTGGTGAATGCAGGAAGATTGATTGCTACTCAGAGCTCTGTGAGAACAAGATATGCAACTTGGATTAGCTTAGATCCAGCTACACTTTGGTGAATGAATTCCATTTTCCTCAGGGCTATGAAGTAGTTTACATCTGTTCCATTGTAAATTTCTCTAGCAGGGTAATTTTGGTTCCTCTTCTTTGGAGACATGATGGGAATGTTTCTTTATCATTTGCATTGATCTGAAATAAAACCACAGCACTAGCATCACTGGATGTGTGGGCATGGTGGCTAAGATCATTGCAGCTTGCAGTTGCTCATAACTCTGCCAGTGTTCATGCAATAATGTTGTTTAATAACTGGTGCTTTTATTAGGCTGAGAGACCATCATTTGAATGGCAAACCCATCAAATTTATATAGGTACTTAGCTCAGGATTTTCTCAGCATTAATTGAAGGTGCCAGGGTACTGTGTTGGGACAGGTGCAGTCTTGCTGGGCACAGGCAGGATTTGAGGAGTACACGGGGAAGGAAAGCTCTTTGTGCATCCTGACATCCAGCTGTGTGGGGCTTCCCACTTGAACCCATGTTCAAGAAGTCTTCAAGGGAGATTAGGGCTGGGTGATGGTGTTTCAATCTACTGGCAGTTACCTTGTTAGAGTGGGTTTTGTAGTCACTTCTTTAGCCTATCTGATCCTTTGGGTAAGCCCAGAAAAATGGGATGGAGAGAAGAATAACAAAAGAGACACAAGTACATGGTATTAACTAGCTTCTGGGAAGGAGGAGAAAATTTCCTGAAGTGGTTTTAGTATCTTGTGATTGTTTCATACTCTGTGGAGCAGTTGCCCGTAGGTTGCCATTGGTAGGACACAGATGGTTGGGCTGGTTGATCTGATTTGGCATGGCACTTTTTGCCCTGTCTGTATGTTTTCAGGGAAGGAAAGCTGGATCAGGAGCTGAGCAACATTGAAAAGAAGAGCAACTTCCAACACAGTTGTCATTTTGATGGTTGTGCCATGTTTGCTTGTGTTACTGTTTCACCCAGTGACTTTCCTCATCTCTTTTTTGACATGTATGGCATTGCTTGGCTGGTAGATGTTCTTATTTCTCCTTTATTGTGTCTCTGGGGAATTTCATAGTTCAGTGTCAAAACATCCCCTTGCAGGGGAGGAGGGAAAGAGGGCAGGTTTACACGATGCACGTCTCATTTTACAGTTTCCCAATGGTCTTCAGTTTGGCTGCTTGTAAGGAGCATTTGCTGTTCAGAGTCACTCAGTCTGGGCTCATTTAGTGACTCAGGCTGTCTTTGCTCACTGCACTATTGCTGGTGATTGATGTGCTTTGCCCTTCTGATTTCTACAGCTCGTCCCGGGAAACAAAATTAATGGCAGTGGCTTTTGGAAATGGGAGAGTAGCAGAGTGCTAATTACACTTTTCATTAAATATTCCTCCCAGTCCAGGAGACTGGTAGCAGTGCTCAGTTTTACACAGTCTCTTTACTTCTTTCTCTGCATCTTTTGAAAAGAGTATGTGGAAAACGGGCTTTCCAATAAAATAAGGACTCGGAGAGGGGACAGAGGAGGGGAAAGAGTCCTGAAAGGATTGCATTTTCATGTCCTTCCTCCACAGCCTTTCTCCCTTTCCTTCCTTTAGCAACTTTTCCTTCAGGTTTTCTTCCCCACAAAAACCTTTCTTGTCTTCCTGATGCCCTGTCATGTCCTCATTTGCAAGATCCCTGGTTTCTCCTCTAGCAAACTTTCTTTGGCTTTAATTTTATTTGTGTAAGAATTGCTTGCTTCTTCCTGAACAGTTCAGCCTTGCATACAAAGAACAAATAAGAAATATCCATTGCTTTTTCCTGTTTGCAAAAAATGCCCCAGAGAATCACAGCAGACTTGACGTATGGCAAGGTTGGTTTTTTTTTGCTCAGTGTTCCAGCCCACTGACTGGGTTGAAGATGATGGGAATGCGAATTCAGCATTTGTCTGAGAGCGGCCAGAGATTTTCAGAATTGGTAGAAAGAGGAAACTTCATGTTCTGGGAAGGTAGCATTTATCAAAGGCCCCAAAATGCTCTATTATAGTGCTAGAAAGCTGCTGTTAGGTGCTCTGCTAAATAAATAAATAAATGGGCTTTTTGATTGAAGGGGTGAGCAACTGCAAAAGACATTACCTTCCTGGGGAGGAGTAGGGAGCCTTTCCTGTATTTTAAAGAGACTATAAAACAAGTTGCAGTCCTGCCTCAGAGGATATTTGGCTTGCAGAGATCTGCTGCAAGCACAGATTTTTGTGTCGGCTCAGCGCACAGACGCCGGGTCTCGTCACTGTGGGCGCAGAAGGGCAGGATTGTGTTTAGCCCAGAACCATCAACGCTGGGGGATACACTGTTAGTCATAGAAACCTGAGAAATTTGTGAAGATATTCCAAGTTTGATTTTTACATACTGGGACAGCTTTTGAAATTCTGTCACAGTTTGAAGTGGTAACGCCAGCAAGGAAGTCAGTTGATTGAGTGTTTTTGAAAAGATTTTACTCTTCTTCTACTTTGTGCAAGTTTACTGTCATTCTCTAATATTAAGACAAAAAAGTTATCTGTAAGTGTAAAAACTGTCTGTCTCGAAGTAAATTCTTTATGCTTAACATGGTTTAAATGCTTTCATGTAGCTTTTCAGTTGCAGGAGTAGTACAATGTCATTTTAGCAGCAATAGGTTAAAAAAAATTCAGATACAAGTAAGATTTTTTTAATGTTGCAAACATTCCTTTAAAATTCTGAAATATGTTTTTCTTCCCACCTCAGGCCCCAATTCCTAATTAATCCCAATTAGGCAATTTTTGTTAATCAGTCGTGCAGTGCCATATTTTGTCATTGTTTCCTAGGAGCTGTGCTTATGTAGATCAATTATGCGAAACTGTAACTTTGGTAGAAAATCTACAGAGCAAACCATGAACCACTTGTCCTGCATGAATCACTTATTTTAAACGAGGTTGTACATATTAGCCTCACCCTTTTGCTCTTTAAAGGTGGAGGTTTTTATGAACCAGTTATGTGTCATGGCATGGTCTCTCGAGTCTTTTTTTCTGTAAGTGAAACAAAAGAATAATTTTTGCAGAAATCACAGAACAAGCTCTCAAACTGTATTGCTCATTTTTTCCCCATTGACCATCGATAAAATCAAACTGATAACCATTTAGAAGTCTTTGTTCTGTGCAGAGAGACTCTTGAGTAAGCTGGGGGGGAGTGATGTGATATAGCAATGTGGTTGGGACAAACAGAATGGATAATCACTCATGTTTATCCATCAGTCAACAAAAATATACTGTGGCACATCAGACAATTTTACTGTAATTAAATATTTTCTATCTAGACACATTAAACAAAATAGTGTCTCAATGTTTGTTCATATTGTAGCTCATTCTTTCCTAACATATCAGTATTTCTGCTCTAAAAGGTGACTGCAAAAATGTCCCATTTTTGTGCTTATTCTCTAGATATGTTGAGCATGGAAATTTAAATAACTCAAGAAGCTGTTACTTTCTGAGAGATACTGGCTTATTCTTATTTTAAATTGTTTCACATTCTTGTATCTCGATGTAGTTCAGAAGGAAAAATATATGTTTTCATCTGCATCTCATCAATTCTAATGTCACTGAAAAAACCCTCTTCCAATAGGAGGATTTTTTTTTTTTTTCTGGAAAAGAAAGTCCTTTTGGGGTTAGAATCCCACATTGGAGACTGGCAGGTGAAATTCTTTATCATTTTTAAGCTGAACATAAATAACGTGAAAACTGGGCATGTTTGAGTCCCCATGACATTTTGAATTATTTTTCAGAGTACAAAACCTTGAAAATTTTTATACATTCAATAATTTTTAATTATTTGCTTTTTAATCAGACTTGGAAATAACTATTTAAATTTCTGAATCTTTTAAATAAGAGAAAATGTACATTCAGGAACAAATTTAACAAAATAATGCTAATTTTATCTGGTTTAGTACCAAATAATAGCTGTCCTGTCAGTTAATATGTACAGATTATTTTCCCTCTTTGATTTAATGAAATTTTTGTTATCTCTGCAGCTGTCCAGAATCTTAGAATCCCCCCTATACCTGAAGGTTTTTAAAGTAACATTAATTATTTTCTAAAGCTTTCTGTAAAATATCAAAGTTATTGATAGAATTTTCTTTTAGTAAAAATTCTAAGTAAAATGCAAATGATTTTTTACTTGTGCAGTTATAAAAATAATCCTTCAATACACCTTACAGTGAAGACATCTTTATGCAGCAATGCAGTCTAGTCACAGTGCAGAATTCCTAAACTATTACAACTTTTAAAGGTTTTTTTTTAAAAAAAAAACTTGATATCTGATACTGAATTTAAAAAACTTTATAGAAATTTGTTACTGTGTAGTCTTGAAAAAAATCTATCAGTTTATAGAATCTATAATATTTGCTTTTTAAATAGGAGCAAATATGTTCCTTAAAAAAAAGAGAGAGGTTTATAATGCAAGACAGCCTTGCAATGGAAAAAGCTTTGTTCTGCTGTTGGGAGAAGAAATCTGCATCTCAGCTAAAAAGCACACTATCTTTTTATTAATTAAATTGCATATCTCAGAAACTGGTTTATTTAATTTTGATGTGAAATTGTAAAACTCTGGTGGAGAAAGTGGCCCCAATACCTGCCTATTTGAAAGTGATTGAATTAATTGGTTAGTAATTGGTAACATCTTGTGGCAGATGATCCTGTCAATGCATTTACTTGATTGTTAATCTACAAACTCTAACAGAACATTAATTTACAGACTGTCCTGGCCTTAAGCTCTGTTTCAAGCAGTCTGTTTCCTTTCACAAGATGAACTTCCCATAGGCCAGTGTTTATCTGCCTGACTCCCCGGCAGGCTGAGATTTAAGCTATACAGGCCTGGGCAGCGCGTGCAGTTGAACCTTGCTAACCTGTGTGAGTGCTGAGGAAGAAGATGGGGAATTACTGAGCTGTTATCAGTAAGAGGAAAAGCTCAAATGCAATATAATGAATCAGAAAAGGTAGCGTATTCATTTAACTTGATGATACTGGTTTTTTATAATTGCTTAGCATAACATTTAATAGTTCATGATATTTATTTCCTAGGTCTGTTTAAAGGAAGAGAACGTAGGTTGTCTTACTGCTGGGTGGCTATTCCATTGTGTGCTGGGAGCTTTTGTGCCTCCAGTGTGCAATATTATTGTGTTGATTAGCAAAGGCAGGTGAAAGTTTTTGGTTTGAGTTCTTACTGTGAACGGGATGGTGGTGGCTTTGGCAATAAAGACATCTACCGAAAGCGTAACGCACTGACACACAGGAGAGGACTTCGAGGTAGGATTTATTTTTCTTAATTGTTCCTGCTGCCCCTGACCAACATGGGTTTTTTGTTTGTTTGTTTGTTTTGGGGCTTTTTTGTTGGTTTTGGTTTTCTTTTCTTCCCCCCCCCCAACATGATTCAGCATTGTTGCTCCCAAATGAGTTACAGCAGATACAGATGCTGTTATATGAAGTTTGAAAAACAACTAACAATGAGATAACAGTGGAAATGTTCCCTACTGCTTTCTGATGCAGACAGTCTATTTTTGACCTGGAGACCAATATCAAGCCCTGGATTTTGTCAGGTCAGGGGGTGGGCACTGAAGACCTTATCTCTATTTTTTTTTATTTTTTTTTTCCCTTTGTTGACAACATATCCTTATCCTTCTTGGGTCCTGGGGTCAGTGCTTGATAGTGCTGGTATTTAAAATACCTAAATAGGAGAAGTTCTTTTTTTCTATTTTTAAGGATGCTCATTAAAGTTGCTGGCAAGGGTCAGGGAGCCACAGGGGTGCGAGATGAGACTCGGTGAGAACACTCCTAGTGAGAACAGGGAGCTGCCTTCAACTGTGCTTTGTTAAACACAGATGTGTTAAAACCATAAATTAGTGTTACATAAGCATAAACAATTTACTTGTATTAAATATTTTAGACACATCTTCATTTATTGTTTTTATTGAATAGCTGTACATAAGGAAAAGTGATAATTTTCTGTGTATCTGGAAAGTTTTAAATGAAAGTTATTTTGTTTGCGTTTAAGGAGTATCACTGCAATTACATAATGTTTTGTTTAAGGAAAGTTACTTATGTGCTTTTTTTTTTTTAAGATTTACTATTAGCTAAACAGCAAAAACTCTCAGCTTCATAAAGGCAAAGAATTGAAGGAAACTTCAAAATAGTGAGTAGAAGGAGCACATCAAATTCTGTGCAAAACTGTAGAGCGTGTAGATGAGTGCTTGGTTTGTGTTGCAGTCTGGCAGGAGCCAGATTCACTCACATTATGTTAAATGAATTTTTTAAATTAACTGTTTGGTGTCTTGGCTCAACATGGCTTCCCTGCCCCAAGTTCTTGGTCCCTGCAGTGTTGTAAGGGCAAAGCAGCTTAAGTGCAGAGTTACTACTCTGCCTCTGTGGGTTAATAATAATTACATAACTAAGAAATTATATGTTTTAATTTGCTTTATTTATATTGGGAATTAAAACGAGAACAAAATAATGTAAACAAACAGTAACTCTGGGGATATTTACAAAATTTGCAGCTATAAATAATGCAGTTTTCCAGAAGAAATAATGAGTATTGACTCAGAAGAAAGAAGTATTGTAAGGGCTTGTGCATAGCTTCTTACTGTTATTGTATCGCTGCAGATAAATATTTGTGGTTTTGGCAAAAAATGGCAGTTTTTCTTCTGTTTTCAATCTCTTCATATCTTCCTTTACTGGAGGGTGGGGAGCAAAGGGAAAGAGAAGAAACAATTTATTTGGTATAGGCACTTAACTGGTAAATGGTTCCCTACCTGAAGATGTAGGAAAAATTTAAGCAGGACCTTGAAAGAGGAAATGAAAATGCATGAATTTATGTGTAACAGAAAAATGAATGCTCTTTAGTGTATTCAGATGGTATAAAAATGTAATTATTAATAATCTACAAGTTCCCTCTGTCTCTTCAAGTTAATCATACCATAATATATTACAGGAATATTTTCCTCATGGGAGCTATGGAATTTTCTTTTTGTTCAGTGGTTACTGAGGGTTTTTTATACTATTTTCTGGAATGCCTACTGTCACAAAGAGTCACTGTGTAGTCAGCAATAGTGGTGAATTATACCTGAAAACCAAAATTAAGGTGACAAATAATATGTACTTGAAGTTGTGTTAGCAAAGCCTGGCAGAAGCTAGTGTTTAATACATGCGTCTACATGATCTTATTAGGCAAATAGGTGCAGATCTGTGTCTGAGGAGGAAATACTGCTTTGAACCAAGGAAAACTGAAATTTTTTTGGTTTTCAATATAAGTTCTTAACTGGAGAAAACAGTGTAATTGCAGTGGCGGTTACACAGTCCAGTAGCTCATTTATAAGGTCTTCCCTGCACGTCTTCAATATGTTAGCTGCTGTATGTCTAAATTTTCATTATCTGCAATATTAGTCTTGTGGGGTTTTGTGTGAACTGGTTTTAAACAGTTGGAAACAGTTTTCTGAAATCTGAACAATGATAATATGACTCAGAATTAGTAAATGAAAACAAGTGCTACATGTTGGAACTGAGTAAGATTTGAAAGTAGTTAGAAAGGCTGAACGGATGTTCCTTGATGTTGTACTTCTTATTTATATCAGTGTAGATAATTTCTCAGTTAAAGTCTCAGGTGAAATTAGGAATTAAGTTAAAGCCACAGAATAAATCATAGCTAAATGATGTCCCTGTTTTTCCTGTAGCAACAAAGATCTTCATATTCTTCAGGAAAATGATAGTGTATCTTATTAGTTATTATTATGATAAATTATTTCTGTTGCAGCCATCCCGTAAGTACTACTCCTGTATTTACTACAAACAGTCCTAGTTGTTAACTAAAAAATCCAAATCACACAACTCAGTCTTTCCTTATCCTGGCAGTTGGTAATTCCAGCTACTGATTTGTTAAGTGTTCTCATAGAAAATATAAATGGAACAGCATAGATTGCTCTAAAAAGTTATCTTATCCTATGGATTTTAAGTGTAGATTAATCCCCAGTGACTCGCAGGACTAAACAAGTAGGTACAAAAGCATTTACTTGTTAAAAACTGTGCCATCTGTTTTTTAGTGGATTGTATGTGGTTGTTTCTGTTTAGACATCTGTAGAGTTGTCAATGGAATTGTTTATCTCTCTTAGTGTCATTCACCTGTCTTGAAGCTGTCACAAAAAAAAAGAAAATAAAAGAAAAAACTTAGGCGGGGGGGGGGGGGGGGGGGGGGAAAGAATTATAGTAAAGAATGAGCTGCTTTGGTCCCAGCCAGACCCCTCTCTACCTCTCCAGTTGAGATTTCTTCTTTAACCTACCTAGCTTTGAGAGTTTAAATGGCAAACACTTTCCATTTGGGTAGCAGAAATGGTTTAGCATCCACAATGTATTGGTATTTTTTATGTTAAAGTATGCCATGGTGACTTTTTACATTACCTGAACCAAAACTTCCAGGCTATTCTGTATCAAACAGATAATACAGGTCAGCAGAACTGTGCTGAGCATGGGAGATTGCTGTAATAGTATTTTACTGCCCTTTCACTCGGAGTTTGTTTTCTGAAGCAATGACCAGTGATTTCTACTTTTGCTTTAGCTGGAGTGAAAACTATAAAAGTTTCTTTTTAGTGGGTCTTACTGCTGATCTTCGATGTGGCTTGAGTCTAACGTTTCCCAGTGAATGGACTAGCAAAGAAAATCTAATCATCTCGCTGCTGATACAGGTTGTATGCCTGAAGACTGGAGTTGCTCAACTGTGAGATGAACTTTTCAGTGCTGGCAGCAACCTGCTGCATACAGCACTGTAAGCAAACTCGTGAAGGAGATTAAGCTGCAAAATACTCACTTGCATAGTATATCAAATATCACCTTGATAGAAAGTGAGATTTGTTTATCTTTTTAAAAAATATTCTGAGTCCATTAAGGTACACTAATAAAATCAGGAAGGAACTATATTCCTTAGGAATAATTAACTCTGGAGCAGTTCCTTACATGTGCCTTTGTACTGAGTGTGTATACATTATAGGCATATAACTAAGCAAATTGTGCAGTTTTAGAAAGCCTATTATTCCAAAAATTATATTCCACCTTATTATCCCCAAAGAGCAGCAGGAAGCATGAACTCTTCCTTTCAGGAACACACAAATACATTTCATGTTTCTTTCTGTCTCTTTATCATATATCACAGTGAGCTCATTCAAAAAAATAATATTTTAGGGACTCTGTTCAGCTCTCTCAGAATTGCACTTGCATGCAAGGTTGCCAATGACAGTTGATTGGGAGTTTTTTCTTTGTTATCCTTTAGTCCTACTGGAGTTTGAAAATTTCCTTTTTGAAATTAGTAGTTCTTTTTCTGAATTTTTGCTTGAGGAAACATGCCAGAGAATCCTCTACATTCTCTCTGCTGTCTAGGCAAAACAGAGTTAATGTCCAGTATTAAGCTTTATTAAACACCCCCCAGAATGAATAAATACTGAATTTCTCAAGAAAATTACTAAAAAAAGAATGGGAATCTTGGCTTTGTTGGGCAGGGATATAATCTCATTGTGCTCAGTGATTTCAAATGCTCCTTTATGAGTAACTGAAGTGGGACAATTTGAAGGCCAAGCCCCATTAATTCACATCGATGGATCTAAAATCTTAGAGCATTAACAGAAATTAATTCACTTACATCCTTTGGCTTGAGAGAAAAACAAAACAAAAATCACCTTGAAACAAGCCAGCTGATGAACCTGTGGAGGTGTTGGTAACCTTGGCCACTCTCATTAAAAGTGCCCCTTAAAGAGCTCGTAGAATTGGTGATTTTTTTTCCTTCGTAGCACAACTGGGACACAGAAACCCTGTTTTCTTTAGCGAGAATGCTTGGACGCCCTCCAATCGAGTGGGAACAAAGACTTGTCTGTCATGGTCCCGGGAGCCCCCACATCTGCTTTTTAAAACAGGATGTGGGGAAGGGGAAAATCCTCTCCATCTGTGACGCTAACACTGCTTTGAGAACACCTGGAATTACTAGACCTGGCATTTGAAGCTTATCACTGGAGCTGATTTCTGATGGACTAGCTGCTTTTAGGGCTGAATTTCCATGTTTCTGAGCTCGGTGTTAGGGCAGATTTTCTACTGGAGGATCTGGATCCTAAAATCTGAACCCAGTGCTACTTTGGAAAATTATAAAATAATTCCAACCATTAACTTCTAGAAGACTGTTCAGCCTGGTTTTAGATTTTATTTTTTTATTTTTAACCAAACTAACAACAACAAAAAATCCTTTGGGTAATTTTTTGCGCATTTCACTATCCACTCAGAATTTCATAAGCAAAAAATAAAATTTATGCCTTTATTTTTGGTAATTGCTTTTGGTTTAAGTTACTTTCACTTGTGTGAATGCCCAGCAAAGCAGCGAACATTACCCACGCAAACAGGTTGTTTAAGCAGAGTTCCTTTGGTGCTTAGAAGTGTATTTAAAAACGTTGTGTGTTTTCAGTAGAGCCTGAAGTTGTGATCAGTGAAACTCTGTTCAATGTGCAGTGAAAACAGTTCAAGTATGTAATTTTATCAATCAGCTTCAGTCAGCCTTTAACAGAATGTAATTTAACAGTTATTCAGATAATTTGCTAGCTAATAATAAGGAGAAATATTTTGGTGAAAGGAAAATTGTTTCTGGACTTCTTCATATTAATTAATAATCTGTTTTCAGCTCAAGATACTGTTGGTGAATTCTGTTAATAGCTTCAGATAATGATGATATTTTGATAATTTGATAAAAGTTGTTTTGGTCTGTGTATATCATGTCAGGAGGATTTGTTTGGTTTCTATTATTTTCTTTGTTTCATTTGCAATGGAGAAGCAATAATGGGCTACCGTGTCCTGACTCCAGCAGTTCAAGCTTTCAGGAATAGCAATAATAAAACTTGGCTGGGCAACTTACAAAAGCTCTGCTTTCTGTTTCAAAGATTGTTCGTTTAAATCAGTGGCCTAACTAGCTGCATATTTGTAATCGTAGATTTTCTTAACATGAAAATAATGTGGTTCAGAATGCGAATTACTATATATTTTAGAAAGCAGTCACAATAAAAAAAATGTTGCCATAGTCATCTTTATTTCTGGAATTTTAAAGTTTGCAGGGAAACTCTGAAATGGAAAGATGGGCAGCGTTAATTGTAATTATATGTTCTTGAAACTAGAGGGTGAGTATGTTAATGACTGCTTTTTGTATTCACTACTCATCATTTATGATGGCACGTAATCTTTAAAGTTATCAACTTGTGTTTGATGCTTTTAATATTAAAAAAATCCCCTGCCTGTTAAGGAGGATGTGCAGTATGGATTGAGAGGCAACCAAGTGCATTAATTCTTGTTGATTCATTTTTATGATAAATCCCAAATATTAAGGATACTCCTGGCTTTTTCAGTCAGCTGAGTTTGTGCTGGTATTCTCGGGTACAAGTCTGAATGATGTGCTCAGAGTTTTAAAATGTAATTGTTTTGAAAGTCAGCTTTCATTACTAAGAATGAATGTTAAATTTAATCTCTTGTATAATTTTCTTCTTAAAGAGAAATATTTAAATTGCCACAAACTGCGACAGAGTTGGTGCGAGCTGGGTTGACTGCATCCTTTTTAACAGCAAAGCCTGCAAAATACTGAAACTATAGCACTGGATGATTTTAATTCAGAAGTTCAATAAAGATAATAATAAGATTTTTTGAAGGATGAGTTTTAAAATTAAGAAATAGAGAATATGGCAAATGGAAAAAAAAATTATGAAATCAGCTGGTTGGAGGAAAATCCTGGTGACAGAAAATTTGTGTTAATCTGGCTCATGCTCACAGTTTGTCTTCACTCTCTCTTCTGACAGTCTTAATGTTGTATAATGCTCCATAGTCTAAAACTAGGTATGCACTTTCTCTGTGAAATAAAGTATCAACTAGAGAGAAAAAAATAAGAAAGAGTAACCATTAAAATAAATAATAACACGCCCCCAAAACAAAAACAACAAAACAACAATCCCAAACCCCCCAAAAAACCCCAACCCCATCCTGCATGTATCAGAGGTTTTTCTAATTACTTGGGAGAAAGTATCATAGCTGCTATAACTTTTCGAATAATTTTACATTACTGCTGGGTTATCTATTAAACATTTAAGGAATTTATGTTTCTGTGTTGCTGTTCTAAAAGGTTTGAGTTACAGATGCAGCCAGAAGCCACTGCACTGTTGGCTTGTTGAAAAAAAATACAGTCACAGTTTCCCTAGATGCTGGCTGTTATGGTAGAAATACTTTATTTAAAAGCCACTTGCTTCTCTGTGAGGGCACTGAAAGGATTTTTTTTTTTTATGTTAGAAGCTTGTTTTTAAATAAATAGTAACTCCTGTCTTGAATTGACACTTCAAAAAATTCTTTTCAGACAGATATTTTCCAAGTAATTTTAAAAGTAATTTTTCATTATATTGCTGTATATTTCTAGGAGGCACAGTATAACAAATATAAGAAAGATGAAGGACTATGGAATGGTGGTAAGGAAGAACAATCTCTTGAACAAGGCATTTCATCAATAGGTGAGAGTAGTCAAAATGTCACATAATTTCTGTTTCTTTTAAGTTAATATAGTCATCTTAATGCTGGCCTTAATAATTTTTCTTCAAATCCTCACTGAGCTCAGCAAGTAGAGTTTTGTGCTGTCCAGAGGGTAGAGGGGACGAATGCAAAAGCATTTTGATGTTACAATGAAGCGTCCGTCTACCACAACGGTGGAGCAACATGAGCTTTTCATGTCAGACAACGCTTTGGTGTGTTTGGCACTACGTTTTTTGAGGGAATGTAAGTGATATATTACATAAACACTTCTAATTACTATTAATGCACATATTAAAATCTAGAAGTCAGCTAACGATTGTGTTTAACTATTGCAGTGTTTTTAATGTTAGAATTTAAAATCGTAAAGGATAGAAATTTTGTTTTCCTTTGCATGAATTTAAATGTCTTGGAATATCTTCAATTTTCTTTCAGTTGTGAAGCTGTGCTTTTCCTTTATGGGAGCCAGTTTTGTTCTTTAGCTCAGGGGAAGGAGTTCACCATACAAAAGTGCCACAGTGTGTTCCCCATACCCTATAAAACAGTGGGAATACAGAGAATTATGGATTCCTTGTCTAGACAGACACATCATACTATCACTTCTTTCTTCTGTATATGGTGATTTTTAAAAAATTACTATTATTTTTTATTTTTGAAGATGAGTTTAGGAGGCTTAAACCTAGCAGGCTTTTCTGAAAAATAGTTTGTATTAGATTCCTTTTGATTTTTATATTCAAAGTGATTATCAGTGCTTTATTTTCAAGTACTTTTAAGGGATACACAAAACAGAAATACCTGAGAAATATCTGGTAGCTCCTGTGAGATTTGTGAAGACTGATGACTGGAATATATAGAGGATGAAATTACAGACAGGGTAATAATCTACCGTTACACTGCAATAACTAACTAAAAATGTCGTAACTAAGGAAAAGCAGGAGGACATTATCCTTCCCACAATACTTAGGGCAGAAGCAGCCTGTCGGTGCTAGGAAAAGAGTGGGCAGTTGCAGTAAAGCTGTGGTGTTACCCACCTGGCCATCGGCGTGCGGCAGGAGTCTTTGGGCACCAGGAGTGCTGCCGTGGCTGGGTGGTGGCATCTCTGGTGGGGCTGCAGCGGGTGGGTGCCCATCCCACCGCGCCGGGCTGTGCCCGCAGCCGCAGCGCTCGCCCGCCGTGTGGCACGGGTTGGCTTGTGCTGGGGCTTGGAGGTCTCGGTGCCATTCCCCTAGGCGATGGGCATGTCTAACGGGAGTGGCTGCCTCTACCTCAAAGACTTTGTTAGGGATTAGAGGGCTTTAGCAAGGATTGTGTGGTTTCATTGCTCTGAGCGTTGGAAAATGCAGTCGTGGCTTATGCGGGTAGAGGTCACAGTCGGGTTTGAAAGATGAGCTACGGGAGGTTCCCTGAATACTGTGAATTAAATAATGTGAGTTGAAGCACAACAGAGAAGATAATAAACATGGAGAGAACAAAGGAGAGGAATAACACCAAGAAGTAGACTGAGCACATGGACTAGTTCTGGGAGTAGTTTGGTTGCCTCGAGACAATAATAAACAATTTAATATTAATTTGCCAATATATATTTGGCTACTGATAAGGCCCTATGATATCTTGCATTCTTTTTCTTTTACATATTGATTAAAAATAGAACATACTGCTCTGTCTCATGTGAATGAACTGGGATACTCCCTGAGTGCACTCTAAAAGATCAGTATTATAATTTAAACCATAGAAAACACAGGTGCAGAGAACATAAATAAGATTGCGCATGCTTTGGCCATTCCATATCATGAACTGCTTAATTATACTTCTTTGCTTGTAACTGAATATAGCCAAACCAGGGTTGTGTTTATGAACACCAGTGGGTGATGTTTCTTTTGAGATTCCTTGATGAGATTGCTGTATCATCTGACACTCTTGACCAAAAGTCATTTTCTTACCTCCAAGCCTCTCAAGATCAGTAGACTTTTTTTATTTTTCACAGCTCGATGACAGATGAGACTAGTGTGCTGCACATGGGAATCTCCTTTGTGCTAATCTGCACATGATTGAGTTTTATAGCAGAGAGTTAAGAAGGCTTGTGCCTTTTTTTTATTTTTAATGAGCATGAAGAGCATTAATATAAGTCATTAAGAAAAGGCACCTGCCTGAGAGCTTCATGGGGATAGGGAAAGGCCATCTAAGTTCAGGCCATGATTTTGAGCTTAAAGCCTGGCTGGAATTATCTGAGGTTGGGTGTTTTTGGTGACTCTTGCACAGAAAACTGATAAGTCTGATTTAGATTCCCAGTGAATAATCATTGGTATCACAAAGCCTAGTTATTGGTCTCAGCAAAGGGAGACTGCATCACTTCAACCTCTGGAAGGAGTCAACATTCTCCGTTGTGTGGGAGCTACTTGAGTTTACTTTATCAATTCCTGGCTGTTTTGCTTCGTTTTGGTGCATCAGCAGGTTCCTGGTGGCCAGGCTGGATCTTTTCCCTGTAAACTCAGGACATTTATATTTCAGCCTTCTAGACAAGCAGGATTTACATGTGGGTTTCCATGGCCTTCTCAAGAGGCTAAAATGTTGTTCTAAGATTGCCCATCTCAGCCAGTCACAATTGGGCGTTTTCCATAGCTCATATAGAATGTGTTAGAGAGAAGGAAAATACGAAAAGGGGATGAAATTCCTGTTGAATCCAGTGGACTTCTGAAATCAGCGTCAGAATTGCAGTCAACTTGCTTGTTAGTAATTAAGAGTCACATTTGAGAAATGCCACCCCCCAAAAAAAAACCTCCAAACAGACCTGCCGTCTCAAACGAGATAAACATCACCTTTTCTGGAAGTTTATTAGGTGAGAGCAATTTACAGGCTTTTACATACTTTTTTTTTTTTTTTTCAATTTGGGGAGGAGCTAGGTTTTTTCACACCAGTGTTAGGCTGGAGAGAGGTTTGCAAAGAGGTCACCCTGCTGTTGGGAGGACATCCCTGCAGTTCACATGTTTGTCACTTCGGGGCACTGGAGTGATGATGTGGCTGGTTGATCTCTTCCAGAAACCTCTGGACTCCAAGAATAAGTTTAAAGGTGATTATAGTATGTTGTATCATTTACATAACTTATCTATCAGTATCACTTCCCATGTTGTCAAACGTGCATGTGTTTTTATATATGCCTGCTGAAAGGATCAGGTTCAAAGGATAAACTCTGACAGTGATGTGGACTCTATTTGACCTTGAAAAAGGTACCTCCTCCTTTGTTGTACTTTTTTCATAAAAGAGAAAGCAAATGCCTCCATTAGCCATTTCTTCTTCCACTGTGCAGGCTATGAAGGACTTGTGAGAAAAAGGAGCACATCAGATTATAGAAAGCGCTTGACTTAAGCTTTGACAACAATCTGGTTTGGTTTTTGTTCATAAGCAGTTTCTGTTGTTAAAGGCTCTACTCACCATTGGGATAAATGGCTGGAATAACAAGGATTTGAGTCACTGTTGATAGTCAGCAATGTCCTTAAGTGTGGCCTTTCACCAGGCTTCATGCCATATTAATCACAAAGTCGGAGAGTGGTGGTGCTGTCAGTCCCCCAGCCTGTGCACTGGACGTGGCAGCACAAGGCCCCTGGCAGATGGACGTGCTGCAGTAAATATGCAGAGTTACGGTTTAAGTGAAAAAGCTGTGGGAAAGGAAATACATTAATCCATCGTGGCTGTTTTTTTCTTTTAAGTGAGCCCCTGTAATAAATGGCGAGTTTTTCCTGGACTTACCCTTTATATTTCTAGGTTCCTTTCTTGAGTGAGGGAGGTAGTGGAATAGAAGTTCAACTGAAGCATAAAAAAATATTAAAATACAGAAGCAACTAAAAATTACATCAGGTTGTGCATGTGGAAAGAAATCTGTTCCATATGGTCTCTTTTGTGAACACGCTTCAGGAAATCCTGGTCTAGCAGATCATAGTGATGCACTATGCATGTGAGTGCATCATTTATCTAGGTGATGTGGAGGCAATGTTTGGAAAATGCTTTAAAAACAGAAAAAGTTTAATCCCCAGATCTAGGAGGAAATCAACTTGATGAATGATTGCATATGAGATTGCTTTTTGAAAGTGTACTAAACATTTGGTCTTTTAACTCTTTGGACTTCACATACCTTCTTCCTACATAATCAAAGTTTCATGTCTGGTCTTTCTTTTTTGCAGTTTTAAGAACACTTATGGCTAAAAAGGAGAGGATGTTGAATATTGTACAAAACATGTTTCAAATTCAAAACTATTAGTATAATTTTGAAAATCCTTTTGTTTCTCAGATGCCTAATTTTTATTCTTGTGTCATAATTTTGCTATTTTTCCAGTAGTTTCAGTTTTTATGTGCTAGAGGGACCAGATACAAGAAAGCAATTTCCGCTGGCATACAGATGTGGAGAAGGATAACAGAATCACAGAATGTTAGGGGTTGGAAGGGACCTCTGGAGGTCATAGAGTCCAACCCCTCTGCCAGAACAAGACCAAATCTAGGGCAGGTCACTCAGAAATCTATCCAGATGCATCTTGAAAGTCTCCAGAGAAGGAGAGTCCACATCATTTTCTTTCCCATTTCCCCTGCTTCTTTAGTTGTGAATCACCTCTGAGGTGCATGAAAACTTTATTCCTTACTTTTAAAAAAGCTATGGTCCCTGCTCAGTGTGGCAGTGACGTGGGATGTGTGCTGTTCCAGCTCAGGATCTCCTTCAGCTCTGGGGTGTCTCCATAGGGTTACGAGGGAGGTTCCTGCTCCCTGTGGATGCCGCAGCTGCTGTTGCTTTATGTGGCTCTGATAATTTGCCTGTTGGATGTTGACGTGGGTGTTGCTGCAAGGGCTGGTGGGGAAGTCGCTGTGCCCAGAGGACATGAGTAGCAGGAATCTCTAAACTTTCTCTGCAGAAGTGCCATTAAAATGGAATAAAATGCCTGCTCAAAGATGGGCTAAGAGCAACAGAGCCTGCACCCGAAGCTGAGCTCAGAGGTGGCACTGATCCAAGTCTAACGTATCGGCAAGCAGTGTCAGTGGCTTTTGGTACTTGTTGGGAGAGATGAAGCCATGGAAGAGCTCTGTGTTGTTACATGTAGAGACATTTCTTGTGCTCAAGTCAGTTTATTTTAAGCTTGCTTGAAACATCTCTGTGCTGTACCACTGTAGATAATGTATGTAAAGTATTTCACTGGTATCACTTGCATATTACTCTTCTGTCACATGGAAACCTTACAGGGGAAAAAAAAAGACAAATGGAAATAAATAATGTAAAACTTCAGCTAATCTGTTGCTGACTCTTTAAATATTGGTCTCTTGCTTTCCAGAAATTTTGTTGAAGCTGGAAATACTCTAGGAAAAGGTGGCCACCTAAGGACACTTGGCTGAATTAAGTCATGGCTTATGTGGGTTCTGTTGTGTCAGTAATTTCATATCCTCCTAAGAGCTTGTTGATCTTCTTACGAGGGTTTGATGTGAATAAAATCAGGACAGAAGCTGATGTAAAACGTATTACACGGCCAGGTCACACACAATTAAATGGGTAAACCCACATGCATTTGTCCTGAGGGTGCCTCCTCATTGGCTAAATGTTATTTTTGTCAGGTCTGGCATGGTACTTACATATGCATGATCAGTTTTGTTCACCTTCCGGTGGCTGTCTAATATTGAAAACACAGTGAAAGATGTGCAAATGTTACCCTAATAAGCTAAGATTCTGAAAAAATGTAGGAGAGCTGATTTTTTTTTTTTTTATGTCACTGAAGTACATTGTGAGCAGAATAGCTTCAAGTTCAACTCTCAAAGCAGCTTTTGTCCTTAGAGAAAAATCCCTTCCAAAGGAAAACTGGACGCTGGCTAGTGCTGGCTCTGCTGCGGATGGGGCACCTAATTCCCTTGTGAAGGAGAAATTGTAGCCATGTAAATAGGAAGAGATGCAGATGTTTTCCTTGTTCAGATCCGCTGCTCAGATAACGCTGTGCTGTGCACCATGTGTGCACCGTGCCATGTGGATCCTGCAATTCTCAGAAGGGCTTTCTTTAAACATACGCTGCTGCATTCCAGAGCTGTGGTGACATGGATGCCCATCACAACCTTTCTCCTTCATGCATCTTTTCTGCTGCTTGACCCATGCCAGATACATAAGTATCTTAGGAATTAAGCTTTTATGAACTAATTTTCCATGCTGCTTATTTTCTAATGTACATTTTATTATTTTTTCTTGCATGAGTTGTATTTGCTTTTATATTAAAGGTGCAGTGTCTTGTTCACAGCTGAGGGACTGCAGTCTGAAGCTTTGTTAATATTTGTGCAATTTTCTGCCCCCATTGTACTTTGAGATACCAAATTTCAATCTCCTCTACTCCATAAGCTGACAGGTTACTTCTGAAGCGTTTAATTGTTCTTTTGCTCATCAAAGTGAGATACTTCAGATGTCTCCCCCCTACCCCTGTAGGGGAGAAGCTTCCTTGACCTCAATAAAACAGACTCCTGTTTCTCTCAAGAAACAGTCTGATGATTTGTTGAGACAGTAAACCATGGTTCTGACCTCTTGTCTGAGTGCTTTGTGAGCAGTGCACCTAATGGAAATAGGTAAGTGGGGACTGAGAGGAAGGATCCTACTATGTTTTTGAGGTTATTTCAGCAATAAGGGAACAACTTCAGCTGGGGGACTGAAATCCTTATTATGTTGTATTTTGGGAAATAAGCTTCAACTTAATTACTTTAAAACATTTTGCAAGTACCTTTGTTGCATCAGAGGAAGAAAACACAGCAATCTTATACCAGCTGTTGTTTTGATAAATGCCCCTACATAGACTAGCAGAGGCTGTGACATTTCTTTTACCCCCTCTCGATAATCTGAAAATTTTCTGTGCTGAAACATCTGCTCCAGGATAGTAACATAGGAACGTCAGATAAATTTCGTGTTTCATTCCCTGGTGGATACATTGCCAGTGAGTTGTACAACAAGCCTGTGTGGGAAAAAGGGGTCACAGCAAAACCTAACGGGATGTCTTCCCTAGGAATTTGAAAATTAGGAGTATATTAATGGCAGTGCAGAAAGATATTGATGACTCGAAGAAATGGGACTGACTCATGACATGATTACATTATCTAAGAAGGAAATCTTATACTAATCTTCAGAAAGAGTATTGTAAGCCCACTGATTAGTCCCTGTATATCGCAGAGCCCTAGCCCTGCTGCACTTGAGCTGGAGAATTCCATTCTGCTGGGTGTTCAGTTTTCTGAGGACTCTAAAATCACAGAATCTTAGACGTTAGTAGTGACCTCGAAAGGTCATCTAGCCCAGCCCCCCTTCAGTATCTTTTCTTGGGCTGTCCTGAAACTTGGGGCCTCATTGTATGACAGGATAAACCTTTTAAGATTGCAGATCTTCTGTTGTGCTTCTCAAAATACAGCATCCCTTCACCATAAAAACTTGAATTTCAGCAAATCTCACCTTTTTTTTTTTTTTTTTTTTTTTTTTTTTTAATATGAACATGTGAGAATAACTCTACTGTTATGATCACACCCCAGAATCAATAGGATCACTTGTGTAGCATGGGACTTCCTTTAGCTTTAGCAGAACAAAGCTGAAAACTTGAAAATTAATTTGGAGGACAACAGAGCCAGAGGCTGATGTGCAGGAGATACAGATTTTCCTAGGTGTGCAAAGATCACACTGCCAGAAGGACTTTCAGTCTCTGAGATATCATCAGAGATGGATAGCCTGAGGAGATGTACAGCAGCCAATTGAACAGCATTTTTAACCAGTCAGTTCCTTACTACTGGTTGTCTTGATTTGTTTTAGCATGTTCATCAGAGGGATGTGAGGCTTTTAGCCTTCCTCTGAAGAGCTGACTGTTGTTGACAAATACGACAGGAGGTTTGTTCATCAGTGAATGATTATTTATTGTAAAGAATGAAATAAATTATTATTTTTAAATAGTAGTTGCAGCAATCAGTAAGTTCTAACAAAGTTAGCACCAGGTGCCCTGCTTTTCCTTTTGGTGAATCTGATCTCTGAAAGCCTGTTAGCACTCCATCTCTTAAGAGTTCCCCTGCTTTTCTGCAGAGACGTACATCAGTGACATCTTGTCCTTGTTCACCTCTCCTGTGCTCTGTTAGTGCCCAGAAGCTCTCCAGAGCCCCTGGCATTGCTCTTCAACCAGTTGTTCACGCATGCTGGAATGCAAAGTGATCTTCACTCTTAACTAATGCTATGGAGATCAGTGGAAATGCAGCAGCATACCCCAGGAGTAAATCTGGCATTCTTAATTTCAACAACACGTATTTTTCTAAATCAGTTGTGCAACTGGGTGAAACTGGGCTCCAGGTGGCTCAAAAGTCTAAGTTAATTCTAGAATTATGAATAAGTCTGATTTTTCGAAAGCTTCTTCAGCTCAAGCTGGGTTGACAGGAACACAGATTTTGAAGATATTTAACTGTGTCAAGAAACAATTGAATGCAACAGCCTAAAACTTAATTTACTTAAAACATTTTTTTGTAAAGCTTGACACCTGGCACAAGAGCTCCATAGCACAAAACTATGTGAGAAAAATGGATAATTATGTTGTTTCACAATCCAATGTGCTTGCCAAGGAGTAGAGAACTATAATCTTCATAGAAGAGGGAAACAGTAAGCTGTTCATGTATTTATTGCCCTAGCTACTAATATGTGCAAATGTCGGATTATTTTGAGAGGTACTTACATATGTGATTATATGTAATAAATAATTTCTTCCATGTTCCATTCCAGGACAAGATTATAATAATGTGCTGAATTTGGCACGAAACATGAAATCATTTACAAGATAAAGCCAGTGCAGAAAGTGTCAGCTTGCTTTTTAAAGCAAGTGAAAAAACACAGCCTGCATTGTGTGATCTGAACTAATGGGCTTTCTCTTGCAAACATTTAAGATATAGAATTACTCACTTGTCATTTTTTCCTTTCAAATGATCCAAGCAGGAGCTCTCTGCTTGGGAGACGCGCTGCCTCTGCATCCGTCGCTGCGCTGCAGCTGAAATCTTCCAGTTGCTTTGGCCTTTTGGCTCAGGAAGCTGAGGATGGAGGAGCTCTCTGCAGAGAAGCTGCAGGTCCTGATGACTTCAGCAGTGTGTCCCTGGGTTCCCAGGGCATTCCAGCCTCTGGCTGCAGAGCCAGGAGCCAAGCCCTAGCTGCAGCCAGTGCTGGAAGTTCCTGCCTCCACAAGTGCGGAGGTGTTGCCCAGCTGGTGTTGCCCAGCTCTTTGCTGAAGACTCAACAGATCAGTATCTTAAGGAATGAAGTTGAGGAATTCATGGTAATTATTTATATGGTAGATATTAATTCACTTTATAAAATTAACAGTTAGTGGTTGGACTCAATTATCTGAAAAGTCTTTTCCAGCCAAAGTAATCCTATGATTCTGTGATATTTCCATTAGTATTGATCTAAGCATGACAAGTGATAGAGACTAAGATTGGGTTCTCTGGACATTAATTGCTGAAGAATTGCATCCACCCAATAACAAATGACAATTCATCAAAAGTAATTTATATTGTGAACTCAGGTTAGTGAGGAATGAGGTAATCGTTGTGTTTTGGAAGTCAGAATTCAGATTTGTTTTCTGAGCTTAGAGAATGGCTTCCAGGTGAGGCTGTGTACCTGGTTTAGATGCAAGGTGACCTGTGTTTTATTTAACATGAATTCATTATGAACTGAAGAAAAACAGGAATCTAACTGTTTTGTCTTCAGGACCTCACATTCTGTTCATTAAGCTTATAAAGAAAAGACCAAACTTGGTTTTCTTGTGTCTAAGTCATGGATAAATGTTATGTTGTTCCCAATCTAGGCAATCTAAAATCCAGTTTATAACCTTCATGTGTCTTTATTTGTTGACCATCATCTTTATCTGTTGACTACAAAGGAAACTAAATGTAATCATGAATCTAGGCTCATCATATTTGTAGTGTGGTGGGTAAATACAATAATGCAGAATTCCCAGGGGGAATTACATTGATTTGCAAAAACATGCAATTCCTTCCCCCGTCCTTTGTATTGTTACTAGACTGAACAGTAGACCAGCTTTTCTGGCCTGAAATGCAGTCACTGTTTAAGAGCAGAAAAGACCCGAGTCCTGATCCTGTAAATCACTACCTATGATCAACTTATTGTGTTTCCCAAACCTGTTGAATTAAGATCTTCTTGCCTTTTACAACTTCCCTCAGCTCCTGTGCCCAAAGCAGTCAGCAAGGGAGAGGTCGACCAGGAGATTTCTTGAGGCAGCTTTTGATGAGTTTGCTGTAAGGAAATAGATAATGACAGACAACAGGAAATGAATGCAAACATAATAAGTAATAAAGGCAGTAGAGGAGATATTTGAAATACATGGCTTTGCATTTCATATTTGAATATTTCACAGGGATTTACAATCACCTGCAGGGTTAATTTGATATATTACCTGAAATAATACTGAAATTGGTAAAATGTGCAGTGGTGGATACTGAGTAATATATCTAGTTCTCAGGTTTGGGTCCGAACTTCTTTCCACTGCCTTCTGCAGATGGGCTTGTTTTGTTTTCCAGATAATTTATCTGCTGTCTCTAGGAGGTTTCCTGCAGGATTTTGGCTCTGCGTGTGTATTTGGCAGTTCCCACTTGAAGACCCAAGCAGCACGGAAAGCTTGTAACTCAGAGGTCAGCAATTACCCTGTTTGTTTCTATAGGCACAAGGATTAAGAAATACATTTGAGAAATGCTACAAAGGTCACTGCTGTAGTTTTCACTCAGAAGCTTTATGTCTGAGAGAGAAGAGTTAAAGTTATTTGTCTGTTGCAGAGTAATAAACAGTTGTCACTGATAATAAATTATCTAAACTGCAGGTGGTCTTTGGTAATGGCAAATTCAAACTTTATGACTCGTGTTCAAGCTAGTAAACACTTCAGTGCATCTCTGGGCTAGCTGGGTTAAAAATAGCCCCTAACCCCAGTGAAATCTGCTTTAAGGATTTCTGCACTTAAATAACATTTGTGTCTGGACTGCAAGTGAGAATGAGTAAGAGGGGAAGACCAAATTAGGTAAAACCATTATGGAAAATAAGAAAAGTCTAGGAGGCAAGTGATTACAGCAGTCTTGTGCAAAGGCTGATGGGTGACACTATAAACATTTGTTTATATTTGTGTATTTAAATTATGGCAGTGCTAGAAGCAAGAAAGCGGTTTCCCTGCAACATCTGTAAAATCTCTATTACCAAGACTGCCATTTGCTTTAAGTTGTTTCTTAGTGTTTAGAATATTTTTATGCCACAGGATAGTTATTTTTATATGATCATGATTCCAGTTAACTGTTAGAAATCTTGGAACTTCTGCATGTGGTTATTAATTGTAGTTGCGGGACAAAGAAACACAACAAGCCTTAGATAAGCGATCCTCTTTCCCTGAGATGTTTCTGGAAGTGGCAATTATTTGCCTTGTGCATTGTTTCAGTCAGTCTCTAGGTAAGCTTAAATGAGCAATGAACACCTTTGCTTCAGAGCACTGTTTACTGAACTTGTGGAAGGCTTCCTGAAGTCATATGGGTACACCTGCTAGTCAAACATGTGTGTTAACCTGATTTGTTTAAGAAAATGCCAGTGTTGTGGTCCTGCTTATGGTGACTTCGTTTTGTTTCTCTGCCTTCCCTCTCTTTGCTCACCTGTAAAATACACATTACACTCAATAGTCAACAAACCAAAACTGTAAACCATAACTTAGCAAAGATACTAAAGCACCCTGGAGTTATTGAATAAAGAAAAGACTTTGCAGGTGATTGGAACACCAAAGGTTCATTTTGGGGAGGCAAGACCAGCAATACAAAACTTAAAATGGTTAATCCAGATAGAAGTTATTACTCAACCTCTTATGAAGTTCTGGGACAACAAGAAGTTAGTTCTGGATGTGTTTCATAGTACCTACCAAACCCTCTATGTTTTGCTGTGGCTGCTAGCAACAAAGGCAGGATGAAGTGTTTTGCCTGGAATCTGTTTTATTCGTTCACTGGAAAGTCCTATCCCCGTGTCAGCAAGGATATTTGTGGAATGGGTGAGATTCAATCTATCTTTCTTCAGTAACACACTGAGTCAATTGCTTATCCCATGCTGGGAGTGGGAAGAGATAAGGACAATTTCTAAAACTTAGTGTGGGGAAGTGCTGAGAGTATTTCCAAAGAGCATTTTTGTTTTGTTTGCATTCTCTCATACAAATTAAGATGTACTGAAGTGTTTGGCCTAACAGACAAGTTTGTCTACTCACAGTTCCTTATTTTGAAGACTCCGTAGCTGCTAGGTTGACACTGTTCGTTCCAGTGCTGAGGTGAAGTCCATGCTGTCCCTTTTAATGAATGGTATAGGATGCCAGTAGTTGCAGACAGGTGTGTGTGCCATGTGGATCTCAGCAGTCCTTGCCTGCCTTCATCCACAGAGCTAAGTCATTAGACTGTAAAACCAGTAGACAAAATAAAAGTTAGTTTGTATAGAGTTAATTTAATTGAATTCTGGTCACATATGCTTCACTATGCCCTGTTCTGAAAGCATGTGTGCACACCTGCTCCAACAAGGGCCTGTAAGATAGGTTGTGGGAATAAAATTATTCCTGTGCTTTTATCTCTGCAGGATCAGGCTCTTGGTGTTGAACTACTCACAAATGGGTTTAAAATAACCCCAAAGGAAGAGGGGAGCTATACTGTTTCTATTGTAAAGCTATCTACAGAGAATGTTTGGTAAGAGTTACTTATGCTAAATTATGACTCTCAAAAGAATTTCTCTTCCTGTAACTACTTTGAATAGGGAAATGGAGAGAAAGAAAAAGGTTCCTCACAGTCTTTCTTGGATTCATGCTTTTTCAGTGTATTGAATGAGCTTCTTTTCTGTGCTCTGCAGCTTGTAACAATCACCCACTGCCCTTCTTGTGGGAATGTGCAATCCAGTCATGCTAGGTCTGTCTTGACTCTTGGGAAGCTAAAAACAGCTTGCCCATCCATGCGTAGATGTTGCACACTGTGATTTGCCCAGGGGCAAGTGAATCCCTTTTTTGCATCTGTTTCTGTGAAAGGTTTGGTGTTCCAGGCTATTTATATCCTGCAGTTATTGCCAAATATATGATGTAATTTCCTAACTTGCAGCCTCATGACTACTTGCTGATGCTATTCCATTTCACAAATAGCATGAATGAAATACAAACTTCATACACCTAAGAGAAAACTTGTCTTGTCTGCTTCTCCCACCTGTTGTCTTGCTGTACCCAAAGATGATGCTGCTGCCATCGCTGGCTTTAGAGATCACATGGCAAACTGCTCCTCCAAGGACAGGTCTTGTATCTACCAGCCTGTAAAAAATACAAAACACCTTTTCTCTTTTATACATGTGCATATCTTGCAGGTTCAGTGTTCGGACAGATCCCAAGATGCTGGTGCACATAGTTTGATCTGGTTACATGTGTATTTTTCCCAGTTCAATAGCCTTGCATTTCTTGAATTGGCAGGGTCAGGCAATTTTAAATCCACTGTCCTTGTAAAAACAATGATTTTATGGTTTATAGCTGTGTGGCGTGTGCACAGTAGGCTAAGCTGATTGGTAACACCAGGGTTTCCCGTGAAGCTGGTGGGATTGACAGCCACAGCTTGATGATGAAGACAGATGTAAATGTGCTGTGTCTGCAGCCAGTCATGCCCAGCAGGTTTTGAGGCAGCAGCTATGTGAGTACCAGTTGCACATCGAAGTCAGGGCCCCAAAACCCTGGTCCCTGGAACCAGCAGGATATGGAGGAATGAAAACAGCTTTCTCTTACTGCCTTTTATTGTTGCTCTGGAGAGGAAATGTAAGATGCAGATATTAAGACAAGCTGCAATTAATGCAGCAATCACATTGAGGTGAGCAGTGAAGGCTAGATATATTTATCATTCTTCACCTGGTGAAGAGCTAACCTACATCTGCTTCTGTGGTTGGTGTATTTGCTGAGTACATGTCAGGAGAAATTGCTTGTCTGGAATGTGTCCTCTTGTGCACTGGGCTGGAGCGGGTGACAGCCAGGGTGACTCTGTGATTGTATTTGGTGATGTATCATGGTTGTCTCTTCTGAGGCACTGGGACCCATATGTCAGTTGTAATCAATATGAGGAAAGTTTCCCTTATTCCTTTGAGTCTTTTGAGACAGATAACCAGAAGTGGCACTTTTTTTCTGATGAAGAATAGGAAAGCTTCTGTTTCATACCCATCTCTCATCTGCAAGAATATTAAAAAAACCACCAAATATTATTCTCATTTTCCTTTACATTTCACATATTTTGTTTGTTTTTTCCTTTCCACCAATTTTAAATCAAGATATAGACCATGTCAATGGGAAATATGTGATTCATTTCTCTATGTTTGCCTCCTTTTTTTAACATACAGATGCAGTCACTCTAAGTATGTGACAGTGTGAGACAGTTAAGTTATTTACTCTTACACATGAACAGCCATCCCTTAGTTCTGGTAGCCACCTTTAGTCTCTCCATCATCGTATAATTTTAGGTTTGCAGACTGGACCTTCCTAGCTATCTACTTATACTTGCAGAACATGTCTGTAGGTGTAGCTAAGAAAAAAATCTTGTTCTTCTTCATTCTGATCTACACAAAAGATAATTGCCAGGAGAAAGGAAGAAATATATGCAGCAGCTTGTAAACTGTTTCCTTATAAGCAAACTAAATTCATCCTGATAGCAGAGCCCAAGCCCAACTCTGGGCCATGTTGCAGGGAGCTGCAGAGCTCTCTGCATGTGGCAGCCTGTACCTGAGCACAGGTAGAGCCTGTCTGGACATTATAAGAAGCAAATACAAAGACATTGAATTAACATTTAATTTACAAGATTGTGTGTTGTCAAATGTGCAAACTGAGCTCAGCTTGCTGTGAACAAATTGATTCTGTATTATAAAATACGTGAGAAACTGCTCACATAGCACTGATGGGCTATGGAAGACCAGAAGGGGAGAAGTGATCTTCAGCAATTTTAGGAAATGTGTATCTCTGAAGCCTTGGAGAACTATTTGTGTGCCTAGGGTCATAAAACTTGTGGGATCCTTGGTGGATCCCACCAAGTGGTTGAACCAGAGCCAAGGCAGTTATCTTGATGGACAGTGGCTTTGAGCACAAGGTGCTCTCTCACAGAAGCCCCCATGGAAGCAAATTTACAACTGCCTAAGCTAGGGCTCTGTCATCAGGCTGTCTGGTCTTCAACTTGCTGTTTGGTGCCCATTCATTTCTCATCCTTTCAAAGGCACTGCTTGTTTGTGTGTGTCCAGTGCAATGCAGTTTGCTATGGGGTACGCTCTGTAACTCCTGTTTCTGCTCATGTGGTTGTCCATACTCTTAGAAAGGATGAGCATAAAAAAAGAAATGATGCTGTATGTTGTAAAGAACTGATGAGTAATTAGTATCCACTGAGTTTTGACTGCAAAAGTATTAATTTGATAACCAAGTTCTGGAAAAAATTCAGTTAAATAAAACCAGAGACCAGTGGGAACTAGTCTGTTGTATGGCAATGTGTGGGAGGAGAAGGAAAACAGATACGGAATATTTAAAAATGGGCCATTCAATATACCAGAGATCTGATGCAGCCAATAGTAGCATGCTTAGCACTGCTAAAAACAGATATTAATCTTTTAATAAGAAAAAACCCCCACAACCCAGCACACAATACCAGCTGAATCCATTTCAGACGTCATGAACAGGGATGCAGATGAATTGATCAAGGGAGTGAGATTTGGTGGTTGCCTAGGGACCAGTGAGCATGACCTACTTCCTGCTTCCCAATGAAGGGGCATATACTGGTTTGTATGAGCAACACAGTAGTTTGGTACTTTGGAAAGGCTGAATTTCATCACGCTGGGAAAAATCTTAGAGCAAAGTTGATTGAGAATTAAAAATAATAAGTGCATAAATTAAATTGTAGTTAATTTTAGCAAAGTATCTACTGCATTCCTCCTACTCAATAACTGTAAATCCAATAGGGATATTCTGGCTGAGAAGATAAAAATAAAGGAGTAAAATCCATGGTTGATGGAAGAATTTAAATGTTTCAGTAGAATGATGCTAAAAGTGAGGGAGATCCAGTACCAGATAAAGTCTGTAAAGTCACTAGGATTTATGCCCCCCCCAAAAGCAGAACTATTCACTAAATACCTCAATTTCTAATAAATACTTCATTTTTCTATTTGGAAAGGAGAAGGATAACCTAGTTGTATTGAATTAAATTGATACAGTACTCTGAAGTCAATATTGATTGAGGATATGGTAAAGTTTATCCTAGTAGAACTGCACTGAAAATCAAGCTGTCTGGTTAGCTGCACCAAAGAGTTGGGTCTGGAAGTTCCTTGAGATTTTTTTCCAGAAAGTTTAAACAATCATAGAATATGGGAATAAATCTAGACTGGTTAAGGACTAACCGTTGAAAAATGATGAGTCAGGTGGTCTGTGTAGCTGTAGTGTGGTTACTCTGATACAGGTAAGGGACAATATTACAGGATTTTTAAAGGTGAATACAATTGACAAAGAATAAAATGACAAAAGCTTAGAGAGTACAAGTATGATTATTTCAGTCAGTATAATCTGTTAAAATGAGTTAGAATATTTTTTCTTTAAACTTTTTAGTTTTGTTTACTAAAGGTAGATAAATAGATAATAAGATTTTGTTTGCCAAGGTATTTTGCTTCATACCTCCCAGTCTCTTGATTTTTAGGAAAAAAACCCCCACATTATCTGTGCAGCAGCTCCTAACAATTAAAAAACTCAAAACTTAAAGAATAGTCTGACAACCACTGCCAGTAGTGAATTTCCATCTTTTCAGCATGATGGCACAGAGACTCAGAAATAGTCTTATTCAGCATTTTTACCAACAGTTTGGAGTAAACCTAGATGCTGTCTACTAGAGGTAGAAAGATTTCTGCAGTTTTAAATAACAGTAGGACTGTAGCCTCAGTGTGTGTAGCGAGATGGGCTGTTGTTAACACAACACATTTTCATGCCAAATCCGAAGTAGTAAGTGCAGAAACTGATATTTAAATTGGAATGAAATTCCATTTTAATAGTAAGAGCAATTAGTCACTGCAACAAACCAAAAGGAGATGAACTAAAAATATTCTCCCTCTCTGGACTAACTTAGATCTTGACTGTGGTGTTTGGTGGGAAGTCTTGCTTTCAGCAAACACATGTTGCTGGGATAGCTGGGTGAAGCAACCCAGGCAGGGGCACGCAGGGTAATGCAGGGTCTACCTTTGGACTTTACAAAACTCTGACTTCTTGCAGCATTTTGATAGGAGTGGTTAAGGCAGATGAGGCAGAATCCAGATTGAACCAAAGCCTGCAAAAGGAGGAAAAGCTTGAACAAGCAGTTTCTAGGTTGAGGGAACTTGAATTGCATTTATCCAGAAGAGATGCAGTGAAAGGATTAGAAAGGGAGCAGTGGAAAAAAGTGGTATCAATTTCAAGTTGGCCCCAACTTCTTTGCTTCCTCCTTTGATTTCTGCCTCATGAGCAAATATTTCTGCTAAAATCCTGTTTCTGTTCCTTGTAGAGCCGTGGGAATGGTTTGATTGTCACTAGTCAGCCCCGAGTACTGGCTCCTCATGCCGTGGCATAGTGTCCTTTTGTGTTGCCCACACCCAGGTCAGAAATAAAACCATGAGACTTTGGGGATGACCCCAATTTGTCTGTTTTGCTAGAGCAAAGCAAGCTCCTGGTGAGGAATGCTGAGATATTTGATGGTTCAGATATGCCAGTCTCCAGGCTTTCAGACAGGGGCTAACCTGAAGTGATTTGTTGTTGCCATAAATAGGGTTGTCCACACGCTAGTGAGCTGCCCACCATGGGGTGTAATTACAAAGGTCACAAATCTATGAGTCTGTCTGCATCTTGTGTGTTTGCTGTCATAGTGCTGGAGACTTGTCAATAGTTTCCTCTCAGGCTGAAGAACTTCAGGTTCTGCAAAGGCATTTGTACTGGACAAGTAGACATCACATAAATACTGTATGCGACTCAGCTGTCGTATGTTGTCTTTGATATGGAGGAGGCTCACAACTTAATGGAGTGTGAATAGATGCTTATCTAGCTCATTTTGTTCATACTGAAAGATTAGCTCCTCTAAAGTGAGACTGTGTACATGTCACTGCTGGGATTTTTGCTTTTTTTTCCTGAACACTTTATCCTACAGTAAGGGTGGAGCAAAGGCTGCTCTGGAGTAAACATGTAAATGTAATACCATACTACAGAGATTCACTAACTTGTGGGGACTGAAGGCTAAATCCACTGAAGAATTTTAGTATTGTTTATACTGGAAGCATCAGAAGTGGTTATTTGAGTTATTCCACTGGCTTAAACCTGTCAGTAGCCCACTGAACGTTTGTCCTGGTTTGAGCCAGCATGAAGCCAATTTTCCTTTTACTGTTTTCTTTCTTTCTTTCTTTCTTTCCTTTCTTTCTTTCTTTCTTTCTTTCTTTCTTTCTTTCTTTCTTTCTTTCTTTCTTTCTTTCTTTCTTTCTTTCTTTCTTTCTTTCTTTCTTTCTTTCTTTCTTTCTTTCTTTCTTTCTTTCTTTCTTTCTTTCTTTCTTTCTTTCTTTCTTTCTTTCTTTCTTTCTTTCTTTCTTTCTTTCTTTCTTTCTTTCTTTCTTTCTTTCTTTCTTTCTTTCTTTCTTTCTTTCTTTCTTTCTTTCTTTCTTTCTTTCTTTCTTTCTTTCTTTCTTTCTTTCTTTCTTTCTTTCTTTCTTTCTTTCTTTCTTTCTTTCGTTGGTTTTTAGCGGTTTATTTTTTCCCTTCAGTAAGCTTTCTTTTAACTAGTAGCAGAGTGTTCCAATTAAGAGTGATAACAGTGGAATGTTTTTCTAACTGCTGGGTCTTCAAGGTTGCACTTTTACTCTGCTGGCTCAGACACTAAGGGGAGATCCGTGACCCCCCCTGTAGGAAGTTGAATTAAACAGCAAAACTGGCCAGAGATATTCCATTCCATATATCTACGTAAGCTCAGAGGAAGGTCAGAGATCACAGAAGACAACTTCCTTCGTGCTTCTTCTTCCCTTCTCTTCCATCCATGGCTGGTGTCCGAGGAGGACTCCATCCATCCATCACCATCGACCCCTGGGCTTGAGCTCTCCTGACCCTCATCACTCTCTGCTCTTCTCCAGCAGCAGTCTGGGATTTTTTGGGACTGTTTGCAGCTAAGGAGAGTGCTGTGGGAGTTGCTGGGGGTGGAAGGAGGTGAGTGACTTTTGCACATATCTGAACATATTTGTATATAATTGTATATATTTTCTTTTATCGTTAGTGTTTTATTAAAGCTGTGTAGTTTAGTTTTCAATCCATATGCTTCTGGGGCCTGGAAGAATTAGTGGTAAGCAAATAATCACGTTATTTTATAAGTGTTGTAATTGAAGTATGGTACAGCTTTTTCTTTGGCAAATTTTCAGCTCTAACCATGGGTGGTAATGCCACTTCAAAGATACTGGACTGTCTTGTGAGGGGATTTTATAAATAATTGGCACTAAAATCTTAAGTTTGTGGGCCTATTAGGTTGTTCAATTCAGCATGTGGGAAGGGAGATTTTTGTTTGTAACCTGTGACACAGCAGATCACAATTAGCAAGGTTCCTCTGTTCTTCACCTAAAGCAAGTTGCGTTAAGCTGAATGGGAGTCTTGGGCTGAAATTGCTCCAGGGGTGTAGAGGAGCCTGGGCTTTTGTTGAGGATGTAGATGGTTTGAAGCAATGTGAAGCCAGTGGGCTTTCCCCAGGGTCCACAAGGTGACACATTTGTTATTGGTAGACCAAACAGGTAAGTCTGAATTCAGAGCTCTAAGACCTTTCACAGGTAGAGGCTCTGTGTTCTTGTTAGTCTTCTTGCAAACATTGAGATCTTTTGCACACTCCACTTCTTAATAAGGACTGAATTTGTAGGCTCCAAGCAAACTCTTCCTTTTTGCTCTTTTGACAATCTTATGAACATCTAAAGGAAGAAAAGAAGGCATGGGTATTTACCACAGGTTTAATGAGTGGTTTAGAGTGTAACCTAGGTGGCCTTTGATGGTGAATGTGCAAGTCCCCTGACCTTCAGAGAACATCACAGTTTTAAAAAGCATTGCCACTCAACATGGGTAAAACTATCTGGAAGGAACAAGGCAGCCAGTGCTATGTGGTCTGCAGCTACACCAGGTCATAAAAATAATGTTGAGAATGTAGGCTTCTTAATGTATTTTGTGTATGTGTCTCTTAATGCGTGCATTATATTTGTAGTTGTTTATATTTGCACAGAGACATCCCTGCAGGTGTGCATAGTTCATCACAGGGACTTTTCATTTCTATTCCATTTCTACAGTTTCCAAGAGGCATTTGTCCTAATTTCAGTTACTCGTTTTTGTGTACATTGAAAAGTATTAAGAACTCAACTGCTGCTCATGAAAAACAGAACTTACAGTAGCGGTTTGACTGTTTTTCATATAAATGAGGCATGGTCAGAGGACATTTCTGGTGGGGTTTTTGAGTCCTGATGATTTCACACTGCCCTGTGCGGATGCCAGGATACTGATGTGGAATGTTAGCCCAAAATTCCTAGTGCTCAAGTGCTGGATGCAAGTTATGAGACTTTTACAGATGGTTGCAAGGTGGTTTTTAAGGCACTTTTGGGAATGCAAGAGCTGGCATAAAAATTATTTTGGAATGCAGTCCGTCAGAAAGATGTGATGCAAAACAGATTTCTGCGTGCTGTTACAAGTTAGTACAATATTAATCTGGTTTAATTAGTATCATCCAATATAAAGAGAGATTGTTCAGTGGTTTCTCACTGCTTTTTATGAGTCTGAAACACAGCAAGGCATAACAGAATGTTTGGAAATGAGCTTCATTTGTACTCTGGATAGTGTGTGAAGAGAAGGAACTTAAAGGGCTGCCTTCCTCACTGATGTGAATTCACAGTTTCACTGGAATTATGGCTACTGAACTGACAGTAAATGTGATAAAAAGCTGGTCCAGCAAACCTTCTTTAATTTTGGGTCTGATCCAAGGACCAGGCGGGAGACTGGGAGTACTTTACCAATCAGTGTTCTGAGTCAAATGCTCTATGAAAACAATTAACTGAATTTTTATGGCTTCATTTGTCCTGTGAATTACTAGGAACTGACATCCATAGGTGTAAAATGATTTACCAAATGTACCTCTTGAGAACTGGGACATGAAGTGTTTTAAAGTGGCAGCTTTGGTAGAAGATGTTAAACAATGAGCATTTGAGAATTTAAGTGAGATTCAGAGCTTTGCAAAGACTTGGCAGCAGAAGGGTGCTTTTCTGTGACAGAAAATCTAAATAGAGATAAAATTCTTATGTCCCAAAGTGTCATCCAAATCACATGCTGCAGCTTGCTTCTCTTTCTGGTGATGCTTTTTACAGCCAGCAACACCAAGTATGTTTTTTCCCATCCTCACCCTGTATGTGTCAACACATTTACAGCTGTGATTAAGAATCTTATGTTTTATGTTTCATATGTTTTTTTTTTATTCTATTACACTGAAATAAGCCAGTCTTCATCTGACAGTGCTAAATTACGTTTACATCCCACTGCTTCTCCATAATAAAAGAGCTTTGAGAATAAGCCATGTGTAAAATAACAAACTCCCAGAAGTCCACACCTAGGGAAAAGGTTGATGAGAAAGCTGAATACAAGTGTAGCTGAGCAGGAGTTTACTCCTACAGTATCTTGAAAAATGCCATAAATGTATTCACAAATTCTTTCAATTCTGGAGGGAGGCTGGAGGGTCTCTAACATGACAAGTGAAGATTTACTGCCATCTACTGTGCAGCTGAACACTGCTTATGCACAACACATTAAAAAAATTAAGTAATTGGGTTAGTGTATGTTTTGAAGGAGGATGTGGGTTAGGGTTTATTATCCCCAGCAGACTGGGGGGGTTTGAAGTTCAGCCTCAGCCATGGCAGGGCCGTGGCACTGAGCAGAAGCCAGTCACCATGTGTGTGACCAAGCAGCTGGGTACCACCCTGGGCTCTCCCACACAGGGTCACAGCTACAGATGCCAGGGGTTTCTTTAAAGATGTTGTCCTTCACGTGCTAGAAGAACCTGCAGGCATTTCTAGTGGATCTAGCTTTTACTATCTTCATAAGGTAGGTAATTAATCTTAAAAAAACCTACTGTGGGTGATATCTCTTAGCACATTTGTTACTGGACTCTTTCCCAGAGGTCGGGATTCCCTAAAATTTCTGCGTATTTGTTAAGGTAAAAGGGAAAATGCTGAGTGGGAAATAGTTAAAAAGCGTCTCAATGCCATGGCAGGAAGAGGAAACCTAGTAAGTAGCTTCTTGTTAGTTACTGCCCTCCTACGTGTAATAAGGAGCCTTCTGAACTTCTTTCACACACGTTTTGCCATGATACGTGACTTGTTACTGCAACACAAATCTCTAGTTAGTACATAAGTGAATGAGCTTCTGAGCACTTGCATCCTCCAACTGGAGCTGCAGGTCCCTTCACGTGGGCCAGGAGCACAGCCCTGTGGGTTGCTGAATTGCTGTGTTGCTCCCAGACCAGCTGCCTCCCTCCTTACACCTGCTGCAGGCTCTGCCCTGCCTCCTGGCAATGCAGGCTCGTTCCAAAACCTGGAAGATGCAGCGGCGGGTCCGGGTGGCCCTTCCAACTGCTTAATCCACACCCTCTCGCTGCGGCGGCCGGTGTTGAGGAGCCAGCGGGTGTTTGGCTGCAGCTGCTGCCCCCCAGACTTCCTTTTCCTCTTCTTTATTGGGCTTCGAACTTTTGCTAGACAGTTTTTTGTAATCTAAGAGAGAGAGGAAATGGTTCTCCAGTGTTAAGGCATCTTTTCTTTACATCAAAACCATGCATTTCTTTTAAGAATTATTTTGTCCTAAAATTGGCTTTAAGGTGCTTCCAGGCAATTGGGAAGTTGCAATAAATTGATCGAGGAATTCAGGCTGTTGTGAAATCCTTTAGTCTATCAAGCACAGAAGCCCCCAGTCTTTTTTACCTGTTTTTAGGTGCAAAGTAATTTGGGATAAAAACTTAAAGCTTAGTTTAATATGTAGAAAATAACCCCATTTATATTCATACCGTGGAAGGGCAAGAATCATTTAAGGAAGAAGCAAGAAGGATTCCTCTACCTTTTGCTTGTTGCAAGACTGTAATTTCATTCTCATACATTATACATTCTCATACATAGGTTCACAAATGACTCGGTGTGGTGCCTTGCAGTGTTTTGGCAGAGTGAGGAGTTTTAATTTTCTGCTATTTAGTATTCTTCTGCTGTACAGGATCCGTGCTGCTGGTCTTAATACAGCTGTGTAAAACTGGAGCTCTGTTGCATCTAGTTTTGTGTCTTTTACTGTAAATGTACAGCAAATTCTGATAAAGCTAATTATATCAGGAAGGAAAATAACCAGTGCTGGCCTTTCAGAGGAGTCCTTTTTCTCACTTCCAGGATGACATTACAGAGAGATGAATTTTTTTATTAAATTGTCTGAAAAAAAAATACTGCATCTCTCTCCTCTTATAATTTCTACTGTGTTGTGTCATCATCTATTCATCATCATTTATCTGGCAGTTTGCTACAAGTAGAAAAAAATCCAGAATGATAAAAATGCCTGGTTTCTAACAGAAGCTGTCACCATCTTCTACAGAGTGAGGGATGATGTGGATGTGCTCTTTCAAGTCCAGGAAAAATCAGTCACTGAAGCTCAGATGGATACTTGTGTGTGTGTATCAGCTGTTAGTTTAATTTTTCCTAATTCATTATCAGATTTCTTGATAGATCACTCCTGAGACCAGTATAAAAAGTATCTTAAAAAAAAAAGTCCCACTGTTTCCAGAAAACAGATCCTGGGAAACTAATGAAATATTCCAATCATCACGAAGGATGGTGTGGAAAGACAGATTTTTATGGCTTGCTGTGAGAAGTTCTGCTCAGCTTTATCATACTTAAGGCTTTTCACTGTGGTATTGGAGTTCACTGTGAAACTAACTGCACAGTAACTATTATGTTATAAATACAATTTGCCCCTGTCTGTCAGAGGAACATCTCAGGGTGCCTACTGTATGTGAGTTCCGTGTGCGTTTTTAGGTTATAACTGAACAAGATGCGCTAGAAATACCATTGTATCTTTATCTATGTATCTATTTATTTATTTACTTTTCTGGACTGCTTTGAATTGTGCTACTTAAAATTAATGGATATTTTTAATGGCAGTTTGGATTATCACATTTGAAAGAGAGTAATGTGGAATTCATTAATTTGGGGGAGGGATCTTACAGCATCTGCTCATCTTTTCTCTCTAGCTGTGCACCCTGCTGCTCTAAAACCTGTGGTTCCCCTGAGCATATTGGGGTTGCAAGATCCAGATGTAGAAGAGGGACAAGGATTCTTTTTCCAGTGGGATTTGGCTTTTTGGCAGGCGCTATAGGCAGACAGGTGTGAGCAACTTTGGAGCTGGCTTTAGGTCTGTCACTCGATAGGGCTGCTAATGAGCTGTTTTATTCTTCCTTGCTGTAGTGGATGATGTTGTAATTCCAAGGATGTTCTCAGGTTTCCTTTTGGGATCATTGTCCACAGCTCCTCAAGAGATCTTTGCACGGGATCTTTCATGGAGCTGTAGTTGAAGTTTTTTTTCTGATACTCGCATATAGTTATTCTTTGAATAAATCAGAGTGCCCACCCAGATACTAGCATGCTCATGCCTAATGCACTGAATTATTTTCTTCATGCCTGGTGGGAGGGGATTCCCCAGTGTAACTGGCTGCAAAGAGCACTGAGTGGGCCCAGCACATGGTGCCTGGCAAATGACAAACTGCCCCTTCACAGTCAGATGCAAGTGTGTGAGGGTCTGAGGTGAGCCTGGCTGAACATCCACCAGTGCCAATGTATGGAAGTTTTAGAACTGCAGCCAGTGCCTGTATTTGAAAGCAAGCTTGGGGAGCAATTTAAGGCATCCCAACTGGGTCTTGATCAGTTTACACAGTAACCTTGTCTTGCAGGTTGTTTTGAATATGTGTTTGAGAAGCAGATTAAAATGAGGTCTTTACATAACTATATTCTTAATCTGTCAATGTGGTGTGACATGTTGATGTGGAAATTTTCAACTAAATCTTGTACTGCAAATGCACTGAGGCTCCCATGTGAACATTAAGAGCGTCTTCTCAGATCTCAAATATGTTCCAGCAAGTTCCCAGTGGAGGGTGAGTCTATTCTGCTGAAAGCAATAAATATTTTCTCTTAGTCGACTGAGTTGAATGATAGATCAAGAATACAGCCTGCAGTGCTTTCTGTAGTTACCTTTATTTTCCAGTAAGTTGAAAGCCATGACAAAGAATGTCAGACATTATTTTTTTTGTTTGTTTTCTCGGAGTTTGAAAACCTGACCAAATATATGTCATCTCTGAAACATGGCTTTGGAAATAAATCTAAGATAGTCAGGAGTTGTTACTCTGCCAGGAGGTCGGGGAAGATGCACCATCACTTTGGTCTTGTCTGGAAATTTGCTGAAACTATGTATAGGTCTGTAGGGAAATACACACATTGACCCATTTCCCTTTTAGGAAAACACCACAAACCCTTTTCTACCTGTTTTCTTTCATGCTGTTTATCTGTTCCTTGCACAATATGAATCAATTCATTGGTCTTTCAATCCAGAGAAAAACAAGGCAAGTGCTTGGGTTCTTTCCTCTTTCTCTGCTTTCGTCTTCACTTCCTCTTCCCTTCCTTCTGCTGTTTCCCTTGTTTTGTTTTCCTTAGTCTGGAAAAGTTTTATCGCAGGGGGTCACCGAGGCTCCTCTTGGGTTAATTACATTTTGGTGCCAGATATCCCCATCTAGTGGTTGTTCCTCCTTCCCTCACCGACTACCAGTCTGGGGAGAAGGATGCACACACACACAACAGTCAGACCAGTTGTAGCCCCCCTATTATCGCAGTGCCATGAGTACAGAATCAAGTACTCACAACTTTTTTTTTCCCAAAATAAAATTGGTTTTACTACTTAGAATTTGCACGTGGAAAATAATTTCCTGCTATGTTGAAGGGAATCATTTTACTACTGCTTCTGATATAGCAAAGGCACATGGAAATCTTTGTCATCGTGACTGTAAGTGAAGTGAAAAAATAAAGGAGGATTGAGTTTGTTAACAACAAAATGACAAAAATATTTGGTTGTTAGACAGTACTTAATGAATTAAATTATTACATTAAAGTAAAATCATTGGGACTTTGTAGCATGTATATATAATATTACAGAATCATATTTCTGCTACATGCGACCCTTGGTGGCCTTTCAGAGAAAAACATAATAAGTTGTTTTTCTTGTTGGAGTCCTGTTCCCTGTAGGTTTCACCATTACTCTCTGGGTTTTGTCCTGTGTTGCTGTTGGGTGTCAGTGTTGGCTGTGAGCTGGGGGCATTTCAAGGCTGGTGTTTGAGATTTGTCCTCAGCTGTACAGCCCTCCCTGGTTGCAGGGAAATTGTGCCAACAAATGTGGTCAGGCTGTCACAATCTAAGATGAAGAGACATTTTTAGGACCTCCTGGGACTGGAGAGGGAAACAAGAAGAGAAACACCGTATCCCCCTACTCCCCATTACCTAAAGGCAAACTCAAAGTGTGTGCCAGGTTGGCGATAACCAACCCCTGGCTCCTTCCTCTCAAGAGGCTTTATAGCACTTTCTCCACTGCAGGGTGCACTCCACCCGTTGGCAAAGAAATCTTTCATGGTCTTAACTGCAGCAATGGAGCCAGAGTTTTCTATTTCTCCTCAATCTTGGCCTTCTAACTCCTTTTGCTTCTCTTCTTGAAGGCCCTCTTGATTTCTCTGCAAAGGCGCATGTTCAGAGTTCACATGATCCTTTTCCCTTCCCCAAATTAAAAACTCTTGTGGGCCACTTGGTATTTGCTTTATGTCAGTGTTTTATTACCAAAGTGTATCCAGGCTTACAGCTGCCTGCAGAGTTTTTGGGGGTACTATCCACATGGCTTCATCCATCCCATACCCAGCACTTGTCACAGCACCTGGGAATAAGTATTTTCTTGCTGTGAGAACTGAGCGCTGAGTTTCTCCCTCTGAAAATATGGGCTGGTTCTTAGATGTATGGGGGAAAATATGCTTGAAGGGCATGATCAGGGACTAGGGTGCATGGGAAATGAGGAAGCAGCTGTTTATCCCCTCTTCTGCAGTGGGGGAGCATCTTCCTATGTGCCCGGCTGAGTACTGGACACAGGAGCTGGTGTCCATGTGAGTTGAGTCACTCATCTATGTTCATTGCTGGAGACAATAGCTAGAGTATTCAGCTGAAATTCTGAGAACTTTTTCCATTTCCACCTTCTTCAAATGAATATTTTTTGTGTATATTTTATATAGTATTTTTTCATAAGATGTCTTTAGTGGAAGTGACCTATTCAGGCACAGTCTGTTCTCATAGCAGAAGCAGAACTGGTTCCACATTACATCTGTTTTGGTTTGGTTTGTTTTTTTAAAATCTGTTAATGACCAAAAAGCCATTGGGTGGCAGTATCAGCCAGCGAGCATCTCGGTTAGTTCCTGAGCTAAATGCACAAGTCTAGGTAGGAAAGATAAGAAATGTCAAGTTTCTTTAGATGGAAAAAAAGGGGTGGTTTGTATTTGAAAAGGTTGTGTTTAATTCCACATTATCTAAGTTTTGCAAATTTTTTTTAAAAAAACAATTATAACTAATGAAAACATATAATGCATTACAATAGATTTGTAGCTGCAAAGGCTTTTGGACCTACAGTTCTTTTTTGTGTCGAAGTTCAGCTGGAAAGTGAGAGGGTTCCTTCCCGTATTTATGGTCTAAGTGCAGTGAAATGTCAAAACCAAAACAGAACAAAACCCCCACCAATAAGAAAATAATTAACTCTCTGATTATATCAGCTACAGGAAGGTAGTTGGTAACTTTGCAATTGCTGCTAAGACAGGTGAGTTTTTAAGAAGGACTTGACAATAAAGAGTCAGCTAATGTCATTGCTTCATTGTTATTAAAGGAGTTATTCTGACCAGCTCAGACCTGGCCTGTTTTTAACCAGGTTGGTGACCTTTTTGTTCTAGTTTCTTCAAAAGCAGAAGTCTTAATTTGTAATCTCAAAAAATAATGTATTGGTTTTAAGTCCCTATGAATGTAGAAGAAATTTAATCACTAAGGGTAAGAGAAACTGCCATGCAGCAGCTCAGGGTGCCTTTAGAGTGTGCTTGCACAGGGGCTTAAGTGCTGTTTGAGCTTGGTGTTCCTGAGCTGTGCATACTCATCAGATTAACAGCATCTGGGCTTCACATCACACGTTTATTTTCCTTTTCTTTTTATTCACTTTTTAGTTAATGCAAAGCTCACTTATGTGTTCAGCTTCATGGCTGGTAAATATTTGTGATTACCCGCTATTTAATTCTACATTTGGAATCAGCAGGCTTTAAATATCAAGGCATTTGCAATGATGTAAAACTTGCAAAACTGACTAAAAGTGCCCACTTTAGGCTCTATTGCTAGATAAGGTTGTGTTTTCTGTAATAGGAATCATTGTTATTTTTATCCTGGTATATGGTGTCAGCTCAATTATAGGCTTTTTCACAGAGCTACTGTTCTTTAAGTTCATGTTGTTAACTCAGCACTCCCTTCTAAGTTCAAGCTGGCAAGGCTATGAAAACCGCAGGGAAGTTTTAACTTCCTAAGATCCTTCACTTCACAAACTCCATCCAAAGAGGAACATTTTGTGTGGTACCAAAAAAAAGCCCCACGATCATGCTGTTCACATCTTGCTTTCAAATGCACCAGATAATGCCACTTGTTTAGGCTTAGTCACGTCTGGGGGAATGGCAGCAGTCTGGATCACATGAGCTGCTCCTCAGATTTCGCATCCCATATTGGCATGTCTTCCTGGGGAGAAGCAGCATGGAGTTATTAAAATGACTCATCCTATATGTTAGTATTGATATTTAATTCTCAGGCTTATTCCTGTGGTTTTCATGCATCATTTCACTTTAACATCCAGCTGCTTAATCTGAAAATACTTTAGTATCTTTCTTTTCTTAAGGTGTATACATCAGATGGAAGAACATATATTCTAACTTACCACACTGCTTCTGTTCTTGTTGATATTTTCATTTCCTGCTCAGTCCCAAGACTTATCACCTTGGGGCAGGTTTGAACCTGCCTTTAACTTAATTTTAAACACTTCTATCCTCTCCACTGCCTGATCTGTTTAAAGACCTGGTGTTGCTTGTCCTCCTTTCCTCCTTGAGGGTCAGGAGGCCAAGAGGGCTGTTGGCATGCCCTTGCTGGTGTCCTGGGTCAGCAGCATTCTCCAGAGGAAACATAACATGTGATGGACAGGAGAAGAGCCTGATACAATCTGGCTTTGTTCCCTACTGTCTCCTGCCCTCAATGGTGCTAGCAATAAATGCACCATATACAGAATCTTGAGACACTCCAAACTGGGTAAATAGTTGAGCATCACTCTTTAGCATTGTTTTTGGATGCTCAAGTGCCACTGTATTCACCATGTAAGCTGCACAAGCCCTACAGAGAAGGAGAAGTGAGGATCCAAGAAGCCTGGCGGCACTGAGGCACTGGGCTGTCTTACGTCTTGCCACTGGGAGGCTTTTATTCAGGACAAAATCTGCTCAGTGTGTCTGACTCTGCCCCAGGGGAAGGTCCTGGCCCCATTCCCAGGGACTCTGATCCTGTTTCAAGAGTGAGAGGTTGATTGGCATTGCTTCCTGAGGCCTCCAGCATTTGCTTTGTCCATCCCATCCCCCCCAGTCCCTCCCCCGTAGTGCATGGGGAGTTGGACGCCCCACGTGTGCCCATATAGGGAAGGGTGTCACTGTCTTGTTGACATCGGCTAATCCAGCCAGGCATGCACAGGGACAGCAGAGTGTGATGCTCACATGTAGCAAGGCAGATGCCACTTGGGACTGGCTGTCTCCATCACACCCCCCAAGACAGACATAGAAGACAGATAAAGAGCCTTTTTGTATATCTCTACCTGCTCTTGACAAAGCTACCAAAGAGCTGGGCTGTGGTAGCCATGTGTATTGAGCCACACTCATTCCTAGAGAAAATTTAATCTTTCCTGTGCTGCAGATTAATGGCAGCCCTGCAATACTTGTACAAAATCCGTGCATTGTGTTAGGTGAAAACAGCTGCACAGAACAAGAAGTCTTGCAGGAAACACCATCCCGTACTGGTGAAAGCCTAGCTGACATTATCCTTCTTTTCCAGATGGATGGCCAAATGAGACAAAACCCAACTAAATGCTTTGTTACTGAGTTTTCACTGATGACTTCTGGGTAGCCCTCTTTAACTTATGCATATGCTAATGCTGGATTGGGCAGCAGAGCTTATTGTGTGTACTGTTCTCTTTCAAACTCCAGTGATGAATTGAGGCTTTGTCTTCAGTAGACAAATCAAGGGGTGAAAGCATCTGAAGGTATTACTGTCACAGAGACAACAGGCCAAATCACAGCCAGAAGACCCAACTGAAGGCTTACTAAATCTGATGAGAGAGAGAGACTTCAAGACTGATCTGTTATACTGGAGGCTTTTAGGTAAGCCAAGTTGGTAGTTCAAAAGCAAGGTACCTATGGAAACTGCTCAAGATATCTTTAGAATTGTGCTTAATGCTTACACTATCTTCAGCTGCTGCCCCATCCATCAGATTGTTTCCCTGTGTGATAATGACCCACTGCATCCACTGTGGACAATAATACAAAACCCAGTAGGAATAACTAAAAAAAATAATAAAATGTTAGAAAAGCTAATATGGGCCCATTTTAATATCTAGCAGCAGTTACACCCATAAACTTAGGAGACTATGGCAAGATTTGTCACTGCTTCTTGGATTCATGTTAAAAGTATTTATGAACTTTGAATGGGTTTGCTGGTGGTCCTCCAAAAATGTCAATATCCAGGCACCCCAAAATTTGGAATCACAGTTCTGTGGAGTACTTCTGGTCTTTAATTTATTGGTTGAGGTATAGACATGTAATACGGATGTTCAGTTTTCCTGTCATAAAGAAGCTGTTGATTTAAGTTGTGTGATTCCAGTCCCAGTAAGGAAGCTGTTTGTTGTCCTGGCCAAATCAGGCTGTTTTTAAAAATAGTTTGAGTAGTACTATACAGAGCAGGGTGAGAGCTCAGGAGGAGTGATGGGTTGCAAGTAAAAGCAGAAAAAAACACGTGTGAAGCTTTCTGCATGAACTTCTTTATCTTTTCTTTCTTGAGAGGAGAAAACAATGCCCTGTTTTACTGCATATATCATTAGAAGTTGAAATGGATGTAGCCAACTCCTTTAAAATAACTTATTTGATTATTATAGAGATACATACATTTTTACAGCAGATCCAACCACAATTCTGTCTGCCAATGTCTCATTTCTTAGGGTATTATAGAAAGCAAGACTATAGCTCTCATTTTTGCGTAATACAGATATAAGTTTCTTCCAACACCCACCCTGTAGATGGTGGTTTATGCCAGGACGCTTGCAGGCTCATGTTCCATCCATACATCAGAATGTGTAATTTATTCAGTGATCTTCTCTGACTGGGGATGCTCCCATATCTGGAGATTTCTGACCATTTGGTTTTTAATTCTGCTGTTTAAATATTCAAATTGATCCGTCACATCACTGCTTGGCTTGCAATGATGCATCTGACTTTTCAGGATGTTTTCCAAATGACGTACTGATGTAATACTATGATCCAGAAGCTCCAGAGATAGGGACAGAATCTGAATTTTTTTGTGCTTGCTGTAATAAAAAGTGATTTAAAAACGCATTAAGAGATATCAGAGTCCAGAGATTATGCTAGGGAATTATATTAAAAAAATAAACTTCTGAATTAGAAATTTATACCTAAACAATCCCCGACTACAGTTTTAGGGAGCAAAATGTCCTGAAAAGCTGCACTGCAGGACTTAACAGCTCCTCATCTGATATATTATTGCCTTTGACTCAAGGATTTCTTTCCACAAGAGCCAACTGCTCAGTTTAAATTTGTTCTCAGCAGCATTACTTCATCTTGGCTTTTTCTTTTGTGTGTGTGTGTGATACAAGTGGTCTGAATTATTTTTTTTCTTCCTTATCCCCACTAATACTCAAAGACTGCCAGTGAGCCTTTCTAGTCTCACTAGCCCCTGGAAGCATCATATTACCTTAGCAGAGGGCGTCAGGCGGCTGGCTGGGAGACCTTGGTGTGCCTACCAGGTGGGTGTTGAGACTAACACATCATTCCCATCTGAAAACAATGAAGAAGCTCCCAGCTGAAATTACCAGTTGGGAAGCTTCACTATCTCTCTCTGAAGTGGATTCACTTTTAAAAGTAATGTTTATTTTTGTTCATTTTTAATTAAGGTAGAAAAAAATGTATCAGAGTGAACATTAATGGATTCATTCTTAATGGCAGGTCTTCCCTGGATGGTGTATGAGGAAGGATTAGATGCTGGTCTCTTCTCTTCTCTTTCTCTTCTCTTTCTCTTCTCTTTCTCTTCTCTTTCTCTTCTCTTTCTCTTCTCTTTCTCTTCTCTTTCTCTTCTCTTTCTCTTCTCTTTCTCTTCTCTTTCTCTTCTCTTTCTCTTCTCTTTCTCTTCTCTTTCTCTTCTCTTTCTCTTCTCTTCTCTTTTTTTTTTTTTGTTTTTTTTTGTTTTCCTCCCCAGCTCAGCAGACAGATGAGGCGAGCACATGCCACAGGGATGAGATTTGTCAGACTGCCTGGGATGCTGTTGTTTTGGGGCAAGTTCTTTCCCTGGGTGTGAAGCGAAACACGAGTCTCTGCTGACAGATGAAAATGCAGGTTAGGGAAACCCAAAGAGCTGAGAAAGTGAATCTTTTTGCTCTCAGGAGAGATCAGTGAGAGTTCAGCCTGCATGCTAGGTAGTGTTTTCTGAAATCAAATCACCCGTGTTACTCGCCTCGTTTTCCTTCGTCATTGGTCTGCTCTGGCTCGGTGGAAAAAATGCAAGTCCATCTGCTGACATAGTCCAGTTGGCTGCCCCTGCCCATGCTGCTGATTGGGCCAGCAGCTGCAGACAGGGAGGAACCTGCAGTGTTCAGTCACAAGCCATATGCGGGCAGGGCTGGGGATTAGCTCTGTTCCTGGCCGGAAAGGTCCCAGCGCGGTTCCCAGGCTGAACTCACCATGTGTGTTTCACGTGACTGCGCTGAGGCTGACGTGAAATGGGGAGTTCAGACTCAAGTGAAAGCTGGTTTGTGTTTCTTTATCCTGTTTAATGTAATGCAGATGCAGAGAAGAGCGTGAGGGCATCTGTGCTGTGGGGGAGATGTGACAGGCTGTAGGAAAGCCCTCTAGGTTTTGCTCATTCCTTCTTCCCCAGAATTTTCTGCTGTTTCCTGATGAGAGTTGCATGTGTGAAGGAACACCCTTGGACCACCTGTTAGGCATCTTTCCCCTTTCAGTCACAGTCTCTGCCATCTCTTAAAGATAGGGCTTTTTTATTTGGAGACAAGCCAGAAACCTGAACAGTAGTTTTCTGCATTGGAGAGGTGGGGAGGACTCTCTGATGTGCCACAGGAAGGAAGAAAGAAGGCAAGAAAGAAAGTTAGAAAACTTGGATGGAGACCTTCCAGGCTCCTCTTTGTGTGAAGTATTGCAGAATTATGTTTTTTTTAAAGGTAAGAGGTGCATATTCACAGGCTGATTTTGTTTGTGGTTTGCCTCAGTGCAAAGTAATTTTGAAAACAGCATCTTCCATAGAAGGATCATGCCATTTATAGAATGCTGCTGCAGAATTTTTCCAGACTAATGCTGTTAATTGCAAAAAGAAAGTTTAACAAGCTCTTGCTGTGTCCCAGGAGGTTAGTAGAGTGGCTGACTAAACAGCTCTAAGGAGAGTTGTCTGATGGGCTGAAGGAGCTAATGTACTTAGGCAAAAATAGGAACGTTTGGCTTGTTTTGTTCTTTGGATATGGGGAAAACAGTTCATTTGTTACTTAATTGCCTTATATGCTGTGGTATGTTAGAAGCAGGGACAGGAAAATAGCATTTCTTGTGTCTATGTCAATTCTTAAATGACGTGACATATAACTAAGATCAATTTTGTTGACATCCAGATATAAAGTATAAAATATTTTGGTCAAGGAAGGTGTAAAACTTGGTCTTGAAAAGCTTTGGTTTAATGGGGATGGATCATCAACCAGGGGAGACCCACTGAGATAACTCATCAAATAGCACATTAAGGATGTGCAGGTTTTGTGTTGCCTCTTGCCCTGGCTTTAGAGTCCCAGCAGAACCCGTGGCACAGGTCAGCAGATCAAATGCAATTGGGCCAATGGATTAGTGCTGCATGAGGAATTTCCTTTCTTTAGACTGTTTCTGAGAAGGCAGCTAGCTGATTTTAGCAATGACATTAACCCAAATAACAGCAGCATCTTTCCTCAAAACCTCGACTGTCCTTGGGAGGCAGCAAGTTTGATCACAGACAAGTTGCTCCAGGGTTAAAACACAATGTATTTGAGTGCATGTTTTAAGAAATTGTTAAAACTTTAGCTGGGTAATGCTTGTTTCCTTCCAGAGAGAAGACTCGCTCTGTAAAAGTCAGCCCCTCTTGGTCTTCATTAGCATGCTGCATTTTTTCGCAGTTTGCGTAATTAGACTGTGACCCTGTCCCCAGAAGGATCCCATGGCATTATACTGTGCAGAAACAGGACTTCGGTGCTGATATGTGAAGAGACCAAAAACATATGGCACAAACATCAACCGATATTGTTTGCCATCCACCCTTGCTGCGTGTAATGCAACAAGACCGGCTCCCAGCGGCCACGTGATCCGCCTTCCAGTCCTCCATTTGGGCTGGGCTGGGGTGGGTTGTTTTGGGTTTTTTCATTCCTAAAGTTGTGACTTTCTGGAATAAAGCTTGGAAGTTGTCAGGGCTCCCAGATCAGGTAGAATGTCAGCGGGATGTTACCGGGAGGCACGTGCGCAACACTGACATTGGCTCCTGGCCGCGCTCCCTCCACACCCGGCAGCGCTCCATGTCGCAAGAAGGTAGGATCGCGTCGTGCCACCCGTGTCCTCCCACCGCCGTGCCGAAATGCCTGTCCCCCCTGTCCCCAGCAAGGAGGGACGTGATTCTGCCAAGCAGAGTGTCTTAGCAATCTTTAAAATTTAATTTTGAAATACAGCTCTTTCTGTAGTGAAGAGAAGAGGCAGGCGTGCGAGCTCTGGCGGTAGCAGCTCACTGGGATTTCAGATGAGCGATACGATCTCGTTTGTGCAGTAGCTTCTTGCAGTGCTTAGCTTTTTGTAATAGCAGGGCTTTTATACTTCAAAAGACGTTCCACACCAAATTGTGTCCTATTGATTTGCCATGGTTAACCACCCTGTAATAAGCCTCATAGTCTGTGTGAGTAGATTCAAAGCAGAATTACATTAATTCTGTTTTACGACCAGTGGGCAAATCGTTATTTGAAAAACGTGAAAGATGTCAAAATACGAAAACATTTCAAAGACATTGGAATTCCCAGTGGCTGTCATTAGTCTATGAATAGAATTCTTTGGGGAAAAAAAAAAATAACAAGAGAAAGATTATTAATTTTTTTCATATTTTTTTTTAATGTTGCTGTTTTGATTTTTTTAATAACTGATACTTTAAGCTTCAAGGCAGCTTTTTATTTTCAGAAGTATGATAAATAAATAAAATAATTTAAAAGAAAATAATTATATATTTTTAAAATGACAAGAACAGTAGTGGTCACAACTTTCTTAAACGTCTTTTCACACACAAAACTGAATCTGAGTCCCTGAGTGGTTTCGGATTAAAAGGTACATGAGTAACACAAGGTGTAGCATCTGTTATGTAGGCCAGGAGAATGAAATAAAACCTAATTTTCCTTAGTCATAGGAGCTACTTCAATGTATAGACTACAGCCACTCAGCAGAGCATGTGCGTTATAGTAGAAATGGGCAAAATCAGCAAGAAAAATTAAGCGGAAATAATGCACTGCTTAACCAAAAAGTAGTGGCCGGCCGTCTGCATTGACAGTGTTGTCAGTAGGACTGGGCAAATGCCCAGCTGAGTGTCATGGATGGGTTAATACCTTCACACTTTTTCCTTCCTCACAGCTGCCACATGCAGTGCTCTGAAACCTGATATTTTTCATCAAAAACTGACCCTATTTTCTGTCTTAGTATACTAATCAATTTTACCATGCAGGGCTTGGAGCATATTAACTGCCAGTAACTCCTAATTAATACTGAAGGCAGACAAAAAGAGAGAGCAAAATAATTGAAGTTATTTAATATAAAATGCCTCTCCCAGTTTTATTTCCTTCATGGAAAACTCTTTTGGTGCCTGTTCAAGATTTAAGGACTGGTCTGTTTCATTTCTGTTTCACAAGGTTGATTGAATGGCAGTTTATTATTTGAGACAATAAATTAAACTTCTCAAAGCCAAAGAGTTCCAGCAGTTCTGGCACGGGCTCTTTTCTGCCAGAAGGAACATGCTCAGATCTGATTCATACCAACTGTTGCCCTTTAACATACGAAAAATAAATAAAATCCCCTATAGCCATTAAAATTTCTTTAGCATAGAAATTGGGATGCATTAAAGAAAAAGTGAGCAACATTGATTGCAAAATAGATAATGGAAGTTTCTAGGCCAAAATATATGGTGTATTACTTCCACGTAACAGTATGAATATTATGGCCTAGTATTAAAGGCTAATTTCAAAGAGATCATGAAAAGACAGTGATCTTCTTTGATGTTTTCTGTTTAAATTAAATATAACCAAAAAGGGATCCAGGAGTAATGCTCTTCTACACTGAAGTCAGGAAAGTCTTTGCAGCACGCTTCAATAACAGCTGAGTTAGATCTGGGCTTTGTAAGATTCATATATGATTTATGTAATACCAGTAATGTGTGTGGATAGGTAAACAACAGGAATTTAGAATTTCAATGTACTTTTAAAATATACATTACAAAAATTGAGAAATGGGACTAGGTATAAATTTACGTAATATATGTATCTCAGGAAATCTGCAGAGGTTCTGGTTTTCTAACCAGAAATCTGATTTGAAAAATAAGCTGGCTTTTTGTTTGGTTTGGGTTGGGTTGTATGTGTGTGTTTTGTTTGCTTTTTGCTTGTTTGTTTTGGGCTTTTTTGTTTTGTTTTAAAATTACTTTACATTTCCTACTTTTAAATATTAGCGGTAAAGAGAAAGTAAATCGTGTTGGCCACTTTAGGTAGGAGCTATTCCGGTGTTTCTCCTTGTGCATTCTTGTTCCATGGTGGTTGGTAACATGTAGCACATGAACAGCTTTTAAAGGAGGTGGTGATACTACGCATTAATTACGAAATTACTGTGATGCTTCTGGGTGACTTCTAATGGCAAGCTGTTGCTTTTCGGCTGGCCTAGTGTGCGAACAGAAGAGCTCAGCTCTGAGAGCAATTTCTGTAGCCTGTGCCATTACTCTTATGAATGCTGACTAGTGCTCTCCTAGAGACTTAATTTACAAATACGCTTTTTCATTAATCTTTTCAAATATGGTATTGGGACTAATATTTTTAAATAAAAGGATAGAAAGGTGAGTTTAGTTTTTGGGGTTTTTTGGGTTTTTTGGTTTTTGTGTGTGTGTTGTGGTTTTTTTTCCCCACAAATGGCAATCCTTTCTTTGAGCACAAATTAAGCTACTTGGAAATAAAAATCCTTCCTATCACTTTACCCTTTTCACAGTTACATGTCATTTTCCTGTCTAAAAACTGAAGATACTGCTTTGTAAAAGGGCTTTTATATTGTCTTATATTACTATGAAATAGAAATGGTATATTCAAATGAGGAATTATCTGCCTATCACATTATGTTTCCTACTTGCAACACTCAAATGAAAATAGCTGTGCCTCCAGGCAGTGCAAGATATTGATGCATTTATATACTTATAGTTTCTGTAGTGCTTAACAATACCACTAAAAAAGTATTAGCAGAAGATGTGATGAAATATTACTGTGATATATTTTCTAGTAAGTACTATATGCTGGGGATTATTTTTCAGTTGGGCCTTTGTCTGTGTGCTTGCATAAAAAGCATTTTAAGGGTTTCTGACTTGTTGAGTTTTTTTTTTTGAAAGGCTGCGCTTTTCCTGAAGTTATAATAAGCTTTCCAGACAATTTCTCCCCAGCTCTCTTTATTTTCAAGGGGAGGCTGGGAGCAGAGCTGTGAGCACCGAGCCACGCGGTGGAGCAGCAGAGATGGTCATCGAAGCAGGGCTGCATTTGCTGGAGCTGCTTGCCCGTTTCCAAAGGGGTTACCTAGTTCTGCCAAAGCTAATCCCTGTCCCAGCCTTTTTGCTTCCCCTATGGCTTTGCTTTACAGGCCATCCCTGCCTTCCAGGCAAGCCTCTGGGGCTGTGCTATTCGCTGCTTGGGGTGGGAGCAGGAGAGGGCTTGGAGTATGGCCACACAGCACCCCAGCGCCGTCGTCCACATGAGGTCTGCAGTTGTTGGGGTGAAAGGGTTATTGGGGGACCCCAAATACCCCTTCTTACAGGAGCCCTGCTGGGATGCTGGTTGGTACGGATAATCTAGCTGGGGGACTTAACACTGTAATGGGTATTTGAAGTCTAGTTGGTAAGAGCTGTTGCAGGAAGGGTGCTGGGGAGGTAGCCACAGGCAGCGTAGCACTGCCAGACTGCTGCAGGTTGCCCTGAAAGCTGTGTAAATCTGTGACACCATTTCTCTGCTAATTTAGATCTTTGCAACGTGTTACGAGGGCACTGATCTAGAGCTACAGCTATTGTGGACTGTTTTTAGCATGCATTTAAAATATTTTTTTTAAAAAAAGTTTATTTAACTTCAGTAAATAAAGATTTAAATTTCCTTGGGAAGTAGTTGCAGATAAGACGGTCGCAGTATAGCTGAAGGAATTTGTATGGCTGCCTATTGAATTTTAAAATGTAGACCAGTGTTCATGTGTGTACACACTAATCCTCAGAGCATCCTTGACATACTATAGCACATCAGCAAAACCAAATAACATTTTAATGTCACAGAACAAAATTATAACTTTCCTAGCTTCTGAAAATTGTTACCTACAACCTTGGGTTTGGGTGGTACATTCGCTAGAATACATCCCTTACTTGAAAGGGGTTGAATTTCACCTAATTAAATATTTATGGAGAGATGTGTTGCATGAGGGAAAGCAGAAAAAAGCCCAGTATACACTCTGGAGTTCCACACAATACAAGAAATATATTTCCAGGGTAAAATTTAAACTGAATAATAGGAGGAAGTGTGAAGGCCAGTGCAAACTTTGGTGGTACCTGGTTTTGTTGTTCTCAAACTCTTGAGTGTAGATTGTTTTCTATGGCTTTGGATTCCACCTTTGAAAGCAGCTGAATCAAATACAAGCAAATGTTGCAGTAAAGAAACCAGAACATACTGTTGATTTTAAACAACAATCCAGAACTCTTGCAGAACTATACAGCAAGAGTCGTTAATAAAGAAACCAGTATTACCAGAGAAATCTACCCTTCTATTCTTGCAACTGCAAATAGGACAGTTGATTTTTATTTTTTTTAGCAGAAGTGACTCAGGAAGGAAAGAATATGGTCTCTTCAGCATGCAGAGCAGAGCTGTGAGGTGGGTAAAATATCCTTGAATTACTGGTAGTTGGAGAGAAAAGGGAAAGGTCCATCGTGGTTCCCTTCACAGGAACAGTCTTTAGTCTATTTGACACTTCATTGATGACCTGTGTGAACGAAACATCCATTAAATCTGCAGCTAGTGCCACGAGGAGAGCATTTACAAGTGCTCTGGAGGCAGCACAGGAATCCAGAGTAATCCTGACAAACCGGATCTGTCATAACCTGGGTACAATATTGGTGAGGAAAATATGAAATGGTGGTAACAAGAAATCCTTTAGACACTCACAAGGAAAAAGGACAGACCTAGCCTTCCCTCTGTAGATCCCTCCCAAACGTCTTCAGGCAACAGGTCTTCAGGAAAGGGGCTGGGTGTAACAGGGAACCACGAGGCTGTGCTGTTATGAAGAAAAGTGGCCATACTGGGCATTACAAACTGATGCATCACATACAATCTGCAGAGAAAGGAGGGCAGATGGTCATAGAGATTTGCTAGCAGCTGCAGGAAGGTAAGAGAAGCCTTCTCAGTCCTGTCAGCAGAGAACCACCATAGGCTTTAAGAGGAAATGTATAAGAATAAGGAGAGTTAAGCAGTTAATTGTCCTTGGAGGTCGTGAAATCCCCACCAAACAAAGCTCTGAAGAGCAGATCAAATAAATGTCAAGAGTGGCTGAGTTCAGTTTGATCCCACCTGAGGAGCTGGCCTAGTCATCCTCCTAAGATAACTTGCCATTTTATTTCTGTGATCACAGCTATTATTCAGGATATAGTCACTGTGTTTGTCCCTTTACCAGGGGACATTGCCTGACTTCTCTGCATATGAGCAAAGGCAGAGAACATTTTGGTGGAAAGTTTCAAATGAGCAAAAAGGGATCTCAGTAGGAGGCAGGCATCTGAGTCCGGTCAGCTTTGTAAACCTTGGGTTTAGCAGCTCTGTGGTAACATTTTACATCTTGTCTTCCAGCTAGCTGTTAGGTTGGATGATTGTCCATACAATAGAGTTTACCGTTGCCAAACGTATGCAAAATCACTTGGCAAAGCACGTGTGTACATTGGCTGATGTTTTATTTTACTCCCCCAATAGTGTAATGGAGGGGTTTAGAAATCATTATTTGGGATAAGAAGGGGTTTACTTGCAGCTTATAAATCTATTAAAGTAGCTTAAAGATTTTATTGCTCCTCGTCATTAACTGAACTTAGTGTGAAACATGATCTCTTTTTTCTATAATTTCTAATGAGAGCTCAGCAAAAAATAGGTTGGGCAACATATTATTTCAGAGCTCAAATCATAAAGGTTGGAGGGTTTTTCTCCTTTCAGCAGACTTTCCAAGCTTTTCTGACCAAGAAAGTAATTTCAATAAAACCCAAAGAAAATACTTCTTGTGGAGCTGAAGAGAAAGAAAACAGTCATTTAGTATTGGCCACATGAAGTCCAAGGTACAGACCGTGTCCGTTTTTTAACCAATACTCCAGTTTTTCTTGACGTACGTACTGGGTTTTTTTCCAACAAACAAAAATAAATGTGAAGCCTGTATTCTTAATGGGATCAACAAAACAGCATAACACAAAATATAATTATAATAATTATAATTATTAATAATTATTTGAATAATTAATATATTTTGTTGTTTAGATTGCTGAAGTTTGTCTTTATTTCTACTGGTATTTGGAATACAGCTTTGCAGTTCCCGTGATTCTGAATCTGAATTCTTTCCTCATATACAAACATGTAATCTCACTGAAGTACTGTCAAATGGTGCATTTTTATTTGAAAACTAGGTTTACTCTGAATATATTATCAACTTAATCTATATAATAATTTATTTGCTTAGTTTTAAGAGGAGTTTTTTTGTTCGCTCTTTTAATCCAATGGCAATTGTTTTGGATGAGTTTGGAGAAGGCAACCCCATGTTTCAAATAAATTCGCTACAGGGAAGGGATATTCACACTTCTGCATAACAGAATATAATTTTTTTGTGTGTTTGGATAATTAGGAAATGGTTCTCTTTTTGTCTGAGAGTCCTGAATTAAAAATGTAGTTTGCTAACTGTTAGAAAGAAAATTATTCAGGAGCAACTTGAATGGATGAAAAACCAGCATGCTGTTGCAAATACGGTCTCACATGTAATACTGTGCTAATGCCAAGTAGTCATACATGTAGGATGTCTTGGGTGTCTTAAAATCCTTGGCCATTTTAATTCTGAAATAAACACAGTGATACAGACAGCTTGGAAAAAAAAGTGCTCACTTTGGAACAAGAGATATCAGAAGTGTATCTTTCAAAGATTTTGACAGGTAGATGTAATTATATGTAAAGGCAGATGTGTCATAGGAGAGGGAATGCAAAAATCTTAGAAACTGTGCAAGATTAATGGAAAAAGCAAGAAAACAAATTCTGCACTGCTGTATATTCACTAAATTATACTGAATTAGTATTCAAATTCATACCCTTTGCAGCATTGAAAATATTTGTGAGTAAAAATGCTTCCTAAATAAATAGTTGCAGCTAAGATCATAAATTTATTAGTTCCGATTTTTTTATTTATCTCTTGATTTTGAAAGGTGCTAGGCAGCACATCAAAATCCTTCATTTTGTCATTTAAAAATTAAGCCCCAGGTTGTCGGTCTGCTCTAATAGATGTACTGTGTGTTCAGCCTTTTCATCACTCTTGTAGACAGGATTACTCAAATAAGCCAGCTATCTAGATACTTTACCTCCAACACTGTGTGTTGCTCACTGTTCTTGAATGCTAAAAGCGTAATAAGGATTACAGGGGTACCAGACAGGCTGAATTGGTTTCTAGCAATACCGCCTGGCCAGTGTTTGCCATCTCATTGTGAGTATTGTGATGGTTGATGCATATCTTCAACTTCTATCTTTCAGAGCTGTGTGAAAACTTGCCTGGTTTATAGCTTTCTTTGTGGAAACTGTACAGCAGCACTCCTGTTTGTCCTTATTTTGGTAAAGAAAGACCATTTCTGGCTTTCCTAGTTGTGCAAAGGAACTGCTGGTGTAGCCCAGCTGTACAACTGAAGTTATGTAAATAAATGAAGTGGACAACTCCCCTTTACTTTTTACATTGCTGACCTTATAATCGGGAATGTTTTGCATGGAATAGAGCTAACTTTGGCTGATGCAGGCTAATTATTCCCCGGGCACCCAGTGGAGAACGAGGGTTTCATTCAGCTGCTTTGAATCATCTTGTGGCAGAGACCCCCCACGAGCAGGCGGGGGCTGTGCTTTGGTAACCTGAGGAGGAGCTGGGTTGGGAGGTGTGTGTGTACCAGTGGTGAGCAGCCCCCACAAAATGCCTCAGCCGAGTGCTATCATCACCTCGTGTTTGCAATTTCCAATTGTTTACTATATCTGTAGCAGGGTTATTTGCAAAATTATGTTATCAACTACGTAAATATTATGATTGTAGAACAGAAAGAGGGAAAGAAATTTTCAAAGCTGAGTACACTGGTCCTGCATGTCTCTTAGGTCCTGTATTTTGTAAGCAAACAGAAATCTTCAAATTTGGTTGTTGCTCTAAAAGATGCTTTATACACAGCTCGAACCTCCCATCTGCATATCTGCTTTTCCCACTGACCCATGAACATGCCCTTCCTTCTTTGCCCTAATTAGATGATAAAATATTCTGTTTCTGCTGTGAGAGAATAAGGCATGCAACCTGAAACACCCTGAAATCTGGAAATTCATACCAGGCAGCTGGATTGTGAGGCTGTGGCCATTCCCTGACCTTTTGGTGCATGTTAGCGACCCTCTCACTAATTCTGTTCCTCCACGAGTGGCTTGGAGGCTGCAGCTTTTCCTCATGGCATTTGTTTTTTTCTGCAGAAAAAGCAGCTCCCAGCAGCTCCCCAGTTCTCCCACTGCTGGCTTGCAGTCTGGGGATGAAACTGGCAGGCACAGGGAGCAGGGTGCTGCCCTGCTCTGCAGCAGGGCCCAAAAGCTGTTGGCCTGAGCTGGTCAGAGGCAACCCACCTGTGCAGGGCACTCCTGCCCTTGTCTTCCCCAGGCCCAGCTGCAGAGCCCAGAAATTGCCACAGAGCTGGGGAGCAGCAAGTGCCTCAGGCATGTCCAGCCAGGGGAGCTCCGGCAGGGCTTTGTTTATGTGCTGGGGGATTCCTTAGAGGCTTTGGTCAAAATATGAGGAGCCTGAGAGAGCTGCAGGGCTCGTGGCAGTGTTGAGTGAGATGGTTTCACCGGAAAGAGGGAGCCAGTGCCTGAGTCCAGGAGGCAGCCACTGGACTTGGGAAGTGGCTGGAGCTGTTGCGATGCGCACAGTTCTGCGTAGGCTTGCAACATGGTGGAATTAGATTGCTGAGAGCAGGAGGCATCTGTCGCTCCTGAGCCTGCACACAATATGCTGGCTTCTGGCTTTCCTTTTTATTTGAAGAACACCAGGGTGTTCTTATTTGCGCACTCTGTAAAACTTCTGAAAATAGTTTTATGTCTTACTTGCCACACAAAAGGTATAACCAGCTGTAGAATGAAACAATTGTCAGGGCTGTGGCAAGTCCCATACAGCACATTGTAAGCCAGCATGCTTTCCAGATGCTAATGGCACAATACAGCCTGGGCACAGGTTCGTGCCATGTCACCTGGTGGTGACAACAGTGTGTGCAGCAGTGTGGATTCTGCTCGCTGAGCCTCTTGCAGCCCACAGGGCTCCTCAGTGGCTTTTGTGGGTCCTCAGCATCTCACAGGCTAAGGTTTCTGAGAGCCTCTGTGTTGTTTTGACTGTACTTATGCCCTGGCTGTCATCCGTAATAAAACTTACAGCAAACTGTGCTGTGAATGCAAGTGAGAGAGTGAGGAGTGGAAGCCCCCCAGGAAAACAAAAGGCACCTCAGCTCTGAGGCGCGCTGGTGTCAGCTTGTGCTGGCAGGGAGGCTCGTCATTACCCAGTGACGCACTTACCCAAACGGCGTCTCGTGTTTTGGGAGCCAGATGCGCCGTGCAGTTGCCAGTGGAAGTTAAACGTTAAATATGAAACCCATTCATTTTCTCTTAGTCATACTTTGGATTTAAGCAGATGTTTTCCTAATTTGTGGTTTTCAAATGTAGCATGCTGACAAGACATTTATCATTAACTACACTTCATCCATGCAGTTTAGCAAATTGGCCAATTATTAACAGTGAGGGTTGCGTGGCAGTTGATGCACAGTTCCTGCTGCTTTGAAAGGCCTAAATCGAAATTCTATACATTTTTACAATATAAATTAATTGAGCTGTGGACCACATCCCTGCTATTCCAGTGCTCCTTGCTCTCATTTTCAGAATCAACAGCCATGTATAGTGCACTGAGTATCTATGCTGTCTGTGAGCAGAGTCTCCTGGTGGTGGAAGAAGTGGTGGCTAACATTTCTCTAGTAGGGACATGAAAATGACTGATGGTATCCATGTGTAGGCAGCATGAGATGTGGAGAGTGTGGCCACAGGACGGTGTATGTACACATGGGTCCACGAGGCATCCTGGGAGGGTGCAGGGGGAGCAGTGCAGGCAGGGTGGGTGCAGCTGCCTGGAAGCTAGTGCTGCCTAGTATTTCCTCTGATTACATTTATCTTGCTTTAAACTTTGTTAGACTTTACCCCTTTTTATTTATTTTTTCCTGTTTTATGTTTGCAAGGTTTGATGGGGTGGGGGGTGGAAGGGTTGGTGGTGGTGCTATGAGCAGGTGAGATGTCCCAGAGATGCTTCCTAAAGCCAGGAACCACCATATGCCTGAAAATATAATTTCCTATTTTTCAGCTCTGGAATTCAAGCAGGCAATTTAGTCATCATTTATTCACCCTATGTACAAGACTTGAAGGAGAACAGTCAATGCACCTCTAATTTCTAGAAAGTATAAAGACCTTGATTTTTACCAGCTGGCACTGAGAAATTTTGCCTTACATTCCAGCTGAACTGGGAAAACTCTTCAGGATTGCTTGCTCTTAGTTGCTCCAGCTTCTGGCAAATAATTTGCTGTTTTCCCCTCCTCTGTATTTGCATCTGCACAACAGGAGCACTATATACTTTATTACAGAACCAGCTACCATGCAGATTAGTTAAATGCGAACTGTAAACGATTAAAATAAATACACTTAGTGTATTTCATCTTGCTTTATGCAGCCAGATGTGCTAGGTGTGAAGTACCTGTGGGGCTGGCCTTCCAGTCCCATTTGACCTCCTTTTCTTCACATCTCCCTGCTCTGTTGGAGAAGGGAATAATGGTAGCGTCACAAAATCAGTCAGGAGCATCGATGTCTCAGAAATGAGCCAGGAGGTTGCATAAGGTGCAGAGAAGAGAAGAGGAGGTTTGGGGGTGGCACGGGAGGACTTGTGTTGCCTCTGTTCCTGGTCTGCATTAGAATCCTATGGATGCTTAAAATGAGCTGAAGGGCTGATTGAGAGGGTTGGTGAGCGGTGTAGTGGGGGTTTTAAAGCAAGATCTTTGGCATAGTTGTCTCCCTAGTAACTTTTTGATTGAAAAGGGGACGGCGGCAGATGTTGAAGGGAAGATGATGCGTTATGGCTGCATTGTGGGTAACGGCTAACTTGCGTGCCTTGGGTTCAGATAAGCTCTATTTCCAGCAGTGGCTACGTATCCCATGTCAGGCTTTAGCAGGAGGCAAGCACAAGTAGACGTCGGGCGAACGCAGCTAACCCAGATCCTGATTCTTTGCAGCGCCGCCAAACTCCTGGAGAAGAGTCCGTTCTCTGTGGGCGCCCCAAGCCCCCTGCTCCCCTCGCCGGCAAGCCTGCAGCTGGCGCAGCTCCAGGCACAGCTCACGCTCCACAGGCTGAAGTTGGCTCAGACCGCCGTCACCAACAACCCGGCCGCCGCCACTGTCCTTAACCAGGTGCTGTCCAAAGTTGCCATGTCCCAGCCGCTCTTCAACCAGCTGAGGCATCCCACCGTGATGAGCGCCCCGCAGGGCCACGCCACGGGGCCGCCCCAGGGGCCTGGCATCGCTGGCGCCAGGTTCCCCTCCGGCGGGATCGCCTTTCCCGCCCAAAGCCCGGCCTTGGCTGCACAGGGGGGCAGCCTGGGGCCTGTCCAGGCCCAGGCTCCCAACGCCATCGTCATGAGTCCCTTTGGAGGCGTCATGGCTCCCACCTCTGGCCAGCAGCCCATGGTGATGGGTCTCAACAAGGCAGGTGCCTCCACCGCTGCCGCCGGAGGCTTTTATGAGTACAACAAACAAACTGCCAGCGCTGCCGGCCCTCAGGTGTACACCTCGGAGGGGGACCAGCACAGCTTCCTTGCTGGTGGTCCCCATGCAGCCTCCTCGGCAGCAGGATCACGCTACGAGGGTCACTTTGGGGCTCCCAGCCAGCTGCAGCACGAGGCGGCAGCCGCCTTTCCCAAGGAGGCCTACGGGGCAGCGGCTCCGGCGCCGCACGGGGTGGCGCGCGCCTTCCCCAGCGACCCGCACGCCGGCTCCCACCCTAAAGGAGACACCAGCCCTGTCTTACACGGCAGCGGTACGAGCAACCAGTGGGAAAATATCCCTAATTTCCCCAGCCAAAACAAGCCTGACCTTGTGCCCGGCGACAGCCTGTGGCCGTCAGCGAGTCAGCAGCAGTATGAAATAAGAAACGAGCTCTACAACCCTGAAGAGCCGACACCTGACACAAAGTTCAGCACAGCTGCCCCCCCCGCCTTTGGCCGCCTCAACCACAGCAAGCAGAGCTTCGGCAGCCCTCGCATGAGGCAGAAGGAGGAGCGGAGTGGTGGTGTGCCCGAGCTGCCTGCCCGTGCCCTGCAGCCACACCAGCTGGGTGACCTTCGCGGTGTGGCCCCCCTCCACTTCCCCCACGTCTGCACCCTGTGCGACAAGAAGATCTTCGATCTGAAGGTGAGTGGTTTGAAGGTGCCCCTGGGGCGTGCTTCGGATCCTTGAATGGCTGCCTGCTGATTTTTCTGGCCACAAGCTGCTGTCACCCCTTGCCACCAGTGTCCTTTGTCCTGAGAGGAGTGGGAACAAAGGGCCATAGTTTCGCTAAGGGTGTTGCACATCTGTTTCATGGCGATTACTGGGATTTCAAGATCTGGTTTGGTTTCACATCTCACTGTGAAAGGCCATGAGATTATGGCACCAGCGTGAGAAATGCAAGGTCCAGGCTGGGGTCATGGCTCATCTCATGGGCCCAAAGCTCGGGGAGGAGGAGCTTGAAGCCGATCCCCTGCTTCTCAAGCTGGTATTGTAACTGCATGTTTGCAGTTTCAAATGCTTTTCCCTTTCTCTTTACGTTTCTGATTCCAAAGCCTTCCCCCAACAGCCTTTTGGAAGCCAGTTGCTCAAATGAAATGGTGCATTTTGATAAAATTATTTTAGTAATTCCTATGTTGGGATCTTTTCCTCCTTCTAGTAGTTCTAAGGAAAATTTAGGACTCGGGGTCCCCAGCAACTTTCACCTGGAAGCAAGAAGCTGCTCAGCATGTGTAGTGCAGACCACACTCCCCCTTCTTTGCTCATACTGCCAGGGGAACTCCAAATTCAACCTCACCCTAAAGAAGAAGCTTCCTGCTTGCCCAGAGGGCCTGTGTGCTAGATCATGTTATATAGGTCAGGTCTGGAGAAGCCTTTGAGCCCTGCAGCCATACATGGGCACTGGCTGGCGTTATTCTGGCCTCCTGGTGAGCCCTGCTCAACAAGTCCTCACAGCTTTTTCCATCACATCGCAGGATTGGCACCTAACTGCGAAGGCATCTGTTTTCACACTGATGGTAGCCTGACAAAAATGTTGCAACACCATTTATATAGGAAGGAGGATGACCAGCAAATGAAACGGTGCCCAATACCTACACACCCTGGAGTATTGAGATATTTTAATATATTTGCTCCTTCAGCAGCTGTTTGCAAAAGGGTTTGCTGTGTTTGCTGCAGCTACAGAACTGGTCTAGGGCATGCTGAGCACTCTCTTTTTTTTGCATTAAACATTTTAGAAGAGCAGGAAAAATGTCATTATGGTGAGTTTTTTGTTGTTTTGTTGGTCCACTATCTCATTTGGATCATAAAACTGTAAATATCTAGATGTACTTTGACAATTTTTGCCAGTCTACTGAAATATAATAAGAACTGTCCTGGCTGCCCTGTGCATTGAGCACCTTGTTATGGAGATTGCAGGAGCTGAGTGTGCTCAGGGCCTTGCAGGATGAGCTCTTCAGCTAGAGTGAAATAATTGGATTAATAGAAATGTACTGGATGTAAAAACTAAGACAGAGAAGCTCCCCTTTTGTAAAGTAATGGCTAATGTAATGTTCAAATAACAAATCAGTAAATGCATTGGAAGAAGGTGTGCTTGTCTCCAGCATTACACAATTTCATCTTCAGCATCTCAGTATTGTTTTTAGAATAAGAACAATGAATGGAGAAGCAATCTCTTGTAAATTTGTCTCAGGATTTCTACTGTGCTCATCATCTCTTTGTTTCAACGTAGGACTGGGATCAGCACATTAAGGGAAGTCTTCACATCCAAAAATGTATGGCTTTTTCAGATAAGTAAGTATTATTTTAGTGACACTCTTCCAACTGAATTTCTAACAGAGCATCCCTTACTTCAGTGGCTTTACACCAGGAATTTACTGTCTAATAATTATGCTTTAATATTTATGGCATGTTATGCATGCTCCTAAAGTTCTTTTCTTTCTTTTCCAGCACTGGTATCCGGTGTGTGTTAAGCTCAGCAGATGGAACATTGCATTTATCACCAAATAATGCAGCAGTTTTCAATACAACTAATATCGAAGGTGAATCATTGTATATGCAAAAGTTTAAAACACCTTTATTTATTTATTTATTTGTTTGTTTGTTTGTTTATTTATTTTAATTGAAAGGGAAGTCAGTCTCTGGGGAAAAGTGGACATTTTAAATGAAATGTGATACAAGTTTCCAAGGAAAACTTTTTAGAGATTGTGCACAAAAGCCAATACTGTGCCTTTCAAAGTATGAATTTGTTTCTTTCAGGCAAAGATTTGTTTTCACAGTACAACTAAACAGTGTGTAATTTGCTGTAGAGACTATGAAATTAAGTTTTATGTAAATGGGACATTGCTTACTGAGCACACCAATGCAATTAATGAGTCAGGATTTTAATGAAATGTGTGTAATCTGTTACTTAGATTATCCACCAAATGTCGGCTCATCTTTTATCACGTCATCAGCAAGATCCTTTGGCCAACCAGGTCCTACATTTTCTTCTCCTTCATCAGGGGTAAGAGTGAGTAACTAAGCAAACTGATGTCTGTGTTGAGATTCTTACAGAAGCCACTTCCACTTGCTGGAGTTAAAATCACAAGGGATTCCTTTTAGACAATAATCTGAATATTCAGTCTGTTATTTCAACTTCCCATGTCTACGCTTTTGATTTTGGTGAAATCAAAACCTGATTGTAATTTATTTGTTGGGTGTTTTTTCCAGTGCTAAAAATTGTTTGCGTCTTAGAGAGATTTGTGGAGGAGGGTAAATCACTTTGCATGTATCCCATTGACTTTTTCTCCATTTTCTGAGCCTTTTCAACACAGGAAGGTCAGCTTCAGCTTGAAATGAATTTTTTAAATTAGTTTTTACTTAAACGACGTATTGATCCCAGCAAGCAGCCTGCCATCTCTCCAGTTATTTATTTGTAGCAATTGCTCTCTGCCCTCCTATGCTGAGGTCCTTCTCCCAGGAAGCAAGAGTAGCAAAGACAGTGGCTGCAGCTTTTCTAACCATTACTCACCTGGGGGTCCCAGATCAATTAATTATACTGGACTAGCTTTTTCTTAGTTTATTTTAGTGTATTATTTTTATATATGCATTTATAAACATAAAATTATATATTTTTAAAAAAGAAAACCAAGGAAAAAAGGCAAATTAAAACAAATTTTTAATATATATATATATATGTATATATATAATGGAAACACAAAATTGTTAGGATTTACATGAAGCTCAATATGTATCAGAAAGCTACAATTAAAGCTTGAGGCATTGAGAACTTGTGTTAGGGCGTTCATGGAATAGCAGCAGTAATCCAGGGCTTCAAGTTTTCACCTTGTTAACTTTTGTGTCTATATCCTGATGTGGTCTGGAAAGCCAGGCTGAGTTGTGTCCCTGTGCCACTGCAGTTTGCATCAGGCATTGCTTATAGAAGCACCACCCAGATTTGTTTAATTCAGCCAATTTTCTGCTTTGTGGTTTTGCTGTGACAGAGGTTATTTGAAGGAGTTTTAGCTTCTGCCTGTTCCCTGTGTGCAGGGAGCAAAGAGCAGAGCTGCTCATGACGGCTGCCTCCAAGGTCAGAGGTGGAGTAGCAGCGGGTGTGGAGGAATGTTCCTTTTCATCATGTCTGTCAACCTCAGAACAAATGAAATTACTGCTAATGCCAGTATCATTTCTCCTTAGAATCTGTCACTATTTATCATTTAAGCTGCCTGCAGAAGCCCTTTTTCTGAATGACCTGCGGTACTACGAGGGATAAAAGACACAGTAGCTTTGGTGTTCCAGAACACTATAAATCCTCTTTTTCTTCAGAAACTCATTGGGTGGACAGGGATGTCAGAGGCGTTAAGACTGAGTTTGCCAGCTGTCATTCACCCCACAACCCAGGTGGCTTATAATTTATTACACTTTGGTGTGGTAGTATTCACTTTCAGCTAAGCTGCTGCCATTTATTTGAGCAGTGGGAGATTATACTTGACCCTGCATGTAATCAGAAACAAAGTGTTCAGATTTCTGGAAGAGCTTGCTCTGTGCTATTCATCTGAAAATAACTTTATCCCTCTTCAAAAGGCAAATACAGTGCTACAAGTCTTCACTCAGGCATGGGAGAGCCATTAGCACTGTAGGGATGAGACTGTCAGTTTCTTCTTATCTTTAGAAAAGATTCATGTGACGCTCAAGAACAGGATAAAGAATTTGAAAAGCAAGAAACAAAAAATGGAAAAAAAAAAGCTGCAATAAAAATATAGTCACATTGGATTGGTGAAATAATATGGCAAATAGTATAAGGTGCATTTCACTGCTGTGCATCAAATTATTTTGGTGGTAGTTGTCAAACTGCATGGGTAAACCCCTGTAGGCATTGGTTGCAAAGAAAGTTAACTTAGAGTCTTATTGAAAATTACATTCAACACTTGACACAAAAGAGCTCCTCTAACTTTCTGAAAGTGGATATAGAAGGTGTATATTCCTTTTCTGGCTGTGATTTACAGCTCTGCTTAGTGAATGGATCCAATTTAACTGCAATAAGCTGACAACATTATTGCTTAGTACAGCCCATCAACTTCTGGTGTGAGTATGTGAGTACTTCTTAATCACAAATTACAGCAGATTTATGGCATAGCATTTTAATTTAAGCCATTGCCAATTGTGGGGAGGTGGCAACATCTTACAGTTGTTTGATTTAATGTACTGCTGAGCACGTGTCTGAACACGGGCTCTGGAGCCTACAAAGGGAACAGCTAAGGCTTTCTAGTCCCGTAGACCCTTAAAATACCATCTCCGAACAGATCTATCAAAACAGAGGTGCCAGGTGACCTGGGGTGATTCTACACTAGCAGTGCATTGGCTGTCAGGGAAGTTTCCTGTTCCCCTGCTAATTGTAGTTGTATTCTTCTGTTGATCAGGGCATGCTGCCCTGCCAGATGCAGGCATCACTTCCTTTTCTATCCAAGCGGTGTCATGTTGCTTCTCTTTTTTTCAGGATCAGGTCTTTGTTATTTTTCTGCTAGAGAAAATATCTTACTTCTGGACTTTGGCCATTCTTTAACTTGCCTTCTGCAGCTGGGCAGGTTCTGTAAGATGCAACACTGTGGGGGTCTTGCTGCAGCAAAAATAGACAAATGGTTAAGTCATGAAGCCTAAAGGGAGGGTGTAGACAAAGGTGTAAATAAGATAACATTAGCTCTGTAACTTGTGAACTTGCTGACAAGCCAAACATTTGTGATGGCTCTGGTGAACTTGATCCCACAAGATTACGTGATTTGCATCTTTCCTTGAATGGCACAATTTTAGCTGAAGGTTGAGTTACTTACTCGGTAACATCCTTACAGCAGAGGTCATAAGCAGGAAAGTAGTCTGGGAAAACTTAATCTTGTGTGAGCAATGTTTTGTGTGTTGTTAGCTGGGGTAAGTTATGTTCCTCCCTGAGTATATCTTGATTTTCTTCTTTGCACAAGAAGTGTAGAGCTTGCTTTCCATGTCAGGGAGATGGACAGCTCTTCGGGAACTGCACCAGCATTGGGAACTGCCCCAACACTCCAAAATAGACTTCCACCCTTGGGAAGCAATTACACTGGTGCCATGTTACTGTGCCAGCCCAATTCAGGAGCTCTGCCTCCCTGCATGTCCACTGGTCACTATAACCCCAGGGGAAAAGTCCTTCTGTGTGGTGTTGCAATGAAAGTAGTAGGTTTTCCAAGCTGAGGTACACTGTGTGTCCTCTCACAAGATAACCAGGGTCACTTTTGCCACTGGCCCAGTCTGGCACTGGTCACTTTTACCGCTGGCCTGTACCTGTGGCAACCCAGCCATCTGCTCTGACCTACCAGGGCTGTGAAGCCCTGGAGTCCATTAGATTTGAAGTGGCAAATTAGCTTTTGCAGGAACATCATTAATCCTGTTTGAATGAGAGCATCTCTTCTAGAAATCCTCTCTGGTCTTGGTAGTATCCAGGGATGGAGATTCCATTGCAAGTTGCACTGCAGCTAAACATTACCCTTCCCATTTGTATTTCTAAATCAGGATGTTAAAATACAAGGTTTTAAAGAAGGATATTTATAGCTAGGAACAGGTATGCTAAACAGTAGGTTTAATTTTTTGCAGAAATGTAAGGTCTTATCTAGTGGATGGAGTATCTAAGATAAAAACATTGTTTGGAGTTGTTTTTTTCCCCAGTTTCCCCAGAGGAAATCTACACTGGGTCGAGTTGTACACATCTGCAACCTCCCTGAGGGAAGCTGCACGGAGAATGATGTCATTAACCTGGGCCTCCCATTTGGGAAGGTCACCAACTATATCCTCATGAAATCCACTAATCAGGTACTGTGCATTTGGGGTCACTGGTGTTAACATATATTGACATAAAGACACATTGACAGGAAGACAGAGTCTTTGGGGAGAATATATATATATATATGTATATATATATATATATATAAAAATAGAAAGTTAACTGTATTAAATCTGGTCTTAAAGTGAAAAAAATAAGTTGGTGTTTGCTGTTCGAGTTGCTGGCATAAAGAGGCACAGGCTGGCAGCAGAGCCCCCAGGCTGTGGCTGTGCTGGGTGATCTGGCACACAAAAGCTGCAGGAAGGCTGTGCTCTTACAGAGGGCACTGACACCTCACTCTCTTTTATTCTGTACCAGATTGTAGTAGAGCTCTGTCTTCAAGGTAATTTAAGTAGCTTAAGTCTACCAGTGGTGACAGGCAGGGAAGATTATAAAATATCTTCTCATGTACCTGTAGCAGACAGTACAGATGGATGTAAAATCTACACCAGTGGGCAATGATTGAGATTGTAATGTTTCAAAATGCAAAGCTTTGAGTAGATTCCTTGACCAGTTAAACTGCAATCACAACAAATAAAATTTTAATGTAACTAAAAGTGCTAATTAATGCAGTTCAGATTTTTTAACTCTATTCTGGCTGCCTGTGCTCTGATTTTCTGCTCTTACCTGGTTCTGCAAAACTCAGCTGTCAATCTCAGGAGCAGTGCACACTGCATCATTGCAGTTCTGCATCTTGTCAGCAGCTGACCATGATGCACAAACGCCAGTGCGGAAGGGAGGGAAAGGTAATGCTTCCACAAATTAAGAAAGATTAGATTGCAATAATTTAGTTTTCAGCTAAATTGGCTTGTAAAGTTGCATATAAGCTTTAAGAGTTGGGTTGAAACCTTTCTTTGCAGTTAAAAAGAGGCTGTGCAATGGACTGAGTGTTACTATTTCAACTCCAGGGCAGGAAAGCTACCCCGTGCTGTTCTGTTGAAACATTTTGCATGAGAAGAATCCAAAAGAAAGTTATTTTGTTGCCTTTTCTCTCTTATCCTTTGTATTTTAAATTATGCAGTAGATTTTAAAGCTCTCCCCATTTGTGCTAGGCCTTTCTGGAAATGGCTTACAGTGAAGCAGCACAAGCCATGGTGCAGTACTACAAAGAAAAACCTGCTATGATAAATGATGACAAGTTACTTATTAGGATGTCTAAAAGATACAAGGAATTACAGCTGAAGGTGAGTCATTCCTGATCAGATTTTCTGAGTTTCCATGGCATGTGCTAGAGAATACATCAAAAAATCTTTGCTGATTGCTGATTTCTAATTAATGCTTTAATACTATGGAAAAAGAAATTAAGAAAGATAAATTAATGAATGTATGTTAATGATATTTTATACCTCACTGCTTGTTCTTTTCTAAATTTCAACTCTTGGAAAAGATCCTGTTTTCTCTGGTCCTCTCATACCATTATTTCAGAAGTACCTTCTGAGCTTTCTTCTGAGTGGCCTCCCCACACTGCTTGGTCTAACAAAGGTCTAAAACATAGTCATGTGTAAGATACAACATGTCAGCAGGTGTAAGATGGCCCTTTCCTTTTAGTCAGGCACTAAGCCTGAAGCAATGCTTTTCACTTCTTGCTTGCTTGAGCTGTAGTGCCATCTCTATACCAAGCAGTTGTGGCAGGGCTAAACATCACACTGACTTCTTTTACTTACTTTCTTGTGAAAGACCTAAATTAAAAAACAAGATTTTTTTTGTTATGTATAATTTACATGAAGTCAAAACAGCACGATAGTCTTTGGACTTTCTGTAGAGTGTGTGATGCTTCTGATGTAAACACCTGAGTGATGTCCAAAAATCAGTGCTCTTGTAAGCATATTTATGGAAGCTTATGTACTGCTATATGCAATCCTTAGAGGGTATGTTTTTTCATGGAGACTTGGACTGGAACTGGCAATGCAGAGTTGAAAATCTTCATATTATATTATCTAACATGGTACAAAGTTATTTTATAACATAATTCTGTAATGTTCCAAGTTAAGAGGTTAAGGAGGATTTTATGAGCCTTGAGGAAAAAAAAAAAAAGTAACTCAGATGATTTGTTTTCACCTTTGGAAAATTCTCTTTACTGTACACATATAATAGTATAAGGAGACTTAAAGGAGTTGCCAAAAGCCTGTAAACCAGGGCAGACTTTCTTAGGCAGGGTGAAGGGGTCCAGATGTAAGATGGCAGACTGTGCATCTTAACATAGAGGCAGAAGAGGAATTACCCAGGAGAGTGTGGGAGTTTGCCTAGACTTCAGGAATATTTTTCAGCCTTTCCAATGGCAGTTTTTCAGGTCAGGAAATTTTTCTTCTCTGAGCGAGAAACAGCCCTTTCTCTTTGTTAAAAACAAACACACAAACAAAAGTGCAACATCATAGGGGGAATATGCATGAACTATTTACCACTACAAACTGCTCTGAGTTCCTGCATGATTATGTTGCTCAGCTGTGCATGCTCCAAGTGTTTGATGAATTGCATGCACTCCAGCCTGGAGCAGTGCATCTTTTAGAAGTGATCTTGAATCTCAAGGGTCAGAGAAAGGCTGCCATACTTGTTGGATTCAGATATTATAGAAAATATCTGGTTTGTTTCCTCTTACCTCCAATTCCTAGAAAATACTCTTGTGATGAATGTGTACCAGGGAAGGACAAGCTAGTTTTCAACGCATCTTGGAGCAGCCGGGTATGAGGAGACAGTGCTACAACGTAATGGAGCAAATTTTCCATTTGTATCATTTTTCTTTTGAAGGTGTTATTGAGATACCAGCTGCAGAAAAGACTAACCACAACACCAAAACCAAATATTTTTCAGTAAAGGTATAATTAAATGATGCATGGATGCTGTTTCTTGAGAGACAAATCACCTATATTAGCTTGGAGAGTAGTGCAGCAGGCTGAGCAGTGTCTTTGTCTCATTTAGAAACCAGGTAAAAACGTGGCTGCTATCATCCAGGATATCCACTCGCAGAGGGAGAGGGACCTGCTGCGTGAAGTGGACAGGTAAAGTTTCTCCATAGTTTGGAACTGGGACCTGGATAAGTCTGTAAACCTACAGGCAGAAAATGTATTATCTGTGTGCTTCCCTCTCTTACCTAATTTGCTTCCTTAAAATGGATTTCACTTCAAATGCCTCTAAAAATATAAGTGGGTACAATAGTTGGTACAGGGTCTATGTAATGAGATCAGATGGAAATTGTGCGTGTTATGAAAAGAAATGAACTCTTTCCTACTGATGGTGATGACTCAGAAAATATGCCTGGCATGTGAAGAACACACAAATGAAGCTGTTCCACTCTGCTTCCCCTTGAGTGAAAAGTGTAATGGCTGGGGATGCTGTAAGACCTAGCCGGAAGGAGATGGTTCAGATTCAAATGTATTTTGGTATGTTTCTGATCTGCCTGACTTCTGGACCTTCCAGCAAAAATGAAGAGGAACCAGAGTCCTAAAACATCTCTCTTAAACAGATGACCTTTGTCACTTTTGTCTCAGAGATGCCCTAGGTAAGTATTAAGGGTACAGACATTAGGGTCATTGTAAACGTATTAATATATTAATAGCTTTTAATGCTAAATCTCTGAGAGAGACTTTTAGGAATGAATGAATGAATATACCCTTGACAGATCTGTGGGGATTTCATTAAACTCTGTGGATGTGATACTGCCTTCTCTCCTGTTCACTGTGTTTGCAGCTGTGCAGTGCATGTCTGTGAAAGGCCTCAGGCTCACAGGCAACAGGGCAGGCCCCGTGTGCTTCCAGTGTACAAGAACTCTGTGAACCACAGTGGGTCAGCCAGTTACAGCTGCCTTTTCCTTTTGCAGCAGGTACGGCACAGAGAGGCCCCGCTCTCGCAGCCCCATAAGCCGCTCCCTGTCACCCCGATCTCACACTCCCAGCTTTACTTCCTGCAGTTCACCCCACAGCCCGATGGGGACGGGCAGGACTGACTGGGGAAATGGGAGAGAGTCATGGGATCAGTCCCCATATTCTCGACGGGAAGAGGAAAGAGACAGCAGGGAATGGCGAGAGAATGGGGATGAGAAGAGGGACAGGACTGACATGTGGGTACATGAGAGGAAACATTATTCCCGACAGCTGGACAAGTTTGATTTGGATGAACGGATTGAAGGAGGCAGAGGGCACAGAGAAAAATATTTAAGGAGTGGTTCCCCTGGCTCTCTTCACCCTTTATCCGGCTACAAAAGCAGGGAAGATGACTATTACCGGAAAACCTCTAAGTCAAAATCTGACAAGTTTCAGAGGCAGCTGCAGGATTTACCTGGGAGATCTAAGAGAAAGGAAGAGGCAAAGTTAAGGGAACGCAGGCATTCTTACAGTGAGGATGCTGCCAGGGAGGAGGCAGCTGAACAGAAGCACAGCAAAGGGTCTGAGAGCTCCAAGCAAAAACAAAGTGACAAGAATAAGGTGAAGAAAGCTGAAAAAGACCATGAGGAAGATGCCGCTGCTGAAGGCAGTGATGTGAAGGAAACCAAACTTCCCGAGAATGAGGTAAATAAAGATCTCAAACTATATATAAGAAGGTAAATGCTGAAGTAATATATTTTCTGAAATGTTTCAGATCAGTTGTTATGGGTGTGGTGCTGCTGAAATACAATTTTTTGCCACAATAAAATCAGGAAATATAGTCCTTGGAGAGAGCTTGGGAGGTCATCTTGTCCATGTCTTTGCCCAGACTGTGCAGATCTATTACACTGTTGCAGGGTTGGGTACATGGACGTTGTCTTTCTGGGTCAAGCACAGAACCTCCGGGTAAACCAGTGAGGGGAAGGGGACAGACATCTCACAACAAAACCAAGTGACAATCTGCTGCTTGCGTGCAGGTTGTGTGTGTAGGCTTAATTGCCCTACTGCTCATATTACCTGTGCACAATACCCCATAGCTACTCTCTCTGCAACCGTCACCTCCTGCACAGATGCACAATATTTGTAGGAAGATACAGGGAACTGGTTGTTATACTGCTAAAATGGGGAGTGAACTTATAATGAGGAACATTTTCTTTTTGGTCCACTCAGCAGAGCAATTGGTCTCTATTAAGCGTAAGTCCCTGCCCTCACCTGTGGCAGGGATAATTCACACCATCCCCTTCCATGTGCTGTCAGGAATCAATCTCTTCCTGTGGCAGAACCACTGAATCATCTAATGTAAAATTACGGGATCTCTGGAGAAATACTCCTAGTTGGTAAAGAAGAGTGTTTGTGGGTTTGATTCTCCACTGGGAAACAGTGGAGAGGGAACAGATGATGATGCCTCATTTGCTCAGTCCCAGTACAGCCCATTCTTATGTACCCACCCAATGGGGATCTTGTTGCTGGCTCTTGGCCACCTTGCCTCCCTCAGTTCCCCCTGGTGATACACTGCCGCCATCCACCCCTGGGGATGCTGGCACAGGAGCCTGCAGAGCTGCTTTGCTGACCAGGGGCCCATCTCTAGCTTGTGACTTTGTGATGTCAGGGCCATCTTGGTTGTTTTTAGTTGACTTTGTATTTGTTCTTCTCACGGGGGAGGCAGTGTTGGTAGAAATCGCTAGATCTTGTAACTCAGCTAGTTTCTGTAACAGGCAGCAGCACTGCCTCATGCCATAGATATGTCTGTACCACCGTTTGTCATCTTTCTCTTTTGGCTGGTATTTCACTGTAATGGATGGTTCCTTGGAAGGAGAAGTCAGAGAGAAATGTCAGACAGCATCCTAAATCACCAGTGTTGCACATTCTGCATGCTTTTCAAGTTATTTTAAAGTGGTTTTGTTAAAGGCAGATTTCTCCAGGGAAAACTGCTAACTACTTATTTTAAAAGGAAGAAATAGGTTTGAATGTCATGACCTCACACTTTTGTTTTGCCCCTCTTTTACGAAGTACCAGGTAGTACTGTGGTTTTGTTCTTCCTGACTGTGTAAGAAGTTGCATTCTTGACTGATCCTACATCAATAAACTAAACAGTCAAGGTCTTTTGCAGAGTTTTAACACTGCTGCTCTCCTTACCATGTCTGAGCCAACATAACAGATGTGGGTAGAGAACAGAGGAGTGGAAATACTAGTTTATTAATATTCTCCTCTACCTGTCTTCTAGTCAGTTCTATGAAGTAAATTACATCTCTCTTATTTTGTTTATATTTGTTTCTTAATTCTCATTCTTGCAGCCTTGCTAATAGAATCCAATGCTTGAGTCTTTTCCCACAGCCCAGCTGACTTGCACAAACTTTAGAAATAAAGAATGTGACCTTGTGGTGACTTTGCTTCCCTAAACCCAGAATAGAAACATAATAGAGTACCACTATGTGTTGCCATACGTGTATATGTTGTATTTATTTTAGTTTGGAAAAGAGGAGCAAGTCCCAGAGATGAGCTCACCTTCAGCTAATAAGCAAGGAAAAGAATCTGGAGAGATTCTGGAAAACACAAGAAAAGAGAAGGTTGGTGACATTGTTGGTGCAGCTTCCATGACACAATGAGTGAAAACCCAGGTTTGGCAGCACATTCTTTCAACTGAAATATTTCACCTCCCTGGAAGAGCTGGTAAAGGAGTTATAAAAGGGGGCTGTCTAGATTAACTTGCCTTATCTTGACCTCTGCTTTAAGAGCTAGCTTTTCCTGAAGTCTCCAGAACTCTTTTATTAGTTTCTCTTTGCCCATGTACATTTCTTCACATGCATAGTCCTTGGCACTGGCCACTGTAAGTAACGTACGCCCAACTGAACTGTGTAACTCTGTGAACCATGCCCAAAAATAGGAGATGTGGTCAGTCAGTGGAGAAGGAGAAGACTAATGATGAAGACTTCTCAGAAAATTGTCCTTAGGTGGACTATGGAGAGTAGCCGCTTCTGACTGTTTCTGGTTTTAATTAAATGTCTTTACAGCACCCTTACTGCAGCATCGCTGTTGAGGACAGCAATGTCCTTGGAATTCCTCCAGCTTCATATCTGTAGGGTCATGGGTTGATGGTCAGATATGGAAGCTATTGATATCTGTTGCTGTAGAAAACTGATCTCCTGGCAAGAGCAGTGTCAACTTCCAGAGTTTTCGTGCTGGTTTAAGATTCTAGGAGGGGAAGTGTGGGAATGGCCAAATAGGAGGAGAATACAGATTATTAATAGATTATGTGTATGTGATGTGTCTGGGAGTTGAAATCTAAGCTGCAAGTGAGTTTTAAAAGTGGCATATACCTCATAATTCTAATACTTCTGAAGTCCAGTATTTGTGTCTGAGTCCTGTAAGTCTATAACTGCAAGTATGAGGTATTGCAGATTATGTACCTTGTATAACTTTTAAACCAATTTTTCCTAAGGTCTAGGCCAATGTCTACCAAGAGTCTCTGGCAGAAAACTCTCACTAGTAGAAGGAAATCACTACAGAAGGTAGCCACACATGCTCAGTGAAAGCCGCAGTGGCTAAACTGGAGTTCAGTATATTATTGCACTGCCTATTTCTCACCACCCTGGGATGGAGGTAGAGGAAGGGGAGAGGTTCATTTCCTTGGGGATCATATAGTAGAGTCAGTTGCATAATTAAGTATAACAGGTTGCATTTTGTTCCACTGCTTCTAGAAAAGTAAGGAGCAGGCAACTGGAGAAACCGTAATCCCCAAGGCAGATACAGGATCTCCACAAAGTGAAGTTGATGTGATAATTAAAGAGATTGCTTGTCCTTGTGGATAAGATTTAAAATTGCAACACCAAGGCATGTTGGTCTTTGAAACTAAGATACAAGGGGGTTTAGACATGGCCAGATCAAAGTTTTTCCTGTTTACTGATGTTCAAAGCCCATGTTTTAATAGTGCTGATCCATAATCACTGATCTCTCAAACATTTTACATCTCTGTGACAGGACCGAGACTGGGAGAGTGGAAGTGAGATAGAAGGTGAGACCTGGTATCCTGCTAACATGGAGGAATTAGTGACAGTAGATGAAGTAGGAGAAGACGATTTAATCATGGAGCCAGATATAACTGAACTTGAAGAAATAGTACCAGTTGATCAAAAAAATAAAACAGGTTCAGAAATGTGTCCCTGTGTGTCAACCATCTTAGAACTGGAAAACGATCAGAAACACTCAATGAGGAGTGAAGACAAATTTGCTCATACAGCTTTAGAAACAAACTTGAGATCAGCAAAGAGCAGTGTAGCTTCTAGTGGCTGTCAGGATGATGAGGAGGATGTTGATAATGATGATGCTGTAACTGAAGCATCAAGCCTAAATCTGGACCCTGAGCAGAAGCCAGATGAATTGCAAGAAGACCAATCTGCAAAGGAGTCTGATCCCCAGCAGAAGGAACAAAAAATGGGTAAGAGCTCTGACAGTCACTTGGAGCCTGAAGATCACCATCTACCTTCTGTTCATCTGAAAGAAGAGACTCTTCAGCTCCCTGATACATTTATAGATGATTACAAACAGATGGGATCACAAGGAGTTGAGAGCAAAGAAGTTACGGAAATGCTTATTAAAAACACTAGTGAAGAAACAAGACATGGAAGCCAAGAGTGTCCAGAGGCCAAGGGTAACTACTGTTTTGTTGTTTTTTTTCTTTTCAGCCCACAGAGAGCCTTGCATGTTTTCTCTGACAGTAGACTGAAATTTATTGCTAACAAGAATAAATGTTGCTAATAGTATCAAGACTTGTCCTTGGAGCAGCTCAGTAAAAGAACCCCAGTGCCTTTCGCCAAGCTAAACCATTAGAGGCTCTTAGCTGAATAGTGTAAAGGAAATATGATAAGCAGCTTGCAAGCTTTCTGAAAGGCATAAGCTGCTATAATTGTCATGGCAAGGTTCACATGAGTTTAGCTGAAATCTTTCAGTGCCCTGCTAAATTTATTTTGAATTGTCAATGAAATGAGTGACAGTCTCTGAAGGTCAGCAGAAAATTATCTGTAATGTCTGGCTGGCTCCTGGACAAGGTGGGTATTCTTACACACTGTACTGAAGTATTAGTAAGATGGAAATCATAGAATCATAGAATCATTAACGTTGGAAGGGACCTTAAAGATCATCAAGTTCCAACCTCCCTGCCATGAGCAGGGAATCTTACCACTAGACCAGGTTGCACAAAACCTCATCCAGCCTGGCCTTAAAAACCTCCAGGGATAGGGCATGAACAACCTCCCTGGGCAACCCATTCCAGTTCCTCACCACCCCTATAGTGAAGATTTCTTTCTAATATCTAACCTAAATCTCCCCTCTCTCAGTTTAAAACCATTGTCCCTTGTCCTATCACTACCTTCTCTGATGAAAAGCCCCTCCCCAGCTTTCCTGTAGCCCCTTTCAAGTACTGGAAAGCTGCTATAAGGTCTCCCTGGAGCCTTTGCTTCTCTAGGCTGAGCAGCCCCAACTCTCTCAGCCCGTCTTCATAGCAGAGGTGCTCCAGGCCTTTAATCATCTTGATGGCCCTTCTCTGGACCCTTTTGAACAGGTCCATGTCTTTCCTGTGTTGACAGCACCAGAGCTGCACACAGTATCCCAGGTGGGGTCTCACCAGAGCAGAGCAGAGGGGCAGAATCCCCTCCCTGGCCCTGCTGGCCACACTTCTTTTGATGCAGCCCAGGACACAATTGGCTCTCTGGGCTCCAGCACACACTGGTGGCTCATGTTGAGCTTCTCATCTACTACCACCCCCAAGTCATTCTCCTCCTGGCTGCTCTCCAGCCGTTCTTCCTCCAGCCTCTATTTGTGCCTGGGATTGTGCTGACTCAGGTGCAGGACCCTGCACTTGGCTTTGTTGAACTTCATGAGGCTGGCACTAGCCCACCTCTCCAGCCTGTCAAGGTTCCTCTGGATGGCATCCCTTCCCTCTTGGTTGTCAACCACACCACACAGCTTGGTATCATCAGCAATTTTGCTGAGGATACACTCAATCCCACTGTCCATGTCTCCAACAAAGATGTAGGCAATTATCTGTAGATTGTTACTTCTGAGTCTCTGTTCAGGCAAATATGTGCCTTTTGTCAGGACTTGTTGTATCATCTTCTGTTATCTACCACATGCTGCCTTTAATATAACTGATAGGACATGCTGTGAGATAATGCCAATAAATGTAATCACAGCTACCTATTATCTGTCAGGAAACAAACAAAAAAAATCTTCAGTGTTTGAAAGGGAGTTCAGTTCCTTGTCACACTTTCAAATGAAACTTGAGTGAATAGGCTGTGTATAATGAGGAGACGTGGAAAACAACATGGAACATGTTGGCCAGTAATGCTCTTTTTTCTTGCTATCAGTCTGTGTGATGGAGAAGGGTTTGTGAACAGGTGTTCTTGGAACATTTTTGAGGGTGCAGTTTCCACCAGGAAATCCTTGAACATTCAATGTGAATGTCTGATTTTGAACTTCTTCTAGGAGAGATTTGAAACTCACTCAGTTTCCAATACTTATCTCTTTGGTTTGAAGACACCTTTCCAGGCTTTGCCTATTTGGAGATTACACTGTCATGCAGGCTCCTTGGGACTGGGAATGGCAAGGTTGACTCCCCTGGGCTTCCAGCTTCACAGACAGGCAACTGATTAAAGAGTTGGGTATCCCAAGAGCACAGTTACTTTGGTGTTTTCAGCATCTCAGCTTCCAGCTTGCCAGCAGGGAGCCTGGAAGCTCCATGGGGAGCTTGTGCTTCCCAGAATTCTGCCATTGGCTTGGTATCTGAAATCTGCACTGCATGGCTCTAAGCTCTCTGCAAATGCAGCTGCCAGCTCAGAAGCCCAGAAATCAATGTAAGTTGCCACATAGGCCCTGGGTGTCTTGAGAAGAGCTAGCTGAAACTTGCTGGTTTTCCAGGATCTCTGCTGCAGATTTGGAAGCCTGGGATAGTCTTTAGTTAATTTGAAAGCCAAGCAGTCAGGATTTTACATTATTTTATTTTAAATTATGTAATAGATGCATTTAAAACAATTAAGAAAAATTCATTCTCATAGCCAGAAATTGCAGATCTTTGAACCACAAACTTGAAAGACAGGAAAGGTTTGGTTTGGGCAAAAATATATTTGCTTTATGAGAAAATACATCCCCTATCTAGGTGAAATTTGCAATGCAATAGAAATTTTGTCAGGTAAGGGAACTAGTTCTTTGATGTAAGAACTGAATAATAGAAATCAGACCAGTTTATCTGTAATTCTGTCCCTCTGTGATTAAAAAATCTTTTTTAGAAATAAAAACAATTCACATGTTGGGAAGGGAGAGCATCTGTTCTTTTGACTGGCTTTATCTGCCTCAGCAAATCAATCCACTGTTTTTCACACCTTGAATCAGCTGCCTGTGTCCATTATTGTTGGTCAGCAGGGACCAATCATCCCATCCCTACTGGTCAGGAAACAAAACCTTCAAGTGGCCAAGAGTCTTAAAACAGAAGCCATCCCTTGGAGAGCTGAGGATGGGAGAAGAGTAGCTCCAGGGAGAAGATGACAATGGTGCTACAGGTACCCTACCCGAGGAAGGTTTGCTCTGCACATGCAGCTCCTTATGCAGTTTGGGGATTTGCTCTCTGCAGGTCCTGCTTGCCCCCCCCTTTTCTCAGAAGCCATGTGTTGCCCCAGCTCCATCACTGGTCATGCCACCACATATCATATGCGGTTATGGAGCTGCAGTTGGACCATACTTGTGCCAGAGGCACATATAATGTTACAGATCTATTTAGAGGTTATAAAATGAAAAGAAAAAATGTAGTGTAAGTTAGATCAGAAATAGAAAAATGGTCTACTGGGAGAAATAGGGGTGATGGCACAGTGTAGTATAGCTGTTGGAGTTGAATTGAATAGGCCTCTGATTTGAATGGAAAAGCATTTTTTCTGGATTTTACTTCATTTATAGATCCACCCAGACTGTGTTTCCAAGAAGTTTACAAATGTCTTTTTAAACTAATAAACTGTTTTCCTTCAATACATTTTTTCATTTGTTAAGCAAATTCTAGGTACCTGGAAATGAGATCTCTGGAATACCCAGAGGTGGAGTCCAAGAGAAGGCACTCTCCACCAGGCTGGGAACAAGAGGATGTCTTCACTGAGCTCAGCATTCCCCTGGGTAGGTTGGGATGCCCTGGCCGCCCTTGGCCTGCCATGCCACCCACTGCAATACCTAGAGCTTACAACAAGATGTCACTTGAAGGCTACTTGCTATTTTCCAGAACAGTTGTGAGAAGAGTGGAGGAACAGGGTATAGGACAGAGGGGTAACTGTTGAAAAAAACTGGCTTTTAATTACAGGTCATTGCTAATTTCACTCTGGATGAGTGGCAAAATATTGCTGTTAATGTTGATGAGATGAAATAAGATCCTTGGATGATCTATGAAATATATATGAAAAATACTTAGTAATTTAAAAGCTTTTGTCATAAAAGTATTGATTATACTTTTAGTAAAAGTATTGGTTTTAGGGTGTAAACACTCATCATGAGTAAAACACCTGGAAGAAGCACATTCTAAAGAGCAAACTGTGTAACTTAAGCATGAATTTACTGCTAGTAAATACTATTGCTATTCTAGCCCTTGAGGTTACACAGTGAAATTCCCACTCAGTATTATGTGCGAGAAGGTACATTTTAAAATATGTATAATGTCTGAGAGAGAAGTGGAAAGTGTATTTGCAATGCACAGGATTTTAAACTGCAGCTCAATATTGCAAAATTAGGGAAATTAGAGAAGTGAATTCAGGCTTCTCATATCTATGTCATCTAACTAAACAGCACCTTTTTTCTTTGAAAACAAGTTTATTGTGGAGGGGAAGGGTTTCAACTGACATTTTAATGTAATTCTGAATTTCTCAATAGGTGTCGAATTTGTGGTGCCTAGAACTGGGTTTTACTGCAAGCTCTGTGGACTCTTCTACACAAATGAAGAAACAGCAAAGACAAGTCACTGCAGAAGCACTGTTCATTACAAAAATCTTCAGGTAAAAACACACTTGAAGCTAACAACTAGCTTATGGGGTGGACTGTGCACGAGAAAGCTGATGCTACAAAAAAATTAGGTTTTATACTGTGGTCAGAATTTAAAAAAAATGCAATTTAGATAAACAAAACCTTTCAGCAGTTCTAAATGCTAGCACACTAATTTCTCACTCCCAGGTCCTTGAAATCAACTTCTGGCTCATAAATAAAGTGGGGCTAGGTGATAATTTTATTTTCTCTATACAGCTGTATTCCTTGTCACTAGCACAGCAGGTCCCAGACATTTGTATCACTGGGAATGAGCCCAGCAGCAGCCTTCCTTATTCGTTTCAGGAGTCTATGAATGTTGCCAGACTTATTTTTGCATTAGTGTGAATTTCTGCAGCGCGTCTCAGCACGCAGAGCTTGGTGACGCACGGGCTCTCCGGGGCATTTCTGTGACCCTCTGAAATCACCTCCCTGTGCTACAGAACAGCACAGTGGCTCAGCCACGCAGAACACCATGACTGAATAATTTCTGTAAGAATATGCAGAAGCATGTAATTACTTGTATGGTTTCCACAAGCATATACCATAAGTGTATCAACACTTGATAACAGCCCATGGAGACCACAGGTGTTTGCAGTTCAGTCCAAAGACCCCACCTCTATGGCTTTTCAGATGCAAAGTTGATAGCAACAGTTGTGACAGTGTGAGCATTAACTACCCTGTGCTGAGGACTCCTTGGAGGAGGTGGCTTTGCCTCTCATCTCCTTGAGTCCCTGCTTGTGTGCAGGGTGTGCACACTGCAGAAGACACTTTTATTAGCAATTATTGGCACTCTTAGCAAAAGGCATGAAAGAGCAACACTGCTCCTTCTTTCCCTGTTCCTTCCCTCTGCCTGTAGTGAATGCTGGAGCTCTGCTTCTCTTCAAGTAATAACCACCTGTCCCTAGCTGGCTAGTAGGCATTAGCTTTTCCAGTGACACTCAGGAGCAAATGATTTCTCTGTGAGAATTTTCTTCTTGATTTCCCTGATGTTACGTAGCTGTAATCATACAAGGGCCTCTGGCTTTCAAAGACTGCCTGCAGAGCTGCAGTGCTTGCTGATAATGGATCTTCCAAGTGTCAGCTTGAAAAATAGGTCCCCAGTTTCATGCCTTTTTTTGCTTCATACAAAAAAAACAACCCAGAGGGATTCACCAGTGGCACCACTAAGTACAGGCTGTGTTTCCCATGTGAGTCCGGCCCAAAGAAACTCATCCTAAAGCAGAGATTGCAGCTCCAGCCCCTGCCCCTGGCAACTGGTCCCATGGGAAAAAGAGGGGTTTTTTTTCATTATCTAAGTTATTTTGTTGTACTCGTAGAAAAAAAGGTCCAGCTAAAACTGAGTCAGTGAAAGAACCCTCTTCTTCACCCAGATAAGACATTTCCCATGAGCACTGCCTAACACTGACTTGAGATAAAACAACAAAGACCACAAAAGCTTTTAAAATTACATCTGTCAAATATGGTAATGAAACAGATTGTTCTGTTGAGCCATACCTCTTACCTTACTAAATGGAGGAAGTAAATGTCTCATCCAGCTTTTGCCCACTCAAGTGGAAAATCACCTATTTTAAATAATTATTTTAAATAATTGTTCTGCATTGCTAGAACCATTTTAGTTGCAACGATGCTTATTTATGTCCTCTGCAAGAAATGTCAGTCTTCTGTGTTCGTGGAATTTAACGAGTGTATCCACCAACCTATGAAATATGGACTCTTAACATGTGCTGTCTGTGAAGCTATGGGACTGCTGCTGCAGACTGTCTTTCTGTTGTTTTGCCCACATGGTAAATGACTTTGTCCAGTGACAACGACGTTGTCCCAAATGCTCTCATGTCTTATACTTGATTTGCTACTTGTCATCTTTCATGTAATCTTCTTGGAGTCACATCCAAAATATATGTTAAGTGTTAGATTTGAATGCAAAACCAGTTTGTTTACCAGTTTTCTTCAAAAAGCCTTGCTTAGATGATAATGATTTTGTCTTGAAGTAAAACAGTCAGTTTCAGCTGAGTATGGTGCCCCTTGATGATCAGCAATCACTGAAAAAAAAAATAACTTTTTTCTTTGTCAGCCTTGCAGACTTTTTCTGATTTTTTCCATTCTCTTCAGCTTAATTATTTTCCCAAGTGGTATTTATATTTACAGATCCACTGCGTATTCCATATAAAAAAATAATTCCATAATTTGGCCATCCCTCCCACCACTACTACAAAAGCTGTCAGATTCATCTGGTGAAAGCTACCTTGGCAACTCAGAGCAGCATTTTATCCTGTTTTCCTCTGGTTCTATGCAGTATTCATCAAAACTTGTATTTAAATGGAAAGAATTTTTTTTCCTTGACTGTCATTTTGCTATAAATGAATCTGAGTAGTTTGTGATCTTCAAAACTGGTGATTGGTGGTAATCATGATAGCTGACAAAGTCAGCTAAAGGAGGTAGATAAACCTTAGACTTATATTGGTGGGTAATAATTAAAAAAAAAAGTTAAAAAAAAAGTGGGTTATCAGATCCAATGGCAAACGTTGGTGCTTTATTATGGTTCACGGTGTACAGAACACTTCTCCCAGCCTTTATGGACCCTATATCTCTGTATACTACTGTAATATTTACTCTGGCTTTCTGCCACATGGAGTTTTGTACCCCGGGGATCAAGACTGCGAGTTGTGTAGTTTCCACAGCCAAATCTCTGTATTAAGAGTAAAAAGGGTACAGTCATCATTTTGTCACAGATACGCCCATCTGTTACTGTTACTGAGTTCCTTTCAGATGTACCTCTTGCATCCAAAACTGATATTTATGTGAGACAACATGACAGTCCTAACATGGCCCTTAGTTGTTTTATATCCATTTCTTCCCCATGGATGCCAAAGAGTAAACTGTACTCTGGGGGAATCCAGCAAGTAGATAAAATTTTGCAGAAATGTAAGATGGTCTTTTCAAAACAGATCAGAATGAGTAACAGCAAGAAGAGACAGGTTTATGATCCTAATAACGTGCAGGTCAGTTATTCTTGCATGTGGTATATGTATAAGTCATTAGTAAGAACTTCTCTACATTATTATGTAGGAATTTCCCATGTGTGTCTCTGCAGTAGCTGCTGCTGAAGAAGCTCCTTTCCATCCATTTTTAAGTCTGTTGACCGTGAATAAATACTTTGAGCCCTGTTTTCAGACCCACACCAGTTCATCATCCATTTTGTGTGCAGCTCTGCCAACTAAGAGCACTGCGACAAGTGACCGTGTCTGTATTTTTAAATCATACTTAGTACTTAAAGTACTGAAAGGCTTTATCTTGGAGAAACAGAATAAATGTAAATACTCTAGGCAGACTGCTAAATTGTGTTAATTATTACCGAGTCTGATTATTTCCTTAAAACAAATGTTCTTGTGCAAAAGATATCTCTCTGAACTGGACATGCTGGAAATGTAATATACATGCTTTAAATTGTGACTCAGAAACTCATCTATTTTCTGATACTTCAGTCTTACACTAGCATAATCCAGTTCACTTAGTGGAGTTAGTTCCTGCCCTACAGCAAATGTGAGTAAAGGATTTGCAAGGAGAAGAGTGAGGCACAGAGTGATGGGGAATTGTGGTCCTCCTGATTCTGTCACCAGTTCCCCTTGTGGCACAGAGTAAATCACTGAACTTCCAAGGCTCTCTGTGTATCCAGATAGTTTTCCTGACAGACCAGATTGCCTGGCTTGGATTTTAAGTGAAGTGGGGGTTCTATGTGTTTTCTTCCCTTTTGAGATGCTGATAGAGTGTGACAGCTTTAAAAAGGTATAAAGCAACCCATGTTGAATGTTTTCAGTTTTGGTAACGATGCTTTGTTTTGGATGTGATTGCAGAAGTATCTATCCCAGCTTGCAGAGGAGAGCCTGAAAATGAAGGAAGAAGGCAGCCACCTGCCTCAGGATGAAACTGGCATTGTTCCTCACTTTGCGAAGAAAAAACTATGATGCGGATGAACTGGAAGTACTATAATGAGTGAATGCTGATACTTTATTTTTTTAATTTCTGTGATATAACTGTCAATTTGCACTGTACAGAGGAGGGGAAATAAAGAGGGCATCTATGCCCAGAGTGCCATTATAACCAAAATGCCTGAAACTGTTTCCCACGGTGAAGCAATGCTGGCATATCTGTAAGAAGTGGAGCAATTCTTTCTCACACTCTGTGTGCTGGGAGTGGTTTCCTAGATTAAATCAGAATTCTCAGGGATTCTTAAAGTTTTAATTCTGATGTGACACATCAGGTCAGGCGGAGTACTTAGAAGCACTCAGCATCCTCCAGTGGACGCTGGAAGGAAAGGAGATGTGACTATAAATAGGCTTTCATGTTGCTTAAAATATCTTCAGCCGTTTAACTCATTGCCCCAGTGAGAAGTAGGATTTGCATAGGACATCTAAAGCCATTGTGCTAGAACTAGTCAGTAGATGGCATAATGTAAACCCCATCAGGATCCACCTCCATGTGTCTTAGAGCTTGGTGAAATGATCAAACGTTTGTGTTGTTAAGCACCAACTGTACCCTGACTGTGTTGTGTGAATGCAGAGGGAGCCACAGTCTGTCCCAGGGACCTTATAGCCTGAGCCCAGCACAGTGAGAGCAGCTGGAGTGCCTGTGCTGACAGCTCAGCTGCTCTGGTTTGCAGCATTTTCTGTGGTGTGATCAGGATGTTCTCCAGGTATCGTTGTGTTTGAAACTCTTTTTGAAAATTTTAAAGGGTGCCAACTTTGAGTCTTACAGACTTGAAACTCTCACGAGAGGCTTTTAAAGTGCCACATGTTTGGACCATGTGTCTTTTAGACATTTTATTCAAGATCCTTGCTTTTTGGGTCTTTTTGTTTTCTTTCAAGCTTGCTTTTCCTCAGCTTGGCGACGTTGAATTTTCCTGGTTTTTCATGGAGAGAGGCCAGACTTCTAATATTGTTTTTGTATTTTATTTCCCTGAATTTTTCAAGGTGAATACAACAACTGATAGCTCACAGAGTGCTGCACTGAGAACACAGGATGCACCAGCAGCTCTGGCATTATTACGAGCTATTGTTTCTGCACAGTTGTCGCTTAGTGTTTTGCAAAGTCCCTTTGAAATGCACTGTACAAGGTTCTGGTTCATTTCAATAGGGCTTTGTGTAGTAAAGTGAACACGTATGCAAACCACTGCCAGAACTGATCCCAGAGTTATGCTTTTATAAAATGCCCTACGCAATCTAGACAGATGGGATTTTGTAGACGTGTTTCCATTCTTTGCCTGACTCTAATATGTATCACAGTACGTTCTGTAAAAATTGCTGGTGCTGATGTCCTGTTTAGATGTTGTGCAGAGGAAATAGTTTTCCCAGAGGTTCTAGCCATCCCTAAGAATCACACGGATGTCACAAAACATTGCGGAGTGGCTAAACGGCCCCAACTGCTTCCACCAAAGTATTTGTTGCATTATGTCTTGTGCCAGCAGCCCTGCTTGTTCTCTGAAATACCCTGTAGCCACGCAGTGCATCTCAGAGGTGCCTGGTGTTGTTTTCTGAAGCCCTGCTCCATTTCATGGCCTGGGTTTTCTCCTCATTTTTACCAGAGGTGGGTTCAGGTTTCTTATTTGGAATTCCTGCTTCTCGCAAGTTGAGGGGTTCTTTGCATCCCAGATTCAGATGCGACCTATCCAAAAGACAAGGGGAAATGAAAAACATTACAGCCTAAATCCTCCTTTGTCCAGACCTGAAGTGTGTTAAGATTTGGGTCCATCTTTGTTTTGAACAACTGTTTTGGTTATTTGTTTTGTTTTGTTTTCCCAATGAAAAAAAAAATAATCTATCAAACCTGGTATTTTTCCTTCAAGGGTTGAGTTTTTCCTTGACTGTTTGTTTTTCATATTGTAGTGAAATTTGAGCACAGGGCTGTTCGGGCGAGAGCTTGCACTGCGAGCTGTAAGATTACAAAAATGTCAGTAAAGATTGTGCAATTTTCTTCTAAAGCACAGCTCTCAAGCTGGTCATGTAGCATCTGAATATGAAGTTCCCTTCATGCCCTTCAGCACAATCTTGAGCACAAGGGAAGGAAATCACTACAAATGCAATCATCAAATCTTTGAAGCTAACCTGCTATCAAACTGGGGCTCTCACCGGCCTAATGGGAGCTTGTTAGACCATGTGGTTAAGCTTAATTGGATGTGAGACATAGCTGACTGTATATCAAAGTCATATGCCTCCAGCAACTTTATCCCCAGGTAACCTCAAATGAGAAAAGTATCACTGTTATTATTCTTTATTTGTATTGCAGTAGGAGCTATGGGTCCACTGCCTTTATTATAGGCACAGCACAAATCCACAACAAAGACTTTCCCAGGCCAAAGAGCTTTAAATCAGACTTTCCAAAAACAGACAACAGGTGGATACAGGCAGGCAGGGAGAGAAGTAGGTAACCATGAGATTTTGACTGGCAGCAGAAGAATAATTAAAATGAGTGTTTACCCAGGGGCTTATTTTTAAATTTACGGGAGATGATTCAAGCTACTTTTCCCCTTCTCTGGTTCTGAACCAGGTTCACTCCCATTATTCACAGCTTTCATACCTTTTTTTTTTTTTTTTCCCCTGGCCAGTTGCATTGGACACACCAAAAAATCCCTTCTTGAGAGAGTGGGCCTTGGTATCCTTCAGTTCCCAGTTGCTTAAGTTTCAATCTCCATCCAGGGCTGTAAAAGCTGGTGTCTTGACCGAATCTCACCAGGAACTGTCCTGGCTCTAGATACCCCTTTGGGGTCGTGGGTATAGGCCCTTGCTTGCCACTGAAGAAGGAGGAGGCTCCAGATGGTATCTCTGCCCTATGCAGTTTCCTCTTCTGGAGGTAGATGACTCAGGTGAGTGATGCAGGTGCAGTGCCCAGCCCCACAGACGTGATCAGACCCACACATTTGTTGAGGTTGTTTGGACACCCCATCCCTTTGGGCTCTGTCCTGACAAAACAGCAATCTGCAAAATCCTGGGTACAGCCGAACAGGCAATTCCATTCTGAGAAGGTCCTTTCTCCCTCTAAAAATCCATTTGAAAGCAGTTAAAAGCAATGCCAAGTCTCAACCAGCTCCTAATAATCCCTATGATCAGTTTTCAGCCTGATGCACTTTGAGAACTCAGAGATAATCTCCTTCCCTCTCCAACAGGCCATCAAGCAATGCTGACAGGCACTCAGCTCCTCAACTTCTCTCTTCTACCTATTCTGCTGAGAAAGAAGGCCACTGTAGGCAGCAGCTTACCTTTCTCAGCTTGTGTACAAAATGTGTTGTTTCTTTTGGTTTATTATATTTAAAATGACTTTTTTTTAGTTGGCATAATTTTTCGTCACTATAATCCACGCAGTTTATTAATACATATAAATATATATATAGCACAAAGCAGGCTCAGGTCTAGCCAGACAAATATTGATATTTTAAAAGGAGCTTCCTTAATATATACAAATAATTTAAACACATCTCAACCAAAGATTGCACTTTTTGAATAGGGACTATGTTTTTCATCTTTATGAAATCTGCATTGATCTCAAATAGTCTTTAATGTCAATCTGCAACTTACTTTCTTTGAAGTTAAAAAATAAAATCATTAAACATTTGCCCCATAAGATCAGACAAAGTTTCATGTTGGCTTTAACACTAAATTAGTGTTGGGCTGGTTATATTCAGGGTTTTTCTATTATCTAAGGATTAAGGCTGTGATTTGTTGAATTATACTTGAACTGGACCAGATGTACTATTTATTGAGCTTATATAATCTTGTTAATTTAAGTTTTGGCTTGTAAACAGTTGGAATTTGTTAGTACTTGTTTAATTATGTAGGAACTGTCACCAATATTAACTGATCTGTGTAACTGATTGCAAAGTGTTTCAATTTGTGTTTCTTAAAAAGAAAGATTTTAATAAAGAGAATTATAAAGCATATACATTTGTGGGAAATTGTCCCAGCAAACACGCTTCTAACTTCCCAGGGGATCTGTTAAAAACCAAAATGAATAAAAGATAGTTGAGTTGGGGAGGTAAGAAGGAAGTGGGAGGCCAAAAGATGTGCTTTTAAATATACTTTCTAGAAACTGTGATTCTTACTAGGTAGCTCCTGCTGTACAGATCACAACTGATTGCTGTCATCTGGTGCTAAAGTGAACACACCTCAGTGGCTCACTCTGCAATTATTATTAATTGTTACTACGCACTTCTGTCCCTCCAGATAGATCCTCACTTCCCTTTTTCTCTTTATTTCCAAATGAACTGAGCAAACTATCTGCCCCCATTGGCTTTTCTCTGTCTCCATCCAGGTTGATTTCTCATCCTTCTGAAAGCATCATATAAAATCATCCCCAGCCAAGCATCTTCTCTACCTCATCTCAACCTAAGTCCCCCTGTTCACCTGTTCCCCGTTTCCCTTATGCTCTCCCTCTGCCTTTGCTGATTTTTCTTCTTTTTGGCAGTCCGTGCTCCCTGGCACCTTCCCAAGCTCCACAAGGACTTTTCCCACTCCCTGGCCTTCTCCCTGGCTCACCTCCATCACCAGCAACCGGAGCTCCTGGAATAAAATACTCAGCCTCAGTCAGGGGGACATAAAGATATGCTTGTACTAAATATTTAAAGAATGCAATGAGGACAAAAGCTGAGGGGAAACTTTACCTCCAGCTTTGCTGCTCAGTGGAAAACATTAGGAGGAAAAGTGAGACAAGGCAAGGTCTAGTCTGTGTTCAAGGCAGGACATGGGGAAACCATGAGCTGTGATTCCCACCACCTGTCAAGGGAGGGAAATGAGTCTGTTTGCCCCACTGAATAGCTAGGGAAATGGGTCATGGGCAAAAAGACTGGCACTCAGGTTTTCTCACTCCCCATTTCATTAAATCAGTACATTAGCAGCCTTTAAATAACTGCTTTGCAGCTGAGACACATTTCATGTATTTTAAGCACAAATGGTTTCAGTTCTGTTCTGGATGTACTGAAACCTTCGTACATGTGATTTTGATACCATCTCATTGCAGCTATGAATTTGTCTTGCTCTAGAAATCAGGCAAATCAATTTTTAAAGTGTTAACTTGGCCTCACATATACATAACAAAAAAATTCCAAAGTGTGGTTTTCAAAATACAATGAGTTTCCAGTCCAAATTCTAGCATCTTTAATTTTCTTGGTGTAAAGGGGAACTCAGGTATGAAAAACATCACAAGTGAACACCAGCCTGCACCCAAATACCAGCTTGGCCTTTTGACACAAGGCTGACACCAATCTCACTTGGACAGCCAGGCTGTAGCCCTGCCATCCTGCCTGACCAGCCAAGTCCACCAGGTCAAGGCTGCCTGAAAATAGGAGCCCTCCCTGGCTGGGAGATGCTGCCTGGACACAAGCAGGGCCAGGCTGATGGGCAGCTTGCTGGAGTGGGTGCTGGTGTCGTGCGAAGCAGCATCTGTCCTCCTGCTTTGCAGCACTGCTGCAGCCTGGGACTCCGCTTTGTTTGTGCAGGTGGCACCCAGGGCAGGCTGAGAGAACAGGTTTGTCTTTGCTTACTCTTCTACATCTGACTCCACCAATCTCTGCTTATCTATGTCAATATTTTGAGCAGGTCTCTTGTACTAAGCTTGCCTGATGCAATGCCACGAGGTGAAGCCATGGGAGTATGCAGTAAGTATTCCTGAAGGAAAAGTTTCCCCTATTGTGGAGAGAAGGGGGACTGGGCAAGAACCAGGGATTCTTCCTACAACATCTTAGTGGAACTGGGTAATGTAGTAGAGAAACAAAAAAATACTGTTTTCCCTCGCACAAAAAGATATCCATATGGATCAGCCTTCTCATAGAGGGGCCTGAGCTGGCCTAACTGATCTGGTGGCAGGAATCCCCTAGACCTCTCCTGGCATGTCACACCTCCACTTTGCTTGCCTTCAGCAGAGCATTACAGCACTGGCAATCTGGCCCCAATCTTCATGAAACTCAGTCTTGTACTAACCAAATATATTCTCAGCACCATGGAAACTTGACTCCCCAGATGCTGAAGTGAAAGAAGCAGAGGTAGTTTTCATCTCTTCCTTCCTAGCAGTCACTTTTTACTGCTGATATATGAGGCTCAGGAGGTCCCTGCTGGGTGTCCCAGGGGCTTGGATGTGGGCAGGAGCATGGTGGGGCCACCAGGACCCATGCTGTGCCCACGCTGTGAAGTTGGTTTTCTTGGGGCTCATCTGCACACAATTGCATCAGCTTACTGCAGGGTGAGATTTTTAATGAGATACCCAAGTTGATTAAAGGCTGTGAGCTCTCTCAGTTCAAATTGGGCTTATTCTGGTTAAACAGCCATCTGTCAGGAGCTGTGTTTAGCTACCTGAAGTAGCTTCATTTAAACTGAAATAGGAGCATACGTCAATTTTTAATTAACTGGGTCAGATCTGAATGAGTGGGCATGTCCAAAAGCTTTCTGTGAACTAGAAAGCTGTGTAGGGCAGGCTGAATCCAGCCTGCTAAATGTTTAAATAACTGCCAGGCAGAGTCTTGGCCAATATTCCTCAAGGTAAGACCGTGTCAGCGGCACAGCCCTGAGTCAGGAGGCAGCACTTCTAGCCTGATTTCTTCCCAGTGCCTCAGAAACCAAGGTTCCTGTGTATAAGCTGTCCTCCCCTTATACCTGAGCCTTGTTTGAGGACATGCATATTAGTTCCACCTTCCTTAAACACAGTCTCGTTGTCTTTAGAGGACATAGGAAGCCTGTTCTGTTTGTGGGATTCTTCTCCAGCTGGGATGTGTTTGCACTGCAGGTAGTTTATCTTTGACAGATAGCAACTTGTTCTTGGCAGCAAACTTTCACCTTGAGCTCAGGGGGCGTAGCCATACCATGTTTTGCACACCTGTGGTGGGGGACTAGGAAAAAGTTGCCTGTTTGCATCATGGCTGAGGTGTTAAAACCAGTTTCACCGCAGTGCTGTTAGTGCTTTGCAGAGGTCCCAGCAGTGTGTGTGTGTGTGTGTGTGCATGAGCAGGACTTGTGCCTCCTTGTATGGACTTTAGCACCAAGCAGCTGGCCATTGGACCTACTTTGCTAACATTACAAGCACAAGTTATACTGTTTTGGTGTGTCCCCAAGCTGAGTTTCTACCCTCCTTATTTACCCTGTTCACTGTTACTTCCTGTAACACTACGGGCAGGTATGAGCTGTGCTGGTGAGCTTGCTGAACCACCGGGTGCAGCAAGACCCACATGGGGACTGGTACCTGTGTTCCCCAGGGCTGCTCTTCAGCCATCCACATGTCTCTTCCCAAACCCACTCCATGGGTTCCGATCCCAAAACCAGTGGTGACAGTCTGGTTGAATCAAGGGCTACCTGAGCCTTAAGAGAAGTTAAGTACTTGTTTACAACAGCATCAAATGCAAGCAGTGCCTATCAGTGTGAGAAAGCCCTGGGCCCTGTCAGCCCATTGAAAGGAGAAAAAACCTGAAGTGAAAGAAACCCTTCAGAAACATGGTTTGGGTAGGTTCCCCCTAGGAGCTGCTCCATCAGTCTGCACTTGGGGCTTGTTCACGCCATGGCAAGGGGTGGTGTGAACTCACTTTTAGTGAATAACTTCTTGTCAGCCAAGCAAAGTGGAAAGTAAATTATGTTTGCTTAAACCACCATGCAGGTGGTCTAAGCGAGTGTATGTTAGCTCAGAAGGAACAGGGGAGGTATGTGCACTGGGAGTTGGTGTGGGTCAGCTGACACAAGATAACAAGCACCACTGTGGTATCTTGATCACTTGTGATTGTGTAAACATGCCTGAAGATGCAGACAGTGTAAAGCTTATGAGGTTTTTGAAGCTCACATCTGCTCTTCTGGAGGCTTTCAGCAAAGACCACCCACTGAAACAAAGAATCATTTTCCTGAAATGCAAGAGACCAAGACATATTCAACTTTGTTCAATGCTCTTCTGTGACCTTGTAGAGCTTTTGAATTCCTCTTTGCCTACAAGAGGCAAAGTGCAAAATGAGCTCCTGGAGCAAAATGACACTCCTCTTTAAGGGGATATGGCTTGTTGAGGCTGTCAGGTCTTCTGTCTTTAATGCTTCAAGGAGAGTTGTCATAGGTTGCTAAAATAATCTTTTCCCACCACTTTCCTCATGTCAGCACTTCTAGAGCTCCGGTGTGTTGTGGCTGTGGTTGTTAGGTAAGGAGTTCTGAATGGCTGCAAAGTTCAAAGGCATATTGGCAACCCCAAGTCCCAAAAGCCAGGAGTCAGCCCAAGCCCTGCCCCACTTCCCAAGAAGTTGTTGTTTGCCAGCTATTTCTTTTCCCAACCTTTTTTATTATTAGCCAGCAAACTTCAGGATCTCTTTATTCACTTCCCAGTTTTTTAAGCATTTAAGTTGCACTAGTTTCATGTTTTGAAATCTTTCATCCACAACCTTGAGGGCTAGGGACATACTTTGTTTATAAATGAAAGCTACAATTCCCTTGTTTGAAGGAGCTGAGATTTTAGGATATGTTCCCCAAAGCACAAAAGTTGTGATAAAATCACAGGAGTTCCCAGCAGTGCACAGTCTCCTTTCTTTGGAAAAGGAGGCATTGGATTGCAGCGAGCTGCAGGCATCACTAGCTACTGTTGTGCTAGTGAGTCAAATAAAAACATTGTGGTTAAACATCAGCTCTGCAAGCCTGGCTGAAGAAGATAACCTCATCTCTTTCCAGCTGTGGTACTTCACAGAAGTGCTGCTTTTGTAATCTGGATTAATGTTCCCACTCAAGCGCTCCGTCCCAGAAGGCCCCCGCACCCCAGCAGAGTGCATTTAAAAGCATAAAACCCTCCCTGGGATGCTGGGGAGGCTGGTGCCAGCCAGGCACCTCCTGGGACACGTGGCTGTGGCTGCTTCCAAACTGAGAGCATTTCAGCCCAAGCCATCTTCCTCTCTTCCCTTTTGTTTCTCTTCCCCGTTGCTTTGATTTCAGGTGGGTGCCGCCTTTCAGGAAGCCCCCTCTCAGCTTGAATCAGATCCCTATTGTCTGTCTTGTCAACACAGCTGTTTGAATCCCTCCTCCCAGATACCCCTGCTTTCCAGATAACTCCTGCCTGCAAGGACCAGGTGCTATTCCAAGTTTGTGGCTTTTTGTCAGGTTCTGGGGCTGAGCTCAGATTCCTGTTTGGACCAGCACAATCCCCTTAAAAAAAGGAGTGTCTTTTTGCTCCAGGAACTCATTTTGCACTGTAGTAAACCTCTTGTGGGGATTTTAATGGAGACAAACTCAGGAAAATCCCCCACTTCAGCAAAGCCTGGTGCTCACTGGTGGCTCCAGCCTGAGACTGATGGGCAGTGCTGAGTGAAGTGAATGATTAGCATTATTAAAAATGCTCTGCAATTATACAGTGTCTTTTCATCTAAAGATTTCAAAGCTTCGTAGCACTCACACAAAGTTACTTATTATCCCTGGCATTTAGCAGTGTCAGGAAATGAAGGAGAGCAGCTAAGTGACTCGCCTCAGGTCACGCAGCAAGTCGGCGTCAGAGGTGGGAACTCGGCCCCGAAGTGCTGACTCCACCACGGCTCATGCCCCAACGCGAGGACACACCTTGCCCTTTCCTGTGCCAGGCCAGCTCCCCGGAGGAGCGCAGAGTTGGGGAAGCCCTCATCCCACCTGTAGGGTCATCACAGCCTGAGCAGTTCTCAAGAGGTGCTCTGGCCGGGAGCAGCACCCACCATTCCCTAGCCTTGCTCTTGCCAGGAGCCCCGAGCGCTCCGCAGAGGGGCTGCTGTGAGATCTGTTGTGCCTGAGGCTGCAGTCCAGCTTGCCACAGCAGTCTGGACAAGTCCACAGCAGCCAGCAACCTGGAGGGCCTGGAGGCCAAGGTGTGGTGTGGTGTGCCCCTAGGCTGAGTGTCACTGCTGCAGCCCCTGTCTCCAGCACACTTCCTCCAGCCCACTGGCCGTATGTCCACAGGAAGACTACAAGGACCTTCCTTGACAGGGAACATCTTTAGATGCACTTCAACCTTAATACCCCAGAACACGCTGTGCAGGAACTGGTGAGGACCAGAGGCAGTTTTGCTTATATCAACACTTCTGCCAGGCTGCTACTCACCTGCTGGCCAAGCCCATGCTACAGCAAAGGTGAGGCAACACTGATTCCCTCCAGACCTGGTGGTCCAAGCCTGCCAAGGAGCATGGATATACATGCAGACACCTGCCAGGAGACCAGAAATAGATTTCTAAGATGTTATTTGGCTGGCTCAGCCGGCTGTGCTGCAGGATGCACTGGGTGCCAAACCCACGTGCCTTGCAGCAAGAGAGCTGGGAACATCCAGCTCTTCTACACCATCATTTTGGTGATTTCAGTGCAGTGCTGGGACTTCCACACAGTGTGTCCAGGACAGGGAGGAAAGCCAGAAGGAGGGACTGAAGAGGAAGAGACACAGGAGAGGGCAGAGAAAAAAACAGATGTGAGACAGGGTGAAGAGAGGCTAGCAGATCTCCAGACCTCACTGGCCACCAGAAGGCTGGCTCTGCTGAGGTTAAACACCTTTTTGGTGTTTACCACCAAAGGTGACTTGCACAGTTCTATTTTTAAGGTAAAACATTTATTTATAAAAAGACAGCAAATCTACTTCTGTTCTTCCATCCAGTGTTGCCTGTTTTTACCCTAGCTACATGAGGAAAATCCACTTAAATCAAGGGTTTTTTTCTTAGAAGACTTGAGATGCTTCAAGTTTTTTTAATGATAAACAGTACCTTAAAATACTGTATATCTGTGATCAAGGCATGTGTGACTGATACAGCTTCAGACTTCCAAGGGGTGTATTTCAATAAATACCAGGAACTAATCCATACAGTCAGCTTTCCTTAGAATCCTGGGGATTTACATGTCTAAACTTTATTGGGACAAGACTCCAGGACTGGCGATAAAACTCCAATAAATTAAGCATAACTTCAGTGGAGATAAAACCCAGGCCAGGGGAAAAACTTGAAGGAAGAGGCTGGAGATGAATGAATTTAAACCTCAGAACTGATATTAAGAATGTGCATTCATTACAAGGAGTTATTTTAAAAAGCAAAATAATCCATTGGTTATAAAAGCTGTTTAAAAAGTGAGTCAGATTTTTATTTATTGGATATTAATAAAAATGGGAAAATGTTTTTCACTGTAGCATGAGGCTGAAGAAAACAGGGGAGAAAAAAGAGATAACATGGGATAGAGGTATAGTAGATATGTGCAAAACCCAAACTCATATTTTAACTTTCACCGAGGATGAGGATGTTAATCATGTGGCTGCAGATGAGAAGAAAAATGGGGTATGGAAATGCTCATGGCCAGGACAGAAGCAAATCCTAGGGCTCCTTCCTCCACTGGAGGCAAAGGAACGGGCTAATCCACATGCCAGAGCTCTGGAAGAACTGGCCTGATGTCTTTAACAGGTCCCTCAGTCAGGGACAGGAGCACAATGAGCCTGTACAGAAGTGAACTGATCTGAACAAGAACAGGCATGAAGGCTTAATAGTATATGGAAAGCTTCAGAAAAAATGGTGAAGGAAAGGCTAGCAAAAGAGAAGGAGGTAAATGGCATGAGATGAAATGGGTTTATCAAACCTATTTATCTTTCTTGGGCAAGGTGAGCTGCAGGCCATTTGCTTTGTGAAGGAAATGGGGTGGATCTCGCCTATCTGGACTTAAATTGCACATTTCATACACTGCCATGTGGAAAGTTCTTAAGAAAAGGGAGAAGTGATTTAGCACAAGGTGTAAGCCCCATAAAGCCCTGCTGTGAGAGAGCAGTGCATGGCTGTCAGGCTGGAGGGCAGTTACCAGGGAAGCGTTCAACATCACTCCTGGAGATCTGGCAAAGTGCTTTTTAAAATGAGTTTGGCACGGATGTTAGCAGAGAACGGGTGAAAATTGCTGATGACAGACAATATGAAGCAACCTCAGGACAAAGGAGGCTTGACATACCACACAGAAAAAAGGAGTCAGCAGCAGAAAGTGGCAGTCAGGGGCACAAATTGCCAAACCCTTCCCTACAAGCTAGCTGGCAGCTCACTCTTCTATCATCTAATAACTTGCAAACGTGGTGGAAACATGATGCAAGAAACGCAGTCCTGGAAGGCAGCAGGAAAGGTGCAGCTCAAGCTGCTGCAAAGGCTGGGTTATGCTCAAGGAGAGGCTCTCTCACTTCACTTTGCAGAGTGAATGTCAGGAGTAGGAGTACTTCTCTACATAAATACTCCCAGGAAGGGAGAGGGAAGGGCTGCTGGTGCCAAGGGCCGGTGCTGGTACAGCATAAATGATCAAAAGGAGGCATCAGACATTTTGGTTAGAAGGTCATTACTAGCCATTTGACAATGTGGCTCTGCAATAACCTCCCCATTGCAGTTGTGCATGTGAAACATTAAATCACTTTGAGGACGGAACTTGATAAGTTTATGAAAAGGATTATATCATACTGTGCATGTGATAAGAGACATGGTAGCACAGCCAGTCCTATGCACAAAGGTAAATATTCTGTAACCCTCTGTCAATATAAATATGGAGCATGTGATTATAAACACACACAAAGCAGGCACATGGTTTATTAATCACAGGACCTCAGCTTGTCAAATAATAATTACAAGGCAATAACACACCTTGTTTTAATAAATGGCTCCCTAAGATTTTCTCCCACAGTAAACCAGTAAAAAAGGACAATTATTCTGAGGTAAAGGTGGTATTTAGTGTTTCTGGTTGTTAGCTTTTAAATGAACTCACTGTCTGGAACTCTTAAAGTACTCCTATTTTTCTGCACATTTCACAAGTTCAGCCCTTCCCAGCAAAGTGTCTCTTCAGATGCATGATTGCCTTTTGTTAAGGCAAGAATGAACAGGTGACAACTGCAGCACAGAGGAGACGTGCTGGAACAGTTTTACAAAGCAAACCCAATTCTAGCTCTTCTGCCAGGAGACCAGACTTGGAGATGTGAAGAGGGAAGGCTGTTTGTGCAATGTGAGGAGCAAGTCCTGGAAAGCCAGGATTGAGACAGGAAAGCTGTGGTTTAGAGAAGTGTTTATTCAAAGCCACCACAATGGGTGACACTTCAATTTCCAAGCTCAGGGAAGCACGAGCTGAGCTCTCTCCACCTCCCAAGCGTCCTGGCACACACAGGTGTGCAGCTCAGCCCCATTCCCAGCTCACAGACAGAGCTGCAGAAGGATGTTCAAAAGCAACTCTAATTACTGAGCATTAAAAAAAAGCAAAGGCATGTTTTAGTATCCTTTCAGCCTGGAGCTGATGCTGCCTGATGAAGAACGGGTTTTGCTGTGTGTGCAGTTCATTTTATCAAGGCACCTTTGCTGAAGATACAAAAAAAAAAAAAAAAAAAATAGGCTGAAGGAAAAGAAAACAGAAGGCCAAGAGACAGGCAACTGAACAGAGCAGATTGATTTAACAGATACGATACATTTTTGCTGTCTGCATTATGTGTGGGAATTTATATTCCAAGTGACATAGTAACAGACTCGATTGTAATCAAACAGAACTGCTGAGGTGTCAGGAGCACAGATGCTGCCTTTCAAAAATATTTAAACCAGAAAGTAAAACCTTGACAAACCCACCGTGGGGAGCACAAGGAAAATGTTCTGTGATGTTTCTAACCCGACACAAGTTCCCTGTTTTTCCCTGCTCTCTCTGGTGCTGGAGGTGGGATGACCTACATGAATCACACCCGGCTACAGCTCCGATAAACCTTGATGAAAAGCAAAGGCCGGCAGCGAGCTGGCCAGGGCAGCCCCGAGACACGCGGTTCCTATTGTGCAGTGGACACGGAACAGGGGGGGAAGGGCTGCTCCAGCGTTTTGGGGAACTTCAGCCAATGGATTCCTCCCCTGGGTGTTACGGGAGGGCTTGGCCAGCGCGTGAGAAAGGGAGGGGAGAGTTTGAAAACAACCCAGCAGGCTCTAAGGAAGGAAGGCGGATAGAAATTGGCCTGCTCGCCGCCGTGCAAGCATTTCGCTCCAGGTGATCGGCGGCGTTGGGGGTCGGGGGAAGCGCAGAGGGGCCCCGGGAGCTGCCGGCGGGTCCCCGCGGGGCGGTGCGGGGCGGTGCGGGGCGCAGGTAACGCCGGGGCGCAGGTGCGGGGGAGCGGGCGTGGGGCTGCGCGGCCCGCACCCATTGGCCCGAAACGCTCAAAAAGAGGGATTTTTTTTTTTTCTACGGGGGTGGGGGGAGAAATCCTGCTCGTTTGCTTTTGTGGTGGTATGTTTGCTGTTCATACAGCTGGGGGAGGGGGCCCGGCGGGTCTGTGCAGCTCAGGGATCAGCGTGTGATCGGCTGTCTTAAATATTGCAGGTGGTTTTGAGGTTAGAAAGGCAGAAAGAGGCGATATCTTTTAGCAGGCCTGTTGAGACAATGGAAAAATGCAAATAGTCTTTCATGCATATCAGCCCTCTTCAGGTCACAGCATTTATGAAATCAGAAAGTGAAGTGAAATCTAGAAGAGATTTTCGGTGATTGATAAACCAGCTGCTAATAGAAGCGTTCAGAAGAGAGAAAACAACGACCTTTTCTTTTTTTTTTTTTGCCTGGAGGTGTGCTCAGGGGTTTTCATCTTCTTTTGATTACTGACCCAGCTTTTTGGCCTCTTGGAAGTGATCCAGTCGTAAATTTTATCAGAAAATTCTCCAGCGCTTTTCCACGGTGCTTTAAACTGTGTAATTGACGTGATGCACTGACGTGGTATTTTGTGGTGTCTTCTGGTGTGCAGGTTCTGGTTACTGTTTCAGTTTGATTTCTCTGCCATCTCCTTCCTCCTCCCTGCAAAGTCTCTTTAAAGCCCCTGTTCTGTCTTGCAGGGGAAACTGAATTCCACAATCTTTGCTAATAGCAAGGGTTTATTTTCCTAATGCTGGCGATGACACTGTAGTGGTTTGTTTGGTATGTGCTAGTCAGCGGAGGTGCAAAGAGCAAACTAGAAATTACTTTTTGATTGATGGGGAAACAACATCTTTTGATGCTGCCTCTAGGTTGCGTGTGAAAAACAGTCTTGTGGGAGCATGCTGAACTGTCCTGACTTGAAAACGTCTGCAACTTAGTGTCTTCATGAACAAGAGTGATTTTCTTTCTGTCATTTGTCTGATGGGGAAAGTATTGATCACTAAAAATACAGCAATTGCACTGCACAGTCTTTTAACAGGTTATTGTTGTTTTAATTTTTAAACCTAGTTTTGACGGTTTGTGCAGAGCTGGGCCAATAATGAAATTCAAGGGAAATTTGGCTGTTACTGTGGTCAAAAGTACACCGATCTGAAGTAGAATTATACTGGAAAAATATGTAAAAATACTACAAAAGTCAAGTCATAATCTATCAACTGAGGAGGATTCTCTTCCTGGCGGCTGAAAAATCCTGCGATGTAAAAAAAGCAGAAGGGATCTGTATTTTCTTTCCTCATAGGGCTGGACTGCTATTGCTTGGGCTCTCTAGAGTGACAAATTACAGAGAGAAAACAAAGGGTTAGCTGGGTTTTTAGGAGAGACTGTAAATGGAGGCAAAACACATGACAACGAAAGGAGACGTTTGTCTCTAATAAGGTGTCTGGCCTCGCAGTGAGTACAGAATAAACAGAGGAAAAGTAAACTGAAATAGGGTATATGTGTGGATGGATATGCATGGCTTTTTAGATGTCAGTCCCAAACGTGCACTGTGTTAAAAGAGTCTCAGTAGTGGAGAAGGTGGCTGCAGCACCTTTTACCTGTTGGATTGCCTGAACAGTAGGAATCCTGTCTGCCAACCGTGAGGCAGCTGCGGTGTTTCCTAGTCCCCTTGTTCTTAACACTCGATGATGAAATGAAGGTAGAGAGGTCTTTTGTGAAGAGGGAGCAAAAGGTCTGAAATCCCTGTCAGTCACGAGCAACACGAAACGGGGCAATACATTATTTTTCTGATGGTTTTGCATCAGAAAAGAAAAAAAAACCAGCTCAGAATTAGAGGAGGACAACAGAATGCTGCGGAGGAGCCGGGCACAGCTGTCAGCGTTCCCGCAGCTGCTCGTGCTTGCAGGGCTCCCTGCTCCTGGCCAGGCTCCTACAAGAACCCCTCCATCCCCTCCCAGGGTCTTTGGGTGCGGCTGTTCTACCGCAGGCCAGGGTTTGTTGTTTGTTCAAGGCAGTGCTCGCTGGTGCTAAGGATCCTCCTAAGCGCTCAGAAGCGCGGTGCTGCACTTTGGCCAGCGGGCTGGGTTCCGCCAGGGCGGGCGATGGCAGCTGCTGGTGTGCGCGGCCCCGGGGCTGCCCCTCCGTGCAGCTGCCGTCCAGCCGCCAGGCCGGGGGTCCCAAGCGGGCCGGTTCGGGCCAGGGCTGGGGGGGGCAGCCCGGTGGCAGGGAGGGGTCTCTCGGGGTCCCTGCCGCTCCCCGGGCCCCGCCGGCCGGCACCCCCCGCCCCGATGGCTCCGTCCCGCTCCCTCCCCGCCGGCCCCCCGCGATGGTCTCGCCCTCCCGCGCTCTCCCCCGTCCTTCTCCCGAGGGCTGCGCGGCCCCACCCATGGCGTCCCCGCCTGCCGATTGGCTGCGGGGCGGGCGGCAGCCAGCCAATCCGCGGCGCCGCTGGCCGCCCGGTCGCTAGGGGGAAGAAAACGCAAACAAGCAGGCCGGGCGCGCGGCGGGGCGGGGCGAACGGCCGGGGCCGCTGCCGGTAACGGTCCCGGGCGGCCTGCGGGGCGCGGCGGGCGCGGCGCGGAGCGGGCGGCCTTGCTCCTCCCTGCGGGCGCGGCAGGCCGGCCCTACAGGGTGCGTGGGGGGGGGGGGCGAGCAGGCCGGCCGGCCGCGGGGCGATGGCTGAGGGGCGATGGCTGAGGGGCGGCTAGCGCCGTGAGGAGCTGCTCCCCCGAACCGGCCCCGGGAGCCCGCCTCGCTCCCGCCGCGGCGCCGGTAGCCGGGCTTGGCTGCGCGGTCATCTCCGCGTCGCCGCTTTCGGCAGTGTCAGGGTGGTGAGGGCACATCCCGTGAGGTGGCGATGCTCCTGGGCCCAGCCCGGCCCAACGGCTGCCAGGCCCGTGCCGCCCAGCGGGCCTGAGGCGGCGGGGCCCAGCGCCGGCCCGCCCCCCCGCCGCGGCCACCCTGTTCTCCAGGGCTGGGGTTGGTCCGCCGTGGGTTCCTGCTGGCAGCACGGGCTTTGTAGGCATAGCTGGATCTTAGCTGGGTGTTGCTGCGTGTGGCTGCACAATAACAGCTGGCGTTTGCAACTCTACACAGCCTTGGTGATGGGGAGTGTTCACTTAGGGGGAAGAGAAAAATAGTGTCAGCTCTGCAGAAATTCGCCAGGGATGTTTTACGTAGATGTAAGATTTTGAGAGGTTTGTGGAGGTTTTCTTTTGCAGCGTGTGTTGTTCCTACAAGTTAACCTGCTGCTGTTCATCTGCTGGGGTAGAATTGCTTACTTGTACAGTGAGCACAGAGACAGTACTGCATGTAGCTGAGCGTATTTTATTGGTGATTTTCAGAGACTTGGGAAATAACCTTGTCTGCTGAACTGTAAAAGTACTGTTTGTATCGCTGATCTATCTTAAGATCTCTTGCAGCGTTCTTGTTATGCAGATATTTAAATTTACTTATCTCCATTTTGTTCCTGTATTATTTCTTCTAACATAATTTTTTGGGATTACTTATTCTGGTGTTTTTAATGCAGGTTTTCTGTAGTTGCTTTGTAATACAGTGTGGTACAATTCTGCAAAATATAAAGTGAATTGTTTTCTAAAGTGCCAGCAACCTAAAGCTCCAGCACACCTTTGGGCTTGAGTTAATGAGGGTGGATTGCTAAATTGAGGGTATGTCTCCTGATTGATATGACAGCATGAGTTGTAAAGCTCATTTATTCCATCTTTCTTGTTGAAAACAAAACAGAGTGATGAATCTCAGCAAGACAGCACATGTGTTGTTATTTGTGATGTTGCCTTAGGTGGAGGATTCCAGCTAGGGTCCTAGATGGAAGAAGTATCTTTGCGCTTGAAATTTAGGACTTTATTACCTATGATGAAAGTCATGATTGTTATTTAATGTAGATTTGGTCTTTTGTATTCTTTTTCAAAGAGGTGGACAACTGATGGGAAGGATAAAACTTCTTACAAGGTAGCTTGCTCGGTTTAGACTAAGATCCATACAGGAAAGCTCTCAACTGACAGTGCCTGGGAACACTTGAGAACTGAATGATTGATTGAGGTAACTCAGAAAAAAATGTTTATTAAGAAAAATAAATGTGTCGGGCTGGGGGGACTTCTTGTTACACAAAGCTGTTAACTGTTTGGGTTGACTAAGGAAGTGCAAGATCATGACAGCTTGAAACTGTGCCCTAAACCAGAGTTGCTTTATTGCCAACGGTCTGTGATGAATCATTTGCAGTTAGTTGTTCTGTGGTAAGCAAGTGGACATAAGGGGAAAACAAGGAGAGGGAAGAAAAGGGGAAGGGAGTGCTGCCATTTGGTGTAAAAATCTTGCCACTGAACGATAATGTGTTTTCAGGGCAGCAAAGGATGAGAAGGGGGGAAAAGGAGCCACTGAATTTTTTAGGAGGCAGACACAAATACTGGTAATATTCACAGAACTACAAAGTGATTTGTGAAGCTCTTGCTGATGAAAGAATGTATGGGGAATTTTGAGGCTGCTTAATTTGTTCTGTACAGAAAGGAAGGATGGATGATGCCATCTCTTTCACAGTGGCATGGGGTGGTTTGTAGAATAGCAGGCACTAGGAAGAGGGAGAAGAGGGAGTAACAGAAAAAGAGAAGTGTTCGGTTTTATCGCTTGCAGGTTGAACGGTGGTTGTAAAGAGTGTTCAGAGGGTGTAGAAGCACAGATGTGAAAGCTTGACAGCTGTATGCACATGTGCAGTAAAACAAACACTGTGTCCTTGAGGAACAAAAAAATAGCTTGTCTTCTAGGGCTGGTCTGTGCTCGATAAATTGATAACCATTTTATCATTAGAGTTCACCTGAAGAACATTTCTCTTGTGGATGCTATTACAACATTAATAATGTGCCCTCATATAGATAACCACTTGGCAGAGTTGGACAGTCTAGGTTGATAGAGGTAGCTTTATCAACTAAAAAAAGCTGCATACAGAGGGTTTTTACCCTTAAAATAACGGCCGTTATCCTGGTGCCTCCTTTATAAGCAACAGAACTGACAACTGCCAAGACATCGAGGCTTAGATAGATGTGTTTGAGGGAAGTGCTGTCTCATGTTACACCATTTACCCTCTCAGAAACTTTTCAGTGGTTACTGATAGTTAATTATAACTTTAAAAAAAAACCTATTTTTGCACTGTATTTTGTGAGTGAAGACTTTGCAGCTTTTTACTTCTGTAAGATTTGATCTAGTGCTTTTCTTCCCCTAAGCTTCTCTGTTTCTGTTTAGGCCTTGGAAGGGAAAACATTCAGACTTTACATTTCACCGTTGGTTCTTTTAAGCAGCTATGGAAATAGAAAAGGCACACCTTTATGTTAACCCAACAGGTAAGTAATATATTAAAGATTTTTTTTACTGAAAATTAGTTAGCTGACCTGAATTGTTCTCTGTAGAAAAACTGTATTACCTGTTGGTTTTTTAACAGTACTGGTTTGAAAAAAAAATAAAATTTTTTTCATACAAATTTAAGAATAGTTCTTAAAAGTATATATCATAGTATCATGCTTGATTACATGTATTTCAAAATTTGTTAAAATAATAAAGTTAAAATTTCCTTAACTTACTAAGTAATAGAGACTCTGATTCCTTATCATCTGACTTCCATTAGTGCTGGTGTGAGGACAATAATCAGTTCAAAAGTAAGGTGTGTAGGTGCATTTGACAGGTACAAATTGTGGTTTTATGTAGCTACTTAGCTTAAAATTCGAGGAAACAAATTAGGAAAGGCTTGACTGTGAGTGGGCTGGCATGGGAAAAAATAGACTGCCCTGAAATTGACAAGGTAACACAGTTAAATGTTTTCTGTGTCCTCCAAAGGTGGTGATGATCTGCACTGACCTTTTTGTATACCAAAGAGTTTTTGTAGGTTTTAAATCTTTTTCAGAAAAAGATCATATATGTGTTAAGATGGTATGTAATGCAGTGGGAGTTGCAACATGCTCCTTGTGACCTCCATTTTTAACCCAAAATTAGTTTAATTTAGAAGATGTGTTGCTTCTCATAATTTTAGAATTATATGTGGATAGTAGATGGGAAAAGGTAGATAGCTAAACTGACTCAATTTGATCAAATTACATTTTTGTGTAGGTAAGTACTTGCTGTGTATTTTGTTCCTTACGGTAGCACCATAGAAGCACAGATTTTAAGTGTGCCCTCTAGCCTTACTAGCAGGTTAATAAGATCAATTTGGATAACTTCTTAAGGCATAGTAAACAAAGTCTTGAAGTTTATAGGATACTGCTTTTGCTTATATATGTGTGTGTATATGTTACATGATAGAAAAGTGAGAAGCTGAAAGGAAGATTCATGTAATGTTTTTGTTCTTTTCATAAAACTATTCTATTTTAGAAAATTACTAAAAATTACAATATCTCTTTAACCTATTTTTTTCAGCCTAAGTGGGTAACTGATAGTGGAGTGGTAGTTGGTCATAATATTAAGGAGAAAGACAGTGTTCTATATATATTTTAAAAAGCAATTTAGTAATGCACTGAGAAATATTAAGTCTTACAGGTTGGCTGTTTCCTATGGAGGATTTCCTTTAGTCCCAAACTGAGATCAGGGCTGTTTAAGGAGGCTGGACTGTAGACTTCCCTTATTACCCGGACTCGTCAGATGCAGGACTGACTGAATTAGTTCTTGGCAATTTTCTTTGGGAACTGTGAACCAAGTAGGTGGTCATTGAAGAGTGCAGTTCCTGGACAGCCAGATTAAAGGTCTAAACTGGAGAAATTAGTGGAAAAGTGGACATGAAGAATTTAAATTGAGTTGCTTTTGATGACTGGTTATGCTGAAGGGGTCTCTCTGGGAAATGTGAGGAAGGAAACCTGCTCTGTTTTCTTTTACTGTCTCGTCCCCCCCCCCCCCGCTAGCTTTATGCAGATTTCTCTTCATTTTATTAAAATATTAGACAAACTGAGAAAGCTCATTGTGGGAATCTTTTCCTGATGTGATGCAGGCATTTGGTTTTTAGCTTGCTGCAAGCATAAAAGGAATGCTTTTGTGGAAGTAATGAGTGGAAAGATGATGCTTTGACTGGAATGGCTGCGTTATTGTTCAGCCGTAACATTCACATCTCCGAGCACCAGTATCTAAATGTTATTTCTTTGACCATGGTGGAGATAGTTGCATCTAACTTTCTTCACTTAATATTGTGTTATCCTCTTTGATATGGATAAATACTTTGAGGTTGGAAATGTTTTATTAGTGTACTTTGCTTTCAGAGCAATTTTTCATGAACCTGTTTTGAATTGAAAAAAATAATATTCTGAGAAGTATTGCCAAATAGACATTGTTAATTAGATGTATTGGAATGGTGAAGTAATACATTCAGCTAAGTACAAAAACAAATTTAAAACACTATGATATTCTGGGTTAATGGCAGTGAATTTTTCTGTAAAGCAGGCTTGGTGCAGCTGGTAAAGTAGCTTCTGTGTGCCTCATCCTCACTTCCTAGAGTGGGCTATAGGTTGTATCTTTGAGACTCCAATGAATCCTTAGGAAAAGAAGAGCTGTGTAAGAGAGCTGAGGCTCTTCCCTTTGTGTTTTTTCCAATTTGCAAGGGCTTCCAAGGTTCCAACTGGAATGTAAAGTAGGTCCCCAGGTGCTTTTTTTTTTTCTTGATGGGCTAAAAAGGGGAAGAAGAAATTACTAAGGCTTTTGCTTTTAATGCTCTCAATAAGGCATTCTGCTGAACCATACAGCTCAGGTGGGGGACATCCAGACTTTGTGAAATAAAAGACTTTAGATTTGAATTGTAAACATTCATGAACTTCCCAAAAGAGTGAAATTACTGCAGTTCTTGGTGCTCAGCATGTCCTTAAGCTGGGAGAGGATTTCTTCTTGGGTATGAAACAAAAGCTAGTTATTTATTGTATGTGATTATGCTGGGGAATAAATCATGGCCAGTTTAAAACAGTCTTGACTGAAGCCACAGTGAGGGGCAGTCAATAGAGAAGAAGAGAGAGATCTCACTGTTTCAAAAGACTTTATTCTATGAGTCTTCCTTACCAAAGTCCCAGGGTTTTGTATTAAATGGCTCTTTCCCCCCCTGGTAACTTTAAAAAGAAAAAATAAGAATCATGTTGGTTTTGTATTCTTGTAAGTCTAAATCATTGCGTTTTCAGCTGGTGAGCTGTTTGAAATTCCTTGAATGAGGGGAATGTTGGTTGATGATTTAGGAAATTAATTTCACTTTGGTGATTAGTCTGTTAACATTAGTGAGTTCTTGCAGAATTTACTGTATTGGTGGTTTTGTTTGTTTCTAAATCAAGAGATGAGTGGGTGGAGTGAGAACTAGGCTCTTAAATCTTACGCACTGAGGAGTTATGATAGGTTTTGTTTAACAAGGGTGGGGTTTTCTGTGGTTTACCTGTTTATAAATGGTTTATTCATTTGCTTCCCAATTCTTGACATATGCTGTGTTTAGATTGCGGGTAGTTTGTGCAGGCGAATAAGGAACTCCTTCTTACTGTGATGTGTAGACATATTCTAAAGCAAACATCATTTACCTTAACACTGGTGGAAACAAGAGTTCTATTTAATGTTGTAATCCTTGTAAAATGCAGTGTGTTTTGGTATTTTAACATAAACCTCTTAAACTGTAACATTTTTTCCTCTCCTTTTTAAGAACTTGAGAATCTAAGTGATGCTCCATTTTCCGGTGATGAAGAAAATGGTGGGTCTGAGGAGCGAAAAACTGAAATCAATGGCAATTGGATTCCTGCAACTTCAATTAGTGAAGCTAAATTACATGCTAAAGCCAAGAGGCGGCTGAGGAAAAATTCTTCTAGAGATTCTGGGAGAGGAGACTCTGTTAGTGACAATGGAGAGACACTGAAGATTGGAGTTGTAGTACCAACGAGTCCAAAGGGGAAACTCCTGGACCGGCGATCCCGGTCTGGAAAGGGAAGAGGTCTACCAAAGAAAGGTTGGTGTAGCTTAGTGAAGAGGGTAATGTGGTAAAGACCCTGTCCAAAACATCGTTATTTGTTTTCCACTGGGCATCATTTTCATAAGCCACAGTCTCTGTGCAGGCACTTGGTTCTTTGTTAGATTGTAGGAGGCATTTTATCAGAAAGTTTTCTATGTGTGTCATGAATTAACCTCTGTCTTGAAGTACCTTTTATTAGCCAATTTAATACACAAATGTGAACTGTTGGGGGTTCACAAGACTGTAACTAATACAAACTGAAAGCATGGTTATATTTGAAAGTACAGTTGTTTCAACCTTCAGTAATTCTTGTGTGGGAAGTGGTGAAAAGACTGGTGGTTAAAGTGGGAACATGTCATACAATCACACCCTTTTAAGTATATATTGTTAGAGTCAGGAGATGGGCACGAGCAGTAATACATCACTCTTAAGTGAAAGAGTGTTGGGTTGAACTCAAAAGTATTCTTTGTAAGCTGGTGGCCTTTGCTTACTGTCCCCTATTTTGCCAGGTGGAGCAGGTGGTAAAGGAGTTTGGGGAACACCAGGTCAAGTGTATGATGTGGAAGAAGTAGATGTTAAGGATCCTAATTATGATGATGACCAGGTAGGCAAATAATTTATTTGCAGTGTTGGTTTGTACTTAATTCAGTTGCTGTGATGTGCGTATTAATGAAAGTTTGACCCTGTGAGTTCTGTGAATGTCAGCCTGGCTGTACCAAGTGCTCATTTTTACATTAAAAAATGGATTATTGGCTAATTAAAGACAATTTACCCCATGAGCTCTCTTTTCTGTGCCTGAAGAGAGGTGGCACCTTTTTCCCAGGAGTTTTCTTTCACTGCTGGCTCCCATAGAGGTGAATGTTGCAATGCTGCTCAATATTGCAAACAAGCACCAGATTAAAAAGGCAACACAGATTTTCTCTAGTTGGAAGTTTAGTCTGGACAGTATCCTTTTTGTCTTCACTGTATTCCCAACCCTCCCAATGTCTAGTATCTACTTAGTATAAACACTTCATGTTGATAGCCTGGGAAGTTTGTTTATGTCTATTTATTTGGGTTATGTTGTGGAAGATTGTACTTTACAGCCATTATTATCGGGGGAAAACAAAGTCAAGTTCACTGGGCAAAGGGTGCTTTGTAACATGAAATCACTGAGGAAAGGAAACACTGATTACTAAAGTCTCTGAGATCAATACAACTGAAGGACCCTAAGTAAGTTCTGTGTAACATAAGCAGAGCGATGGTGGTTTCATTTGGGCAGAGGCTGTTTGCTGAAGCCATAGCTGCTGACAGCGTAGTACATGAGAATATCAGAACCTCCTTCCAATATATTTTTTTTTTACCTGCAATTCAACACCTTCTGTTAGCAGAGATAGCTATTAAAGATGAAGCTGATGAGTGCATAAAAGCAAGTTTAATGAAAAATTAATATTGCATGGAATGCTTAGCTTTTCTGATCTTGAAAACAGTCTGATGTGATGAAAGGATAAGCTTTTGGACTTCTGCTATACTTCTTGGTTATGGAAAATTTCTTTCCAGTAAGCATTAGTTGGAAAACTTCTTTGTTCAGATTATTGTGATCTGTAGTATTGCTCTGAATGTTACTCTCTAGCCTGTAAGGAGTGGGAAGCTGAATTGTGTGGGAAATGCAGGGTGTGCTGGAGCTCTGCAGGACCAGGTTACACAGGAGCCATTTGCTATGTGCTTGTTTTTATCCTTAGGGAGTGTCTTCACTGACAAGTACTCTGAAAATGCCTTTTCTCTGATTTGAACATGAGTTGCCTGTCTGGTGACTGTGTGACACAGTCACTAAGGAACAGGGAAAACAGGCAGGGTCTGGAGTGCCCCTTGCAGGGAAAGACACTTAAAGTTAAGTCTTGTGCTGTGGCACAGCTAACTGCTGGGCTGGGGCAGGAGTTTGTGTTACTCTCCCTTCAGTACATAGTACATAGGCACCTGATCTTTATGTTCATGTGGTGTCAGCAGAACCCTAATAACAGGGTGTGGAGTATTTAACTAGTATTAGTAAGGTCAGTCTTCAGTTCAGTGTAGCTAACAGTAAATTCAAAGCAGAAGCAGTGTGACATTTAGCCAGTGTTGTCCACACTTTAACAGTGGAGACAATCTGATGTTTTCTGGCAGAATACTGACTATGTCCTGGGACCAGTGCTGTTCAGTATTTTCATCAATGACCTGGATGAAGGAACAGAGTGTACCCTCAGCAAGTTTGCTGATGACACTAAACTGGGACGAGTGGCTGACACACCAGAAGGCTGTGCTGCCATTCAGTGAGACCTGGACAGGCTGGAGAGTTGGGTGGGGAGAAACTTGATGAAATTCAACAGGGGCAAGTGTAGAGTTTTGCCCCATGTACCAGTACAGGTTGGGGGCTGACCTGCTGGAGAGCAGGGCAGGAGAAAGGGACCTGAGGGTCCTGGTGGACAGGAGGATGACCATGAGCCAGCAATGTGCCCTTGTGGCCAAGAAGGCCAGTGGCATTCTGGGGTGCATTAGAAAGGGTGTGGTTAGTAAGTCAAGAGAGGTTCTCCTCCCCCTCTATTCTGCCTTGGTGAGGCCGCATCTGGAATATTGTGTCCAGTTCTGGGCCCCTCAGTTCAAGAAGGACAGGAACTGCTTGAAAGAGTCCAGTGTAGAGCCACAAAGATGATGGAGTGGAACATCTCCCTTATGAGGAAAGGCTGAGGGAGCTGGGCCTCTTTAGCTTGGAGGAGACTGAGGGGTGACTTAATCAAAGTTTACAAATATGTTAAGGGGGAGTGTCAGGATGACGGAGCCAGGGTTTTTCAGGGACATCCAATGATAGGACAAGGGGCAGTGGATGCAAACTGGAGCATAGGAGGTTCCACGTAAACATCAGAAAAAACTTCTTTACTGTGAGAGTGACAGAGCCCTGGAACAGGCTGCCCAGAGAGATTCTGGAGTCTCCTTCACTGAAGACGTTCAAAACCTGCCTGAACAAGTTCCCGTGTGATGTACTCTAGGTGACCCTGCTCTGGCAGGGGGGTTGGACTCGATCTTTCGAGGTGCCTTCCAACCCTTAAGATTCTGTGATTCTGTGACTACCAGGGCTAAAGCATTAAGGATTTAGAAGGTATGTTTTGATGCTATTAGCACTGCATAAGATGTAAGAAGAGACAGTACTTTTCACAACAGGGTATATTCTGTTGTATTTTAAAATAGGAGAACTGTGTCTATGAAACAGTAGTTTTACCTCTGGATGAAAGAGCATTTGAAAAAACGTTAACACCAATCATACAAGAGTATTTTGAACATGGAGATACTAACGAAGTTTCGGTACGTTGCATTCTTTTTTACTCCTTTAATTTAGGGGGCAAAGCTAACAAGGGGATCCAGCTGCTCGCTATAAATGAGCATATAGAGATGTTGGCAAGAAATGCACTGTAAGATTTCCTATGCACTTATATTCATTACATGAGCAGAAGCATATATGTGAATAGATAAATCTTAAGCATATAAATATTGATATATTTGTAATATTTTTGTATAATATATATTTATATAATACAATTTATGACCTTTTAATCGGTTTTGTTTTTCAAATCTTATTTAGGAGATGCTGAAGGATTTAAATCTTGGTGAAATGAAATACAGTGTGCCAGTGCTGGCTGTTTCCTTGGCATTAGAAGGGAAAGCTAGTCACAGGGAAATGACATCTAAGCTTATCTCTGACCTTTGCGGGACAGTAGTAAGCAAAACTGATGTGGAAAAATCGTTTGATAGACTGCTTAAAGAACTACCTGAACTGGTGTTGGATTCTCCCAAGGCACCACAGGTATATTTGTAAAGTTTTATGCTAGTAGTCAAAAGCTGTTTCTTCTAAATATGGCTAAAATTGATAAAGTAAACTGAATTAGAATCTGTATTTTGAAAAAATACAGATGGTCTTGCTGTCTGTAATCCCCTACCCATTTCCCAGGCTGTGTTTTTACTTTGAGAGGGCTCATTTAAATAAAATCTGAAGACCAAGTATGTTAAAATTGTTTACTTAGAACTATTTTGAAATTCAAAATTTAATTAAAAATGCTTTTTTTGTTGTTGTTGCAGTTGGTTGGCCAGTTTATTGCTAGAGCTGTTGGAGATGGGATTCTAAGCAGTACCTACATAGATGGCTACAAAGGCACTGTGGATTGTGTCCAAGCTCGGTAATTTTCTTGTTTTCTATATAACTGCAGCTTTCCATTCCAAATGCCAGAGATGATGATCAGGAAATGAGGTCTTCAGGATAAATCATGTGGTTCTCTTAACTTCTTCTGTTTTAATTTAAAATCATAAAGAGAAACCCACTGAGTCTGCATTGAAAACAAGAAAATCCAGAATTTCTCTGGTCAGAGAAGAAATACTGAAACTGCCTGAAAAGATGGATTAATATATTTGAGTGCAGTTTGTCAGGTTTGTTGTCCAGCTTATGTTTGAGAGTGGAAAAAAAAAGCGAGCTGAAACAAGAAGTGATTATAGAAGGTTTTGTCTTTCGAAAAAGCTTTAATGTGATTAATGAGTAAATATAGCACCAGGACAGCTGCTGTAGATATGCTGTGAAATACACAAGGGATTAACTGCTTTGCCTTTCAAAGGTTTGAAGCTCGTGCAGTGCTTTCCCAGACTTTCTCTGTAATGCTTTAATATTCATAAAGAAGTATAATTGTTTTCCATGTCAGGATGAGATGTTTGAAGGAGCAATCTCTGACAAAGAGAGACATTTTAATAACTAGTCATGTCTTATACACTTATGGGGGAAAAATAATGTTTCAGGCTTGATAGAGAGGTGCTGAACTCTTGTAGCTTCTGAAATTTCTATTTATAATTATTATAGTTGGATACTTTTAGAAGGAAGGCAAATGCTTAGCTGCCTAACTTGAGGTTCAAATTGTGAAAATTGTCTGTCAGTTACACAAATGTCTCCTGTGATTTGAAGGATTGTAGCTTGCATACTGCACATCTGGGATGCTTTCTTGGCCAATCTTTTCTGCTCGTTAAATCTTGGTGAATAGTTACTGTTACTGGCTGGCCCCCAATATGAAGATTTGGGATAACTGTTCCTTCTTTAGCTGGATACTGCTTAACTGCATCTGAGACTTCCTTTTTGTTCACTTCCTTTTTTATTATCTTCCTAACAAACTGGCACACCACCTTTTTGCAATTACATATTTGCCCTCTGAGGTGCTGTTTTTGTTTAAATTCTCATGGTTTCATAATTCTTTCAGAGCTAAACAGAAAATATTTCAGTAGAAAATTTGTTCTTCAGTGTGGAAGCAACTCAAGCCTCTTTCGTTTGAGCTACACGTGCCAAGCTGCATTCTTGAAGCAGCCCAGATTTAATCCATCTCTGCATAAGAAAATATTAAGTTCTTGTGAGGATGTTTCAGATTCCACATGAATGATTCAGATCTGCTGCCATCACAGATGGTTACATGTCCTAAGCATGGTATAGCTGAAAGTGCAAAGGTGGCAGAAAGAGAACGTGGGGAGCTAGCTTGCTGGCTTCTTGATTGAGATGTCCCCATGGAGTTGTTAATCTTGATCTCTTCCCAGGGATCAAGTCAGTTTGCCCAAAGAGGAATGGCAGTAGGGGAAGGTACAAATTAATGAACCTTTTAATGAAGTTACATAATAACTTTTTAAACCATTAACTTTGCTTTCTAGAGCTGCGCTGGACCGAGCTACTGTGTTGCTGAGTATGACAAAGGGTGGAAAGCGTATAGACAACGTGTGGGGGTCAGGAGGTGGCCAGCAGTCTGTGAAACACCTTGTTAAAGAGGTAACTGAAGTCCACAAAACTCCTCTCTAGAGTTTACTGTTTGTCTAGGCTTATATTGTATGGGACAGAGTGAAGAGATACATATATCCTGTAGCAAAATGATGTCTTGAATGTTGGTTTTGGTTTCTGGTTTTTCTTTAATTTATACAAAATAGATTTTTTTAAACTGACATAGATAATTTTGTTGGCTTTTTAGTATTTGATGGTAATGGGGACATGCTAGTACAATACTGTGTATTACAACTATACTTAGCACTTAGCTTTTTAAGAGCTTATAATATAAAAGAAGAACCAAGATGAAACTGGCCAAACTAGATAAACTGTTATTTTTTGGCATCACTGATTGAAATTACAGTAATAACTGGAAAAAGAGAGAGGAAGAAACAGGAATTATGAGAGATCCATGCTGTGAAGTGGGCAGATTTAAAAGAAAAGGTGATGTTAGAATTTCTAGGTTGTGAGTGTAACAGATTACAGAAGGAGTTCAGATAAGATAAACTTAATAATATCCGTATGATTAGCCTTTATACACATCCCATAAAGCAATGTTTTTCATGCTTGTGTGCCTGTATTAATGTTCTGTATAGGTATTTGGCTAACACTGTTTCAGGTTGCAGATACGTTTATAAAAAATTAGCAGCAAGTTTCAGGAACTAACTGAACTGATGGGCTGATCACAGATTATCAAAACAGTTGACAGCTTTTAAACTGTATATCTAATTAGTGCTGGGCTCTTTGTTTGTTTTACAATTCAACAGATCGATATGTTGCTGAAAGAGTATTTGCTTTCTGGAGATGTCCTGGAAGCTGAACGCTGCCTTCAGGAACTGGAAGTACCCCATTTTCACCATGAACTTGTATATGAAGTAAGGAGAATCAGAGTCCCTTTAATAATTGTCAGTAATACCAGCAGGTTTGGTTTTGTTTTGATGTGGGCATACAAATAACTGGAATCTGAAGCTCAGGTTGTGAGTTCTAATTTACTTGAATAACTAAATTGTTTCATGTAAAGTTACTGGTTTGTGTGCTTGTTCCTGTGCACATTGTGCAACAAGTAAGCTGCTGCTAACTCTGGGAAGAGCCAGAATTAATTTTTCTTTGTTGGGTAAATAGCTGAATTTAGGTTATTATATGATTCCTGAAAAAGAAAAGCTCAGTGTATTTTCTGCTGAAGAATAGTAGCAAAAAAATATGCTCTGTTTTGGTGTTTTATTTCCTTTTAGTTTCATACATATGGGTATTCTAATGGGTGTTACCTGTTCTGTTAAATTATAGAGCTTCCTTTTCAGGGTGGAATTGTTCCATTCAGCACATTAGTAAAAGCTCTTGAGATATTTCGGAACCAGACTAGAAAAAAAAAATAAAATCACATTTGCTGTATCTGGGAGACTGTTCCCATTTGTACTCTTTTAAAAAAGCCTGCCAAATGGGGAAATGGTTGTTTACCAATGAAGCTGAACACACACAATCTACATCATTTTGTTTTCAGTAAACTGACTCCTTTTGGATAACTCCTTCACAATAGAAAAATGGGGGTTGTGGAGACTTGTAGATTTTAAACTTATAAGTTATTCTAAAATCATAGCTTGAAAAAAACATAGATACAATATTAATTGAATGAAATTAATTAAGTGCCATTTATACTGCAGCAACTATATGGATTTAGTCATGAATCTCTCAAACCAGAGCCAGAAAGGCAGTGATTTTCACTCTGTTTAGTTCTTTATGTTTTTTCATAACTTATTTTTATTAAAATAATCCATTTTTCTTATCAAATCATATACTGAAATGGTGAGTGTATGGTAACAAAGGGACTTGCCTCCCCAGAAAATGCATAATAATGCACTTCTTTTCACACCTGATACGCTTACATGACATGTACTTGAACCATATGTTTTATGTGTTTTAGGCTGTTGTGATGGTTTTGGAGTCAACTGGAGAAAAAACCTTTAAAATGATACTGGATTTGTTGAAATCTCTCTGGAGCTCTTCTGTCATTACTATGGACCAAATGAAAAGAGTAAGTGTGGCATTTAGACAGTTTTGGATGAGGTCTTCCAAAATGTGCGTAGGTTTTAACTTTGTTTTAACTTCTTTTAAGTACTGTTTGTAGTCTGTTGCTGACTGCTCCTCTTCTTAAAATTCTCCATGGTCATTCTGTATCCCATACAAATATTCTGTATGTGTGCAATACTTGTCATGTACTGTAAGAAACACATACTAATTTTGAATGATAGTTCTCTGTGGAACTGTGAGGTACAGAATATTTGAATGTTCAAAGATTCTAACTGCTTTTATGCAATTAAATGATTAAAACTAATTATTGAAAATGCTGCAGCGTAGCTTCATTTTTCATAAATACAATTTCTCTTTCTATCCAGTAGTTCTTCATAATTGAAGAACAGTAAGAACCCACTTAATTACAAATGTCAGTCAGAACAGTATATAGAAGCTAGTATTTGACACAGTTGGAGTCATCCACGGCTTTGCTTCTAGGTATGAATATAGGACAGCTGTTCTGTCCCAGGGCAAACTAGGCACCACACAAAGACTTGTGTCAAAATTGACCCAGCTGTACTGCTGGTGGGCAGTGAAGAAGTAATCTCTGGTTGTCACCTGTGTTTCCCTTACTGCATAAACTGCTGTGGTGGAGATCTGTGGTCACATTTTATTAACTTATGTGGAAGAAAAATTAACTTTTCTGTGTTACTATCCAGATGATAGCAGCTACATTCTCTACTGTCTGGATTTCTGGCTTCTAAAGAAGTTGAAAATGCAGCTGGTGTTTTGATGTAGATAGGTAGTTGTGTAATACTGTGTTGTTGACTGGTGTTACACCTTTCTTTTCCACTGACTTGCAGCTGTTCTGCTTTAGGTTTGTTGAAACTGTCCATAGTATACATTAAATTATATTGAAAAAATAAATCCTCTGAGTTAAAAAGGGTATTTTAAAAATTTGTAATAAAAATCATAGAATAACCAGGTCATTCTTTGAATCCTTATATTGCAGGGCTATGAACGAGTTTACAGTGAAATACCAGATATTAACCTGGATGTGCCACACTCCTATTCTGTGCTTGAGCGGTTTGTAGAGGAATGCTTTCAGGCTGGAATAATCTCCAAACCACTGAGAGACCTCTGTCCTTCAAGGTACTTGTTTTATCATAGACAGGTGAAGGCACTGCTTTTGTCTTTATTGTAGCTAACAGAAGGCAGGATGTACAGACTGGAGCTGGATACTGTGAAGGGTGGATAAACAGATGGGTGGACTGGCAAAACATTCATTAAGAAGCTGCCCTGATGTGAAACCTGTTATGTGGAGGCTGGGACAAATCGTAGAATCATAGAATGGTTTGGGTTGGAAAGGACCTTAAAAGATCATCTAGATCCAAGCCCCCTGCATGGGCAGGGACACCTCCCTCTAGATCAGGTTGCTCAGAGCCCCAGGCAGCATGCCTGCCTGCTCTCCAAAGGATGAGGGCCTGTCTCTGGTGTGTTCTGCTCATTAGCTTGGTAGAGAGCAGTGCAGTACTGAGGTGTGAGATTCAGGCCAAACAAGGATTCAGGTGTGTTGACAGTGGAAAGCTGTCAGCTACAGTGGAAAAAAAAATGCTTAAAAACATTTAAACATACAAAACTGCTTGAATAGAGTTTGAAGATGAGACAACCCATTCTTATCTTTGTGGCAAAAGGTAAGACATTTAGGTGTCTGCAAACCTGATCCCTTTGTATCTGTCGTGGTTTGTACAGTGCTTTTTATTTTGTTACTGTTTACTTATTTATAGCCTAATTAATGCTGTTTGAATTGTAGCTAATGAGTATTCTGTTCTCTCCTAACTGGTCACAATAATACTAATAAGCTTTGTTTCCTGTGAGGAATACATATAAGTTTTAAAATATTATGTTAAAACTATGACTTGCAGTTTTATGCATCAGGATACTGCTTGTTACAGTTATTTTCCAGTTTGGGTGTCTTGTAAGGCTTCTTACATCAGTTTGACAGCTTGCAATAAATTTGGGGTTCGAAATTCATCTTTATCGAGAACAGCCTCCATTTGTAGACTTTAGACTTAATACTGAGTTTTTCTGTATCTTGGTATCGAATATTTTGCAGGTTTGGGGTGTGGGAGGGTTGAATGTCATCGCTGCAACAAAAGCTTGATTGTACTTCAGTTACCATGAATATGTTGAGAGGCATTTTTGGCTTATGTACTTCAGTTTTAGGTAGAAAAACACCATTCCTAGGATTTCAAATTAGCATATTTTTCAAGTGTGAACATGAAAAGGTGAGCAAAGTAGAAAGCACTTGACAACACAAATTTTGAAAAGCTTCTTGCAAATATGCCTGCATATGAGATTTAGATGGATTTAAAGCAATTTATCAGTGATCAAGAATGTCAGCTAATCTTGCTGAAGTTTCACACCTTGTATTTGACTTTGATAAAAGATTCCTCTCAGTGACAAGTAAGAAAAAGCAAGTAATACTACTCTGAATGATTGAAAAGGTGGTTTTTTTTTTTACTTTCTTACAGGGGCAGAAAGCGTTTTGTGAGTGAAGGAGATGGCGGTCGTCTGAAGCTAGAAAGCTACTGAATGTGAGAACCAGCTCCTAAAGCCTTACAAGTTTAAAGGGAAAATATAAGATACCTATATATATATATACAAACATGCATGCTTTTTTTTGGTGTTTGTATGTATATATGTATACACATATATAATATACCAAAATTTTGAGAGTTGCTTAGCACAGTCCATATTTTTTTAAAAGCACATGTTTTGGGTACAAATACTTTTTTTTTAATAGTTTTATAAATTTCAGAAAGAAGACTTTTCTTTGGGCATATAGTAGAACAACTGGCCACTGCTGTGGTGGTGCCTTCAAATAAGCTATCTTTTCAAGTGCCATATGTTCCTGACATTCTATGTTCGCATCGATGTCTGACTGCCGCTCTTTCTTTCAAGGACAGTGTTGTCATCATAAAATCACTGGTTTATATACAGGCTTTATAGAAGGGTCAAGTTAAGCTGCTGTGATTACATTTCCATTGCTGCTGAAGAAATACTGTGCTTGGGGAAGAAAAATAGCTGTTTCTTTGTCTTAAAGAGCCCAGGAAAATGGAGTTGGGTCATAAGACTAATTCATCTCTTTCAGGGGAGAACACTGGTTGGCTCTAGTCCCCATGTACCAAATTCGTCTTTTTTTTTTTTTTTTTTCTATGTAACTGGAAAAGTGAAAAGTTCTGGTAAAGCATATTAAAAATATTTTTTGTGAAGCTCTCCTTTCTGTCTCTTTTTTAAAAAACAGAATTAAACAGCTCAAATGTCTGAAGTATATGCACTTAGGCTGTACAGCTAACACTGTCCTTCTGTATGACAATCTGCAGAAAAGCATTGAGTAATTAAACTCAGGGCAAGTATTTACCAAATACGTTTTTGAAAACAAGTGACTTGCATAGGAGAGCCATTCTGGCAGGGAGATACTCTGAAGATGTCTGGGCAGAGCAGCTTGGCTGAGCCTTCCTCAAGAACAGGATGGATCTAGAGAAGACTCCCTGATAGCAGCTCGGTGGAGCCCTGCCTGCTGCCCTCCGGTGTCAAGGTTTCGGGTGGGAACAGCCCTTAGGGGGCCATGAACACGACCTGCTCCGGGGGACACGCGAGCCCGGTAAGCGGCTGTCGGACCGGCGCGTTTCCTAACCGGCCTGGCCCCGGAGCCGCGGCTGCCGGGGTTCTACCCGTCCCGCGTGGCAAGCCTGGAGATCGCGTCAAAACGTCGCCCTGAAGGCATGAACGTTCCGTTGAATGGAACTGCTACAAGAAAAAGCAGAAAAGAAGCCTCCCAGCCCGGCAGCACCGCCAGCGTTTTCGGTCAGCCTTTAATCCGCAGCCTCCGATACAGAGCGGTACCTGCGCGTCGCGGCCGCGGCCCCCCCGCCCCTCCCCGCGCCTACGGCCGGGACGGCGGAGCCCCCTCGCTCGGCGCTGCCCCCTCGGGGGGTCGTGCCGCCTCCACCGCGGCCCGCTGCAGCTTCTCCAGCTTCTCCAGGGACACCGATTTGAGGGGCAGCACCTTGGGTTTGCACAGAACCATGGCGGCCGTGTCCTCCACCGACAGCTGCCCTGCGAGGGGAGAAAAGCGCCGTATGTGAGCAGCGGGGCGGGCCGGGCCGGGCCGGGCAGGCTGCCGGGGCGCGCCCGCCGCCGGTACCTTGCTTGGGGAGCACCTCCCTGAACGCGGCCTTCCCCTCCGGCATGGCGGCTCCCGCCGGCGGCGCGCAGGCGCTGTGTGCGGCGGGGGAAGGCGGGCCCGCCGAGAGGAAAACTACAGTCTCCGGCGTGCACTGCGCCGCGCCGCGCCTGCCAGCGCGCCTCGCTGCCCCGGTGCGTGCTGGGAAATGTAGTCCTTCGGGAGGGGCGAAAGGAGCCGCGGGGGGAGCTGGAGCTGCGGCGTCGGAGCAGCCCTCCGGGTGCGCCCCGGGCGCGGCTCCCCCAGGGCCGTCCCGGCAGTGTGGCTGGGCTGCAGCTTCCCGCCAGCCGCCGCAGGGACGGGCAGGGCAGGGCGGCGTCCTGCGCGGGCAGCAGGACGCGGAGGCCGGTTGCCCGGCTCAGCCCGGGCTCACCCTTGGCAGGCGGGGCTCCTCGGCCGGGCTGCGCCGTGAAGCCTGCGCGGGCCTGCCCGCCCCGCGGCCTGCCCCGGCCTGCCCTCCGCGCTGGCTGCCCGGCTCCCGCCGCGCCGGGACCGCGCCCCGCCAAACCCGAGCTTTGCGCCTTTTGGTTCGCTTTTCTGATTTGTTTCCTTTTTCTCATTAAAACGCCCGGCAGACGCGGTCCGACAGCCGGGTTCGGCCGGGGCTTGCGCGTCCCGGTTTTCCTTCCCAGGCAGCGCCTCGGGATTCACGATGTGAATCACGCTGCTGCTTAACATATCAACAGCAGTAAAAGCCGGTGCCTTTCTAAACGCTGAGGGCTTAAAAGCGGTTAAACTGGATCGGCAGGTGCGCCCGGCTCTCCCCGGGCCCCGCGGCAGGTGCCCGCGCTCTGCCCCGGGCTGGGCGGGACGGGTCCCCGGGCCGGGCCTGCGTCTGTGCCGTGCCCCGGCACCAGCCCACCTACGGGACGTGTGGTAATTTTAGCTTTTGCTAACGAGCCTGCCCAGGTGCCCTGTACACGTCGCCTGCCTTGGCGTTTGCTCAGGGGTTGCTGGTTAAGGCTGGTAATCCTGCTAACCAGCAGGCCATGACCGCTCCCTTGAGTGCTCTGGCGTTGAGAGCTCACTTCTCACTGCTGCGCAGGGACTGGCCGTGGAAGAACAGAATGTGGGAGAAAACAATTTTTGCTAACGTTCTCACCCGCCCTGCCTGGATGCAGCTGGCTGTGTGCTCCCCTCCGCTCACTGCGGCACCAGCCTCTGGGCCGGTTGGCTGTGGGTTCCAAGGCTCTGGTTTGCTGGAAGACCCATGATGAAACCTTTAATTTCTAGTTAGCAGAACGTCTCTGATGGTTATTTAAAGCCTCTGTCTGCATTGTTCCAGTACTATTTCCTTTTTCCTCTAAGGCAACCTAGAGGAGGAAACCAGTGATCCCTCAGGTAGCCCCCTTCCACCTCTCTGGAGGTCTCGCCTGCTCGTTGGGTTGGAGGCCAGCAGAGGACCTGTGGAGGGTGAGCGTGGGTCTCCTGCTTCCTGCCTTTTGTGGAGTTGGCCAAAGATAACACTTGTGGTTTGGTCCAGGGCAGCGCGTAAGTGGGGCCGTTTCTGTTGTGATTCACATATTCCACTTTCAGGTCAGAAGACTGGCACTGATGAGGCTATAAAATCAGTGTTCTTGTTTGGGACATCCTTCTTTGCCCTTTGAAGTGCACAGAAGCATTCCCACTGATTTCAGTGGGAAAAGCTGCCTCTTTTGTCTGATGTGCTAGTCCGTGTGCCAGTTAATATTTCCTACTGATTAGAAAGGAAGGGACCAGGGACTGATTTATGAAGACTGGATACGTGTAGAACAGGGCATGTAAAACAGGACATGCAATTTGCAGATCAGTAATTTGGTAGTTGTTTGTTGCCTTGTTTATTTATTTTAAAAAGCCCAACTAGTGATCCAGTTAACATCTTCGTTACGGCTAAAACTTAGTGTAAGAGAAAGCCGGTTATGACTGAAAATCTTTCACTGTGAAACCAATAGTTATTTCTGGTAACAATCATGGCCTGCAGAGCAACCAAAGATGAACTGAAAGCAAGACACTGAAATCAAATCTCAGGCTGGGTTTTTTGACAGTGTCCCTCAGAGTGCCGATTGCCACCTGGAGTCCTGCATTATGTGAGGGCCTTTATAGCAACCAGAGCCCATCTCAGTCATGTAGGGAATCACTTTCCAAAGCCATTTTCCTGCCAACAGGGTTTGTTTGCTTGGTGATAAGAAACAATGGTCAACTCAGTTTGCTACTTGAGCATTTTAGTGACTGAGAAGTGGAATCTGGCATCCTGTGCTAAATCAATTTTCTTAGCTAGTCAAATGCCAAGTTGGCAGCCCACCTAGAAAGCTGATAGCACTGGGACAGGCAAGATTGTGGAGACTGTTTTTCACAGTCTCTAGTAAGTCTGCTTTTAAAGCACCTCTTTCCTTTGGGAAAGAACCAGTTACCACCCTGTGGACTGGAAGGACTTAATAAGAGAGGAGAGAGTCATGGGCATTGTCTGCAGCTTAACATTGTACTTTTCAAAGTGCCTTAAAAACAGGAATGGGTATAGCTTTGAGTAAGGGGAGTACTTCTTCAGTAGAGTGACATTTGCCATGGTTGACAGGAGGGGAAAGTGTGGCACAGAGGACATAATTCCCTTTACTGGAAGAGGAACAACAAGAGAAGATGCGACTTTTCCAATTACGGATGAGGGACTTGATTTCTTTTTCTGCTACAGAAAGCGTAGTTATACCCCATTTTTTGCTATTTTTTTTGCCTCTGGGGTCGACATGTGCTCTAACACACACTCATTTCTCTTGCGGTCCTTCCAGCTGCCAGAAATAGCTAGAAAGCTGAAGTACTTTGGCAGACGGGCCCTTTCAATCTGGGAAAAGCATCATGCACTTGCAGTGGGATTGTGCTGAGTCTCTCTTGTCTTGGTTCTATCCCAGATGGCTGGGAACGTCAGCACAAGGCTGTCGTCGTGCACGGTGTCGTGCTGCCCAGATCTCAAGCTGTGCGCCCATGCCATGCAGCTTCCTGAGGTCCTGAGAGGTGCCCTGCGGATGAAACCCAAAGTTATCTGAGAAAGGGTGAGAGTGGTATCCATGGTGAGGACAATGCATATCCTTATTTTTCTAATGTCACAAACAAGTTATTCTTGTGCACTGAGAAAGCCTCACAACCACAAAACCAGCAATAATTTTATAAATGATAAGCTTGTTTTCCTCTTCCTCCTCCCAGATATTCAGAGTGCAGCAGACAGCAGGGATGTTCGTTGCTGGAATCCAGAATTTCGTAATGTGGCAGCCACTTGCTGAAAGCCCTGCAGATACAAAACAACATTTACTTTAAGTCTTGAGAAACATCTCCTACTAAGGGAAGAAAAAAGCATTTAGGTGAAGCAATATTGCCAGTCCCATTTGTTTATAAGGCTTGGTTTTTGTCCTTGTACTTTTAAAATGCTTTTTATTTTCATTCTGCTTGTTGTGGTCTTCAAGCTCATATTCCCAATTTTTTCCATACAACAAGAAAGTCTGGAATCAGGTCTTTACTTTAAAAACAAGAATCTGGTTGAGAGACCCATTTAATTGTGTAGCTCCAGATATGGGGTGTTTAAAAAATAAAGCCACTTTTGTGAGAATTACGCATCTTGAAGGTGATTTTCCATTCTGTTTTTAAGTAAATACTTTGTAGACAGCTTAAGAAGCTTTTGACAACACCTGATCGGTGTTTGCTTTCCAGGTGGATCCTTCTCTCGTTTCTTCTGTTCTAAAAGTCTAGAGCTTGTTTCACCTCTCTTTGTGCTGATGACATCAGAAATGTAGTGTACCAGCATGACTGTGATGTGTGTTGAATAATGTATGCCAAAGCTTTAAAAAATACACCTGCAGATTTCATGCAATTGTCCCCTTAAACTGCTGAGTGGTACAATGGGATACAGAGCCCATCTTCTTTGGAGACAGCAGGAGGAAGGTGGTTTGGGTTTAGTGTATGGGGAAAGGCAGGGAACAGAAAGCCTTGTATGACTCCTTGAGGGAATCACAAATGCCTTCAGAGCCTGAAGCTTGATAGCTTGATGTTTAACCCAGTCCTTGTTTTTCAAAGGGAGCTGCCAGATTAGTGATTTCTTTCAGTTGAGCTTTCTGAATAGACTTACTTTCAATTTGTTGTTGCCTGATGCAGTGGTATCCTCAAGCTGCATATACAGGGTGAGGATGAGATGTCCTTAGTCTGAAGATTTGTCTTTCACTGCTACATGTGTAAAAGTGCCTGGAAATGTATTATCCAAGGGACAGAGAAACAGCTTTTTGATGGGCTGTTTTTCCTGCTCTATCTCTAGCAGTAACGGCCAGTAAATGCAGAGGCCTGACTGCCTGTTTTATTGCTATGTGTAAGTTCCATTTCGGGCTCTCAAGCCAGATGCTCTAAACTGGCATTTCTAGGAGGTTTCTGCTCTACTTGTGTGGTTTGAATCGCTTAAGTCTTTGGCTTTGTGCCTTAAAGTGCCAGCAGAGGCATGCTGTAATTGCCCGTAAATGCACCGTCTGTCATATTATTGTTTAATTATTCCAGCTTCTCACCACCACTCACTGCTCAGTGTCTCTCTTGCTATCTTCATTTAATTGAGTGGAAAAAATCTGAGACTTGTGCCTTACTTACGTCACTTTGTATTTACCCAGCATCACTGAATCCTAGTACGAAGTCCCAGCTTTTGTATGCAGAAGTCAGTCTTCTATATAGACAAAGAGAATGTCAGTATCAAAAGCATATGTTAGGAAGAGAATCAATATTTTAACACATGGTAAAGTCAGACCATAATCTCTTAACACAGTCAAATGATTGTATTCTCCCTTGAAACACGGCTCCTCCCTCTGAGAAACAAGAGAGGGAAAGAAAACTCTTGAATAACCATGCCCTCGTCCTCACAATGCAGGACTGTTCCTAGCCTGTCCCTTTGTCACTTCTTTCCTGCCTACTAACTCTCTTCTGTAGTGTGTCACATGCCTGCCTCTTCAAGACCCATCTTTCCCTAGCCCATCCCTGTTGATCTGTTTAAGATTATTACCGGGATGTTGGCTCTTTCCTAAGATCAGTTTGTGATGACCAGTTCCACTGCTTACTCGTTACCGTTTCAAACCTCTCTGTGCTTCATCTCCCAGCCTTACAACCAACCCCTTATTAATGCCTGTTGAAAAAAAAACATCTTTCAGAGCTCTCTCCAACTCTCTCCTTGTCCGTATGGCCTATAAAAAAAAACTTGGCAGCATGCTGACTGCTTTTCTTTCCTCGTGCTCTCTGTCTCTGTAACAAATGCATTTTTCTGGTCTCACATTTAGCTTTCAGTCTGAATCAGGACACTTTTTGTACAGCACCCACACACAAGGTGAAGGTTCCTGTGTGCTACCACAAGAGGAATAAATATTAGGGTGGCTTGTGCCCACTCTGCTCTAGTTTTCATGGCTCTGAGCAGAAGGAGTTTATTTTATGTCCTTTTGGAAGATCATTCTGGACCTGAATGATACAGTTTTCAGGTTTCCTGGTTTTTCAGAAATCCTCAGCTGAAATTTTCCTTTACCAGTCTACTCTTCGTAACACCTGGTTCCCTGACTGACTCAGCATCATTGTTGGGGTTATTCCTTTCACTTCCTGTAACTGAACTGCAAGATTACTGATTTCATACTATTTTCTGATTTGTTGTGTTTTTTTCATCCATCTCTTTGCTGCCGAAAAGAGCAATTTGTATAATATCACTGTGGAATTGACTTCAGGCTTTACTGCGATTTGTCACCGTTCAGGAAATCCATCCCTGGCTCCATGAGAACACTCAATCCCTGCTGACAGGCTGAAAGAGGCAAAGAAAATAGATAGCAGAGCTGCAGCTATTAAGACCAACAGGCGAATATTTTATTCCAACTCAATTTTCCCTTCCCAAATTACTTTTAAAGTTTTTTTTTTTTTTCCTCTTTATGAGAATGTGAATGCAGATTGATTGGTTGTTTTCCTGGGGACTCTCCTGTTCACCTGATCTTCATCTTCTTCCACATTTCAGACAGTGGAGCTTGCAGCAGTGACAAGATATAATCCTGAGTAAAACTGCTTCTGCTTGTGGCCTTGGTTAACCTGCTGGCAATGATACTTGCCTGGGCATGGGGCAGCTGGCTTTTTTACACAGCTCAGCATGGATGTGCTGCCACTCCCAGTCACTTTTAGTACACAGTTGAGTTGTTTACAGTAATCTTAAGAAAAACTTGTAAAAAAATTGTTCTGCCTTCCTGGGGCCACCACTCCCAGAGACCTTTCCCCTTTCCTGGCTGCTGAGGGAGCCTCCTTCCTTCAGCTTCACACCTTTATCAGCAAAAAATGGTAACAGTACAGAGCTGGTTGTCTTCAGACCCTCTCTTTGAAGCACAGGCTACATTGCTACCCTGTTGAGGCTGTTGAGGACTGGAAGATCAGAGAGGACACTGGGGAAGTGGAAGCCTGCTCCCCCTTTTATGCAGATACAGGCAGGATATGCCCTTGTATGAAGTTCAGCAGAGAAAAACTTGGGCTATACTTGTATTCCTACATACCGTGCCATACCAGTCAGCCCGGTACTAAATCTTCAGGGACCTTTGAAGGCATGAAATGACATGTAGTGTTAATAAAATCTAAGCCACACAGTACCAAATTATCAGTGCCAGCCAGTTCTAGAAGGCTGACATGAGAGCCAAGTGAAACAGGTACAATGGTAGGAGATGTCTTGTACCACCTGCAGGCATGCAGATCGACAGTGCTCACGCAGCATTGGCGTCCAACAGCGATGTGCGGCGTGTGGAACGCTGGTGTACCCACGGCCACTCAGGCTTGAATGCACTTTCATGGGGAGGAAGTGGCTTTTCCCTTGGAAAGCTCAACTCCCCAGGGTCTGCATGAGGTCAATGGAAAAAGTGATTTCTTCAGAATATGATTCAGAGTGCCGAAGCACAGGCTTATCTTATTGGCTACAGAGGAAGCTTAACCTCTATAGATCTAAACCAGCTTTTGTGAATGCCTGTCCCCTCTTGCGCCTTAGTTGTGGGAGTTATGTTAGTCCTCGGCATGGTTAGTCCTTGACAGGCATACTGCCTTCTGAAATTCTGGTGCTGCAGACCCAAGCTAAGAGAATCTTTTCCAGCAGTGCATAGAATGTCCCACTGGATCTTGCTCTGTCCTTTTGAGTTACCCTGAGATATCAGAAGTGGGTTTGCAAGTACCTGAAGAATGAAATGAAGTCAAGAAAGGTTGGTTTCTTTAGGGATGGCCCACCTGGGGAGGGAATAATAAGCATCAGTTTCAGTTTAACTGAGTTTTTCCTTCCAGCCTTTCTCCCCTTTTAAAGTACAGACAACTCAAGCCTTTAATTTGCCTTGTCTTTCACTGCAGAGAAAAGTAGGAGTTTCCAGCAGTTGATACTATCCTGCCTAGAATATCTACCCTAAAAAAAATACATTGTCTGTTGTGAATGAAAAAACTCTTGCTTGTTTCTGTTGTTTGTAGTGTTGACTTTGAACGATAAATTACTTGAACTGGTTGATTCTCTGTTTGTATAACTAAAGATGAGCTTGCTTGATAGCCTGCTGGATTTCCCTTGCACTAAGTAAACTGAAGAACTGCTGGCCCTGGGGCAGCTGGGATACTTGAAAAAGTTTGTGTGCATGCAAGTAAACAAGAGAAAATAATTGAATGCATGGCATTCTGAATGTGCTGTTTCAGTGCTGATATGTCTTGTCTGTACACCTGAAAGAGCTCCTGCAAGACCTAGGAAGTCTGTTTTAAAAATTGCTAACAGTCTGACAGATACAGATTGGTGACTAATGAGTTGAAAGTTGAAGCTGACAGGACCAGAATTTTTTATTACATGATAGTTTTACAACCCTAAGTCATTCTGCTTGGTTTTGAGAACATGGGTACCTTAATCAAACTCTGTCCTTTTATCATACGTTTGCTTTGTGGAACCAACTGGAGGAAAGAGCAAAAACAATTTCTTGTCATTCAAGTAACCAGACCCGACTCTGAACGCATAAAAGGAACAGATAGTAAATATAGCAACATCTTGCTGTACTGTAATCCTTCAACAGAGAAGCACATTTTGAGGTTCCCCTTCTTTGTATCCTTTGGATTGCAACAGCTTCTCACATCAAGCAGCAGCTTTCACACTGGTGGGGCTGTCTCTGTTTTCAAGGTGACAGATCCTCTTGCCAGGGACTCTGCTGGAGTATGAGCTTCTAGACATTGAGAAAGGCTCTGAATGTCTGTGTGCAACCTCCAGGAAGGGTGCCTAGCACCCTTCCTCTCTCATCTTCAGCTCCTGAGATAGGCCAACTCTTCCAGCCTTCCCAGTTTTTGTTTTCTTATTATAAAGGCAGTGCATCCAAGGGGGAGAGAGAAAAGCAGTGCTGAAGGCATATGCTGTTTCTGTGATGGGTGGGATGCTCACAAAATGAAATGGGCTTTTTTTGTGCCATCAGCCTTCAAAACATGAGTCTCTCCCTCATAACAACTAAACCCATTGCAACCCTTGGCTAAGAGACTGAATCCAAACTTCTGGTAAACTGATGATTGAAAAGAAGGGAAGGGAACAGGACAGGGGAGTTGGACCCTTATAGGTCCCTTCCAACCCAATACATTCTATGATTCTCTGAGAGGAAGATAAAACCTAGGACTCGGAATTCAGAGGTTTGAAACCCAACAGAGGGAGACTGAGATTCACAAAGAAAGTGAAACTGGGAATTAGAGGAGTCTTATGCTGAGACTGGCTGGCAAGGAACTGGCAGTAGGAGAGGGACAGAAGACACAGCAGAATCCAGTTTGTCAGTACAAGGAGACTAAAAGAAAGAGACAGGAATGTCGGGGGAATAGGCAGTGAGATGAAGAACAAGACAAGAGACTGAACTAGAACCTAGTGTGGTGAACCAAAGTTGGAAGCTCTGCTGGAGGTTAAGAAAAGAGAGGCAACCTGGGGAAGGAACAGGTAATAGATGTCTGAAAGTGTGGAGGTCAGTCACAGGCAGAGGGGAAGGGAATAGAGTACCAGCTATGGGAGACAGCCCCACAAGGACAGAGCAGGGGGGCATGCAGGTGGAAAGGGGCACAACAGGATGCGCTTTGCTGGGACATCCTGACTTCCAGAGCTGGAAATGGAAAAAAGCTTCACTGAGGCTGGCCTTGACTTTGTCTGAGCCAGGCAAAGAATTTGCCTCCTGTGCTGTCTGCCCCAGCCCACAGTGCAGAAATGACTAGAATTGAGTGTCCTTGGATGAGATGGCAACAGCTGCCTGCCTGGGTGAGGAGAGATGGATTTCTTGTAGTTAGATGACAAAAGTTTTACAGTTGGGATGAGGTAGTGAAAGGGCCACATGACCAAGAGAGAAATGGTCAATTCATTAGTCTCGCAACCACTAAATTAAGAAAAGGCAAGTGGAGCTGTTATAGCAGAGGTATCTGAATTGAGTCAAAGATGATTCTGATGTTGCTACCTTGATCTTGTGGTCAGCTTAAGCAAGCTTAACTAATTAATTCCTTTATTTTACTTCATTGTGTAAGAGCTAGGTCCTAATAAACCACACTGCTTTGTAGAAAAATGCTTGAAACAACTGTGTAAATACTAAATAGTCTTAGGAATGGCCTTATGAATCCACTGAATGATCCAAATTCCAACACTCATCCCCTTCCACTGCTGGTTTAGATGGAAGATAACAGTCTGCTGTTGCTCTGTTTCTCTTTGAGGAACAGGAGCAGAGACTTGTGTTGGGCATACAAAGGTACCAGCACGGCTGACGACCCATGGAGGTGCTGTGATGCTGCACGCACCTGTGTCCTTTTCAGGAACACAAGAAATGCTACAGGTGTTCAAGGAACATTATGAAGGTTGCAAAGGTGAGCATTTAAAAGTTAGGCATTGTCCAAATGAAATTGCCCAGTGGAACCTTAATTCAGAATCTGTAAGTACGTATGTTAGGACATGCTCATTAGTTATATTTCCTTTCCTGTTCATTTCAGTGTGAATGGCAGTAATTCAAGATCTTCACACAGTTCCACAGGTTTTCTGGGGCAGTGGAGACTGAGGAACCTCTGAATTACTGTCTGTGGGTCTATTTAAGGAGAGGTACTCAGCTGCAATACCACAAGGTTCAAAGTACGGGCCTGTCAGCACAGTCTCCTGAGACCCTTAACTAATGCTGCAAAGGATTGTGACTTACACTCACTTTCTACACTGGGACAGGTCTGTGTTGATGAAGATTTGGAGACAAACAGTGCTGGTGGAGGCTGCGAGTAGGTTAGAGAAGAGCTCTCCAGCATCCAGTAGGAGGGTATAAAATTAATCACTCCATTAGTGCAGATTGAAAACAAACCTTGTGTGTATGAATTCTGCCTTTGCAAAAAGGTCTGTTAGTTCTGATTGTTGGCACAAGAATTACCCTGGTATCAGTCTAATCTCATATGTCATATTTAAAGAATTGCAGCAGAAGGGTGGAGTTATGATTGTAAATTTCTTGGCTGACTCCTTGTCTGGTGACAATTGTCCTGCTCTGCTTTATATCAGCTTTTCAGTTTTATGTTCATCATTAAAAGAGCATATATATATATATATATTTATTTACTATAACAGAACCTTTTTTTTTTTTTTAGATTTCAAATAATATTTTTGAATGCAGAGTAGAAACAACTAAAGTCTCTAACAGAACCAGAGGCATGTAGCATGTATCCTTTGTAAATGCTTCTCCAATGCTAAATCAACTGGGCAGTGGTACTTTTCAGACAAATAGCCTGAGAAATGTACAGTACACAGTCAACAAAACGTTCACATCCTCCCTAAGCATGGTGAATATATGCTGTGGTCTTTAATACAGAAGATGTAGTTATATGTAGACATCTTTGTGTGTTCAAATAAGCTACAAAGGAAAAAAATTATTTCAGCCTCAGGGCAAAACCTCTATTCACATGTCTTGTAAGAGATCAGTGCACTGTCCCCACTGAACGTTTTACTGAGTAATAGCAATAAATAAACAACGAGTCATTGTAAGAGATATTGTCACTAGGAAATTTCACCTGGTTTCTGCCCTGTGACCCATTAGGCCAAAAAGCCAATTCTGTTTTTAAAGCTGTCCAGCATTTATTAGTAAAAAAGTCTGCAACCACTGTCTGGTTTGCCAAAGAATCATACAAAGCAAACTGGCAGAACCCAGATAATTGGATGCAAATAGCTTTGTCACACTGGAACTAGCTTCCATGGTTGCCAAAAGATGTAAAATGTGATGGAAATAGCAGATACTTAGATGTGACTGTCTGATGTAGGAAACGGCTCCCAGATTTACTAATGGTTTTGACTCTGCTAAAGTGGCTGCTTTTCCTTTTGAACGTGAGCCACTGGGACCAATCCAGACCACCAAGTACGGAGATCAATTAGTGGACTCCCATTAGCTTTAATGTGTTTCAGAAATGAGAAAGTTGAGCTACTACTGCAGTGCAGAATCCACCCAAGCTTGAAAGGGGAACTGATTGCAACTGCCTGAGAATTTAACATTAAAAATCTAAAAGGATCCCTTATAACAAGCTGTGAATTAACTTGATTTTAAATCTCGTCTGAAATCAAACGATGACTGGTCGCAGATGCTCTGTCACACCTGGTGGCATTTGTCTACCCAAGAGGTATGGTTGCCACCTTCTGAATGGCTATTGCCACCTTTTCCAGCTCCCACAAATTCCTTGCAAGGCCAGCTTTGTCATTCTTAGCTTGTGATACCTCCTACAGGAAGGAAAGTCAGCGCATTGGTGCGAGGCAAGAGCATGTGCTGCCTGAGGATGGTCCCGATTCCGTAGAAGAAGGAAACATGGCAATGTCATAGCGCTCCAGCGCATCTCTTTTGCCATGTCTCAGTCGCTAAGGTGACCTGCAGCAAGAGTGATGCTTGTACAGCGCTGAGAAAAGCGACTTGTTGAGAACACGTCATTAGAATTTCTGTCCATGTCTGTCCTGGGGGACAAACTCTGGGGTTAGAGAGCTGCCTGGCAGGCAAACGGTTCCTGTTTCTCCTACGACTTGAACAAGCTGCAGTCAGGAGCCACGGGCTGCCACCCTAACTCGGGGAAATCCTGACACAAGTTCCCCCTCAGCGTCCCAGCGCTGACACGACGGAAGGCCGGGCTACCCGCCCGGGCTGCCGGGCTACCCGCCCGGGCTGCCGGGCTACCCGCCCGGGCTGCCGGGCTACCCGCCCGGGCTGCCGGGCTACCCGCCCGGGCTGCCGGGCTACCCGCCCTGCCCGCCAGCCGCCGCGGGGGGCAAGGAGAGGCGGCCCGGGCCGCGGGCAGGCCCCGCGGGGCTCACGGGAGGCCGGGCCGGGCGGCAGGGAGCCCGCCCTGGGCACGCCTCGCTGCCGCTCGCCCCCCCGGGAGGCCGCTGCCGCCGCAGGGCCGGGCAGGGCCCGGGCGGCCGCCCCCTCGCCCCGCCGTCGCCACGGGCAACCCGGCCCCTTCCGCCCGCCGCCAAGATGGCGGCGGCGCCGTAACCTGGAAGCGGTCGGTGTCCCCGCGCCTCGGCGGGCCCGCCCCGCGCTGCCGCGGGAGGTCTGTGGGCGGGGAGTCCCGTGACGGCTCGGTGCGCAGAGACGGTGGCCGGCGAGGGCGGGCGGGGAGGGGGGTCCGGGCGCGCCGCGGGAGGATGGCGGAGCCGTACGGTACGGGGCGGCGGGGCTCGGGGCGGCGGGCCGGGGGGCGGCGGCGGGGCGCGCGGAGGCGGCGGCTGACAGCGGGCGGGGTGGGCCCGGCGGCAGCGGGGGGCGGCAGGCGGGGCGGCGGGAGGCCGCGGTCACAAAGGCGGGGAGGGCCGGGGCGGCAGGTAACTGCGGGGCGGGGGGCGCAGCCCGCGCCGCGCCGGGGCGGGGTCGGCGGCGGGGGTCGGCGGGGCAGCCTGCCCGGGCTCGGCGGGGCAGCCTGCCCGGGCTCGGCGCGCCGGCACCGCGAGTGTGCGTGCGTGTGTGTGTGCGTGTGCGTGTGTGCGTGTGTGTGTGTGTGTGTGCGTGTGTGTGTGCCCCGGCGCGCAGCCCCGCCTGGCAGCCGCGGAGCCCCGGGCAGGTGGGGCGGGCCGGGGGCCGCTCGCCCGCTGCGGGGCGGGGGCGGCGATGGTCCCGCTGGGCTGGGCTGGGCTGCCCCGCTCCTCCGGGCTGCCTGCGGGCGATGGCAGCGACCAGCCACCGCCACAACACACACACACACACACACAGACGAAAAAAAAAAAGAAAGAAAGAAAGGAGGAAGCTGGGTTTTCCAGCCTCACCTCTCCTCCTCCCCTCCAGCCCCCGGTACCGAGAGCTGGCAGGGAGAAATTTAAGAGACTCGGCGTGTGCGTGGCGGCAGTGACGCTCGGGGTAATGATTACCGGCGCTTAGGGTAATGATTACATCTGCTCCGTGTGTACGACTGCTGTCCCCCACCCTCCCGTGCAGGCGAGAGGCTCTTTTCCTGTTTCACCCCACGTATTTATCGAGGTAGTTCTGATGGAGCCGGAGAGGCAGCATCTCGTTCCAAAAGTCGTCGCCTTCCTGTCTAGCCAGGTGATTTTTCCCGGTCTCTGAAGCGGAGAGGTGCCTCAGAGAGGGCGGTGTGACAGCTTCCCGCCTGTGTTTGTGGCTGGAGAAGGTGTTTTCACCAAGTTGGGCGTATCTTTCTCGAGAAAACGGTTAAAAAGCTGCAGTAACCTTAAGTAAGGTGAACGGCCGTGTCTGTTGACTAAAATTACGACTGGGCGTGAGCTGCACTGAAATTCAGGAGGACCGAAGTTTAGTGAAACTGCTGCTGCTTGACTTTACCGGCTTTTTTGAGAGCAGGTAGGGAGAGGAATAAAAAGTTGCAAGGAGTGAGAAAGCAGTTACAAAGTACTGAAATGCTACTAGTGATTTTTAACTTGCATATTTGAGGTGGGACTATAGACACGTATGTTTTAGTCGGTTCTGCACACGAGCAGACATTTTGCAGGCAGAATATTCATGACCAAGGAGTTTTAATTGTGTGTATTATCATTGCTGCAGTACTTGGTCTGGATTTTTTTTTTTTAACTATCAAAATAGAAATGAAGATGGTTTTAGTAATTACCTTCAGGGTCTTGGTTTTTCTGTTGTTTCTTGTTTGCATGTTTGACTTTCTACTCGTTTCTTCTTTTTACCTTCTCAGCTGTGTTTTGAAAATCACTAGTCATTATTGGATGCTTCTATTTATAAAATCAAGGGCTTAAAGTAGGTGGTGGTCCCATTAAGTCCCGCTTATTTACAGCCATATTTCAGGCATATGTTGTATGGTGATCTTGATATAATCCTAGCCTGGTTTTTGGGAAAGATTTACTTATCCTATGAATTTGTTATTACACTGCTATGCATACATTTTAATTTTAGTAACACTCTTATCCTCTTAATTCCTGTGGAATGATTTGGGTTTGACTATTTTGGTTTTCTATGTAATTCTTTGCTCTGGATGAGTAAAATGGGAGATTATGTTAGTAATTTGAAGCTGGATTCCTTTTCATTTAGGCTAACGTTTGTCAGCCTTTAGGATTTCTGTACATGTGGTGAGGCAAAACATGCACATCAGGTGACATTAATTTTATATATAAATCTTGTAATACAGAAAGGTGATGCCAGACAAAGCTCTCCTTGTGTCCACAGCCTGCCTTTGAGGAATAACAAGGAATCCTCAAAGAGGATGCTGTCTTTGGCCACATCCCTCTATTTGACTCTTTCTAGAAACGCTAAACAATCCCCAGCATTTTTTCTTAGGGGCGATGGCAAGGGTAGGGTCGATAAACAGTGCTGATTGCAAATAGCTGCTGTTCCCGGTCTAGTTCTTCCTTTCAGCATGACATTTCTGTAAGGCAGGAGGTGCTGGGAGGGGCGTTCCTTTGTTATGTTGACACTTAAATCGCACCGACGGGTGTATTCTTCTCCAGGAATTTTGTGTGATTGAAGGGATTCCTTCAGACGATGATTTTTTTTTTTTTTTCTCCAGCTGTCTTCCTGCACTCTTAGCCCATGTACAGAAATTAATTGCTCTGAGGATCGCTGAGCGTGTGCCTTTTAGGAAACCCTTGGATTGATTGTTACTTGGCGGTGGCTTTCTAGAAAAGAATGTTTCTGCTGAAGGGGGATGTGTGTGGCAGTCCTGGCTTGTCACCGCACCAGATGGAGCTGCTGACCTGTGCACGGCCCTCGTGAAACAGGTGGATCTATGTGTTTGCATGTGTGCAGGCTGCTCATGCATGTTAATTGAATTAAGGCTGTAAAAGTATCTTCTCTTTGTTATGAGCGAGAAGGATCACGTTTTGTGATCCCTTCTTGACACGGCGGAGGAAGCCCTGCAGATAACCAAGCTCTCTTTCAGGAAGGTTTAGTATGATTATAAGGAAGTAAAAAGTGTGTTAAAAATTTTCGGATGTTTCCAAAATACTGTTGTGGAGAATCTGGGTGCTGTTCCTAAAACTGCTGAGAAGAAGCGGTTTCTCTCTAGCAGCGGGTTGTCCCTCTGTGTAAAGAGAGATGAAAACTTGTGCGCGTGGAGAGGGGCAAGGGCAGCGCCCGCCTCGCCCCTCGCCCGCTGCAGCTCCTGGGGTGGATGGCAGGTTCAGCCCTGATCCAGCCCTGATCCTGCCTCCCTCCTGCCCTTCTCGGAGAGTGGGTTCCGCGGGCTCAGTGCTCTGCCTGGTTGCATGGCAGATCCTGGCCCATAGCTGGTGACGTGTACTCACGCCCAGCCCTCTCGACCCTCTTGCTCAGCTTGGCTAGTGGTATTTCCCACCCAAAATGCTTCGAGGCTCGTTGCTTTTTATTATTTATTTTTGTGTGTGTGTGCAGCAGCTTTGTGGATGCTCTTTTTATTGAAGCGAGGCTTGCTTTCCTCTGCCATTGTAATAACTTGTATTTATTTTTACTGCATTTCAGAGGAGTTATTTCTGTCTTGTCTCCTTCTGGGGAACTTGTGTTCACAGCAATGAACCTGAAAACAGTCAGTTGTCACTAGATTTTAAGAGGTAGAAAGGACCCTTGTTCACATTAAAATTCTACCGGCTACCATAGTCTAGTCTTTTTGATACACTAGTTATGTTACAAACTGTGCTGGGATAAAATGTAACAGGTTGTACAATAAATAGGTAATGTTTGTGGTATTGGGCATTGATCTTCAACTGCTTGTTTTTTGCTGCATTGCTTGGGTTTGACTGTGTTGTGAAAGACACATAATGTACCTACCCAATCTGGGCATTCTCCAGCATAAAATTTGGTTCGATAAAGGCATTTTCAGTCTAGCAAACAATGGTCTCCGTGTAAAAAGGGAATTGTAGTTACTAAGAATTTCTCCATCCTTAGTCTCTAGGTAATGGGTATGCTTTGTGCAGAAATTGTGCAGTGTTTATCGTGGCCTTTAAAAAAAGTAATTTTCTATCAAGTAGTTAGTTTTAGCCTGTTTAAAGATCGTTGCAGTTTAAGAAGTGCTTTGTCTGTATTGCTCTACAACAGAAATACATGAGAGAACAGAGCCTGTCTATAATTGTAGACATGCTGATTAGCGAGAGAATATGTTAAGAGGCTGTGAATTGGTGTAGATAAATACTAGGATGTGTGGTCAGAGAACTTCTTAAAACAATCTGGCATGGCTGTATTCTTGATTCTTTTAGCCTTGTTTTACTGCTAAGGTGAGCACGTAAAAAGAAAAAGTAGGAAAGACTCAAACATGTTAGTTTGCTTCTTGTTTTTTCTACAAAAAGGGGATTCTGTACTCTCAGAGTGGATGTACATTAGAGCGTCATTTTGCTTGTCTTTTTTTTGTTTTGTTTGTTTTTACAAAAAGTGCTGGAGAGTATTTTTTGCCACAGGAAAGTGTGTAGCTGTTTCTTTTTTATTATTACTTTGTTTGTTTGTTTTGTTTTAAATTTTATTTTTTAGCATAGTGGAAAGTTTGCTACTTGTCTGTGAGTGGTGTTGGGTTTTTGCAGAGAGGGGCAGCCCTGGGGAGGTGAGTTGTTCTCCAGCCCCGGTGCTCATCTTGAGAAACATGCGACTGGTGCTTGCAGTGAATTGGTTGTAGCTTGCTCTTATTGTCACACTAATCCTCTACGGGCTTCTGTATCTTAAAATGCTCCATATTCTACATACGAGCAAGATGTGTGGAGTGATCCAGCAGACAGCATTTTCATGGGGCCCTGATGATCCGGTCGGTAGATATTGTATCTGGTTCAGTGGACCTGCTTTCCCTGTGGTCGGGGGCTTTTTGTTATGCATGCATCCTAATTGTTCTTTCTGTTGGCATTGTACGTCGACTGAAGGGGCTGTGCACCAATGCAAATAGCCTTTCTAATACCTTAAGCATTTGCATTATAATGGCTGCATAAATATTGCAGCACATCTCGGTTCACTCTCTCACTGCTTTGACTGCTGGCGTTTAAAATAGGTTCTTTCTGTAGCATAGATTTTGTTCGTGGTTGGTATTGCTTTGGAGAGGGGTTCTGAAGTGCATCTTTATTAAATAGTGTAGCTTGTTTGTGAGGTGGTGCAATTTTAACTTACCCATGTTCTAGTCTCCCACTCCTTTCAGCCCACAGGTTGTACAGGCACTTAGAGGGAAAAAAAAAAAATAAAGCTTGAGCAGCTTTTCACCAACTATTTCTAAACCCACTATATTTGGGGTTGCAAAACATGTTTGCTTGAGACATGGTTTTGCATTTATTTCCAGAAATCCTAGAGAAGTCTGTGGGAATATTTTATGCATAAGGAATGCAAAATATTGTGCCACCATTGTTTTGGTGTTGAAGCATTAGATAGCTTACGACTAACCAGAAGTACCCCGAATTTCCCTTGAAAGTGTTGATGCAGTGATGTGACTGAAAGCAGACATTCTTTTTGGGAAAGGGTGGCAGATTGCCATCATCTGTCAAAAGTTTGCTTTACAAAGTTGTAAAACAGAACAGTGATTAGTATCACTTACATGACTCTTAGTGATTAGTAGATGCAGAGAGACTATTTAAATCATCATAGAATGCCATATTTTAAAGCTTTGGATTAATTTCTTCTAGCTACAGCCTTGTAATTAATATGTATAGTGTCAAATTTTGGGAAGGGTAATATATTAAACTATTATTTATAAATTTTGCCTTATTTGTAATCCTAGGGTTCACTCTGTTTTACACAGTTTAGTTTGTGAAAACTGCAGTGAGAAATGCTTGTTTAAATCACATGTTCGTTTTTGTTTGGTCTATCTGGTGTTGGTAGCTTGTCACTCTCACTTTTTTACACATATTGAAGTGGTAGTTGTTCAGGTTAATGATATGATGAATGATTGTGTTGGTACTAACATTATGAAAACAGTTTTCTGAAACGAATTGATAGTAATGCAAGAAACCATAAATTTACTTAGAAGTTCTAGGTAAAGATTGATATTTCACTTATATATGAAGTGTTCTGCATAGTGTTGCAAACAACATGCATTACTCTAATACAATGTTTTTAATACTTCTGTCAAAAACTTGTGTTTGTAATCAGTATTTATAGTGATGGACACGGAAATACAAGGTTAAACAACGTTAAGTGAAAGAACAAAAAATAATCTTGAAACCCTGACACCTGAGAATCTTAAGCTGTATTATATTTATACTTTATGTGTACATAGATTTTAATTATCCATTTGAAAGTACAGATAATGTTGGTTTAATACCTCAGAGAATATGGCAAAATGTCTTTAGGATTTGCTGTTGTATTTACGTCTATGCTTTTGGGGTTTCCATCGTAATAGGAATCAGTATTAAATCAGAAACTGAAGAGGTGGTTTGTGTCAGTTTGAATGGTCAGAACGATCCATTGGGCTGTCATGTTGTGTTGTGACTGGGAGGAAAAATAAACATATTTATTACTTGTGTGAAGAAATAGCTGACTGGCAGCAAAAAAGACCAGAGTATTTATTCGTAGCTGAGGTGCAAGCAATGATCATGCATGAGGAGTTTGACTTGTCTGTTTTCCTTTTTCTTCTCAGTGTCCCAGTCATCTAAATCTTGGCAAATAGGAGATTTTGCTCTCTGCTTTGAGGCTGCTCTCCTGTGACTGACAGTGGTGGTAACCTGTGTAATTGTAGTGCATTAACTGTCCAGTCTTCTGTATAATATGATTTCCCACTGTTGTATATTTTTTATGCTGAAAGTTAGGTTATAATCTGTTTTGTAATACTCAGCATTAATCACTTCTAGTGATAATGGTCCTGGGAGGAAATGCTCACATGTCAAAATACTGAAAGCATAAAAGTACTCTTTGTTACTGTTTTAACTGTTGCATGGATTTATTATTTTTTTTTTTTTTAAACAAAAGAAAGCAATTTAGTATGTTACTGTAACTTAAATCTTGCATAGCACAGCAGCCAAAGTCCTCGTAAATTCGTAGAGAATTGACTAAAACTATACATATAATGCAACTGCAGGTGCTGACTAAAGTGCTTTGTGCTGTGGAAAGGCTCAGGTTTTGAGCTTCAGTCTTGTTTTTCCTTTATACCTAATCCAGGAAAATGATGGAGTTTATTCCATCCTCATTAAAAAGAAAAATAAAAACCATTCCTATCATCTTTTAGTGCCTCCCCCTCAACTCAACCCTCCTCCTGCCCCATCAACCCTCAGCTGTCCGAGGCAAGGAAATAACTGAGTAATCCTTATCCTCTTCGTTAGATGAACTGTTGTATTTCTGAAATTATGATGGTAGAGTTTTGTGCTCCTTTATATTCCCCTTCCCCCTCCTCCTTGAGTCAGCCACTGCAGAAAAGCAGAACTGTGTGTTTCTTTTAATTCTCAGGGATGACCGCAGAGAGGAGTCGTCTTCGGATTTCCGTAAATGCCAAGTCCTGTTCAGAAGCATTTAGTTACATGGAGTCACTATGTGTAGCAGAGAGAAAATTACTTCACTAGCAAACTATATGGCTCCTGGAGGCATCAAGTGGCTTGATACGTAAACAAAAGTCCACAGCAGTCAAAAATAGATCTTTATAAAAAGAAATGGTGCAAAAACAGTGACCTCCTAAACAAGGAAGTGAAGGGCTACCCAGAGAATCCATCTACGTAGTTCTGCAAAATGCTGATTATAGCAGAATATGAAGGATGGATTTCCCATGAAAACCCATTTTATTGTTGCTTCTGACATAGCACTTAGAGTGCATGACTTTTAAAAAATGTTTCTTGTAGGGAAATGATGGTACAATCAAAGGGTTTAAAGCCAATAAAAATCCTATAAAATATGAATAATTTGGAGTGATTTGCACAGTCTTCTTATTGAAGGGATGGATGGGTTAAATGAAGCCTCAGTTCAAATGTGAGCATACTAAATCTGTGACAATCACTTTTCTAATAGATTGTAAGGATGAATGGCTGTTGTACGGTGTTGCAAAACATAAAGTATTTGTATAACACTGGCAGTTGAAAGAGCTATGTTGAATTGAAGATTCTAGATTATTTATTTTCATGAAAAGAGAAATTTATGTTAGCAAATAATATGAATTAAGATATCTGGGAACTTGTCTTTGGACAGCAAAATTTCTTCTGATAAGTCTCTAACACTTTTAAACTCTTGCACAGTATGCAGATGATGGCATATTTCAGGTTATCCTATTTATTTTTCATGGTTGGCTACACAGTTGCTTTTTGGAATATTCAAACAATTGTTTGGCAGCTTTCTTGATAGCATATTGTGTGTGGCAGGCCTAGTTAGGAAGGAAACAAAAGTTTAAATACTAAAGCCATGAGTTGTAATTGACATAATAAATACCACCACCTGGATTTTTTTTCCATTACTTCATCTGTAAATTTATTTTTTGTGGTTTAGGTCATCATTAGGCACATTTTTACAGTAGTAATTTCTCTTATCTCTTCCGATAAGAAATATTGTTAATTATTTATTGCATTTAAACTGTATACTGTCTTGTCTTTTAAAACTGGCTCCATTGTAATCCAGTTCTTTTGAGAAGCCCTAAGTCAGACCCAAACAGACATCGAGGTTTCAATTCTGTGCTCTCACAGTGTTGTGTTTTCTTCTTCTTCTAAGCCGAGATGCTGTTTATTGAACCAATTAGCTGTTGGGTGCAAGCCAGAAATTTCTCCTGAAATCAGAATTAATGAATAAACAAATTACACGGGAAGGATTTCTATTCTCAACAGGCAGTGACAGTTAATGTGTGACAAGGACACGGTTCGTATCCCGCAGCCTTAGTGCCTGTGTGTCTGTATCTATACTCACTCCTGCTGAAATCAGTGGGGTAGACTTTTGTGTATGGATCACACGTTCACATCATATATTTGATGGTATGTCTGTCTTGGAATGTTTTTGAAACCATTCCAGCTCTTCTGTAGCCAGCAGATGGGATGCACACGCCTTCATTAACAAGCAGTTAACTCCACTGCTACGGCTGAATTTTCATCACGCTCCAGGTCTCTGACTCGGCTCTTTCTACGTTCCAGCTCCCACTGTTTGTTCTGCTCTCTCTTAGAAGGCATCGGCAACAGCATTGCATGCTCTTGCCCTCCTGTGGGAATGAAAACCTAAACGGTTTTCTTGAAATCGAGTTGTGTAAAAATAAAAGGGAAAGAGAGGAGAATAAGGAACTAGTTTTTATCTTCTGGAGCAGCTGCTTGCATCTCTCCAGATGTACAGTTTGCTTTTGGTGAAGTGTTCTGGTTCAAAAAAAAATCAAAGTAATTTCTAAACTTACTGCTATGGTATCAAAATCCCTTGTAGCCTTTTATAGCTTTGAATTAACTTTCTGACCTTTTTACATGATATGCGCTATCCCTTTTGCATTAGTGCAGAGAAATTAAGGCACAGAAATGACAGGGAAGATTTCTAACAGCAGCAATGGCAAAGGGATTGCTTTGCCTTCCTTGCTGTGAGTTGGGGAGCTGTAGCCCAGCTCCAGCACGTGCCTTGGGGAGCCCACCTGGCTCGGTGACCTTTGCCAGCCTCACCAGCATACAGACCTGAGGTGGATCCTGACCCCAAACTCTTCACTCCTTCAAGACAAACGAAAGATGAAGCAAGGCAAATGGGTACAAAACTGTGACTGCTGTGATTCTTGTGTGTGTAATGAAAGTCACACAGAGTGTGTTAGGTCTTCGAACGTGTGGCACGATAACAAGCAGTTGTGATGCCTGAAAGGATCCTGAAGTGGAATGTAGTCTGTATGTGACCTCTCGTTTCTTTAATGATCTTCTGTATTATTGATACTAAAGGCTGCTCTCATCTTAGTTTCAAAGCTAATGGTGTATATAAACCACAGACATACATCTTCAGTCTCTTCAAGCACATGTTTAAGCGTTATTCTCAACATACAAAGTCTTGGAACAAGAAATCTGTATTTGTCACAAGCTTTCACTCCTGTGACTTCCATTGTCTACTGAAACTGCTTAAACCTGCTTTGTGTTAGCAGGAACACTTTCACAGTTTGCACACTGTTGATGCTTTGGGTCAGCTTGTTGGCTGTCTTTCAAAAATATTTAAGATAAACTTTAAAGCTGCATTTACTAATTTTTCCTGTCATTTTGTACTATTACAGTGTCATTTTCTGTCCTCCTTTGTCTATGAAGCCCCTTAGTTAACAGCAAAAATACACCACACAGAGTTCTAACAGAAAGAAATGCTTCAGAATAAGTTTCTGTATTCTTTGCCTTAAATTTCTTACTTTGTGGCACAGAAACAAGCTAAGGCAATGTAAAATGGTGTGTAGAGCATGAAAGTTACTCATTTCAAGTGCTTGTCTGTGTTCCCTTATTTCAGGGTAACATGAGTTATCCTGCCAAGTGGTGGGTATGCTGGCCATGTCATTATTGAATTACTCTGTGAATCTATCTAGAGATGTGAAGTTTTCCATCAGAAGTAGAGGGAGGGACCATGGAAGCCTTGTATGAGAGTGCTGTTTGCAAAATGCTCCTGATTGTTACTGAATGCTTTTTCTAAATAGGAATCTAATAATGGTTTGAACTTTTCTCTTGTACTTTTTCAATGACAAAGCCATGACTTGCCATGTTTGGAGACAATGGGCAAAGGATTATGATCTGCAGAAAGAGTTCTGCATGGCTTGTGTGTGGCTGTAAAAACTCATGGACTGAAATTCAGGTTCTGTTGAAGCACAGAGTGTAAAATGACTGCTCAGGTCCTTGTCTCCCTATCAATAAGTTTTCTTTCCTTTCTAAGCAACTTGATCAAGCAGTGGAGGGTGAGGTGGGTGACAGCAGGGGCTATCTAATTATGATGTTATAAAAATTCAGTGTTCTATAACTTGGTTTGTGAACTAAATGAGAGACTAAGGAACTTGTTAACAAGTTTACATTTGTGGGGTTGTACTTTGATGGCTCTGCTATATGTACTGCAGGTGTGTGTATATATTCATCCAGCACAAATGTGCTGCTTTTCAGTTACCAAAAGTAAATGGGCAGAACTTGATTAATAGAATAGACTTTAAGCTGGAAATGTTACATTTTGCCCAGTTTTTGACCACTTTTCGGGATTAATTAATCACTTAGGATTAATTTGGATTCTGATTTTCCTTCCTGCCAAAACTTGTAATTAATCAGCTAGCAAGTATTGTAAGTTGTGTTATCAGTGAGACGGGGGAGACTGGTTGTATGGTCCTTTTTCTTCATCTGATGTGTCGGTGGGCACTTTACATTTGAGAGTACTATTTGGTTTTGATTATTATTAATATGCAGCTTTTAGCACTTCCTAGCTCTTGCAGCCTAATGGAAATAAATATCCTAGCCTAAAAAGCAGTGGCAAAGTGAAACAGATTTTTCTGATATGAGAGCTTCAACATGTGATCATAGAGCAGACTAATTAGCCAGTGCAAAGAATTTGCTGCTTTTAAGTCAAGCTTTTCATGTGCCTGTAAGGTTCACTTTTCAGTATGAGGTGTTCTGATATACTGACACTCCTGTAATTGTGCCATTTAATATATATATATATATATATATATATATATATATGTATATATTTTCACCAAATTAACTTGCAGATCACTCCCAGCTCTATTTTGGTACCTCTGGCATGTCATGGTTCTTGAAGAAGTAATGTGGCTTTTATGCAAGTTTTTAATATTTGAAATGATATTTAGAAAGAATAAGTAACAAATTGAGAGCTCCTGATGATAAAATTTCAGCTGAAATGGATGGTATTTTTTTCAGCTCAATTTTGATTTGTTGTTTTCTCATTTTATATGTATTTTAAATTAGACTTCAAGACTTAAGCATACTCACTGTAATGGTCTTGCTCTCTAGAAATACCTGATTTTATTTTTTTTTCTCCTTGTGTTTAGGGCAATTATTTTCTTTGTGCTTGATGTATTCCTTAAGCTAAGCAGCGTTCTGTTGATTCAAGTGTTTGAAAAACTATTTAAAAGGAAAATCCAGGAGATGCTGAGTTCCTGTTGGGGTATGGCTGTAGCTTCTGCTTCTTCTTGAAGTGTTTGTGTTAGTTCTCCTAAGAAGACATTTTAGTTGCTAGGTTCTTAATAGCTACGTTTCAGTGAAAGCACAGATTTTAATGGCTCAAAAAACCCTGCTTCTTGTGGGGTTTTGATTGTATTTTCTTACGCTAGTCTCAAACTTCAATGTTTTTCTTCAGATACCTATGGTGAACAGCTGGTCTTCCTGCTGTAGTTTCTGTAGTGGAAAGATGCAGGTGTCCTCTATTGGCTTTATGCTTATTTTTTGAGTGCAAGGACGGACATGTGCAAGTTTTTGAATATTCTTGTAAGAGATAAAAGCACTGTGTCGTGTAGCTGAAATAGCAAGCTTTTACATTCTCATTTTACTTTAGCACTACATGAAATAATGATTTTGTGAAAAATAATCTGATTTCACTTCCGATTAAGTTGCTGGTTGGTTTCTGTTTTGTCTGCTTTTTTTGTTTGGTTGGTTTTTTTGAGTGTTGCTCCCTAGTTCTGAACTGTTTATTGTTTATTGGTGTATGAATACAGATCCCAAAAGCAGTGCTAAAATGCAATTACTATTTGCAATTATTTCTGATCATAGAGGGGAAGCCTAAACAGGTGCAGCCTGTTGGGATCTTCCTTTGCCCAAGAGGTCTGTAACAATTCCAATTTTACAGTATACTGAATTTGTAGTAGAATTTAAGTTGGTTGCTGATATTTGAGAACTAAATTCCAAATTCAGAAAGAGATCAAACCATAATGAACTGGTGCTTTTCTTTTTCATAGATGTTAGGATATTTTTTTTCTGATCTAATGTATTGAGGAAAGCGAAACATCTATTTCCTTCTTGGTTTTTTTGGTCTCTCCCAGACAAATACTGTATTTGTGGTGCCATGTGCAGATACCCAAATTCTGATTTATAGTCACATGAGCTCCGTAAGGCGTGTTCTTCAATGAAACCCCAATCCTTTTAAGCTTAGTTTTGAAACTGATGGTTTCTTGGTTTCATTTCTACTGAAGTAATTTTAATGGATATCCTGGATTTCTTTGTCTTGCTCTTAATCACATGGAAAAATGTAATCTACTAAGTGGTGGATGTCGGTAAGTTCTGTTGCCTTGTAGAGATTTTTTGTTTCTATTTAGTGTTTAAGCTTGTGTATCTCCATTAGCAGCTTTATATGTTGTGTATGCAAAGACAAATATGTTGGAGCAGGCAGGGCAGCATGATTTGGTACCAGTCCGCAGGCCTGAATTGCCTTGCAGGGCGATGATTTGGTTCCTGATTCTGAAGGAGGGGTGGAAGGGCTATTGGGGCAACAAATACTTAAAGCACTGAACTTTTTCTTAGGTACCACTTTGAGCTTGCCTCATCCAGCTTCCTGGACATACTAGAATGATGGCCAAAGCTTCAATGGGGGCGGATTGGTAATTTTCTATCAGATTCCTGCATGATTGTAGTGTGATTGTAAATATTAAAGAGGAAATTGACCCACAAAAGCATCCATTGAAGGTATCACATTCTTCTGGGGAGAGATGAAAAGCTCTTGAATTAAAATTAGTTTATTAACAGAGAGTAGAAGTAGGAAAGACATGGTGCTGCATGTATCAGCATCAGATCAAGTATGCTGAATACAGCCTCCAGTAACAAGCCTAATTATGGCAGGGGTCAGCTGGCCTGGATTTAGTAGTAGTGTTACTTGCTCTGTAAAATAAGCTACAGGTTGGTTGTGAGAGAAGTGAACAATGAAATAGTATTCTCTGCACAGATCTGTCATGAGGAATTTAGGAGTTAGAGGACAGTGCATGACAGTATGTCAGAGGCTGTGATTAAAACCTTTCAATCATGCTCCCAACTGCTAGTCCTCACAACCAAGCAAGAATAATTTTAAATTAAATTTTTCTTATTTGCAGCATGCCTGAATTTGATCCTCATAGGATGCTAAGTATAAAGTGATTTCATGTGCATCTTTAAAAAAAAAAAGGAAATTTAAAACATGTTTCTAGCTTTTAATTATACTTTAATATTAACCCAATCCTGACAATTGTCAAACAAGTTATGTTACTCAATGTCTGTGTAGGAATCAAGGAAGCTTTTGGGTTGGTAGGGATTTGTGTGATACAGACAAGTGATACTCAGCTCTTCAGATTGCAGCTTCTTTTCCACCTTCTGAATGGGAGGAAGCAGAAGAAATGTGGGAGAGAAGCTATGCCCATTTGCACAACCTTATGGCCAAGAATCACAGGAGCTGGGGGCTGGTAGGGTGGAGAAGGTTTCATCAGACGTATGTTAATCCTTCAGCCTCACATAGGAATAAAAGACTTGATGTAATTTGTCTGTTTCTTGCCTTGCAGCAAGGGGAGGGATGGAGAAAGGCTTGGAACTGGATGGAGGAATACAGCACTGGCATGTTGTGTCTTGCTGCAAAGGGGGCATATGCTGAGATGGTGTTGTCCACACCCTGTTGCAGGGGACAGACCAATTTAGGTCCTGCTGCTTACATCGTTGTTTCCGTTGTCCTGCTTGTCTATCTTCTCCTGCTCTCTGGTTATTATTTCTGTATGTTGTCATACTTAACACTTCTTTGCAGCCTGTACCCAGCACTTTAGGTAAATGCTGGTTGTTTTTGTCTGTCTTCTACCTGTACCTGTGCTCGCTCTGCTTTTCTGGTCCTTTCTGTTTTCCTTGCAAGTGTCATTTTCTTTTATTTCTTTCCCACTATTTTGGAAATGGTTGAGTAAAAAAGGAATAAATATGTAACAAGTATATGTTAAAATTAATGAACTTCCTTGTTAAACTAATTTTTATTTATGTATTTTTACAGGTTCAGGTACTTATCCAGTGTTTCAGTTTCTTCTCTTTCCTTCTGTTCAGGGGCTCTTTTCTCACTTTCTTAGATATTCTCCTTGTATCCTCATAGTGTTTGTATATAAATACAGTGCCTTGATTTTGAACATATTGTTCTGGAGCAGATTGTCATGCTAAAATTTGATCAGTCCCTCTAGTCAGTGCATCTGTAGACCTTTTCTGAGTGCTTTCTGCAGATGTCTAATGCTTTTTGGATTACACTTGTTTTGAAAGGGGCTTATTATCTTTTAATCTGGATTACTTCAACCTCTCCTACTCATGTGAATGTCACTTGGGTAGTTGAAATACTCATCTCTTGCCCTGTGCATCAAAGGGAGAATCCAGGCTCCGACACTCTGGGGAGCTGTGTGGTGCACAATGGGTACAGTAGAGAAACGTGCTGCTAGGAGCTGAGAGCAGCCCTCACCTCTTTGTAAGTCAGACAGGAGCTGATGTGGGCAATCCAAATGCAGTGAATCACCTGCTCTCAGCTGCCACCATCTAGTGCAATCCTCTGGTCTGTTTGTTTAACACAGATTTTGCAAGGTACAAGTATCTGGAGATGGGCAGGTCTGGTGAGGCACTATGTTGTGCCTGGGCTGTGCCTGTAAAGGTTGCATTTTTCTTAGTAATTTGTCTTACAGTAACTTTTAAATATTCATAAACAGATCAGGTGATTCTGTGCTGAGTTACTTAGACATTTATAAATGACTTTTTTTTTGGTCTCAAATGAAGGGCAATAAGGTGCAAGAATGTCATTCTTTATAAGTAGACATGCAATACAGTGTTGTTTTTTTTTGTAATTTTGCTAGGGCAGTGATTGGAACTTTCATGTAGTTTTAAGATAGTCTACTTTTTCATAATATTTTTCAGATTTCCATTATGTTATTCATTAGAAAAAGGCAAGGTAAAAAGCTTATTATTGCATTATATTTGTACAGTGTTGTTTAATTCAGTTTGTGTCTAAATTTTTCCATTACTTTTTTCAGATTAACGTTGCTGCTGCTTTCTACTTTTACAATCTGCAAGGCCTTCATGCATGCTAAAGAGTATATAATCCATTTGGGTTTTGGCAAGCAGAAATCATGTTTTTCACTATTTCTAGTAGAAATGTCATTGAAGACCTTTTGTTTTTTTAGAAAAAAGAAAAAAAGATGCCTCATCTGAACAGATTTTGAAGACTCTGCTTGGAAGGATCACAGTGGTTTTCTTTTTTTTCTTTTTTTTCTTTTTTCTTTTGAAGGAAAACATCTTGTTCCTGTGAAGATACCCAATTTATCATGTCTTTTCCAGAATTGTTAGTATATGTGAAATAATCTTTTAATCAGGCTCCTTATAAAACAGAACAGTATTCAGTGCCATTTGGAGTCTTTGGGGTGTCAGATTGGAGCTTAAGATGAGGTGGTGGCTAAACCTCCTCAACAGCAGGAAAGAGCATGAGGAGGATTTACGGGAGGTCTGGACTTTAGGTGGTTCTTCATAGGAAGGTGAACAGAACTTGCTTTCTCTCCCATGTTTGTTTTAGCTTTATCTTCTGTCCTGGGAAAGAAATCTCTGGGATCATCATTAGACTCTGTAAGAATGTGGATGAACTTGAAATAAATTAAAATGTTGTCATCCTTGTTTTTTTTGTAATGCTAATGCATTAAATATTGGTTGGGGGGAAAAATAACCCCACATGTGAAAACTAAATAAAAATACTCAAGTTATGAAAACTAAGTTTGCAATATCAAGCACTCAAAATTAGACTGGTATGAATAATGAGGCTTCTAGTGCTTTATTTGACCATGCTCATCCAAATGTGTTTAATAAACCTCCAATTACTATATACTTTGCCTTCTTTAAAACTCCTTCTCCATGCAGTGTGTAGGAGCAGAAGTGGTGTTTATTGACTGATCACAGTCTCAGTATTTTTATATCTGTGATATTCTCTTACGGGGAGTTTCTTACCAGTTGTTTCTTGCCCTCCACCCATGCTTGTCAGCCTCTCATCCCTGTTCTTGTTCCAGCTCCTGCTTGTTTCTCCCTTCCCCATATTTCAGCTTGTCTGTGCTCCAGGCAGGAGCTTTTCTCCTTGGTGTGGCTGCTGTGGCCCCGTGGAAGGTGGGGAGGGTGGTAGGAGGGTGTCTCAGCTAGATAGGAAAGGCCTGTTCAGCCACTGTGCATTTGACTTGCTCTGTGGGAATGCCTATATCAAAAGAAGCTGGTGTGTAGGAGTCGAGGAGGTGAAACAGGCTTAGAGTTTATGAAATACTCGGCTCTTTGTTTCCAGGGGAATTCCTTGCAGTTTTCTTATTCGAGGTTTCAAAATGGCCTGGAGTGAATATGTGGTGAAATTCACTGTGGCACCAGACGTCTTGATAGATTTCAAGTCCCTAATCTAAAACAAAAATGCCATAGTTGTTACAGAGTCAGTGTTCATTTACAAAGTTATTTACAAAATATGAAAGTTATTTACAAAGTTATTTACCAAGTATTTCTAAGTTGCTTTGGCTTCTTCAGCTGTGGCTGAGCATCGTTTCAAGCAGCCATGCTTAATGGTCTGTCTGGTGGAACATGAAGGCTGTTTCACCAAGAGGGTAAGGACAGGGAGGAGATAATGCAAAATCCAGTTTAAACTGCAGGGAAGCCCTGGGTAGACAGAATGCAGTTAACCTTAAAAATACATGTAATGGTTAATAATGAGAATCTAGCCAGAGTGGACACATCTCCTGCAGGAAAAAATACCAGTTCTCTTTGGCAGTTTGTTGTTCTTCATCTAAATAAGAATACTTGCAAGGCAGAGGTGGTCCCTCACATCATGTTCAAACATCATGTTTGATGAACTGAAGGTATAGTTATGTGAAACGTAGCAGTTTCTTTGTAGTCTCATTCTATCTATATTCTAACTTGTCCTGAAGCAGTTCACTTTTGGTGGGTAAAATACATTTATCTGAAAGGGTCAGATGACCAAAACAATCAAAAAACCTCACTGGAAAAATGTTGGTTAAGCAGAAATGGGGGAAGAATGTGTAGATCTTTTTCATTTAGAGTATTCTAAATTTGTTTTGTTTTCCTGTAGTTTTTAAACATGTAATGTAAACTCTTGGAAAAATATGCCATCCCAAAGAAAACAACTCCAAGTGATCTTTGTGCAGTTTTAGAATAAATTTTATTTTTATTTAATTTAGTTTAATGAAGCTGAAACGTACACTTAAATTTGAGCAAATTTTATTCCATTTATGGTTATTATCTTTTTGCTGTGAAGAGTGCTGATTTGTTCAAGGAGATATTTATCTTCTGGGAGAAAGTTAAATGCAAAATGTGTTAATGGCTTCTAAAGGTTGAGGACATTTAGAATTGTAAACTTGTGGGCAAATAGATATTTTTTTTTAACTTTACCAGAGACTTGTGTACCTTCCCAACTCACTTCTGTTAGTTGGAAAGTAAATGTTATTGCATATGTCAATTTTGTACATTAGTTTTGTTCAAAGAGGTGTTCAATAAAACAAATACATCCAAGCTTTTCTCATCTTCGCTGAAGATCAAGAAGTGCAAATAATCTTAGCTAGAAAAAAAATTAAACAAGGGCCTGATATTGTGCACTGACAAGCTGCCATATGTAGTTATTCTGGCTTTTTCTGGTAGAACATAGAAAGTAAAAGGCCATTGCTCCTTTTCATGTTCAAAATTGCGTTAAAAGCACATTTTAAGATGATTTTCAAGTAGGCTTTTTTCCTAGCATAGTAAACCTCTGCAAAGGGATCTTATGACTTATGCAGCCACTAATTATGGTCAGAAAATTCAAGGGACTGAGAGTCATCGAGCACTCAACTTTGCAAAATAGTCATAATTATTGCATAAAAGCATGTTGAAGAAGACAAGCAAATTTATTGCATCAAATTCAGAGACAAAGAAACAAAGAAATGCCACAATCAACAATATTTTTGCTTTGTTGCTAGATGATTCTGCATTGCTGGTAGAAGCCAGGGTAGGATGCTACCGTAGGTAGTAATAGAGCGATGTTTTATTTGGCTGAGATGGGATTTAAGATATGGTTTGTCCCAATTTCTGTAGGATCAACATAAAGTAAGTTGTTGATGAATAATAGATACTTTGTATATAATGCTTTGTTGTTGTCTTGTGTGTTTACTTTTTCTCCTGCCTATCATTCTTGGTTTTGTCTCCTGTTTGGTTGGTTTTGATATGTTATTTTTATTGCTCAAAGGAACAGAGAAAATTATTTTGATGCTGGTTTAAAGTTTGCATCATCACCTTGGGGTAGGATCAATGCCATTTTCTATCAAATTTGTAACAAAGCCATGTGTGGCAGGCTGCTTTCTTTGTTTATAGGAATTGTTGAGGGATCTGAATGGTAGTGCCTGCACGCTGCATGGTGGCAAAAGTGAAGTATTTTATAGTGGAAAGTAGGTTTTTGCTACAGCAGGATGATCCTTGTTCAAAGGAGGATATTGGGTAGATTGGGAGTACTTGCTCTGGGGGAAGGTTGTATGCCACTATAGATGCAGAATTTGTGTGGTCACAAAAATGAGAACTGGATTTTCTTCGACTAGTATGTCCATTTAGAATAACCTTTTTTTTTAGGCATATCTAGTTATTTAGACCTGTACTAAGACTGGAAAATTTGTTTAATCTAGCAAGTTATGATTTTCAAATTTCATGTATTATGCAGGATTACACAGCCTGCTGATACGATGAGTTACCATGGAAACAGGGACATGCAGCCCAAAAGGTACATGCTGGGGGACCACACACGCAGAAAGTACCTTTTTGCATATTATAATAAGCTGCCACATAGAGTTAGCAGAATTCTTTGTACTTGCTTTTACAGTCTGTTTCTACAAAAACATGAAATGATATTTTATCACTTGGCCAAAAAAAGTGTTGTGTTTTTTTTCCCCTGTAAAGGCAAAAAATCTTCATAAAATAATGTTGGTGTGCATGGAATGAATCACAGCATGTATATTTTTGTACTTGCTATGAGTTCAAAGGCAGGGCACAAAAGATTGTTTCTACCCCCTAGGAACTTAAGGCATAGGTGACTTTCTGTCTGCTAGAGTGGAGCCTTTTTGTCATGATAGATCTGGACTTTGGTATGTGACCTGGCATTTAGTGCAATGAAGTAATTCCAGAGAGCAGCAAATCTGGTGAGCAGTGAATGAAAAGATGGATTTGAAAGCTTAGAAACGGGCAGTAACTTCCGCGTGCCTGTGTGTTTGCTGTGGAAGGGCATGGTCCTGTTGGAAGCTGGGATGGGATGTCCTGGGAGATATGTCTTGTTCTGCAAGTGCCCAGGGATCAATCTCCAAATACCTTTTGAAACTGATTTTCTTATTTATAGTAACTTCAGCTTTAATTGCATCTAGGTTTGTAATTACGTGCCTACAGTTACAGATGTGTCTGCAAATTTAAGAAACCATAAGTAAAGTCCCAGCAAGCCCTCAGTTGTCCTCTTGGTCTGCTGTTTGATTCCCTTGACCTCCAGATGTTGCTCAAATGTGAGACTGGGTTGTGCTCAGCTGTTCTGCAGCCCTGGAAGCAGTAAGCAGGCAGGGAATGGTCTTGGCTGCGGTCCTGTGGCAAATGAAGATATCCTAAGGGGCTTAGCGGGCTGTCAGGGTCCAGGCCTCCTCGCTGACCCAGCTGCACAGGCTCGGGCTGTGCGTGCAGGAAGGCAACAAGCTGCTCCCTCAGTGAGAGAGGAGATTAGGGGGCAAAGTAGGGTCACATCCAGATATACTGAAATCAGGCTAGATTGTCAGCCTGTAAACTACCATCGGCTGGCTGTTGATTTACAAGATCAAGACAAATTTAATAGTCAGCCTTCTCTGAACAAGCCAGCCATCACAGCTGGCACTAAGAGCCTTCACAGTATTATCCTGCTGGCGTCAACCATCCTGTACCCTGGAATAAAGGAGATTTCTTCCCAAAGAGAAGTGTCTGTCTGGCATATTTTAGGACTTCATTTTAACTGCTTTTGTCAAGATTAGGTAATGGATTGATCTATGGCGATGCAATGGCTGGCTGTTCCCGTGCTGTCTCCGTACGTCTGAACGAGGTTTTGTGTTGAGAAGAGCTCTGCAACCGCCTGGTGACTGGTTCAGCAGTTTGCTCACAGCTGGTCTGTGGTGGCTGCAGTGGCAGAAGCTCAAATGCACTTATGCAGATGAAAGCCCTGTAGGTCAGATGTTTGAAGATAGTAAATTGTAGGAGAGAATGTGCTTTGTTTGTATGTGACTCCTTGGCTTAAGCTATTTGGGTTTTGAAATGAAAGTAGTGACTGTCTTATTTTTGCATATGTGGTATTGAGAATGGAAAGTTGTAGCTGCTTGGGCTAAACTTTGGATTTCATCCATTGCTTATTGATGTATTTGTGTTTCTAGTGTGGTGGAATATGAAATGCTTTTGATATAGCTCATGGTATTTAAGTAAAAGTTAACTACTTTTAAGAAGGTGGATTTTTTCTGTTTGTTGTTTGTGAACAGGTGTTGCTGCAGTTACTAGATAGCATTTGAACTCTGCCTTGTTGTTAAAGACTGCTTAGGGTCTGACTAATCAGAATTTCCTAGATCAGAATTGCAATCTCAAAATGTTTTCTTTTTATTATGTTGTGGAATCATTGTCTGCATATTCTGGAGTCTCAAGTATGAGCTGATTCCTTATTTCTTTGGTTTATTTAATATTCTGAATGATTCTCTTCTGTTATTCAGGTTAAAACGCCCTAGGCGTGGTGTGTGCCCTTTGGCTTAAGTTTAGTACAAACACAGGGCATTATATAAAATTTTACACATAGCAAAGAATTTTCTTTTCAAATGCAGGCCTGCAGGTTTCCTGCTACCTTACAAAAGAAGTAAAATTGTTTCATTTTAGTGTAATATATTAGGCTTTAGTGAAAATTATGCCTTAGATACACATGCTTAGAATATTAGAAATGTTTGTGATTTAGAGTACCTATTTTGTCTGTTGAAATACAGAACAGAAAACCAGTAAGTGTTTAAGTGGAGCTCTAAAGTTACTGTTTTGTAAGATGATGTGCCACAGTGCTGTTCCTTTGGCAGAAAAGACCGCAGTTGATTTGCTTCAGCCTCATCACTTGAGAGGGAAATATTTCAGCAGTGGTGGAATATTTCAATTCATTATTTCTTCTTCAAACCACCTCTGTGAATATATAGGAAACTTGCATATATATTCTCAAGTCAGAAGACGCATAACACGTCCTCTGAGAACTGAGGAACTGCTGAGAGTAAGTTGTGCAGGGATGGCTTTTTCTGGAGGGGTCGCACCACACTGGGGCAGGAGCAGTGAGTCTTAGAGTGGGACTTTGGTGCTGTCAGCAAGGTGGGCTTTGGCCATTCCTGCTGGCTGGCCCCGGGCACTTGGCATTTTGTCGCCCTAGCACCCATGCAGCCCTGGTGCTAGTTGCCTGATGGGACATTTCCTTAGAGAGCTACATGAAAACTGCTCAAAAGTTTGTTCATATAAAATAAAAATTAAAAAATGTAATTGGATGGGAGTTTTTACTGTGAAGTAATATTGGCAGGGAATGTTTTCTGGAGGGGTAGTAAATGTGCTTTTCAGTAGTGGGTAGGAGACATTGAAGTGTTTTACAGCCTTCTTTGAATAACAGTTTGGTGAAATCCTTTATCTCAAGCTTTATATTGTGTTAGATAGTGATGAGGTAGCATCGGTATTTACAGTATCAAGTTGCAGGTGATTAGTTTATTATTATTCCGAGAGCTGCAGACATGATTGTTCCTACCCTACCGAGGTTTTTATAAAAACTTTGTTGCATAACTGTTTTGGGTTCTATTGTTGAGAGAAATTTCTTTTCAGTTATTTGTAGGTATTAAAAAATCAGTAAAATACACATGATCAACGTGTTATTTTTCAGGTAGCTAAAGAAGGTGATACAATTTAGGCTGAAGTTATTTGTGTTTCTGCAATTTTGTCAATAACTGTTGACAGAAAAAAAAAATTACTTCTGGGTTATATTCACCAGACATCAGGAGGAATGAAACAAAACTCTGATGCTAGTTATTTATAGCTATTTACACATATTTTACTTTAAAAAATTGTATTCTGAACAGGGAAGATACTATTTTCTGTAGCTTGTCTGAGTTTTTATTTTCCCTCATATGCTGTGCCAACCTAGGGTCTTGCTCAGTTTTCCAAGTTTTTCAGCACATAATAGTTACATGTTATAATGTCAATTAATATTGACAGGAGGTCAGTTTGAACAGCATTGGAAAATGGAAGTAGTTGGCAGTACCGGCTAATTTCACTGAATTTCCTTTTGCTAAAAATATCTCCAAAAGAACCTCTCTTTTTGACATACAATGAATGCTTGTTTGACTGTAGTTTAAAATTGATGGTGACTCTTGTCCTTTAACCAAAGGGCCTGAAAAATATGATTAACCTTTTGAAACATATTCAGCTTCCTCTGTACTATATGTAATTATGCTCGTGTCCTCCAAAAGTTTACATACATACTGAACTTGATGTGAGTAATCCCATCAGCTTGAATGATCTAGGTAGAAAAGTTCTGTAGAGCTTGTTCTGTGAAGTTGACTATTTCATTTGTCTACATGTTGGTAGGATTGATGAGTTCTGAGTGTAGTTGCCCAGTTGAGTTTTGTCTCAAGACTAGGTCATTAATATATGAAATGGCAAGATTTTAGTCCTGCTAATGGAAAGCATGCAGCACTAAATATGTATTCTCATTTATATTGCATGCAAATACATTAATATCATTTAAGATAGGTTGCAATCTCAAGTGTCACAGAATACTAGAAATAGGATGAGTTTCATATGCTTGTTTAGCTCCTGCCTCTGCATTATAAGAGCATCATAGTGGATTTGCAGGACAGCCTAGAAAGTCATTCCAGGGAGCCTTCTGCTGTTGGGGATCCCAGCCCTGCTGAGCAGGCAGGGGAAAGGGCAGTTGCTGGTGCCTTAGAGGTGGTCTCAAGACTCTGGAGAGGTGGAGCTGTTCCAGTTGAGGCATTTTCTTCAATGCTCTTCCCCCAGCATTGCCTTTTTTGTTTCTTCTTACTATGATGAGAAATTCTCATTATAAGCTTTTGCTCAGTAGAAGTGCTGGTCGTAGTTATTCTAGGTATTAGAGAATTACTTTATTTGGAAAGAAGGAGGCTAAACCTTGTAAAACTATTTAAAATACATTTTGCAGTCTCAGGCAGTAATTAAAATAATCAGTAAAGGGATAAAAATGGCATAGGGGCAGTACATTTTACTGTTAGCCTTTTGTCACTCTGAACAGAGTGTATTTTGAAGGCCTGCTGCCTTGTGAGCTCGGCTTTGGTTTCCATGTGTTGGAAAACAAGGGCTGCCTGTGGCTAGTCTGCATGTTGATTGCCTCCTAACAGCTTTAACTCTCAGGAGAGGTTGAAGTCTCTCTGGTCATGACCCTTTGTATTGCTCTGAATTTTCATTATATGTTTCAGATGTTTTTAATGACTTTTCAATTTTGATTCCATTGTATGGGCAAAAGACTTCTGTTCCTTAACAGAAAATGAAATGTTAAACTGGCATATTGAAGCAGGGAGTTCTGCCCTCCCTCTCTCCCCCCATCTCCCCCCCCTTTTTTTTTTATTATTTTAGGTACAATTGAAGTAATTGCTAACAAAGACAGTGAAAGTGCATGCAGATTATTTGGAGCATTTGTACTACTGAGCTGCTTTTAGCAGCACTAATCTCCAGCCCTCTTTCCTTTCTGAGGCTTCTTCTAAACCTCCTTCAACTGCAATGGGTGTAAGAAATGAACCAAATCTCTTGGTGGGTCCTAAATTTGATTAAATTGAAAGCTCACGAGGGCAGCAGCCTTGGGAATATTTTGCACTGTAGGAGCTGAATGTGGAGCAGTAGCTGTCTGGCACTGCTACACGGCTAAGTTTTCTCTATATTATCAGAATTTAGAAACTGACTGTGTTATTTTTCAATTCTTTGTGCTACCTTTTGTACTGAAAATAAGTTGTCAGGCATTTCAGGCTCCCACCCTTTAGTCAGCTGGATTTTTGTATTTGGAGTCTTGTCTCCTCTAAAATCTGAGTTTTTACAAGCAAGTAGATTATATGATGCTGAGAACAAGCTTTAAAATATAATGTAGTGAGGTTGGTAATCTTGAGGGATAGGTCAGATTAATGGATGTTGTAGGAGCTGGGTGGATATCTGAAGAATGAAGTAAGGAACCGGCTTGTGCTGCTTTAGGGAACTCTGCTTTGGAGTCAATTTCCAAGTTAAAAGCTGCTGCTGCCAGCAGACAGCTATGGTTGTTTGCAAGGGAGTTGTCCAGAACAGCAGCACACACTTCGTGATAGTGCAGCAGTACTTAATCAGGGTGAAGGACTGCAAGCCACCTCCTGGGGAAGGGTCTCTTTTGAGCTTGTCCTTATTACTGTTCTTCAATAGCTTATCTTTACCTTTTTGTGTGTGTGAATGAATATATTGAGCAAAGTACCCTTCCATGTGTTCTCCAAGGATATGTTTGTACCTGAAGGCAACCATACAGAGCATAACTGTGCAATTAAAAATAGTTACTTGAGCTTTGCTAACACATTTGTATTTCTAGTACTTGTTGATGGCTTAAGTATGCAAAATATTATGATTTTGATTATGAGTGTTACAAACTTGTGCAGAAGATGGAATGCTAGGATGGCAACAGAACTTCTTTGGGGGTTTTAAGGTTATTTTCACATAGCTCATGTGGCTGAGGAAACAAGGTACTCCTCTGAGATACAAACAGACTTTCTCAGTGAATGCTGTGTAACAAAGGGAAGTTGATTCTAGGTTGAAAGGTGGACTTATAAGGGGGCTTGAAATTATTGTTGCCATTGATTGACTATTTGTTTTCTTCCACAAAGATACATTAAAAAACCTCTCCAGTGTATTCAGAATCTTGAATTTCTCAGGGATGTCATGTGTTTTGAATTGAAGCATGAAGCAAAGCTACTTTCTATGATGCATGATGAGTTTGTAAAAATGTAAATGGGGCTCTACAGGTTTCAGACATCTGTTGACTTATTAAGCTGCATTATAGTCCTTGGGGGTGGGAGTTCAAGATACTGCTTAACGATATCTTATCCTACTCTCATGAGAAATTCCTTTGTAATTTTGCTTGTCTTGAAGCATGATATATTATTTCTTCTGAGCTTTCAGCTTACTTTTTGATAGGTTTATTTTAAAAATCCTTGTGTTTGTCTTGAAAGCACATGAAGCTGGTGACAGTGTTCTGCTCCCTGTTAAAAAGCAGAGACCTGCATTTCAGAGCTGGTTGGAAGGGAGATCTTGATGCAAAGTGCTCATATTACAGTAGAGTATTAGATTTTACTGTAGACCAAATTGAGGCTCTTTTGTGCTGAAAGAATAAGCCTGTACAGTTTTGATTGAAGAGACAGGCACTTAAAATTCTAGCAGATCTTTATTGACTGATTTGGCATGGAGGGGAGAGAATATTCATATTGATGACCAGGGTGTTACGCTAAGAACTAGCTAAGACACAGGACTGTGATGGGTCTTCTGAGCAATATGTGTAATATTTTTGTTTTAGCACTGAGTTTTTCTCTGACATTTGAAGAAAAGGACAAATGATTAACTTGAGTTAGTGGAGAAACATTCAACGTTTAACTGGAAGTTAAGTTTTTATATTTACACTAAATTTGGCTTCTCTTCTCTGTGTTACAGAAATACTAATACGGAGCATCTGACCTTCAGATCTCTACGGCTGAATCTCCTGATACCACGATTAGGAAAGAGTGCCTTCAGAACCAATATGTAGCAAATGGGTATCACACCTCCAAAGCTCCTCCCTTGGTTCGACACTTGCATGTTTTAAGGATCCTTGTTGCCTCAGCAGTGAATTGTTCTTGTGAACTTCAGAAACAGATTTCATGTGGTGCTCTCTAAACGCTGAGTCACCATGAGTAGTAATCTAGGAAAAGAAAAAGACTGTAAAGAGAAGGATCCAAAAGTCCCATCGTCAAAAGAAAGGGAGAAGGAGGCCAAAGCCTCTGGAGGATTTGGGAAAGAGAGCAAAGAAAAGGAGCCTAAGACCAAAGGGAAAGATGCCAAAGATGGAAAGAAGGACTCCAGTAGCACGCAGCCTGGGGTAGCTTTTTCAGTGGACAATACAATAAAAAGACCTAATCCAGCCACAGGTACCCGCAAAAAATCCAGCAATGCTGAGGTGATCAAAGAGCTAAATAAATGCCGGGAAGAGAATTCAATGCGCTTGGACTTGTCCAAGAGGTCTATACACATGCTTCCATCAGCTATCAAAGAGCTAACGCAGTTAACAGAACTTTATTTATACAGTAACAAACTGCAGTCCCTCCCGGCAGAGGTGGGCTGTCTAGTGAACCTGATGACACTGGCCCTGAGTGAAAATTCACTCACCAGTTTGCCTGACTCTCTTGATAACTTGAAGAAACTGCGCATGCTTGACCTGCGGCACAACAAACTGCGCGAAATCCCTTCGGTGGTGTACAGGCTGGGCTCCCTCGCCACCCTTTACCTACGCTTTAATCGTATAACTACTGTGGAAAAGGATATCAAAAACTTGTCAAAACTCACCATGCTTAGCATACGGGAGAACAAAATCAAGCAACTACCTGCTGAAATTGGTAAGTGATTGCACTGATTCAAGGTTTAATTCTGCGCTGAAGTTCATCCTACAGTTTGGTTAAGTGTATATAAACTTCTCCAGGTGCCCTTTTTCGTTGAAAACTTCATAAAATTATGCTCGTGATGCTACTGTTGCAATGTTAGCTTATATTAAGAGTATTCAGTACCTCTGAAATACTATTTTTGAAATACCAAAAGCTCTTTTTCTTCATCTGTCATCTTAAAATCTGATGCGTCTTGTTTTCATCTTTGCCTTGTGCTTTCACATATGGTGTCTGCAGAGCTCAGATGGTTTTAAAAAACCCAAAAGATACAGGGTCATATTTCATGTTAAGATTTCTTTATAAATCATTTATGAACTGTTGCAAGTTATAAACACATTATGGGCATGTTACAGAGGGGTGTGGCCATGGTAATACAAGGTAGAATAGGTAGCTACGTGCTGTTACCATGAGCAAGCTTTTGGATGCCATAACACTTAATAATGTAGGTTAATGATTCGTGAAAGCATCTACCTTTTATAAGTCATGAATATATTAATAGAGGGACTCTTAATATAAAGTGACCAAATGTTGTACGCATGGTTGATGATTCTTATGACTTTTTAATGAATAATATTTCTTTTTCCAAACATTGTTATAGAAGTTTGAGAGATGGTGAAATAGTATGAAAGTGGCTTATTGATTTGAATAGTGAATTACAAAAATGCGCTGTGTATCGAGAACTCCTAAGTTGTTCCTAATAGGTTCTGATTCATGGCAAACATCTCTTTATCAGGCTGTTCTCAAGCAATACTTGAGCAATGTATGTGCCTCATAAAAGGGAGATTCTATCATTAGTGGCCTTTTTCTGTGTATCACCATTTTTTAAAATGCAAGCATAGCTTAGTCCCTTTAGGGTGAAGGGGAACATAAACTTCAGCAGTTAAGAAACTGCTGTGACTTTCTTCCAGTGTGGGAAAAAAACTTGTAAAAGCCCTTGTAATACTGTGAGTAATAAATAATTCCTGTGCCCTGTTTTTAAAAGCTGATGTGGGACTTTTTCTGTTAACCAAGCCAGTGTGTGAGTATATTAAGTGTTACTGAAGTTGGCCCCTTTGCTCACTAATTGTGCATAGCTTGGGTAATGCTTTTATTTGGATCCTTAGCAGATCTTTTTCAAATCATCAGTGTTTGCCTCTTTCTGCTGCCACTTGCTATGTAAGATATGTAAGGTAACTTGTTCTTGATGGCAGGAACTCCTGGGCACATCTGAAATGGCTAATGATGTTACCAGCAAAGTCTGGTACAGACAGCTTCTGTATGTGATAACAGGAGTGGAGAAATGCAGCCAGTCTGTCAGTTGTTGGTCTCTCTCTTTGGGTCCCTAAAGCTGCAATTGGAATGGATTCTACTATATGCCACGGAAACACTTTTTTGCTAGGCAAAAGTTAAATGGTTACTGTGGTATGTTTTCTGATCAACATGATTGTTGAGTTGTCACTAGTATCTCAGCAATCCTGGGGATTTCCCCTGGGAATGCTAGGGAATTACAATTTTTATCTATTTTGATGCTTCAATTTAAATCCAACAGCCTCTTTGAATCTTCTACCAATCACAGAAACACGCTGGAAACCATAGGTCTGATGTTTGCAAAAAACCCCAAAACCCAACCAAAAACCATACTGTGTGTTTCTACATCTGTTGTAGAAATTGTGACTGATGCAGCTGCTTGAGCTGCATTACACAGTTGTCTGTACTTTACCTGAGTCTGTTTGCGGCTCAGTTACTTAATGTAATCTAGCTTCAGAGTCAGCTTCTGAGGTTAAACTAGGCATAGTACTGCATATTTAAATTTAAATTAATGCTAGTGTGTGAAGTAAAACCTTTTGTGAGATACTGCATTCCAGTGTTTGGTGTTGCCCTTTAGAAACTTCTTTTAGGTGTGTTTGATACTGCAGACACTATTGTTGCTTTTGGAACCTCTTTGTTTCTTAATGCTTTTGTTTGTTGAATTCTTGTGGTTAAGTTTACATTAAAGTATATAATTTTGATGTGTGTTGGTTCATAATAGTCTGGAAAGCAATCGTGTAAAAGTTTCATGGAGAAATTTAGTTGATGTATGTATAATGAAGGAATATATGTGACTTGCTTGTTTTTTTATTTTTTTATATATATATATGTATATTATTCTCTTGATATGCATACAGGCAGTGTTCTTGGGTCTTTATCACACCCTGGCTTGAGAACATTAGCTACTTCTGGCTTTGTATCCAGCAGTTAGTTAGTTGTGCCTTTATTTGTGATAATGCCTGTTTTCCTTGTTAGGGGTCAGCACCTCATTGTGGAAGGCATTTTAGAAGCACAAAAAGATGACTGTCACCCTTATGAAGAATTTTGAAGGAAAATTCCTGTGTTCTACTTCATCCTTTTTTATTTGAAGTAAATTACTCTGACTAGGTTGCTTGCAATTGATTCAGCTGAAAAATAAATTAATGAAAGGATTTCTAAGTCCATGTAACACAAAGAACTTGTAATGACCAAGACATACAGAACAGGCATTTGAAAACCTTTTTCCTCAAGAGTAAAACCAGACAAAATAGTTTTGCTTTTGTAATTGATTTTTACTCACTATCATGAATCTTTGTTCTAGTACAAAGATGAATGTTTGAGTTGGAAACACAGCTGAAAAATGGAACTGCTGAGAAATTTATTGCTTACTTTCCAGTGGAATTCATCTGTTTAAACACTTGTTGTTTTTCTACATTTTAAATGTGCACTTTAAAAAAACCTTGCCTTTTAAGTCCCAATGATTTTATCCCTTGTACGTTTATAATACAGTTTCTAAGTACTATATACAAGCAAACACTTATATTATCAGCTTGTAAATAAAAGAGGAATTTTTGTTGCTGCAAAGCGGGAAGTAAAATGAGACCATTATCTTTTATAAAGCAATATCATATGGAGCATTTCAAATTCTTTGTAAAAATACCCCATTGTTCTAAGGCCTAAGGCTCACATATCTGATGGTAAACTAGTGTTCTTGTTCATGTTTTTTAAAATTCAAAGCTTATATAACCCACTGCCTTGTTCAGCAAGCTAGCCACGATCTCCTCATGTTGTTGATCTGGTACACAACTATATGAGGAATCCTGGGTTTTCTTTACTTCGTCTTTTGGAGATAGATGTGCTACAAAAGGACAAAAAAGCCCAAAAATAATTAAAATCCCTTTCAGCTTGAAAGATGGGATATGGCTACTGTTTCCTCAGAGAGCCAGTATTGAGTGTGATGGAATTGAAGTCAGACCCTGGTGCTAGAGATTTGTGATGGTTTTTACTACTACTGAACACAATATCAGTTCTTCATAACTATAAAAGGCTTTCCAACTTCAGGACCTTGCTGCTTTAAAATAAAGTGTCACCTGTTTTGTAAGCAATCATCCCATTTAATTGCTTTTCTAGGAATCTCTAGCCTGATAAAATAAAGCTTATTTTCCTTCTACTCTCAGTGAAAGAAATTGAAAGTAGGTCCTGGAGTCCTAAGTACTCTGATTTTGAAAACTTCCATCCAATACCCAGTGTGTCTATGGCTAGTTGTTTTCTGTGCCAATGATGCTTCACAGTTCTCAGATGCAGTAGTTTCCCTCTTACTTGGATTTGCTCTCCAGTGTATGTGCTGACAGCAGCTATGTCTTCTCACAGCCATTACTCAGACTGAATATTTTTTGTAGAAAACTGTTAACTTTTAATGACAAACTAATTTCATGTTCTAATTATATTTTTTCAAGTAACTTTTATTTTTTATCTGTTTTCATGCCTTTTAGTTTTGTGCCTTTTGTTAATGTTTCCTGCAAATTCTGTTGGTCTGCATAGTGTTTAGATGGCTGTGAGGTTATCAGAATCACCTCTTGTTATTTCTCTTGGCTTAAATTTTGAATGGGTAGTATCCATTCCTGTGATAGTGCTTCTTGTTTAATGGATGACACATAGAAACTATACTGCTGGTTGTGTGAGTTTCTAGAAATGCTTATCAAGAGCAGCTACTGCTTGCTGTGCAAGCATACAGCATTAATACTTGTTAGATTCTTTTTAGGGAAACCTGAAACTAGCTCTAAAATATTTCCTAAAAGCCAGAGTGAAGGTAAAACAATGAACAAAATTAAAATGTTTTTAGCAAAACACACAGTTGATCAGGTTTTTAAGTGGTCCTGGAAACTGCTTTAAAACAACTGACCTGTTATGGTGTGTGGTGAGGAAAACCTCGAAGAGGTGAACCTACCAGCACTGAGCTGCTGGGAAGTCATCTGAAGTTAGGTTCTGTTTTGGGTCTTAAACTGTCTTCAGTAGTTAAACAACACAAACTTAAATGAGGTGACTGCACTGGGAGAAAAGTTGCTTTGCATTTAACACAAACATTTTCGTGAGAAAGAGGAAGTGCTGTTATCTATAATTAATTAACAGATGTGTGCCTTTCTGATCTCTCCCCGCCCCCCCCCCCGAATGCTGTACCTGTCAATCCCTTGCATCCAGTTGCTTTATTATAGGTAGGACGATGACAGTAAGGTTTCCTGTATTTTCAATGTTCCAGAAGACTTCTTAATATGAAATTGTAGTTTACTCAGCTGAATGCACTTAATAAGCCATAAAATGCAGACAATATTATCTGTACTTTGGAAGAAGATCGTCTTTTAGTAACTTGGCAAATTCAGGCTTTAGGTACCTATCAAATAATTGCTACTAGTCATATATTGGACTTCTCTTAACACTTTTCCAGCAACATATATATTGCTTCTACACTTTTAATGCAATTGGAATTATTTTAATAGACTTCATAGTAAGCTTGATATGCTTTGCTGCATTTTCAAATATGAATAGCTTTCTTTGAATAAGAGATAAAAATACTTAAAAATCCATTTAGATGAAAATATATTCGAGGTTTGGTGATTTTTTTAAATTATTTTTTTTCTGCATGTTTAGCCACAAGCTTTCTTGAAGAGGAGCTGAATTAGTGGGAGTTTTTGTGAAATGGCTATGCTGATGATGCTGAAAGGGACAGTATCCGTTCTGCTCCTCACAGCTTCCCAGCTGCTCAATCCTGCCTCCTTCTTCTGAGCTTTTGCTTGGTGACCTGATTTATCTCACTAAACTAAGAGAAGAAATATTAGTGGTTTCACTACTTTTGTTGTCTGTTATTTTAGTTGATTGAAATGAGTTAATTTTGAGATAAGGCTGGAACTGGTGGAGGAGGAGTAGGAGGACTGGAACAGGGAGAGCAGGACCACTACTTTTGCCAGTACTGAGCTGTTAAATCAGCTTGGCTTGCTGCAGGTCATCTGTGAAACTTCACAGGTAGGATTGCTCATGTTGTATAAAAGCATCTGAAGTGCACCACAAGTGGTTTGAAGAAGGATGGATTACTGGCTGCAGAAAGCAGTTGAAAATGCATCAGGTTGTATTTGCAAAATCTCTTTTTCTTCCTTTCTCCCACTGTTTTCTGTGTCTTGTTCCATAAAACCTGGTGGAGTCCTGGTAGCATCAACTCAATTCCACTTTCCTGAAGCTACTTTTTGTTATGTTTTTAGGTATAATGGTGAGAATTCATTGATTCAAGTTTCTTGATGGCAAAGCTACTCTGCTCTTTGTGAACTTAGTCTTTATTGTAAATTGCAATGAAACTGACAGCAGTGATTAATTTTCAGAGTGCATCTTCCTCAGTATCCTGCTTCTGACTGTAGCCCTAAGCAAATGGCTGGATAGAAGCAGGCTAAGTTTATATGTGAGGTGTAACCTAAATCCTTCCCTAGATCCAACTATTTTCATATTGGGGATTTCCTGAGTCTGGTACAGCTTGTCTCTGTAGCAGTTCTCAGTGGACTGATCTTCCAAGGGCTTGACCATTTTTTTTTCCTTTAAACTCCTATAAACACTTTGCATCTTTAACAAGGTCCATAGGTTTTCTTTCAACATTGTTCTTGAATAAAAGGTCAATTATACGGATATTGAATAATATGTACATACCAACTGCAAAAGCAGAACTTACCTGTTGACTTGGCTGTTGAATCTCTTGTGATATCCATGAAATAAAAACCTTAACAGAAAGGCTTCTGTGTGGAAGCTTTGCCAAAACACAGCCTGGAGAGGTAATTGTGGGAATCAGTTAACAAGATGGACTCCAACTTCATCACCATATCTGGTAAATTGTCCATTCCACTGAGACCAAAAAGTTGAAGATTAGAATGGAAGAATGTGAATGCTCTGGTGAGTCAGACAGTCGGCACGAGAAGGATGAAAACCAGAAGAACTGTTTTGGGATGAGGCCAAGCAAATGCTTCAATTTGCAGGCTGTTAGTTAAACAAGGCTTTTGCATTTCTTGTATCAAGAGTTTTCTTGCATCCCTCCATGTTCTGTTGAAGGAATTGTTTTGCACAAACAAGCTGATAGCATTTTCTTTGCAAAGACAAGATGCATCTTAGTGTAGATGTGAATATTTTTGTCATCTTAGCACACACAGCTCAAATAGAAATAATTTTGTTAAGATGGCTGAAGTTACATTTGCATAGTTTCTGAAAGTTTCTTAAGACCCCAAATATTGTGTTTTCTGTCTGTGAATGCAACTCTTATTCTATGGAGAATCTGGTCCGGGCTGTTCTGCAAGGGAAATATTTTTAGATTGTAATTCAGAGAATCTGCCTACACCAGACTTGGAATGTCTCTGTGACTCTTTTCTGTTCTTCCCTTCCCCCATCTACCCAATATTTAGATCATTTGTGGTTTCTTGACTACTTTGAAACTCTTTTTCATGACACTTGCACCTGTTTGATTTTCAGTAGCATAGACAGTAAACCACATGTATGCAGCTGCATTAGTTCATGTCTACTCACTCCATGCTGCATATAGTGCCTCCTTATTAAATAACTTGTTAGTTGCAAAGCTTTTCAGTAATGCTCTGAATTTCATTTCCCCTTTTTTAAGCAAACCTGACAATACAGAGAAGTATTTCTTTTAATGATTTACATCTAAGAATCCCTTCTTGTTTCAGCAGTTTGAAGCAAACAAAGTAATGTTCCTGCGCTTAGTTGGGATGCTAGTGTCTGCAAACACAGCAGTAGAGAATATTTTTATATTTTTGTATTCTAATGTGATAAAAGCATGAAGTTGTGAACAGAAGTGGAATAAATATAGGCATTGATACATATGTGCTGCTGCTTCCTAGAAGCTGGAGAAAATGCTTATTTGATCCAGTTCTGGTTGCTTTCTTGAGCTGCAGGAAGGGTGAAGAACATTTTGGCTGGCTTCAGCTTCGGTGTCTGGGTTCTGATTCCTGTGAAACCTCTCGTGGGGACACAGTTTTGCCATGTCAGCTAGTCAAATTCCTCCTGATTACATTTTCTTCAGACTGGCTTTAGGATAATGATTAAGTAGTCCTGCCTTTTTGATCTACTTGCAGAGCTTATTGGGTTGATGCCTTGAGTGTAATTCCAGTAAATACTGACAGCTTGTTAGAAGTCCAGCTTTTTATTTTTTTTCCTTAATTATTTTTAAATATCAATGCTGCAGTTATTTTAGCTGTTTGCTTACCTTCTTAAGTGCTGAACAGCTTGCTAATGCAGCACTGGAGGTGGTCAGCTTTTATTAAGAGCAAGCACACTTGTTCAACACTAAATGGACAGGACCCAAGATGTGACCCCAGGTTCAGCTTCACCAGGACTCCCTGCTCCTTCCTTCCCTGTTTCCTCACCAGCTGGTGCAGGGCTATTCTGTGCTAGGTGCAGGACTTTGTCTTGGCACTTCATGAGGTTCCTATTGGTTTATTCTACTTCTCAGCCTAAATCCTGCCTTGAGTCCTCACTAAGGCTGTTTCTTGTATGTTTCACATGTTTGAAATGTTTGAACATGTTTTTAATTTTATGTGTTACTTTTAATTATAAACAACAAATATATTTTGCTGTTGTGTCTTGTTGAAGCTTGTTTTAGATCATATTTTGAGTCTTTCTTTTCAGTTGAGCTTCTGTGTTTTTGAGTGGTTTCCGTAACTAGATCCTGTTGTGAATTCTGCAAACTCTAAATTTTTACTGTGCTTATTTCTTACTTATATGAATATCTTAACTTTGGTACATAAGTCACTTGTGACCATATTAAAATCATATTTTTTACTCAGTAACCCCTCTGTGTGAGTTACAGTTGTGCTGAAATAATTCAGAATAGCTCTGACTGCTTAACTTTTCTTTTGGACAGCTGATTATAATGCAGAGCAAAAAGTTCAGGCTGTCTGTTACAGTGATGTACTCGAATCTTACAGAGAAGGAAAAGAATCTGAAACTGTAAAATTGTTTTTATTTTTATTTTTTTATTTTTTCTAAAATCAAGGCACTTATCCCAAAGAGTTTTATAGACAGACTAAAAATTCATGTAGTAAAAACCTGTTAAGAGACGAATAACTACCAAAGTTATGGGAGCTATGTGTAACTTGTTCCCAGCATTGCTGATTTTGGATAATTATTCTTAACAAATTAGCTTACAGGCAGTGTTGTGACACAGCAACCTGAAGTTCCACTAGTATTTACATTCTCCTCTTCCTTGTACTTTCCATAAGAGTCTTAATCCTCTTGCTGTGTCATCTGGCCCAGGATTTATCATGTTGTGAAGGATTTCATAATTTTCAATCTGCTTAAGCATGGGCAGGCACAGAGTTAATCCACTGGAAAACAGGCTCTATTACGAATAATGTTTGCAGTTCAGGAGTGTTGCCCACTGTGTGAATTACTGGTAGGAGACACTGGAGCCTCTTTGCTGTTGACCTATACTGTCTCCCTATATGACTCTTAATTTGTGCATACTTTTATTTATTTTTTTAAATGAAGCCATATTTTGTTTGTAAATGGCCAAGAGGAATTTTCAGAATTATGTAAGTCAGGGCATGTAACTTGCTTCTCTTGTCATAACAGGCTTTCAAGGTTGGCCATGTAAAAGGAGTATAATTCTGACTCATTATGCAGAAAACATTAGTAATTTCATAACGTTGGGGTTTTTCAGCAGGTATATTTAGCTTTGTCATACTATAACATTTAGTTTCCCTGCATATGAGAACAACGATGAGGTGATTGCTAACCCCATCTTTTTAAAAGATTGTTAAGATGTATACTTAGATGTATTTTTATCAACATTTTTAACTGAAAGGTGGTTGGGACTCGTAGCAAACTGTTTTCTCTGAAAAATACGCAAGGCTTCTCAACTTTTTTATCTTCTAGAATCTTTTAAAATACAAGTTTTTAAAAACTACATAATAGGGTGTAACTAACCATATTGTCACAGTTATATAGAGAGAAACAGCTTTATGTATTTCATATGGGCATGACTTTAAATTCTTTTATTGTCGAGCCAGCCAATACATACAGTTTCTGTCTGCTTTCTTGGCAGACTTTGAGCTTCAATTGCCTTTTTTCCCTTGCAATTACAGTTTAATGTAGTATTTAAATAAATAAAGCAACCAAAAAAAAACCCAACAAACCAAAAAACAACTCACCCCAAGCCCTCCAAGCCCCTTCCTAGTTTATTTTTAAATTGCCCTGGGGATGCTTGTCCCTTCAATGCAGTTGCAAGTAGTACACAGAGAATCCTTTATTCCCTACTGTGAGCTTAAGACTTGTCTATTTTTGACAGTACTTATGGTGAGAAGAGTTAGTTCATTTTACCTGTGATTAGTATTTCCCTAGAGTAGTGCTTGCCTTGCTGCAGTGATTTTTGGGTGTTCAGACAGTCCTTTTGAAGTGATGCTGGAGTTGTCCTTGTGGTGAACTGGAATGAGCTTTTGCCTTCTGAGACAGGCTGATTTTGAGCTGCAGCAGATTTCTAGCTGGTGCATTTCTGTTACCTTGATAATGATACGGATGTGTTTCAGCAAAGTTTATGTAGTACACCTGAAAAAAAACAATTGTTGATTCTTTTAATAGGAAAAGGATCATGAGCTCCTTGCTTATTAGCTGTTTTTTTCTTTTTGTACTTAGACAAATCTTTTATTTTAGGGAAACTTTCTTTTTAATTTTGACATCTGCTTCTTACCCTGACCAAGCAAAAATGCCAGACTTCACTTGTATCTTATTGAAAGTTATCTTCACCTTTATTTGAGAAGTGCTTCAGTAGAGTTGCCACTGTTCAGACAAGAAGGACACTTCCCATCACTGAAACGAGCTGGCTTTATATCAGCTCCTAGGAAAGCATTGTGCAAATGGCCTTTAGTTTGGCCTCTTTTTTCTTACAGATCATTATTTGTTGTATCAATTGTTTATGCCATGTGTTTATCTGGGCGTAATTTTTGAAAGAGCTGCTGTTGTGCAGCAGTGCAGGGCACAGTGTGCCCATTCATGGGGCAAATTGCTTCTGTCAGTCAGCTGGTGAAAGAGCTCCTCCTGTTCTTCAGCTGCTGGCCTGGTGGCAGAGTGCTCTCCATGCCCAGGGTGGTTCTGATCCCACGTACTGGGATATTTTCAGTAGTGTTGGTCATGTTAACTGCAGTGTTGCTGGTTCTCAGTCCTCCAGGCATGCAGAACAGAGCCTCTCACCCAGGAGAATAGTTCAAAATAGGGTTTAAAGAGAAGACAGGGCAGATGGTGCTGATGGGCTACAGGACATAACCAGCATCAGTTTATAAAGAACTGGAGCCTTTTATTTCCTTATCCATCTATTTTCCTATGCCTGTCCTTCCCAAACCACATTGATTCCTTCCTTTCCCTAAAAATTCTGTAGCAACTCTTAGCATCCAAAGTTGCTCTTCCTTGCGCCCTGTAGTAGGTGTTCAAGCACCATATGCAGTAGCAGCCCTCAGTCTGTGAGGTGCTCTGAAGAACCTTTCCATTTACCCACCATGATGTGTCTCTGGCCATGGGGCTTATGGCTCTCCTGGGACAGCTGGTATTTGGGTTCTCCCACCCACTGCTCATCCTCTGTGTGCCTTTACATGTGGAGATGGGTCCCTACCACATCACCTAAACATCTGTCACCTTGTTAAGCATTCTGGATGTAAGAATTTTTTCCATACCTCATGGAGGACAATAGGAGAGATGTACCTTGAGTGCTTTTTGTAGACTTGCATACTCTGTGTTGTGTCTCAGCGATCCAAGTTCAAGCATTGCAAGAATGTTAGTGCCAACGCTTCACCTCCCCTCTCCTTCTGTGGGGAAAGAGAGCATTTTGGTGAAATGTTGTCAAACCGTAAGTATAATGACATACAAGAGCAGGATTCCTTACTAAGCAATGTTTCCTAAAAACTGAATATTGTAATATCTCTTAAAATTGCTTTCATTAAGTCACTGTACTTCATGATAGGCCTTTAACTTTTTCTTGATTTCTTCAAAGTCTAAAATTTGTTGGGCAGTCCTCAATCTATTTTAATATTTGACATTTTTATTAAATGTTTACCAGTATTGCTTTTTAAAACAATGCCTGCATCTCTGATATAAAAATATATTAAATATGGCTGTTGAAATCAACCCAAAGTCTTAGCTTGCCTTTAACTGGCTAAATAAACATGGACATATCTTTTCTTTTTTTTCCTCCCCAGAATTAGCTAGTGAGATGTTTGGTTCAAACATGTAGCTTGCTGTTGTCAAAGTTTTCAGCAGGTGCAAAAATGAAGTGCAGCAAATGTTGCTGTAAAACCCAAGTCTTTCTTCAACTTCAGCAGATGTAGAGTGGGAAGAGTCAAGTAAATGAGAAATCGGTGTGATGAAATTAAATTTATGCCACATTTCCAATTTGACATCATTAGTTTAGGACTGAAGGGAAAACAAATGAAAACAGCAATCATGGAATGAAAACTGTTGCCCCCAAGTGTGTTCTACCCCAAAAGTTCTTGAGTTATCTTAGTAAAGATTTGTTTGTTTGTGTAAAGGAGGAACTTTGAAGTCTTCAGTTTCTTTTTCCCTCTACCATCTTCTACCCTTGCCCACTTGTTTTCATTAATAACAGAGATGCTCATACCACAGAACATTAACTTTTACTCAATTTTTTTCTGAAATTTGCTTTTTTTCTGCATGTTAATGTGGTTTATGTAGTGCTGGATACAATGTGTTTGACTGTTGACTCTTGTTGCCTGGAATACATGTGAGTGCTGACTTGAGAGAGGACACACCGAGATGGAGGAGCTGCATAAGCACCACTTTTTCAGTTCTGTTTGCCTAATTTATAGAAAAAGTCCCAAATTGGGTTAATAAATGCAGGAAACAAGACCAGTTACAAGTTAACAGTCTAAGGAAAATGCGATAATGACCTTGGGGCTGGCTTTTTTTTGCTGGCCTTCAACGGTTATTTCATATGTATTAAGTATTGTGGCTATATGACACATGCAACTCAATGCGAAGTTTGAATCAGTAAATAGGTTAATATTTACTAAATCACAATTTGTGGTTATCTGCTGACCTAATAATAGGTAGAGAGTCTACACATCATAACTTGCCCAAGCTAGATCTATAAGCCTGTGGGAAAATCTTTCAAGGATTGTGTCAAAGATATAACACTGAAGCTTAAAAATAGACATTTGCTCCTCAAAAGGAATTTGCTGCTCTTCCAGTTTTGTTAGTCACCGAGTCATGCTCTTATCCACAAGTACAGTGACTTCATCTTTACTGGATAGAGTTGAAGCTGTTCAGATAATTTGCATTAATTTCACCTCCATCAGATGCAAAAGTATGTGAATATGTACACCTGCATTCATGCATGTACACTTTTTTTTAAAGAAACCAAATTATTGCTCAGAATACAGTATGTTTACCATTAAGATAGGTGAAAATACTGTACACAGGGAGATGTGCTTAGCTGTACTTTTAAATTAATGTGTAAATGCCAGGAATGAAGCAGTTAAGTGTGAAGTAGCTCTGCACTCTAGACAAATATAATCTTTAAAAGCTTAACAGATAAACCTTTTAATTCTTAAAAGTCTTGTCCAACCTAAACGATTTTATGATTGTATTTGTGTAGATATGTTGCTTAGGGACATGGTTTAGCAGTGGACTTAGTAGAGTTAGGTTAATGGTTGGACTTGATGATCTGAAAGGTATATTCCAACCTAAAATGATACTGTGGTTCAAACATTTTTTTTGCTGTATCTCTGCTTGCATATGTAAGTCACAATGATCTGTGTAAATAGGTTTGCAGTTTACTGTAAGTTGTTTTTTTTGTGATTACCTAAAAATTATTAAATTAGCACTCCGGGTAAGCTATCTAGGTTGTAAGCCAAATAATTTTGATATGGGTTTTTTAAATTTTTGATTTTGTGCCTCAAACAAGTAAATTGTGCTCTAACAGCAGATCTGAATTTCCCAAAAATCAGTACAGTACACTTACTCTGTGATGTTTTAAACTTCTGGTCAGCCTGAAACAAGTATGAGGTATAGGTTTGGTACTCTTATTCCACAGCTTGAACTGTCAGAAGAAAAATAAGTAAATCATATTTCCTCAGAGAATCTATAAAAGCTTTATCTACGTTTTTAAAATAGTTGATCAGGTTTTAGATCTGACTGATGAAGTGATGATCCTGCAATGCCTTATTTTTTATGTAGAACTTCATGGTAGTGATAGCTTTTTTTCAGATTATCCCCAAATCTGCCTGATTCTATTAATCTCTGTGTGGAAGTAATTCTCTAGAGCTGTACATTGAAAAACTTGATGTTTTGGTTTTCTTGTGTGCTTTTAGGTGAGTTGTGTAACCTCATAACGCTGGATGTAGCGCACAATCAGCTTGAACATCTTCCAGAAGAGATTGGAAGCTGCACGCAGATCACCAACCTTGACTTGCAGCACAATGAGCTCTTGGACCTGCCAGAAACCATAGGTATGTCAAGAGGCTGGAGAAGAGAAAATAATCAGCTGTTTTAAAATGTACAGTAAGAGGAAAGAATTTAAGAATGAGCATTTGATGGGTGACTGGTGTTCAGCTCAAGGCCTCTTCATACTTGAGATCAAAAATAAGGTGTGCATGTTGCCTTAAATGTAGTTTCTCACTTTCTGAATTACATTATTAAATCTAGCTGTGCTACAGAGGGCAGCATTGTCTAAGAATGAGAGTTATAAGGAAAAAAATCCATTATTTCTCACACAAATTTAAGGTGTTCTGTTGTTATAAATAAGTATGTACAGCTTGTCCATCCATTCTGTAATGAAACTGAGCATATAAAGGAATAAAAAGCCAAAGGATTCTTGGTTGAAGTGTAATACTTTAACAGATAGTCTTAACTAATGTCCTTGGCTAAAGAAACTAAATCTATAAATGTTTTAAATTAATTCTATATATTTTACGCTTTTCCATAGAACCACTAAAAAAACCTTCCAAGTCCATAAAGTCCATGTTCTAATGCTGTGATATATAGAGAATTTGTTACTTAGATGGAAATAAACCTGAATAAACACTGTCCTGGTCAGTTTCAGAGTCTCTTATAGGATGAAACAACAGAATATCACTTTTCCTAGTTAATTAAAACACTTTTAACACATGACAGAGAAAGATGAATGCTGTGGTTTAAAAAGACAAAAAATAAGGCCTTCATTTTAAGCTCTTATTTATCACCAGAATGTACTCAGAAGAATGAATGTTATCACTTGAACAGTATTTATATTGAACATTTCATTAATATAATTTAATACATAGTAAAGTGAATGAGCAGAAGAGTGAGGAAAAAATTAACAACACTTCAGCTTCTCTTCTAGCAGTAAATTGTTGAGTGTGGAGCTACTGTGGCTTTTTGTTTAGAAAGTCTGACCTGAACAGAGGTTTACATTGATGAAGTATCCATTGGAACTAAACTTTCTTCCAGGACTGATGATATTTTTAAACTCTGCAGATCCTATTCCAGCTGGAATTTGCATCTAACTTGCACAATTCATAAACACAGCCTTTATTTTTGTAGTTATTTTGTAAATCTTAATGAAAGTTGTTTTAAATAAAATTTATGTGTAGTGTACGTGTCATGTTTAGGAAGCGAGTTCTCTGGATAAACTGCTAATTGTGGGAAAATTCTCTAAACAAGAGTGAGATTTCCATTGCTAGGTCTTACAGATCGCTGTTGTTGATTCTTGTGCAGAACAGTAGTACAACTTACTGAGTTGTTTAGTGACTGGCAGTCACTGAGCTGCTCAGAGGACCACAAAAATCTTATTTATAATATGCTGCAGGACTGTGCTTACAGTGAAAGGTCTTTGAGTAGGAGGGGCAGACAGTCACTTAGGCAGTTGTGTAATTTGTGATAGACAGGAAATTGCTGACTATGCAATTGAGGCAGTTTGAACTCACCTGTTTCTTCAGAAAGTTATTGTAAGCTTAGGTGGTTTGTTCTGAGTCAGGTTCATGCCTTGTTGGACTGGATTTCTGCCTGTTTTCTGTGTTTTCTTTTTCCGTTTAATTGTCTTCTTATTTTTTTGAAGTTGCCTATTTTTAAATATATATAGCTGCCTCTTACAAGCATCTGAGCTACATATCTATGCTATATATCTCAACAATCTACCAAAGACAGATGAATAATGCTGGGAGACAGGAGTGTGCCAACATGCCTTTAACGTTCCACTGGTTCAGTTTTTGCTCCACTGGAAAACACCTGTTTGTGTTGAGCAGTGTGTAGTAACTGAGTATTTCTGTTCAGAGCAAAAACTTAAAATCAGAAATTAGTATTTGTGCCACATACAGTTCACAAACAGCCAGACTTGAAGGGAAAAATTTTAAGCTCCAGCTGAAATGATAATGATCAACCTACATTTATGCAAGTTACAGAAAAGGCATCCGTAGCCAGTTCAGCAACATTGGCATTATTTCTTAGTCACCGCAGGTTTTGTTCAACATTAAAGCAAGTTGTGGCTTGATTTTTAGATTACAGCTTGCTCTGTGGTTAGGATTGTTCAGCAAGAGACTCTGAGTACAGGGAGAAACCCAGGAGCAAAGGGCGCATGGCCTTCTGGAGGCGGCTCCCGGGCGGCCTTTCCAGCCCCTCCATCTCTCCCTCCTGTTTCTGTCTCTTCCCTACTCACCAGTAGCTACCTGGGTTTTGGCACAACAGCCTTCTCTTGCTACACGCTGCCAGGTTTCAGTACACTTAATATGTACGTGCTGTTAATGTTGCCCCGCTGCAGTCAAACTGGGGCGGGGGTCAGAGGCCAAGGTACAAAAAAACCCAAGCACTTTCGCTTGTTAGAAATATTTAACGTATTATGAGCCTCCTGTTATGGAACATATGCTCCATCCCTGCCAGGTCTGTCCCCTCCTCTTCCCCCACCAACACCCTGTTGATGGAGGCCTGCTTTTTTTTCTCTCGAGGAGTGTTTTTGTCAAGCTGCTCTGACAAACAAACAGCCCTCTTCCTTTTCTGTTCCTCTCTCTCAAACAGGGAACCATCCCTCCTTCCCCTACCCAAAATCTTTGCAAAATACTTCTTAAATTGACCTCTGGACTATCTAATCAAGGTTTGGTTTTGCCACAGAAAGATTTCTGGACCTGCCAATAAAAAAAAAGGAAAGAGGGCTTGTTTTTTTAGCACAGCACTGGACTAAAACACACTGGAGCTGTGAAGAAGGGATGTTGGAGGGGTGACATGCAGGGGAGTGGCAGGGAAGGGATTATGCATCAGCAATGATTACAGAGGTGGCAGAGCCAATCTACCCACTCTGTAAAAATACAAAGTTCTTGTTTCAACCAATGTTTTATAAGCGTACTTTCATGCAGTAACAAATGCCGATTTTAGATATTAGCTGTCAGGAAGTGACCTAATGTCTTGCTTTATAGTTATTGGCTTAATACATTCATATCTGTATTTCTGTTGATTGAAAATTGTAAAGTACTTTGTATATTAGCTCACTTCCTGGAAGAAAAATGAGCTTTGTGGAACAGCTTAGCACATTCCAAGAGTCTCAAGTCTAGAATCAAAATCATAGTGGGATCTTAGCTGCTTAGTGCTTTAATTGCAGCTTTTCCTCCATCCCCATGTTTGTTGTGAGTTTTGTTTTGTGTTTTGTTGGGATGTGGAATTATGATCTACTTTTGTTTACACAATGTCTTATCTTTGTATACTTAGCTGGCACACTAAAATATCCAAAAGATATCTAAAAGAAGGTAATGAACATACCATTTATGTTAAAAAAAAAAAAATGGACTTTTGAGACAGAAAGAAAGCAGATTTTGGGTGGAGTAAAGTGTTTCTTTGGATTGCAAGCTAGTTTAGAAAATTTTTGTGCTGCAAATACCACATTGCGAGTGTTCTCTCTTTGAACTTGTAGTTTTAGCATTCTGTACAAATGTGTTCGCAATTTCTTATTTAAAAGCACAGAAACATTATTTGAGAAAGAAATTGAACAGAAACAGAATTACAGCTTTTAAAAAAAAATCAGATTCTTCATCTGTTTTGTAATTTTCTAGTTTTCTGTGTTTATGCGTGCAGTTTGATTGTAGTCAATTGTGCCATATTCATGGACATTTAAGGCAACAGACATTTTAATAAGAAAAAGAATAGTCAGTAGTGAATGTTCCAAAATGATACTTTAAAAGCACAAAAAATTCCATCACTGGACACACTTTGCAGTTTCTGACATGGCACTGTTCCAAAGAAATGGTTAAGAAAATGAAAGGCATATTTGAAGCCCTGCTGAATATTCCTGCCCTGCACTGTGGCACAGTAGCTCAGAAGCTGCAATCACAGCTCTCATGAAAGCAAATATTATGTGGAGTAGCTTTGCCATTTTTGCTGGTTGAAATTGTGCTACAGACTAGACTTCTAACCCATTTGCCCCAGTGTACCTCTGAGAGCATATAGTAGATAAACATATAGTAGATAAAATGTGAAGCAGCACAATCAGGCACTGGTTTGGCTCAGGTTGTACAAATTGTGGTTGAGAGCTTGAAGTCCCTGGAAGTCCTAGTAAAGATATTTCTGTAAAACAATTGAACTACTTTTAAGTGGTATTTTAAGTTTAGCAGGCTTAACAAAAACTGGAGAAGTCTTTCTCTAAAACATGTGACAAGTGTCCTTGTCCTGATGAGACCCAGCTCCCTCAGTGCTCAGGGGTGATGTTCATACATGACTGATGGGTTTGATGTTGCTAGTTATTCACCACCCTGATGGAGCAGAGTGCATAGGGTCCTGTTCCAGCTTTGAGGGCAATATTAATATTCTTTAAATGTAAGCACATGACCTGGGTCATTGGTCTGTGAGCATTTAGTACTTCACAGGATCAAGCTCATTTCCATGGGATCATATTGGGAGATCTAGTCAGCATTCAGTGCCTTGTCTAAGGTTTAGTTCTTGGACTGTGCTGTTAATGAAACACTTTAAATTAGATTCTGCTAGTAAGGGGCAATTGTGATAAGCTTGTCTTTTTCTTTATCTGGTGGAAAGCAGTGGCTCCTGCTCTTATTCTCATTTTCGGGCTGCTGTAAGCCTTTGCTAGTTCTCTTGGTGGTCTCATAAAGGGAATGAAGCTTCTGGTTCTTGTTGGCTTCAATTCTAGACTTAGTAAATATAAAGCAGTTCAATTGGCTAGAAAATAGTGAGTGTCAGGAAAAGCAAAGGGGGAAGTGACTGCTCACTGCTTCCTCCAGCAGCAGAGCAGGGGCCTGAGGCAAAGTTGTGAGGTGTTGACCTGAAACCAGTAAAAAGCAGACTGTGCTGCTTGCCATGGGTAGGGAGCACTTGGGGGTTGATGTTCACAGCAGTTGCTGTAGATGCTAAAAGCTCACAGGGCAGTGTGGCAGTTATGCAGAAGAAAAATATACCAGTTGCTGCTGAACTCGCCACATGCTCTTTAATCACCTCTGGCTCTTGGAGAAGTTTTAGGGTGTGCTTTCCCTTTTCTTATGTTCTTCTTTTGGTATCTGCTGTTGGCCGTTTTTTTTCCAGAGAGAATATACTAGGTGGATCACTAGTCTGAGTGCAATAACTCTCACATTTCTTAATTAGCTAAAATTATAAATGTATAGTCAGGTGTTATACATTTTATGTTTATGTAGTAGGACAGACTTTAAAAATTAAATAGCTCTAATCACTTAGCAAAGTTTAACGTTTTTTTCTGCATTGCCAGATAGGTATAAACTGTTCCTACAATGCAATTCACATTTATATAAATCTTTATATTGTGGAAAGGTTTTAAATAGTTGGTTGAGAAGGAAAATAAGAATACAACTGAAAAATTTAATTCAATAGGTTTCAGTAGCTTTGTGTTATTGTATGAAGTATGAGTTGAGTAAAATGCAACACTTTCATTGAAAGCCCAAAATAAGTCCCAACTGTTGCTTTTGACTCTGTTGCAATGTGAAGTGGTTTTATATGTTTGTATCATTTTCAATACTTATAACTTCCTTTTTTAAATTTTAATAAATCTCCAATGCAAGTCCAACATAGTTAAAAACATATTTCTTCCTAGAGAAGAAATGCTTTAGTGTGATAGGAAGAAATTCTTCAGTGTGAGGATGGTAAGACACTGGCACAGGTTGCCCAGGAAAGTTGCAGAAGCCCCATTCCTGGAATAGTTCAAGGCCAGGTTGGATGGGGCTTGGATGGGGCTCTGAGCAACCTGATCTAGTGGGAGGTGTCCCTGCTCATGCAGGTGGGTTGGAACGGCATGATTTTTAAGGTCCCTTCCAACCTAAATCATTCTATGATATGTACTGATTTTCTGTATAAGTTAGGCCAGCTTCTATTGGCTTATTAATTTTGAGTTTATTATTTGATGTGTATTTATGAAAATATTTTTTAATTTGTATTTTGGTTGGGTGTTTTTCCTGGTAAGACTAGGATGTGGACAGTTTATTTTAGTGAATGTACATACCATCATACAGTAATTGCTTGTGGAAACCAATATGTACAGCTATATTAAACTCCAGCTTGGTATTCAGAAATTATTTGGATACTGCAGAAAGAAAAGCCCCATAATCTCACTTTCTTTACATAAGAAGCAAGCGTGAGGGAAAAGTGATTCAAAGGAAGACATCAGAATCAAAACAAGCAGGTCTACTAGTTACATGCATGTTGATGAATGTGTTAAGTGGAGTTTTCCTATCTTAGGCAGCTTCAGAAACATGTCACTAAGAGTTTGTGCTCCTTAGCCTCATGCAGGTGTTGTGCGTGGTACGTGTCAGATACTTGAGCCTCTGTCACTCAGTTTTTGCCAGCATCTTGCAAGCATCTTTCACACATATGCAGTCAGCAATGATTGTCGTCTTGAATCAGAGATGAAAAACAAGTAACTGATGACAGGGTCACGCCTTAGCCTTAATTTTGAAATAATGAGGGAAAAACCTGTCTTTGGTTGCTACTGTTAGACTGAAAGTAGTTAGGATCGCTTTGCTCTCTTCAAATGGCTTTTAAGCAAACAAGGGTGGTAGAGATTAATTTTAAACTAATGTTGAATAACTTTCTAATAGGTAGCATTTCTAATAGGTAACATTTTCAGGAGAGTTCCTAGACTTTGTGTAAAGAAGATAATGCACTTTGATTTGAGCAGGACAAAAAATAAAGGACCTTGTTTGTGAGGCTGAATCTGCCCTCTACACTGGCAGGTAGAGGTATTGCTGGCTGGAAGGAAAAAACTCAAATGCACTAAATATTATTTTACTGTTAAGCTAGTAAAATCCAGAGTTCATAAGTCAAACTGTGTCTTCTGTTCATCTATACCTTTGTATTTGGAAGAGTACGACTGCATTTTGTGCTTTGACTTTGGTAGCAGTGATCAGGAGGGATTCTCTGCTCTTCTGCAGTTCTCCTGAATGGTTGTGCTCCCACTCCCGTCACCTTTTTGTCCCCGTTCCCAGTTTTCCTAAAACATCAACCTTTAGCTGGATCATATTAAACATTAGGGATGTTCCTGCCCTGCAGGTTGCAGTAAGGATTTGACCTCTCTCAGATGATAGACTGATAAAGCTAGTTTACATTAATACAAATCTACAGGCTTTGGTTTAGGAAGGAGTTGCTCCCAGATCAGATGAGTAATGACTGGGATTTTGTTCTGCTTTCCTCTGCAATGTGCCCACTGAAATCCCCTTCTGGATGTCTTGCTGGATCAGTCTCTTTGCTCTGTTGCAGCATTGGACATCAGCAGACATCATCTTTGCTTGTGGAATGCAAACGACAGCTTAAAATGGTTTATCTGAAGCCTTCCATTTTACTCTACAGCTATCAAGGGAAATGGTTTGCTTTCTGAGAAGAAATAAGATTAAACATGTCAACAGCTCCTTTCACCTAAAAATCTGTGAAAGTGTTCAACAATTGTCATGGAGTATGGCCAACGTCTGGAAAAACAAATATCTAGAAAGTACAGTGTGATACAGGCATCTTCTGACTTCTGGCTATTTTAGGCTATTTTTATGTTGAAATATTTGAATGCAGTATTTAGTCTCTGCGTAACTGGCCATCTCTAGCTGGTCTAGTCTTTCCTTTGCAGTTTTAAACTCTTAAGGCCTTAGGTCCCACCTGCTTTGTAACATACTCATTGAACCCCTTTTGGCTTTTTCTTTCATATTTTCATTTTTGTTATTCTCACTTCAAGAATAATATGATGTTGTTTATTAAGCTTAATTCTTTTATGTTGGGTTTTTTTTTTAAGTGACAAAGTTTGATTAAAAAAAAATAATTTGGGGTGTATTTTTTTTCCCTGTTTGTTAAAAATTACATCTGGTACCTTTTGAATGTACAACAGCTGTTTTTTTCTTAGAAGATTATCCCTTAATATTCCCCTAAATGAACTGCACTCTATGAAAGAATGTGTGGTCATGTAAAACACTTTCTTTAATAGGTGATTGATCATTGTTTGCAAAGTTTAGTTATATATACTTTTATTTACAATCTTATGGGTTTGTGATGTGCACAGCTCTTATAAATCCAATCTGTGTTTTCAATGTTATCTCCAGAAGAGTTTTCTCTAGCAAACAGGTTTAAAATTGATGTGATGCTTCGGTTTATTTGAGAGAAAACAGCTGATCCTGATGAGAAAAATAGCTTGATGAACTAAGTTACATAAAGCAGCCTAATTGTTCCATTTTTTAGTAATGATGCGGTAATATTTTGCAGTAAGTAATGACCCATCATCTAAGGGTAGGAAATTTGAAGGATTATTTTTAAAAAGGAAGGAAAAGGTGGGGTAAATCTTGAGAAGAGAGCATTTGTCGCTCCCTTTAGAAAGCACTGACAGAACTTTGAATTAGAAACTTGGATTTCTTTCTATTATTCCACATACCAGATCCAGTTTTTCTTGGTTTTGAAATACTAATGACAGACATGTATTGCTCCTATTTGGAGAACCACTTCAGGTGGTCTTTCTGAAATGTATGGTTTTGTAAGCATGGCTTTCTGCTTTATTTCTGGTCTTCCCTTCATTTTGGGATTGGAAAACATCTGTTTTTTCTTTGGCTAATATTTTTGAGGTATTTTTGATAAATAATTTAATTTAAACCATCTATTTAGAGTCCCTTTTATAATAACAGTTCAATGTTTCTGGATTTGCGTGCTTCCAAGTAATTAATTTCTGTGTAAATTAAACATCTAACCCTGGGAGAGAAATGCAGTCACTCCAATGAAGTGATAGAACTTCTGTGCTTATGTTGCTTCAAACCTGAGAGCTGAGCAAAGTGGAACCCACTGGTGGGCATGAATATCCTTGAGTGGTGAGACAATGGACCTTAAAGTGGTTGTGTGAAACCTAATTCCCAAGATGACTGTTCATGCCAGAAATTGAACTGTACCAATTTTTCCTTGACTTTCTTAGGCATGAGTTTAGGCTTAGTCAGGCTTTAGTATTGTATTTTTCGAAGTGTCAATGGATGGGAGAGTTGAGTTTACAAGGTTTCTTATAATGGGCTTCCTAAGAAAGCAGGTTGGAAGGGGTTTTGCTTGTTGCTTTTCCTGCTAGCAGGCACTTTTCAGTTGCCGTCATTAAAGTATCATGTTCATGAGCTTCTGATGCTGCATTTTCTGAGTCACTCTACCTGCAAGGGACTGTGTTAGAGGAAATGCAGAGGTATGGTTTCAGTGACAAGTACAACCACAAGTGATCCTGATGACTGTCTGACTGAGTTGATTGCATTCAATTGTTACCTTACTTGCCTTATTTCTTAGACTTGACAGCATGCCAGCACCTAATATGGTACTATCTCCAAAACTAGTACTTGAACTGGAGAAGATGGAGATGAGTGTAGGCACTGTAAGGCAGTTCTGAATATGAGTGTCTTGTTGGTGATCCTGAGCTAGCGGTAAATTGAGTCCCCTTTGCTGGTGCAATGGGCAAGGTGTGCTATTTAGCAGCTTGTAACAGTTTCTGTTAGAAAGTTTGTCACTTGGTGGTCAGAGGAGGTGAGGAGGCCTGAGCAAGTTAGCTAGCTGCCTGCCAGCTGGCCCATGGAGGCAAATATGAAGATTCTTGTACCAAGTGTTCCTTTAAAAAAAAATTTAAAAATTAACACACTGAGCAGAGGGAAGAGTGATAAGGATCATCCTTTTTTGTGATGAAGAGACTGAGGTCTGGCTTGGACAGCATGTGAAGATAAAAGCTGATGTAAGGGTTTCTCACCGTGATGCACTCACAATGAGGTGTGAATATGAACTCTGATGAGGATGAAGTCTTGTTGACAGAAGACTAAATGACAATACATTTTCTATAAATAAATTCTGACTTGAAATGAGAAGGCAGCTCATAGTGTTCTGCATCAACTGGATGCAGAACAGCCCTTCCAGCACCAGTGGGAGAGGTGCTACTGGTGAAGCTCCAACTGAAAGCTTGCTGCTTTTGTTCTCAGAAGTGACTGTATTCAGTGCCGTGGGGTGTAAAACACTCACAGGAAACATGGTACATGCAGAATGTGTCTTTTGTTATGCCTTTGCATGGCTTTCCCATGGAGGAGAAAGATAACTAAGAGAGAAGCAGTGATAGAGTTTTACTGAGAAATGCTACCATGATTAAAAAAAAATTGAGAGGTGCTGCTTATGCCTCCTTTCTGATAATGCCATGCCAATGTGTGTAATTTTCTCCTGAAAAATTATGATACAGTTTGATTCTCTCTAGTGGCTGCCTTGCTTCATTTTTCTGAAATGCCACGTTGCTGGTAGGAAGAGAGACATATACATACAACCTGTGCTCACAATCTGGGGACTGGCATAGCCACGTTGTATTGCTAAGCAACAGTTGGCATCATGCTGTCTGCTAGAGCCATTCCCTGTTCATCCAATTTGCCTGAAAAGTCCAGATCAGCATCTAGCTCAAGATTTAACTAGCAAAAAAGAACAGTAGATTGAGACCTTATTTTGTGTAAAGTTTGTAATTTGATTTGTTAGTAAAGCATTAAATAGCAATTCAGAGAAACACGGTCAGGATGTGCAAATCTTAGTGCTCTTGGTGCCTTGCAATAGGATGTCTATCTATTGTGTGTGGTGAGACCAGTTTCCTATACAGCCAGCAGTGCCAGATCTCACTAGATATGGCATGAAATAGCTATGTTGCCTACAAAATGTGCATCTTTATACTAGTAGATTGTAGGCTCAAAAGAGGCCTTACTTTTTTGTGCACTGGAGAGCAATATTGATAGCCTTGGATTTTGTAGCCTTCTTTGGATAAGGGAAGGCTTTCTTTACTGCTTTTGCAAAAGCTTATTGTATACTTGCTCAGAAATAAAGCACTTAAAAAGTATAAATAAAAATCCCAGTGGGAGATGCTACTAGTTAAGCAGCTCTGGGTGACTACCTGTTGTTTTATCTTGTGTTTCATTATCGATGATACAAGGTGAAATTTGTTGCTAAGCTTGTTAGCTAAATATCAGATATGCCCTGAAAATTAATCTTATTTTCTTTCTTGATTTGTAAGACCTTAATAATTTTTGTTCTATATAAGATTTTTTTTATTGTTTGTGTGGTTGGTTTTTGGTTGGTGGTTTTTTTGTTTGTTTTGGTTTTTTACTTTCACTAATCATGTGAATTTCCATTTTAGTATCTACAGTGAACCGTACAACATTCGCCGTTTCCCATTTTCATTAGCCAAATTTCCAGCTACTCAGTGGTGTAGGGTGATTCTTGCAGTATATTTTGACCAAATTTTTATAGTGTATTTTAGCCAAGCTCAAGAAAGAGGTATTCTTTTGTGGAGACTTTTCCTCTGTGTAGCAGATCCCATTGTAGCATTTATATTAATTTTAATTCTTCACTTCTTTTTTGTTTCATTCTTTGCTTCCAAGAATATTTTATACCCAACATTTGCTGCTTTCTTTACTGTGCTCCAGGAACCTTGTATAAGTACATATGCATAGAAGTTAATATATCCTTCATATGTACATATGAAGTTCCCTTAATCTTTTAAAATTATTTCTGGTTATACTTGCTGCTATTTGTTAAATCTTTTCTAATGCGTCTTTCTTGTACTTCAGTCTGCAGAACAAATGTATCGTGCTGTGAGTGGTTGTAAAAATTAGTATCAAATAATGAATGTTTTGCAAGGAACTGACCGTGTCAGTCTGTTCACAAGCTCCACTGGTGTGATGCATGGTTGTGCACAGATGTGTTTTCTGATCAGAGGGACAAGCCAGAAGACTAAGCACTGTTCTTCCTATTATTTGCCAGTTGACTTTTAACAATCAAGTTCAAGGTCTTACTACCAGCAGGAGAGTGTAAGTGCCCCAGCACCATATAGTTCAAAGACATCACGCAGTTGGTTTTGGTCTTGAGGACTTGCTAGATGGTAAAGGGAGCCCTAGATGGGAAATCTTGAAGTTGCGAGTGTCTCAAGATTTTTTTTCCTGACAGAAATATGAATCAACAGGGACTGTCGGCCTGACAAAGTTAAATAAGATGTTTACATGCACTATTGTCCAGATTTGTGCAGACTTTCTCCAGATTTTTCCTTTGATATCATTCAGAAAACTTGTTTTTTTAATTTATTTATTTTTTTTTTCCTATCACTTTTTTAAGACTTCGTTGCTTTTGAAGGATGGTAAAAGGTTTTTCCCCTGTAGAGGAAACTGTTTTGCCAGGACCTGAGCTGTGTAATGTATGCCCAGGTTCTGGTAACATGAGTCATGGAATGATGCTATCTCTAATTTTAAAAAGTAATTTTGGGGACATCTGGAAAATACAGAGTTGTTAATTGGTAGAAAGAACAGGGTAGAAGGACTTCTACAACAGGACATAGGCCTTCCTTGCTTACCGTATTCTGCACAATTTAAGAAGAATGTTTAATATGCACAGTCTACTTCAGCATGGTTGACTTCAGTGTTGGAAAACACTGTAACCCGTGTATTGCCTGTTTTGGGATGATAACTCTGTTTCACCATATGAAAAGTCTGAAGTGTAGAGTCTGAGACAACAGGAGTATCAAAAGTCAAACCTCGTTCTGTGCCTTTGTGTTAATCTAATAATATACTACTACCTGTTTCCTACCTGCAGGAAATCTATCCAGTCTAAGTCGTCTTGGCCTGAGGTACAATAGGCTGTCAGCAATTCCGAAGTCTTTAGCAAAATGCAGTGAACTTGATGAACTGAACCTGGAGAACAACAACATTTCTACTTTGCCAGAGGTGAGAGTTAGAGGGAGTGGATTTGGGAGGGAATGTTGTTGTCAGGCATTGGTGTTTTGCAGAGGGATTGGAACATGTGAAATTATTTTGTCTTGCATCAGAGTTCTCAGGAATACCCATTGTTGTAATCTACATGTGTGTAATTTGAAATATTGCAATTCTTTACAGATTAGATGTGTCTAGTATAGAAGAACTGATGTCATACAACTTCAGTCAAAAGTGGGAGTAATACATGTGATTGGATTTGCTGTCCTCAGTCTATTTAGAAAATATAAAATAAGGAGTCCAGGTTTCTACCATTCAAACTAGATAAGAGCTTCTCAGTGTTCCTGTTTCGTGTAGGTAGGGAAGAAGCAGGAAAAAGAAAAATAGGATATCTCTTTTCCCTCTGACGCAAGAATGACCTTTAAGAGAATGGGTAAAGCTTGTCACAGCTACTTGGCCTCAGCACTCTCATTTGAAGGTGGAAAAATATGCTCTTGACACCAATGAGATATCATCTGGCATCTCCTTGACACACCTTCTGCCAGTTATAAAAACCAAGAATTTGAATAATTTTTCATTTTCCAGTGACTATCTGAGGATCATAGAGAGAGGAAGATAAACCACATTTCTTTTCATACTTGCTGCTCTTGATTCTTATCTTGGTCTCACTTGGTTCCAAGCTTAGTGTGGGAGTGAGGAAAATGTCTGGGGCCGCCTTGTCAGTCTCTTCAAGTAACATGTTCCGTGAACAGAGTGCTTTGCTACCTGTGGGCTGGAGAGGCAGAAAGTCCTAGTCCCCAGTGCTACTGTACATTTTTCTGTGCTCCTTCCCTAGAGTTCTCTAAAAGGTGCCCCTGTGGACTCCAGTTTTACGGTCCTGGATAGCTGCAGTAGTTGGCTATGGACCATTTTTAAAATACAGGTTTGATGTCTGCAGACTCTGAAACTATTTCAGCTGTTAGTTATACCTTTCATCCTGATTTTCCTTTTCTTATGTTTCTTGAGATTGATTTATCAGGGTAGCAGAATGTGATGCTTGGCTGCATACTGCATGCTTTTGGTGCTAGTAAACATTTAGAGAAAATGTTTGACTTGAAGCATCAGTGCCTGGGCAGAATTGTTTTGGTGATAGAAAAAAATCTGATATGACTGATTCTTATTTTAGATATTTTTTCCTGTTGCTTTAGAACTGTTTGGAAATAAAGGTTTTAGGACATAACATAGACTTATATTCTGTTCTGTTTTAATGATGGTTCGAACTGCTTTCCTAGGCTGTTACAGCAGTATGAATTATTAGTATCAAATAATTAAAAAAATATTTAGAGGTATATAGGAAAATATACACAGAAGAAAAAAACACAACAAAATGCATTTGGAGTTAGGTATTCATTTTAACAAAGTGCCACAAGTAACTATTTTCCTTAAGATAAATTTTTAAACTCCTCAATAGTAAACTGAAAACAGATAATAAATGTTTGGGTAAAACTATGACTTAAGAAAATGCTGCTGACTGAAAGCCACCAGGCTGCTTTTCAGATGAGAGCTAAGCTAGCCCATCCCACCCGGACATAAAAGCAACTACGGTATAATTACAAAAAGCTAATGTGAGGGAAGATTACTTGCTTTAAAATATGTTCAGTCATAATGCAAAACTCTGTGACTGTGCTGCCTTCTTCATCTATATTTGCCAACAATATGTTAACACTTAAGCTGCTACCTCGCAGAAGGGTATAGTTTATACTGTAGTCTGTTTAAAGTCAAACATTCTGTGCTATAATACAAAGAACTGTGTATGTAGAAGAAACTTCTGAATTTCAAAACATAGCCAAAGCTGTTGACACAATGCCTAATAAATATTTTATCTTAAAAGGATGGGCTGGGGGAAGGCAGCACTGCCACAGCTCTCATAGATACAAGAGCATTGTTCTCTTTGTACTGCCAAAGCTCTCTTGCTTCCCTTCAAATGTGTTTAATTACTCTATGCTATTAGGGTTTATTAGCTAAAAATTTTTAAATATTTTTTTGTGTGGAAGCAGACATCAAAAATGGCTTTTTGAAATACCAAGATCCATATGAAGCAATAAAATGTGTTTGTAAAAGAGCTGAGGGACTGCCTTAACTCTAGGACAAAGAATATTTGTTAATGAAAGTATAGCTAGAAGTAGTATTTCCTAATCAAAGATTATGCTAGTTAATGATTAGGTTAAATTAATACTGATTTGAAGATCCATTATTTTATCTTTAGGGGGAAATTGTTTCACTGATATTTGCCAAAATGCCCCCAGAATTTTATTTCAGTGCTTAAAGTTTTAGCTGTGATATGTAGGCAAGTCCCTACTTAATCCTGTTTTATTTAAAATAACGTTACTGAAGTATTTAGAAAAGTAGCCAAAGCTGTCCTGGTGAAATAGCAAAGCCATGTTCTTGAAGCTTTTACAGTTAATATAGCACTGAAATTTCAGTCCAGAAATACTGGTACTATGAACATGGTTGGAATAATTATTTTGTTACTGCTTTTTCCTGATTGCAGGTGTGCCATTATTTATGGCATGTAATGCCACACATAAATCTCCAGTTTCTGTAATACTTAAGCAAATAGGACTGAGTGCAAGTTGGTGTGGTAATAACCAAAGGTGACACTTCAGCAGTCATTTAGATCTTGTTACCCATCCCCACAGTTCTAGCAATGTGCTTGGCATGTAACTAACTGATAAGCTCTGAGATATTTGTGCTGCTGGGATCTTGGAATCTGATTAGATTGTGAAGTGAAATGAGACTCTGGATTCAATGGGCAACCATGGCTACCCAGTTTAACTCTGGGCTTCTTGCGTTTTATTTCTTAAGGGGAAAAAATAAGGGAAGGGGAATAATAATTATTTAGGAATATTTTGAAAATAGGGAAAATAAAAAAGAAATTTCCAGAGCCTTGCCTTGCCATTCTTTTTTTCTGTCATATTACCTGAAAGTGTTACAGCCTAAAAGGAAAGTTCTCCCAATGTGTTCACCTTATGGAATGTTATTGCACTAACAAAGATTTGTACTGGAAGTATCAAAGCCAGTTTGCAAACCAGAGCATGCCCTTCTTTGGGACCCATCATTCACTGCCCCTGAGCTCTGCAGAGCTGCCCAAGACACAGCAACGTGTTGCTAAAAAAGATCCTTTCAGAGGGGAAAAAAGAGTTACAAACCTCCTAAATTTGTGCTTTTCAGTGTGATAGGTTTGGGTTTTTTTTCGTACCTGGCAGTTTCTTAAGGAGAAAGAGGGAAATAAGGGGACATAAGGTATGGGCTGTGAGCAGAGATTGTTGCTGACGAAGTTTTATCAAATGTAACACTGGTTTGTGTGTTGCAAGGCTTATTTGGGGGTTGGACTTGAAGGGGGAATAACGTTTCTAATTAGACCCATAAGAGAAAAAAGATGTATTCACATAAATCTGTCCTAAGTTCCTGGGTGGTTTTCTTCTCTCTACAGGGTCTTTTATCCAGCCTTGTCAAACTGACTAGTTTAACACTGGCCAGGAACTGCTTCCAGTCCTATCCCGTGGGTGGCCCGTCCCAGTTCTCTACAATCTACTCTCTCAATATGGAGCACAACCGCATCAATAAAATCCCCTTTGGAATTTTCTCTAGAGCTAAAGTATTAAGTAAGCTGAACATGAAGGTGAGGCACAGAAACATGCTACTGTGTGTAAAATTGATGAGGAGCACTGTTGGCTGCTCCATGAATTCCAGCAAACTTGAGAGAAGGAATGAGCAGATCGTGCTGAAGTGGATACTGCTGCTGTCACATGTAGATGTAATTCTGTACTGGTTTAAAAAATGTACTATCAAGATGTTAATGATTTGTCTTTATTTCTGTTAGTCAAGCTTTTGTCATGTTTTCTCAAGTTTGAACAATGAAATAAGGAAGTTGGTTGCAAAGTTATTGAGTATTCACATGGGACATGAGCATGTAAAGTAGCTTATTTCTTTCCCTCTCTACTGTTACAGTTTAGATTATAAACAAAATTATGTAAAATATACTTTTTAATATATTTTTGCAATGCCTAAGTTTGGACACTTTTGGCAGTAGTTATAGAGCACAGAAGAGGAATGTTTAAGTCTGTGCTACAAACACTGAGTGAAAAGAACTAGGGAAAAGAGATTGTTATTCTGAGACTGGGTTTGTTTTAAGTTCTTACATTATTTTGGAAAAAGTAAATAATATTTGAGCAGTAGCTAAGCTCAGCTTCTCTCTTAGAATATCTTTTGGCCCAAATGGATTCTTAGTTTGCATTGAGACCATTTTTTATCACATACCCATTTGTAACTTTGCATGTTTACCAGGACTTTTCAGTTTGTTTGTTGTTATTTTTAGTGTTTGGTCTAGATAAAAAGTTTTGTAGCAACGTTTTGAGCAGTAAGCTATTCAGATTAGTTTCAGGTGTTTTTACTCTTTGCCATTAAGGTATATTTCCTTTATGGTATGCTTGTTTTTTTTTTTCTTGTTCCTTTTTTTTAATGGAGTTTTTGTTTGCTGATGGGTTTTTTTTGTTTGTTTGTTCGTTTTTTTAAATAAAAATGCATGTATTTTTAGGATTACAGCATTGCTGTTTTAACTGCTGGGACACATGCAATCTTGAGAATTATGTACTTCTGATTTGTCCACTTCAGTTCATATTAGTAACACAGAGTCAGTTCTGTAACTCTAGGCTGGGACTATTTACTGCATTTGGAGAAATTTAAAAAAGTATTTGGCTAATTATAAAAATTTATTACTCTGATTTTGACTATGTACTGTTATTAAGTATTTTGTAAGCAGGTTGTTTAATCTCTAGGATGGCTTTTCTACTTCTTGCAAGTGCAGACCCTAAATGTTTGATATGTTAAATCCCAGGACAATCAGCTGACCTCTCTCCCCTTGGACTTTGGGACTTGGACTAGTATGGTAGAACTGAATTTAGCGACTAATCAGCTCACAAAAATCCCTGAGGATGTATCTGGGCTTGTTTCTCTTGAGGTGAGAAGAGTATGAATGAATAGCTACGTGAATCTCTGCAAACAGGTGTTCTCTTCTTCAGGTTTAAGTAGTATTACTTTTGGGTCAAATAAAGCCAAATAAATGTGTATGTGTGCTGTTTAAATAGATGTGTTGCATTTGTTTGTGGTTGTTGTCAACAGTTTTTTGAATGTTCTTTAGGCTTTAGATGAGTGTGCATGAATGGCTCAGTACATATATATTTTAAACTGTGTAGAGAGAAAATGTTTCTCAACAGGAAGTTACCGTTGTAAATTAAATGGCACTGGGCTCAGTTTGATTTCTGGAGAGACCAAAATGGGAATATCACAGATCAGAAAAAAAATGTATGAGGTGGCATAATGTAGCACTGTGAACTTTATAGGCAGCTGGGTGGGAATTCCCAGCCTGTGAGAGGGAAGAACTCATAGGTTGGAGCCATGAACTAGACCTGTTGTGTCCCCTAGTCCTGTTTCCCAAGGTACCATCAGCAGAAACAAACTTAATTGGAGGGACATAAATGTAGAGGTGCTTATTTGGGCAGTTGAGGGGACTTTGTAGCCTTTCTGGGTTGCTGGAAGAAATTTGTTAAAGTACGATAGCAAAAGGCATATTTGAAATTGTAGATTTCCAGTGTGACTGCTGCTTTGAAGAATTAATAATTCCTGTGGTTTGAGGCAAAAATTAGATGGCAGAGTAATAGGTATTTTAGTAGTCCGGTTCCCTTTCAGTTAAGGCTGTGATTGATGTGATTGGGAAGTTAGTAACCTCTAGCAAGTGGATTTGCCAGTGCTCTGCCAGCTGCCAAAGCTGGAGAGCTGCATGGTCTGCAGACCTGTGTAGTGCTATTTTGCTCTGTAATTAAAGAATCAAATACAAAGAAGTATTTGGACAGTGTTTACACAAAAGTGAAGGTTCCCACAGTAGAGTTAAGTCAACTGCATTGCATGTAGGTAATATTTTCTGTTCCTGCCTTTGTTTCATGATATATGATTAAAATGTTACTATTCTCATCATTCTGTGTATGTCGTGGTTCATAAAGAAAGGCCACCAAAAGACTTCCTGTACTTGTGCTAAGATTTTGGCTTTTATTCATTTTGATTTTCACTTCGATTTTTAGCCTTGTTTTCTATTGTTTTCCTGCCTTTGGTGTTTCCTCGTTGCACGGGACTAGTGAGAGCTGGGGGTGGTAGAAGCCAGGCACTTGCCATCTGGGCTGGCTTAGCAGCGAGCTGTATGTGGCCAGCCTGAGGATCCACACTGTGTGCTCTTTCACATCCTTGTGTTTCAATGTGCTTTGTTAAATAATTAGGTAATAGCATTTTTCAATCGGCAGTTAATTGCCTGACTTACTGCTCACTGTGTTGGTGTGAAGCTTGATTAGTTCTAAGGTCTGTTGGACTTCTCGGGAGGAAAAATGGCATGCTAGTGTAACCCTGCTGACATGCTTGTGGTATGTTGCATAACTCTGTTTAATGACGTTGCAAAGAAGTATATTTCTGGAACCTAGGATATTTATAATTCACTTTAGAAAAAAAATGAGGATAGCACTGTAGTAGGGGCTAGTGTGTGGTAGGAGGCCATTCTGAAAAGCCAGTATCTGTGCAGTCTTCTCCTTAGCTGCTCTGGTCTTTAAGTTAACTTGCTGCTGCTCCTAACTAAAGAGCCATAGGGAGAAGAGGAAGTATTAAGCTCTTTAAGGAGGACTTGGCAAGTACAGCAAATAATGTAAAACACAGTTATGTCATAGCTATAAGGAAAGATAAAATAATGGGAAATCTAGGAAGGCACTGGGGTTTTTTTTGGTAATTTAATTTGAATGGAGGCTAGTATTTGGCTTCTTTACTAGAGAATATAAAAGATCTTGTCTTAGTTGTTATTTACTAATTGTGTTGCTGAAATGCAATTTTTTTTTTAATTAGGTTCTTATCTTGTCCAACAATCTACTAAAGAAACTTCCCCATGGAATTGGAAATCTACGGAAGCTCCGAGAGCTAGATCTAGAGGAAAACAAACTGGAATCCTTGCCAAATGAAATAGCTTACCTCAAGGATCTGCAGGTGAAACAATAATGGCTGAGATAAACATCCTGCATCCCTTATTTACACCATGCTAATTTAATTATTGCTAGTTTGATGAGGGAAACTCTTTGGGAAATGGACATAGCAACAAAAGTTAAGAATCTTGTGCAACTTCATCCACAGTCTGTCCCCACAAATTCTTTCCCAGATTTATCAGTTAATAGTGAACACAAATTGTAAAGATTTTAACTGTTGTACCAGGACTACAATACTGCCACAGGAATACCTTCTGATTTCAGTGATGTTCATAAAAGTTTTTATATTTAAGCATGTGATTTACTATGTGCTATATTTTTTTAATGTTTAGTAGTGCTTAATAGAGGTCTGAAATGTTGTTGAGGAGTCGACATTTTTTTGTTCAGATGCTGGAGGACAGTGCATCAATTTATCAGCTTGTTACTTGCTGTAATTCGAAGCAAAAGTCACTACATTTTTTTTTTTTAATGTTTTTGTTTTTTTTCCCCTTAGAAATTGGTTCTGACTAATAATCAGTTGACCACCCTTCCCAGAGGTATCGGTCACCTTACCAATCTGACACACCTTGGGCTTGGAGAGAACCTTCTCACACACCTTCCTGAGGAAATTGGTAAGATCTCCTTTTCTGTTTCGTTAATGTAGGGTGCCTGAGCCAAAGCAGTTACTGACACATCAGATAGGCATCTGGTGTGCTCATAAGCAGAGGCCACAAAATTCATGTGAAAATTCTAGATATACACAGCCTGATGTGCCACAGGAACAGCACTATAATGTTACAGTCCCTCTCAGTTCTCTTACTCTGTGTCTTCTCAAGTCAGTTGTTATCTAAAGGAGATGTAGTAATGGATATTTTTTTACAGGGAAATTAAACCAAATTCGTTCTTGCTTAGGGTTCCTGTGCTTGAAAACAGGAGTTGAGATGAGTCACCAACTCTAGATACTACAAAGTAAAGAATCTTCAAGTGGACTTAGAGCTTCTGTCTTAAAAGTTTTAAACTGCATGAATTAAAAAAAAAACAACTTGGCATTATTTTCTTTTAACCAGGTACACTGGAGAATCTGGAAGAACTGTATTTGAATGACAACCCCAATCTGCACAGCCTTCCTTTTGAGCTGGCTCTTTGCAGCAAACTGTCAATAATGAGTATTGAGAACTGCCCGCTCAGCCACCTTCCACCTCAGATTGTTGCAGGAGGACCCTCCTTCATCATTCAGTTCCTAAAAATGCAGGGACCATATCGTGCCATGGTCTGATGCTAATCGGATTGTCCAATACACTGTACAAAATACAAACTGCATTAATGTTGTAATTGTCTGTATATGTATATATAATATAATATATCGGGCTTATATTATATTATATATATATATAAATATATAAATAATATAAAAAGGCAAATTTAAGACTGCATTATGTGTTTCTGCTAATAGAGGAATCATAGCCATTTAGATTTTTTTTTTATTCTGTAAAAATGCTTGTCTAAGTTTTCTTTGCTGAATTTGATGGAAGTTGTCTGAATAATCTGGTAATGCCAGTTCATTTAAAGCAATTGCCAATGAACTCAAAGTTTAAATTTAAGGGACAAAAAATAGTTTTGCTTAGATTTACTTTCAGTTAAGAGAAATGTATAACCTTTATATAATGAACTTTTCTGTTTTTCTCCCTTTTTTTTTTTTTTTTCTAATGTCAAAACCTGAAAGGGTCATGTGTCCTGAGGTTGGGATTTTCTTTTAACTTATTTGAGATTTGAAGCAAATGGGTGTTTTTATATTGTTTACAGTCAGAGTAAATCACTGGATTTTGTTTTATTCTGATTTGCTCTGTTTTAATCAATCATATCTAGAATTTATATGCCTCTGCTGATGAATTTTTATCAACCGGTTTGTATACTAAAAACATTTACTCATCAGAACAACTGGCAGGTGAAAAGGATGCAGTCAAAACAAAAAGAAAAAAGAAAAGAAAAAAGCTTGAATTCCTTTAAGTCTTGCTTCCCTGAGTTATCAGTTACAGGCATAACATATCTGAACTGAGCCTTTTGCAGTTGGTCTTTTCTAGCACAAGTAAATCTTTTCCAATGGGTAAAAACGTTGAGTGTTCTCAGTGAAGAGCGGTTTTCATTTTGTGAAGTAACAATTCCATGAGGTCTAACAGTGCAGTTAAGTGGCAAGGAAATAATATATATGTACATTTTTATTACAATGTTGAGTCATAAACTACAACAGGCAATTTTAAGGATTCCTTATAGTCCTTGTACAATAAATGAATGTGTCTTACTTTTAAACACTGCAATATATGTAAGTTTTAAGGTTGGTTAACAATGTACTATGGTTTTATATCTTGACTTGCCTTGTACCTCCTTCCATTATGGAACTTCTGTGTCCAAGCACAATATCTTCACACTGTGCTGTTTTGCTGCTGAACTAAATGCACTTTTCCCCACAGCTGGGGCACTTGCTTCAAAATATTCAGTTCAGTATCTTGATTATTCTTTTTTAACTTCATCCTATCTGTTTCAGTATTAAACCAATCTATTAAAAAAAAGGCACCTTTTTCATTTGTGCACAGGTGTTGATAGCTCAAGAGAAACACTGTAAGTAGTGGACATTCAGGTTTATCTTGGTGACTTTCTTGGTTGTTAAAAGGCAGGAGATGCTTCAGGGAGATTTACACTGTTGCTGCACTTGTAGGGCCAGTTGTCCTTTTTCAGGAGGGTAGGAACTCAAGGCGGTTGCATTCCACGGTTACTCAAAAGCTGTCCAGTTTAGACTCATTGGAATTGCTGCTGGGGTAGTGTGACTTAGAGGATTGTACCTTTTTGAACAAAATCAAATCAACCCATGCCATGGGAAATCTATTTCACATGCAGAAGTCTAGGGAATATTATTTCTGGCTTTCAGGCATGCTTCCTTAGACGTGCTGCCTAGATCTGTTTGCCTTCTGTTTTGTCATATGTCTTTTCCTTAACAAGGAGTAAGTTTAAATGGAAGGCAGGTGGAGATATAAAACCTTAGAGGGCTTAAACATGCTGTAAAACTATTGTAGATGTCACTGGATTTTACTAAATGATGTTCTTTCTTTCTCACACACTCTTATCTCTGTCTGCCACCCCCCCCCTTTTTTTTTTTTTTTACATCTACTGTAGCTTTTCAGTTTAGATGGTAGTTTATAAAAGGCTAGTTCCTTACAGTTCTGCCTGAAGTTAATCTTTCTCAGCATTAAGGTGTTAAAATATGAAGATGCTGAGCTGCTTAGTGTCAAGACTGTAATCTAACTTCTGAATATACTTCTAAATCTGTATCTGTGCCCTCAGGTCTCTAGGGGAAACTGGTTTGATGAATATGGTTCCTTAAAACAAAAGTGGTGACCCCTGTGTTTTCAAGCATCTTGGTCTCATTCCCTGTCTGCTCCTCAATCCCATTTTTATAAGAGTTGATGGGACTGAATTTGTTTAGTTTGTAAATATGTTGACTATTCACCTTGTTAAGGTACATGGTTAATGACTGTATGATTTGAGCTGACCCTCTCTCAGATAAATTCCTGTGGAGAAGTTGGCTACCAAAATAGTGCTCGTTACACTTGCTTAAAAACAAACGATTCTTTTCATTACACTTGTAGGAATAAATAAAGCTATGATTTAATTCATTACTATATTAAAAACAGGATATTTTTTCAAACTATCTTTGTGCTAGTATGGTTGTTGCAATGCCAGATAACCCTGGCCCCCGTTTTAAGAGTTTAATTTTATGTATTCTGAGGTGAATGCTTATTTTTTCAGTGTCTCAAGGGAGAGGGGGAAAAAAAAGCAGTGTGAGAGAAGCTTTGGTACAGGAGAAATCAACTCAGAAGAATTGGAAAAGTTCTTTACAATTATCTGAAAATTTAAGTATCAACCGTGTAATATGGATTGGGAATAGAGGTGTATGAATCCATGCAAGTACGTACATGGATTTATATCCAAATCTGTTCTCAGATCCATATAAATCCAGTTTTTTTGATCATTCGAAACAGTCTCACATCCTGACACAACAGGCATTTGCATTTCCCAGGATACTGGGTTGTTAACTGGTGCAGTTCCTAGATTGTATTTAATGCCTGATGACATTCAGTTGGACACATGCTGGCTTATACACGTTTAAGAATTTTGTCTGGCCTAATCAATTAAAGTATGAATGGAAAGAACTTCATCCTGACAAGTGTATGTATACATACATATGTGTATGTATATGTGTATCTATACATGTATGAAAGCAGAGACAAGGTGGATAAATTAATTCTTTATGGCATCTTTGATGGTAAAATAGAGAAACGGGTGATTCCCAGATACTTGTATTAAATATTTATGCTCCTTGCTGTACTGGGGAAAATAATTGAGAAGGGTTATTGGAAAGTGTGACAATCTTTACTTTGGGTGAAAACCCTAACCTTGATTGCTTGCCCACAGATAAAATACCCATTTTGTATGTTTCTGTGTCTACATACATAAGAATATGTACATATACGTATGCCCCATAAAGACAGTAGCCTGAATCATGCCTTGATTTAACAATCTGAATTGCTGTACTATATAATATACAGTATTATGGAAGTCTGGTAAGGTGTAAAGCAGATTAGGGATTCGTTGGATGATGAAAAGAAGGAATAATTGCTGCTGTGACTCACGTTGGCCACATATTGCATTTACATCTGCTAAATAGAAAGTTATTTGGTAAGTCTTTGGAAAAAAAATGTTTTCTTTTAGTAGAAGCCCACTGAAGTTCTGTCTCAGAATGTCCCATATTTAAGTTCATCACCAAAGCTGTCTGGTATAAGTGCAGTGCAAACGCTACCTGTAAAGTTGGGTCACACGGTTGTGTAATTGACGCTTCGGAAACTTTAAAATTCATACACCCCTTTTTAGAAAGAGATTTGGGTTCTGGGATATTTGCTTCAGTGCCTCTCTTGGATTTAGATTTGCCTCTGCAGTTTTGTTCCTCTTTTGCTAATGTTATGTGAGAAAGTGCATGTTCAGTCTTCTTGAAGGTTGTGTTTGCTCATATACATGACTTAGTAAATCAGTACTGAAACTGTCTAGCTGGTTAGCACTTAAACCTATTGTGTCACCTGGAGTTCAGTTATCCTCTTTAATCCTGGGAGTTTGATACCTTTTATTTAACAATTAGAAAAATCTGAGAGGTTATTTTTTCCTTTTTTTTTTTTTTTTAACTCACAAATGAATAACATTTCTGAATCAGAACAAACCCGTATCAAGGGAGTCTTCATATCTGGATGCAACTAAGAATTTTCATCTAGTCACTATGGTACCTCCGTTGTATCAAATCAGCATGCCATGAATAGCTTCTAATTAGAAATGTGCAGTTGGCTGTAGTTTGCACAACAGAAACTTCAAGGCACAGTCAGGACAATTACAAGCAAATTAGAATATCTGCAAATGGTTTTAGTTTTTTATGTTAGCAAAGATCAGAAAATTATGTTTATTATTCTGATTTTTAGATCTTAACCAGGACTGCACAGGACTTTTGCTGTGGAAGAATACCAGACCACACTAATTTTGTGGTTAAAAGCTAAACAAGAGTGTAAACAGTCTAAAAAAAAATGTACTTTTAATCTGAATTATTGTAATGTTGATTGTTATGTCTATATAAAAGATTGCCTTGCTTTTTTATAAGAGTCATTCTGTATCAATGCATTCATTATAAATAGTATATTTGTAAATAAGGTGCCACTGAGTATTTTGAAAGTTTTCTAGTATTTCTAGTTTCACATTAACTTGGATGTAAGTTACACTTTTGCAGTGCCCCAAATTATCCAGAACTACTTTCTCATTATATACTCATCAGTCTTTAAAGATTTCATTTTTCCTGAGTAAAATATAGAATTCCATGTATAGCAATTAAAGGAAACTTCAGAAGTTGCATGAGAGTAACTGCTTTACTCAGAGACATGCTTTTATGAAGCAAATGCTGGAAAAATCTTTTGCTTTGTTGTGGTACAGTAGGGCATATAGTGAAAAAAACCCACCACTTTCTGGAATGGAAGAGAAATCTTTGGATTTTAGTGCAAGATGCATTTCAACAACAACAAAAAATTGAAGTAGGTATAGTATTCTGGTGCCTGTAAGACAGACACCTATATTTAAGCTTCTGTTTTGATAAAATACAATATTGCCAAGCTGACATGGCAGAGCTCTAAACCAAAATGTCTTTGAATTCTGTAAGGCTCATTACAGTAGGCACTGTTTGAAGGTGGTCATGCTTGCATTGTGTCCTACAAACCAAAAAGTGCCGGTATCCTTTGAAGTCAGAATAGAAAGGCTTTGGCAGTTGGGATACAATGATGATGAGGAGAGCACCAGTGTAACTTGCTGTGGCTGATGGCTTTAAAGCTTGCATGGGTTCTCACGGAGCACAGCAGTCCCTCCTGAAATAATCTGCGTAGCTCTGTCCTTAGAGATTAAAATCAGTGGAGCGTCTGACAGCAACCTGGACACAAACTAAGGAGGTGGCCTCATCACGGGAGGGATGTTGGGCCAGGTGCCACCCCTCCTTCGTCCTGCAGGGCTGAGTGGCAGACTGTGCACAGAGCACACCAGGGACATGCAGTTCCTCCCCCGTACTGCTCCAGACCTCACCAGCCTTTCACCACCAGGGCTTGTGAAAAGGGAAGCAGCACCTGCACCACTGCTTTTAGTAGCCCTTGATAGATTAGGCAAATTAGGCAAATTCACAGAAGAAAGTGCTTGCTTCTTGTTTTGTTGTTACTGTGTTTTGTTTTTTTTTTAAATTCTAAATCTATTTGTATTTCTGGCCTCTGCAACATCCTGTGTCTAATAATTCTACAATACAATTATGTGCTGGGTGAAAAAGTACTTCCTTTTGTTTGTCTCAAACCACACCACCTTATTTCATTTGGTGACGACTAGTTCTTGTATTCTGAGAAATGTACGAACAGTCTTTTTCCTGTTCATCTGCTTTTTACTACTCGTGAGGGTTTTTTTTTTTTTTACAAATGGCAGCTTTTTTTTTTTTTTGCTCCAAGTCACAGAGTTTCGGGTTTTTAGCTTCCTTTCAAATAAAACCTCTTCCTTTCTGTGATAATTCTTGGGGTTTTTTTCTCCATAGTTCTCTGCTCCCAGTTCTGATCTTTTTTCCTAATTCATGGCCTTTAGCAGGCTGTTTTCTTCTCTGTATACTTCTAGTTTGTGAAATAAAAGTACAGCTCTGTTACGAAAATTAAACTGGAGTGGGCGATAAAGTTTAGTGCTAAACTCCAGTGGGGAATAATCCCTGTAGGCAATGATCAGGCTGGGGTTTAGACTTCAGATGCGAGCCACCCACTGCAATAATGAATTGTTTCCCCTGATTGGCTATAACTTCCATCATCTCTTGTAACCAAGTATGAGAAACAAAATTAATATTACATTCTACATAAGTATGCTGATTTAAATAATGCCAGGATTTACAATACTCAGTCATGCTAGTAGGAGTGCATTGTTTTGGAAGATGTGACTTTTGGATATATCAGCTGGCCATTTTAAACCATCAAAACAATATTTTCTGAAAATATTGGGAAATTTCTAGTTTTGTTTCTCTGGAAGAGAATTGAAGAGTTACAGTGCACTGGTTGAGTTTAATTTTCCTCCTTGATGCCTTTGCAGAAAGCTGTGCAAGACATTCCCATCGTTGTTTTTTTAAAAAAAAAAAAGAAAAAGAAAAAGCCATTTTCCCCAGCCCCAGTAGCTTCCTGCCAATAATCAGTGTCAGCCAAGCAGTGCTCAGCAGCCACTGGGACTGGGGGGCATCTTGCTGGTCATGACTGCTTTCTGTTCACATGATTGAAGGGAGCATCCACAGATGAGCCCGACTTCAGCAGAAAAATGTTCAGGCTCTGAGTGAAAAGTGAAGAAAATGTCTTGTTTCTGGCACCTGCACATTTTTTGAGGCCTTTAATAGAGCCTGCAGGTGGTGGCTTGGGTGACTGTGGTGAGGCAAAGAGATTACACAGAATTTCATGTTTGTTTAATTAATCCATCCTAAGTGCTTTGGGATGCTGAGTCTCCCAGTGCTGCTCTCCAGTGGCAGTTCCTACTTTCCTACACTGGTGGGAGGCTGTAGACTTAGGTACTTACTGTATGTTAAAGTGTTTAGTGTGAAAATACTGTATAAAACCTGGATGCTGGGCAGCTTTGTAGAGTATGTCTGGTGCTTTGGGCTGTGTGTGGTTGCAGTGGCAGATACAAGGTGTTAAAGGGCTGGGGATGGTTAGCTGTCATACAATGAGAAGAGGCTGAGTGCCTTGAAAGCTAATTTGTTTCGTTTTGGCAAGTCATCTCAGTTAAATAAAATACATCATCTCTTTGTACCAGCCTTGCCTCACTTAGGCTTGTAAGAGTGGGAGATGATTTGATTACCAAGATCAAATGATGATGTTTTAGAGGAGGAGCCATCTGGAGTATCTGAGTGAGCAGCTGGCAGCCTGGGTTGCACAGTTAATGATCTGACTGTGCCTTGCAACTATTTTTTTCCACTGCAAAACCTTTTAAGAGTCTTTAGAGATCAATCTACCCCCCTGCTTCTGAGTAAGATGCTATCTGCAAAATTGCACACAAGTGTTCCCTTTTAAAAGCTCTTTCCACAACACCCTCTTTTTCCTTTCCATTGGTAAAGTATTTCTTTGTTAAGACTCATAATGAATCCTTAATTTGCTGTAGTTGGGTCGTTGCTTCACTTGACCTAGTAGTAGCTGGTTTGCTTTTTGTCCTGCATTATTGCAGCTGTGCTGCCTGAAGTGATTTCCAAACTTCATGTGGTCAGTTTTAATGGAAATACATTTTCCCATGAAAATCTTATAATGTTGTTTGACAACAGCCATGGTAAGAAAACACAGTAAAACTCTTCACTCTGTATGGCCCAAGATTTTTGCATGCCTTTCAGCTTTTTTTGATCCATGCCAAGCAAGTTAACCGAGTGGGAAATTACAGCTGCAAAGACTGGAATCGCCTCTTCTTGCCAGCATAGCAGAGGGCAAGGAATTCAGCTAGGTAAGGAGCTGCTTCTCAGCAAGGCAGCTCTCATTTCAAGCTTTTTAATCTTCTCCAAGTAAAGTACTTCTTTTTAGGCCTGCCAGGCATTTCCAGCTTCCTGAGGAGCAGCGTCAGACAGCGCCGTATGGTTCTGGCATGGGGGACCAGGAGAGATTCCCAGAAGTGCCAGGGAGTCAGAGGTTTGCCTGGAAGGGGTGAAAGGCACTGGAGGAAATTCCCTAAAAGCAAGTTGAGCAAGTGGTAAGCGGGTCCCCTGTGACCAGGAGGTCCCCTGTGGCCAGCATCTCCTGCTTGGTGCTGCTGATAGCCCACACTAGGCTGCAGCTCCAAGGACAGCCGGCCAGGCAGGAGAGTGGAGCCAAGATTCTTGGGACTGTGGCTCCACCAGATGGATGGTCCTGGAGCCAGGCCACTGCTTCTTCAGAAGAAGCTTTTGAAATTTGTGTGTGTGGGGGGGTAGATGTTGCATTAAAGCTGAACCGTATTTGGACGTAGCAGAATTCTTCAGAAGGACGGGCCTTTCCAGCAGGGCCTGTTTTTTTGCTGTGAGCTGTTGTAGTGTCACATCTGATCTCATCCTCTCCATTTGTGCTCTTACCTCCCATCTCTCCTACTTCAGATTTCCCTCTTTTTGCAAATGACTGTTTATCTCTCCTTGTGCTTCCCACACTGTTTTGAGCTGAAGTGAGTAAGGAAGGGCAAGGAGTGCAAAAAGATGTGGGACCAGTGGCTTCCAATTCATGTATCTGTTGGTGCACCCTGTTCCTCTTCTGAACTTGCTTTGTATGGGGTCCAAGCTCTTTTCCTCTAGTTCTGTTGCAGAATGGAGACACCAGGAGAAAAACAGCATTTGGGAAAAGATGGCTGGGAGAGAGAAATACAAAAGGTGGATCTGCTGCACATGGCACAGCTGTGCATTGCTCTACAGCTTTTCTGTAGCCTCCTTGGACACCTGGTTTACAGAGAGGAACCAGGGTTTTACAGTGTCTCAGAGTCCCTGTGAAGGGTTTTGAGAAATTATTTGGCTTGGGGTGTATGTCAAGATTCAGATAGGGATGAATTTCAATTAAATGAAAATTCTATGGCCAATCATTGCTCCAAAGCATTTAGCATTAAAGATGAACATCTTTATTTTTGAAGTGACACGGACTGCTTAGCAATCTGTAAAGAGTTTTGAAATACATGTAATGCTTAAAAATATTCATCACTTTTGCTTTAGGAAAACTTACACGCTCCTATAATTAAATTGTTAGTGAAATATTAATGAGAAAATTACATTCTCATTTCATACAGACATTTAATTCCCCAGAAACACTGGAAAACTTAGGTTTTCCTAAGATACTTGTTTAAGTTGCCATGATTGCTTTTTACCACTCTTGCCTCTAGCTCTGCTTAAGGAAGTTTGAGATTGGATTGTAGTGAGGTGATTGGCAGGGACTTCAACTCCAGAGGACTTTGCTGGCCTGGTGAGGTGTCCCAGTGCTCAGAGGCACTGGGAACCCTCCCCTGCAGCACCTGAGCCTGGTTCCTGGCCAGCTGGGTGGTTGATCCCATACATGCTAGCTGCTGGGTAGTGAGGAAAGGCTCCTCTCCAAAAGAGTTCTGAGGAGCTGTTGATCAAAGCCAGGTGAAATCTGCAGTGAGATGCCTTTCTGGGGATTTGGGGGCTGTTTTTAGCATAGCTGAAATAAAAGGGTGCTGTTAAGTCTTGAGATTTTGGTTGTGCTATTTTCCTCTCCATGTGTCTGGTTGCACAGGGGCTACACCTCGGGTAGTGCTTGGATGCTGTTTGACAATTTCCACTTCTTTGGGTTGTGACCCAACAAATGGCTTGACCTCAAGAAGTGGAAAGAAGAGTTCAGGGCAGGTTCAACACTCCCTGTCTGCAGGGGAGCTCCAGAGTTTCTCACTAAGTTTGCTTTCCCTTTCAGTCCCTCTGCCCTTGCATTTAACTGGTGCTGACAGGCTGAAAAACAGAATTGTATGTGAAATAGTAGAGATTGCCCTTTCCCTCCTCCCAGACCTAGCTCCCATTGGTTGCTCCCAGGGTGGCACAGGGTGTTAGAAACATTAAGCCTTGTGAGGATGGTGATGGCATCCTCTGCAGATGAGAGAACTGACCTGCAGTATCCTTCATCTGAGTGCAAAGACAAAAATGTGGCACAAGAATTTGTTGGCATTGCTCTCTGCAGGGCTGAAAATTACTTCTCAGGAAAAAAAAAAAAAAAGAAAAAAAGAAAAAAAAAAAGAAGCAGCAGAGATTAATAATGCTTAGTTTTGTGTGCTTTTGTGTATGTGCTTAGTTTTCAGTGACACTTTAGGGAAAGACATGGATTATTTTCCTTTTGAATTTTGTATGGCAGGAATTTCCCTTGCTATCTAGGATGTTACCAGGGAGAAGGAAAAAATTAGTTGAAAAAGCACAAGTAGAGATGTATCACAGCTCTTCTCTCAGCATCTAGTCTATCAGCCTGCCTTCTCTAAGTGCTTTGTCCTGATTACATAGTAACACCCTTGGTATAGTATTCCAAGATAGGATAAGTGTTTCCTGGGGAAAGACCTACTATGTATTGGTGAAAAGCAACTGATGGTGTTGAATAAGCACATAAATCGGAAGCTGGTGTTTAAACTTAATTTGAGTCTCTCAGGAAAAAAACAAACCTGGCAATCTGCATAGGGATAATTGTATTGTAGGCAGGGAGGGAAGGAGAGCGAGAACGGTGATGGATTTCCCTCTGCAGCATGTTGCCTGCAGGATCTGCAAACCACCACGAGGATGAACACCCTGGCCCTGGAGAGAAGAACCTTTCCTCCTGTGGCCACCAGATGATGAGGGTTTCTGCTTTCTGCTTGCCTGGCTGTCGTCATGCAGGCCGGGAAGGTGTTGGACCATCTGTCAGCCAGAGGTCAAATGTGGGGCAGCCCCAGGCCCAGCCACAGGGGCTGCTCTGGCTTTGTCAGCTCTCTTTGGGAAGTCCCCCTGCAAAGGCAGGTTCCTGCTCCTCCCCTCCCATGGAGCAGATCCATGTACAAACGTTTCTGCCGTGTTCAAGTGAGCAGATGGAGCCTGGCCTTGAATCTCCCCTTCTGCGTGGCCTGATGGCAAAGAGGCAGCAGTAGGAGAAAGCACTTCAGAGGGCTGATGAAGGCAAGCTCTCCCCAGCACCCCTGGTGCTCCTAACACCCAGCTGAGTCCACAGTAAAGGTTTTTCCCTCGAGGTATTTGTGTCCCTTTCTGACACCCTTCCTCCTCCACCCACTGCAGCCCTGGCTCACAACTCAGCTGGGGTGGGGCCTCATACTCTGAAGGACTCTGCTTCCCCTGATGTCTTTTCCTGGGAGCTTAGCTCAGGCCATGCCCTTCACTAACCTGGGTTTCATGGCTAGGAGACCTGGGTTTGCCCTACCTGGTGCTGCTCCTTTGCAGCTGTCTTTTGATAACTGTCTCCCTGGGGGCTGGGACTTCCCAGAGAGAGCCAGGAGGTTTTGGGGAGAGGCTGTTGCCGGGAGGGTGGCCACTGGTGCTTGGGGGAAGTTACAGCAGCCTGTTGGTTACAGCTGGGGTGGAGGACAGCAGGGACACAGCAGCAGGGGGTGGGCAGAGGATCCTGGGCTGCGGGTCAGCCTGTGCAGAGGAGCCTTTATACAGGGCTGTGATTTGAGACAGGGGACTTGCTAGGGCTCTGGATGCTGTCCTGTATCCTACTCTGTGTCCCCAGCCTAGGCATCTGTGAGGATAACTGGGAGAAGCTGGAGCAAAGAGAGGTCTCCCAGAGTCAGTTGCAGCTCCTGGATGGCTTCTCAGTTATATTTGCTTTTGCCACTAGATGGTGAAATAAGTAATAAGGGAAAGCGGGGAAGGTCTTGCTGCATTCCCTGCTGGGCTCCCTCCCTGTGAAACCTTGCCGATGTGCTCTGCTTTCTGGGAACCCAGCAATTTCAGGCAATTATGCCCTGGACCTTTTATACAGCTCAGACTTCAAGAACTGCTGCTGCCACCCAGCTCTTTGGTCTTTTAACTCTAGTGCCACCCTGGATTCATGTAGGTTTGGCGAGCTGAGTTAAACGCAGCCAGAAAACCTGCCTGATGCGAGTGTACGTGGAGAGCTGTTCCTGCTAAGCAGCTTGCTGTGGTCTGGTTTTTGAAAGGGGGTGTATGCTCTGCTTCCCCTTTCCTATGATGATCTGAACCTGCTGTGAGACCCACACCTTGCCAGGTATGAATTACAGCCTTCAGCCCCTGCTTGGCTGCTCTCTGTTGTGCCCTCTCTTTTCGGAGCTGTTTGCTTTGCTGGAAGCTTTGCTCAGGCCATGCCAAAGGAGCTCGATGGGCAGGTGCAACAAAATGGAGAGTTACAGCTCACCTGGGGCACTTCTGCCTTGGCAAGAGGGACAGAATGAATGTTGCTGACTGCAGCCCCTGGCCCAGAGACGCAGTCACTGTGTCAGTCTCGGATGGAGATGGTGAGAAACAGGGAGGGAAAGGGCAGAGACATGCTTGGGCCTTAGGGAGTGAAACTTGAATGAATGAGTTACTTTTCAGCTGAGTAATTGAATGTTAACCTCTCCCAGTTGGGAAATTAAATGCTTTAAAGTGAGGCGGCCTCAATTTTGCCTTAAACATGGGTCAGCTCTGCTGATGAAAGGTAACTTCTTGAGCTGCAGAGACTTGATTGGTTTAATTTAGGAAGGTTGCAAGGAAAGTTACTGGCACCTGGACTTTCTCTTCCTGGGAGGGAACAGTGCCAGAGGAAGGTGGGTCTTGCCTTCTCTTGCTCTGGCCAGGGCTGGGAGGACTTGGCTGTGTTTTGGTTTTATGGTCCCAAATGTATGGAAAAGCCCATCATAGTCCGGTAAAGGGTTTTAGGGGAGGCAGTGAGTCAGGCTCCTGAAGGATGGACTGATGATGAGCAGTATAGAATGCCCCTGTAATATATTAGGAATGATCCACAGACTGGTTGGTTTATTTTTTATTATGTTTCTGCCATTTGTGGCTAATTCCAGTGGGATCCATCTTGTGAGCTGGCTGGATGGGAAGCCTGGGGCAGGGGATGGAGCTGCTCCCCTCCTCTGAGGCTTGTGCCCACAGGGGTTTAATTCTGGCCATGTTGCAGGATGCAGTGAGGATTGAGGACTCCCAGCTAAGGAGCTGGATAAAGAAAATTGAACTGCATAAAAATGTACTCGCCTGTGCTTGGCACAGAGGAACACGTGTGAATTACTTGTGGGTGTTACAGAGAGAAACTGCACATTTCTCTCTCCCCTTCTCCCCTAGACGTAAAGTGTCTGAGAGGCACAAGGCCAGTGACATGCAGACAGCTGGGGAGGTTTCTTGTTGTGCATCACTCCTGCGGAGCTGAAATGAGCCTTTTATGTCAGAGGCTGGTGTGACACCAGGCAGAAGCAAAAGAGGGAATATAATGAATAAATAAATAAACCAGAGGCTCACAGGAGTGCAGTCCCTGTGTCTCAGCCTCAGCCCTGACTCTGCCACACCATAATCTGTAGCTTGGAAATGTTTCTCTTGGCTGTTGATTTAGGGCTGTGCAATCAAACCCGGTGGTTAAAATCCTGCCGAACAGGGCGAGCAACCTGAACAGCAGCTGATGAGGAAAGGCAAGTAGAGCTTTCAAGCTCTTTGCAAAAAAAACAAAACACAGCAGGGGCAGGTGGTCACATAGGGTCCATCTTGTACTGGTTTGAACTGGCTCTCTGCAGATGGGGAGTAGTGAAGAACTGCCACTGTAGGTAATATTCAGCGTGTCTCCTTTCCTCCCCTCCCAACATCTGATCACTGCAGCAGTGGCCCTGCTCATGAGGGGATTAGGTGCTAGGAGAGCCTGCTGTTGTAGCTATCTGTTTCCCACTGGTTTATTCAAGTAACTTGGAAGAGTACATCCAGCAGGTGAGCCTGGAAAACCTATGCTCAAAAACATGGCTCTGCAGAAGCCATTGCTGTGAGATCTATGAGAAGGGCAAAACTAAAACCCACATGCATGGTGGCAGCCGGGGAAAGGGAGGGCTGTGGGTTTGAGTGTGTGTGCAGGAGGAAGAGAGCCTAGGGTCCCAAAGCAGCTAGAGTGGTGACCAGACAAGCCACACTTCTGATGGTCTTTTAAAAACAAACAAAAATAACCCACAAAAAACCCCAAAACAACGAATTGCAGCATTTGAAACACCTCCCTGGAAAAGGCTGGTGTGCTTTCCGTATTACTTTTTTCTTTTTTTCCACTCTGCAGTGGCACCGTGATATACCCAGCAATGCCAGGTTTCCCTGCAGAAGGTCTGTGCCTCTTCCCCTGATAGCTCCCATGGTGTTATTCCTGCTGGGGCTAATGCAGCAAAGGGGGAAAGCATTTTTTTTGTGTGTGACTTGGGTGCATCTCTGCTGGCTTGCCCTAGGCCTGGAGGAAAACTGTCCAACTTCAAGCTACTGTGAGGAGCTATCCAGGTGTTAGTTCATGGGGTGTCACAAGCTGTGGGATGTCAGTGCATTGCCCTTAACAGAGCCCAGTTACTGAAGGAAATCTTCCTGAAAGCCATCCTGCTTTGATTTATTCAAATATACCCAGTAGCACAATCAAAATCCACAGCTACAACAAGGGCTTCCTGCCATGGATATGCAAATATTGAGATCAGTGAAGAGCAAACCACAGCTCTCCTGACACAAAGCAAACAGTGACCGTTGTTTACCTCCAGTTGCAGAGCACCCACAGCTCCAGCCCAGGCTGCCTCTTTGATGGCTTTTGTCAAGGCAGCACAGAGCTGCTCTTGAAGGCTGCTAGTGAGGAACAATTTCTGCACCTTGCTCTAGTGATTGTCCCTTTTGTGTGGTCCCCCCAGGAGACTGCGCTGACTTCCCTTGAGCGTGGCATGGCCTTAGGTCTGTCCAGCTTCTGTAACCTTGAACCAGACTGTCCAAAAAGCAAGTCGTGGACCTTCAGCAGCTCTTGTTACTTTTTTCTCTGCCAGAATCAAGCTGCTCTTCTAGAAATAAACAATTCCTGGGGCTGTTGTTGAAAACACATATTTTGCAGCCTTATTATACAAATTCTTTCCACAGATTATCTCCCTCTCTGTGATTTGCTCTGAGACACCATGAACATTTCTCAGCTCCTTCTCCCTTAGAGGCAGCAGGTGAGGGTGGTCCCAGCTTCCCCTGGACCGCTGGAAGCGATGCCGGAGCTGAGGGGCGCAAGAGATGTGTAAACATGGAAGCAGTGTGCCTAATTAATGACCTGAAACCAGCTGTAAAGGTCGGCTTGTTTGCGAGGGATGTGCTCGAGGCACATGTGCTGCATGCAAACTTTGCTGCTGTGCCTCAGAAAGGGCATTGCTGCCCGCCCGGGGCAGCTGGTGGAGGGGGAGCTGTCAGAGGAGGATGGATAACCTTCAGCCTTGCTCATTAGTCTGCACCCAGACTGTCCCCCCATGCCTAGCGAACCCAGCTCCTTGTGGGGCTCTGCTGAGGATCCAGGCTGCTTTCTGGGGAAAGGGCAGGCTCCTGCAGCTCTTGGGTGTGTGATGCTGCCAGAGGACAGGCTGTTTTTCTGGGCTGCCTCATCAGGCATTTGTTGACTGAGTTATAACTCATATCTATGCTGTCAGCAGCATGCATTCAAAAACTGAGCATCTGGATGCAAATGCCAGGGGATTGATATTAAAATTTTATTTACTTGTTGTTGTTTTTTTTCCCCTCCCTGAAGCTTTTCTCTATGGTCTTCCAGGAGCTACACATGCAAGTTTCTTGCCTAATCTCAGGACTCTGGGAGTTGAGGCTTTATGAATATGCCAAATTATCATCACACATGGTATAGACTTGTAAAAACATCTGTCCCTGTAGGACAGGTGTGCCATGAGTCGTCGTGTGAGATCTTAAAGGTCCTTGCTACCCTGGCAGATTCTGACCACCTTTCACTTCAAGAATTGGGCAGAGCCATGAGATGACCTGCAGAGAAAACGAAGGGGAGACTGGGAGTTACCAAGTCACTTTGCAGTCAGGGCCGAGTGCTGCTGATGTCAAGAAATTCAGTGCTGTAATGAAGGATCAGTGTTGTTGGCTGGACTTACCTTCAGGTGGACTGAGGGTGTCCGGCCACAAAAGGAGACAGACAATCAAGACAGCAGGTCACGTTTTGTTATTTAAATCCACTTTCTGCCTGTGTTGGGGAAGGAGGCTGAGCTTTGCAGGGGGCATGGGGTGTTTCCAGAACAGCATCAGCCTGGGTCTGCAGCAAAGCATCTCAGTCTGTGATGGCCTTAGTGCAGGTGCGTTGTTACAGCTGACATCAGGGAAGGGGTTGTCCACTCTCAGGTAGGGCATGCCCTGCACCCTCCCTCTCTCTCTGGGTCCTTCCATCTAAGGAGGGACCAAGGAGGCCTTTGCCAGGGATGATCTCAAGCCCCTGCAGATGCCACGTCTGAGGGAGAGGAATACCCACTGCTGGTCACAGAGCTACTCGTCCCCCTGCAGAGCACGTACATCACCTACGATGAGGAGAAGGCAGGAAATGCTCACAAAGCCCAACAACACCTCGACCTCCCACCTGGCTTTCCAACAGACTTAGGTGAGTCTCTTCATCCTTTGTGTTTTCCTGGGTCCCTTGCAGTGCGGTCTGTGGTAACACATCGTGTTCAGTGTTGGAGATCATGTTTGTGCTTGTCAGTCATCTTGGGTTCGATCTGCAAGTTTTAAATCCCTCCCTGCAGATTGCCCTTTTCCCAGGCAAACCAGCACAGTGGGTCCCTGCACTCCCTTGCTCAAACGGTGGGATTCCACCTTGTTTTCCCTTGCTTGGCCACATGCCAGGCCCAGAGGCTGTGCTCTCTGGCTCCCAGACCCTGTCTCTCCCACTCCTGCTCCCTCTCTCCTGGGCCTGGCTTATAACACGGTGTGTGGTGCAGGGACAAAGATGACAGGGCTTCCTCCATCTTGCAGTGGAAATACGTTCACTGGCCCCAGCATTCAGCGTGGTGATTAATTGAGAGCTGCCTGGATCTGAAGGACCAAGGGAGCATCATTAGAGCCACCTGAAAATAAGGAAGAAGAGTCTGTGAGCGAGAGGATCAGGGCTGGAGTCTGTGCACTGGACAGGTGAGTGATCTGTACATGCTGAGAGCTGACAGCTCTGGGGGATGGGTGGGCTACCAGGTACACCACTACTGCTCTTCTGCTATTAAAAAGGTCCCACATTGCTATTGCAGACACACAAGTGGGTGATGCCAGCCCCTGTGCTCCTTGGGGAGCACCTGAGGATGCTCCCCAGGGCTGGGGCACCCCATGGGGCAGGGTGTGGGGGCAGCTGTTCCCCTGAGCCTGCTGCCCACCTCCTTTCCTCCTGCCCATGGAGTTGGGGAGGGCCAGCGGGGAGCACAGGGGCAGAAACAAGGGGGTGGCAGGAGAGAAGTCTGCTGGGTCTAGTGCTCTGGGATGGGAGCCCTTGTGGGTGCTGCGACACGGAGGGGGGGACCCGTGGAGCTGGGGCTGAGCTATCCCACACCTGGTAGCTCTGCCCCCTCCTTCCCTGGATGGGGGCTCCTCCCATCCTCCCGGGGCCCCTCGGCAGGAGCGTTTCCCTGCCTGCGCAGAGGGGAGCTCGGGCTCCTCCCGCCCCCCCCCCCCCCCCGTGCGGCGGGCAGGGTGGGGGGCTCGGCGCGGCGGGTGCAGTGCGGCGCCGCGGCCACCAGGTGCCGCTGCCCCCCCGCGCTGCCCGGGGCCCCTCGGAGCGGGCGGCGCCCCGCGCGGGCCCCGCTGCCAGCGGCCGGGCCGTGCCCCGTGGGGCCGGGACGCGGAACCCAGCCCAGCCCCGCCGGGCGGCCGCCACCCCAGCCCCGCCGCAAGCGCTGCCCTCGGGGTTCCCAGCCAGCACCCAGCTCCCGGAGCGGAGCCGCAGCGGCGCGGCGGAGCCTGTCGCTGCTCCCGCTCCCACTCCCACGCGGGACGGAGCCGCTGCTTCCACCTCCCACGGCCCCGGGATGGCGGCGGCCGGAGCAGCCGCGCCGCGGGAGCTGCCCGGGGTGCCCCGGGCTGTGCGGCGCCGGGACGGCCGGGCACGGCACGGCACGACCTTTCCAACGCCCACCCCCCCAAACACGCACTCCGGCCCCGCTGCCCCCGCTCCCCCCTGCGCGTCTCGCCCCGCGGGCGCGACCCGCCGCGCTCCGCTCCTGCTGCCGGGCGGGACGAAGCCGGGCGAGAGCGCGGGGCTGTGTGCGGGCTGAGGTGCCGCGGGTGCAACACACAGGCGGGGCTGAGCTGGCGGGCGTAAGCACTAAGCGAGGTGAGTGTGCGGGGGGCCGAGGGGCGGGGGGTGTGCGGGGTGTGTCCGCCTGTCTGTGCGCCCGTGTGTGTGTGTGTGTGTGCGTGTGTGTGTGTGCGCGCACCGGGGGCAGCTCCCCACGTGGGGCTGACGCGGCAGCCCCGGCCTGATCCGGGGCTATAAAGCGGCTCGGCGGCGAGCGAAGCAGAGCAGCCGCCGCCGGCTGCAGCCCCGGTCCCCGCTCCGCGCCCCGCTCAGCATGAGCCGCGGGCGCTCGCAGCCCCCCGGCCGCCACCGCCCCGCCCCTGCCCCGCCAGCCGCGCGTTAGGACTGCGGAGCCCCGCGGAGCCGGGCGCAGAAGCGGGGCGCGGCGCGGGTGGGGCAGGGGGCGAAGGGCGGGGGTGTCCACGCAGCCGGGGTTGATGTTTAACCTGGAGCGCCCGTTCACGGAGAGGGGCCACTTCCTCTCCTCCATGGAGTACCAGCGGCAGCTGGAGGAGGAGGAGGGCTACCCGCCTCCCGGCACCAACGGGACCTTCAACGACAGTGGGACCGGGACGGGCTGGGGCACACCGTACCCCCTGCACACCACCGTAGCCCTCATCAGCCTGGCGGGCTTGCTCATGCTCTTCACCGTCTTCGGCAATGTCCTGGTCATCATTGCTGTCTTCACCAGCCGTGCGCTCAAGGCCCCCCAGAACCTCTTCCTGGTCTCCTTAGCCTCCGCTGACATCCTGGTAGCCACACTGGTCATCCCCTTCTCCCTGGCAAATGAGGTGATGGGATACTGGTACTTCGGCAAAGTCTGGTGTGAGATCTACCTGGCCTTGGATGTGCTGTTCTGCACCTCCTCCATTGTGCACTTGTGTGCCATCAGCCTGGACCGTTACTGGTCCATCACACAAGCCATCGAGTACAACCTCAAGCGTACCCCGCGCCGCATCAAGTGCATCATCTTCATTGTCTGGGTCATCTCGGCCGTCATCTCCTTCCCACCACTCATCTCCATCGAGAAGAAGAGCGGGCAGCAAGCTGACCAAGGGGTGGCCGGGTGCAAGATCAACGATGAGAAGTGGTACATCATCTCTTCTAGTATTGGCTCCTTCTTTGCCCCTTGCCTCATCATGATCCTGGTCTACATGCGCATCTACCAGATAGCCAAGCGGCGAACCCGAGTACCGCCGAACAAGCGGGCAGAGCGCCCCGAGAAGAGGCAGAACGGCTTGACTGACAAAGAGGACCTGCCAGCCACAGCTCAGCTCAATGGGGAGAAGGCAGCAGGGGGTGGTGGTGGGCAGGAGGGAGAGGTCAGTGGCATCGACATGGAGGAGACCTCTTCCTCCGAGCAGCAGGAGAACAACCAGTGTAAGAAGTCAGAGAAAACATCAAGGGGAAAGACCAAGACTAAACTGAGCCAGATTAAGCCTGGGGACAGTTTGCCCAGGAAGGCGGAGGAGGAGAGGACCACCAAAGGGTCCCGGTGGAGGGGCAGGCAGAACAGGGAAAAGCGCTTCACCTTTGTGCTGGCAGTGGTGATCGGGGTCTTTGTCATCTGCTGGTTCCCCTTCTTCTTCACCTACACGCTGACAGCCGTCTGCGAGAGCTGCTCCGTGCCCGACACTCTCTTCAAGTTCTTCTTCTGGTTCGGTTACTGCAACAGCTCCTTGAACCCTGTCATCTATACAATTTTCAACCATGACTTCAGAAGGGCCTTCAAAAGAATCCTCTGCAGGATAGAGAGGAAAAGAGTTGTCTGAAGGACCCTTTGCTGTGGGCAGGACCGATTCAAGACTTTGTAACAGAGTAAGGGATGGCCCACTTGGGCTGTGCTTGCATGGGATGGTTTCCTTCAGCTCGCGAGCAGGAAGCCTTTAAAACCCAAGGTGAGCCTGTGAAAACTCCGGGCAGCAGCAGCAAGGAGCAGCAGGCAAGTGGAAGCCTGAGCCGTGGCATTCGGCTTTCTAGGGGAGGATGTTTTTTGACTTGCTGTGTTTGTTTTGTTAGTTCTTTTTTAATTTTGCCAGAATCTCTCAGTTAATGTTTTCACGACTGCTCAGTTTGATTCTTTAAAGATAGGAAACGTGCAGCTCCGTGAGGCGAACAACAAAGGGAATATGCCACCCCAGAGGTGCTGGCTTTTTTTATTTTGCTGTATCTTTTTTTTCCCCCTTGTATATGTAATTAATTTTAACCCCTTTGTAAAATACAGTGTTGTATCCTTGAATCTGAATGTCTTAAATTTTTGTAAGGCAAGCAGCTTTGAAACTGTGAATGCTTTAATTATCTTTGACACCTTTTAAAAGTCCTTCCCTTCCCACCCCTGAAGCCCCCTCACTCAAAACCACTGAACAACTAGACCCGTTTCCCCTACCTGATAATTTGATGATAATACCAAAACTTCCAATATCCTGTCATTTTTATTTTTATTTTTTTTTTGGCTATAAAGCTTAGGATCACAGAGCTCACCAGACTGGCTGTTTTTGTCGTTATTTTTTATATTGTACCCAATTCTGTTTAATTTCTGTGTTGCCTGTGATACAATACAGCTGAGGTGGTACCTGCCCTCTCACTATTTATTAAAGCAGACTCTGAGGGAGCAGTGGCTTTGCTGTGCAGGAAGGAACATCCCGGGCAATGGAGGGACTGGTGATTTCTTGTGCAACGTGAGACTTGGGACCTGGCCAAGCTCCCCAGGAATTAATCTTACTGGATATTATACCACACTGCAGCACCAAAATGTGTTTGATGCTAACTTGCTTCCCCCACCTCCAACTGTAAATAGATGACATTTCAAAGCAAATAGCAGGGCTGCATATATCCTGTTATCTCATTTGTATTGATTTGTGATGATTAAACTCCTGTGGGATTTCCGCAGAAGAGGAGAGGTTTTGTGCACAGGGGCTGTTCCATCTTTCTGAAATAAGGGAGCAGAGTTCCGTTTTTAATCTGCCGGTCTCATCATACTTAGGAAATATAAAAACATCCCTCTCTCAGTCTTATACAGGGCAAAACTCCAAAATGGGAAACTTAACTGACAGTTTCTCCAGTATTTTATAGTGTAATTAAGCTGCTTTTTAAAAAAAGAAAAAAAAAAAGAAATGTGTAAATACTGTGATATTGGTGCAGAAGAGAGAGTTAATGTTGCTTTTACACTCCTTTCTTGAAATGTCTTTCAGCTCTTTCTGCTAAAAAAAAAGTAAATACAAAAATGGACAGAACAAATCTAACATCCTTGTGCCATGAAGAAATTTCTGGAGAACATTAAAAGGAAAACCTTTTGATTCATCACAATAAATGAGTCTTCAAGCTTTTTAATGTTGTGAAAAAAGCTTTATCAAATGCTGTCAGGTCATAGAAATAGTTTGGAGAAAGCAAAGTTTGGGTAAGTCTCATGTATAAGATGAATTTGCCTTCTCTGGAGTCATATGATGCACAGGGAGAGACTTTAAAAAAATAACTTTTTACTTTTGGGAAGTGTTTCGTTGATTTTGCTCTCTCTTTTGACTTTGTAATTAACTCCAAGGGTCCCCAGATGCATCTTGGGACCTGGAGAGCATTGTTTACATTCACTTGCATTTTCAGAATTGAATCCTCATGAGGTGAGGAAAGCAAATAAACTGTGCTTTACTGTAAAAAAAAAAAAAAAATCAACAAAAACCACGAGCAGAAGTTGCTATAATGGATGATTATTTTTATTAAATAAATGAGCGTTTACAGTTCAAGTGTGAAAACCCTCTGGATAATCTGTTAGCTGCTTTATTTTGTTTTCTTTTCCAGCTGTTCATCTTCTGGCAGCTTTGGTCTTGACGTTTTTTAAAGAACACACTGAGAAAAGCACTTGTGTTTTCTGAAGGGCTTTGTTATCCCAGGTAGGGAACAATGGCTCAGTTCACTGTGCAGTGACATAAAAACAAATGAGTCCTTGATATTTCTTGTTTGTTCCCCCCCCACCCCCCTTCATGCCACAGTAAGAGCATTCATGGTTTGTGTGTTTCTTAAATAAGTGAGCTTAGGGTTCCAGGGTGTGATTTGCTTCCTGGAGCACTGCAGGGGCTGCCTGGCTGCTGCAGCATTTACAGCTGTTGGGTTGAGAAGGTTTTTAATAATTAGGTTGCAGATGGGATTAGAAACGATGAGGCAGGAAGGCAATATTTCTTGATAGATGCAGGACTGTCCATCTGAGTGGGGTTTTGTTTTCAGCCCCTGAGGACCAGCCAGACAGGTTTGCTTGCCCTTACCAGTGCTGCTGAGGCCCTCCCTGCAGGAGAGTGAAGGAGGGGATCATTCTCCCACCAAACACAGCGTTGCTGCTTTGTAGCTACCTGCCTCCCCAAAGCTGCTGGGTTCAGTTCACCATCAGCTTCAGCTGGGTTTCTGCCTTGCCACAAGTACCAGGTAGCTCCAAAGAGGGTGGGGGGACACAAACACAAGGAACAGATCCTTTAGCATGTGCTCTGTTTTGCCCAAGAGCACACATAACTGTTTGGGAGCTCTGGCACCTGGTCTTCCCAGTGTTGGGGTGCCTGGAGCCACCCTCCTTCCCTGCTCAGCTTCTTGTTTGGTGAGAAAATGAGTGACCAGAGCCCAGTGCTGGAGCTACTGGTCTCATACTCCTGCTCTGCCAACCCCACCAAGGTCACGGTTGGAGGTGCTCAGCTGGGACGTGGACCAGGGCTGACAAGCAGCATTGCTGCTGGACATAGGGCACCTGCTGATGTCTCAGATGTGAACCTCTTGGTTACCAGGTGGTGACCTTTGCAAGCCACCAGGAGGGCTTGATCCTGGCAGTGTCCTGATGTCTGTTCTCTGGTCTCAGCTGGCCCTGTTGGCCTTAGAGGGTTTTATAAATCAGACCCTGTGGGAGGCTTAGGAGCCATTGCCTGGGGCAGGAGGTAAATCCAGCAACCATGAGTTATGCTTGCCCTGTCCCTCTGGCTATCTGATCTTGTGGCCAAATCTGTAGTGCAAACAGTAGAGTATTTTGGTGTGTTTGGGGCTGGCGGGACTGGGGCTTTGGTGGATTTTCAGTTGGTGAAGCTTTGCACAGCTGAAATGTCTGATGGCTCACAGTTTTCCATCAGAAGTAAGAGTAAGGTGAAAAAACCTGAAATTATGCCTCCAGGGTTTTGTCCCTCCCAAAACCTTGTGCTCTCATGGTTCAGCCAGTTAAATAAAGTGCTCAAGGGACTCTTTTACATGGGGGCAGTGCTTCCCTGCATCTGACACAGCAGAGCTGCCTGCCCATCTCTGTGTCTGAACTTCCACCATCATGCTGCCTTTGCCACCTTCACACTCAGTCTTTTATTTGATTTTTGCTGAGCTGTAGGTAATTTTGCTTTCAGCTGTGTCCTGGACCCTCCATACCTGCTGGGGGTGGGGGGTGCACTTTCAGGCCACAGCAGCCTCTGGGCACGGTGGGTTGTGTGGAGGAGGTGCTGGGGTGAAACCCACCATCACTGTTCCTTTGGTAGATGAGGACCAGCCCTGCTTGGTCTCTGAGACAGAGGTCATGTAGCTGTGGCCTTTGCTAGGATGCTCCCTCCAGCTCTGCCATAACCGTGCCCAGCTCTGCTCACCTCTGTGCCTGTCCCATCTCACTGTGGAGCTGAGTCTCACCACCCTTGCCGGGTCCTGATGCCTGGCTCTTCCCCTCCCCCCCTTTCAAACCCCTCCTCAACTGCCTCATTGCTCCCAGCTCATTCCCAGGCAAACGGCACATTAGGGAATGTAAGGAACTTGGGTTGGTTTTATAACCTTTTATTTCAGGGCTGAAAGGTTAATGATGCAAGGGCAGGAAAGGGACCTGCCTCCTTGACAGTCTGGGAGCCACCTGGGCTGGCACAGCGAACGGTGGGCAGAGGTGCTACTGCCAGGGGTTTCCCCACAGCTTTCCTGTGCGGAGCGACCCTGCACCCCACCCCTCATGTTGGGAGCCCTGAGGACAGCCCAAAGGTGCTAGCTCAGGGACAGGAGGGGCACAGGTGAAGTGGTCTGGAATGGTAAGGGTCCTAAAAAGTCCCCAGGAGTGAACTGCACCAGCAGAGATTGGTGACTGCCTGCCCAGGGCTTGTCCCTGTGTCCCTTAGCCTGCTGACACGAGCAGTTATTTCTGTGGGGTTTTAGTTCCTGTTCTCTGAGGGACAAGGAGTGGATCACACAGAGGAGCCTTTCTAAGATGTTCCAGTGAGGGATGGATTTGGCCTGAATCATTCTGCTCACCCGAGATGTGTTTCCCAGGCCTGGAGGAGCCTCTGAGGGCTTCAGCCAATGTCCATCCACTCCTGTGCCGTAAGTACCCCCGTCCCACCCAGCATCCCCTTGCCCAGGGGTTGCTGGACGTGGTGTCCTGGGATTTCTCTCTGGGTTGGGTGGCTGGTCCCATCGCATGTGTGGCTCTCATCAGCTGAAGCTCTTTGTTTTATTCTATTTCTTAATACTCCCTGTTCTTTCACCACTGAAGAAGTTCCAAGTCTGCCGAGATTGTTCCTTTATTACAGCCAGTGCCCGGGCAGACAGCTACTCTTGGAGCTGTCTCACCGTGTCTGCTATGAACTGCTCTTTGTAGCTGGTTTACAGTAACATCTCAGTGACTTGTTAAATATTTGTAGCTGTGTTTGCTGAGCCTTATCCCAGGCTATACAAGCGAAGAAAGCAGAGGATTAGCAGGGAGCCCACCCCCTGCATTAGCTACTAGAACTCTGTCCACTCCCAAATGCTCCAGGACCAGATCCAGACCCTGTTGTGAGGGGAGAGGTTCATAGTCTGAGCCCTGGAAGTCCAGGTGAAATTCCAGCTGGGGGGGAGGGAAAGGGTGGGGTTGTCACACTGTAGTAATGCTGCACAAGGGCACAGTGCACTCCTAAATGTGACCAGCACTGAGCAGAGGGGGTGAACAGGGCCTTGGGTGGCAGCATAAAACACTTTACTTGAGTTGGATCATGGCTGGTCCCAGGAGGGAAGTTTGTTGCAAGCATAGTAGATGGAGAGCTGCTGTCGTAGGGCAGGGGATGTTGGGAGGTGTTGAATGGAGATGCTGATGCTTGAGATGGTCATTCAACATTCCTTTCTTGTTGAAGGACCTTCTTGGCCATTTGAGTTATCCCCCTAGGAGTGCTCATTTCCCAAAGAGAACCACCAGTGTGTGAGGACAGCATCTCACAGGTGTATAGACACACAATATGAGTCCCAGCACTCAAATCCAGCAAAGAGGCATGAGAACAAACCATGAAAGGGAGCAGGAAGGCATCTCCCTCACTTAAGCATAGGTATCTGTCAGTAAAGGTGTAAACATTTGGCTTAAACTGACTTAAAACTGCTTAGCTGTCTCTGGTTTAGTCTGTTAAATGGATGGTCAACTCCGTATCAGCTAAGTTGGGGGTGCCATCCATGCTGGTTTGGACTTCTGCTCTCTGTGGCTCTGAGAGTGGCCTGTAGCATATTTTAGGGAATAGGGAGGAGCAAGGACCCTTCCCAGGAGGCTCAGGGGTCATTAGGCACTTGTGGATTTCCTGGGGCCAGTGGTGCCTTTTGCAGTAATGGAGAAATTCCACTGACATGTGTTTCCTTTCAGTGATGCTCTGCAGGGGGAGATCTGGGTGGCTTTCAAAAAATGTGTTTGAGTCAGAAGCCAGCAACTGGCTTTGTGTGAGGGTGATGGGGTGAATGGGTTTTCTCAGGAGGTGAGACCAGCTGATTTGAGCATTTCTGCTTGCAGCTTTTGGCCCATATTGGTTTGGGTACAGCCCAGAGCAGCCTTGATGTCCTCCAGAGCCGTGTGACCTGCAGTAAGATTCGCTCCCAGAGAGGAGAAACATTTGTTTTAAATCAGCTGCTACATTAAGAATTGATTGCTTCTTTGCTGATTGGAACAGCTGTGTTTTGCTGGACCAGGACTTTCTGGCCTTTTTCCTGTTTGTTTTTCCAATTGCTCTCTACAGAAAAAAGGAGCAAGCTTCTTAGCACTGGACATCTCTGATAAAATAATTCCTGCTGGAGGCTGAATTGCCTTCATTTGCACATGTGGAATTGCTGCAAAGCATTCATCTGAAGACTGAAACCTTAAGGTATTACTTAAAAATTCTCCCAGTAAAAAAAAATTAATGTAGAGATAAATATTTAAGACACTTTACACAGCCTTCTGCTTTTCTGAACTGGTGGAACTTTTAAAAGAGTGAAATGCTGAATTCTGGCCTTTCATTGCTCAGGTAACTTTTGCCACTAGGAAAACTTGGAGCTATTCCTATTCCGGACCAAAACCTGCAGGGCTAGACCCTGAGTGTGACAGACCTGCAGAGCTCAGCTGCTGCAATGCTGATTTACACCCTGGTGGAGCTTCCCCTCTCTTAGCATTATCCCTGCAATCATGATCCCTGGGTAATTGAGTGACGAGGCATCTTTGTGTAAAGCTGAGTTTGTTTTTGGTTTCATGATGCAGATATTTGACCTGAAATGGCTCCTTGAACAAGGTTTGCCAGAATGAGCTTCCTGTTAATTTGGGTATGGCTGTGCCTGGCACTTTGTAGCTTTGCTGCAGCACAAGCACAGCTCTTCTTCTCCCTCAGCCCTGCTGTGCCATCATCCAGACAGGGCACATTTCTACAGGGGATTCCAAATGCATTACCAAGTTGTGGTTTTTTGCTCCCCAGGGGGGATACCCAAAATACAGAGCAGCAGCATGACCCAAGTTAACCAAGTGGCCCATATGAGAAGAGATGTCCCCCTCTGTCTCTTAGTTACAGGTTTGACCTGTAACCTACACACAACCCAAAGATTTGAACTTCAGAGTTTTTAGTTAAAGGTAATTCTACATTTCTGACTTTGAACACATCTTGTAACTTTTAAGCCAGCCTCAAAATTTTGTTAAGAAGAAGAGTTAAAATGGCCATTTTAAACTAAATAATCTGACTTGCTTACACTGAAAGATTTACCACCACAGGGCTTTTGGTGTTGCTGTCTCAGGATAATGAAGATGCATCTGATACATTTTGAACTGCAGTGTAATTACTTTCATCAGCACAGATTGGTGTTTAGGTGAGATGGCTTTAAACCAGTGCAGCAGAGAGGAAAAGAAAAGCATCAAGCTGCTCTGCTGAATCAGGCATGCACTGAGGAAAACAAGGTAAGCAGTGTTGCTTGCAGGACAGTCTTTCATCACTATTGGCTCTGCTGGGGTTAGTTAGAAAATGTCTTCTGGCTGGGATGACTGGGATAAATGGGGTTTGGTCCAAATAGCCTTTCCTGTAGTAAAATAAGATGGTTGTACTGGGAGATGAAATGGTGGCAGCTGCCTTTGTAGCCCAGCATTAAGTGGCTTAAATCCTTTGCAGTTGGAATGATCTGCTCCTATTGTAGCTGTTGCTCATTGTCCTGAGAAATGCATTTTCCTGAGTGGGCTGCTGGGTGATAGTCTGAGATGTGCAGCTTTGTCAGGAGGGCTGTCCAGGCACTGGTAAATTATTCACACCAGCCACATCCACCCATAAGGGGCCCGGGTTTTACTTCCCCTTGATGAAATAGCTTTTCTCATCACCTTAGCTTCGTGGATTCCTACTGCTGAGGATGTAACAGTGTCTGGGAGTGAGATAAGGGCATGCACTTGTGGGGATACAAATGACATTCGTGGAAAATGAGAAACAGTGAAGCAGGGTGTGGAAATGGACAGCAGCAACCCACCACAGCAATTCCAGCAACTGGGACTATAAAAATAGGATCCCTCCCTCATTAATTACCATCTCAACTGGGATGACATAAACTGGCGTGTTCAAGTTATCAGCTTTTTGGAGGAAGAGGTGAATTTTTAGCTGTTGTTGATTCAGACCAATATTTAATTAATATTAAATAGACTAAATATTTTATGAAAGAGACTGATATGAAATATTTAGCTCCCTCTTCCCCCCAGATAACACCTCCACTGGATACTTATTTGGGCAGTAAAGCTAGAACATCTTCTGAACACCAGAGAGTTTTCAAAGGCCAGAGCTATGTGGGAGCATCAGGAGCATCAGCAGCAGCAGCAGATAGGAATTAAATTACTCTGAGCCCCTTGTCTTCGTCAGCCTGTGGGGGAATGTGGTTGTCCTTGCTCTGGGCTTATTCAGCCACGATCCACTGAGACTTCAGGTACCATTTCAGTGCAGGTTGTCACCCCTGTCCTCCTGCCATGTTTATCTTCAACTGGGAAAGAGTTTTCACGGGGAAGGGTTGTCTCCCATGCTTCTAATTTCTTAGGGCAGTGGGCAGGCAAACACAAACTGGGAAGAAAACAGCATTACTTTATACAAAGGAATTACATCCCACCTCCTGAAGAGGAGGAAAACTTGTAGAAAAATGGCATCTTGTCTGAAGAAGGACAGAAATTTCCCCACCAGTCATGCAGGCTGTGCATCCCTTACCATCCCTTACCTCAGCTGGGATGGGACCAGTCCTGAGGGCCTGCTGGGAGGTGAGTCTGGTTTGCTGAGCATCTAGCAGTGCTTTGGGCACTGTGACTGTGTGAGCTGCCTGCTGGAAAAGGACACGTGGCTCATCCTGTGCTCAGGAATTCCACGTTTGTCCTGCTTATTAAAACCATATCATTTTGAGGATTTAGGTCTTAAATCCTTTTATGTTGGTATCCGTGCCGGTGTCTTTCAACCTGTGCCTCTGTCATGAAGCATTTGCCTTTGCAGTGAGGAGGAAAAGTCTGTGCCTGGCTTGGGGTGCCCTGTGACTGAAGCCCAGCTGCAGGGAAGCCTCCACACATGGAGCACATTGTACAGAAATGTGAAGTACTGTGTTGAGCCAGTCATGAACTGAAGCCATTGGGAGGCAACCCTGGCTTCCCCAGGGAAAAGTGGACAAGTTTGGGCTGCCAAAGGAGCAGCAAGAGGAGAAAGGTAATGTGATCAGTGGGAGTGTGTGGGACATGGAAGTACAGTCACAGGTAGCAAAAGACATGAGAGAATATGATCTTTGTGTGTAGCAGGTGTATTCTACATGTGTGCTGAGCTGGATCTTCTCTGCCATGAGCAATGCCAAGAGGCAGTGGCTCCTGCCAGCACTCTTCAGGGAGCAGGGCTGGGATGGTCAGCAGGTCCGTACAGCATCCATGGGGCTGCTGACTGGGGTGGAGGCAGATGCTCTTGTAATAATCAGGTGAAATCCTGTCCTGGCTTTGGTAGGGATGAAACAACTTGGCTGCAGGAGCTGCAGGTGCTCAGCCTGCTGCCTCTGCTGGATTTGTGCCCTACATGGGTGGTGGTGGTTGCTTAATTGGGGAAGAAAACAGATAATAAAACTTAATGAAGGTGGCATTTCCCTTTTTGCCAGACTTGAGGAGGAAAGCCACAGCAAAACCAAGCTCTCAGCCCTCAGCTGTTTTTTGGCAGCACAGCTTGAAAAGGCCAGAGATAAACCAGAATGTCAAATTTCATGATAAACTTCAAGTAGACATGGGCCACTTGGAGTCCTGTCACCATGCTGGTCAGATTGTACTGGTTGGATTATTTATTCTCTATTTTTTCTTTATAAAAAATGAGCTTTGCCTCTCACTCTCTGGTTCTCTACAACTCTCCTTTGGACAGAGCTTGACCTATCTTGTATGTGGTTGATCAGCTTTGAAAGTATTATGACCTTGCTCTCTGTCTTTGTCACACCTTCCCCCTGCACAAGCCTCTGTTAATAGCAGACAGAAATTAGCTGCATGGCCTTGGAGGTAGATACTTAACTAGAAGTAGTCTTCTTTGCCAAAATCAGCCTGCCAGTGAGTGGAAACTGAAAAGAAGGGTCCTTACTTTGGTCAAACCAAAGATCTGCTTGGAGCTGAAGGCCCTGCCATCCTGCTTGCTGGCAGGGCTTGATCTAGGTCCCTACAAAGTCAGAGGAATTCATGCTGAATTTATAAACAAAATTCAGATATCTTATCAGTATTGCAGTGTCTTGCTTTATCTATAAAAGCATGACATTGCTTTATAATCCAGAGTGAAAAATAGATCCACTTTGCTCCTGCAGGAGTAGATATGGTTTAATTTGTTAGCACAAGGTTACTTACTTAGTTAAATTATTTAGAATTTTTCATGCAGTTTGATGCACATTGCATTCACAGGCATGAACAGGCAGGGCCTCTCTCAAGCCACTTAAAGCATGAGGGGGATATACAGGCTTATTGTCCCTAGGGCACCTTTATGCAGTCTTCTCCTTTTGGTAGTTGTTGAGTCTGCCCATGCTTGGTGCCATGCTCAGGGTGGTGCCACTTGCACATGACTGGGGTAGTACCAGGTCTGTGAGGTCTCGGGGAACATCACACATTAGGCAGAAATGTCCTGGCTCTGAAAATCTTGCATGCCATAGCAAGGGATCAGCATGGATAGGTGTTAAAAAGGCAGGGGAGGAATAAAAATAATGGGGTGTGCATATGTTGTGAAAGTTGTGTGAGCTCTTAAGAGGACTTTGAATGGTGGGAGCCAGTTTCCCAGCAGGTGTAAATTGGTGAAACCCTTTTAAATCTCTGATCTTTAAACCCAGCATCCACATGGACCATACTTTGCAGAAGGTGGGATAGCAAAGGTTTAGGGTTGGTCTGTTGGGGAAAGAGGCTGGCTTAGATTATTTCCCAAACTCCTCCTCAGCCTGTGTTTTCTGATCCTGTATGCATGTGGAGGGAATTTTGGTAGCATAAACCTTATGGAGATGCTCATGTCTCAGATGTAGATCCTCAAAACTCAGTCCCAGAGCTGCTTGAGCCATAAGCTCTGCTCTCCTGGCACCTCTGCTTCTGACTGGGCACAGAAGCAGCAGATCTTTGGGAGCCATGCCAAGGACTTTCTGCCATGTCCCTTGTTGGTGGGACAGGACTTCAGAGCAGCTTGCATTGCATCTGGTGGGCTGGCAGTCTCCTGAGCAGATGCCTTTTCTCCTGGCAGCATGGTACTGTGGGCAACCTTGGTAATGTACCCAGAGGGCTGGCAACAGGTGACGATGGACACTGGAAGGGGCTGGACTGTTCCTTTCAGTGCCTGATTTTAGTGCTGGTGTTTGGCCCCTGTGCTAGCACTGGCACTATTTAACTGGTGTTTGCTTACTTTTCAGTATAGTAAGCTTGTTTTAAAAGTATGAACAATATTCCAGCAGGAGTCTTCTAAATAAAAGCATTGTCATGACCCAGCAATATGATCTACATGCTTAGACAAGACCTCCCATTGTGCATGAGGGCAAATCCAGTGCTTTAGTTATCCTGCAGACCACTTTGATCTGCTGGCATCTGAACCATCTCAGAAGCAGTAGCAGAACAGTGACATGTGTCTCTCATCACCTCCATCATCATATGGGGATGAAGCTAGTACAATCCATTCAGGGTGGTTAAGTGACTTGCTAGAGGTTGCGTGTAAAAAAGCCATGGGTGATTAATAAAAGATGGCTTTAAATAATTCAGCATAGGCCAGTTGATAAAGCTTAACAAGACCAGAAAGCCAATCTCATTCAGCTTGGTATTAAGCACTGCCTGGCCAGCCTTTTGGCAGAGGGAAAGCCATATCTCTGTGGAGGACTTCCTGGGGGTCTTGTGCTGCATGGGCATATTTGCCTGCTCCATTGCTAATCCCACAGTGGTTCTCAGGGTCTGGCTGGGGATGGGTGGTTTGCTGCATGCCCGTGGGTTTCATGTAGTGGCAACTGACCTCAGTGTCTTCTGGTTTCTTTAGGGTCAGGCATGGTTTTCCTTTTTGTGTCCTGCCCTTCCCTTTGTTTCCTGCCAGCAGGAACACAGTCCCCCCCGCTGAGGAAGGGCACACCAGGTCTGGGTGAGCTTGTGGGACCTTGTGGTCCATGACTGCCCAGGAGAGGCAGGTCTGCACCCCACTGGTGGTGGGGAAGTTAGCACTGAATTGGGTGGTCCTTGCTCAGTGCAGGTCTCCAACCCCAGGGTCACAAGAGGGGCACCTGGGGAGGCAGCCAGACCTCTGGCTCCCTGCCTTACTCTGCTCCTCTGCTCTCCTGACTGTGGGTTGCCCACAGCTTGGTGCCAGCCCACCTGCAGATACCGTGCTTGCCTTGCCTCTGGATGCTGCTGCAACACCTCATCAAACCCAGGCCCTTTTTCCAGGAATCTGCTATGAAATTCCAAACAAACTTGCCTGTGTTTGTATGGCTCACCTCTGTGCTGCTGAATTGCCTCCAGTTTCATTGCCAGCAGGCAGCAGAGCCCCCACGGCCAGCAGGGATGTCTTTCCCTCGCTCTGCCAGGCTTTCAGCAGAGCTGAAAATGTAGCCAAGGAGGGAAAAATGTTACCAAAGCAGATTTCTGAGACCCTCCCAGAGTAACCCTGCCAGACAGGCAGGTCAGCACCTGGCAAAGCCAGCCCAAGCTGGTGGCACTCTTTTCCTTCTGATGGATTGGGCCAGGCTGTTGGTGAGGAATTGCTAAGGGCAGGCTCCTGGTGGTGGTGGGCAGATCTTGTGAAGCTCCTCTTGGTGCACAGTGGACATCAGTGGCACCATGTAAATGCTGAATGAACCTTCTGCCACCCATATATGGCCCTTCGATAGGGGCTTCCTCTGCTGCGGAAGATAATTAGGTTATGGCTGAGCTGATTGTATTTTTGCTCTGTGACAGAGAAAGGTGTGTGCAATGGGAGCCCAAAGAGAGTTGAATTAATGCACTTCTGGAATCAGATTTTTTAAATGCAAACAGCTTTAGAGTTATAACTAAAGCAGGAAAAGAAACTTGGAAAAGACCCCATTTGGGATAAAAGCAAAGGAGGCTATTTTTTGCAAATACCAGTATAACTTCTTCTAAAAATATTATCTTGGATGGCTGTTAGAAAATGAGAACCAAATGTGGTTCTGAACGGTCTAGTGCAGCCTGTCATTCCAGAGGAGGAGTGATGGGGACCTCTCACTGGAGGCAAGAGATGTGCTCACAGACTCTCAGATGCACGGCAGAAACAAGGCTGTGCAGAATCCAAAGCCTCCAGCTTTGGAGGGGCACATGGATGGAAATGAGCAGCATTTGCCCACAGGCTGCTGAATTGCAGGTTCACACTTTGCCATGTTGGCAACCATCTTTAGTCATAGTTCTGGGAGAGTTTCTAAGGATCAGGAGAATGTCATGTGGATAGACATGATTTCCCACCAGCCACAGCATTTACATACTCAAGAGAAGGAGTCACACACTGGTAACTTCTGTTATTTAAAAATATATTTTATTTTTGAAACAGAAGCAGAAGCAATATCAAGGGATGGGAATAAGGAAGGAACGGTCCTTGCAAGGCCATATCAGACCTGTCTTTCTGTTCAATGATATAAGGTCCTTTTTGCCCTCCTTGCCTTCCCAGTGTGCTCTTCTGAGAACTCACAGAAGGAACAAGGTGGGTTTCTCTCCTTTTCATGTATGTCTCTGCCTCAGCTTCTCAAGCTGTTTCTTTCTTAAGCCAACAGCTTAAGCTGAGAACAGTGTGTTCAAAGTGAGTTCAGGTTGCAAACACCAGTGCTGGTGCCAAAGCCCTGCGAATGATTGAAAACCTGTGGGGCAGCCTCCAGTACTAACTCAGACAGCATTCAAGTGGGCTTGGAGTGTTTTCCATCCAAACGTCTCACTAATGTTAAGCTCTGCTCCAACTTTGCCCTTTCCAAGCAGTGTTCCAGAAGTCCTCTAGCCTTCCCTTTAAAAGCTTCCAGGAAGATATATTTTTTTTTTTCCCTTGGAGCTGACAAATGTGAGTGTGTTTTATTTGAAATGTGCTGACCAGAGCGCTCACCTGGAGCAGTGGTTCAGGAACATGCACCCTGCAGTGCATGCTTCACCAGTCCTGCCTGATGGCTTCCTCTCTTCTTTGCAATGTGTGTCAGGAAAACTGCCTGCTACCTTTAGGACCAGAGTCTATGGAGAATGCAGTGATGAGAAAACAACAAGACCACCAAGCCTGCGGAGTGTTTACATTGGATAACACCAGAGGATTTTGTAAGTATGGAACAGAGTATGTCTTTGGAGAGAAAATTTTATCTTGGACCTGCTTGATGGGATTCAGTTCATCTGCCTCTGCCTGTGTGAAAGTGTAGTTGATGTCATGATGGGACTGAGAGGTCTGAATCACATCAGGATCAGTAATGCATGATCTAATGGAGAACTTCAGTAGGTGTCAGCTGCATTTCCCAAGGAGACCTCAGCTGTTGTCATGTTTCTTAGCCCATTACACAAATCCTTTGGCATGATGGCTAAGACCAAGAAAGCTGTAAGGTGGCACAGGGAGGGCCAGGCAGTCAGGTCTGCCAGGTCCCTTGGGTTTTGAGGGTGGTGAGCAATGCAAGCTCTTCACCTTGCAAGCTCAGACCATCCTCTTGCCGTTCCCTGGTAGGTTGGTCTCCAAGATGACTTGCCCAGGAACACATTAACCTTCTTGGGACTCCAACAGATCCTGTAAGCTGGAACTTCCCATGTCCTCACTATGGATGGCTTCAAGAGAAGTCCTTGATTCTGAAGAGAACAGGTATTTCAACCAAAACCATGCCTGATCACTAGATATTTCTTTGAGCTGTTTTAAACTGATCAAATAACTGATGGGAGTGCTGGGAGCTTTTCAGAACCCAACTGGGATACCCTCACCCCCAAAACCCCCCAAACAAACCAACAAAACAGTACCAGAAGGCTTTTTTTTTTTTTTTCTGACATGTTTTGGTTCAGTCACTGTGTGTAGTTTTCGTGATCACTTTGTTTTGCCCAACTGCGTTGCTCTGGGAATGATGGGGAGGAAAATCCATCTTCCAGTAAATACTCATCAAGCCGCCTGCTGTCACAGCAGATTGCTGCATATCTCTCTGATCCCAGAGAACAAAACAATTACAAGTATGAGATTTGAGGCCATGTTGCATCCCTGCTGCTAGCCTGATACACCTCACAGTGCAAACTTTTCAGCAGGTGCTGGATGCAGCCTGTATGGCATTAAACATTTAAAATTCAGAATGTGATCTGTCCATGCAGGGACTTATGAGGACCTGGAAAAAGAGGAACATCCTTCAGCAAAAACACTTCTGCAAAGCCTTGCTTTTGCCTCTCTAGAAACATGCTCCTGAGCTTGTCAGTGACTGTATCTATGCATGAAACATCTGGCTTTGTAGGCAAATGTTTGCCCATCTCTTTGCCTGTCGCAGCTTATTAATGTGAGGCATGACTGTGATGCAGCTGGAAATAGCCCAGCACCAACTGCTTGCTTCCTGGCCTTGTTGCCCAGTCCTTCTTCCAGGTTATCTCCACTTCATATCTGCTTTCTTTTGGATGCAATTTATTTTTGTAAATTTATTTTTTTTTTTATTACAGTGCCCTCAAGGATTTTGTCAAAAGAAAAGGAAAATGGGAAAATCTTCCTGGCAGGACCTATTCTTCTGATGCAGCAGCAGCTGCTGTGGAGGAGAGCCAAGAGCAGGGATCCTCTTTGGAGGAGTTTACAGGCTTATGCTTTTCTTCTTGCTTGGTAGCACAAGCTGCCTCCCTGCAGAGAGTGGTGATGGCCAAATCAAGCCTGAAATGTGTTATTCACAGCTCTAAATTTGACATGTGCAGTTTCACTTTGCTTCTAGAATCCAGGCCAAGCGGGTGATCGTCTTCCAAGGCTGCCCAAAAGGTGGTCTAGGAATATCCTCAATGATGTGTCCAGCTGATCCAGGACTTGATGGGTTCAGCCTGTTTTAGACACCTGAATTAAGGCCAAGGTGATTCCCTCTGAGTAGTCATGGTTGGTGGTGAAGGTAACCTCTTGGCCACCTCTGAGGGGAATGCTTGCCCTGTTGATCTGTAGAACTGGGAGGCAGAAATCCAGTCAAAGAGGGAATAACCTGCTTTCTGCCTACCTTTTGTCCTGGTGGGCTTGGTATGTATTTCTCATGCACCTATTGTTTGGATATGTAAGTTTGGAGTGGAGCTCTGGGCAGGGACTGGAACAAGACTGCAGAAGATGATGGGAGTTGCTCACGCACTTGTCTGGATCTCTTGAGCTAAGGAAGCTCATGACTGCAAGTGCAGGATGCTCTCAAGGTTTTGCTCCCTGGCTCTGATAAACCAAAAGCTATGTCTAAGTTGCAAGGCAAGGTCTTTTTCCTTCGTCTTCCCATCTCCTTCCCTTCCCCGTTTCACACTGTTAATCGCACTGGCAGGATGCCCTCCAGGCTGAGACTCTTCTAAGAACAGGGTGAGAGGAGGGTTCTGAGGGGGAACTGTGCATTTTCCATCACCAGCATGGTTTGGCCATGATTAATGCATGTGGAAAATCATCAGCACAGTTAGCCTAATTCTACAGAATTATTAAAGGGACGATAGCAAAGGAAGAGGAGAGATTTTGCTGCTTTTATTCCATTTTTAGGAAGGAGGTCAAGTGTTGTATGAACGTGGTCAAGCGGCAACACGCATCTCAAAAGTAAGGAAGGGAGGAAAACTTGTCTTTTATTCCCCCTCCCCCCCAAAAAAAGCAGTGTTAGTCTGAGCTTTGGAGATCTCCTGTTACTGCTCTAAACAGGATCAAAAGGAGCTCATGTATCATGAAACCAACAGAGTCTGTATTAAAGGGAAGAGGAATTGCAAATGAGGAATCTTTCGAAAAATGGGATTATTACGCCTTATCCTGAGCTGATAATCACCTCTCAGTCCTTCACCCCTCCTTTCCACGTGCTGTTCAGCCACTAATGCTGATGGGGACAGGCACAGCAAATTGCTGCTGGTTCCTGGGGACAATGCACCGTGCAGGAGCTGGGCCAGGCAGATGGTTGGGAGCTGAGCACAAAGCAACAACGTGGTGCCCACCTTCCTTACATCCACCACCAAAGCTGTTTTGTTTAAGCCCAGGTCAGCTATAGCTACTTACAGTGTGTCTATGTGTTTGGCAAGAGCATCTTGCTGACCATTCCTGATGCTGGCAAGTTGACCACTTACTGGCATGATCTTTCTTTAACATATTAGAAAAAAATTACCTTGTTTTATAAACTACAGGTTTTATAAATCTTTCTTCACCTCCTGTCTTTAAATAAACAGACATCAGTTTACTGGAGGAATGGTAATATTTCTCCATATTTTATAAAGCACTAAACAAAACAGAAAAATTGCTCATATGAAAAATAGTAGAAAAGCCTGTTTTGTGATTATAATTGCATTCCTTTCTGATACAGGAATGTATGTCAGCTACTTCTTTTAATTGTGTGTTTTTTTTTATTACTTTGAATTTGCATTTTTATTTATTTTCTGTTTTCTTGTAATTCCCATTTACCAACACAAAATTAACTCTTCTCATCCCTGCTGTGCTTACTGCTGTTGATTTTTTTTCTTTAGTTTTCTAATTTTGCAGACATTGACTAGAGCATAGCTAGTGCCTTTTCCTTAGCTTCCTGCAGCAAGGGAACGAGCCAAGGAACAGCAGCTCAGGGAGGAGCTGCTCCTCAGGTAAGCACTACTGAGCTGCACACCCAGGTCCTGGCTGTGTGCACCAGAGCAACCAGGCTTGTCCAAACCCACCATTCCCTGGGGAGAAGGAGAGAGTGAGAAAGAGTGAGAGTGACCTAAAGCACTTTGTGTGGGCATCAGGATCTCCATGCCGGATGGGCAGCACCTTGAGTCCTGCCCCAGTGACTGCAACGATGGAGGCAGGATTTCTGTGTGCTGAAGGAAATGGAGGCAGTTCCCAGCTATCCTGAAGCCTTGGGTCTGGTGGCCTATGTCCTGCAGAAGTGTCAAAAGAGCTGCAAGGCCACTGGGACCTCTGGAGAAGTACCAGGGCAGGAATCGTATTCTATTGACAACTTAGAAATATTTTTCTCCTGTCAGGTCAGCTTCAAGAATATGCTGTAGCTTTGGGGACTGAAATGGAGATTATGGCTAATCATTTTCAGATTTAGGATGTAAGAACTAGGCCTATGCTGGCCAGACCTCAATAGCCTGGTCTATATGAACAGGAAAATCCCCTGGGCTCTGCAATGTGATGAGACTTCCTTGGGAGGTAAAAAATGCTCAACAGCTCAGGAAAGAGGAGAGCAATGCTTTCAGGGTCTCTCCTGTGAAATTATTTACTTTGCCCAGGCTGACAGTGATAAGCTACCAGCTGGCCCTTGGCTGGCCCAAATGCAGTAGCTCAGTGGTCCTTGCTGGAGAAGTGTCCAGCCAGTGGTGAGAACATTCACATGATTCTTGTAAAGAGACAACATGGAGAGGGATGTGGACTCCCTCTGCAGATTTAGGGCCTCAACATGAGACCAAGCAGAGGGATGGCTCAAGCAGCTGCTTTCCAAATGGGTGAATGTCAGCTGTCCCTGCAGGGCATGTGTCCTGGTTTGAGCCAGGGTGAAGCCACCTTTTCCTGTTACTCTGGAACTTGCCCAATGTACTTGAAAGGAGATGTGATTTTTGTTGTAACCTGCCCTTGCAGAATAAGCCCACTGACTTTTTTTCCTCCTTCATGATAAGCACAGGAGCACACAGTGGTCACAGGATCACTTCAGCAACATCCTGACTCAAGCAGCTTGTTGTGTTGTTTGTACAGGTCCAATTTTCTTTTTGAGGAAAATCAATACAGCTCATTACTTCACTGAGAAAAGGTCCCTGTGTCAAGCAGCTACTCATTCCACTGGAAGGCAGCCCACAAGCAGGCTCAGCCACTTCTTGTAAGCTGGACTACAGGCTGATAGCCTTTGTCTTAAATTATCCCTTCCAAACTAAAACTGCCCCACTGAGAAGACTGATCAGCTTCCTGCAGACCACCAAAGAGCTGCTCAACAAGTGAACTCCACCAGCCTTGGGCAAAATATGCACTGAAAAAAAAAATCCAACACAAACCACACTTTTTTTATAGCTGGTGTAATGACTGTAAGTTCTCATGCTGCTTCTACTTTTTTATCTTTAAGAAGGACAGGGAAGTGCTTGAAAGAGTCCAGCGCAGAGCCACAAAGATGATTAAGGGAGTGGAACATCTCCCTTATGAGGAAAGGCTGAGAGAGCTGGGTCTCTTTAGTTTGGAGAAAAGGAGACTGAGGGGTGACCTCATCAATGTTTACAAATACGTAAAGGGTGAGTGTCAAGAAGATGGAGTTAAGCTTTTTTCAGTGATGACCAGTGATAGGACAAGGAGTAATGGATACAAATTGGAGCATAGGAGGTTTAAGGTGAATATCAGAAAATTTTTTTTTACTGTGAGAGTGACAGAGCACTGGAACAGGCTGCCCAGAGAGGTTGTGGAGTCTCCTTCTCTGGAGACATTCAAAACCTGCCTGGACGCCTTCCTGTGTGATGTACTCTAGGTGACCCTGCTCTGGCAGGGGGGTTGGACTAGATGATCTTTCGAGGTCCCTTCCAACCCCTATGATTCTATGATTCTATGATCTTCTGGGCTCTGGCTACATCATTAAGCTTTTTTGTTTCAGTGCTAGGATGTGAGATTTAGTACTATGAGGCTGGTTGATAGCCAAGTACTCTGTCTAGACTGTCTCAAGTGGTGGGGTGGAGCTCAGGTGCTTGGTTCAAACTCATGATGGGTTTAGGACATTTTTGTGAGTGCACAAGAGGTTTTAAAGCAGCTTTGGGGTCTGGGAGATGCTGAGGCTGCTGGGTGGACAGTGCCTTTGTCTACCGAGTGTGTATGGCCTTGGGGATGGCACTGTCAGTCACTGTGTTTGTACAGGACCTGGCACAGGGACATTCTTACCTGATTTCCCCAGTAAATACATACTTTGATTACTCATACGAATATGTACCTAGTTAAAATTGCTCCATGCTGCAGCCCAGCTCCTGGATTCAGTAGTCCAGTCCCTTGTCAGAACTTGCTAGTTTAGAAAGTTGGAGGAGAAATTGCTCCTGTATGAAATGGAGAATGGGGAAAATTGCACGTTGTGGCTGCTGAGCAGTAGGATCTGGTAGTAAATAGTTACCTCTTTCGTTTTTTGGTTTGAGATCTGAATAAGGCTAACAGAAAATTTAGCAGAGACTTTTTCACTAGGGTAAGTTAAGTGACAAGGTCAATGAGATAAGAGAGAGAGTGCATGGAGAATTACCAAGAAGGTTGTCTGAGGGTGAGGGTACGCTCTCAGGTAACCAGAAAGAACTATAAAGAATCACAGAATCTTAGGGGTTGGAAGGGACCTCAAAAGATCATCTCATCCAACCCCCCTGCCAGAGCAGGGTCACCTAGACTACATAAAGAAGCATGAAAAGCCAGTAAATCCTGTTAAACAAATTCTGTGTCTTGACTGTTCATAGGCTGCTTTGAAACCAGGGTGGGTTACACAAAGAACAGTGAGGTGTATTTTAAGACAGGCATCAGCCAAGGAACCTGGCTTCTCTCTCCAGGTCACTGCTCCAGCCTTTAGCTGTGGTTGCTCTCGAGGGCGGGTTTTAGATGCATGGAGTGCTGACCAGCTTGCCTCTCCTTTCCCCATGTCTTATCCAAGGGGGTGCTTGAGGCCAGGGTTGTGTCCTGACATCAGGGAGGGTGGCAATGCTTGTGACAGTGCCTTGCACTGCGCTGGCCTTGAGACCAGCTCCTGTCTACACACATACAGCACCAGGTCAGGAAAACCACAGATGAAAGCTCTTTACACCCACGTCACCACGTGGTGTCCATAAAACCTCTGTTGTTTTGGAATCCATGACTGATCTGTTTCCAGCTTTTCTCTGTACTGAGACCTTGATCTCATGATTTTGTTCCAGATTGTAGATAATTTCAGGTTATGGAGACTGTGAAGAGAAGACGTTTCATGTATTACCAGGCTCTTCTGGTGTTTGATGACAGCTGTGATTGCAATGCATATAACATTATTATTTAACTGCAATTACAATAGCATGGATGGTGTTAGGCCTGACTAGCCGATTAATCATCTGGAGCAATGAGTACATCTCCCCCTCTTTTAGGATAATGAATGTGTAGAGCTGGATTGCAGTCAGCTAAGCGAGCGTGGAAGTGATCAAGGCAAACTGAGAGGAGTCTGGCAGCTTTAGGCTGCAGGAAGGATAAACACATGGAGCTGTTTGGGCAATTATGTGTGATGTGAGCTCTGGCTCGAGCCGGCTCTGAGCCACCTCAGGGAGCTGTATTTCAGTTCTAGGTGGCCAAGCTGCTGAAGACAAGCTGGTACAGTCAGACTTATAAGGAGATACTTTGGTGTATAGGGATGCTCAGTAGTGACTTGTCCTCCCTTTCCTTCTTCAGGTTTCTGCTAGGTGCTGCCTCTTCCTCTCTCCCACCACAGTAAATGTGTGGCTCATTTTTGGGGATGAGAGACCAGAAGTAGGAGGCAGTGGGGGCTGAGTGGATTTACTGGGATTTGGTATGCTTTTCTTGGAGGATCTGCTCGGGATGGGTTGCCTTGTGTATTTATATGCCCTTAGTGTAGCAGGCATCCTTGTTTCTAGTCTACCTCTGCTTGATCTTGGTCCAGAGCCTCTGTTTACCATCCTGTCTTTTCCTTTCAGCACTGTAAACTTTCCTGAGCAGGAACTGTCTCTTCACATGTGTGTGCACATTAATTACACCAGTTCTAACTGAAACCCATGCTGTGATGTTTAAAAGGTCTGGCTTTAAGGATGAAGCCATTTAAGACTGTGGTATGCAGAGCTCTTTCCTCCTTGCAGTGGTTAACCAGAGTGCCCTGTGCCAGTGTGTCTGTAGCTACCCAGGAGTGAAGAGAGCAGAGAAATTCATTAGTACAATTGGATTAAATACCTGCTGTGCTGGGGACCTGCCACGATGGCTTAGTGCCACTGTTGTCTCCAAGCAGGTGGAGTGGCTTACTGGTTCTCCCTGCAATCTGGGTCACATACGTTCAGGCAACAGCAGTACAGATTGTCTGCAAGTAACTCCTGGTTTTGCTTGTGGGAATTTACAATTCAAATCAAAAGAAGTTGCAGCCTCTCTCTCTCTCCCTGATATGATGATTTTCTTTACTCTCCTGGTACAGCCATGATCAAGATGAAATATTAAATGTCCTCCACAATGTAATTATATCTGGTTGGTTGCAATCAATTCCCTCTGCCTCATGCAGTTTGCTATTGCTTCTCCCTTTCTTTCCTTTCCTGTAAAAGACATGGGGCTGATTCTCATCTTGCCCGTGGGCTGGAAAGGAGACACTGCCAGCTCTCACATGGACCCACCAGCTTAACAGGAGCAACTTAAGGAAATAAATTCTCATCAAAAGCCCCAAGCAGAGCAAAGTTTGTTGCAGAGAGACTGGACTCCAGTTTTCATAAAGCCCAAAGCAATGCTTTATCTATTAGGCTGCAATTAAACAATGGTTTCTAAAGCTCAGTCTATTCCAGGCAAGTGCTTCTTTAAGAATATGGTATATTTAAAAATAGCCTTTTCTCTTTCCCTGGGCATAGGTTTGGAAAGTCTTTATGAGGCAGAAAGCTTGATATGAACTTGTCCCTCCCCCAGTGAAGAGATCAAGGTTATTAACATACTCTTCAAGCAATATCCAAGACAAATCCCTATTATCAAGTGCACAGCCTGGTATTATCATTAGCAGGTCTCTTTGGGAAATCAAGGCCATTATTCAAGACACCAGTGATCAAGCATTAGAGTCTGCTACTCTTCTTCAAGATAACAGAGAGAGTGCCAGAGAACTGGCCCTAGTCTTGTAGTGATGAGGACAGTTATTAAAAAATTGATCATACCTTTCACTACGCTTTAGTCTTTGCCTTACCTGTTGGAGCCTTAGTGTTTGTTATGTTTACAGCTGCTCCCAGTGCTAATGTGGCTTTGTTTATGATACAGAGAAAATGTGTCATTTTTTATTTTCTGATTGCTGGGATTACTTCACCCATTTTACATTTTTTCCACATCCATCTAGAATACCAGAGATAACTCAGATGAAAAGGAGTCAATTATGTGGTGCCTGGGATACTAGAAGTCTGGACTTTATGACCCAGGAAGTTTCTCTGTGCACCATGCTCCCAATTTGTTGGATTTTTTTTTCTTTAATATCAACAAATAAAATAACATATCCTGGATACTCTGCAGTCAACAGCACTTGCTTTATTGGCAGTAGCTGACTTAGAAACTACTGTGTCTCTGGGACTATTCAAGTTTTATATATATATATAAATAAATAAATATATATTCTTTTTTCCATCAGCTAGGAATATTTTTCCTGCTTTTCATCAGAACTTGAAAGCTTGCTATCACTAGATTTTTTGACAACTTCTGAAATGAGCCCAAGCTAGGAATTTTCCATTGTTTTCCATCTGCAAAGAGCAGGATGGCATTTTCCAAAGCTTTCCTTCCCAATCTCACTTCATCCTTGGTTGGCATGCTACCACTGGTATGGACAGGAGAAGAATTGGGTGAGTGCTGAGTCTTTGGGAAGTCTCTGCCAGTGGCTGCTAGAAATGTCAAATTAGTGATGCAATAGATTAAATTTGTCAATGATGTATTGTTGTTTTCTTCAGAGAGGCCTACACCCTGGACAAATATCTGTTATTATGACTTGCAATGCTCAAGTCTTCCTTTCTGAACAGCTCTCTGCCTGAAATGGCAAGCAGCCAAGCAATAGTGGCTATGCTTAGGAGACTTTCAAATTTGTATTGTTTTTTAAAAAAAGATAAAGAGTAGCTTACAAATTTCAGTATTAGAGTGTATTGAGAAGCAGAAGGTTTGAAGTAAAGTCACCATCCTTTTTGACCGAGTCTTAGGACACTAGATGTGGGGACTTTGTAGGGCCAATAATGTGCCTCATTGGAAAGTACTGGAAAACTCTTCTCCTCCTGTTGAGGTTTTGTCTCCAGACATGGAATCCTATTGAAATATCCTAGATATCATACAGTACCAGACTACATATTGTAACATTTCAGTACCTGACAAGATTATACACAAATATTCTTCACTCTCTTATATTAGACAGAGGATTGTTTATTCCTTGTTCTTTGTAATTTTTTTTTCCCTAGAATTTCCATGCCTGTGTTGAATTGCTTCTGTATCTCTGCCCAAGTCTGGCACTGCTGGCAAGGTTGGGACCCAGTTGTGAACCTGGAGGAAACACCTTGTTTTCTTCCTAGGGGCTGCACCCTTCAGTGGCTGCCATTCCTAGGGGTTGCTTTTGGAGTACTAGTAGAGAGGGCTGTACTGCAGATGTGAGCCTGTGGGCTTCAGGGCTATTACCTAGCAGACTTCACCAGAAGGAAAATTAGTTACAGAAAAAAAAATATTGCAAATACAGGACACGAGAGAAGTAGCCTTAAGTATCCCACATTAAGGGGACTGAAAGTCCTCTCCCTGCACCATGACATTTTAAGCAGAGTCGTTATAATTAATCTTCTTTTTAATATATAATAATAGTCAAAGAAAACACAACACAGCTCATACTTCTCTTTCTGACATGTATCCAGGAGACAGAATGGATTTAAGGTGATCTTTGCAATCTGGTAGAAATGAAATTCTAACAGTGGGAATTGATCAATATGGAGAGTGGCAGGTGAAAGTAGTGCAAATACCTGCTCTAGAAACACTGGATACAGTAATTCCCACGGGCACTAGGAAGCTGTTAGTTAGTCAGACAGTGATGCAACACATGCTTCACTATTTAGTAAAAACAAAACGAAGCAAGAAAGAGAGAAAATCTTTACATGTATTGTCAGCAAGTGACAAATGTGCATGTTGGGGCTCTCTGGAAAAGGAGAAGCCATGGCTAAGGCTGTGACTCATTTCCAAACGAGCAGGGCTGCTGGGACCAGGGAAGCTCCAGGCTGGGTATCACGATGAGACTGGCTATGTGCAGTGGCATCCACCCTGGACCAGCCTGGTGCTGCTGGAGAGCCTGCTCGCAGTGCCAGCGTGTTGAGCTGGTTTGGAAGAGCCAGCCAGTTCTCAAACCTTTGAGGCAGCTCTCTCCCACTCTCAGTAAGAACAGTAAGTATGAGGTAGTGGTTGCAGAGGACTCTGCCAGCCAGACTCTTGGCAGACAGGAGACTGGGCTCAGCATGATCCTGCCAGGTGCTGAGCAGGACCCAAAGAGGCCAGGTGTCCTCTGCGAAGGCTGGAGGAGCTCCTTGTTCAGCAGGCTTGGCTGTAACCAAAGCAGCAGGTAATGGCAATAGCTTGCACTTCAGCTAAAGACAACCCACTAGGTGTTAAACAGGCTTTGGAGAGAAGCCACATGCAATCCACAACAAAGGGCACTGGTCCTGCAGGAACTGAGAACTCCTGCACATACCTTCGATCACCACTTTTCACACACCTAAATACAACCAATATATCTTCTAGATTATATTATACTCCTATACAGAGGCCATCTAGATAATAGATTATATTTTATTCTAGCTGTATCATAAATTCTGTTTTCTACAGATGGATATACAGATCAAGAAGTGCATGGAAATGCTGAAATACAATCCCTGTCTCACCAGTTTTATGGTCTAAGGGTACCATAGGGTTAGGTAAGATCATCTTGTGGACTACTGCTCACTAAGATGCTTTCCTCTTCAATCCAACACTTAAAATCTTTCCATTTATCTGTGCAAGCACTGGCACCGGGGGGACCCTCTCTATGCTTATTCAGCTCACTAATCTGGCAGCAAAATTAGTGCAGCAGAGAAAAACATGGTTTGCTTTATGCTGAGTTGAACTCAACTCTGCTTTTGTTTGCATAGGTGAGCGGAAAATCTCCTACGATGGTGTGGGGCTAGTTTTAATCTCCAATTTCAGCTCATCTCCTGCATCATTGTCTTCTAGATTTTCATTTTGACACAGGTGGGTAACTTGCAATCTGGACCTTTTGCCTCCCCTGCCTGGAAACATTCTGTTGTCACTGCAGGTGGAGCCAGGACTGAACATTACCTCCCCAGCATCATGTGGAGCTGAGACTCAGATATGCAGGCTCCTTGGAAAGTGGATGAAACGCACAGCACAGTAAGTGTTGGGAAGGGCAAAACAGTGGTTAAATAAATAAATAATGGTGTGCATCTGATAGCAGGAGACTGACTGTCTGTCAGGCTGGGCACCAGTGAATTGTTTTTCCTTAGATTTGTGTCTCCCGGAGCTGGTTTGTTAATATTTTTCTTTAAGCAATTATTTGTCAGTGCAGTGCTTTCGATATGTCTCCTTTGTGAGTGCTGATCTGGTCTAGTGGTGCAGGGAAAAGCCTTCCCTGTAGAGCAGATCATCTGCTCCATCCTCTGGGCTGCTCCAGCCCTGTTGCAGGGTTTAGCCCCTGCAGAGGGGACAAGGCTTGGCATGCTCAAGTAGGACCTCAGCAGAGAAAGAGCTCTGTGGGTGCACAGCTACAGCTGCTTCTCTCAGGAGTGTCTTGAGAGCAAGGCTAAAGGGACTGGGACTCGATGCTAGAAAGACACCTGACTTCTGAGCTGTGGAAATATTCCTGGCAGTGGTTTGTTTCTCTTTGTTCAGCCCTCAGCTGTTCCTCTTCTCTGCTATCAATTTTTTTTTTCCTTCTGGCTGAAGCCTCTCTGAAAACCCTCCCAGAATTATATGCCCCTTCTCCAATAGTCAGCCTCCATCTCTCTGCAGAGATACCTGAAACAAACTGCTTCTTTTGGACTTCAGCCCATGAACCCACCTATGATCTGATTCAAATGCAATCACTAAAGGCTAATGATGCTCCATTGTATTGAATTATTATCTATTTTACACTATCTAGTGGAAAGCTATCAAACTAACTGTAAATGAATTTAGTCAGCATGGTAAGCAGTTTAGCCAAGCTACCATGGGGCTACTAATGGGCTAATTTACCCCCTCTAGAAGATGATCAGCAGAGACAAATTTTAATCTGGTGAGTGCAATTAAGATGTTAATCCAAAACTCAAGCTGAGTTACACTTTCCAGAAGAAACAAAAAAACCCAGCCTGGGTAAAGCTATGAAGTAGGGGGGGGCGGAAAAAGGGTGAAGAGAAGGCTCTTGTTTTGTGAGTTCAATTTTAATAATCCTGGTTCTAAAAGGATACTTTGCATCTGTGTTTAATCAGCAGGTGCTATTCACCATGGGCAGACAGATGTTATTGTTGGAGGCATCAGCTGTGAATGTATCCAGTCTGATATTAGAAACAGAAGTCTTGCTTTTAGGGGAGAGGACACCTGAGGCAGCTTTACCCAGGGAAAGGTCTATGTGTGTGAGATGCACTGAGCTGGACAGGAGTCAGTGCATGGCCAGATTGTGGGAGGAGCTGTATGTGATCCTGGCTGCAAAAGCAAGAGACTCCCTCCCGTTCAACAGTCCAAGAGGTATCTGGGGTGAAGGATAACTGAGTGGTCAGGTGTTCCCTGCAGTGAAGGCTCTGATATATCTCCCTCCTATCAGATTTTATCAGTATTCCCTGTGGTTCCTCCTTCTGTCATAGTCTGCATGAGACATGGAGGGACGAAATCACCCTCATTATTTCCCCTTTCACATTCTGAGTGAGAACTGTTTGTGCTTTGTTTGATTAAAACATGCTGTGGCTGGTTTGGACTCACTAATACCAGGATTTATCTGAAGCTACTGTACAAGGTGTGCATTCTGGCACCTCTCGGAATAGGCTTACTGTGACACTGGTCTCAGTTAGGTGTGACATGTGGGCTTCAGGACAACATGGTAGAGCTGTGCCCCTGTGCATTATCCCCTCATCAGATGGAACAGTGGCTTGTCCTCATTTAAATGGTCCCTGGAAGAAAGCAAAGTTAAAGCACTGAGCATCTTATGGCTCAGCTTTTATGGATTTTAGGAAAGGCTTGAGCAAGACCAGAAGGGTTGGGAAGGAGAGAACCACAAAGCAAAAGAATGAGACTCTGCTGCCTGAGAAGCTGAAAGGAGAAGAGCAGAAATAGCACAAATGCAACAGATCTCCTTTGCCAAGCAGCTTGGCATCATGAGCAGCAGACAGCACAACTTTTCTCCAAATAGATACAAATGGACAGTGTGACGAAAGCAGTAGATAAGGGACCAGAGTTTAATGCTGTTAGAGCCTATTCTACCCTTGAGCAATGGCAAAGACTATGTTTGGTCATGAAACATGGAGACGTCACCACATTCCAAGTGCTGAACGTAATTACGGATGCAGTAGATCTCTTGCTAGGACATGTGGATGGGGAAATGTTTCCCATAGTTGGAGAGAGATTTCCATGTAAAGATTCCTTCTTGTCTTATGTGCTGCGCCAAGAAAAACACAGCGATGGGGCAAGGGAATCTCACAGCAGAAAGATGCAAGTCCATGAATGGGTCCAGTGTAGCACCCATAACAGGCATGAATGCATGTTGGCCCTTTGCGTGGAGGGGTGGAACTGGAAATGGTTTTGGACATACCCCTGCAGCTGGGTGGTGTTGATCCTATCTCAAAATAGCAGATGGAGAAAGCTGTAACAACCCACCAGGCTTGGGAGTACTGGGAGAAAGAAGGCAAAGCAAGGTCTGGTGGAGGGACAGAAGGAGACAAGGAAGGATGTAAGGAGAACACTTATTAAAGAAAGGCTTACATCAATTCCTGTTGTTGAATCAAGACAATCAAGTGAGAAAATAATGATTAGAGTTCATTACCCCTAGCAACCTATGGCCATTAATTCTGGCAGCAGTACCTCAGGTTGCAGCCTGCAGCTGGGGCTCTGTGTGCTGGAATGTAGAGAGAGAATAGGGTACAAATATTTGTCTTGTGGATGTTAAGGAGGTTGAAGAAGATAAGAACACTGCTACAGGAAAAAGAGCTGTTGAGTGAGCAAGGTGAACAACAAATCATTGACAGAGGTTGCTCCTCCTGGCACCAAAGTTCATTGGTACATCTACAGAGGACACCTCTTCCGAGGATGACAGATACTCTTCATTGTTTCAAGTCTCTTCATCATCCCTATGTTTCTACATGAATTTTCAGTCATAAAGCGTTTTATTAGCTTAGTCCTTAAATGCTCCAGGAAGGAAATCAACCTGGCTGAGCTCTCCTCCCTATACCCAAATGTCCCAATAAATGCCAAGTCTGGTTTAGAACCGCAGCCCTCTAATCTTATCCTCTCTGTTGCCAAGTAGCATGGTGGTACTTATGAAACAGCCTGAAAATGGGATTTTCTAACAAATTTTCTCGTTCTTTGTTTTTGAGGCCATTCCAACTGTCTTCCTGGGGAAATAACATATCGTGCCACCCACAGACACTAACTCCAGGCTTTCTGATTCCTTTACCCACTAGAAGACCTACTGTGTGTCTTGTGATTCAGGATTTTCAGACCAAACTGTGGATCAGAATTCAGATTTCAATAACAAAGGATTTGTAAAGGGAATGCCTGATATTTTCCTCATGGAAATCCACTTTATGGCCCTGCTACTCTCAGCTTTGTGCTCTCGCAGAGCTCACACTTTAGCCAATGTTAATCAAAGCCTGGCAGCTGATATCCATTCAGAAGCAAATAAGTGCACAAGTGAAGAAATGAGGATCTGAAATCGTGTAGCCAACCTTCTATGTCAACTCTGTGAGCATTCTCAGCTGTTAAGTAAAAGCTGAGAAGATAAATCCCAAATATAAGAAATTAAAATCAATAAACTCACTGAGTCCTCCATGTCACAGTTTGGACTCACAAAGAGATACAAGCATTAAATCCCTGCAGTGCTGCTCTTTCACAATTGCACACATTAAGAAAAGGGAGGAAAAAGTTATATGAAACATTTGGCTGGGTATAGGAATCAGTTATCTTAATGATGCAATATCAAAAGGAAATACTGTCTCATTTAGAGATCTACTAGCTACAGTCATTGCAAAACTCCCAAAAGGATGGTAACTGTTCTCAGAGATGCTCAGAAATTAAGAATTATACTCTCACTATGTTTAATATCCTAGCTGTACTTTCAAGGATCATCTATCTTAGTAAAGCTTTGGGGATCTAATTCAATTGCTTTTTGTCTGCCATTGCTTATTTATAAAACATGCATCTTTCTGGTCATATTGTGTTTCAGTGGATCTCCCAGAACCTGGGAGAAGAACTGATGAACAAGAAAGTTCTGATCTGCTCCGCATGCCTCCTGGAATGCCTCCTGTCCTCAACTGTCTTGTTTTGCAAAGCAAAATGGATACACCGAAAAAAAATATGTATCTGCCTCAAGCTGATCAAGCCACGTAGTAGGACATGGCTCAAACCAGGACACAGAGACTTACCTGCTTTTTGATACTTAGTGCTGATTGTTCTGCTGCAATCAACAGGTAGCTGCTGATTTTTCAGCACAGCTAACAACATCTGTGATATGTGAGACATTTTTTTACCTGTGTGCAGACAAGTAATAATTTATAATGGATTATTTAGAAGATCACACCATTATGGAACAACTTCACCTGGAGCCCGAGAGTAACACCAGAGTGGACAAGCTATGCAAAGACAGCTGAAATGCAGCCATCAAGTGAGATATTGTAGGGGGCTTGAGGCTGTCACATGCCTGTGATTGTGATAAAGACAAAATATCAGTGAAATGTTTGAGGGTGAGAAAAATAAAATTATATAACTTCCCAGCCAAATTTCTGAGATGTGGTGGCCACCGTGCTTTTTCGAGGGTTATTAATAACTCATCCAATTGGGGTTCCAGTTGTCTCCAGAAAAGCATCACCAGCCCAGGACTTAATCCTCTTACATTTTACTCACTCAGTGATGTCACCCAGGTCTGTGCTCTGTAAGTTTACTGTTGGGTGAGCTTTGCATGCAGTGTTGATGTGGAGATACAGGTGGGGCATAAAAAGCTCATGTGGGCACTTTCACTTGGACTTTACACATATCCAGTGTCTGGCAGTGAGGAGGCAGTGCTGGAAGCAAGCCCAAGGACACAGAGCTACAAGGAGGCTGCCACATGGAAAAGTAGGACCTTGGAAAGCATTGCAAAGTGGATGGTGGTACCCCAAGTGAGGAATGAATGTTGGTGGTCCCAGGGGTGGACTGAGTGGAATGCAGAGCAAGGAAATGGTGGAGAGAGGCAATGATCCCACTTTTGCTGTTGAGCTTGTAAACATGGTGTTATTTCTCTAAGCTGTGTTTCAGCACAGCAATTTAAAAGTATTAAAAACGGATTCAACTTGAATGTCACAAGTACTCATCTTGATTTTATGCCACTCCTCGTATACTTAAAATTAAGTGCTCGCTTAAGCTCTCTCTGAATGGGAGTATTAACTGATAGGCAACATCAAATATCAGGCTAACAAGTGTGTGTAGGGTCTTATCAGCTTCCCATAGAAAATAACTGGCAGTGCCTTTCAGCCTTAAAAGCTACCTCTCTCAGTAGTCTAGAGTATATTGTTCTTCTGATTAACAAACCACAAGATGGATTTATTTCCAAACATCTGATGCCTTGTGAATAATATTCTTAATCAAAATGAATAAGCAGGAAGCACATATTTTACCAGTGTTGCTATGATCCTGTGAATTATTGAATTTTTTACTCAATTGCTCTTGTGGTTTTGCACAGCTCTAGGAAATACATGAAGAAATGATTCTGGAGAAGGGTTTAATGTGGTACTATAGGCGTTTGGATTCAGCTGTCTACCAGATGTTGAGTCATAAAGTGAGGGATTTTTCAGAGGTAATAGATTATTGACAGAGTTTGTAGGGATCATTATTTATTAGTGATTTTAAACAACAGTGATCACTGTCAGTTACATTTCTGATGAATATGGGAGAGCATCTGCCCCTGGCACAGCACCAGCTGCACAGCTGGTGTAGGTCTCAGGGCAAGAGAGAGAGACTCAAAAGCCAGCCAGTGCCTGCAGGGGAAAAAGATGTGCTGTGAGTCTAGAGAGTGAATAAGGAAAAAAAATGGACAATTTAAAAATATTTATTGATTAAGTCCTACCCAGTCTCTTCAGGGAGCACAGCTGTTTGCTATAAAAGTTAAAAGCCAGCACAGATCAACAGGAGAACTGTGAAGGGAGAAGTGCAGCTGTATGGCTTCAACAAATCCAGTGGTAACTGTGTGTGCAGAGCTCCGAGTCTTCCCAGGTGCTGCTGGAGCTGTGAGCTGCAGCTGTGGGTCTTCAGGGGAGGAGCTGCTGCAAGGTGAGATGGAGGGTTGCACTCCACCTCCAATTAATGTAAGATTCAAGCCATGTGGCCAGACTGACTGGATTTCTCTTTCACATGCACGTGTGCATGCACACACACACAAAAGACAACGATAGCAAAACACAAGATGAGAAGTGCAGCTGTCAGGAACTTCTTGGCTAACACGAGGAAGATGGGGAGTGGCCAAGAGAATTGAGAGGAGTAAGGCAAATCCCTCATAAAGAAAAACAAAGTAGACAGAAATACAAAAAACAAGAGGTCTTTTAAGGCTTGAGAAAGTGGATGGAAAAGAAAATAGTGTACAGGGGGAGGAGGAGAAAAAAGAGAAAAGCCACAGAAAAGCTGAGGAGTTATTGATGCTGCAGGATCACAGACCTGATGGCTGTGTGCTAATTGTGCTAGCTTTATAGTAAGCATCAAACTTCAGCCCCAGCTGCATTCAGATGAGCTGAGAGCACGTTCCATACCACTTGTTAGGGAACGTTGTTTTCCTGCCTAGATGTTTACTGAAAGGAGATGAACTGGTGGTCTCTGTGTCCATCTCCCAGTAGGTGTGAGCTGCCACAAAACCAGAAGTCATGAGGTTCCCCACTGAACTGCTCTGCTCAAACTCAGTTTTAATTCCTGCTGAAGAGCTGTGAAACCAAGCCCTGAGACTGATAAAGGTGAGAGTCAATGTGGATGAGGCCACTAGCCATGAGTAACTGGAGGGATAGGATGGAGACAATCACTCTGGCTACTATGTGCACATGAAAAGAGAATAATTTGCAACCACAAAGTGCTTTAGTGGCCTCTAAAATATGCATCCGACAAGAAGAATATTTAACATAAAAGGCATTTGCTAGTTCTGGAACAAAGCAGCAATATAAGTTCAGAAACACCTCTGAGGACCACACAATGTTCCCTTGCTATGCTTCCATTTGCAGTGTACACACAGTGAAAAGGGGACTGGAGGAGTCAGTCACCATTGCCATATGGGGTTGCTGAAGCCGCATTCCTGAAGGAAGAAAAACGCAGAGGTCAGGAGTGAAAGAGAAGCAGTATGTCTTGAGCAAGAGGCTTAAGAGGATGCTGGCTTGGAGGAAGCCCCACAGGTCCTCAGACCTGGACTAGACCCACCTGGTCCTTGACTGTGTGGCTGAGCCTGAAGACCAGTCAGTGTCTGGAGGATGCTGAATTCCTCTTGCAGCATGACAACTGAGAAGTGCCTCAGAGACCCCTAAGGAGGGACCACAGGACAGAGAGGTCAGTGCCAAGGACATGCTTTCCAATGTGCCTCTGTTTCTGTTTTGTAACTTTTCAATTTGGCAGCTGAGAACTTAGTTAACCCTTCAATGTGCTAGAGTACTTCTTATCTTTAAGCTTGTGTAGGCACATGCCTGAGCACAGACCATCCCAAGGCTTGCTGCTTCTCTGGAAACAATGAATCCATGTAAGGCAGAGCATGCAGACCGCACCCTTGGAGTGCCTGCAAACCAGGGTGCATTAGGAAATGGCCAGGGTTTGCTTACAGCCATTTGGGCACACCAGGACCAACCCGCCAGCCTGGGGGTAGCACCTTCAGTAACAGTTCACAGAGAGAAATTCCTCAGGTTTACCCACTTACCTTGGGCTAGGGATAAGCTATTGGGAGAGACCTCATTGTGCCATTTTATCCTCAAATGTCTCACCTAACAGAGGCAGCATCACAGGCTACAGCAGGTGGTGCTATTATTAGGAAAAAAACCAGGGAAATTTTGAAATGAAACCTGACTCCAGCCTTGTACCTCAGTGTCAGTTTTGAAGAGTAAAATGTGTGCAAGTATGTCCTCTACAATGTGACCCACTTCTGTCCCTGCCTTTTGCGCGAGTATGGTAATTGCAGTTCCTTATCTGTGCTGAAATGCACCTATCTCCCTTCCTCTCTCCCTCCCCCTCCTGAGTTCTCAGTCCCAGATGCCAAGTTCTTTCAGCCACTTATCTGGCAGGTATGGAATGCAGCGTTAGGTCAAGGACGTGTGCTAATAAAATAAACGTATCACAAAAGGCACCACCTGGTCAATATGCTTAACATTTTGTGCAACAGATAAACCCAGGAGGAACTGATGAAGCAACTGAAATTGTTATGTTTATAGAGTAGTTACACGTTAGATGAGCAGGATTCATCCCTGGTCAGTCCTCCCTTACTGTTTTATCACTCCAGAGAACTGTGTTTTATCCAACTGCCCGTGTAGCCTGGCTATTAATAGGGGTCTGAAGTGCACCAAATTGGCCATTTGCAGTCCCATTAAGTTGCATAAGTGCATATTACTCACTTTCTAGTGCATGTGTAATTCGAGCCTTTCAAATTTCCCTTGAAAGTCTTTACTTAGTTACATATCATCACCTTAAGCAAAGATGATGAAGTTCAGGGGAGTTTTGCTGTTGAATTCCTGCTGTAAGATGTTGTTGGAGCTGAAAGCCCATGTGGATTCAGGACACAAGCTCTTACAGACTGTGAAAGTGTGCTGAGGGAATATCATGGTTGTTGTTGGTGACAGTCTACTCTGGTAGATGGAACCCAGTTGGGCTGTGCTTATATTCTGGGCTGTCTCGTGGCTGTCAGTCCACATGACAGCACATGGCAGCTTTGATTTGTACTTTTAAATAGGGCATTTGGAGAGGACTCCAGGCTAACCTGGGATATGATGAAGGCCTGCTGACAAGCCTCCATCCCGTGCTGAAAAATATAGTCCTATGAACCATGGCTCCATCTCACCAAATATTGATGGTTTTTTATTGTTTTTGTTTTTTTTTACCTTCGGAAGGCAACCTGTCTGGGTGTCTTCTGTTTTGCCCAAGCACACTGGGATTGTCCAGACCACCGGATGGTTGGTTCTAGTCTGTCTGAGTAATTTCCCCAGCAGATGATCTGGGTGAGCCTATGCTGGCAATATCAAATTCACTTTTCAGAATATGACTATGCCTTCAGGAAGGGAAAAGTGTGGTCTTTTATGGGAACATAAGTACCTAAAATGTATATGCTTGGATCATGATGCTCAGATTGTACATGCTACAACTCTCCTCCCCTCCGGCTGTACAAATTCTGAGGACTCCGATCACCTTGGCATGAATTATTGAAAGGAACAGAATGAATGCTTAAAAACAAGAAAACGTGTCTGCTGCTCAAGATGCTTTTTAAGCATCTCATTGATTCCTTCTTCACAGTGTTGCCTGCTGCCTCCTAAACACTGTGCTGAGTCCTTAATTCCATTAGCTCGGTACGTGAATGCTTAAGCTGACCACTAGGAACAAACTTCCCTAAGGGGAATTATTACACAATTATAGAAGTTTTGTAACCTTTTCTGAGGCATCTAGTGCTGGCCACTCTGTGCAGACAGGACTTTGGTTGATAGGGACTATTGACATGACAATGTGAAGAAGGATCTTTTCTTGGAGCTGTCTTTAATAGGAAAGTAGTAGTAGTATTAAGCAGAGTTAGTACAGAAACAAAGCCAGAGGTTCCACTTTTTGTCATAAAGGAGCTGTAATTTAATTTAATTTGGGATGTAGCAGGGGAAGGTAATGGAGAAATTGGAGAGAGCAATAAGAACTGAGCAAGGCTGGAGCAAAGAGGCATTGGACAAATTATCTTTCCTATTTTCTGGTGAGTGTGTCAAACAACCTGCTTTATGCTTCATAGCAGTATCATGATAATATTACTGACACTATAATCATATATATATATGATGTGTGGAACTAACAGAAAGAAAAGGGGTTTCCTGTTATATATATATATATATATAGTATATATATATACAATAATAGGTATGTTACCAGGTGGGAAAACTTAAGGAAACCAAAAAACGTTTTTGTGTCTTGCTACCTGTCCTTTTGATCACAGTACTGTTTAGTATTAAAACAGGTTATGGCTTCACTGTGTGAAGTGCCTTGCAAATATACCACAAGCAGACCTTCAGCTAAGTTGTCACAGAGCCATCTTTGTCACCTCTAGGATACTTTTTCCTGGGACAGACTTCTCAAATGACCTGAAGGAATGGTTTAGTGGGATGTGGGAAAAGGTGACATGCAACAGATGATGACTCATGGGCATTTTTTACCTTGTCAAAAAAACCTCATACTGTTGTCCTCTTTAGGAAATATCATCTCTCCTTGGGCTTTGAGGGGGTTGAGAGATTTGGGGATGTTTGTGGGAAGATGGGCTGGTGGCTGATAGTAGGTTTGCTATAGGGAAAGATCAAGGTTGTGTATGTGTGAATGAGATTGCCATCTCAGATTGTTCTTGATTCATTGACCATGAGTGGTGCTAAAGTTGACCACTCTTAGCACTGGAAAAAGGGGAAGGAATGCCAGTGTTACAAAAAAAAACCAACCCCAAAACAACACAATAACAAAAAGAAAGAGAGAGAGAGAAAGAATTAAAGGTATAAACTCATTACACACAATCAAGCCCATCATCTGACAACTCCTGCCACATAAAGTATCAGAAAGTTCTTCTTTATGGATGTTGAGAGACTTATGAGAGCGAGTGACTTGGAAACAGAAGAGAAAGCTGCAGATCAGGAAGTCTTGCTGAATTATTGGGGTGTATAGTCACATCTCTTGCATTCCCAAAATACTTCATAGAATACAGTGAAAAATGGCATACTGCTAATATTTTTTCTGTTGGAATCTGGGCTCTGTCAATTAAGTGTGTAAAGAAAATCTGCAAGGATGCTGGCAACATTGGGCAGTATCCAGACTTGTAATTGAAGCAATTGAAGCAAATGCAAAAGAGGAGGGATGACTTATCAGTCAAGAATTCCTCCTGTCTGATTTTAAATTACATTTCTGTGCATCATATTCTCCTGTGTACAGGTAATGCAGAAAATAATGCAGCCTTCATTTCTCTTGGAGAGTAGCAAAACAGAGCAAAGGGAATCTAGAGCCTGATCTATAGAAGAAACAAAGGCCTGCAAATCCAATTTCAGTAACATTCAGAATTATACAGAACTGAATATGATTTCACTTAAGCCGTTTCACTTATGCTTTTATTCTATAATCTATATTCTATTCTGTTCTCAAAACAGTATTTTAAGTTCAGTGTGTGAAAAGCATATTGATTCTGAACAAAAGTGTTCACATCAGTTGCTAATGTGATTTCATTTATCCATTTTAAACATGTAAACTCATTAATGTCCTTGGTTATTTACATTAGCCCGGAGGTGTAAAAGGATTGCTTGAGGGGTTCCCTTCGAATAACTTTAATCTCTCAATTTATCATGGCATATGGATCAGCTTGAAAATATTGTCTTCAACAGGCAGCTTTGCCAGGCAGCTCTCTGACAACACGGGGGATGCTCAGCAGAGGGAGGAGCAGGAGAAGACCAAGAAGAGAATCCTGATGAAAAAAATGTTCATGAAAGAGTGTAACAAGCCTATTTACATAAGGAATCAGACCTTACAGGTCCTTGTGTTGGAAGAAACAGAAGTTCTGGACAGTTTTAATCTTTATTTCAGACTACTGAGCCACTGTCCCTGCAGCTACTGGCATATAACCAATCTTCTGAGACATCGGTCATCCCCTGTTATCAAGCTGGTAATGGAGTAGAAATCTGCATGGGGAACTTCATGGAAGGCAGCCAGTCAGATCTGGTTTGCATTTGTCCAGAACGAGAATTTCCTTTGCTACTTATTGGCGTCTGCTTAACATGAGCAAGATGAGGTAGAAAGGCTGTCTGCAATGAATCAGACTCACTCTGGACAGATAAAACAGAAAGGCAACAGCAGGGACTTCAGTGTTGCAATCTGGAAAACAAAATAATGATAAAAAAGGGATTAAAGTGATAATTTTTGTTGACAGACTTTGTTTGGGAAGCTACAGTCATCTAATGGGGAAACTGAATTTCCTGGATAGCATATATATGCTGCCCTGGAGTTGCTTGATTAAATAACTGATGAAAAATGAAAATACAACTGCATGTAGAATGACCAAGTACATGGACCCCTGATTTTTTTGTGTGAATTGCTCCAGTCCTACCAAGAAACTTCTGAGGGAAGCTTTGTCTTCATCCCTCTCTCCTACATGGGAGCAGGCCAGTACATGTGAGTTGGCCTCCATCAGAGATGGGACAGAAAAAAGCTGCTTTTCCTGCAGCACAGTGTTCCCTTGAGGGTACAGCTAACCAAAACATCTAGCTGTTCTGGTCAAGAAATATATTAACTCTTCATCTTTCCACTTCATCTCATGGAGCTTGTATGAGGGCTGTGCTGGCTTCTCAGGCAGCCTGCTCATCAAGAAGCTCAAGAAGACAGGGCAGTTATTTCCTCTCTTGAAGTGGAAAATACCCTCTCTGAGTCTTGCAGCCCAGGTTAGTCCAGGAGGCAGGAAATACGAAAAAGCTTTGTGAAGGACTTCACTGTGTAGATGTGGAGACCTACAAATGACGGGTGTGGTCAAATGGGGAGACCATGGTGTACCCCTGAAATGTGGGACAGAAGTCACATTAGCATGAAGACCACAACTGAGGACAGACCTTCCATCTTGCTTGCCTCCCCATTTCTACAGCCTGAGCTGACCCCCTCCTAGCCAGAGGGCTCTGCATAATGGAAGAAGCAGGACTTTTTGGAATGGGAGATAATCCTACCACCGATACCAGAAGAAAATTATAGCAGGGGTTTAATACAGAATAAGCTTCAGCACAGCAGGAGACTTCATCAGTCATTATGTTCTTGGCTCGTTTTGTAGGCAGACCTTCAAAGTCAGTTTATTTAACATAATTACTATAATAGCACTCATCAGCTTGTTCATGTAGAAGGCTCAGGGTTTTGGCATTCAGGTCAATATGCCACACATAGATATTCCTTATCTTTGCACAGTGCTTGTTAGTGTAATGTTCAGGAATGGACTAATGTTGTGTGAATAATTTCAGTAGACAAAGATTATGTAGGTCTACTCATCTTCAAACTCCTTTTTTTTTTTTTTCCCTGGGCCATGTTTAAATTCATAGGAAGCAGAGAAGTCTGTATATATGAAAGTCTGCCTCACAGTGATCTGCACTTTTAAAGAAATTAAACCTTTGGAAGGGTCTAACTTTTTAAATCATTCTTTACCTTCAGCTTAGTGGAGCATGAAAAAGGTCTGCTCTTTCTCCCAAACACAACCCAAGCACTTAGGTGAAAGCTAACTCAGAGAAAAGTGGCACATAATACTCTCACACACCTGGAAGCTGAGAGGTGTAGTCTTACTTTGGTGTCCACATTAATAATCAAGTGTCTTCAAATAATTTGATACGTTAGTCAGTTAGTCACTGAAATTTCTTCTGTATGAGTTATGATCCTGGTCCAGAAAAATGGCATAAAATTGAGTTAACTTACAGTGGGAGGAGTCTAGAAGTTGTAGAACAATCACCTATGTGTATCTCAATGAAATAAGTCCACAAAATATACTACAGGAATACACCAACCTGTGCCCAGAGGCAATCAAAAGCCATGTTGCTGCTGTTACTATTATTTCTATTATTACTGTTATTTTTATGGTTCTACCTAACATTGATTTATTTTACCTAAGAATTCTTTTGGCTGAATTAATCAATGAGTGTATTTGGACTGTCTATGTTCCTGTGTGGGTGAGTCAATCAGATCAGGCCTTGGATAGAGGATTGCTGTTTGATGGTCCGTGCACGTGAAGCGATCAGAAACTTGGAGAGTTTCAGAACAAGCAATAAGAAGTCAAGGTAAACACTTCACTGCCTTTTGAAAGGTCCTTGCTGCAAACTAGCTGAAGACAGTGCAAATCTTTCTGTTGTGTAGGGCGAGGACTTTAATTGTTACCATTATACTTCAATTCAAAACATGGTAGTGCTTCAGTGTTTTTAGCTCCCATTAGCTGAACATGTGGTGAGATGGTAGCTGACTATTTAAAATTACTTGAAGGATTTTTTTGAGATATTTGGGACTGAAAACTTTGCCACTGTTTCCTTCTGTTATGGACATGGTTGGGCTCTGTAGAATCATAGAATCATAGAATATGCTGAGTTGCAAAGCACCCATCAGGATCATCAAGTCCAACTTCTGTCCCTGTGTAGGGCATCCCAAGAATTACACCATGTGCATGAGAGCATCGTCCAAACGCTTCTTGAACTCAGGCAGGCTTGGTGTTGTGAACACTTCCCTGGGGAGTTTGTTCCAGTGTTTGACCACCCTCTGGGTGAAAAACCTTTTCCTGATACCTAACCTAAACGTCTCCTGATTCAGCTTCCTGCCATTTTCCCAAGTCCTGTCATTGGTCACAGGAGTGAAGAGATCAGTACCTGCCCCACCTCTTCCCTCGTGAGGAAGCCACAGACTGCAATGATGTCACCCGTCAGTCTCCTCTTCTCCAAGCTTAATAACCCAAGTGACCTCAGCTGGTCCTAATAAGTCATCCCTTCCAGACCCTTCACCATCCTCTTAGCTCTCCTCTGGACACTCTCCAATAGCTTGATGTCCTTTTTATATTGTGGTGCCCAGAATTGCACACAGTACTCAGGGTGAGGCTGCACCAGTGCAGAACAGAGCAGGACAACCACCTCCCATATTTACTTTAAGTTGGCCAGGAAGAAGACTGAAATAGAGGATATGGAGGCCTGTCCACTGTGCACAATCCTGGATTTGAGCCTGACTTACCATCATTCAAAATTTGCACAGGTTTCATTGCATTTTCAATACGGAACACAGGTACTTCTGTATTTTTAATGTTTCTTTATAGATGTAATTCTGTTTGCAAGAGGGGAAGTTTTATGATGTGGACATGTTATATTATCATTTATATAATGACACTCTGGTAGGAGTCCAGAGCTATTAACTAAGATTTCTGAACATAGTGATCGAAGTGTATAAACTGGGAAAAGGAACAGAAGCAGCCATAGTTATCTGCCCTTCACAATATAAGGATCAAACAAAAAGTGTCCACATTCACTGCAATTTGATATACGCTAAAGTCAGTTTAGGCTTTGATGCCCATCAGGTTGTAGCAGCATTTTGATCTCCACTGAAACTTTCATTTGATTTCCAAGGGATTTGAGTTTTGGTTTCTACTAAACTAAATTGTTTGAGTATTAGGACCTCCTAAAACTATTACTGAACTCTTCCATCCTTCTCCACTCAATTTCATGCTTCTAATTCTATGCTTCTAATGAAAGGGATGTTTACCACCAGGCATCTAACTTGAACTGATCTAGCAATTTGCTGAGAAATGTATGTTGCAAAATATTTGATATGAATGAAATTTTGCCCATCAAAAAGGTCTTATGTCAAAAGTGAAGACAAGTCTCTGTTTTCACTCTTCTTAAGTACTGCATGTTAGACATTAATCACTGAACTGGAAATCCAATTACATGTTTATTAATCAGATGCATTTTTTTCAACTTGGGGAAAAAAAGGCCAAGTGAAACATGAAAGTCCACTGGGAAACACTGCCAATTGAACCAATTAGAAGAGGATGTGGAATTCTTAATTCTTACACTTGGCTAGAAAGATGGTTGACTAGGCTTGACTCTCCTGGGAGTGGGTGTGCTGGGCAGTTTTCTATTTGCTTCTTAAGATCAAGCGCTTCTGTTTCCTTTACGAGGCATAATGAATTTTCTTTGCAGGAAACTTTACTTATTATGGTATGGGTAACTGATCAAGTTTAAAATGTTTGATCAGGTTAAGTGATGCCTGTCATTTAACATTCCCACTCATGGAGAGAAGCACACATTCCTTCCACACTCGTAACATTCTGCAGACAGACTTTCTGTCAGCTGAAGTGTAGCCAGTAAATTTCTTTTCCATTAGTTGGAAATTGTGCAATAATATACTAAAGTAATTACACTATAAATCTTCTTGCTGTGAAGTTAGGCTCTGTGGTACACACTCATAAAACAGTAGCAAATAAAATCACAGCATCTGTATATATTAGTCTTGCAGTAACTTTTCTGGGGGCTGTCTAAAACATTGACAAGAGTGAACTGAGAGGAACAGGGAGGACTTCAGTGTTTCTTGGTTTTTGTAAGAGAGGGGCTATAGTTCTTCAAGAACTACCTTGTAGCTTTGCATGTGTGAGAGCAAGCATTGTTGCCAACAACCTCCTTAGATGTCCATTGTGAACTAGAATATATTATTTCCTGGATCATCCAGGATGCAGTAAGTCTTAGTTGAAGATCTGAATCCAAGACAAACTGTGCTGAAGGACCTAAGGAGTCTATCCAATCTAGACAGAATACCTCTAGGCTAAATCTAACTACTGCATGGCTCTAAAATGCTTGGAAGATCAAGAAAACATGAATTTTGCACTAAAATAAGTAGCTACCAATGCATCTATTTTTCTTAGGTCTCTAGGAAAGAACAGGCATGCTCTGTACCTAGAGCACTCTCTCAGTGCTTGAATGTGAAGAGTAATCGTTTAGCATTCATCCCTGTGTAGCAAACTCTGGCAATAAAATGATGGTTTCTAGGCAGTTATGTTCCCAAAGCCAAGGGCTGCCTTGGAGACATAGTTGCCTGTAAACCTCCTGATACTCTTTGGATTGTGCAATAGGAATGTGGATGTGCATGTGCATTTTGACTGTACAGCACCTGCTCTGCCTCCTTCTTCCCACAGGAAGGCTACCAGGTCCCCAGGAAGCCATATATTTCTGAAGAGCTCTGGATGCAGCTCTTCCATCACTCAGCTGTGTGTCCTGAGATAAGAACTGCAGGCTTGATTTATGGGAGCCCGTGCCAAGTTTAATTTGGTACCGTGTGCATGGCTCAGTAGTGAGAACGTGTGAGCTTTCCTCTCCCCAGAGACCAAGGCCACTCTTTCTTGTGGCTTGGTAGCACAGGTGGAGAGGTGGAACCATGGTGGTGATCAGATTGCTGGAGAAAACAGCGTGGAGACAGAGCAGGGAAAATCTTAGGCTGAAAAAGCCAATATTGCAGCTCCTCTGCCAGGGATCAGCCATGGCAGCAAGAGCACAAAAAACAACAGTGTGAGAGCAATTCAGCTGAAGGGCTTTGTTTTTCTGTGAGTAAATACCCTCATATAGACGGCATTTTTTATTTAGTCTCAAGTAACAGTAGTGTGGAATGGAAATTTGACTTGGATTCATCTGGGAATCAGGCATGTATAGGAGCACTGAAGAGATATTTTCCCTGCAGATCAAGGCCCAGGAAGTATATTGGATTATATTCACTATATTTGGTGTGATTTGCTGCATTCAGACCTTAGCTTCAATTAGGTGGTTAGAGACTCATCATTAATCTTCAGCTCTGTGCTGCCCATCGTTCTGCTCCTTCACGTATCTCAGGTTATGGCACTATTCTGAACATTTCCATTAGGAAATATCCCAGCCTTGGAGCTGCTGCTGGTGGCAGGATTTCTGTGTGCATCTCCTGTCAGTGTCTAAATCTCTTCTATTCAAGGGTCTTTAGAGCATCTGTCTCTCAAATGACAATTTATTTCTTGTCTGATTCAGACATCTATTAAAACCCTGCTGAGATGGTGTACTGACTTTAGGCCCCCAAGAAATTGCTTGTTTCTTGATATCTGAGTGTATTCCTTGATGAACTTTCTGCTTTTTTTTTTTCCTTCTGTTAGGATTTCTTAGGATGTTCAGATTCAACTAAGTTATCTCTTTCTGGTTTCCCTCTTCCCAAAAAAAGCTTACATTTTTGGTGCCCTTATTATATTAAAAATACTTTTAATTCCATTCTGCACTCATTGGCCTTCCTGCTTTTTGGTTCACTTTTTCATGAATAATTAAATAAGAGAAAAACAGGGAACATTTAATTGTACTTGTAGTGGGGAAATAACTTGTTAGAAAGGCCACTGTGGGGATGACAGTGAAGAACCTCTGCTCTTGAGGGAGGTCTCTTTCAGGTCAGGACACTTAAAGCCAGCTCTTAATTCTCAATGCTTTTAGCTGATGAGAGGCCAGTATGTGAACAGACTTCTCCCTGCCTGCATCCTTCTCTCTGGAAGCTTTAATCTTGTTCAGCCTTGGTCTGATGTGTACACATAGTTCATTGGTGTTATCTCGTACCAGGGAAGAAGACCTCAATACATCACGGGTAAGGCTGATCTTTATCCATGTAGTGCTCAGCCACCCTGAAGAAACCATGCTCTCCAGGTTTAGAAGGAATGTGTTACACGTATCAAATGACCAGGTTGCATTCTGTATCACAGATGACAGATTCCCTTTGAAGTCCTCAGGATGGTTTCAGGTAGCTATGAACTTAAGGATTATTTTCAAGTTCTAGTCAGAGTAGATTCATCCATGATAGGAAACCCAGTCCTTATGCCATACCATGCTGAAGAAAACCATGAAAGATAATGGGGAAGTGACAGGCAGAATCCAAGCAGCTAATTTATTTCTGTCCATGCACAAATCACCAAAACTTCTCAGTCTCAAGTAGTTTTTAATTCAAATCTTATTCTTTGCCCTCTCAAGAATCAGCATATATTTTGCCTGGTAATAGAACTGTCCAGTCAGTGGGGATGCTAATGTCTCTCTTCCACTTCAGATCTTCCAAAATCAAAGGCTTTTCTTAAAAAAAAAAGAAAAAAAGAAAAAAAAAAGGCACCAAAAAAGCTGTTGTTATTCAGCTCGAGTATTGGATATGCTGAAGAATGTGATGTGAATGGAGCTATGAAGAAATTGTACTTGACAATAATAAGAATTTTGAAATCTGTGGATCTACCTCTCCATTATACCCTCCTGCTGATGAAAAAAGCATTGAATGAAGCTCTAAGGCTGGACATTTTGTGAAGGTTGAAATAAATCAGCTTTAGTTCCTCTGATGTTTTCTTTTCCTGGGTGTATCTCTAGTACATTTCTTAAGCTTCCTTGAAGTTCAAACCTTTTTTGTGACTGTTTAAACAGCTGTGGGTTGTGCTTGTATCACAGGATTGGGAGAGGTGGGAAACCAAGCAGAGTTTTGAATATTTTTCCTCTACTTTTTTGATGAGATATTGTATCAGATTGATTCTATTTGGCCTCTGTACATTAAAGTTGCAAATTTCAATTTTAGTAGCTCCAATCACCTGCACAAAATACTGTCTCAACTTTTAACCAACAAACTAAATCCCGTGGACATCTACAGTATAAGGAATAAGAAGGAAAAACCAAAAAACCAACCAACCAAACAAACAAAAAGGAAAACAAATTAGTCAGACAAGTAAATGTATATGAATTTCCTATGATAAGCATTTGCAGTTACTTTAGCAGTAGCCAGATTTATTACAAATGCTATAACTATATTATTGAAGTTAAAGAGTAGGAAGCGAACAACAAAAAAATAGTCATTAATCTTTGTGCATCCAAAACTGTCATGAGAAGAAAAGAGTTTTAGGAAAGGATCAGAGACTCCTTGCTGTCTAAAATCTTTGCTGCATTTTACTTTCCACTGCTGAATACAGAGGAGCAAATCCAAATAATTCATTGCATAGCTTGCCTTGTTTTAATTTATTTACATTTCCCATCAGGATGCAGCTGTAGTGACTCTTCCAGAGGAAGACAAGGTTGTATTCATCATTCCATGTTTAAATAATCCTTATGTTTTCAGTATCTTGTGGTACACATCCTACCAGAACTATCATCTCGGTTGGGTTTCTATGAAATGTTTCATTTTCTCCTGAGGCTGATGAGAAGAATGGTGAGGTACTTCTTACCAAAAGCATCTATCATTTAAACTCCCACACTTTCCCAAGCCTTCAGTACTGTTAATGTCTTTATCCCTTCAATTCATGAAGACTGACAACAGTGTTGGAGTCCAAAGGGTACCTCCAGCTATATGCTATTTGGGTTAAAATCTGGACTACTTTTTCAGAAGTTCAGTTTCCTCCAGAGCTCAGGCTTTATGATAATCTAGGTAAATTCTATGCAATTAGGGAAGATCAGATAAAGGTACTTCTGTTAGCTCCTAGGACAAATATGCTTTTTGGGTAAGGAAGCTGAGTTTTCCTTTATGAAACTGTGTTTTCTCTGTCCTGCTCTCTTTCTGGGAACTGCAGAGATATTAAGCACAAGACTGAATTCGTTTTTTAGTTCCATGGTGGAATTCACCTAATTGAATGTGTACTAACAAGTTTAGATTGGCCAATTCTTAAAAAAAAGATGGCTAAGTTGTCAGCTGAACTAATGGTGGTGGAGACTTTATGTCTTGTAGTATTCAATTGATACCAAGGCTGGGAGAACCCATGGGAAAAGACTGCCTGGGAAAAATAGAATTGGCCATTATTGGCAGAGGTTTTTCCCATGTTGATTCACAGTCATAGCTGCAAACAGTTGCCTACCTAATCAGAAGCTTTCAGAAGAGTATTCCATTTTTTGGGGTGCTGTTTAAGCCCCTTGATGCCACACTTTGTCTCCTGTTATTTCTTACAGGGATAATACACTGACCTTCTAGTGGAAGGTGACACTTTGGCAAGGGTTGAGTAGGATGAAGTTGATTCATGCTAATAGACTTTAATAATTAATGGCAATAAGAGCTGGAATAAATGCATCCAGCCTGTATTTTGCCCATTCCTCACATAAATCAGGGTGTCAGAACATTTCACAGGTGGGATGGTTGTGACAAGCACTGAGCATTGCTTAGGAAGCAGAGAGAGAGATCCTGTTTTTCTGGAAGTGACTCCCCTAGCATTTTTGATTGGCTCTTGGCAATGACAATCTTAGCCACTGAAACGAAACTCAGGGAGACCCAGACCAGTCCCATTAAAAAAAAAAAAAAAAAAAAAAAAAAGAAGGAGAGAAAAGAGAAAATAAAAAAGGTCGAAGCCTGTGGGTGAGAGACATTAAGTGCAGGAGACTGCTTGGCAGGTTCAGCAGAAGACTATCACAGGTAGGACTGAAGATTCATGCTAATATTAGTATAAATTTACATGATTAGAATCTTAGAGCTGCTTGGTTCAGTATAATTTGTACAGTCTCATTCTGTGTGTGCGTGTCTTCTACTTCTGAGTATATTAGCCAATTTCAGCTAAATCAGATGAAGGGGCCAGGACAGTAGGACTTGGGTTAATTCAATTCCCATGAGTTTTTTGGAACATAGCAACTCCAGATTGTGCCAAAGTAAAAACTAAGCACTCTGAGAAATTGTATTTGTTCCTTGGTTGTACATCACTTACAGGATATTCTCAAAAGAAATGAGACCACAGGAAATGCTTTTAAGCTGATATGCCGGAGGCTTAGAGCCATGTTAGCTCTCTGGTATGGGTGAAGGTCACTTCAGAGTTCTCTGAAGGTGTAGCAATGCTACTAGTGACTTGACTTGAATTCCAGCTTTTATAAATTGCCTACATTCTGCCTGGTAAGATATCATATATATTTGTGTTCTTCAGAATAAGAAACCTGTAAAGCAGGAGAGTGGTTTTCACTGGAGACATACCTGTGACATCAGGCACTGAGTACAGATAGAGCAGAACTCACTATGCAACCTTAAAAAGAAATGGAACTCAGCCTAAGCAGGGTGAGTCACATCCTCAGTCCTTAAGTTACAGTCAGGGAGATGTGTTGGTCAATGAGTAGCTCCAGTTTTTCTGCAGTTGTTATTCTTTGTGTACCCTGTCCATGTTGGAGCTCAGCCGTGGTTGGTGATCTTGCCAGTTTGCACTGTGCAGATCTGAAGCAACCCAAACAGCTTCCACATCATGGAGGTACGTATATTCTGCTGTATTTTTGTTTTCATTGTACATATCACTGTTTCCTCATCTTTACTGCCTCCAGGGAGAGAAAGAAAATATTAAATGTCTCATCGTGGGCAAGAGAGAATAATTCAGAGAGATTTTCACCTCAGTACAAGCCTTCAGAACAGCTTCGTTGCTGGTAAGTAGTATCAGATACCTCAGGCTTTGGAGAAAGATTTCAACTGCCGATTGAAAACTTAATTGAGAGTTCCTTTGCTAGCACAGGCAGATTTGAGAGTAGCCATGGGGTTAAAAGTGACCAAAGGGGGTTGGCTGGGGGAGGCTCATCTGGTCTTCCTATATATATGGAGCAGAATAAGGGAAATCCTGGGGATGAGCTTTCCATTGACTATTCCAGAGGCTGTGAAACTGCTGTCTAGGAACTGGAAAGCAAACCAGGTGCATGTTGACAGGTTCCTATAGTAAATGATGTCTCAGTTTTGCTACAGAAAGTGCTTTAGGAGAGCTGAGGAGTGTGACTAAGGGCTAGCTTGATCCTCTAACAGAACTGCAGGTACAGGCTACCCAAGGGACACAACGGGACCAGGCAGCAGCAACACTTGAGGGAGAAAAATGTGCTTCTTCCTGCTGCATTATGCAGCATTGTGAAAAGAATCTCTCCATTTTGATAGGCCAATGCTGCCATTGATTGTACTATTCTCTGGCAGCCGGCGCCAGACGTACAACCCTTTAAACCACATAAAGATCGTCTTGGTTTCCTTTCAGCTGCATAATTTGTTTCTTGCCACTCACTGCAAGAACACATTTGGGACCAATTGGCTTTCTACCTTCAAGTATCTTATCAGGCTTCCTCTCTTGTAGGAACTCAAGACACTTTTTTTTTTTTTTGTGGTTTAAATGGTGAAGATGAAACATGAAAATCTTCTCAAGAATGTAAAATGCAATTCCTCCTTCTCTACTGTAAGGCTGGACCCTGAGGTAGATCTAAAGAAGATGGGTCTGTGCCTCTTGCTGTGAGGAAGGTCCACATCTCCATAACACAATGGTAGTGGGACAACTCCTGTTCTTTATCTGTGCAAGGAGAGCATGGCAGAGCTCCCCAGGGATGCCCAGTGACAGGCAGCTGTTTTTGCCAGCTGTTGTGTTGAGGTGTGTCATGAATGAGCTGTGATGCAGCCGAGGTCCCTCTCTGCACAGACAGGCTCACCAAAACCCTCCAGAGATGAGACCCTTGATTGGCTGTGGTGAACTCTGCTGGGTGGGTGGCTGGGTCGCAAGTGCTGTAACCTGCACTGCATTGCAGAGGGGTTAAAATCACTGACCAACTCTATTACCTTGCTGTGTGCTCTGTATTTAATACCAGGTAAGGGCAAGAAGTATCAAAGTCTATGGCATGAGAAAAAAAAAAAAAAAGATAATAACAGAAAGCCAGTGAGAAAAGCAACCTGAGAGGAGATGAGGCCTGGCCTAATCTAAAGACACAAACTATTGAATATTTTAGGCCTGGTTTTCAATTTGGAAAAGAAGAAAAAAAAACACAACAAAAAACATTTACAAAAAGGGTAAGAAAAGTTAACTACAAAACCTTTGTTCAGCCCTTCTGGATGCACTGGGGTAAGCTCTGTGTGAAATGGGGCATTTAAATATTTTGCCACCATGCTGAGCCACCTGGACCTCACAGTAGACAACAGTCACCAGCCAACAGGGGAAGATCCTTGTGGCACGAAGGGGCCGCAGGCAGCACTAGTGGAGAGGGAAAAGGAGCTAAGGCACATCTAAGGTTTTATGTCTCTTAATACTTGGCATGTTTTCACATCCAGTACATGAAAACGTTACAGAGAGGTGTACTTCCAGAGGTGTTGTCACACCATTGTGACATTGTCCTAAGCTCATGTCATGTTCTGGCGGCCAATGTCAGACCCTGTTATGAAGTATGCCTTGGAGATAAGAAGTTCTCAGGCCTCTGGTGATGCAGGAGCAACAGTCCTGCAGCAGAGGTGGCTGTAACAATGCTCAGGGCAGTCTTGGCTCAGCAGAGAGAGACTGTTTTCCAGCAGCCGTTCTGCCTTTGCTTGGAGCAGGTAGTGGGGGGAGAACCAGGCTGTCTGCTGCTTACTGCTGCTCCTCTGTCCAGGCTGCCTCAGGGTGTCCGCTGCTAATCCTTTCCCAAGGTGACATTTATCCTTTTTTAAGAACCTGGGACACTTCATGCAATGATGTCATCTTCCATTTTCTGACAGAATATTCCAAGTAAAAATAATTGCAGTGTGTTTTGCATGTAAAATGCAATGGCAAGTCTATGGCAATAACATGGCTCGTTTGGGTTGAAACTCTTGAGTCTTCAAACCAGTGATGGCTGGAATCACCTCACAAGAGCAACACAACTGCTTCCTTGGGACCTTCCTCTGTCCACTGGACCTCTTTCGGAGTTGCTCAAGTCCTTGGGGCTTTGTAAAAACTTCTGGCAACTTCCTTTTGTGTCGTGGTTAAGCAGATGCATTTACTGCCAGAGGCAATAAAATTAAATAAGTCAATAGCAAATAACAACTGTTTATCTTATTTGAGGTCTGCAAAGAAACCAAAACTGAAATTGACTTTAAGTGGACACAAAGCACAGTTTGTGTGATAAAGCTTCTTGTGGATCCCAAATTAAGCTAGTATCTCTTCCTCACAGGAACAGCAAGAGCCTGGATCTCACTTGGTTATGTGGCATTATATAACAGATTTAGAACTGTGTCATGCAGCTCAGAAAATGGTCAAAGTGAAAAAAAAAAAAAGGAAAGCAGTTAAAAATATTGTCTAATCTAAGGATTTTAAACCTACACTTGAAATTAAGCATACTGCAATTTTTTTTTAGGAATTGGGATTTTCTTTTGTTTTAGTTGCTGAATGCTGGAGACTTTTGAATATCTTGCAATGGCAGGTAGTGAGTAAGACAATTTTCTTGAATTGGTTCCTGAAAGTACCAAATGTGTGTGCACTCCCAAGAAACCCATCCAAGGATTTATTTGAGAATCAGCACATCATGAGACCCTCTGGGAGCCTTCCTTCACTCCTTCATAGATTGTAAGGCTCCAGCCAGCTGGATGTAAGTCGTTAAAACTCCTTATTCTATCCATTAGCACACTCATTAATATTTCTCAGTAGCTTGGGACACAACATTTCTTGTGCTAAGCTTAGAAAAGTTTTCTTTTCCATCTAATTTTGACCTAGGGACAGCTGTAAGGAGCAAAAGATCACCACTGAGTGGAAGGAAAACTGTTCATAACATTTATGGTTGCAGAGTCTGTCATTCTGAACAAAGCAGTAGAGGCATTTTACTTTAGAGATTAAAATCTTTCATGAAGTTGTTGACTGTAGGGGTATTTAATTTTTGTCATTGGGCTCAGTGTTCCTGTCTGAAGCTTATTGAACTACTAACAGTGAAACAATGAACTCTTCACAGCAGGTTTCAAAAAGAAAAATAAAGAAATACAAAGAAAGACTTCTGGGACCTTAGGAACTGGATAAACATGGCACTAAATTGATCATATACTCTAGAGATGGGCACTATTAGAAGACAGACAACTTAAGCACAAATAATTGCTCTTGGATAGAAAAACAGAATCAAAGAATCAGGGAATGGTTGAGATAGGAGGGGACCTCTGGAGCTCTTTTTGCCCACTCCCACTGCTCAAGCAGGGCTACCTAGAACCAGTAGCCCAGGACCATGTCCAGATGGCTTCTTAACACCTCCAAGGTGGGATCCAAGTTTTCTTCCACTGCATCTGTATATTCATATGCACATTTATATACATTTATACTTATATGAAAATAGATTATAATGCACATTTATATATGAACATATGCACAATAATATATAAAAGATATAAACCATCATATATGTCTATACGACCATGTATTTTAACAGCAACATCTGAGTGCTCAGTAGGATTTTGTGGATTTGCATTTGCAGAATTATTCTGTAAACTTGAGGGAAAATACCCTGAGGTATTTGATTCCACCAAGAAAAAACACTCTAGTGCTAAACACAGCAGGAGCACTAATTGCTCTCTGAACATGGTGGCATTATTGCTGTTCTTAAAGCAAACAGTATGCAGTGGCTCCTCATCACTTACAATGCTGTAATTTAGCCTCAAGGTCAGAGGTTAAATATTTACTTTTTGCTGTTGGCCATACATGAGAAAACTCATTAAGCAGATTTTTTTTAAGTAAAGTTCCTTCATTCCTAACTGGAATTTATGGGAGAAGAGAACTAGGGGCAGTGGGAAGAGACTCAGAGCCCTGCAGGGTGTACACTGTGCTGCCAAAGTCAATATTCACCTTCTGTACACAAAACAAGGAGCCTCAGGCTCCAAAAACAAGTACAAGAGCTCCCTCTCTTCAGTTTTAGCTTTCCATCTGGGGAGTACTGTTTTGGTTCTTGCATGCACAGCAATCTCACTGGAATTTGAGTTTCTCTTCGGTGTTTTCTACCAGCTTGGCTCTTTATGACATGTCTGTGTCAATCACAAGTTAGTGTTTTCTGTTCTCTCTGGTTCCCTTGTTATGTTGACAGCTGTTGAAAGCTAAGTAGCACTCTTGGTGAAATCAGAATAGTGCAGGGCTGGAGCAGTGTTGTAGTGTATGTGCTGAGTTGAGCCATCTAATTGAAGACTGAGCAGTGTGGCCAGAGACTGACATCGCTGGTATTTCAACCACAACCACTTTCCTTGTGCACAGCAGCGCTGGAAATGATGAGCAGAGCCTTTTCCACTTGATGTCCATCCACAGCCTTCCAGTCCTGGTAAGTGTGTTCTCACCAAGTGGGCTTGGTAAGAGCCCACGAGGCCAACATTGGCTGACAGAGGCTTCTGACAATGCTGCCAAGCTAGGACAGGGAATTCCCTGGCATTTTAAGCCAATTTCCCCCTATGGATTCAATGTGACTCTTGCTACAAGCAAAACTGAAAAGGGTTAAAATGCACATCTCTTCTGTATTTGCCTCCTTACACTCATACCTCTTCTCCAACACTGTATGCACCTTTCTTCCTCTGCCTCAGCTCAGAACTCCTTGTTCTGCTGGGGCTTCTGCACAGCTGAGGACTTCAAAGCCTTTGCTTAATTTGTGTTTGCACTTCTAAGTACTGAATGAAGGTGTTAGGCAGAGGCAGTTTCTTTCTAAGTATTTGTGTATAAACATGAAAGTTACAACCTTCTGCTCCTTGATCCTTTCATCTCTTCAGGCTCAGAGATAAAATGCAGTTGAGTTTTTGAACTTCACAGAAAGTTTTATTACAAGAATGACTCAGAAGTTCCTCCACTGAGCTCCTTTCCTCTTTCTCCATTCCTTTCTTTTTGTATTTTCTTTCTTTTTACTTTGCTTCCCATGTTACTTTCTCCCATTTAATCCTTTTCAGCACTAGTTTCAGATGGTTATGGTGGACATCTCGTTGCATTGTTGCTTTGTGAGACATTAGGGCTGTGTACCTGGGGGCCTCATTTGTCACAACCCTCAAATCCGTTCACTGCACAGCCTGTCACCTCTGATGTGAGTGAAAAATTGTGGAAAATTGATTATTCCACATCATGTTCTCAGTTGACCTCTAGAACACCATGGGGAGAAGTACTAAAGATGACAACAGAAAGACCACAGAAGATGAACATAATCAGTGTTCAGATTTCTCCCCCCTCTCTCTATATTCAGGGAGGTATTCAAGCTTAAGAAATAGTTCAAAAAAGGTATATTAATGTATATCAAATGTATATTAAGGTATATTAAGGCATATTAAGAAATATTTCAACTGTTGATCCATACATATCTAGGTTACAGTGCCCAGGTAGTTGTAATGAAGATGTTAATGATAAAACCAGAGGTAGGATTGAGGACTTCTGAGACTTTTTGTGCTTTATCCACTAGAACAAAGATGTAGAGCAGCTGTACATATGTAGGTCAGTGATGTGATATTTTTTTTTGCTGAGCTTTCCATTAGTCCCAATTTTCTTGAAATCTCCAAAATCTGATCAATGAACAAATTGTTACAAATATCTTCTTTCTGGGAAAAGAAGTAATTATCAGGAACCAGACTTCCATGAGTGAATCACTCTAGTGGCCATCAGGATGAACCCCGCAGGCACATGGCTCCTCTTGGAATTTTTTATTATTTGCTTGACTTGACTTTTGTCTGGAATCTGATAATTTAACTGATAATAACTTGTACTAGTGCAGCTGTTTGTCTTCCAGTAATCACTGGGTAAAGTATTGTCAAAAATGTGCTACTTCAAAGGTTTTAAGGAGCTAAGGTCCTGGAGGTATGATTTTATATTTTTCCTCTAATGTTGAAAGCAGTAGCTGTGATTTAACCTTTCTGCACCTAAAACAAAGCTGCTGAACTCCATTACAATGACTTCAATGGCTTAACTTCCAGTGCTTACTCTCTATGTGGAGAAAAAACTATCCTAATATCCTGCACAGTGATCAGCTCTTTTATGTGATTGCCAACGTGACATTCACCTACAGACGTGTCTGCAGTTTCCTGAGATTAAGATACTGGCCGGCCACACTGATTAGACTGGACCAAGGATATAGGATGTGCAGCCCTTTCCTTTTAATGAGTATTCTAATGAGGATTTTCCTGATTCAAATTCTTTCCACTGCCTTGGCATAAAAGTGCAATGCAAGCTTTCTTTTGTGGTCCACAAAGAATTCCTTAAAATTATGGTCAGATAGTTGCAAGCAGTGAAATTCTCATCTCCCAGGTGAGAGGAGGCAACTTCTTGCATACATTTGTGCAAACCATTTCCAGAAAAGGTTGTTTAAGATAATCCGTTTTACTTCACATTGCAAGATGCTGGAAGCTCAGTAGCTTTCAACTTCTGCAGTATAGCCAAGGGTAGTTCTTTAAATATGTATTAGTATCAGTATAAATTCAATATACATTAAATCAAAAAGGTCTGTTGATTGCTCAGGACCTGTGGCCCTACCTTTCTTTGCTCACCAGTGATACCTTAGAAATCTGAATTTCTGGCTGAAAGGAATGCACTTCGGATGCTTTTTTTTTTCCCAGTCAGTTTTTTGGATTCTGCATCTTCCACTTTTCTGAAAATCTTTGTGGTGTCTGGGGGTTGGCACAGGGAGGATCTGTGAGCCCACAGGATAATGTTCAGATGAAGAACTCGCAGTTCTCCTGATGCCCACCTCCTCCCCAGCCTCACTCAGCATCTGGACAGGAGCCATGCACACACGGCACATTAAAGGATTAAGGCCTTAATGACAATTTTAAAATGCCATTATTAAATGGGGAGTGCCATCCTGTAGAACACTTGAAAAATAACATTTGTAAAATTGCTTCCTGAGCAGTATATTCCCTTTTCCATTATCTCATCTATTTGTATGCTAATAAGAATTCTTCCTTTCTACTCAGTCTCTGCTTGAGCAGTTCAATACTAAATTCATGATTTTGTGTTTTGTTACTGTCAAGATTTTACTTATATTAAAAAAAAGGTATCTCAATAATTAATTACAGATAAATTATTGACAAAGCAGCAACAGAAGCAAAGGAAGAGTGCTCTATATCTAAGAGAGGATTTTCAAACATATATTTGCAATGTATTACAGACATTTATTTTAATTGTTCAGTTATCAGAAATAAATCAATGCTTGTCTAGCATTTGATGCTCTGTTTGATAGCACAAAAGACTGCAAAAAATCAGCATTTCCTCTCAAAATATATCCATAACCAATATGCACATCTGTCAAAATATCTCCCAAGAGAAAAATATACTAGTGTACTCAGACTACACTTCCGTGAAGAAAATCCTGCATATTTAGGAAGCACAGCTTTGCTATCAGAGGAACCAAGCAGACATATAATTTTGCAATTTTCTGCTTGTTTGAAAATGCTTATAGAGTCTGAATGTTCACTTATATTAAGTAACAGTGCTGGAGTTAATTCAAGACAGTTAACTTCAATGCCTGCTGGAAGAATCTTTAGCCAAGGTTTTCAGTATCTTTTCTGATGCAGGAAGGGCTCCTGCTGAGCTTAATATGTTCCTGTGCATCTCTCAGCCTCAGGAAGGGTTTGGATACCCAGTCTTTGCCCAATGTGAGTTATGCTAACTCCATTGTGAGCCACTGACTCGAGGAATGGTTCAGGCCAAAAGGGACCTCTGGAGGTTGTCCAGCCCAATTTCCAAACTACAGCAGGGCCAACTCCAAGGCCAGGGCAGGTTGCTTGGGGCTTTGGTTTGAGGATGAAGAGTCCACAGAGTCACAGAATCACAGATTATTGAGGTTGGAAAAGTCCTCTGAGATCCTCAAGTTCAACCTATGACCTAACACCACCACATCAGCTAGACCACGGCACTAAGTGCCATATCCAGTCTTCCTTAAACACCTCCAGGGATGGTGACTCCACCACTTCCCTGGGCAGTCCATTCCAATGTCTTATCACCTTTTCCATGAAGAGGTGCTTCCTAATATCCAACTTAAACCTCCTCTGGCACAGCTTCAGGCTGTGCCCTCTCATCCTGTCCCAAGTTGCCTGGGAGAAGAGCTTGACACCCTCCTGACTACAACCTCCCTTCAGGTAGTTGTAGAGAGTGATAAGGTCCCCCTTGAGTCTCCTTTTCTCCAGGTTAAATAACCCCGGTCCTGGTTCTGTGTTTCAGTGAATAATACCTTTCACAGCAAAGATTTTTTTTATTTATGTCCTTGTGATTGTTATCTCTCATCCTTTCATTCTGCTTCTACAAGAGGAGCCTGAGTCCTTTTCCACATGTAGTGGAAGTCAGCACCCAAATTCCTTAAGCTTCTTGGCCCCAAACTGATCATTCCCTGTGCTGTCAACCTCTCTGCCTGCAGTGGGGGGTCCAGTCCCCAGCCCTGCTGATGGCCTTTGGCTGGGCCCTCCCCAGGATGTCCTCAAACCTTTACGTGCCACACACACACAGCTGCAAGTCTGGACTTCAGCTGCAGCTCAAGTGACACACTCAGGTGTGTCTGTGCTGTGAGCAATGTTGGCCAGATTCAGAAACATGTATACTTTTTTTCCAGATCTCTGAGTAAGACTGTGTTTATATTATCTGTTCCCCACTCTTTCATATCTCTGCAGAGACCTGGCTTTGAAGGGCTAAGTGTGGCAGGGAGAGTCTCCCTCTGTAATGTGACTGTAAAATATTTAAGAGTTTGGACTAAGGAAGTAATTTCAGGGCCTAGTTCAACATTATATCTCTCCTAATGAAAAACCATCTTCAAAGAGCTGCTCCAAGACTCAGGGATGCCAAAAAGAATATTTCCATTGACTTTCGTCTGCTTTGCTTTCTGTTTTAAAGAAAATTCAATTTTCAACTAAGCTATCAACTGCATTTGGCATAAAACATGGGCCGATTTCACATCTCGGCTGCCTCAAGGAGAGATGATTCCAAGGCTGAGCTGCTGTTTCCATGAAGAACAGCATTGAAACCAAGCCCCTTGTTAGCAACACAAAAAGCTCTGTATGGGGAAATGAGCTGTCTTTAGAAGAGCACAACTGATACTTTAGCCTCAGGATCCTTTTCTTTTCTAAAGGTCACAGCACAATTTTAAACACGGAATATTGCAATGCATTTAAATATCTGAAATCTAGGTAAACAAGATCTACAGATGTAAACCAGTTAAGAAATTGCACCTACCTTCCTCATGTCAGGATTGACTCATCACAGGAATAACAATTCCAAGCAGTGGGAAAATAAAACTGGCCTTTTGGTGCAGTGACCTTGGGTCTAAGTCATTCCTCCTCAGTGCACAGAGGGGTGACAGCCTCTACAATGAGATGACTGGCTTGGTGCATGAGGGGAGAGCAGTGGTGCCGTTCATCTTAACTTTATGAAGTGATTTTTCAACTCTGTTCTCCATTAGGTCCTGAGAGACAAGCTGATAAAGTATGAGGCCAATAAATGGAGATGACATGGGCTGAAACATGGACTCAGGAGAGTGAGACCAGCAGCACAAAGTCCATCTGGAGGTCAGCACGAGTAGTGTACTCTAGGGGTTGATGCTGCGTCCTATACCACTTAGTATTTTCAGTAGTTACCAAGGTGATAGTGCAAAGTGTACCCTCAGCAAGTTTACAGATGATACAAAACTGGCAGGAGTGGGTACACCAGATCAGTGCCTTCAGAGGCACTGAAGAAACAGGTGGAGACACACAAGGCCAGTGGCAGGGGCTCAGGGCTGTATCAGGAAGTGAGTTTCCAGCAGGTCAAGGTAGGTGATCCTTCCCCTTTATTCAGCACTGAGGAGACACTTCTGGGGAGCTGGGTCTAGTTATGGACTCCCCAGTGCAAGAGAGAAATGGACATACTGGATCAAGTCCAGCAAAGGCCAGTGAAGATAATTAGAGTTTTGGAGCATCTGTGACATGAGGAGAAACTGAGACCTGGTGTTGTTCAGCTTGGAGGTGAGAAGGCTCAGGGGGATCTTATCCATGTGTATAAATACCTGGTGGGAGGAATAAAAACATAGAGGCAGACAAGTGCAGTGACAGGGTGAGAAGCAAAGGACACAAACTGAGATATAGAAAATTCCATGTAAACATAAGTAAAATAACTTACTGTGAGGCTGGTTGAGCACTGTCACAGGCTGCCTGGAGACGCTGTGGAAGGTCCACCCTTAGGGCTGTTCAAAACCCACTGGACACAGCTCTGAGCAACCTCCTGCAGCTGAACTTATTCCGAGTAGGGATCTGGATGATCTCCAGAAGTGCTTGACCACCTTGCCTGTTCTGTGATGCTTTGATTGGAATATACAAAGGATTTTTGGAAGACATTAAAGAAAACACTGTGTTATGTGATGTCAAGTATCATCAGGGCCACTAGGAACTGATAAATCCTGAATATTACTTTGAGAGAGATTCAGAGCAAGACTTCAGCTTAGCTGACAACGTGTTTATAACACAAAATTATGTTGAGCACGTGTTAATTGTTCTTCACCAAAATGCAGGCTTTTATTACAAATGTTTTTATCTTAGGAAAAACATCTTCATTAAAGTATTTGAACTTTCAAAAAATGCCATTCATTCTATCTGTAAGATGGTAAAACCAGCAAATCACTCTAATGGCTATTTCCTTACTAAAAAAAAAAATCAATGAAATTAAAACTACCTTGCTATGCCTGTATTGGCTTTTATCCCTAACACTGATTTAACTGTAAAGGCTTATTAAAATATAGATTAAAGCATCTACCAAGGAATTTACTTAGCTCTGTAAAAGCATACAGTACTGAAAAGAGATACAAGAAAATGATAGAAAATAGAGGTTTACAATGTAATTTATGATGAAAGTGTAATGGGTGCTCATTGTACTAAATCCTGCTGAAGAGAAAATGCCTTGGAGTTTGCTTGGAAAGAGAATAGGATGAAAAACAAAATTTTATTGCACTTTTGCCTAATAGGAGATGAATAACTGAATCACACCAGAAGTTTGAATTGGTATTGAATATGAAAGCTGGATGTGAGTCCTAATCTGGTGTCTTCATCATAAAAGAGTTTCCTCATGCTATACAGACAGCTATACCCAAATAACCCACAGACTCTGCACTTCAACTAAGGAACATAAAGGAGTGAACATGGCTGTGGGAGCAGCCATGGAGTGGCATGAAGACAGATGGTGTCTGGGATGAGATGGGGCTGAAAGAAGAGAAGTATGTTTTTTTCCATTGCAGAAAATAATGTAAAGCAGGAACACACATAAAATGAAGATTTTTTCCCCCCTTTCTCTTTCAATTGCCACAAAGAAGCTGTCTCCACAGCCACACAGATAAAGCAACCTGAGCTCCTCTCATGCACAGGGAGTCCTTGTTTCTCACTTGCAGAAGGAAATGCACACATGTGCACACATACACTTAAAAAGGGTTTAAAAATGTCATATTTGACTTCCTGGCTAGTTTGACAATTGTCTTCAAAAATAGCTCTCATGACTGCAGGCTGGCAGAGCTGTTCCTGCCTTGATTTAAATGGGAAAACTCAATTAGAGTTTGAATCTGTTGCACTGAAATGGAATTGTCTTTTGCAGGCAGAGCTTGGTTGTGGACATGGAGCAGTGTGAGCTAGAGGGGTTGGTAGAAGAGGATGCCGTTTGAGAGGGGCTCCAAGCTAGTTGGAACAGGGATTTTCATTGTGCTGTCTCTCTGGAAAGGGGACTTCACTGCTTTTCCCCAAATACTCCAATAATTGCTGCTTATTCCAGGCACTTGCTCTCCAAACCTTTCCATGCCTGAGGAACCCTGCTGGGTCTAGGGCTGGCAGGCACTAGGCACCAAGCAACTCATGGGCATAGTGACTTGGTTCATTATGAAGATCTCCCTTTGCTTTGCCTCTTTGGCTTTGAATAAATCTCTACCCCTCCCTGGGCTCTTTTCCTGAGGTTTAAGGATGCCATTTGAGTTCCTGAAGTCTATAAATATTTGTGAGTATCTTGGCTGGGCTGGAGTTTAAGTGCTGGCAAAATTGTTGCCTTTTTAGTGGCAGGTTCACTGCGGGAGACCCCTCTCCCTCCTTCTCCCTTCCAGTGTCCCATCGTGGTCTGATGTCTTTCCTTGCTGCCCCCACAGCAGACTATTTCCAGCCATAAGGGGAGACACTTCAATACTGCCTCTGCTCCTGGTAGCCCTGAGCTGGCCCTACAGATTTTTCTCATCATCATGATGCATGGATATACATGTCTAGAAATCACCGACTCTCCTCCAGCCTTTCTTATCTGGGATCTCAGCCTGAGCCTTGGTTTCCATTTGCTCTGTAAGTCATCTGTGTTAAACTGCTTCTCCTAAACAGCAGCTTCCAGCATGACTTCTTTCATCTGTGGCTTGTATTTGTGTGTGAGAGTGAGAAAACAGCTCTAAGTTACATCAGGACGGCTGGCTCCTCTGATCTGCCACCTGGAGACTTGGCTGACAGGGACTGTGTCTGCAAACAGGCCAGACCCCTGTTCCCCCTGGGCTGTGCCTGTTTCTGCACTTGTCACCCAGCTGGCATGTGGCAAACACACCCCTTGGTCCAACCCTTTGGGACCTGCTGGACACTCTTAGTGGATGCCAGGGACTGCATATGCAGGTTAATACTTTAAAGCTCTCTCCTGCAGGCTCTTGAGTGCATGGATGGATGCATGTGAGTGGTCTGAACTGAGGTGGTTTTGCATGTACCTGGGTTACCCTGTCACTGACATGGGGGCAGTTGAAAAGCTCACACTGAGGCAGGCCAGGAGCCTTTGGCAAGCTTTAAACAGTTACTGTACCAGCATTCTCCATACTCCAAGAAGATACACCAAGGACCTTTAGCTTCCACCTGATTTTTTTGTTGTTGTTCTGCTGGTAGGTTGGGATTTTCTTTGGATTTTGGGTTCCAAAGAGAGTTTGGAAAAAAATGCCATACACGGATGGTCAAAATCTCATTGTGGTTGGCAAAGGCAAGGCCAGATAGCAAGGCAAGAGCCCTGGCTGTGTAGCAGTGGGCATTTTCTGAGGAGGTTGTTCACAACAAGGTTACTGGGTGTCTGTGACACTTTTGCAGAAACTGGGAAAAAAACCCATCAATGCCAAAGCTGTGATGGGGCCAGCAGCTACCTGATGTTTCTGGTGCTGAGTAATGTCAGCAAATGTCAGAGCTTGTCAGTGAGAAGCGGGGATTGTTCTGACTGGAACAAATCCCACGGATCTGTTAGACAGGCAGAGAAATTTCCCAGAAAGGTCTCCTGACAAAAACTAGCTGAGCTGTGGTGGCAAAACGGTGAAGATGGAGAATCATCTCATAGCTGATGCTATGGCTCCTGCAGAGAGAGCAGTGACTACGGTACCCTTGAGAAGCCCAGGATGGGAGATGGGGATAGGGATCAGGCTGGAGAGGGAACCGTTCCCGGTCACGCGCTGTAGGCAGCAGCCACGTGGCCAGCTCTGCCTGCAGCCAAAATTTTAATGATCTCAGGAGAGAAAGAGCTAAAATGAAACCTAGAGGTTTGCCTGCTCTGAGGTTCTTTAGAAAGAGGTATAAATATGACTCAAAAGAAAGGGCAGAGCACTTCCAGAGTAGCATGTCTGTAAAGCACATCACCCCCAGGGCAGGTCTGCTGTGTGTTCTGCTGCCCCACGCCAGGTCATGTCTTTAGCTAATGCTCCAGGGGGGCATCCTGGCCCCCAGCCAGGCTCGATGAGGAGGTGGGGGCAGCTGGAGGCAGGGGAAGAGAGATTTCACTCTCAAGCTGGGCCCATGGAGAGGGGCTGCTACCTGCCCGCGGCCAGAGGCGGTGTCCGGTTCAGAAGGACCAAATGAGGAAAAATTAACCTCTGAGTGGAGTGGCATGTGGTGGGGCTGCCTGTGCGCAGCCACAGAGCCCTCTGCTGTTGTCTGCTGGGCTGCAGACCAGCCAGAAGAGCAGCCTTTTCCTCTCGGAAGACCGAGGAGGCTAAAAAAAGAGCAGCTTAGGATTCGCACCCCCCTCCTTGGGAGTTTTCAGTTGGTGGGTGTTTCTAGAAGGCAAGAATGAGAGGAACGAAAATGATCCTTGTCTGTGGGAGGAGGAGATACCTTATGCACAATTTCTGAAGAGCCATATACCAGGAGGAGGGATTGTCTCTGGAGCTGTACCCATGGTGTTAGCTGTTATTAATTGATTGATTTTCCAGACAATATTATGGCTTCTTGCAGAAACCTAAGCCCCAAGAACTTACTGCTTCAGCCAAAAGAAATCCATAAAAAATTGTTTTTCTTATATAAGAAAAATTGTGTTTATTTTTATGAAAAATAAGGTTTTTTTCTTTTTTCCTTCTGTGGAAAATAACTGTTTTGTTTGTTTGTTTGTTTGTTTGTTTGTTTCCAAAAGTAAAAGGAAAAAAGCACCCTTTGGCTGAACTATCAAATCTCTGAAGACTGAAAGTTCAGATATTGTTCCTTCAGGCAATATTAGAGCCCCCATGGGCTGTTCCACCCTATGTGTTTTATTCTGACCTGTGTGATCACTGCTACAAAAGGAAAAATGGATCGTGGAGAAGAATAAAGGTGACAATAGTTTACCAGCCACCTTTTTCTTTTAAAAAATAGGGGTTATATTTACTCCTTCTGTAGTGTTTTATGCTTTCCTTCCGCTTTGGCAGAACACCTAAGTCTCTGCCTAAGTTGAAGGTTGCAAATAACCCTCTTCACTGTGATCTCTGTTTAAGGGAAGCCACCTTAGGCACAAGGGCTTTGTGCAGTGGAGGCTGATGAAGTACCAGGGAGCCCTGCTCCAGTGGAGTCACCAGGGTGACAGCATTGTCTTCCCCTGGCAGTCAGACATCATTGGACAGGTTCCCAGAAACAACAAGCAGATTAAATTGTAGATAATATTTCCTTACAATGGCACAGGTATGCTTGTCTCTCTTTGAAATGATTTCAAAAAGTGTAAACCCAGAAGGGACTATTAAATCATTTTAATTTTCTTGCTGATGGTTTTGTGTAAAGTTTTCTATTAACTAGGCATTCATCTCCAGTGGATACCACCAGCAAGGAAAAAAGATGCCATCAAAGCTAAGAACGCTTTAAAACTACTGTAGGAGGAAAAAAAGAGTGGAAAATTATTATAAAAATATGTCCCATGCTGCAGAAAAAGGCAAATGTTGTCCTTCCCTCTGTCTACACTAAATTACAATGCATCTGAACAGGGAGAAAATTTTTTCCTGTGTTCAGATCCAATGGTCTCCATGACCCTGCGAATACAAACAAGGACTGTACGACTCAATCATCCAAATACAGTGCATGGGAGGTCTTGTTTTCAGTCACATCCATAAACGGCAAGCAGAGCTCTGTGGCAGAATCTGCTCTTTTCCTGTTTATAAGCTGTTGAATAGACTCTTCTTGTATGTGTTTATTATGTTCATGAGTTTAGGAGGAGGTTATGAGAGGTTAGGAAGCTAATGTGTGTTTCGGAATTTCCTACCCCCTGAACTACCTTTTCCTAATAATTCAATGTGTTGTCAAATGAAATACAATAATTCCAATGATGATGCTATATTTGAATAATGTATCCTGTATTTAGGCTGCTTAGGATTGGATTTTTGATAACAGTTTCTTTTTCTCTACGTTGCTGCCAGCATGATCCTAGTGGATCTCAGTGTTGGCAACAGAAATGTAAGAGTGAGGACCTGTTTTAGCAATCCTTTTAGTTTACACAGAAGCCACTTTTAACCTATGCCATTGCTTTAGGACCCTACCAAAATATTTGGATTGGAATGACTTCATTTTTTTTAAGATTTCTCCTTCAAAATGTAAGTAAGTTAGCTCATGAAAATATTTTTACTCATTGCAAATTTGGGAAATACTACAGTATTTCAGAACAAAGCTCCTGGGTCACTTTCCTCCCCATCCTCAGAACGTGTTCATACGAGACTGGAAAGTATATGTATTTGAAAAACAATTTAAACTGCTGATTGTTCCAGCATGACTTTTTGGAGTTGCTGTGCCAAGACAGACAAGGTGCTGCCCAGAAGATTCCCTGGTGTAGCTTGAATTATGCTTTTTGGTAGGAGGCAAATCCTTAGCCTGGTCCATGGTAGATACTGTTATTCTTGCTGATTCCCTCTCTCATTGTCTTCTTGCAAAACCACCCCTTCTGCTACTGACTTTAAGAGAATTGGCTGTCTGTATTAGCTTCTTAGATTCACCATATGCTCTCAGTCTAATACTATTTATTTAAGTTTAATGGAAACAATACCAAGAGTTAGCAAATGCAAAGCCTACAGGAGCTGTCACAGACCATCTTCTTGTGCCAGGTGGTGGTGTAAGTCATCCTGAAAGGTACCAGGTGAGTGTTACTGATACTTAACCTCTTCTTTACCTTTTGAATTGGAAGAAACTTTTAGGAACTGGGATGAGATGATCCCTAAAGCCTTCTAATCCAGATAAAGAGAGAAGTGTCATTTGGATGGATGGTTGAGGAAAGAAGCTGAAATGCCTGTGCTATAAATCTCAGACGTAAAGTAAGTCTGTAAAAATGGCATAGACTTTCAGAATTTATGGCTGAACATGAATTTTGTTTCTCTGATCCTGCTCATATCTGAGAATATTGGGAACGTTTTCTTGGATTACTTAAAAAAAAAAAAAAAGAAAAGAAAAGAGTTTTTTGCAAGCTTACTCTGTCTGTTCCATGTTACCCTTGCCAGAAGGTGTCTCACTTGCATGGTCATTGCAAGAAACTGTAGGTTCATTCATTCTATGAGGTATCTTTAGGTCCACTGCATGTTGCTGCTTTGGTTTAAGTTGATGTATTACAGCCAGTCAGCAACATGGTTAAGAGAATATATTAACTTCAACTGGACAATGTTTGTGCAAGGCTTGAATAAGCACAACACAACCCACAAATGCTAGTTAGCAGCAGAAATATTTTTTCAAGGTAGCTTATGCTGAGAAGAGAAAAGGCCAACAAGGAAAAGGAGTAAGGAAGAAAAAACTGACTAGTGAAGGGGGAGAAGGTACTCAAGAAGGTACTGCAGTGATTGGCAGAGCTGAAGGAGATTGGAGAAGGTGGGAGATGGTGTGTCAGAGAGAAACAGAACAATGGAGGAATGCAGTTTGGTCTGGAGAAGAGATGCTCATGGAGGGAGGAGAGATCTGGTCAGAGGAGGTGCTGTAACTAAGAAAGGGGGAACAAATGTCTCAGGCTCCTGCTAACAGCTCTGCTGGTGATCCCATCCTTGGGTTGTGCGGGTCTCTTGCCCAGATGGATCCTGTCTGCATGAGGTGTTCTCCCAGGGCTGAGCCCTGCCCTGGCAGGACGCTGTGTAGCTCCAATTACAGATTAATTAACTCAGTTGAGAACTGGAGATATGATGGAATGAGGGGGAGAGAGAAAAGCATAGCTAAGAGGTTGGTTTAATGAATTTGTTTTCCTCAGTGAAGGTTTGAAGACATGAAAGATGTTTTCAAGGAAGCAGGAATGCTTACTTAAGGAATGGATTATTCAGAGCTTAAAAAGTGCTGATTACAAATTGCTCCTTGTGTGCTTTAAGTTGTTAAGTGTAAAGAGCTCTTAATAACCAAGCTAATAAACCCCTCAGTGTTTTACCTTGATATATTTATTTATGTCATTGGAAATATGCTATTTTGCTGCATAAATAGCAAGGCATATTTTGTCTTGGAGGAAAAAACAAAAACTCAAATATTTCCTCAACATAACAAGAAGGATTTGTTCCTTTTATTTAATTGACCTCTGGTATCTCTTGTGTTTCACATTGTCCATCACTGAAGTGGACACAAATTTTACCTTTATGATCTTTGTGGATTATCTAGTCAATCTTTGATTGCATCCAAGTGACACATGAAACCTGCCAACACTGACGGGGTGGGTGCACTTTTAAATGTGGATGAATTTAAAATGCTTTAACATTTAGAACTTTTTAAAAACCCTACCTGGTTAATTAAAATCCTTAATTCCAACTGAAAGCTCTTTCAATCTCCTGTTTCAAAACCAATTCGAAGATTGAGATGCAAGCAAGATCTTTTCCAGAGAACAGGAGATTTTAAAGTGAGTTCCCTTTGTTTGGTGAGTAGAATGATCTCTGGAAAAAGCTGTTACACAGCTGCTTTTAATGCCTGTTCCCTGAGGCAGGCAGGGCCTATTTTAACTGTACTTATTGATCTGTGTTATGAAAACAGTTACAATATCATTCATGAGCCATAAAACCATAAGCAAAGGTAATACGCAAACTTCTCTTAATTCAATAAGTATGGTGGGGAGTATAATTTGCTTCTTGGAGCGTAGCTTGAGGAAATCATCTTGGTTTACACTGCTTGAGGAGGCTCTGGTGATGTATTTAATAACAGCAACAATAAAAATAAGGCTCAGCAAACTACCTTGTTTATGTGCTGTTGCAAAGCCTCTGGTCTTTGCTGTCATGCACACTGGATTTGTGGGCCCCAGGCCTCCTCTGGCCCCATGTCTGCAGGAAGAGAGGGAGCAAGTGTCCCCCTGCCCTCTTCCATTCTGTTGAGATGGCAAATCCTTCAGGCAGGAACTGCCTCTACCTGGCTCTGCACAGCACCCTCTAGAAAATAAGGTCTCATTTTGGGTGAGGCTCTCAAGCACTATACAGGGGTAGAAATAATTTTATGTAATGATTTCATCTCATTCACAGTCCCAGGCTTTGTCCAGAGGCTCGCAATGGAGCTATTCGGCATGTGTGGAATTGTTATGAACTTCTTCTCCCAAAAGTGATTTGTCTGACTGAGGGTAAAATAGTGTAATTGTACGCCAGCCTCTGACTATTATTCTAAGACAGCTCAACTCCTGCCTCTCTGAAAACCAACTCAAAATTCAATTTATAACTCATGATTAAAAACTGGACTACTCTGAAAATAAGCACTGCCCCTTCAGGTTGAGCTGGTATTGTAGAAATTAAAGGCATGTCTGGATGCAAACAATGTGTGCCTACCTCTAGTACTGACCTCCATGGACTGCCCCAGCTGCTCAGGGCGTTTGCCTCATTTTCACACTTTGACAGCATATCATATAAAAAATGAAAGGCCTGGGAGATCGAAAGTCCCCAAGACACCAGGGACAGTGGCAAAACAGGGTGGATGTAGGTTCACTTCAGCCTGTTCTATTTTCCCCAGCTTTAAAACAGAGTTTCTCCTCCCCTTTGGAAATGATTTTGAGTGAGAAGTGAACAGAATAATTTGGGTTTGGGTACAAATGTACTGCAGTGAGAGAACTGCTCTGGGAAAACATGGCCAGATCTTACAGAGCCAGCATGGCTGATGAACAGCCTTTCTAAGACCATTCAGTGCTATGAGAGCTGGCTGGTTTCACTGAATTACTTTCTGAGTGAGGAAGATAAACTCATTAGAGGAACCTCTGTATTGCTGATGTGGACTGAACAATGGATCAAGCCAGCCAAAGAGGCTGCTGGGAGAAGCTCTAGCATGAATCAAGGTGGAGGAATGTGATCCAGTAACACGTGATCCATGTGTTCAGGGAATAACATTATTCTGATCTACTCTCTAAATGAAAGAATAGAGGGGACCAGCATTGTCTTGCTGAAGAAAACACATGAACCTGCAAGAATAATTTAAAAAGGATGGATTTTGAAAAATACTCTGCAGCTGAGCCGAGGAAGGAGGCCAGCATTGGGCTGACCATCTTCTTTAAGCTCCTAGCTGTCTGTGTTGAAATGTCATTCATACCAGCTGCTCTTCCCACCTGGAGCTATCACCACTGCTGCACTGCTCTATGGCCAAAGCCCGTGAGGGGAACTGTCACTGCATGTCATATAGCTGACTGATGTGGCAAAGTAATTGGAATGTGCAGCCTTGCATCCTGCCTCCTGGCCTTGCTGCCTGGCTGAACCTCAGAAGCATGAAGCAGAAATATGTTGTCTTCTTTGAGGCCTTGTAGGTTCAGCATCCCAACTGCTGATAGCAAACGTGACGTAATTTTAGACACTGAGAATGAGTAATTGCAAATTCTTATTGTCTGCATATGAACTGTGAACACTAAACAACCATTTAGGACTATCTGGCTTCAGCCAGGACAAGCATGAGAATGATCAGAAATGCATTTGTGAACAGAAGCCCAGCCACTAGGTGAACTCCCTCTGAACTAACAATCTTGAAATCCTGTAGCTCCAGTGAATTTTAAAATAGGCCTTTTCAAGGCATCCTCAAAAAAACAGCCTCTGGTGAGGAAGATCCTCATTTGCTGCAGTACCTAGTGCTGGAGATGTGAGGGCCTCAGCAACCCAGAAGTCTCTCTGCTTGATATGTAGCAGAATTACCTTTCTGCATGTGCCCATCAATGTGGACTGACTGATGCAGTCTAGACCCACGTGTTTGTCTTACCAGACCGTGTAAGAACTTATCATTAAAATGAACATTTGGGCAGGGTCCAAATTGCATGAAAACCACAATTTTTTCCTTCTTTAGTAATTTTGTACTCAAATTCTTGTACCCTCTTCCTTGTATACAATTCTGCTCCTGTGAAGGGTATACTTGGCTTTTGCCCAGTGCTCAGCAAGGGCAAGTCTGGCAGATGAGCTCTCTGCTGGCTGCTGTCTCCACCATCACTGAGAGATGGAGGCTGGGTGGTGTAGGGAGGAGTGGATAAGGACAAGAAAGACACTCTGAAGAATGTCTATGAAAGGACATTGACAAATACAGAGAGCATCCTTTCTCCCTTTGTCCCAGCCCTACGTTGCGTGAATTCAATGTGCTGCAAAATACTCTGCAAGCAACACCAAATTGGTCCCACAGTCATGCTGGGAATGCCATGCTATCTCTGTTTTCTCTCCTTTGCTCATTCCACCTGCTGTTGGTTTTTGTTGTGGAGTTTTTTGTTTGTTTTGGGTTTTTTTGTTTGTTTGTGGGTTTTTTTCACTTCCTGGCATGGGAGATTTATTGTGTTTGGGGTATAGATTTCTGGGACCACAGAAAGCAGACGAAAACTTTAAAAATGTGATTGGAGGCTCAAAATTAAAAATCTTAAGCTTGATCAAAGAAGGAAGTCTGGGCAATTACTGAGTGCCAGTGATCTGCTTTTTTGAAATCGAGAGCTATCTTAGTGGAATAGGCTCTGCTTTAAAGCAGGTAAACGTAGCACCTCAGAAGCACTTCACACTGACAGGCATGAGCTCTGTGCAAATTGTTAAAATCTGTCTGTGTTTTCCCCAGTGTTTTTCTTGAGTGAAAGCTTTTGTTCTGGTTTTACTTTAATTAGTCTCTCACAGTGCCACTCTGACAGCCTGAATTAGGTGTCAGTAATAATATACTTGGTAAACGCAATCATTTTGTCTGTACAGAAATCCTCCACGATCAGGCTGTGATTGTTTTCCATGTCTAGTCCCTATACATAATTATATAATAAACTTCTGGAAATAAACACAAAATAGTGGGTAGAACTTAAATTGTGTCATGTCTCAGTTGTTGCTCACAGGGTGTGACAGGCCTCAGGACGGTAAGTCTGTTCCTTGTTCAAGTGATAGAAATGTTTATGATGGGGGATAAGGAATAGCAGTTAGTGAGTCAGTCTGTTTAAAGCTCGACTGTTTATTTAGTACAGCTGATCATAAAGAACAGGCATGGGGATATTTTGCAAACATTTTCCACCTGCTGAGTTTCTTAAGGTATGAACTTCACCATGATACTTGAATCTTCTGTACTGTCCATGTACCCCAGTTAGGGGGCAAATTCAGTTCAAGCCAATTCCTTTGATCTGATTGTGTGAGCAACGGGTGAGATGCTTGGCATATTTCAGATGAGAGCCATCATGTGCATCAAAGGTTTAGGGCTTGAACTTGAGCATGACTACATTAATTGCAAGCTAACACAATGGGTGTCAAGTAAGATACTAAGATCCTTTCCCCTTCCCCTTTAAAACCAAATTCAATACTGCAGGGAAATAAGACAGGAGTCTTTTTTTTTTTTTTAACCTTGTATTTTGTAATGTTCTAAAATTTGCTGCTTATGAGACCATTTGAAAATATTCTATATGAATGGGAACTCTGCAGAAATAACAAACTTAAATGTGTCTACTGGGCTGTGGCCTGAAGAGAGAAAAAGTCTTATTGTGGCTTCTCAGTGGTGGCTGTATTCTCAATAATGAAACATGAAGAGCAATTTTCTTACCTTGCATTTATAAAAACTTTAACAGTAGAAAAATGTGAAACTTAAGAAGACTTCTCAAACGAAACTTTTAACTATTCTTCAAGCCTCCCAGGCATTGAAGAGCTTTGCAGATCAATGCCATTATTGAATTAATGAGAGGACTTTAGAAAGCCATCAGGTATAGGGGGAGTCTATGGTTTGCAGCAGGTCATTTTGGAAATGAACCTCCTTTATCCCTGTGTGACTTCCTGTGCTTTTCAAAGGGTGTAGTTTGAGAGGTGTTTGGGATTCAGCATTTATGATGGAATCTGTAACAAAACTCAGCATGAGAACTGCAAGAAGGTATTTAAGTAGCTTGAGTGAGAGTCAGAAACTGGTTTAAAAAGCGTTTCCTGAAGGTACAATCACTTCTGGCACCAGAGTAGAAACACTTATGCTTATTTCTGCACCCTGGGGCAGTTTTCAAGATTGTAGCTAATGTTAAATCTGAATGCAAAGGACTTTAATTTTTCTGTTTGATGGGGAGCACTCATTATGCAAATAAGATACCCTTTGGGTAGCTGTCTATTTTCCAAAGTTTTTTTCTTTTTTGGAAGGATGCTAGTTGAAAATGGAAATTTCCACACTGAAGTTATCTATTTAGTCACAGCTGTTTAGTGTGCCTGGAAAATGTGAAGTGGAACACAATCAGATACAAGCATGATTAGTAAAACCCCATCCTGGCATGAAAGGAACCTTGTTTCAGTTCAGCACTGTCAGTGTTGCAACTCCTTTTAGACAGGGAAATTGCAGCAACCTCCACTTTTCCTTGACCTCATGGCACAGGTAAAAGTCCTTGCTTATCTCCAGAGCTGGTCTCTGGTGACCAGCTAAATCCTGTCATTCTTTTTGACTAACCTCCACACTCTTGGTTTTTGGGCAGGCACAGTTTGGCTGAGAGCATCCTGAGAGTTTTATGGGTGGCTAATTCCTGTATCCTGCCTCCAGCACTCTTGCTGCCCTCCTGGCATTCAACATTTTAGGACAGGACTCAATCCAGTCTTCCTGGCTATCATTTCCCATCTGGCAGTGCCCTGAGCAGCAGTGGGAGACATGGCCATATGAGAGGTCGGTGGACATTTTGACCTATGCAGTCATTCAGTTTTCCCATCTGGTGGATCCCATGGACTTCCTGAATGTGGGCATGCATCCAGGCAGACTTTGTCTGTGTGATTACGTTAGGTAGGAGCACAGTGTTTGGTACCAAGGGCCTCATTCATCACCAGTAAAGTCGAAGAATTAATCAGAAGAGAATCTGAAGACATATCCTGTGCTTGTGTAACTCACATGCCATGACCAAAGCCAATAGAGTGAGAGTATTTTATATCTGCAGTGTTTTTTTCTTCTGCTAACACTTTTCTTCTTCCAGCACGGTAGTCTCAAAAATCTTATGGAGAGTTCAGGGGTTTTGACCTCCATCAGTGCTTTGAAGTCTTGGGCCTCTAAGAACCAGGTGTTAACCTCTGGGAAAAATACAGACCATAAGAAGCATGAACAATTGAAAACCAAGAAAAACCTTTTAGGAACTTATTTGTTCCCTACTGACTGCTGTGTCTCAAAACCTAGAGGTAAGAATGTGGACGTTCATGCCCAGGAGCTCAGTGAGGGTGTGAAGCAATCCTTCCATGGGAGAAGTGGAGAAAAAGAATCAGCTTCACTTTTACAATGCTTCTTGCTTAGATTAATTTATTTTACCTGGTAGCTGTGATACACTGAGAAATTTCCTTCCCACTCTGATTTTCCTTACCAATAGCCCTGATTTATCATGCTGGGCCACTGGTAAAACATCTGCTTGCCAACATCCAAAGGGGATTTGTTGTGCAGCGTTAAGGAGAGGTTTCCCTGCCGAGTTTGGCTTGTTTAATTAAGTAACAATTTGTAAAATGCTTTGGATCCATCTGGAGGCAAGATCCTCCTGAAATGGAGCTCATTATCCTAACAATCCAAACCAACCTGGGTGAGCAAGGGCTGGGGGACCAAACCTCATCTATAAGCAAGATGACAGAAGATGGGCAGGTTGCTGAGGGGAAAGCAGGTGGCTCTTGTAGGTTGAGTGGGAATTCTCCTCTCTTGGGGAGGGGAGTAACAGCAGCATAAGTGCTGAGACTGACAGGAAAAGTTAGTGGAAGTGCTTTCCTGTGTTGCTGGGCACAGCTGCAGCACCGTGCTTCGCCGTGCTTGAAGACTTAGTGTTGCTGAGCTTGCAGCTGGAGATGGAGAGCTGCAGAGCCAGGCAGGGAAAGTTGTACACAGTGAACTTTGCTTTTCATCCATCTCTTTAAAATGATATGGGTGCATGGTATCAGGACGCCAGGCGTTCAGAAGTTTGGGATGAAATTAAACAACTCTGGGACATTTTTAGATGAAGAGCACACAATTAGCTGCTGAGCAGCCTGGGACACGGACATGGTTCAGTCTCCCTCCTTCCCATGCACTCTGCTTGTCACATGCAGCTCATGGTTGTGTCTAAGGGTGGTCAAAGCTATTAACTGCCACTTACCTCTAATTGCAGTGTAGAGGAACACTGGGGCAGGGCCCTCAGAAGAGTTCCAAGCAGCTCCCAGGGTGACGGTCCATAGCATTTCCTTCACCACTATAGCTGCTTCCTGCTTGGGGTGAGAGCTGCTCCGCTCTGCTGCTTTCACTTAAAGGTTCTCATTCCCTCTTTTTTTTTTTTGATGCCAGGAACAACATGAATACAGTGGTCAGAGAGGCTTTCTTTGTTGCCAAGCACATGAAGGAAGGAAGAAGTGCCATTACCTTATCAGCAAATCATTTTCCACAGGCATTTTATTCATCTGCTGCAGAAGCCAAAGTGGGCCATGGGGAAGGCCACTGGGGCGGTTGAGGCTGGCTGAACCAAAGCTGACTGCTTCATGCAGTGGATGGTTTCTTCTCTCTGGCATCTGGATCATGTTTGTTACAGTTGTAAGACCCTTTGAAACCCAGCATTTTATTTTTCTAACACTTGGAAAAAATAGACCCCGGAGGAGGGACAACAAGCAAACTGACTCAAAACACATTTTCCCAAAATATACATAAACTTCCCCTTCCAGTAAATAAATACCCTAAGGACTTTGGATCTCAGCACTAAATCCAACCCTTTGGAAACAGCCTGTGTAAGACAAACAAGGAAAGGAGTACACCCTGCTGTCCTGCCAAGGTCAGCCATGTGCTTCTGGTGCCTTCATCTTGGGGGGAATGCTGGGGTCACCAGAAGAGTTCCTGTTACACTTCAGGAGCATGCCAGGAGGACATCAAGCGTACTTGCTCTTGTTCTTGCTTGGTTGGACCAAGTGCCACCCAACTTCCTGTCTCTACAGCTGAATAGGTGCAAATCCTACACAAGCTGGGTCTTCTCTGTTTTTGTCTAAACAAGAGTGGGGGTGTTTTATGAGCTGGTGTTCATTATTATGCCATCTCAAATAAAAACACAGCTGTGCTTTCCTTTTTTCAAAGCACACTGCTGGCCTCCTTCACTCTCCCTGTTACTTTTAATTCTAAGGGAATACCAGTGACTTTAGGGAGTTTCCTGATGTCATCACAGAATCAGACACTAATGCTGCCAATTTACACATGAAAGAGACAAGTACTGACCTAAGGTGCCATATAAAGAAGGGTTACAGCTATGTTTTAGGATTGTGTTGGCATTTTCTCTTACATTCTTTTCAGAAATGAGTTGACACAGGCCTAGCTTTGGTGACCAGACATCACACGAACATGCCCTGAATTTCACTGTGCATCCATAAGCCTGCCCAGGGGAGCTCCCTTCTGTCTGAATGCAAAAAAACAACAAAAACAAACAAAAAACCCAAACAAACAACAAAACAACAAACAAACAAACAAACAAACAAAAACCAAACAACCCCCCCCTCAAAAAAAACAAACAAAAAAACAACTTAAAATTGCATTAATAAATATGAAGACTACATTTGAAGAGGCAGAGTATAGCTCCAAGAACTGGCTTTAAGACTTTTATTTTGAAAAGAGCTAGGTGCTTAATTAAAGGCCCAGCATCTGGCATTTCAAAAGCCACAGATGGTCTCGACCTCTCCACCAAGTATAGCGAAAGAGAGAAGAAAGGATATCAGGGAGTGATGTCTGTTTTCCTTTATGCTAAGAAAACATCCTGGTGCAATGGCTTCTACAAAGGTATTAGAAAAGGTCTTGTGAAGAAGTGAGGTGGGTGACTGTACCACAGGAGGAGATGCTGACCTTGTGTCCCATTCCTGGGACTTTACAGAGTCCAGGAACAATTGCACAGACATATTCTGTGGCATTCAACATGAGTTTTCAGTACTCCTCAGGGAGTCATAGACATATGTGGGGTGCACAGGGTCACTTCTCTCTGGTGGAGTAAACAAGCTTATGACAGCCAGGCAGGATTTGCACAGGTTCAGTTTTCCAGGTAGCAACACTCATGGTGCCAAGACCTTATGGAGTACTTCATGCACAACAGCAACACACAGGTCTTGTACAACAGTGCCTGCAGAACTATGGGCAGATAGCTGAAAAACAGAGGCATGCTGCAATGTGGGATGAAGACAGGGAAGTCCATTCCACAGAGGACAGGAACAAAATTCTGTAACTTGACTGTCAAAGGGAACCAAGCTTCTGCTCCAGTGCAGTGTCATACGGAGGTGTGGTACATGACAGAGTTGGGCAGTCTCAGCACCCTGCCAGCTGCATCCATCTGGTAGGCATTTGCCTGTCTGCTCTTGCAAGTATCCCCACATAACTTTTTGAAGTTACAGAACTGACAAGTTCTGCTTCCTCATGTATTTCTCACTGTCTCCACAGTCAGAGATGTGAGAAGACTGTAGCTGCTGCAGGGTAGGCCCATATGCTGTAGAGCAGATACCACTCCTGGGCAGCTGGGACTGGGCACTCATGTGCTATGAAGGTTTCTATCCTTTGTCAGGAACTATCAATTGGTGTTTGATCAGTTAAAGTAAAAATTCAGAAGAAAATTTAGCAAAGGAAATAAAATACTATTTAATGAGTAATTTGAATGTCAGCTACAGTAAAAGCTACTATTTTTAAAATGGAAAATCAGCTTCTTTCATCTATTTGTTATCAGTCTCAATTTCCCAAGTTTTCACAACTGCAGATCTAAAAAAAACCCACAACCACCTTTGCTTTTAAAATATGGGAAATTCCAGAGAAAGACTTAAAGCTGGAAATGTAAAGTAGTTTTATTGAAATTACTCCAGATTTATAGCTGAGTACACGGTTCTGTCTTAATTCCTGTTTCCTTTTAAGGTGTATTTTCTAAATGCCACTCCAAGAAGTTTTTAAAGAAATGTAAATGTTTTCATTTCTTTTTTTTCCATTTCCAGGCAGAATTTTATGTGTATGCTAAATTGCTGGCAGTTTGGATAAGGTAGGCATGAATTCAAATGGTTCTATTTTTTCCTTTTCAAAAAGGATTTAAATGCATGTTACAGCAAACCAAACACTGGGCAAATATTAAACAACACATAGCAGAAAAATGCAGTGACCTGGGTGGTGTTTGCTGTTTAGGAGCTTAATAAAAAAAAGCATTTGTGCTTTGTGTAAAAGATTAAGTGCTTGATTCTGTTTTCATGGTGTCAGTGGGAGCTCTGCCACCATTCAGCAAGGGAGAGATCAGATCCTTAAGGTATTTGATGAAATGGCTTGGCCAAGGATTGAAACTTTCAATACACAAAAGCACACATAAACTCTGGCCAAAATAAATTCAAAATAATATACCTCTCTCTGGTGGCTTAGTTGTGGGTAAGATCCTGCTTTGAAACTGGAGCTGTTATGTGTAAATGATTGAGCAGGTTCAGTAGAGAGGGCATAGAATGACATTTTCTCCAGGAATATTTGACAAAACATTCTAATTTTGCTACACAGAATAGGCTGATCTGCAAAGATACTCATAACACAAGAAGGGGACATGTAAAGCCAAGGGAACTAAGATAGGTCTTAAGCTGTGTCCTAGAGACCTGGGTTCCACCTGCAGAACAAAGCCTGTCTACCCCTGAACTGTGTCTCTGCTACTTTGGCAGGAATAGTTTTTCCTGAATTACTTTTTGGATGAATAATTTTCCTGATGTGGTTCTCCATGCATTTACCAAACAGATGTTCTGACTCAACAGACGGGGAGGCATGAGGGCAGGAAAGGGCAGTCAGAAAGGTTCTGAGGGACAGCTTAAACTGTCTTAGGCAGCATTACCCTCAAATGAAAAGCCATAGTGAGAACCCTTGAGAGCAGGATTAGCTGTATCAAAACCTTCTGACAGACAGTTTCAGAAAAACCAATGAATTGTTGCTTGAGGCCATCACCTCCTGAGCATTTCAAAGGGGAATTGGGTCCACAGCCCAGCAGCTCAGGGATGAATGTTTGCAAAGAAAGGCCAAGAGGTTTCTGAAGAGGACACCCCAAAGGCCAGCCAGAGCCAAAAGCTTGTGCTGACCTCTCCAGCTGACTGTATTTGCTTAAATTTCAAGCTGGTTGTTTGCAGACCCATGTGATCTGTTTCCAAAGGGACAATGAGAGATGACTGAAAAAAACAAATGAGCTAACATATTCACAGATGTCAGCTCAGCAGCCTGCTGCATTTTTATCTACAGCAAACTTTCAAAGTGAGACTTTGAAAGCTCCTTCTTTAAATGCTTGGACTTCGGCTGTTGCAGTGAGTGTCCTGATCTCTGGTTTGTGTGGTGTGACTTCCATGTCACTACTCCCAGAGTATTGCTCTTGTCACGGCTCATAATCTGATCCTGACCCCTTCATGGCTTACAGAGACCATAGGACGAAGAACTCTGGTTCTCTAATTCATAAATCCAGAGCAGAAAACTTTCTGGGGAAGGATCAGAAAGTTGAGAATTAGTCTCTTTTTGTAGCTATTTTCTGGCTAGCAACCTAGACAAGCACTTCTCAGTGCATTGTTCCCTAAACAATCAAAACATGCAAAGAGTGAAAAAAGAATAGTCAGTTTTCTCCAGAAGTCTTTTCTTCCTTCTATCCTGTGCTCCACTTCCCCACTGATTACATGATGCAAACACTTGCTTAAAGTAATCTCCCCTGATTTTGTGAAAGGTCACAAAATCTACACTTGGTCCCTCTGTCTGTCTGCTAGATTCCAGCTGGCTGAAATCTCTCACTCCTACAAAGTGACAAGAAAGGGTTAAGACTGCTTCAGTCTCACCTGTCCTTTCCTGTGGGCTTTCTTCATCTAAACCAGGGAAGTCAGATCTGTCAGGCAGGTGACTGTTGGCAAATATTAGCATTTGTAAGGTAACGTCTACCAGGTAGTGTGAGAGCTGATGCTCCTGCCTTTCCTCAAGGTGTTTACCTGCTGTAGTGTCATTGCTATAAGGAAGAATGTGTTTGCAGAGAAACCTTGGCACATCATTTGAGTTCTCAGATTTCCTTCTTTCTGAACTCTGAAGCTCTCATGAAGAATCGAAGAGGAAAGGAAGCAGCTGCATTGTGTGGAGGAGGAGCATTACAGGAGTCAAATATGTTGATGTCCTGGTTTCCCTGGGCCAGGATCACAGGCCACCTGTGGAGAACAGGCCGTTAGCAGTCAGCTGGGAGCTCCAGTCAGGGGCCTGACCCTGCTGGCTGACAGGTGTATCCCACAGCACTTACCCCATGCTCCTTATAAAAGGGCAGGTGTGCTGAAAGGGGGAGTTTCTTTTCCTGGGGCTCTTCTTGTCTTGGTCTGCTGATCTCTCTGCTGCTCCTAAGGACTAGGCTGAGTAAAAGCTTATATGCTTTATGTTGGTGTTTGTATTAGTTGTGTTATTTTGTTAAATCAATTTATGTTTCAACCTATGGGATTTCTCTCCTCTTGCTGATTCCCCATCTTTGCTGGGGAAAGGCCACTGGTGAGAGATCAACTGCTCCAGTTTAGCACTGGATATGGGCTAAATGGAGACAGTTGCTTTTAACAAGTGCCATCCATCTCAAAGGAGATGGTTGTGTGTTAGCAACCTGTATTCAGACTGTGGTGGAGATTGCCTTGGTGAACCATAGCTGTAAGAGTCTACAGCATCTCTCCTACTACTTGGATTGCTTCATCTCAGTAGCTTTAGGTGTGTGCCGGTTTTGTTCCCAAATTGACTTGCCATAGGGGAAGATGTGCACCAGAGCAGTGGGCAGGAGGGGCTAATAGGCCTTTTGTAACTCTGAGCTTATATTGTGAATGTGTTTATATTAGAAGTTCAGCTATTTTATTGCATGTGAGACAGCATGTGATTAACAATTTTAGCAATGCAAAACCACAACAATAGCCTTTTGGTTTTAAGTAGAAAAATAGGGGATTTTCCCACCTCTACTCAACTTTAAATGAAAACAGTAACTTAAATGGAAATATAGTTATTACACAGACTACTACACATGCTGAAAGACAGCTCCTGCTTCTCCTTAACATATGAAAGACTAACTGCTTTATGGGGGAAGAAGCTGTCAGGCTTTGTATAGTACAGCAGAAAACACTGCACAGATGTTATTAATGAAGCTGAAGAGGCAGAAAGTATAGAACTGATCTTGCTCAGAAAAAAGGATCCTAGAATCCTAATGTGTCTGGTAAAAAGCAGACAAAAAAATATTGCAGACAAAAGTATAACTTTCTTATGAGCTGGAGAAGTACTGGCTACGATTTGTTTCTCATTAAATACATATACTTTTTTTTAAAATTTTATTACCTTCTTAATTTCCTTCTGAAGTTGGAAGCAGAACTGCTTTGTGGCCAAACCACATTCACAGCAGGGTGCTTAAGCACCACTGCCGTGTTGTTAAGCACACTGTCGGGGAGAACTGTCAGATCTTTTGAGAGATCAAAGATACAGGATATGACTGGCTCAGGAGCGTAGGAACAAGTGAGGAACTGTCCCAGTGCTGTATAATGTTAACTCAGTTCCAGTGCAGTAGTGCAGCCTTATGACTGGGTCATGAGAGATAGCGAGTGCTCACTCAAGAGACTGCCTTCAGCAGCAGAAATCCTTCTGAGCTGCGAGTCTAGGAGAACTAGACTGTTAGACACTGCTGCCTATCTGATGAGTTGTTTTGGGAGGAGGTGAGCAGTGTTGTTCTGGTTATTTGTGGAGGAAGGTTGTCCCAGGTGACAGAAGGACTTGGCACAAGTGGAAAATATGTTGTCTATGGGTCTTTGCAGGGAAGTCAGGGATGGAAAAGCTCCTAAGGTTCACCCAGACCTGGGGTGATTAAGGCATTGTGGCTGGTGGCACACTGCTAGTTGATGCAAATACATGAAGCTCATAACACTGCTAACCTTGTTCTTTGGACAGTGTGTTTCATTTTCCTCATTTGCCAGTTGGGTATGTTCCTTGAAAATTACATTTGCTTCGAATGAAAAATACAGTAGAGGCTGGTAAACACTGACAACACTGCAACAGGGTTATGAGAAAGATAATATAAAGAATTTCAATAACTGGCTTTTGGCAATCTGAGCCTTTCTCTTTCCTGTAGCTGTCAGCAGCTTAGCACAGAGAGAATGACTACAGGAGCAGCATTTGGGCACTAAAGCTGTAATGGTGTGGAATTTGGGTAGACAGAAATGATTCTTGTTTAACCCAAGGTTAGTGACAAACACAGAATCTAAAAGAAAAGCACAAACTCTAAAGAACAAAGAGCAAAGCATGTGCTTGAATTACATCTAAATCCCAAAATGAACCAAAGGAGAGATATTGGAGAGATCTTTTACATAATTTAAGCTATTTTGCTTGTTTCTTACTTGAATCTATTCTAAGAGTCCAGTGCATTTATGTGGCTCATTCTACAGTACAACTGTACTGTTTGCAGTGGCTCTGCTTATCCAACACCAAGTAGTGTGAGGATGGCAGTGAATGTAGCAACTTCAGTGGCACTGAGACTTGATAAACTCTATGTTCAAATAAAGGGAATAGGTGTCTACTTTATGAGAAGCTCTGAAATTTCAACATTTTCTTATCCTGAATCACAGCAGATTAACATATTTAAATTTTATAAAGAACAGCATCTTTGAAAGTCTGTTACTTTGGGTCTCGCCTTTCCCAGTATTATGTCTAAATTTATGCTTTGCATCACTTGTTTTATTGTTGTACAAGATGTCCCATGCTCTATTTCCATTTTTGATGCTCAATTTTACTGAAATAAATGTGTTCCCATGAAAGAAATTTAATTTGGCACATTTTCTGACAGAAAGATATGTTTCCTTAGAAAATCTTTAATGAGCTTTAGACTTCAGCATACAAATGTGATTAATCAAAAAAGCAATCCAAAAGATGGTTCTTTGTAATCTCAGCAAGGCTACTAAGTGGTGTGTGTGTTGCAATTACAATCAAGCAGAGCAATTAAACTGGAAAATAATAAGGGCAATGGCTTGTACAAAGTTGAAGTCCATTGATTTTTCGCTAGCTTTTTCTTCTTACAGGATCCAGAACACTTGGCGTTCCGAGAATCCGCTCCATGGGGATTAAATAATTAAAAAAAAAAACCTCCCAAAAGGAAAGGTTTTCCTTTCACATTGTTCCCTTATGGCTCAGGAATGTGTCTCTGTTAGGTTAGGTGTGGCAAATAGGGCAATTGGAAGTTTTCTGAGATGTGGCTTTTAAAAATTCCATGAAGTGCTTTCAGTTTGCTTTTTTCCTGACAAGCACAGGCATGTGAAATCCAGAATTTAAAATCAATCACGAACTGGAAACTGCTTGATGCAGAATTGGCTTGGACATGAAAAAACTGCTTGTAGAAAGTCTTAAGTTTGTATCAGATTCAATGCTAATTGGGTACACAGCTGCTCAGCTCTATCTTCCAACAGAGATGGATATTAATGAAGTCTATATTGTTCTCCTCATGTACCAGTAAGACTGAAAAGGGATGGACTGGCTTTTTGTTGGCATCCCTAGACAAAATGCAGATGTGTACCAATTCTTCCTACCCAGGAAAATCCCTATTGCAAAGATTTTGGCATCTAAGCATCATTGCATACTGTGTCTTGTTAATTTCTGAGCCCCTCTGTTGTATTTTTTGATAACTTTTACTTATTTTCTACACTGCAAACTAGTTAGAGTACAGGCCTTTTATTCATGTATAGCACTGAACAGATTCCTCTTTTATTTTAGCAATGATTATCATGTTTATAATAAGTTTGATTGCTCCTTGCTAGGGATGGGCATCAGGAAAGTGAAGTCATGCATTGGCAGGAATATCTCTCATATTTTGAAGACATACAAAGAGAAATAATACAGAAAATACATTTTAAAAAAAATAAATAGCACATCATCATTTCCCATTGTTCTTCAAAATCTATTACAAATCCATCAAGAAGCTCGCTGCAAAGAAGAAAGTTTCTTGGTTAAATCCTGGGTCAGTACAGCAGCAGATCTGTGGATTTCTGCAGGACAACTTGAGACAGGCATCCAAGCAAAGCTCAGCGAGGTCCATCTAGTTCTGTAACCCAGTCTCTGATCAGGGCCTGGGAAGGATGCTTGGGAAGCATTTTAACAACAGCGCCTATATGGATTGATGCAGCTCTAGGTATGTTATTTCTTTCCAAGCTAGAGAGACCCTTGGTCATTCATTCTCTACAAGTATAGAAATAATTCACCCTTCTCAGCATTTTTTGTTAATTTTCTAGGACTACTGCTCAATCTCTCAGATGGATGGTCACACCACTTGCTGTACTGAAAGGACCAGAGAGTCAATTAAAGTCAGTGAAAAGGAACTAGTGAACTCACAAAGTCTTTGGAACCAGCTTGCTTTTAAGGTACTGAAATACATAAATTAAATAAGTTACAGGTGATTTTCGGAAAGGTGATCAACTACAATCAGATAAGCAAACCTATTAAATCAACAAACTATGGCATGTCCCCAGGTGACCCTATGAATCAAGACCTATATGGATATAATTTAAAAGTTTTTAATTATTACTTTCTAAATATCTGGTTTACTTAGGATCTAGAAAATATGCAGTGATTAATGGCTAGCTTGACAAGTGCCCATAAACATGTATTAATCCCCCTGAGAATGATAAATCTTCTGTAAATGAACAGAGGCTGACAGTCAAAGATCACATGTTCTCCAGACCTTTTGATAAATGTCCTTCGTATTATTTCCAATAAACTTTGATACATGAAACTGGATAATTTATTTCCAGTAATTTATCTTGCTCTCATGAGTATCAGCTCCTCGCTTTCTGCATTTTGTTCCTACAGAAACACAGCAGAGGTTAGATCAGCATCAGGAACAATAGGCATAATAAAAATCAACTGGCAGACACTATGTAAGTTCAAATTAATAGCATGGCAGCTACTTAGATCAGAAAGAGGCTGGTAAAGAACCAGGCATTGTGTCTTCTGTACTGTGGAATTTTACTTGGAACATGGGTTAGAAATCTATCAGAGAAGAGAGAAATCTGCCTTTTTGTTTAGGTAGCTTTTCAGAAGTTCATAGCTTTTTGCATGGGGTTATTCATCCATCCAACCAACCATCCCCATGCCAATTAAAAAAAAAAATATAAATTCTGGCTAGGACAGACTTAGCTGAGAGATTTTTAAGTATTCCTCATTAATCATCTGCAGATTTTTTTTTCAGTTTGTATAAAATTAATTTGGTGCAGTTCAGTCCAAATAAAGACTAAAATCCAAAGCTGTACCTTTTTAAAAAATTATTTTGCAAGTGATTAGGATTCTGCATCTCAGACGTCTCAGACATTATTTTCCTGCCATTCTTTTCCAGTAATGGACATTTCTCCTTCACAAAATATGGTGTATCAGAAAATAAACACTGTACCTGCCCCACTATAGATAATAGAAATATATGTGAGATACAAGGAGAAATCATCCAAATACCAGGTGCTGCAGGCATGATTATAAATAGAGGAAAGGGGCAATTCCAGAAGAGATACCACCCCTGAATAGACAGAAGCAGGAATAAAAAGATAAGCTTCAGGGCTCTGTAGCTGGGATGCTGTAAGGTGCTCATTTCTAAGAGGACATCTGGCAGTGCTGAGGAAAGTGTATGCTATTTTGGGGTCACTGTTTGAGCAAGGGGATTCTTTGGAATGAAGAGCTTTAAAATGCTTGTGAAGTTGGAAGTGGAGCTTAAAGGACTTGCCAGGATGAGAGAAATCTGCAGAGCTTGCTGCCCTCAGGAAGATGATTAGTGGCTTCTCTTGGGAGCTGGAGGTGAGGTATCAGGGTTGATTAATGTAAAAAGGATCTGTTAGGGTTGGTAGGTCAAAAAAAAAAAGGATTTGAGGCAGAGAAGATCCTCTATGTAAATCAAATAAAAGGTCAGCTCTTTTCCTAGTTTATATGTCATTTCAAAGAAGCAGCTTGCAAAGTACTACGAACAGAGTGTACTCTGTACTGCACTGTACAGCTGGGAAAATGTCTCAATGATATTCAAACCGCAGAAACTAATGTTTATTCCCAGTTTTCACTCAAGCTGTTTCAGCTAAATATATTACAGGGTGGTAAGGAAGTGGATGATACAATATAAACCACCTTCCTTCCTTTTATGGAGTTAAGGGGATGATTTTAAGTGAATTTTCCCTCTAAGTAATACATTTCTTTAGGGATTAACAATTTTTTTTTTGCTTAGATAGAACATTTATTCCCCAATGATGGACTGCTTTGATCATTAGAATAAGCTGCCAGGACAGTGTTATCATGTTCTCTATCATTTATTCAAGGTTGCTGAAAGAAGACTAAACCTCTTATGAATATTAAGTATTCAGACGTGTGGTTTTTTTTACTACCTTCAAACTATTTCTATTAAGGAAAAGCGGAGAAACAATGACCGTACTCTAGTCAGTCCTTCTACATATAAAAGCAGATCTCACTGTTATTTTTTCAGCTTTAATGCCAAAAAACAGGGAAGTGGAAATGGAAGATGTGGGGGCCATTTGTAACCTGAGGGGTCTATTGCTGACTCCTTCACAGGTGAAGGTCAACAGCTCAATCTATCAGCAAGGAGGAGAGAGAAAGAGGAGGAACATGTTTGGGGTGCTCTGAACCAACCCCATTACAGGGTGCACGTTTGGCTGAGGCAAAGACCACAGCAAAGCACAGTGAACTGGAAAGGTCAGTTCAGGGATGAACACAGGATGATCCACCCTGCTTTTATCCACAGCCTGTATTCACTGGGGAGAATGGATATTGTGCTCAGTCCCAGTCAGAGGGAACAATTTATGCAAATAAAAAAGATCCTTTCAAAGTATAATAGAAAAATAATCTATTGTCAGCCAATGAGCTGTACAGAATGAATGATGTGCGGAGAAATTAATCTACAAACTACTCTTACTCCTACATCATGTGCATATAGAAAAATAGGATCGTAGAATGTCCTGGGTTGAAAGGGACCTATAAAGGTCATCCAGTTCAACCCTCCTACAATAAGCAGGGACATCTTCAACTAGACCAGATTGTCCGAGCTTCAGAGCATCAAGCCTGATCCTGAGCCCTCCAAGGATGGGGCTTCCACCACCTCTCTAAGCAACCCGTTCCAGTGATCCACCACCCTCATATTAAAGAACCTTTTCCTAATGTCCACCTAAATCTACCCTTTTCTAGCTTAAAACCATTGCTCCTTGAATTTTGTTTAGATGTATTTACATATATAATATTCTATCTTCCTTTCACTGCACTTTATACTGTGATCTTCCCTCTGGCATCTGCCTTTTGCCTGCAACTTTTCAGTGTAGCAAGAATTACCTCAGATGGAGAAAAGCTTCACTGCAAACTGAACAAGAAATGTTGTGCAACTTAAATCATATGCCTTAAATCCTAGTTTGTAGAGTAGCTACCCACAGAGCAATGGCTGGTTGTCATGTGGTGAGAGATGGGAATGGCTTGTCTAAGTGTGCGCTCACCTGCTGTGACTTAACCGAGTGTGCTGCGGGGCCCAGATGCATTGGGCCCTGCAGGGACAGTCCTCTGTAGGAAGCTCTGCCCTGTAGAACTGCCAGTGCTCCAGACGGGTTTCAGCCATGTTCATCCATCTGAACAGTGATGGAAAGCCACAGCGACTGCTGTGCAGATGCGGAAGTGATATGGTTTGGCCCATATTGGAGCCAATATTGTACTGTTTCCAAAGTGCTCTGGAACCCTCTGAGGCAGCATGTGTCTATTATTATACAAGTTAAATTTCCATATGATATCACCTTCACTGTGACTTGGGAGAATAAAACAATCATTGGCTGCTGCAATTTCCCCTTACTATAGTTAATAATTAATAGTTGAAAAAAGTTACTCCAGTTGTGTGGGTGTTTGTTGGTTTGGTGTTTTGTTTGTTTGTTTGTTTTGTCATCTATCAAAGTAGTTCTGGCACAGTTTCCTCTCTTTGCAAAAGTTTAGGAAAATAGGATCCTATCTAGGGATGGGGATGTGTGCTGTTTCATACTGATAGTGCTTGGATGGCCTGGTTTGATTACATTTCTTAATGGTTATTTTCCTAACACTGTATTCTTGGGGACACATTTTTCCCTTTGGAGGGTTGACTTTTAAAGCCTGGAGTATTTCCTTGCTCTGATATGCAGCATGTCTGCCAGCAGTGAGCTGAAGGTAAGCCACTGCACACCTTGTCCTGGTTGCTCTTAAGACTGCTCCTCTGGTGTGGCTGAAGTGCAGCACTGTGCTCAGGGAGGAGACCCTGCAGGGGCAGGGTGTGTTACCTGGTGCAGCATGTCATCTGCTCAGTACCAGTCCCAATTAGCCAGGCGTTACTGACTTTGGCCTTTTAAAATGCACTAGCTACAGGAAAGTGCCATGACCCCAATTACCACTGATATGTTCATGGATCAGAGACTCCGCAGTCAAAAGTCTCCTTCTGACTAATTGTTAACCAGGAGGAACATTGTGGAGCTGCCACTGTTTTTTCTTGAGTTACTTTAATGGGATGGCCATATGGCATGTACCTTGTTCCTTTCATCCTTAGACAAATTCTAGAAAATTAGTTAGTTAAACTTGACAGGACTTCTGGAATGGACTTGGATTGACCTAGCAGAAGTTGAGCTTGAAAATACCTTGGGTGCAGTATCTGTGTCATTTTCGCCATCCTTATCCATTTGTTCTATTAGCACAAATGTAATGATGAGCAATTTTTTCATACCTAAATCCCTGGAAGTTTTAGACACCTGGCACTGCAGCTAAGTATGGCTAACAAAAGAACTGCGAATCAGTTCTTGTCTCTGCTATGGTTTTTGCAACAGCTTTCTAGATACCTTTCAGTGTTGAGAGGGGAAGGGACAGAAATAAGTTTTTAAAAGTGAATGAGACAAAGAACATCTCCTAAGTCTGTGAGTCCTTTCTGCCCTTCTGTCTCCGGAGGACACAAGCTCAAAGGGAACTTGAACTACTGAAACCTTTTATATGAGCTGTCCCTACAAGTTCAAGGAGAATGCAGGTTACTTTAGGGCGCAAGCAGTTTAGTGCTGCCTTGATATGTGCACAGATTATTGTACGTGATATTCAAGGCAAGAGATCCTCAACTGTATTTCTGGTGGAACAAATACTTTCCGGAGTGCTAGGTATTTCAGTAAATGAGGGGGCTTTCTGATGTGATGACCTAACATTTTTCACAGAAGCAGATAGCCCAGGCTGTATCTGTAGTCAGATCCTATTTTGTATCACCAGGAAATGCATTCCTTTACACGTGCAGTAAATGAAAAAAACATACACATATCTACAGAGTCACTTATATAAGCACTACAAAATTGAAATTGTCAGGACGCCTTGCATTAAAACCTTCATTCCTAATTAGAAGATGGCATGCTGGGTGCTTCAACCCACTTTACACTTCAAATCAAGCTATTATTAGGGCATCTGTCCAGTCACGCTTTTACTTAATGAGATCTGGTTTTTAGAGATGCAACAGCAATGTACCCAATATAAACTTTCAGCTAAAGGTGTGATTTTTTTTAAGCATCTCTTGCAAAATAAAAGTGAATCCTGCTTTTGCAAGGTTTGAATAACATTGAGTACATTGATGTGAATCCAGATATTGTTATGATTTAAGGGAAAGGACCAAGAAATGCGGGGTCCCAGGGCTAGAAACTCTCTAGGATTTGCTCATCTCCTTTCTTAGTGCTGGAACAACACATTCTGTGTTGAGGAGCTTTGCCAAAATCATCACGGAATCTGGGTTTCAGGAGGGCAATGCAGACTGCTCCTGAGAGATGGGTTGGCAGAAGCAGCCGGGACCCACTGGAGACCACTCACACGTGGCCCTGTGAGAGCTGTCAGCCAGGCTGGATGAGCTTTCTCCACATTAGCCCTGGGAATGACCAGGCCTCAGTTTGATGCAGTGGTCACTGATTTCAAGAGCTTTCCTGCACTGATGTACCAGATATCACCCAATATGAAAATGCTTCTTTCCTAGTGCTCTCAGTATATTTTATCAGCATTCACTACTGCAAGATCTGATCACACCTCCACCAAATCAGAGCCCTGCAGCCATCTATGATATTACTTTACAAAGAGTATTTGCTCTGTTTGTTGGTGGTAACAATCACTATCCCTGCCTTATGCTTGGTAGAGCATTTTGGCTTGTTTCTCCTACCTCATCTTCTGTGGAGGTGTTGCTTATGTGATAGCTAGCATATTGCTTATGTATATCTAGCCAAATCACAGGGATTATAGAAACAAGGTGTTATAGGAATAGTACTTTTGTGTCTTGCCTTCCTTAATTTGAAGTGGTTTTAAATTTACAAAAATGCATGGTCTGAAAATGTGTGAAATTAATCTACAGCCTACCATGACTAGTATTTTATAAATACTCAGATGGAGAAAGATAGACTGAAAAATTGTTGGAGTCAAACCTACGACTATTAAGCAAGTTCTTTTACATGCTCTCTTTCTTGATATGGTTAAGGGGAAACCACACTCTGTTTTGCATATCTATGAAAAAAAATCTATCTGTATGAATAAATGAGAAATCATTAATATTTATTTAAATATGTACATCTATAGACATTCATGCAGATAGTGCCTCTTCTTCAGCCGTGACATATTCAATTTTGTCACTTGTATCTGAAGGGTGATTTGTTCTGAGTCTTTTGCAACACCATTTTTTTTACAGTTGAAATGTCAATTGTAACTGAGCTGTCTTCTGTGAAATGTCAGCAAAGTGAAATCCAGGGAGCCACCAGGATGCTAACAAAAGGCCTCTGAGCCTAAAGTGAGGCTGGATCATGCAGATTTGTGTCGGGATGGTATGTTTTTCTCTAGCACTTGATATGTATGGGGACATCTGTGCTAGGCTGGGGGTCTCTTCATTATTGATAAGGATGACTATTCAACAGCACAGCCTGTTCCTTGTGATGTGATTTCAAGAACAGGGGGCCTCAAGGAGAGCTAGTGTGGAGGATACTGACATCTGGCTGCCTGTTCTCTCTAGGTAAATCTCAATGATCCAAAGGTGCAAACTGTTAGTGTGCAAAATTTCATAAACTTGCAAGGCAGTAAGACACGAGTCCCCCAGGCCAAACTGCAGATCTGCAAATCATGGTGTGATGTAGAGGTGCATAATAAAACAGTAGAAAGGGAAAACAGAGGGAAACAGTGCTGACAGTTCCCATTACTCCTTGCTGAGGCTGCTCCAAGTGCCCACTGAAATATCCAGCAGTACAGCCTTGATCTTTGGAGAATAGGAACATCTTAGATTCAGTTTCTCCAAGACCCCCTCCTTGTGGGAGATGCACTGACATTGTAACAACCACAGCCTAAAGGAAAAAAGCTGCCACTAGGAAGAAAAATTCTATTTGCTTAGGAATATTTGGGTTTGCAATGGAGTAACTGCTGCTCAGCCTAGTGTGTGCTTCTGCTCTGTTTGCTCAAAAAGGCAGGATTATAAGGGCAGTAAGTGTGTCAGTTTTATAGTACTTTGAATGTATTGCTCAATGATCTGACAACATGGTTTTCTTAGTGGTTATGTTGCTGATTACATCTATTTTGATATTAATGACTTGTTTTCTCGTGGGGATTCTTTATGCTTTAAGAAAGAAAGATAAATGCAAGTAGTTGGTGGTTTGGAAGCTTTCTCAGCCTCATACTATCAAAGTCCTATGGAAGCATAAGGATTTGAACTTCCACATACTAAAATCTGTGGGAAAAGTTCCTATGTGTTCTGGAAAACAACACTGTGGTTTTCACACTGCTTCACACATTGCCAGCTTGTGTCATGTTTTCCACACAGTGTATAATAAATGATAACAGAACAAGGTACTAAGAGATAACATAGCTTGCCAAAAGTGTGCAGACATAACCAAATTAAGACACTGTGCACCCTTCAGCTTTCAGTCTACCTTGGCAACATTAATGAACTTTTAATGGTTGAAAAGTCTAGAACAATTTAAGCTTTTCTTTTTTAAACAAACTTTGAACAACCTTTACTCAAATTAAACATGGTCTCCTACCTCTTCTTACACTTGCAGTAGATTATTCTTTTTTGTTGGGCTGCACTCAATAATGAATTATTTCCTCTGATTCATGGACACTTCCTCAAGTCTTTTTCAGTTTGACACTGAAAATGAACCCACAGAGTGGAAGTCCAGGCTGAGTCAGCCTTCACATCAGTTTCTGTGAAAGAATCACCCTTATTTCCAATTATCCAAAGCAGTGACTGCTAAAGTATTGATGCTTCAGAGCTACAGACATCAGAAATTAGTTACTGAGGCAAATTGCCTTGCTGTGCTTCCATTTTCAAATGTAATTCCACTGAAGGGACACTAGATTTTCTCATTAAGTCCTTTTTTTCCAAGGGCAAATCAGCAAGGATACCTTTCTTGGACAGGCAGTTCTGTTACATAGCACAGTTTTATGGGGGAGGAAGGAAAGAACTCAAAGTATCGTGGTTCTGACTGAGGCCACTATTTGACCTCTCTGAACAAGTCTTTTGCAAGGATCTTGGCTTTAGAAGACCAGCTGATGGACCTTGTCAAGTACAGATTTTTTGGCTCCAGTAACGACTGCAGGATCAGTATGGAGAAGCACTATGATTACAGGCAGGGTTTGTGCATGGACTCCAGAGCTCCTGCCCTAAAGCCAGCCCAGACAGACTGTTTCTGGTGCTTATTGAACATTTCAGATGGGAAATCACTGAAGGATCTGTAGATGAAGAACAAGGTTTAGCCTTATTCTTGTGCTTCTAGCTTCCCCAATTAGGCACCTAGTTGTCCATAAAATGCATTACTAAAAAATAAGAGAGAGAAATCAACACCCTTATTGGGCAACTGCCACATAGTGTTGAGGACACTGAGCAGACAAGTGTGGACTGTTATCTGCCAGGAGCTCAGATGTCAATGTGTGGCTAAGAAGGAGCCCACACTTCATTCAGCATGTGTAGCTCCTTGAAGGGAACTGATTTGCTTTCCTGTTTTCTGTTTAATGTCAGACATTTTCTTTCTGGGCATTAATTAGTCCATCTATAAATATGGATTTGCTATTACATATTGAAATAATATAAAAGTAATCCTTATATTAACTTTTGCCCTAAGAGCAGCCATTTCCCTGTTGTGAATAAATTCTTTATTTATTAAACTTTGGCTTAGAACTTTTGCATAATACAGTTTAAAAAAAATGACTGTTTTCCATTTTTTTGGCCCAGCTTCTTCAACAGTACTCTTGAAACTCTTCAAGTTTTGAAACATTGTATTTTTTTATGGTTTTTGGTTTTATTTTGTCAGCTGGGCTAATGCGTTGCAAAACACAAATAATGAAACCTGAAATCTATCATTGCTAGCTGCATTAGCCAGGTTGGTTGTACATTTACAGAGCTAACCTTCTACACATGACCAGTGCTTCTCTCTGAATATTTGACTTAGAATAATTCCCTAAGGTGAGGAACTCATAAAGGAGGAAAGTTGGACCTGTGCAAAACATGCAGGATAGGAGGTGGGAGACTAGTGTCTATGAACAAACTAATCTGCCTATCATATGTGCATCTTATACTTAATATCTAAGACATCTGTAATAGGACCAAATACAAGGTAGCTATTTTATCCTACCAGGAACTGCAAACTATGCTGTGCATCTGAGCAAAAACCTCCAGGGATTTTGCCTTTCTTACAGTTCTCTGAACCCTTCCGAGAATTTAAATTAATGATTAGCTTTCCCAACGGATGGTGACAGAATAACGCACAGATTCATGTGTCTCTCTGGTGTGTATTCCCAGAGAGAGCTGCAACCCAAGCTCTGGGGATGGGATGCCAATGTTTCCCAGAGCACACACGTCCAACACGCAAAGGAGGTTTTGGTTTGCTAGAGCTTGTTTGGTTTTAGGCTCTACCTCCATGCAACTAATCTACTTTAGTATATATATCTATATACAAATTATTTTTGTCTTAAAAAGAATAAAACCAATGCAGTCAGACGTGCAAAAAAGAAAGGGTTGCATGAAGTGACAGTTAAATTCTGGAGGCCTTTTTCATACCTCTGGTGGAAGGTGGTGAAATGGCATTTCAAAAGCAACCTTCTTTGAAAGCTTTTAAGAGAAAGCATACACAAGGGCTGATAAGAAGCCTCTAAGTGACTATTACGCTGGGATTTCAAGCTACTGTTCCGAAGCGCTGCAGCAACAGGCCGGTCTGGGTGGAGCTCTGAGCCCCCCGGCCTGGCGGGAGGGGTCTGGGCCTACCCGTTGCTGTGCACTGGCCAGGGCAACGAAATGCATTTCCTTGCAGGAGGTCCGCTCAGCAAACGGCCCGGAAATTATCCAGCGCTAGTGGGGTTCAGCGGGACCCCCGGTGCGAGGCGAACGGAGGGGGAGGAGGCGGGAGAGCGGGAGGGGGAGCAGCGGGGAGCGGGGCCGGGCGGGCGGCTCACGTGACCCCGGCGGGCCCATCGCCGCGCTCCTGGCCCTGGCGCGCAGTACAAAATGGCGGCTCCAGCGCCTCTCCTGGCCCTGGGCGGCTGGTCCCGCTGCTGCTGCTCCCTGGGTTCTTGCCGGCAAAGAACATCGCTCACCGGGAGAGGCAGCCCTCTCCCGCCTCCCTGAGTGAGACCGGTGCGGCTGTTGTGAGCACTGGGACCCTGGGCTCGGGCACCTCCATCCGCTGCCGGGTCCAGTTTGGGACGGCCCTGCTGGGAAGCAGCTGTCACCTGAGGGGTGTTGGGTTCCTATTCACGTATTTGTGTAAATTCACCGTTGTTGTCGTTATTGCCACTTCATTAAACCTGTCCTAGTTTTGTTATTCCCTCCCAACCTTAAAATCTCTCTCCCTTGTGCTCCTTTTTCTCTTCCCCCGGGGAGTGGTGGGGGGATACAGAGCTTCTGTCACCTGATTATTGGCTAAAACTGTGAAAGATTTGGGTGAGAGAGAAAACATTTTAATTGAATCCAGCTGTAACGCTATCAAAATCACCATTCCTTCTGGGTCTGAACCAGAAGGCCAACTGCTGCTGTTTGCAGTTCCCTCTGGGAATGTGCTCTACAGAGACTCCTGATTCTTTGCGTTACTTGGCTTCTTCCACAGGACAAGTTGTCTGTTCATGTCACTGTTCCAGATGCTGCAGGAAACTGGAAGCAAAGCAGTATTATTTGACTTTCAAGTTTTCTGCTTCTAGTCAGTAGCTGAAGGTCTGCATTGTTGAGAAAAGTCACCTCCTTCAGACACTGTCTCCTTTTCCTGTCTCTGGGAGCTGTTGAGTTGAGCTGTGACATTAGGATGAAGTACAGGACTGAAGCAATAAAGGCTCTTTGGCAATCAAAATCTGGTGACATAGCATCTTTAGTCAGGAAACTCCCTCCTAAACCTCTCCTCCTGGAGAAAGGTACGCAGGCTGAGATTAGACTGCAGCAATCAGAGAAATGTTGACATGATGAACAGGCCCTTTCTAAACTTTGGAGAATTGGCTTTTTACACATTGCTGCAACACGGCAAAGTGTTATGCTAGTTATCTTGAGAGATGAAGGTGAGCAGCTTTGACGGGAGAGATGGAGCAGAACTCGGGGACTGGCTCGATAGGTTGTAAGTGGAGTCATTTTGCCCTCACTCGAAATGCGAGAGCAGGAGTTTGTGCTCCTCACCCTGTACCTCAATGAAGACATTGCAGCTGTGTGGGGCAGGAGAGGACATGTTGGCTGCTTGGGGGTCCCAGGACTTCTGGGCCCTTTGGCTATGCAGTCAGTGTGTGAGCTTCCCTCTAGACACTGTGGAAACTTACGGCAAGAGACCTTGCAGGGCCAGAATAATAACTTCAGGTCCTTTAACTCTATTTGATGCTGGTGGAAAAGAAAATCTGAGTCAGCAAGAAAAAAGTACTGACAAAGAAGTAATCCATTTATTGAAAAACACCATTGCTGGAGCTCCTGTCATTCTCTTAACTGTGGATTGCATCACTTCTGGAGAAGTGTGTTGGCTAGATTTTCTTGAAAAATGGTTGAAGACCTTCAGGGTGATAAGCATTTGCAATTGTCCATTCCCATCTTTTTTCTTTCATTCTTGTTAATTTAGGAGAACAAAAAGATTTTTGTTTAAATGTAGTTAACAAGAAAATCCAAGTCACCTCAGATTGGAATTTGAAAGCCTGGATGCAGCTCAGATGAAATTTAAAAAAACATTTATAACATCTTAAAGCATTTGTGTATGAGGAATGTTTTATTTTTTTTCCACAGTCCCTGCAAGAATGTAAGCATCTTTTTTTCTTTACACTGTTGGCCTGTTTTCTCCTTGATGTATCTTCTCATTTAGAATTCTAAATCTGATTATTTTTTTCTCACACTGACAGAATAAAATGCTATATACTTTCTTTAACATTTTTAAATCTCAAGCAAGCCTAAAAACTGCAAGAAGTGACTTTAAAAGAGTTATATCAAATAGATGTTGCAGCAGTATTAGGTCCATCTCTCTAAAGACATGCACAGTAAAATGAAAAAAAGGCTTTTCAAATAACCATTGAATTTACCCAGGTGGAGACTGGACGCTGGCTGTTATCGCCAAGGCTATTTATAATAGTAAAAGTGTTGAGCCCTAAGAATCTGAACATAATAGTGTTTGGAGATCATATGTGGGGCCTTAATTTTACCTCATGTCTAACCAATGATATCATAAGTTACCCAGCATTCCAACAGCTGCCTATTCAAGCAAGATGCATAACAATGAAAAAAAACCCAGCCTCTCATGCCACTGACTCCAGCTCCTCCTGTTCCCCAGTAGCTGTGTACTATGCATACAGCTGCTCCTTGCATTCAGTCAAAATGTCTCCCCATGCAGTACAGCAAACATGTTCCTTGCTACACAAACACTATCCCACAAAAAAACGTGGATGACTTCCTTGTGATGTTCCTCCTTCATACCTCCAGGTATCCCTTTCCAATAGTTCCTTGGATTTGTTTTTCTGCACAGCAACAGTTGCTAACAGAAATGCTGAAATGAAGGTTTGTAACAGCTTGCATTGTACCATCTTGTATTTTTTTTTCCACACAGATACAACTTTGCCAAACTTCCCATTATGAAGAGAAATTTTCCCAGGCTTGTTTTTATTCAAATGCAGAATTATTTGGAAAGTTTGATTAAAGTCTCATAAGTAGCTTTTAAATGAGGCGACAAGAAGGAGCACAGGAAACTTGGTAAGGTCAGAGCACATGATTCTGCTCCCACAGACGTCAACAACTATGTTCCCAAAGTCCTCCCAGAGGATGTAGAGCCAGGGACAGGGACTGTTGCTGTGCATTCCTCATATAGACAGAGTTGCCAATGAATCTTGGTGTAACACTAATGTAAAGTACAAATCTGAAATCCAACAGGGCAACACAAGGCTGTACAGAACATTAGGTGCTGCATGAACCACTTAACTAAACACATGACCCATTAGTCCAATGTTTTTTAGTTGGTTCTCACTCAGCAACACACTACCCAGAAAACTTGCCCAGTTATCAGGGGGTGGGAGAAACCAGAACATCCAAGTCCTTATTTTGCATCTCTCCATAACTTTGCTTTTTCCTGATACACTTTCATTTAAAAAAAAAAAAAACCCAAACAAACTCTACCAACACCACCAAAAAACAGCAATCAAAAGAATCCTTTTCTCTCTGTGCACAGATCAGCACCCTTTCAGGCTTGGTGCTGGAAGTAGACTCTGCTAGTTATCAAGGAGGCAAGCTTGTTTTTGTCTATACCTGTTGTGACAAAAGTCTTTTGCAAAATTTGCTTCAGGTTCTATGCAAAAAACCGCAGGTGTTAGTACTGTGTAAAAAGGTCAGCTGTGGAAAAAAAATGTGAGTTTAACGTTGCTTTTGCTAAAGTAGTTGTAACCTTCTCTATTTTTCTGCACAATTCCTTTCCTCCAGAAGAGAGCGCTGCTTCTGCCACACCGTGTGTCGGATTTCACAAGAAGCTCATCCCACAGAACCAGGGAAGATGATCACTGGACCAAGACTGCAAAGGTATCAATGTATGTCTGTGCAAGATTTATAACTGAGTATCCAACACACAGTTGAAACAAGGAAGTATGGCTGATCAGGATTTTGAATGCCTAACTCTTTTCAGATCTGTGAAAATCCTTATTTACAAAAATGGTAAGTGTCTTGCATCCAAAACTGACTGTAAGTATCAGGACAACCAAGTCATCCCAGAATCCAGAAGCAAGGTAGGAGGGTAGAACAAGGATAATGTAAGACACTTATTTTAAGAGGAATTGCTCTAAGTTCCATAAAGGTAGTTAATTCAGGAGCTACTGGTTAAGACTGACAGGAAAAATGCAAGTAGAAAAATGCATAAATATCTCTACCTTTCTCTACATTGCCCTCCTGATTCCTCATTGCTTGTGTCAAGATGTTGCACAAAACCCCTCAATCTTGTCACAGTGACTTCAGTGTATGAGACAGGGTGAATCCAAAATATCTTAGTCTCTAAAATACATAATGTTTATACCTGCTGTACCTGCTCCTTCTTTTAGTTTAATCATTCAAACATCATGAGAAAACCCTTCTTGCTTTCAAAACATGTATAGTTTGTATTGCAAGCAAGGACTACAGTGTATCATACTCCAGTATCTTTTTCTCTATGCAAACATGTTGAATAACTGTGATATAAAGAGGCTGGCAAGCCTCCAAGAATTTAGGATGGAAGTTAAACAGCCTGAGCTGTTACGGTTCAGCAAACAGCATCTCTTTTGTCTGGTAGATCCTACAGTTTCTTAATAATTTCTGGACATAGAACAGTAATGTGACACAGCTGGGTAAGAGCCATCAAGAAAGGGGACTGAATCTAGGGACTCCAGCTTGGGAATCATGTGTCCTGCTAGAGGGAGCTGAAACAGAGACATGTCTAGCTGCTACGAGAAATTATGCAGTACATGATGATCATTGAACTACATGATCTCGCAGAGTCTTCCTGAGTTCTTGCTCCCAATAAAAAGCCAGATCAAGAAGAGAAATTATGATGTCTGTCTTGAGTCTTGTAAGGTGAGAAACTAAGTGATGACGCTTGAGAATAAGAAAAACTGGTAGGGAGGAGACTTTCTGTGCTGTCGTGATTTTGGGATATTGGTCTGATAGAGTAATCAGTTTCAGACTTAGTAGAAGCTGGTGGCAAAGGAGCTTCCAGGTTATATATCTGCACTCCCTCCCTTCCTGGAGCTTAAGTGTTTCACTGGCTCATATCAATTAATGGTTGTGTACACTTGTCAATCATTTAATACCATATGATTTCCCTTGAGAGTCAGGATTTTTCCTCTGATAGATCAGCTCAGTTCCTAGGGCTGCAATTGTACATGACAGTATAATCTGTATTTCTTCATTTTTCCTCATAGCTAGTAGTTTTCCTTGCTTTCAGTACTGAAACCTCATTTGTAGTAGATGAATGCTTTTAAACTGCTCTATTTGGTTAGCAGGTGAAAGGATCTTGGTGCACAGACTGTATTTCAACTTGTAAAAAGATCAGCAGTCCTTCAAAATAAAAAGCACTAATGAACCAAAACTAACAAGTATTCCTTCAGAATAATACAGTCTTGCTTTTCCTTTGCAGCTACTTCCTTTAAGTTACTTAAAAAGCAACTTCTGAGGGTTTTTTTTATCCCTGCAAGTTGCTCAGAGGGAGTACATTTCTGAAGAAGGAGTTAATGAGGTTCTCAATCCATCTGCCAGTCTCCTCTCCCACCCCAACTTCTTGAGAATAACATAGCTCAGATTAGTGTCATCTTTCATTATCCTCCTTGGGAGCTGAACAGCAGAATATCCTCCTCTAAGCAGAATGGGTGATGAAATATGTATTCAGTTAAATTATCTAAACTGGAGTCCAGCATGCAGATGATGAGGACATAGAAGATAGAATATTTTTTGTGTTCATCCGTGTGTTTGTGCGTGTGTGTGCAAATGGCAAAAGGAAGAGCAAATTCCTGGGGCCACAGGGGTCTCTTTAGCCAATCTCCAAAGGTCAGAGTGGCTTTCCTTTATCCCAATTACTGTGAGTTGATGATTGAGCTGTGCTGGGATTTCCAACGTTCAGCTGTGTTCACCACAAGGATGACAACTCCTCTCTGCCGTCCTCTGATTGCACTCAACCTGGCGGACGTGGTGTTGCACTGTAAAGGGCAGTTCATGCTCCAGCAGGCTGATAGGCACAGCCACCAAAATGATGGACTGAACTCTCTCTGTTGGATTCATTCATCATGAATTTTTGCTGTCAGCAGCAGTCACTGGGAACATCTGAGTGACCTGGATACATTTCTCATTTTACAAAATCTTATATACCTTCCTGGAGAAAAATCTAGTTGATTATAATTTTTATCATGCTACTGCTTTCCTTTGCTACCTTCTGCGGGTATTAGCACCTTCCACCTTTGTCTTATTTAGTGAAGAGTGTAACATACTATCCAGAAGCTGAACACTCTCAGTGGCATCATGCACACAGGAATTGCTGTGCTTTCTGTTCTCTTGTCTGTTTGGTTCCGCATCACGCATCTTGAGAACCAGAAAAGGATCTCCTCATGCTTCTAATTCCACTAAAGCAATTTATTCTCTCAGTGGTGGTTTAGATTTCTGTTTTGGCTTGCATTCAGGGAGACCAATCACATCGTGCTTTTGGGAACCAGACCTTGAATTTTGAGAGCTGTCTGCTTAATAAAGCACTAAGGCAGTGTTTGCAAATGTGTGTTTTCTCAGTCTTCAGGAAATAAAGATGTATCAGAACTCACCTTTTAAAACAAACTCTAATTTGTCTTCTAAAATAAGGTCTGACTAGTGGTTTCTGTGTGGAGAATGAGGGAACTATTCTTTGCCAGAACACTACTTCAAATAAGCAGTCATTTGGAGGTGCAGTTGCCTCAGGGCCAATCTCTTTTCTTTTACTGTATTTTACACCACAGTGGCACAATTTATTGTTCTAGTGTGGCTTTTAGTTTCCACATGGAAACTTATAAAAACCCGTGTCAGACATGCTAACAAGGCCCTATGGATCAGGTCCACAATGCTTGTATCTCAGAGATTTCATTGGAGCTCAGTGCCTGAATAATTGTGGGTCTGGGCCTATACAGCTAGGAAAGAGTGCAGCTATTGTTAACTTCAGCCTCCACATTCTCACTTTCTTTTGTTCATTCAAGTGAGCAGTTTACAGAAATGTTTAATGCCCTATTTCAGACCCAGTGAACCAGGGTTATATCAGCCTCTGGTAATGGTTTACTACTAAATGGTGACTGTTATTGCTCTGTAAGCCAAGTTTTCCATTTCTCTTTGCCTTTTTTTCCCCCTCCCCCAGCAATCAGAAATGTAGTCCTGAAATCTGCAAGAACTTTATGTGGCTCAGAGTCAAACTGGATTTAAGGCCCAAATTTTGTTTGTGAGCGGGATACTTAAAAAAATTCCATTAAACCCAAGGTGGCCTGCATGGCCCATGCAAGGAAGTTCAGGTCTTCTCCAAAACCCACTGGTTTCACTGGGTGTGAGATACAGGAAACCACATTGTCGGAACCCCAGCCCACTGACTGACAGATCACAGGCCAGAAGCTGGTGGCTTGTGCTTTCTGATGCTAGGCTTGCTGCCTCCTGGAGTCCCTGCTGCTCTCCCTCCCTTCAAAAAGGGACTCCTGCTGGGATGGTGAAGTTTGTTAGCTCACCTGATTCACAGACCTGATCCTCAGCTGCACCAGGCCTGCAGCTGAGAGGCTGCCTTCTGCTAGTGGAGTTACCACAGGGTATGTTGCAAGCTTTCCTTATTAATGGCCTAGTCTGAGGCAAAGCAATAGGAGCTGCTGCCTGGGAACCTTTCAAGACACCAGCACATTTACTTATTTATTCCTCACCTGCTTTTGTTATAAAATCATAAAAAATCTTTTCACGGGTCCTGAGATCCCCAGATTTGCCTTAATTTATGAGGACGAGTTTGATACCTCCTGCTGCCTCCTCTGTCCCATGTTGTCGTCACATCACGGGAGGACAAGCCATCCCCTTCATGCACCTTTTTCACCATCTGTGCAGGTAAACAGTGCAATCTGTTTGCTCTTTTGTATGTGTGTGTGTATACGTTTATGGCCAATGTAAATGTCTCCACTGAGTATTGGAGATTTGTGTCTGTACAAAGTAACTGGACCTTCTAAATCATCTTCTCACTGGCATTTTTGGCTGGTTAAGCATTGCCTGTAGCAGTGGGTAGTAATAGCTGTCTTCTGAGGAAACATGCATTTCTATCAATAATGCTGTGTTTGTAGAGTTTGCTGCTTAATTGACTTCAACTCTGGGGTCAGACTGAACTGTTCTGCTCAGTCAAGCAAGAGAAGCTGGTCATACTTCAATCAGGATACAAGCTCTGTTGGCTGCTCCCTTGCATGAAGCTGAGAAGGAAATCAGGGCAAAACAAGGAGAATGGTGGGAATCAAAAGCTGTTTCTCCTTCCTGAAATATGGTGTCCCCTTGCATAGTTGTAGAGTTTAACACAACTGTGGCATGTAAACACCTGGAGTTGTAGGGGGGCTGAAAGGCTGATGCATTTCTGGGCACTCTTAATTTCAGCGCTTCAGCACCTTGGGACTGAACTGCCCTCCAAACTTCTGTCTTCAGATTTGAACCTGGACTAAGATTCTGATCTCTCTCTACTTTTTGGAATTACTAAGTTCAAACCCAAGATCCATTAACTGCTCAAGCACTTGCCATTCAAGAGGAGGAAATATTAATATTGATGTGATTTGGGGTCTACAGAAATTTGGATCAAAGACTGTAGGTGAGGACAGAATGAAGGCACATGGGATTTCATGAAAGGAATAGACAGTGTTCATTTACATGCAGTGGGTTGGACTCAGTGGTGAAGACCTTGCTTACACACAGCAAGAGTCCAGCAGGATTCTGCATTTGATTCTGCTGTCTTCATCTAATACCAAATGGAAAAGAGCTGCAGTAATCAGAAGGTACAGTTCCTGGGAAGCACGCCCGCTCTGTTCTTACAGGATAACTTCCACAGCAAGTACCAGACCTCTGAAACAGCCCAGAAAAAAAGCTTCTCAGATCCAAGTGATTTGAATTCAAGAAATGTGATTTGGTTTGCAGTTAGTTCCCTAGGAAATAATGAAAGAGGCAATTATAGACTGGACAAAGTAAAAACATTATTCATTAGAGTAAAAGCATTTCAGATAAACTGTTTTCAGGCTATGAAAGCCAGCTCCACATCTTTCTGTGCATCACTACAGATGCCCGCTTCTAAAGGGGAGAATGAGGAAAGGGGTCACACCTGAGACCCTTCTGCAGTGAGTAGCAGACCAGACAGGTCACCAAAATTGAACAAAAAAGGTATTCTATGACATACAGGTCATATTTGGTATAAATCTGATAGATCAGAAGGGTCAAGTTCTCCTCGTCTGTGGGTGGTGTCCTGGGAGCACTCCATCTGTTTCTCTGCCTTTGATCCTGATCCTTGCATTCCTGAATCTGTACAGTCCTGCATCCAGCTCCTGTCTGCTGCTGACTCCATGAGCTCAGTCCCGGGCTTTTCCCAGGGTCTGCCCTGCAGCCTCAGTGGTGACAGGAGCATTACTGAGGGAACGAGATGGTGGATCTGTATTTATTTCATTATTTTCTTTTTCATCATTACTGTTTCATGAAAGATGTGTAGTTTAGTTTCCAACCTGTAAAGGGTTAAACCATGACTGTAGGACATTATGATTGCAGGTTCTTACAGCTCAGGCCTTTGTGGGCGAGCATGGTCCTTTCTCGCTTCCTCAACTTGAGGCTGATGGCAAGAGTGACTTTGTCTTGGGAAGGAGGGGCCTGTTAGCCACCACACTGCTTTGAATATCACTGAGAGGCATCAGGAGTAATCAGGAAATAGATCAGGTTTTCAGCATTGTTACTGTGAGACTGTTTCACCTCTGCAAATCAGTGCAACAACGCAATGAAAACACAATTAATATCCTCTAGCAATTCCCCAGGTGCATCTCTTCCATCAAGATTATAGGCAATAAAATTATTAATGTTTCAAAACAACTCAGTCATAATGAAAACAGATGAACTTTCCCAATTCTTTTGCTATTACTCCATCACTTGAATTTTATTAAGAACATTTTTAAGTAGGACAAACATCAGCAAGGAATAATTCAGGTAGAGCTGGTCTTTTCTTAAGATAGAAGGACTAGATGACATCTTGAGATCCCTTCAAGACCAGATTTTCTTTTAAAACATCCTGAAAATCTGTTCTTTCAGATCAGCAGTGATTTGCATTCATTTTGCATGGCTGGAAATGAGCACACCAGCTTCTTGCAGTAGGGAAGTCAGTCTCTATTGCATTCAGGTCAGGCCCAATTTTAGCTCCTAGGGATCAAGATATCCAAACACCTGAAAAATGTCTGACTTTGATGTAATGCATGCTGCTTTGCAGATTTTTGATGAGTAAATCTCCTGTTTGATGGATTCTGGCTCTATCAAACTAATTGATGAGTAAGCTTAAATTGTACACTAAAATATTCTTCTTGAAGCTCAATCTTGTTTTCATTCTTCCCATTTACATTCTTTCTTCTTCCACCTTTCTTAGCATTTCAATTGCAGTTCATCTTGGATGACTAAGAAGGAAATACTTTTGCAGCAGAGTAAATCATCGTTTCCTTGATGTAAAGCAATTTTTCCTTTCTTAAGAAAACACAAGCCCAGCAAAAGCCCAGAGATCTTTGTTATTTTTTTCAGTATTCTCTGACAAGATTAACTTTTGGGTTTACTTTCATTAAGGTTTTACATAAACAGAAAAGAAAAATACAAAATTGTATACATATTCTTCACAATATGTTAATCACTGACAAAGTGCCCGTAAGTACTCCTTAAAACATCCCTACTTGTCAAAAGCAGGAAAAAATAATATACAAAACAGCAGCAAACAGTAGTAATGACTCAGAGCAAGCCACCTAGCTTTAGTTGTTGGGGTTTTTTTTGTTCTGTGTGTCACCTTTCCTCTGTGTCTGCATGGTCTTGGTATTGACCTTTTTGGACCTTCATTCATAAAAAAAGTCATAAGCCAGCCAAGTCTGAGTAAGTGTCATGACCCCAGAGTTGCTTAAAACACTCATACAGAGTAAGAAGTGGTTTTCAAATTCAGAATAAAGTGTTTTTGTAAATAGAATCAGCGACACAAAGATGAACTATTAGATTTTCAGAGGTGAATTGGATAAGGGGAATAGATTTCCTGAGAAAAGTTCACTTGAGGGTTTGGGTGTCTGTGTGTGGCCATGGAATTCTGCTATTGAGTATGAAGGCTGGTGCAGCTGTATAGGGACATAGGGACTTATGGCCTCAAGTCTAAGGATGCAAGCAGATGTTAGCAAGCACAGGTGGCTAAAACCACTGTTTGGGGTTATGCTCCTAGAATAAGTTGGGTAGCTGTTCTGGACATGTGTAATTGTCTCCTTGAAGGTAGAAGAGTTTTGGAAAACTTGATCACTTGCGGAGTGTAGTTGCCCTTTAGTGGTGAGTGTCTGCATGTATGAGGAGTTGTGTGCAGTGCCAGGCAGTGCTCCAGGAAGAGTGGGGTCATGGGTAAATTAAGGAGCTGCAAAGGGAGAAGAGGTTGGATCCCTCAGGGGACTTCTGATTTGCCTCTATAAATGTGAGCTAATGTTCTCCCTCTCTCTCCCACATCAACATATTTACTCTGCCTGAAGCATAAGATATACATAGATAAACTACTTTTAACTCATTTTTTAAAGTCTAAAATGGCTAAGTATCATAACCCATAAAGTACATCAGAATCCATTTGACAAACTTTTAGTAAAGTAAATTACAGTGGTGCCTTTCACAACAGACTAGTTTATAGATCTGCACAAGAGAGAATGGTCTACTTCCTTTTATGGAGCATACAGGATTTTGTATGTATATCTGGTACCAACTGATATTTCTTTGGGCTGTTGCCATATTATATCTTAGGAGGAATTCAAGAGCTGAATGACTGAGATTATCAAGTATTCTTTTGTTTTCTTCATGGCCACTGTACTGAGCAATTGTCCTGAACAAAACATGCCAAAGATAAGAAGAAACAAACCTTTTTTTCAAGCTTCCTCTAACTCTCCCTTACAAGTCTATTTTGTAGGGTAATGGTATGTCTAACTTAAAACAAAATAGAAATGCTTTGCTTTTCTAGCTAGGCACCCACCTCAGGCAATCAAAGAAGGCTTTTATTTTTGTTGATGTTAAACTGGATTACTGTGGGAAAAAAAGTCACTTGCCTTGAACATCTTGATTTATGATCAGATCCTTACCCAGCTTAGGAAATTCATCAAGTAAGACAAAATTTGCTAGGGAGTTACTGTGTATGAGGGAGGTTTTGCACAGGGAATAAAAGAGCTGCTTGGAATTTTATGAAAATGCCAAGACTGAGCTATCAGCATGCCTGATTAATTAAAACTTGTTTATGTTCTGTTTCTTTCAGCCTTGCTTCAACACCCGAGAACTGATTCTAATAAAATCCCTTTACGGATTCTTTTTTTACTTCCACACCCTTAACTCATGATTGCAAAAATCATTACTGCTTTTGATTATAATCTTTAATTAGCAGGAAAATATGTGTTGAATTATTTAGTTAGTGTTGATTTTCATCATCATGTTTTGACAGCTTTTGCATTAATAAATCTTTTGCAGACCAGAATACCCTGGATAGCCTTGGATGCAGTTTTTTAAGGACTTCTGTTATACACTTCACCTTCCAAGGACCTTAAAGCATGATGTGCTATCTAGGATTTTTCACTCCCTGGTCAGTTTCCTGATCACTAACCTGTCTCTTCTGCTTGCTTTATAGCTTAATGAATCTTAAGAGCTTTCCTTCTCAGTGGAACAAGTTCAAAAGGAGAGGAGTAGATAACATCCCTGCACAGCCTGTCATTTGAGAGTAGTTGTGTGGCTTGAGTCCAAATTCATCACTTGTCTGTTGCATGGCCTTCTGAGTTGGTTCTGGAGAGGCTGAACTGGTTTTCCAGAGAGAAGAACTCTGAGTGTATCTTTTTCTTTCTGATGTTCTCAAATGCTTTACCTGCCTCAGGGCCCATATGCTTGATCTTCAATCCCTTGTGACTTACATCTACATTTTTGTTGAGTGAGTAAAATGGGTCAAAGTATTCTCAGAAGGGCGCCAACATCCCTGCAAAGGCCTTTGGGGCTGTAGAAAGCAAAAGTTAAGGGTGTCCTATGGGTTGATCCAGCTTATGTAAAGCAAAAACTATGTCCTGCAATGAGCTTCAGATGGAAAGACATATGGTTTCCTGCAGGAAACCAGCTTAGACCTGGTGGTGGTCCCTGGTTGTGGAACTGACTGCCAAGTTGTAGTGCAAGAAAAAACCTCTTTGACTGGAGCCCTTCTTGTTACTTAAGACACAATACAGTCACTCTTTGTTCAGCTCCAAGGTCACTATCTGAATTGGCATGTAAGGCTTAGTAGAGCTTCCAGTGAACCAAGATTGCTGAAGTTCTCTGCCACTGTTTGTCTATCAAGATTTTAAGCTGTGGATAGGATGCTGAGTTTTAGGTTTTGTCTGATTCTTGTTTTGCTGTGATTTTCTATCCAATTTGATGAAATTACAGTGTTTGTAATTGCAACCATTGTGGGTAGGTATTTTTGATTGCATATAATTTATCAGCTTTAATGAGTAAATAAGCACCTAACCACTGTGGCAAAGAACTGTCCCCAAACCTGAACCTGTCTCCTGAGCAGCAGTTAAGTACTTTGGCTGATGAGCAGATGAGCAGTAGGAAAGCACTTAGCACAGTATCAATCCTGAGCAGTGTGAGAACCAGAGGACCTTGAGCTGAAGGAACTAAAAGAGGGAGGACAAAAGTAACAAGAGCTCTTTCTGTGGCTGATTGAACTGTGTGACCCTAGGCTTCATTTGCTCCATGTATAAGAGGTCTGAGAGGGAGAATTAGCATTTAAGAGTACTTTTCTGAGTAGCCTTTCAGCTGCTGCTCTGAAGATGACCCTCACAAACCATATACTGCTCCAAACTGGTGTGTCATCACTGCCAAGCATATCCTGAGCTTGCAGGGAAAATGGCATCTTTGCAGCACTGCCAGCCTGTTTCCTTCCCCTCCTTGCACCTCAACCCACACAAAAAGCCCCAGTGCTGTTTCTGAGGATTCTTGGTGTGAGCCCTTTGTCCATGGTGTGGTCCTGTGACTCCCCAGGGGAGCTGTGTGCTGTTCCAGCAGGGAAGGTTGTCACCTCCCATGCTTGGGAGAGCTGGAGTTGGGAGCAAATCAGAGGGGAGGGGACAGAGATCCCATCCCAGAGGCAACCCCAGCAGCTGGCAACTGCCTGGTCCCTGCTCTGGGCATGGAAAAGCCCTCATCCTCATGCTTACATTGTTCTGACATGCTCTGGGATTGCAGGAGGACTCTTGCTCCTGACCACGTGACACCCTTGGCCACTGCATGCATGGAAGAAGCGGTGGTGATTCAGAGGGAACGAGGTCAAGATTAACATCAAGACAATAGAAAGCAGGGCAGGAAAAATGAAATTGAAGGAGGGAGAGAAGGGATCTCCTGGGCCATGGAGTGCATTACTGAGATAAGCAAAGTAAAAATTGATTAATTAAAGTGGAAATTATTAAAAGCAAGTTAATGAAATATCAATTGATTGATAATTAATTACATGATCTATAACTGCTATAATTAGATTAATTGATCAATTTGAAATAACATCTTCCTTAAAATGTAATCAGATGCTAAAACTGGTTGGTGAGTTTGCTGTCACTGCTTTTTTTTTTTTTCTTGCCTTTTTTTCCCTCCTCCCCGCCCCCCGGTTAACTGCAAATCTTCCTAAATTTCAGCCTAAATTAATTTGTGGCCACATTTAGCCAGTTTGTTTTTGTTCCTCTTTCAAGAGGACTGCAAGTTTAGTTTGAATTGGCTTGATGGCTCTGTCAACTGTACCTTGTACCCTCCAGATGCAGGAGTGAAGGAGGTTACCATGCCCATCTGCCTGTCCCTTCCCTCTTGGGGTGCGTGTGTCAGCATGGATGAAACCAGCAACTCAGCACAGAGAAGGCTGGGCTGCCAACGTGCTACCTTTTGTCAGGGAGTTCAGTACTGCCTTATAACCCCTCAACCTGTTTTGTTAGTGGCAAATTGATTCTTGGCTCTTTCATTTGTGTGTTCGACTTGTACGATAAAATGGAAGAGGTTTTGTATCCTATGGGAGAGACTACCTGCCAGCCCTACAGCCTGACATTCCTAGTTCCTCGTGTGACATGCACAGCTTGCAGCTCCTGGTCCTTTAGAGAGGTGGCAATCTGTAGAAGGATCAGGAGATGACTGTTGTGATTGTGGTCAGTATCTTGGTAGGTCATTTCCCATCTAGGAATGACTGCCATAAAACATTTTGCAGCATTTGACCTGTCATCCTGTGAGTAGCAAGATCTCATTTATTCAGCTGGCACATGTTGCTCTGAGCCAATCCACTGGTATTTGCAAGATATTTAATGGTGACACTAATTATTATAATCAATCCCTTCAGTAGTAGGCTTCAAGCCTACTCTTTCCTTTGACATAGTTGATCTAACAGCAGAATAAGTCACATGTTAACAGCTGGACTAAAAAAACCACCCACAGATGTTGCTCAATAAGAGTCTGAGTAAGTCCACCCACTGCTGGTACATTTAGTCCTCCTAGAGGAGGCAGGTGTATAATCTAGGAAATTTTCCAGTTCAGCCCTTAGAGACATGAATCATTAATGTTTAGTGCAAAGAAACAATGTCCTTTTTACCCACAGGGAGGAAAAAGACCACAAACACAGAAAAAAGGGAGGGAACTGAAAAGCAGGACATCTGTGAGAGAACTGAAAAGCAGGAAGTGGCCAGCTTTTCTTTATCCCAAAGCTAGCTACTGGTTTTTACCATAAGAAATAACACAGCAGTCTCTCCCAGTTCTCTGTGAATATTTTTTCCTGTGTTACCTAGAAAATTCACACTGTCTGCAAGCCAGGGTCAAAGGTGTCAGGCTGTGAATCAGCTGAAATAGTGAGGAACTTCTGGTGCTGGCGGCTTTGGGAAACGTGCTTCTCTAGTTCTTCTTGTGGGAAGTTCTTCTTGTGGACTCACTTGGAGTCTGTGTGACTCTGAGGAGCAGAGGCACCTATGACCAGTCAATGTTTGCCCCCTTTGTTCCTGTCTCACCCAGGCAGTGGGACAGCCCCAGCTTGCCTGCCATGAGAGTCACAGAAACACAGCACTCAGGGTAGATGAAGATGGTTGGAAGTGGGGATCATCCTTACTAAGCAGTACAAAACAGAAAGAGATCCAATGGCCCATTTCCATTAAAGAAGAGGCTTCTAGGACAAAGCCCAAAGAAGTCATTCACACACAGAGCCCTGTGTAGTCCCATAACACCGATAGAGTGCTGAAAATGGCTAAGGAAACAGTAATCTGAGAAAAAAAAAGCTCCTGTTCTTTTTTTTTTTTTTTTTTCTTTTTTCTTTTTTCTTTCCCTTTTCTGCATTTTTCCTCATTGTCTTTCTGGACCTTTTCCAAAATTGAAGTATTTTGTAAAGGTAAAGTGGCTAAAACCTCAGTCAAGCTGCCAACTCCACTGCTACAGGCGATGGGGACACAGGGAGAGTCTGGAATGGTGGTCCCAAACCTTGGCTTTGAGTGAGGATGTTCAGATAAGCTATTACCTTTTTGGTCATATTGGAACATCAGTCAGCCTGTATTGCCTTGAGGAACCAGATTCTTTTGCTTCTGCTATCTGGCATTTTCTGCTTTATGTGCAGCAGTTCTGTGCTGCTGGAAACTGGCTGGGTGCGTGGCTCAAGGCCATTACTTTTTCACTTCAATCATTGCTTGGTATTTTGTTCTTACTTCAAAAAACTTCATGAAGGAAAGAAACAGAAATAAAAGGGCATTTCAGTTTTGATCACTGTGATTTACTAGAAAGATGACAGGCTGTGGAGCTGCTTCTGTCTGGTCCCTACAAGGTGTGTATAACGCAGCTAGTCACAGGGTAACACCGACACTTCTGAACTGTAAGCACTTCCATGACTAGCAAAGGGGCTGCAGCCTCATCTGGGGAAATGGCCCTTTTTCTAGTGTTTACAACACAGCTGGCAACATTCCTAGAAAGTTTGCTTCTGCCCAGAGCTCTTAGTTATGAAGTCACAAATTTCACTTGACATTAATCAAGAGCTGAGCTAGCCATATATTTTCCTGTGATTGTTAACTTATTAAGGCTGTTAAGTGCATTCTAGATTCTTATCTATTTTTGTTGGCATAAATATCTTTGTCCTGGAAAATCTGAAACCAAAAGTCTTTTGTTTTGTTGCTTTTTTAAAGCCAAAATTAAAACTCTCTTGGGGAAAAATGCTTAACTCTGGGGATGAAGAATGGATTGGTTTTGGTTCCCTCAGTTTGGCCAGATGTTTTGGAAGATTTGTTCAGATTTGTCACTGCTCTTTGTCAAACAAATGGCAGAATATTAACTCCAGCCCTGAGCCATTTTGATGCCTAGCATGAGGTTGCTTGTAAATAACCAAAGAGAACCAATAGCAGCTAATTGAATGTCAAGTCACATTATACCATTGAGAAAAAAACCTCCACAAAAAGGTTTGGGTTTTTTTAATTACATCTACAAGTAAACTTTTTTCACCAAAAGCATCACTGGGTTGGAGAAAGCAGAGTTCTCATGGACCAAGTGTTCACGGAGGAAGAAGCAGACTTTGTGTTGTGAAGAAGATGAACCTTTGGATGAGAGTCACAACCATGAGGAAATGCAAACATCAGCCAGGGCAGACTTATATGGGTTCAACTACCATGGGTATGCTTGTTGCAACCCTCAGTGAGTATTGCAGCTGAGGTAGCTTTTATTCAATGCCTTGAAGTCCTTGGATTGAAGGTGTCCTGGTGTAAAGAAGAGCAGATGAAGAGCGAAATACAAAAACCCTTTTATTTAAAAAAAATCCCTGTCCTGACAGATGATGTTCTGCCAGAAGAAATGACCAGTTTGCTATTCTATTGTTGAAAGTCCACTCCAACAACCTGAATTTTTAGGGAGTCAAGTTTCCTTTTCAAATACGTAAATTGCCCTTAATCATAAAATTCTAGAGTAATAAACAGCTCCCCTTTAACTGGCTTCAGCACAGATAGAATCAAATCTATTTTTATCAGAAGTACCCCTCAGGACAACAGATTATAGAATAATTTTGCACCAAGTTCTTATGGTTTTTTTTCAACTGGGAAACATTTTAATTTGTAATTTCCTGACACTGTTTTCTAAACAGTTTGTCCCTAACAGAACACAAGAATTATATGTGACATGTTTCACTGACAAATTAAGTAGGATATGAAAAAAAACCTGCTTCAACATATCTTAAAGAAACCTGCAAAATCATTGAACACTTAATTACAACTCGAGCTATTAAAAAAACCCCTCAGTATCTGAACTAGTTGAAGAGCCACAGTTTCTAGGATTGGCTGTCTAAATCACACCTAATTTTCTGGCATCTGTTGCTCTCAGTAGTGGGGAAATCAGAGGCAGATGAAATGAGCAATACACTGTTCCCACTGATGTACAGAAGAGTATCTGATTCAGAGCAGAAACTAATGTTTTATCTGGCAGATGCAGCTCATGAAGTCATGTGCCTTGAGGTGTAGCATGAGTGAGTGCATGGTTGGTCTCCTCTTGACATTAGAAACAGACTTGCTCAAGCTAGCCAAAGTCTTTGCAGAGCTGCTCAACTGGCTGTTCCTATGTTTGCAAGGTGAGGTCTGATGATGACTGCGCTAGCTTTGCTGTTTACCAAGACAGAGCAGAGTGCAAGTCTAGTCCCACCTTCTCCTCACAATTTCCTTTGGAGCACCTAGTTCACAGCAGTTTTTTTTTCAAAGGATAGAACTGGTAATATGGAAACCATATGTTGTATCTTAGATGTGCCTCAAAGCACGGGCTCGATGGGAGAGGAAATACTGTGCAGGAGGAGGAGGATGTGGTGCAGGACCTCTTGCAGGTTGCAGATGATGGGTTTTCCAGTGGGTGTTGTTTATCGTCCTTATATCGACTGAGAAGATCAAATCCCACCACACTTCAGACTGAAATCCATAGCTGAGGCTGTGGTTTAGTGAGTTACTGCCTTTAGCAGATCTGTGGTAGGAAATTTCCACAGCAAATATGAAATAAATATACCAGGTTAAACTTCTTTCTTTGATATTATGATTTACTTCTTACTTGTTATGTCCTAGAAAATTAAAATAATTAATTATTATTACTCAGGTGTGGAGCAGTAATTTATTGAACTGAGGAACCTTGTTTTGGATCCCACCGACGTACCTGCAGGAATTTTTCAGGGGGCTACTGTAACCCTGGGTTTTACAATGGCTGCAAAATCTCCTCCTTGGTCCCACTGGAAGGAGCTTGTCTAGGGAACTCAGAGGAATGCAAGAGTCTTTGCTTTCACCATAAGTAACCTCAGAGCAGAGGAGGATGTGTCACTTCTGAAGACATGGAAGGAAGATGGGACCTTCACTAGAATTTCCTTACAAGCTTTTTGAGAAAAAGTATAGAGGGTGAATAGGAGGATCTCATTATTGCAACAATGCAAATAGGAATTGTGTGTTCCTACCCCGGGGAGAACCTGTTGTCTCCTTTGGGAAAGAGTATGTCTGGCAGGGGCCAGAGAGAGGAGGTTGCAGCAGGTCTTTCTGCTTGGATGGAGGAAACTAAATAGCAGTGCTTGAGTGTGTGCATTCCAATGCTGACAAAATCTGGGAGAAGCTGAAGTGAGTGACAAGCTGTTCTCTGTGCCCTGTGTATGCAGGACATTTCTGGTTTGGCTGAGGTGTTTTTTGGATGTGTGGACACAACTACAGGGAGTGGTATCACCTCTCCCAGGCCCAGCAGCAGCAAGAACAGTACATTTTCTGGGACATCCTGTCTCTCCTCAGCTCTGTGGCAGGAACTGATCCAAATTTGTCCCTTGGCTCTACACAAGTGACAGCCCTCCAGAAGACAGAGGAGGCTGGGTAGGGCCTGCCAAATGAGCCTCTGTTCTCTAGTCCTTAATCTTTTTGCTCCATGAGCTTTTTTTTTGCCACATTTCCTCCATTACCTCAGAAGCTTTCAAGTCTTGAAAACAATTTTGTCGTTTTTCTAACTTTAAGAAGCTGGGTCTTGATTGCCTTATTTTATGGCTTCCTTGAAAAAAATGGTGAAGTTAGTTTTTGAGCCTCTGAAGAAGTGTTATAGAGTATTTTTTTATATAAGCCAGATTAATGGTTTAGAAGACGATGCATTTGTCATAAGACAGCATTTTGGCAGCAAACTGAGCTTCAGTGAGCAGTTGTTTTCAATCTTGTCATGCATCTTCGAAGAGGTAACCTGAATTTTCTTCTGAATTTGGAGTTTTGCAAAATCACGACTCAATCCTATATTTAAAAAAAAAAAAAAAAAGGCAAAAAGCAAAAAGACCTCCCGAAATTTTTAAAAAATATATTCTGATAGAGAGAAAAAAGGATTTTTTAAGAATTCCTTCTCTGTACTTCTTTTGTCTATGTCTGCCTAAATTGGAGTTTTGCTTGATGGAGCTAAACTAATCACACAGAGAGATTTATGCATTACAAATGAACACCTTGAAATTTAAATTCAAACAGAAACTGTAAATGCTAGAAGATAAGTCTTTAGTATTTCTGGGGGTCACATTCTGGAGTTTCTTTTTTCTTTAAATAAATCAAATTCCAGTGTCAGCACGTGATCACAATTATAACAGGATTTGGTAACAGCATTTCATCCTGTGTAAGCTACAAGCAGGGAAACTGAATGATCAAAAAGTGACAATAAATAACTGTAAATTCTTTATCACTGTCATAATATTTCTGAGTGGAAGTCTAACAAACCACCCAAAGTGGTTGCCTGAAGCCTGTCCCAGGAGAGCTTGTGAGGACAGAAATCTGGAGCATGGGCAGACCAGGAATCCTTTCCTTTAATGACACTAGTTGTGCAAATTCCAATATGTGAACTCAGCTGGACCTGGAATGACAGGCTTTCCTAAAAATGACTCTTAGGTACTGTGGCCAATTCACAGTATTCAAGGTTGTTCCCTTTGGCATAGTCCTCATTTTTTTTTTAATCTCTAGAATGAAGTGAATGCCAGTCCATTATGCTTCTCTTTGCAGTGCTCAGTGAATCTCATTTGGCACTTATTAGAAGAAAAGCCTGAGCACAGGAAGATGGAATCTAGAGCTGGAAACAGTGGTGCTCTTCTGGGGGACAACGAAAACAATGCATGTGGCTCTTGTTCTTTAGAAAAGAAAAAAAGAATGGCATAAAACTGACCAGGAGATCATCAGAGAAAATTTCTGTTTTAGCAGCAAGCTCTGGGACTGTGCTAGCAGTCACGTACACCAGGAAGGTGATGTGTTTCATGATGAGCTTCCAGGTATTTGTTTTTATAATGCAACATCCTGAAAGATGAGCAAGCTAGAACAGCGTAAGAGGGAGAGGAGACAGAATAAGAGTGTTCACATTCTTCTCCCTCTACCCCACTCCCTTGTTCAGTGTGTTTTGCCTGCCTGGATTGAGTATCTCTAATATGTTGGTGCCCTTTGCTGTGGTGTTCCCTGGCACAGAGGTCCATGGCACTTCTGGGGTGTAAGCCTGCACTGAGCTGGTGTTGGGAGCCTTCCCACAGAACATATTCTTCTGGCTGCTAGCAGCCTCTGTGTTTACCTTAAGGGCTGCAAAAACACGTGAATATTCTTATTTTCAGGTAGAACAAGGCTAGCTCAGAGGTAGGAGACACCATAGTGGTGACCTTGGACTGTGAGAGCCCCTTCTAAGTGCCATGACAGAGCCTAGGGCTGAAGCAAGGAGTATGTGGCAGATCCCTGGGTTTGCCCTTGGGGAGCTGAGTGGGAGAAGCTGAAGCTTTCTAGTTCAGCTGCTACAAAAGGGTTTGAAAGATAGGGAGGGAAAAAAGGCTTCCCCACTTTCACCTGTGGCAAGTCCCCAGTGAGCAGAAGGTTGTTCCTGAGAGCACAAAGGACAGAGTCCTTCTCATCCCACTCTCTGTAAAGTGCCCAGAAGCAAGAACTGGAGGGTTTCTGTACTCTCTGCAGACCTGCGAGTACATGCCTGTTTCCCTTGCCTTCCACCACGAGGCTGAGACCTGGCACATGGTCACACCATGTGTGATCTTCTGGATGTCAGGAAAAAAGGAAGCAGCCAGAGCAGTGGGACCAGCCTTTCCCCCTAAGGCATCCAGAAGTGGACTATAAACACACAGATTGCAAGAAGCTGATATATTACAGGATACCTTGCCCAGGAGAAATGTTGTTCTTTGTGCCCTTTCATACATATTATATTTTTATCCTAAAATACATCTGTCTCTAAATTCTCTCTTCTAAAATCCATTTAAAAGAAATTGAGCATTTGCAAGCATGTTTTAGATTTGGAAGTAGGTTACTGTATTTTGCTTAACAGATGTGTGTTTCTTTGTAGGCTGGGGATTTGCTACAGGGACTCTGAAAGCTGTGGGATCACACAGTGACTGTATATTAACTAAAGCTTTCGAGGGCTGCTGAGATTTAAGTCTCAACAGCAGTCAGTGTGCTGGTCAACATGCTGATCTCCATGTGTCCAGCTTTGTTTTGTACTACCTGTCAAATGAGAAACCAGGGTTTTGCAATAGTTATGACTGTTATTCAGGGAACTGGTTAGAAATGAAAGGTCATATAGAAAACAAAAAACAAAAAAACAAAATCCTGCCTCAAAAAGAGAAGACAGTGATGAAAACATCTAGCACTAGGAAGTTATAAAAAAAATAAGCTAAACCTTAACATTCTCCACAGAAACTTGACACAGGGGCTACAATGTATTTGGTGACTTTACTGAATCTTAATGCCTGTTCCTAGAATTGAAAACAAAAGCAAATCACTCTGGGAGTAACCGTCAAAGGCTCCATTCCTTTAATTCCCTTCATTGTCGTTTCTCTTTCAAACTCTGATACTTGCTTTGCAAAATTTGTTATTAGCAGCTGTGCCTGAGACTCTGGAGAGTGTTGCAGGAGGAAACTACGGATTTTCTTTAGCTAAAACAATGTCTCTTTCTTGCTGTTGAATGTCTTGGAGCGACTTCATTGTGGTGCAGCAAGCCATGGGAGTGAAATGGAACTGGCAATCTTTGAAAAACCACCTTGGACAGCCCTTTTAGCTTGCAGGCTGCTCTGTATTTATCTCTGGGGCTGTCCTGCATCCCTCAAAGCTCTGTAGCCAGTTTATGGAAGATAAATCATCAATACAGATGTTTGCAGTATATACTGTGGAAGGCTGGCATTCAATTAAGAGAAGGGCAAAACAACCCATTTCCATTTGACACCAGGTATATGGAAGACCCTGCTCAGCATGAGCCACCTCTCTTTTGTACATTATTTTACCAGGGATTTACCAGGCTTGGTAACTCTCAGCCATAGCAATCCTAATAACAGAATTTTAGGCTGTGTCAGTCTCAGCTTTTTCCCAGTGAAGACCATCCCAGAAGAAGTGCAGAGCAGCTGCCGCGCTGCTCCGGGGTGCAATGTTCATGCCAGCAGAGAGAGTAAGGGCAGATGCTTTTCTCTCTGCATTGAGCAGGGCTGTGGGACAACCCCCCCAAAAAAAAAAAACACAAACCAACAAAACCCCACAAAACCAAAAAGACTGTGTCAAACCAGAGCTGCTGTATACTGGATGTAGGGCTTGAGAGCAGCAGTGTTCTGTCTGGCCTACGTAGCCAAGTATCTTTTTGCAGAGCCCAGAGGGAGAAGAGAAGCAGTGGAGGTCTCTTCTTTTTGTGGGGTCAGGATGCAAGTATCTGAAATTTCCAAATGCAGGTTCAGAAATGTTCCCGTGCCACTATTTTTAGGAACCACTTAAGCCTCTTCTCTTCAATAGCAATAAAGCAAGGATAATATCGAGATGGTTAGAATGCCTCATCTTCTCCCTTTTAATATGCCGGATGGAATAGTTGCTCTTCAGTCTCTGTAAATTATTTACTCTTTTTTTCCTAGCTAGAATATATTTTTTTTCTCTACAACTTTCTGACAGATATTAAAACAAGATAAAATGGAAATGGTTTCACACTATAATTCACTCTCTCTCCTGAGAGCAGAATGGAGCTATGCAGGATTCATGTTGATTTTACCAGTACTTCTTTCTCTAAGGAAAAAAAATCCTTGCAGATTAAAATAATGATTTTTGTGTGGAGATCTCTGGGGAGTTGGGCTGCCTGTATTTAAGGTCTTTTGAGGTTCAAGTCCCTCAGGACTGCATGGAAGAAAGTCCTAGATGAGGATTGGAGTGATTCAGTATCATAAAATATTAGGCTGTGGAAAGTAGAACAGTGTAAGAACAACGGTAATTTAAAGGCCTGCTCCAAAGCCCATCAAACACAATGAGCTTTGGAACAGCCTCCATTCAGACCTATTTTCTCAGGATTACAATCGCAAGTGAAAATATCATGCAAGTGTGTGTTACTTTGTCTTCCCAGCATGCTGCGTGAGCTGCAGGGAATACAAAGGCAGGTGGTAGGTTATATAGAGCTGGTATCTGACAGTGTGACTGGTAGAGAAAGAAAGTCAAATGTGGCATTCATTACCTCACACAGCCTGATAAATCAGTCTCTGTCTTTACTCTCAACTGTTTGGCTTTTTCCACCCACAGCCCCCATGACTCCGTCGTCATAATGAATAATTCAATAAATATTTTTAAACTTCAGCTATTATTGCCTATTTAAAGCTTCTTGCTTCATGGATTGTGGGGTTTTCAGGAATTGCTGAGTGTCAGTTAACCACAGTTGTTATAGGTTTTTTAAAGGGCACAGGCAAAAAACAGGTGGTGTTTGTTGGTACAACAAACAAACAATTCATTGAAACTGGCATAATTGACAGACTGGAAAAATATAATTACAACAGTGGGAAAGAAAAGAGAAGACACCAGAGAGTCCTTGAAGGTTAGAAGCAGCAGACAGTAGAAGATAAGCCATTTTCTGCATTCAGTGGTGGAGAGACTAAGGGGCACTGAGATAGACCTGAAGGTATATGCAGGTGGAACATCCATTGTTTGTACTGATTTGAGCAAAAATAAAGAAATGCCAGGAAGGCTGGAAAGTGAACAGGGACAGGACAGCAGGGTTTGCATTTTAGCCTTAGGGAATAAACAGTCAAAATGAGATAATCAGGCTTGCCCTCACCTAATCTGGTTTTCTTTTTCTCTACTTAACAAGACAACTAATGTAAATAAAGTGCCTCAGACCCACCCCTTGTGCAACACCTCCCTGTTAGTGTGGCTTGGGATTTCTGCCCTAGTCCTACCAGATGCTCTTGCTTTGCTTGCCCACTTTGTCAGAGCATGGAGTTAAACAAAAGGAGTCAAGTTTCTGTTTACTTTCCTGTTAAAGATAGTTTCTAAACAGTTTCCAATGTCTGGAAGAGTTGATGTTTCAAGGACACAACAATACACTGTTCCCATTTCTACAACCCTATTCTCTGAAGCTGTGGGAATTTCTTATATGGGGACAGAAAATAAGGCAGGAGTGGAGCCCTTCTGGAAAAGAAAGTGCAGATATTTCCTTCTCTTTTTTTTTTTTTTTCCCTATTTTTTTTTTCTTTCTGTTCTCTATTTGACATTCACCTGGGTCAATAGTGATGAAACTGAACAGCAGAGATGGGTTTCTCACTGCTACCTTTACAAAGAGAGATAAAAAAATTTAATTTTCAGAATTCTATGTATTAATCAAGTGTGACCAGTCTGTCACTTCTTTCCCATTATCCAATGGGATATTTTGATGTTATTTTTTTTTTCAGGCTTATTATTCTTTTCTACTTTCTTAGACTATTTGGAAAAAAACCCAAAAACTTAAAAAGAATGGATTTTAAGTTGGTGTAAAAATAATCCAGAACTGCTATTACTCTAGAAAGCTATAAATATGTATTTGCAGTTCATAGCAGGGAAATGGGATGATACAAAAAAGAATAGCATTATACAAATGACGGATAAATTAGATATATAAGAAAGACCTGAAACAGTTTCTTGTGAGGGAAATCAAGTCTCAGAGAGAAGTAAATTAGTCCACATATAACAGTGGCCCAGTTAATTTCAGTTACCAAAACTTTCTGATGTGTGTCTCCAAAGGCTTTTACAGTAACTGAGCTGTCGTGGAATGAATGCAGATGTCCTCTCTTGAATTATCTGTCAACAGAAGAAAACAAATGAAGGAATAAATGGACTGCTTTCTCATGGAGAGGCCACCAGGAGAGTCCTTCTGCACCTGTGCTAGTAAATGTGTGGAAAAGAAGCTGAAATTCAATGTGGATGAATGAGAGTTAATACTTGTGGAAAAGGAAGCTCTTAACACTGTGATGGGCTCTAGAATAGAAATCACTGTTGAAGAAAGGAAGGATAGCGGTATTACAGGTGGTCAGTTTAAATGGTATTAAAGACAAATTAAATGGTATGAACTATTATGAAAAAAACAACCAATGAAAGAAGGAGCCAGAGAAGGTGTCATTATCTTATATTGAGTCTGAATCTTTATTGTGGTATTAATAGACGCTCCATTTCAAAGAAGATACCATAGTACTAGGAAAGGAAAAGAGAAGAATGATCACAGATATAAAATAGTTTCTTTATACACTGATATTAAATAGACTTGGAATCTTCAACCTGGAGCAAAAGATTGCTTTTTCTCCAGGCTGAAGAGAAAACAAGAGGAGAGAAAGACACACAAAAAGAAATTGAACAGGCTGAGTGAAAGAATGGTCTAACTACAGCTATAAAGCACAAAGAAACAAATTCATCTTCCAAAACAGAATTTATGGAAGTCTCCATGGGAAGCTCAAAGGATATATCAGGGGGAAGATGTCCCTACAGATGTCCTTTCTGCTTCCTCTTCAGGTTTCTACTACTGGCCACATCTGCAGGACACCAACTGGAGTGACTTTTCTTTGGAAAGGATACAGGTGCTATTACAGTCTTTATCTTCTCATCTCATCTACTTTCCTCCACACAACTCCCCCCTCTGGAAGCAAGAACAAAATCAATGTAGTCAAAGCAAATTATATCAGTGAAGAAGAGGGGGAAGCTCTTCTTAGCTCCTTTTTTTTTTTTTTTTTTTTTGTCTCCTGGAATGTGCTGATGCTGTGACAGGCAGCTTCAGTTAGGAAACATCAGAAGAGTAATTATATTAATAGAATTGCTTACTTAGGCATGTGGAAATGGAGATGATGTGTCATTTACAAGTGAATGAAGATTCAACACTCCTAGTTGCTGGACTGCATAATATGGCCACAAAATGCTTCCATAATAATGAGTCCAGGAAATTGTTGCACAGCTGTAACACAAGTGTGGAGGAGATTAGTAGAGACTTTCAATAGATTTTAAGGTTCTCCCTTTTTAAAAATACCTTTTATCCTCAATGCAGCCTGATTGCATACAGTAGCTGGCATGGAGTCAAGACTACAGGAAAATCTTGTTGAGAAAACTCTGGCATATTTGGATGTGCTGACAATGTAGCTCCAGGATATAAAGAACTTGCAGTATCCAATTCACAGGAAGGACAGGATCTTGATTCATGATTCTGCAACCTTCGCCTTAAAAGGAAGAAGTCGTTTGAAGAAAACAATTCCCCCTGCACCTTAAGTGTGTATTACAATTGCTTTTCACGTTCAGTCCAAGAATATCCTGGCTGTATCAGTTAGAGTTGGGTTATAAGTAGACAGAAGGAGTCTGTAGAGTCATTAGTCCAGCTGCGATGGCTGGTGCTGTGTTTCTCTTGCCCTCAGGTGGAGAAGTTAGTAGAAGACAGTGAATGTCTTGGGATACTACTTCCAGATGACAGGGACAAGGACATTGTGAACAGGCATGATGCTTATATCTGCCCTTATCTAGAAAATTATATTTCCTTTCTTACCAAAGTCAAGAAAGTTAATTCTCAAGACAGGTATCTCCCTCTCCTGGCCTCTCTTCTCCTCCCCTCCCTCTACAATTAACCACATTCTGGTCAAGGCTGAAGTTGTAGGTTTCCCCAGTGCTGGAACTGGTTTTTAGATGTGTCTCCGAGAGCAGAGGACATGACAATAGGAGACACACAGGCTCCCATTTGGTGTTCATAGGGAGAAGAAAAGAGAGTGTCATTGCAAAGAGGTTCTACTTTCAGTATGAATTATGACCGCTCTTCTAAGCTATCAACACAATAAAAATCTGTATAAATTTCACAGTACAGCTTTGGTGGTAAAATCTAAAATAACTTAATTGTGTACTTGGTTGATTATTTAAAACTGAATAGAGAATTTATCTTGACAATGCAGATTTACTATGGTGGAAGATTCAGCCCCATGTTTTTTGCTTGGCTTTGGGATTATGACGTTAGATTTATTGGCTCATTTGCTACAGTAAATGAGAGTCTCAGGACTGAGCCACAGCCTATAGCAGAATAGTGAATAGACTGGCTGAGGAGCAGGGCAGGAATAGAGAGAGAACATTTGTTCTGAAAAACAGAACTTAGTCCTCATTCCTGTCCTAGTCCATCATGACTGCTTTCCACAACCAGTGAAGATGATCTGCTTTGAGCTGGAAATGAGCAAACACTTTTTTTTTTTTTTTTTCTTAAATGAAAAGTGTTGTAATGAAAAGGATTTGACAGGCCATAGAATACACTGCAGAGCTTTGTTGGAGTGAACTAGCTTCACTTTCACTACAACAAAAAGGGATTTTATGGAGCTAATTTCTGTGCTAAGATTGAAGAGTAAGGAATGCAATGGATTGTACACATGGTTGTACAGGGCATGGTGGTGTTTTCTGTTGCTGTCACCTGCTGCCTGGTGTTGAGATCTCCAGATAATGAACTGGGAACCAGCAGAGTTTGCGTCGAGACAGCGTAGGCTTCTGAAATTATGCATTAAAAGAATCATACTGATCTTAGTGACCAATGAGTAAATACAGACAGATGAGACATGACGAGTTGGTGTGTGACCATAATATGAAGCTGGCACATGTGATGATCACATGTAACAAATGAGAGAAATATTTTTCTCTGCTTTAATTTCTGACTCAGATTTTAATTTTTTCTTGGAAGATCTCTAAGAAGTGGATACCTTAGTAAGGAGGACATCTGCCTAACTTACCAGAGAATTCAGAGAATAAGTTTAACAGAAGATTCTAGTGCATCTATACATAGGCAGCTGAGAATGAATGCATCATGAGTGCCAGAAGAATGATTTCTCAAAAATGTGTTCCCTGTGTTACCTTATCATCAATATAATTTTGCCTGAATCCTATGCAAACTGGTAGTGATTATTATTACTAATGATAGAACAAATTTCTAGCAGACTCTTTCTAGTTTTTGTATAGGAAGAGTTGAGCTTCCAGAGAAGTCTTGTAGGCTGGCCATGAACCCTGGGATGGAGCTGCAGGGTGACAACTCCTTGCAGTGTCCAGATTAGATGCAAGAGCAGAGTATGGAGATATATCTTGTACTTGTCATCTGCCCAAGCTTCCATTCCTATCCTGCTTTGTTTATAGGTAAGCTTTCCCTGAGGCAGCACGTTTCATTGCACTGACTTATGTCCTGGGCATGTTGTAATGCATTAATATCACTTCCCTGCCTGGGGGCATTGCCATTGACCTGGTCCATCCTCACATCACCTGGGGAGAAGCACTTTCTGCAGTACCAGACCCAAAGACAGTATCTGACATGAGTACCCTTTTAAGTATAAAGCAACTGGTACCATTAAATGATTCATACAGGGCCCTGGCATTTACTATTGCTAAGATGAGCTGCTTTGGGGTAGATGATAAAGCCCTTTATCAAAACTGGCTTTAAGTGTCTGCTTACATCCATAAAGAGCAATGCGTGAGAACATAGCCTCCTCAGATCTCCCCAGAAGGCACAAAAGGACAGCTTGTTCAGTACAATGCTTGATGTTTGTGGTGGAATTTGTTTCAAGGTTATCAGCTTGTAATTAAAGGAGTTATTAATGCTGTGAAGGAACTTTTAGCTCAATCCATTATCAACTTTAATGGACAAAGTGCACTCCATAGAAGAGAGAATACAACCTATTACTTTGCCAGGTACTCCACTGGTGTGAAAAGGTGCAGCCCTAGATCCATGGAACAGCATGGACTGGTGGGAGCTGACATGGCACTGACTGTGGGCAGTTTGACCCCTCGGAACAGTATTTCTTTGGCTTTCTTCCATTGTGAATCCTCTCAGCTCTTTCTAGGGATGGCTAATGCAAAACATCCTAGGTCAGTATATGGGGTTCATTGCATTCCCCAGGTTCCCTGGAAGAGCAGAGCCCGGGCTCCCTAAGGGTTATTTGTTATGAGGGAATCTGCCTAGTTCAGCTTGTTTGGACAATGTGCTACCAGATAATTGGTGACAGGGACCGAGAAGCTCAGCAGCAGATGGGATAGGATGGCAGGGAGCAGAACTCAGGGACCATTGATAATGAGGCAACTATCAGCACAGAATGAGCAAAAGAACTGGGGCAAGTCAGGTCGCCATCACTTCCCTGACACTAAGGAAGCCTAATCAATTGATGAGAAAGATCACTTGTTTGCTAATTGCAATTACTCGAATAAATGCCAAGCGGGGTGAGTCTCCTGACAATAGTACAACTGCACCACAGAATCCATCCATTCTGAGGGCAGTTAATTACCTTTACTGCCTGCTCCCTCACATTGAAGAAGGAAATGAGATAGCAAGTCTTGTGCTGCCTTTGTAACCTTTTACCTTTGTTTATTTTGTCATTGTTTTGCAAATGATTCAGTTGACACTATCTACCCAGCTTGTTGCATAATCACCTCTTGGGAAGGGAAAGTAAATATTCCTTGGTGTTGTGGGATTCAAATACCTTGTTTGCCTCTGTTGCAAACCCAGGAACTAAAATGACCTTCCTCACCTTTTCCCAGAGATGGTTTGTGAAAATAAAAAAGCCATTGACTAACGCTGGTGTTCAATGCAAATGCATGCATAACTTTGTCTTGGGGATTTTACAGGGAGGCAGGTGCTGGAGACATAATTTTTCATCTTTCAATAGAAGAGTTCCTGAGCTTGTTCAAAATATTACCAAGAAAATTGGTTTTGATCACCAGGAAATCGAGTAAATTGCTTTTCCTGTGATCTTTCTATTCCCTCCACTTATTCCCCTTCATGTTTTCTGGTCCTTCTCTTGCTCTGTACACTTGCAAAACCTTTGTACTTTGTCAGATATTAGAACCACTAAATTGCACCACAAGTCTGGCTTTTCAAAGCTAGTTAAAATTTTTGAAATTACAAATTGTGCAAAGAAAATAATAACCATCTTTCAGCCATGCATTCTGCTCTTTTTTACTAGTTGAGGATGGTGACAAGAAAGGAAAAAGGTGAGATACTCAAGTGTCAAATTGCAACTACAGTAGGATTATTAGCGATTACTTAAAAACCCAAGAATTGTTAACTCATTTCTAGAAAGCCATTTATCTTTAACTTTCATCTTTCTGCAATCTGCCCTAAACCCAACAGTTTTCATTATTTTTCCTTGAGGAAATGAAACAGTGGGTATAACCTTAAAGAAAACAAAATTATATCACTCCTATTAAATGTCAAGGTACCAGCCTGATGGTATGATCCCAGGAGCAGCAGCAAAACCCAGGAGGCAGAAGACCAAGTTTGTCTGATGGCTCATTTCAGGCATTCCTTTTCTTGTTAACAGGGTTCCCATTTAATACTAGTGCAGGTCTCTTGGAGAAGTTGTGGAGTTCCTCTCTTTGGAGATATTCAAGGCCTGACTGTACAACGTCTTAAGAAACAGGTGGTGGCTGACCTTGCTCTAAGCAGGTACCTGCCAGCCTTGGCCATTCAGTGAGTCCATTGCAGAGCAGAGGCAGCATTTCCCAAGGAGGAGCCTCAGGGATGTAAGGGCAGTCAGGCCTCAGTGCCACAGCCTAAGCATGCCCCATGCTTCCTCAGCTGCCATTCTCTGGGACTGTAATGGCCCGAGCTGCACAACTTTCCCAAGCAAGGAGCAGGAGGCATTGGGAGGAAGAGCAGGGAGCTGTATGTGTGTTTCTGGAAGAGCAGACTATCAGGGCTCTCTCTTCCTGGCTGTCCCTGCCTGCCTGGCATAGACCAACATTGTCCTCTCAGGACTAGAGCATAATGATTTACAGACTGTATTTGCTGCCAAGTCTCCACTGCCCTGGAAAGCTGTTCATCCCCAGCAGTACAGAAGAGGAATCGCTCCCCTACAAGTACATTAAGCACATGAACAAGTGTGACAAGCGGTAGAGAAATAATTTGTTTGGTAAGCTCACTTATGCTTTATGGAATTAATTTCTTTGCCATCCAATAGCACCATCAGGAGCTTTTGCAGCAGCCAGACACAGAGACATGACTTCAAGTCTGGAGTCAAGTCAAAGATCCTCTCTGCTTTTTTTTTCTAATGGTAAAATGAAAATCTCCTCAAGCAAGCAGAGATGTCCTGCCTCAATGGCTTACACTTATGTGCAATGCAGACTGAGCAGTAACATTATTTCAGCAGCAACAGCTAGTGAGGCTGTGCCAAGCTTTGGCAGGTTAGTGTGCTCTGGACACGTGTGGGGTGCTTAACAGTTGGATGTAGTAATGGCAGGAAATATAATTTTAATAAAATTTGACTATTGTTCTCTCTTTAGGTGTAAAAGCTTCATGAATGCATCAGTGTGTAATCTCTCACATTAATTTTTTTTCATACAGGTTGCATGAAAATTACAGTGTGTCTTTAGCACACTGATATGGTAAGAAAGTGAGACAGATTGCAAATTTACCAGTGAAATGCTGAAGAAGAGGATATTTTGTCTCAATGACTCTACAAAGGGGGAGAAACAGGTCATTAGGAGTCTACTTTTCCACAGGCAAGCTTGAGTCAAGCACTTCACTATTGGCCACACATTGCAATTACAGCAAATAAGCCATAATAGAGTGAAATGTTAATCTGTTCTTTGAGAGAAAAGGCAAAGCTTGGCTGGCTTCTACTGGCTCAGCATTGCATTGCAACCTACACATGAAAAATGTGTTGTACAGAATAAATGGAATGGGAATAGCTAGTGAATGTCACAAAATGGAGACACTGAGAGCTTTGCTGTACTGTTGGATAGTGTTTGGGTATTTGCTAGTGGCAGATGGTAAGCTTTTCATCCATATCTGTGTGCCCTGGATGGAGGATTGCTTGTTGATACACACACAGTTGCTGTCCCTGTCATCTTTGTAATCTTGTAGCATTCTTACAACTTTGAGGTCTCCCTGTGCCTAAACATTTATGTAGAGATTTTATGGGGCAGGTGCTTATGAGTGTGGTATGAGGGAGGATAAAACAAATACTTTAAAGGAAATTCCAGTTAGTCTTAATCCCAGCAAAGGCACAGTCTGTCATCACTTAGCTGATCCTAGATGGCCTGGGTCTTGTATTCCACGTTAACATCTGAACTGGAGACACACACACGGTGTTGTTATTTGGTGACACTCAGAGGCCAAATAAGTGAATACAGCAACATGAACCCATGTCTGGCCTAATTCTCTCCATTGTGGATGCCAGTGGGAAGGCACAATATGTGATGAATACCAGAACATTGATTTTGAGCTCAAATACTTTTCAGACCAGCCTGAATTTTTCCATTGTCCAGATAAAAATTTGCATAAGGCTGGAGGAGACTGAAGGTTTCTCTTTGCAGTGGCAGAGCACCAGAGATGTGCATCTCACCAAGAGCACTCTGGCTGCAGGGCACCTGTGGGTCTGTACCCATGTCAGCCTCAGCCCCGTATTCCTGGCCAAGGGCTCCAGCCTGCTTCTGAAAACTCCTCTGAACGTTTCTTCAGCTACATTGTAAAGGGGAGAGACAGAAATAAAGGAGGCTAAGTAAAACAAGAAAGCAGACTCTTGGGAGAACTCCAGGGCTTTCAAACAGCCCAGATTAAGGTACATGGAGGTGTGTTAATAATGAGTGTGGCCCTCAACATATTCTTTTGCCCGTGTACAGACAGGGGACACCAGGCCCCTCAGTATCCTGGCTCCATGAAATCCCTTTCTGTAGCATCAGTATATCCACGCACACCTCAGCTCTAGGTCCTGCTCCTACAATGGACCATGGAAGCAAGACACAAGTCCTTACTGCTGCATGGAACTGTCATTCCTCCACATGGCAAGTGCACCCTGTCCCTGTGCAGGCAGTGTGTTGCAGCCATTTCCTTCTGAAGACAAATCAATAGACCAGAACTGATCCATTGCAAGTCCTTTGGATGCTTCATGCACCAAAATGCACATTACTGTCCTCTTCAAAAACCTCAGATAAAACAATTCCAGCTTTTGTCAGCTAAGGCTAGAACCTTAGTTAAAACTATCAAACGACATTTATTTCGACCCATGATTTTTGTGTCCCCATTTCTCAGTGTCTCCTTCTGCCCCCAGAGGAATTTGGTCATATTTGTTAAAATATCTTTTATCTGGATTGCCTCCAAACATCAACTGTAAGCCTGATTAATTATCAAGGAAATCATCACAGTTCATAATAAGTTGTGTACTAATTACATGCACCCTATGAGTATTTTCCTCTAATTTATCTTGTGAGTGCTCATTTTGCTGATTAATAATGAGCATGACAACTGCAAGTGAAACCAGTACTGTGGACTCTGAAATAAAGGCATGGGGGATTGGGCTCTTAATTAAAATTGCTCTTTGCTTGGAATTACGAATGCTACTACCCATCTTGCTCCCAGGGAAGGCTATTCATTAAAAACATATTATTCCCAAGAGAGAGATAAAAGACACTAAGATGCTCTGGTAACACCAAAAGACTCACTTAGTATTGAAAACTATTTTACACTCACACCGAATTAAAGAGTCTATGAAAAAATATCAGCCTGCAAGACATGAAGAGCAATACTCTCTTATGCAGCCAAGTACAAAGAAGATTTTCTTCTCTGTCTGAGCCACAATCTAAAAAACTCAAGCCTGTGGTTTTCTTTCCCCAATTGGGCTTGGCCTATTTTCTCTCACAAAAACTGTCCGTAGGCCTCACAAATAGGATTGGTAGTGAAGAAGTACAATAAAGTTGGTCACCAGTCAGAAATAAGTGTTAGTGTTTTCCTCACTGCCAGCTTCATGGGCTACATGAGAATCTGTAGTTTGGAAATGACATTGTTCACTTATATTTTAAAAGTGCACCTCATTCTTCCTGTTAATCTAAAACCAGTACTTGTGGTTTTAAAAAAAAGAAAAATATGGGAAGAACTACATGCTGTGGCATCTCTGGATTTTAAGTTACAAGCCAGTCACTGCAGCAGCTTTAGAGAAAAGCAGTCCTTTCCTTTGGGCATCAGCATTCTGCTGGCTTCTGATAGATTTTTTTGGGATGGATTTCTTTTGGTTGGATGTATGTGTATCAGGAAAATGATCTTTGGGAGTGATAACTCTATGTCAGAAAAGCAAATCTACTTCTCTCAGTTCTACTAAAAATCCTATTACTTTTAACTTCCTTCCTATACTGCTTTTCAGATCACCACCTTCTTCATTCCTTCAAGTAGCTCAGCTAAGTTTCTGATGAATCTGTTAGTTTCATTAAGATTTCTTTTGTTCCACTAAAAAGCCTCACATTAAATTATAGAAGAGTTGTGTTGGTTCCCCCTCGCTCCCTCCACCCCCAATAACTTGACTAATCTTAGGGCTGAAATTCAAAAAATAATTTCTAACATGAAACAATTTATCTTTCTCACAACCCTGGCATTTCTGAAATAACAAGGGTTAAGAATGGAATGGCTCTAAAAAGCCAATATTTTAGCCCTTTTAATACCCTAAAAGAGCTAATTACAACCTGTGTAATTTCTTGTTCATTAGTTCATGACTCCATGACTCAGATGCCATTAGTCACCATGACCTCACGTGATTTATATCACAACAGCATAAAATGGTAATTACTAATAATTTAAGTCAAAGAGGATGTCTCTTGAAACACCAGTTTTGCCCATCAAAGTCACTTTCGTTTTTGTTAGTCCAAACGTGCTGCAGTAGTAACAAACTATCTGTTTGTAAGGTATCTTACTATGTGAATACCAACACACTATTTTTACTATAAAAGTTAGATAATTAATGTATCTTTCCACCAAAGATGCAATCAAAGATTCTGGTTCATGAGCCCACTGCCTTTATGAACATATATTCCTCTTTAACTAGTGCAAATACAATTGCTAAAATGAAAACCTTTCCATAGAACGCAACATTTTTGATTCACGTTTCTGGCTGTACATTCACCAGAGGAACAAAACCAAACTGATCTTTCACTACTACATCTTCCAGTACCTACCAACTCTCCTACGAGTAGCTGACTCAATTCTGGACCTGCCCTTGTCATGGTGCCTTTCTCAAATCCTGCTTTCCCACTCTCATTCTGCCTAGCAGAGCTGCAGCTTTCTGACTGCTGTCAAATGTCTTTCCTTCTTTTCCTTTTGGCACCAAAGTGAAAACAGAGTAGGCAGCGAGTTTGCTGACACCCATACTTCAATCAGAATAATTTTTCCTATCCAGTATGCTTGTTTTTATGACCTTGATGACATATTTATAGAATTCAGTTTTTCTGAGGGAGAGGCTGGCTTGTGTTTGCTCATGCAACAGCTGTGCTTTGTCCTTTAAAAAGACAGTATAGTCCCTCTGCTTGGCTATTTTTAAACTAATCAGGTCTCACTGGTCATCTAAAAATAAGTTTTCAACGTTCACATGTAGCATACATAGAACCATCATTTGACCAAATATGGTAGCATAAAGGGGTCCTTACCAGGTCTTTGGCTTCTTCTATAGTGGCAATAATGATTTTAAACTACACAACCAAACCATAAACAAACCCTGTACTTCCTGCTTGCAAAACATCATGAGCAGGAATTAATGCTTTTGTGCAAATAGAATCTAGACTGAGATACACTCAGATGCTCCAAGCAAAAATCAAACAATAATGTTTTTTACTTCCCTGAAAGGATCTGGTTAATCATAACCTCTGTACAGCAAGAAAGCCCCATATTTTGAAGAGAAAAATAACACTGGAATGTAAACAAAAAAAAATTATGATTCTCAGAAACATCCATGAAATATTTTTCTTTTAAATAAGCCTAATTAAGACTTCTTGTTATCAAGCTTTCAAATCAGAATTTATCTTTCAAATCAGGTACATAACTTCTAGGCCATCTGATTCCCAAGGCTTTTAGGTTTCTTTTTCCTCATTGATCTTATCTCAGAGGAGAGATCCCAGAGGATCTTAACTGCTCAGACCCAAAGCACTCCCCATAAGTGGGCAGACCCAGATTTTGACTAGCTAGGCTTTCCCAAAAAAAGCATGCCAAGCTGGCTGAGAGAAAATGCCATGAGTCAGGTAACGTTCAGACAGTCGGAATATATATAGGATTTGGCAAAATGCTTCCATTTTGATTAACCAGGCATTCATTTGACAAAAAACTGAACTGAAAAGTTTTTAAAGAGAGAAGTCCTTATGAAACCTGTATCCATCACAGTTTAAAAGACTACCATGAGCAGCAGAATTATGAAGGTCTGGCTTCTTACTTATGTCTCACAAATGGTCACACTGGTGATGTTTTAAAGTTCTTAAACTTTAGTAAGGGGTGAGCTGGTGGTTGAAGCCACTCACCTACTGCTCTTTTCACAAATCTACAAGGAATTAATAGAATCATAGAATGTCTTGGGTTGGAAGGGAACTCTAAAGGTCGTCTAGTCCAACCCCCTTACAATAAGCAGGGACATCTCACACTAGACCAGATTGCTCAGAGCCCCATCAAGCTTGACCTTGAAGGTCTCCAGGGATGGGGCCTCCACCGCCTCTCTAGGCAACCTGTTCCCACGATCCACCACCCTCATATTAAAGAACTTTTGGTATCAGTGTCACTGAGACAACTGCATTTCTTCAAAACTGATCGACACCAACTGCATCATTCCAGAGCTATCAGGGAAAGACAGATTGAAATACACAAACGCACAGAGCACATCACTGTATCACAGAGTTTTTGGTTACAAAAACAGTCATTTACCAGTACAGGAAGCTCAGATCTTTTCCTTGTATCTTAGCTGTATATCTGAATTAATGTGCTCCATCCTTATGCTAATGTTCTGTAGTTGGAAGCATCATGTTAACTGTGTTGTACTTAACAGGATTAAATAAAATTAGTGGGAATTTTGGTCACCCAATATTTTAAGGATTAATTCTTGTTCTGCTGAAGCTCTTTGGTTTTGAAAGTAGTCAGGGCCTACTTATTTGAACAACTGAACTGGAATTCCTAAGTCCTTGTTTTGAAAAATCTCTCAAGAAATATTTCTGTGAGGCAGACTGTGGATGGTAATGGGATATTTTTAGTGTAATGTTTGAGTGCATCACAGGTCTGCTTGCATTCCTCCAGAAGAGAATGAGTCATTACCCACAGAACAGATACGCAATAAATTTAACTTACTTTTCTGCTCATGCAATATTATAAAGCATAGCAGTTTTCTGATGTGTATTCTTTACTGGATTTCATTTTTCACTAAGACTGTACTTTTAAATTTGATATTTCTGTCACCACCATACCTAGTGGACGACTTGTTTCTGACCCACCACAGACACTAATACCGTGATTACAGACATTAATACAGTCCACCTGTACAACAAACATGCATCAGAGATTTCAGGGAGAGTTTTGCACCCCACAAAACTTTGAAGTTCTGGCTGTGTTTCACATGTCTTACCCATTAAAGCTTTTCTCTTTATCTTTCACCATTTTCCTGTCTCCTCTATTTAGGTTAGCAGCTCCCCTTCTGTCTGTTTAGGTCACTAAGAAGTTCTCTCTCTTCAAGCTTTCCCTGTCAGTGTTCACTCAGCATCTACAATAACAGAGATGTAACATCTCAGTTGTGTTCTACTCCAATACAAATAATAAACACACCTTTGTTGTTCCTTTCTGCCAGCTGCAGGTATGGCTGATACTTTCTTAAATATTCACAGTTGCACTCAAGCAAACTATAAAAGCTCTAAGGGTATTGCAGTCTGGTTGGGATGGGAAAGGTTCTGCCTGTATGATAGTTTGAAAGGCCATTGTAAGGAACAGCTTCCCACATGACAGAGGAAACAAAGTTCTGCAGTTGCAGCTCAGCACGTGAATTTTTCAACATTTCCGGAATTTCTGCAACAGCAATTTTCATAAGTGAAGATAAACCCATGCAATTATAAGAATGGGTTTTGAACTTATTGGTAGGATGAATGACCTAGTATTAGACGGCAGCTCTTAAGAGGAAATTTCTCTAGTGGGAATTTTGTGATGTTTATTAAAGTGTAAGTACATATTTTTCTTAATTGGTGGCAGAAATGGGTCTCATGCACAAGCTGCTCTGCCGAAAAAAAACAAAGTCCAGTTATATTTTCACATTGTTCAAAAGTGAGTGGCTTAGAGTTCATGCAATTCAGAACAAAGATGGTCCCCATTTTTCTTGCTTATATTATCATATGAAACCTATTGTGATTATAGGGGCTTTTTCTTTGTCTTCAGTAAAGGAAAAATATTGCAAAAATGTTGTATACAGACCACACTATTTATCTGCAGTAAAGGAGCAAAATGAGCTTGCAGAAAAATCACTTGTTAGGGGAGCTAGGAAGAGATTCCCTAAGTCTTCGCTTTTCCAAACATCTATTTAGTAACCTGGGATTACAGAGCCTATGGGACAAAGTGAATTCAAAAAAGGTAGAAGAAATGTCTATTCAGAGGCTACTGACAGAGATCTGTTAGGGTGATTAATGATTCTAGCAGATATAAAAATTTTAAAGGCTAAAAGGAAAATTTCCTTTCCCCTGCCTTTTTTCCCTAGGAATGTCCTCTAGTGTCTCCTGTAATCTGTTTAACTGAACGGTTTTCTGAGAAGATATTGTATACATAAGGATCTTAAGAGGTGGATCATCTTATATTTGGCCTTTACTGGTGACCTGAAAGTTGGGATCTTTTATTTTAGATGTTTGCAAGTGTCCCAAAAATGGAGCTTACACAGATGGCAGATGGCCTATTTTATGAGGGTCACAGCATTCATTCCTTTTTATCCTGACTGTTGAAACATGAGAATTTACAAGAAAGGAAAAAAAGCTTCATGTTGGTGAGGCCTTGAAAATATTTATTGTCATCACTCACTGTCAATACTTTCAAAACCTGGAAAAAAAACTAATGAATTTTGTGAAGTGGTGGAAGGAAAGCTGGGATATGAGAAGGCCCTCCCTGCTTTGGCTACAGTGCCATTTTCCTGAGGCCAAAGAGACAATAAAAAACTAAGGCAAATAAATTTACCTTCATCTTGCTCCAGTGCAGTGCTTGTCACAGTCATTAATGTAACAATGTTCTAGTTCCTGCTTCTGATTGAAGGTTTTAGCTGGGGCAGTGTCATTGTTCTCTGACAGTTCAAAATATCTCAGACACAGGAAGAAAAGCTGCTGCATTTCATTAAGCAGCTTTTGGAGGCATGATGGAAAACTGAAGGGTATGTAGCGATTGCAAATGCTGATAGAGGTATTTTAACCAAGTTTCTAGGCTCCACTTCAAATTCAGCACTTGGCCTACCCAGCACTTGGCATCAGCTTTGAGCAGCATGAATCTGAGAGAAGGAAAGGAATGTGAATGAGCCCATTAGCCCAGATCTCATAGATCTTGTGGTTTTGGGGCTTTAGAAATTGACAGCATATGTTGGTAAAAAGCCTGAGATATCCAGCCAGGACAATAAGTTACTGTTAGGAAACAGTTTGCTTATCTGACTTTAATTTGCTGCAACTGGGCTGCCTGAATGAGTTTATGTGACTACATATCTGCATAAAAATCTTTTCCCTGCCCATGTAGTTCCAACCACGCCATCCTACACCACTTGGGTAGCATACAACACTCCTGAGTAATGGAACAGCTATTTCCCCTTTTGGAGGCACAGGAGCAGGAAAAGTATCCTACACTCATCTCCTTTAGTTTGTGGCATTGCTCAGATCTCTGGGCAGCTGGTTGGCAGGCACACATCAGCTTCCAGCCTTTCTCAAACACAACCTTATGCAGCTCATCAGAGCAGGCCATTAAATAGGAGAAGTCAACCTGTAAATGAGGATGGATTGACTGCAGACACACTTCAGTCCGTGCTGCCAGCACTCATTACATGCCATCCTCACAAGGGTCACGACTCGTTGCTGGAAAAAGGAGCAACTCCTCAGAGAGGTCACAACGTGGTGTATGGTGGAGAACACACACTGGGTGACTGTTGCAGAATGGCTTGAGCAGCAGGGCCATGGGCCCCTGCTATCTCCTCGAGAGGCCTTGAGAGTGTAGCACAAACAGCAGCTGTACAAGCAATCTCTTTTTTTAGCCTAACACAAGTATAAACAATCTCTGTTAGCTTAAACTAACTCAAGGACAAGGTAGAGAAGTAGAATGATAGAAAACAAGGAAGAACCCTGGAACTCAGATGTGTGTTATTATCCAGTAAAATCACTGCAAGTAGTTGCCGTCCAGTGAAATCACTACAAGTAGTTACTATCCAATGAATTCATATGCGTGGTTACTATCCAATGAATTCACTACATGTAGGTTTGGAAAAGGGTATAAAAGTAACACTGTGTATTCAATAAATCGAAGCTTGCTTTATCAATCACATTGATTCTGGACTGCTTGCTTCCCTCGCCGCCGGCAGGTGACAGCTCTCATTGACCACCCTGAAAAGTAAAAGCCAACAGACTTCTGCCTTATAATATGCCATGCACAGATGACTCTGTGTCCTGTAGCTATGAGCTCCATAACCAAATCTTTGTCTGGATAAGAAGCACTAAACACTCAGAGAGCCAAGAACTGGAGAGTCTTGGAGTAGTGACTCCACTGCTGACCCATTGCTCCAAGAGGTTGCAGAAGCTGGACGTGCAGCTGGGTCTTGGGGAGTCCAGTGATGCCAGCTTCAGTGTACTTGCTTTATTTCACTCTGCCAACAGGGATTTAAATTAGCCAGTGTTTCCCATGCCAGCACAGCCCTGTAGTCAGGCTAAAACCCTTGCAGTGCAAGCATTTGGCATTTATGTTTGGCTTGATAACCACAGCTTGGCCACCTCTATCTCATATTTGTCCCAGCTCCCATAAACAGCAGCATGGGGATTTCTGTTCTATTTCCTGAGGGAAATTCTATACCCAAAATACAACTCATAATTATTTCCTGTGAATTTCTTAGGGCACTTAGTGTATCATCATAGAATGGTTTGAGTTGGAAGGGACATTAAAGATCATCTAGTTCCAACCCCCCTGTCATGGGCAGGGACACCTCCCACTAGACCAGGTTGCTCAGAGCCCCATCTAACCTGGCCTTAAACACTTCCAGGGATAGGACTTCCACAACTTCCCTGAGCAACCTGCTCCAGAGTCTCACCACCCTCAAAATGAAGAATATCCTCCTGATATCTAACCTAAATCTACCCTCTTCCAGTTTTGATCTATTGCCTATGGTCATTGCCCCTTGTCCTCTCACTACAAGCCCTTGTAAAAAGTCTCCCCCCAGCTTTTCTGTAGCCCCTTCAGGTACCAGAAGGCCACTATAAAGTCTCCCTGGAGCCTTCTCTTCTCTAATCTTCTCTGTATCATTCCAATTTTAGTATATGCGCTGCCAAAGCAAGTCCTAAGCAACATAAGCCATAGTTTTTTAAAATAAACACCTTATGTGGCAAAATATGGTTTTGAAAATGTTTCTAAAGGGTTAATATTTTTTGTAAGTTTTGTTTGTTTGTTGTAAAATTCAAGAAGTCAACAGGCTGCCTATAGCCATTAAAGGCACCTGCTACAGCAGTCCTGATGCATCTATGAAGACACAGTATCTTGTCTGCAAGGTGTGGATTATGAATACTACTTCTCTTACATCTATGTATTTAAAGAGTAAAGAGACTGATCTTTACTCTGGAGCTACTTCACTGATAATAAGTGGTTCTCTGGTGCAGGAAAGAGACAAAGACTGCTCAGCTGCCCCTGAATGTACTATAGGGGCAGCAGTGGGGGAGGGGATGAAGAGTACAGTCTTTTAAACTCTTTTCAGGGCTTGAAAGCACACAGCTTTTGTCACTCAGTCTGCAATTTGCCCACAATGGCAAAGTTAAAACAGTGATGTCACCTATATTCTTAAGAAACCATATCAGACTACCTCAAGTGGCCACCCAAGTTTGTGATGTCCTGTCAATTCAAGACTACTGCTCATAAGCAGCTCAGTTTCTTGGCAAAGGGTTGTTTTAGCTTCACTGCAGAGAAAAAATCCTGTCATGGTGTAGGCAAAAGCAAAAATCCTAAAATTAGAGCTCAGCCTGCAATGTAAAATACAATCCCAGATTCTAATTATCGCAAAAGCTGGAACTGTTTTTCACATTTTATGGCCACCTCTTGCAATTCAGCTCTGGAGGAACGCAAGTGAAGTTTGATTTATCTACTAATGGAAAGAGTCAGGGCATACCATAACAACTGCAAATACTAAAGTATCTGGGGGTGTTTTATGGGGCAAGGAGAGGAAAGAAATCAATATGTACAGCTATCAAAATGGCCATGAAATTTCCTTCCCTTAGGAGACTCTGCTCCAGTTATGTCAGGAATACCAGTCAATACTTTTAAATTGGCTTAAGCTTAATTTTTTACTTGGAGAAATACAGCACTACATATTTTTTCATTAAAGAAATTAGTAATATTAGGGGGTTTTTGGGTTTTTTTTGGTAGTATTTTTGCATTTCAACAAATAATTCTGCCATGGGCAGCTTTGGAAAGCTTAGAAGTACTTTCAGTTCTTGTAATAAAAATAATACAGAATATTCCTAAATCACTAGTCATTCAACTCTTGTCTTCAAGAAGGGAGAGAAGAAAAATCCAGAAAACTATAGGCTGGCCATTCTCACCTTGATCTCTAGGAAGGCCATGGAAGAAAGTAATCAGGGGAAAGCATTTTCAAATGTATTAATTACAAATAGACTATTAGGAGAGGTCAGCAAAGGAGTGCCTTTCCACCTCACCCATTCTGTTTCTGTGAGTCTGTGACTGAACACGAAAATTCATCCAACTCCTTTTACCCAACAAATCCCTTATTGCCCCTTGTACCTACATGGGAACTTAGTAACTAGATAAGTAATATCTGGAAAACTGATTGCATTTAGTTCTCACCATATTTAATTAAATATCTCAGTAAGAATAACTCTTAGTAGAATAGAATAACTCAAATATCCAACTTTAGGCAGCAAAATATATAAACTTCTGTTCAGAACACAGCCCAAGAGCTTACATTTAGGCCTATCCTAACAATACAGGCTTTAGGATTGTCCCTGAGGAAGTGACCTCCAGTCTAATAAGACTGTATTAATCTACAAAGTAACAGATGGCAAGACTTAAAAGCTACGTACAGGCTAGTGGGATGATCCAGAAATCAGTTTGTTGGCATGTCAGTTAGAATACATCAAGTTACTTGGAACTTGAATTATATAGTATTGCCACAAAACCCAAGTTTTATGTTCCAGAACATCCTTTTAAGCTATGAATACTGGTGCCTGGACTTATTAGGTAAACAATTTCTTCAGCTTTGATGATACTGTAGCAGCCACTTCATTTCGGCCATGCTGTCCACCTTTGTTAGGGCTTTGGCATCAGGTTTCAGGAATACAGTCTGTTTGCCTGGATGATGTGAGTAAATTTGTTTTCAAAGGAAACAGAATGAAGTCCCAGCAGTAATAAAGCAAACAAAACCAGTGAACACAGTCTAAGGTCATATCATTGCTTGTTGTAAAATGTGCATTGACAATGTGACATATAAAACATGAATAAGAGCAGTAGCCAGGCACAGGGTTGGTTGCATGCTTGCTCTTAATAGTCTGTGAATCAGAGTATGTGCATTAATGTTCAGGAATTGAAACTCTTTTGAAACACTGGTGGGATGACTAGGATTGGTGGTGGGGGAGCATGTATCTGTGTATGTGCCTGTTCAAAAAATTTCCTACTTGCTTCCGTTTCTCAAACACATTCCAGAACATTTTCCTCTCATTCTGTATCTGTCAGTTGGAAAAGAGACACCAATATCTCCTATTTTATTGCAAACATATTGTTTCAATCAAATTATTCCTCTGGAATATCAATTGCCTCTCTAAATAAAACTGTCTAATCATAACTGAAGGTATTCCAAAGCATTTAGCTATAAACCTGTTAAATTAACTTGTCAGTGTAATTTAAATTCTGTACAGTTAGACTGCTATCAGAAGAAATGATTGGCAAACAAAGGAATGGAAATTAAGAGGACACTCAAAAGTAGATAAAGGAGTTTGTGGAGAGAAACCAGAGTGAGCGAGCTCTATTTTTCAAGATATGTTCCAGGAAAAACACAGGATGCCTCTAAATTAAGGGGCTGTGTGTGTGGATACTGAGTACAAGATCTGAGTCCCAGCACAAAGGAGGATGAAAGATGATGTGGATGCAGAGGCACATGATGTTTATAACCCCCTGAGTTACTGATAGAGTGATTTATGAGTGGAAATTGCAGCCAAGTGATGGAATAAAAGGCACAAGGAGTAAGGATATGGTGGCAGTCTTGTGTTTTGAAATGTGACAGGGTTAAGGAGATCATTCAAGGTCCACAGATGCTTGAGAAGGTTTTTTACAGACAACTGAAGATGACAAGCTCTTGGTATCCAGACACAGAGACCAGGGTGGAAAAACAAAACAGTGTGAGAGCTGGACAAATAGAGCTGAGGCAGCAGACTAATAAAAACACACAAATAAGCTGAAGAGACATGATGGAGAAGGAAGTAAAACTTACAGATAGAAAGAAATACTGATTCATTTTGACACCAGAAGAAATCAAACTTGTGGGATCATGAACTCCTTATTAGGGAGCAACCAGTGTCAGAGATCAGATGAACAGTCTAATGGGAGCAAAGATAAGAATGTAGAAACCTGTAACTGTTCTTTGTGTTGAAACAAATGACTGCTGGACTTGCTAGAATGGATCAAAATTGTCTATGATAAACTATTGCCCTGAGGGGGTGGCCCTGGGTGTTTTTCTGGTCCCTAGAAAAAGCACAAAAAGACAATGGATATTAGCATGGGGCTCTAGGCTTTATATTTTGAAGTTTTAAGATGACTGACCATTGGGAGACATTGATGGAGAAAGGACTGCTGGTAGATGGACTCTACTGGAGTCCAAGGGAAGCTGAGAGATTGATTGTTCCCACCCAGTTCCTCTGGAGGAGATTTTCAGGACTTCCTTTAAAATCTACAGTAAAGAAAATGAATTTGTAAAATGTAATAATAGTTAGAAGACTATCAGCATAGAGAAAAAAAATATGAAAGAAACTAAGTGCTAACACAGAAGAAAGCACTTCTCTTGACAATACTTTTTAATGGAAGACTAATTTATCTTCACTCATTTGATTTCACCTTCATATTAAGTTCCTTATTGCAAAAAAACTGGATGAAAAAATAGAAGGAGCAAAACTGATTCATGTAGGAAATGAAAATAACTATATAGGGTAAACAAGTATGGAAAAATAGTGGTGACTTTAACAGGGTTACTAAAGGACCCTCACTGTTCAAAAGAGATAGAAACAAGCATGAAATGATCTGAGAGGCTAAAGAAAAGTAGGACTTAAAGAATCACAGGAAAAGTGTCAGTTGGAAGAAGCCTCTGGAGGTTGCTAGTCCAACCTTTTTCTCAAAGCAGAGCTCACTTCAAAGTTAGATCAGGTGGTTCAGGGTTTTTTTTCAGTTGAATTCTGAAAATTTTCGAGGGTGGAAGTTTCAACACTTCTGAAGACTCTCTCCTGGAATTGCATATATGGATTTCTGGAGACACCCAAGGTCAGATACATATACAAGTTGAAAGCTCTCTGATATTTTTTGACAGGTCAATATTACAGGAAAATATGTTACTCTAACTGACATGAACTTTCCCATTGGAAAGTCAGAACAAATCTTACTGGTGATATTAAAGGCTACATTGATTTCTTCACCAAAGAGCAAAGAAATCAATCAGGAGTAACAGCATTTTAAATTTGGTTTAAGTAAATTTAATTATAGGAGCATAAGGAGAAGATGTTGGTTAAAACAGTCTTGGATAGTGGGATTGAAGACTAAGCAGAAAAAGAAAAAACATCAGTAGATGCATAGTAGAGGAAAGACTTGGCAATGTGCAAGTTGATGCTGCGGGATTGTCTCTGGAGAGCCCAGAGGTTCAGTGAAACAGGAACCAGCATGAGACCTTGTATTCTAAGATGTGCAAAATGTATTTGTATTATTCCTGCAATGTTTTTGATGCTTGTAAATAGGTTGTTGTTGTTGTTTTTTTGGTTGGTGATTATTTTTTTTTGTAGCAACGTGTTTATTAGTTATTCTGTCAGTTCGCGTTGCTGACAGGCAATGAGGCAATTTACTAATCTGCAGGGGGATGTTTTGTAAATGATATTTGATAGATATTAGCAATTCCCTACAGTTTTTACAACTTAACTCTAAAGATGACACTTTTATCTTGTGAATGGATGATGGGACTTATTGTTTATATGAAATAATCAAAGACAAGATCTCATTTGTCACAGTGAAGAAGCTGGTCCCTTGTAATCTATGTGTCAGATGGACTAAGAGATTGGAGGTAAAACTGAAAAGTGACAAGGCATGTGGCAACAAAGCATGAACAGCAGATGTTTTCATAGTTGAGAAAGAATATGCATAGGTCTTAATTAACTATTTATTATCTGGAATTATTAAATATGGTTCATTAAATGAAGACTCTGTTGCACTTGATATGAAAAATAATGAGGAGTATGTAAACCTGAAGATTAGCCTTTTTAGCAAGGAAAAAAAATGTGCAAAAGGAGAGAAACTGAGGACCCTTGGAGTGGATTAACAAATAAGAAAGTGGAGCACTAGGCAGCCTGGAAACCAAAGCCACAGGACTGTTTGACAAGTCATATTCAGAAGTGGATGAACCTCCCTGAAAGAGAGGACATGCAGCCATATCTTTATCTTTGGTATACAGGAACAAAACAGAGATCATCTGTGAATTTTGATGGTAAAACAAGGGAATCTCCCAAGCAACACACTAAGGGTGCCTCCATCTAACACCGCAAACTTTTCCCATGCTTTTTCCATGCCTGAGCCTTCAGCTGGAGGGTTTTCCTTTACTGTTCATGAGTGACTGTGCTCGGTCATGAACAAAAGGAGCAGCTGAAACCCCACAGAAGGACTGGGAAAGAAGTGAGAAGAAACTTCAGGATTTTACCCTGTAAAAAAGCATTTCAGAAAAGTTTGGAGCTCAAGTGTTAGCTAAAAATGAGTTTGGTTCAGAGGAAAAGTCAGCCCCTTTGATTGTTCTGCTGCGATCATGAAAGCGGGGATTTGTGCTTTCTTTGACAAGACAAATGACTGCAGTGATGTTTGATTCAAGATGAATTTCTTCTCCTGACCCAAATTTAACTGCTGCTTTGGTTATAAAATCATAAAACTATTTTTCTGTGTATATTCCAGCTATAAAACCTATAAAACACCTCTGTATCTGGGAAGAAAAAACTATTGCATATCTTTTATTGTTAAGATTTTCTGATACGATTTGCATGATAGAACAGTCTGCCTTAAATGGCTTTACTTCATTAAAAGTAATATGAGGGTTTTTTTCCTGACTAGAGAACAGAGAATTCTTTAAGGCAGAATAAATCTTTACAGCAAAACCAACAGGGCATTTTAACTAGGCAAGCTGGGGCTAAAAAAAGGAATTAAAAGAAAATTCTTCATTTGAATGGTTTGCTTTCACTCGGGCCAGCTCACGCTCAATGGGGAGGATTAAACGCAGAGCTCTTTGCAGAAAGGCAATGAACTACGGAGAGGACTTTCAGTTCTGGCATTGTCAAGATTTCTTTTTAGGCTTGATAAGAAAATTGCAATGTAAAGCTAGGTAAAACTTGGGACGTAATGTGGGAAACAGATGTGGCACAACCCATCAGCAGCAGTCCATGTCTGATGATGCTCTGTTTAAGCTCGAAGCATTTTAGATCCTGCAACAAATTCATGAACATTCAAGAGGCTGTCAAAAAGAGAGCAAATCCCGTTCATTGCATAGAATTATTTGAAACGTTAAGTTTCAAACACATGCAGCCTAAGAAAGTCATTAAGATACAGCCTGAAGGGCTTTCCTGTCTATGTGCCATGAAGACATGCCCATTTTCATTAGCAGTCATTAAAAAGACTTGATATTAATGACTTGCTTTTCACACTTAATTTCCTTTTCAGAATCATAAATTATCAATGATTTTGAGTTCTACACTTGCCTCATTTGGTTTCTAATATTCTGTCCTGTACAAGCACTTTATCTAAAGAATGGAGACAGACAAAAAAAATCCCTTAAGGCTTTTCTAATCTCTTAAGAGACTCCGTCTTGCACTGCCTCCTTGCAAGAGAGTACAAGTGCTTCCTGAACTTTAATAATAATGATTTTACACTTTTAAACTTATTTTTGACATCAAATACAAACATCTGCAAGAGTTGGTAGATTCCAAACAGCTTCTTGACACTAAACAAAGTACACTGAGTAAAAAGACTTGGTAACAAGTATGGCATGAGAAAGGAGATTTCTTATCCTGATTCAATTACTGGCTTCTTATATTATCTCTACATCCCTCCACTGCAGTGTTTTTCCTTGGCACTTCACAAACTTGTCTCTCCCTACCCAAACTCAGTTTGAAAAATGCTAAAACTTAACTCTTTTCACTTACCTTTTTCTCACCAGAGAAGAACAAGAAATGCATTTACTTGTCTTTTTAGCCTATAGATCTTTAGCTTATGGGTCTTGGTGACAAACGACAATCCTGCTAAAGAATTTCTTTACTGCAAAAACAAGATCCTACAATCCAGGATTAGTGGGACTCTGGCCTCCTGTTGGATCCTCCGGTTACTGTCATAATAAAGACAATGTACCTACAAACTCTTACTCTGCACCAGTAGATCAGGGTCACAGACACCGAGGAATCCTGCAGAGCACAAAGTTGGCAACCACAACACCAAGGAGCACTGCTGCAACTTGAAAGTTGGCATACTTTCATGCAAATATCTTATCAAGGCCAGGAAAAGGTGACAAAAAATGCTTGTGTTTTGTGGGGCTATGACAGGTTTCAGAGACTAAAACTATTAAAAAAAAAAGTGTATAACATGCTTTTTCTCCCCAAAACAACATTTTTCCACATAGTGCTGATTCTCTAGCGGGCTTTGTAATCTGCTGCTCCACCTATTAGCTTTCTGTTTTGGGATTTTGTGTAAAACCAGCACAGCTCTTCTTCTAGCAACAGAGAGCCTGCTGCTTGCATTTCTGATGCTAGGGCTGCCTCCAAGACTAGAAACACTGGAAGGTACAAACTAAAGCCCTTACTGGGCAGAGCAGCTCTTTGTGTAGACTCACATTAGGACAATCTTGCTGAGCACTAGACATTCAGTCAGAAGAGAGCCCAGATCCTACCCCTGGCTGGGCTCTCTGAGAGCAGAATCTAACAAGATGGCTTTGCAAGATCTTTGAGAAGGCACTAAATGATTTCTGGAGACAATGCTTTGCTGATTGCAAACGCCAATAATGGTGTGATCATCTCTTTTTGTGCACAGACAAAGCCACCCATGCCCTCTTCCTTTCTCCTTGCTTACTGGGAGCTCTAAGCTCTGTGTCAGTCAAGAATGAGACAACAGACTGCAGTCTACTGCATTGTCATTTAGGTTAAATATCTATCTATAACTACGTCAGTCACAATAAGATTCCTGGTAGTGCAAACCTGTGGGAAAATGTGGCACTTGAAAGCCTTAAATGTGAAGATGGCCCTAAACAGGCCCCCTTTTCACAGAATCATAGAAGGGACCTCAAAGATCATCTAGTTCCACCCCTCTCCAGGATGGGCAGGGATTCCAGGTTGCTCAAAGCCTCATCCATCCTGTCCTTGAATACTTTTGCTACTGTTCTGATATATGGAAAGACCAACAACAATCTCAGGTGACAGATCAAGTTGCAAAAATGTATTAAACACTCCTTTGTTGTAACAAACTTGCGCTGTCGCTATGGCACACGTGAAATTGCTCGGTGTAGGGAAGTGTTTTTCAGACCCAAATGCAATGCAGGTGAAGACAAAAGATCTCTCTAGCCATGAGACAGAATATTCTTAAAACTGAGCCTTAGAAAATAACCTTAGTGATTAAAGTGAGGAAAGTTATTTATATATATTTATTGATCAGTGAGGAAAGTTCTCAAACTTGTGTCAAAACTGAAAAACCTGAACTCAGATGGTTTGGATCACAGCTGGGAGACCAGTTTTCCTACTTTGCATGTCTGTTTGATGGAAATGGTCTCACACAAGACTTCAGGGAGTTCATTCTTACAAGAACAAGTTGGGAAGGTGTCACTGTAAAAATAAAAGGCTGCTAGAGCTAGGGATAAAATAACTGCTTTGAGTTTTCTCAAAAGTAGTGTTTTCTGTTGAGATTCAACAGGGAAGTAGCAACCAACACTCTGTGTATGGAAAAGTAAAAAATCAACCTGACACTCAGAAAAATAACTGTATTATACATTTCTGCAATAGCCAGGTGCTATGAATCTTGCAGAGCCTCAGGGAATACAAAGTTACTTGATAACACGTGATTTGATATTCCAAAGAGAAGAATAACCTGACAAAATGATTTGCTAAAGAAACATTACCAGAAGCATCCAACTGTTCCCATTTCTCTCTCATGCAATGCCTCCATGGTACCCAAGGGGATGGGCTGGAAGTACAAACTTGTCACCAGATAGAAAGATGTAGAGACGTTTTTATAATATGCAGCACATTGCACATGTATTATTTAATTTCAGTGCCACTAAAACAATCGGTATCTGTTTATCACCCAAATAATAAACCAAATGCTGAGTGCAAGACTAGTTACACACGCAAGCATTGAAGCTTGTAGATATTTCTCAGTGAAAAACATTTATAAGAACAGAACAAAAATTATTCTCAGACAATGTGAAGATAGGTAACAGACTTGATAAAACTATTAACTTTGAGGCTCTTTGATAAATCCACTTTCCCTTCTGTTTTTTAGAAATATTCTGGGCTGTGCATGGACAAAGTGGTTTGAGCATAGTCTGCAGGAGACATGCTGAAGGGGTTTATCTGCTCAGCTATGGTGCAGCCATCAGAGCTGCGTTCTGGTCAAGTCACAGCCAACCAAAACAAACCTACCTGAGAGAGATGGAAGATTCTCCTCCTGTGCTGTAAGCCATATGGTAATTGGGTTCACAGAAATAAACAAACAAAGCCGGTTTCTTTCCCACTCTGGCTCCTCCCCACACAAAAAAAAATCCTGAAACAGCAGAGACCAGGCTTTCTAAAAATAGAGAATCTGTTCTTGTTTTATTTCTGGAGCTTATGAGGAAAGCTACTCTAATTTAGCTTGTAAAGCACAATCAGAGATGAAATGAAATATTCCTTATTTTTGCTAAAATCCTTGTTCTCCAGTACCTTATCCCAGTGGCTTGTTAAAGTACATCTTAGAAGGACTATTTGTCCTAAGTTATGCTTCTCAGCAACTCCCAGTCCAGCCCTTAGCGTGGAGCATCTATGGATAAGAACCACAGTTGCTTTCCTGCTACAGATTGGGAACAAGATGCCTCCAACCTGAGACAAGATGACACACTTGCAGTGACACCTGTGAGACAGCTGGTTTTGCAAGTGATGAGTAATTATTATATTTAACTCCATAATTTCACTGTGAATTTTGAAGCTCCCCTGGTTCATTCAGAGATAGTGTTTTGAGTCAGAGAGCTGGACATGTAAATATCCAGTCTGTAGATCTATAGACATTATGAATTTATGACACAGAAAGAGAGCTGACATATGGGCTTATTACCTTATTTAAGAACAGAGGCAGAGATCTACTCCTAAATAGGGGATGTTTGTAGCATCTATTTAAACTTCATTCAGGAGCAACATAAAAACAGGTAAGATTTTATACAACTGCAAAGCCTCACTGAATCCTGGACTGCTTATGTCTGACCTACACTAGTTTTGACTAAATTTATCAGTTCAGTTCAGTAGTACAAAACATATATTTCAAGAAGCCCTCTTTTTAGTACTGCCTTGTAACACAAAATCTGGGGATTTAGTTCTCTCTAAGAAGTAACATGAAACAAGGACAACACTTTGCAGATCTGTAGCAGTGATTAAACTCAAGGATAAAGATGGTTTTAATCTGAAAATTATTCACAGTTAGTCATATGTAGATAAAATTTAAAAATATAATAAAAATACAATAGCTACTTTTAGTCAGAAGCAAATTATATAAGTGAGCTCAGTCTCATAAATGAGTGTTAGTCCCCATTGTTTTGTACAAAATATCAGAGGTTCTGTACAGAAGGTACTGAAGTTCACTGACAGTGGAAAAACTACCTCATGTTTCTGGCTTTTTAAAAAAATTATTTTCAATATCTAAATGATATTAAATGCATAAGAACTCAGTTATTATTGCATTATATATAAGGTATATTATTTTAATATAATAAATTATATTAAATGCAATTTCATTTCACAAGACTTTTCTAAATCACCATGCTCTCTTTAAAGGAAACTTTGACACAAAATGCCAACCAGGAATGAGCTCTCCCTTGCAAGTTGATGGTAAGGGCTAAAGTAATGTGTGTGGACACACAATGCCCTGTCCACCATGTTCAAATGTCCTTAATGAATTTCTGTAGGCTCTCAGAGATCTCACTCAGGCAACTTCAGCCAATATTTAAAACTGGATAGGTTTTCTTTCTTTCTTGAGAATTAAATTGGAACATACAGTGTACTAGTTCTGGACTTGGCTCCAGGTTACAGGCTACCTTTACCAAATGCTTGAGAGAGGGTGAGTTCACAGCCCCTGAACACTACTCTGCTTACAGGCAATCTGCAAATAATAAATTTATAATTCAAAACAGAAATCAGTTTATCAGAAGAGTGTTTTTTAAATCTTATTTGGGAATTGCAATAAGTTCTTTGTTCTGACTAAGAAACATGGAAAATTTTTACATTGCTGTGGAAAGCCCCAAAAGCCCATCTGTTTTAGTGAGTTCAAGGTTCCTTTCTTCAGTGTGAGGGAGATCAGACCATGGGTTCCCCATGACAGGGAGGCTTCTGAACTCAATTTTCTTTTACACTTCTTTTGATAACAGGTGTCATAAGGTCCATGGACTCTTTTCACATAGTTGCACTTTAATTTTACCCATTGAACCCTGACATTGCTCTGGTTTCTGAAACACAAACTAATCTTCTCTACTGGAAACTGTAGGTTGCTTTCCATATGTCAAAAAAATGTATCTTCTTCAGTTTTGCTTTTTATTCTTTCAAAGGGAACCATACACTTCAGTGGCTGGATAAGCTCCCGTAGGTTTTCTTCCCCCTCTACAGATTACCATTTATTAATAGATGTTTGTGATTATTTTGAAAGTCTTTGCAGAGGAGAAGAGAGATCTTATTACCCAACACAATCCCTGTATCAGCTTTCCCTTTCATTCAATTTGCTACAGATGAAGAAAACAAAATCTAAAAATGAAACACTTAAAGAGTGTCCAGCCAACTCTTTCCCCCCTTGCTTTCCATGACCTTGAACTGCAGCATTAGCTTCTCATATAGAACAAAGCTTTCCAGCAAAGATTCTGGGAAAAGAAATTAAGATCTTGATACTATACGCCTAAAGAGTTTCCACATGTTTATGAGAAGGGAACTTCAAGTACTGAAAACACAATGCCCACGTCATGCTTTTGCAAGTTTTCCGCTTTTGTGTGTTAAAAATATCTCCATGGACTTTCTCATAGAATCATAGAACTATTCAGGTTGGAAAAGACCCTTGGGATCACTGAGTCCAGCCATCATCCCTACTCTACAAAGTTCTCCCCTAAACCATACCCACCAACACCACATCCAAACAACCCTTAAACACATCCAGAGGTGGTGACTCAACCACCTTCCTGGGCAGCCTATTCCAGTGTCTAACCACTCTTTCTGTGAAACAAAATTTCCTAATGTCCAGTCTAAACCTACCCTGTTGCAGCTTGAAGCCATTCCCTCTTGTTCTGTCACTAATTACCTGTGAGAAGAGAACAGAACCAACCTCTCTACAATGACTTCTCAGGTAGTTGTAGAGACTGATGAGGTCTCCCCTCAGCCTTCTCTTTCAGGTCTAGCGGGTTCACATATGTAGAGCTTCCAAGAAATGCAGTCCTGCAAGAGTGATGTGATGCTAGTAATATTGGATACCAAAATGTTGGATGATAACATCACTAGTTTAGTTTGGGTTTAACTACCTGTAGAAAAAGAGAAAACAGGTTGTTTGTCAATGAACTCACAACAGCAGTGAGTGAATGGGTAGTTGTTCACATCAATATTTTTTTGAAAACCAAGCATGCAAAGATGGTCTGGATTGGGTACAAGAGCACTTTGCTTTATGCATGGGGTGATGGGAGAAGCGACTTGCATTAGCAAAAGCATCTGCACAAGGATTGAGTAGTTTAATATCCGTTTTGACACAGGCTTCAATAAGAAATGTGTGGAGTTCTGTAGAACTCCATTGAGAAGTCAAGGTAAGATGCATAGTGATTGCCACTGAGTGTTTCTGTGATCCCAGGAATGAAGTCACGCTGTCATTCATGTAGTACACTTTCATGGTTATGGAAACTGCAGGATTTCTGGAGGAGAGGAGGTATTTGAGCCATAAGAAATCAATTCTGTTTGCTACCTCTGGCGTCATGTCTTGTCAGCATTTTCATGAGGACTTGGTTTACTTGACTAGTTTCCTAATTGATTGTTGAAATGATAAATAATAAACCCCAATGTTTTCCTATAAAACAGCAAAAATGAGCCTCTCAAATAATTAAATCACTACAAAATTACCTTACATTTGGATTGTTGCCGAAGAAGGTGCTTTCAGGTAAAAGCTCCCTCTTCTTACCAAGTTTAAGGAGAGATTTGGTGAGTTTTATCTATTTGTAAGAGCATCTAGTGACGTGAAACTTAATTTGCAGTGTTGAACAGTGAGGAGGCTGAGGTGCTTTTCATTCAGTGTAATACCAAGTTGGTTCCCCCTTCTGCACCACAATGAACAGACTTTCCATAGCATGTTCATACTTTCACAGTCCTACTTTATTACCTTGGATGTTTCCTCACTAGCCTGGCAAGAGGTCCTTTGCTTTGTCAGATAAACTGTTTTCAAACATAATGTCTCATCTGCATTTCTTTCATGATCTGTCACTATGCCCAACTCTACAACTTCTCTTTTATCCCCATGAACAGTTTAATGTCCTGTTCTGTTTCCTGCTTCAGCTTTCAGGACTCAGAACTAATGAACTACTCAAGGTTCACAGTTTATCTTTAGACCTGATGACAAGCATCCTAGCTAGATGCAAGCAAATGCCATCTTCCACATCCATCTCCCAGTGTCACAGAAGATCAGAGGGACAAGGGATCCATGAATTTAAGAACAATTTCATTCATACAAGTAGCTCAACATGCCCAGAGGCTGTATTTTTTTTTTTTTTTAATGACTCTAAACTAAGATTAGGGATCCATACCACTCCAATATATTAAAGCAGCCTGGGTCCTCACATGTACTGCACAACCTGCAGCTCCTACTGATTGCAGCTGATTCTGAGAGTGCTCTTTCATCACTTAGAAGACCATGTTCCTAGGGTGTTTTTATCTAAACATAGCTATTGAAAGGTTGGATAGAGCACCCTGGAGGCTGTGACACATATGTTTACATACATGATATCTCCCTAGGATATAAAAGGATGCTGAAGAAGTCAAAGACTTTGGTAAGTCTGTTGCATTTGGAGAGGTCTTATTTTCTCACCTCCTTTTGGGAGAACAATGAAAAATGGCAAGAAAACCTCAGGCAATTTAATTATTTACTTGCCTCTGCTGAATTCAAGAACTGAGCCTTAGGCATTCAACCTTGAAAACCATTAGCTAAAATCTTCAAACACTGGGAACCTGACAACACGCTACCCATGCCAACCACAGCAGACAAGGACGAACATGAAAGTTTTGTAGAAATTTATACAAGGGAAAGAGACAAAAATAAATTGAGGGGAAACATTTGCCCTGTTCTGGTAGGGTGTGAACTGCAGAAGTTTCAGGGCTGGCTTCTCAGGGGATTGGTTGCTACCCTGACTCAGCTGAGCAAGGATGGGAACCTCATGAGCAACACTAGTTTTATCTGCTGCAGCATGAGAGACAACTTCAGGAGAAACGGGTGAAATAAACACAAAGAGATTAAATTATAAATCCAGGACGTTGGTTTAGCAGCTGGATTTCTCTCTCTAAAGAACAGAAGATATGATAAAGCTAGCAGTGCTCTTTGTCAGTCATACTGAGGACATAAGAACAGGGACAGATGATCTAGATACAACAAAATAATGCTTTCCCTGCTGTCAGAAGTTTAAATACAAATAAATTAAATGACTTTTGGAGCCACCAGTCAAAGAGTTAGATGTGGCCTACAGCTTTCCTTAGCAATGCACAATAACAGCAGCACCTAGATAACACCCTATAAGTTTTAGCTTTTTTGTGCCAGCTGAGCAGGGTGCAGGAAGAGAAATCTCAGTATTACTTGGAGGATCTTGTAGAAAACAGTCTCCATCCAAACATGTTAAGTTTTCAGTAGCCTTAAATTTTCTCCCAGACGTTCCTCAGCATGTTACAGAGATTGAGTGCTAGCTCCAAGAACAAACTGCTCTCAACTGTACCCTATTAAATTATACACATGCAACCACTTAAATAAACTAACCACTGTCCTGTTTATGCTATGTCCTCCAAAAGCCACAAGAAATAAATCAAACCCTTTATCTTTACAATAAATTCATCTTGTGTGCCTTGTGATATGTTGCTTGCACACAAGCCTGGAGACAAGTTGATTCCATGTACAGGACTTCACTTTACCTGTCAGGGACCCCAGTGCCTGCTACTGCTCTATAACCACACAGATTTTTCCTTTGTCCTATTTCACTTCTCATTAAAACACTGGATAATATGCTGGCATTTCATGAATTTCTACACATGGTTGTTATCAGAGATTATTATAAAAGGCCAGCATGAATCAGGATACTTATCAAACATATACAATTGTATATGTTCCTTTCTAAGTTACAAAAGATACTCATCCACCTAATTAGTCACAACCCGCATGTGGTATCGACAGGTCATGCGTCATGATAATCATTATGAGTCGCATACTGTCCCTACCTTTTCCCACCCACATTGATTTATTACTAGTCACAATCATATATAACAACTCATTATAATTTTACCAATCCACACCTGTGCCACAAAGACGTGAACAATATATACTGATGTAAAATCAGTGTGGATGTACTGACGTAAAATGTGATGGATTTGATAGATGATGCGCAAGCTCTTCCTGTTGGAATTTAGAGTCCCAATTCTGTTACCAAGTCATAATTGCTCATATACCATTTCCCATGAGCATCCAAAGGATATCCCATATATTTAATAACAGTTGCATAAGGCAGTTCCTGAATTTGACTACTGAGACATTGATATTTATTACCCTTTTCTACTGCTGCACCAGCTAATGCCTCAATACACAAGTCCATAGGACTTGTGTGGCAACAGACACAAACATAGCATCTGCTAACCCATTAAAAGTAATCCCACAGTGTCACTCTTGTGAGGGTAGTTCTGTGACACTGTAAGTGTAAGTCCAGCCTGGTACAGCCTTTGTCCTGTCCTGCACAGGCATGAAATGACCTGTGAGCAGTCAGGTCCTGCCTCTCTGCTCTCATGATTTTCCTAAGGTTTAGGGGGTTCCCTGCTTTTTTTAAAGCCACAGTAGTAGCAAATTCCCCTGTAACCTGCTGCCACTCACATCAGAGTGACACAATGGGAATCACAGACACATAAATCACATTTATCACAACAGAGATCAGATGGCTGCTACAGAACTTATGATGGCAGATGACACAGCAGATGCCCCGACATCTCTAACCAGCTCAAGATCTGAATGTCTGGTGTAACCTTGTGTGCTTGGGCAGTGGTCAGTGCCTCTCTGTGACAGACAGTCTGAGGGAACTAAATCAAAGCAGGACTTAAGCTGTGTTATCCGAAAGGTGCCTGGATGTGGGAGCATAACATACTGCTTCCTTACACTTAACTTACACAGTTTTACAATATGGACACTGATCACCTCAGATGCAGCTGCAATCATGAGATTTGGAGCTGAGGGAACCAGGGGGATTTGTAGCTACTTCAGTGGCATCTGAAAACTCCTTTGAACTTTCTTGCCAAAGGCAGGCAGAAGCATCGAGAGAGGAAAAGCACAGAGTTACCAATGAAGATTCAAACCAAAGCATGTGCCAGCTACCTCTTTTACATGCAAGGAAGAATCTTGTTTCATTTATCTCCTAATTAAAAATAAAATAGCCAGAAGTTAGCCTTGAGAAACATTACCTTTGTCAGGAGTCCAGACTTACTTCTGCTTTTGAATACCAGTGACAAATCCAGAGACAGTATCAGTCATATCACTCCTGCCTTTGGAAGCTCCTTGCTTTTCCTGCCCTTGAGCTTCTTACTCCCAGGAAGAGAATGGCTCCACACAGGAAGAAATGTGCTTTCTCAAAGGCAAATATTGTTATTTCAGAAATTATTCTATCTAAATCACTGGGAAAAGACAAAAAAAGAAAATATAGCTCCCACTATACTCTTATACTCACCTTCCTCTCTGCTACACTCATTACCCTGTATAAAAATCAGCTGTTCTTTTATCAGATTCAGCTGTAAAGATTCACAGGTGTCCTCCCTCATTTTCCTTCTGCATCTGTCAACATTCTCTTATCTTCAGTGAAGCTCTTTGGCTGCAAGTTTAATGTATTTCCCATTATTGTTTGCAAATGCTTTTTAAGGAAGCATTGTTAGAAGGTTCTTACAAAACTCCACATTAATCCTCCTTTAGGGAAGGAAATGTTAGTAGCAAAATTTTCCAAAGAGGTCCCTGCACTGCCTGCTCAGTGAAGATCAGAGACTTTTGAAAATCTGACCAAAAATAACGTAGTTGGAGCTTAGCTGTGAATTTCAGCCTGCAGGCAATTGTCTCCACTAGGAGAATGTGTCTAGTAATAAGAGTTTTAGATACAGGTATAGATGACTGCTATTGTAATTAAAAATTAGATAATTGTCTATAGCTTAAGAATCAAACTGTATGGGTTTTATTTGTTTGTTTTTCTGTGGTTTTAATCCCAAGAAAGACAATACCATAATTTCCATAATAAGATTACTAGAATGACTCTACATCTATTAAATATTGTTTTTAAAAGCTAAGATGTAGTATAGACCCATGGAAACAGGTAATTAGTGAAATAAATTGCTCTTTCAGAAGTAGACGTTGGATGTTGCTGTTGCCTCTGGAACAGATATGGAAACCTAAGCTGTGTATGAGCTGAGCTTCATTCTCTGTTAATGCAATATTTTCCAAATGACACTGCTCACAAGAGGTAATTCATGAGTTCCCTAAGAACTTGGAGGTTGAATTTTTTACCATCTATTGGTGAAGAGGTAGCCAAAAGGACCATGCAACCATGGGTCCTGACTCCAAAATGATTCTCAAATCCATTGTGAGAAGCGGGTTAAAATGAATCACAGAAAGCGTAAATTGATGGCTGAGAGAGAACATGAGCCCACTCTCTCCAGACTCCATCACATCAGTTAATCTGATGACATTTAAAAAGAAGTTCCAAGATGGAGCAATGCTATCTCAAGTCCAGACTGCCAAGCTGAGAAACAGGCAGGGTTCCTGAATGGGAAACTACATAGCTGATGATCTGTGCTGAAGGATGGAGAATTGCCATTAATCTATAAACAGCATCTCTGATAATAACCCAAAAGGGGAGGACCTGGGAAATGAGTCAGCAGAGGCTGACTCTCCGTCTAGATACTGCCTTCTTATTGGAGAGTTCTCTTTTCCTCTCCTCTGTCAAAGGGATCCACACACATCTTCTATAGTGGGTTAGATTAGGCAGCTGGGTCTGATTTTTGTGGTTTAATCTTCTTTTTTCAATAGTGCTAAAGACTTTGCATAGAAGAGAAGAAAAGGAGTAATTGCATTAACATTGAAAACAAATCTCTGTTAAAAAGTAGTGTTCTTTATGTTTAACTAACTTGATAAAATTTACTTAAGCCAGAAAAGCAGATTACAAAATTGCAAATTTGTTATAATATCTTTTCCTGTCTTTCTCTGTGTGTTTTTACATGGATGTACATATCCACATATGTTTTTATACATATATATTTACAGAAGCACATGTATGTGTGTACACAATGACAGATTTGATGCTTTGGCAAAACTGTCTAAAAAAAAATTCATCCTTGTCTGAGATATTGCAAAGAAGCTTCATTGACCACCAGAGTTTCTGAAGAAATACCTGTTTATTAGAAGTGAGAATAGGTCTCAGGAAGGCTTATCTGACTTATTTCTCTTCTGGCATCAAGAAACTCGAAATGGCCACACTGGCTGGTTTCTAGAGCACAGAGTGCCTGTAAGTCCCTTTGAAGTTCTTGACAGATGCTGGTATTTATCTCCATAAGATGAAGACAAAATTAAATTTGCCATGGATTTATTAGGGATACTATTTTATGGGACATAAAATGGTGACCTACCTTGTTTTTATTCCAAAGGAAACTTTGCTAAACTCCTAGGGAATCCCCTGGAATTTTTTTTTTCAGGAAGCACCATTACTGCATTTCAGTTTTTTCAAGCGGTTTGAGATGCTTAGCAAAACCTTATACTAGGAGCACCCACCACTGGCCAAGACCCTAACTTTACTGCTTCTGTACTCCTGTTTATGACCTTTTCCCCACCTATCACTGGGACCAGCTAACCATGCCACAAGGATAAACATTATTCTACAGAAGTTAATATCTGTGTTTTTGCCTGTCAGGAAAGGCAAAGGAGTGACAGGTCATGTCAGCTGTACTCATGGGCTGATTTCCTTCCAGCTGTTAACTCAGATGCTAATTTTTTAGCTCTTTTTCAGGCAGACTACAACCAAAGGCTGATGTTTCCCACCTCAGTTGAAAGACCATGGCAGGGAGTGCTAGGAATGTAAGGGTTGCTTGGGAGCGAGGAGCAGCAGCTGTGTCAGTGTGGTGCTGACTGCAATCACATACCTGGGTTACCTGAGAGCTGCTGGGCTGGGCTATTGCTTCAGAGATGGTGCACGAATCACCACCAGCACACACTGGTTTCACTCAGAGGAATTCTGAGTTGTGGCTGAGACAGTGTGAATTTGTCTGTGTTAATGCAGAAGACTGTTAGTTTTGGTGTTTCTACTAGCTCACTTGAGGGTTACAACTCACTTCTTGTCACTATGGTAACAACAACTACCAAAATAATGACTATCAAGGAATGTAGCAAAAAGCTTTGGATAATAACATCAGTAAATATAGATTCTCATGCATGTCTTAAAATGCATTTTTCTTATATTCTTAATACTAGACAGCAAATTCCTTGAGCAAGTGTTACTGCTTGAATATGGTTTCCCCTGTAGGGGAAAAAATGAAGCACAGGGACATTAACTGATTTTCTTGGGATCACACAACAGGTCCAAGGCACAGCTCTGGAGCTGACCCTGGACTGAATTGTCTCAGTCACTGTGAGCCACATGGTAACTTGAAATACATCATGTTTCATGATTAAAACCCATCTTCCAATGGCCAAAACCTCCTGTAAAGACAAATGTCATCCCAAAATGTCAATATTTTAAGAAATAAAAATCTCTGTTGCTATGAAGAACAATTTTTATGAGGCTTACTTCCCTAATTAGAAGTTACCAGGGCTTTACCAGAGCAGTCTTAAAGTGTTTATAGGGGACACTGAATAAAACACAGCCTTTTACTAACAGTGAATGTCTCCTGTTATTAGTCATAGCTAGTGGCAGAGTCTGTCCATTGTGTCCTGGCAGACGTGGATTTGCTACTGACTGTGAACCAGTCCTTGTAAGTGCAAAAGACAAGGGGATTTTTTTTTTTCTTTTAGCTAAAGAAAGTTGTATGGAACAAAGCTGACATAACAGCAAAGCAGAGGGACTGTCTGGAAGAGGTAAAAGCACTCTTCTTCCATAATAGGGGAAGAGTGTAATGAGAAATCTGTGCTGTGTTTAGAAGAACTTATGAGCCCTGCAGAGATTAATTAATGGTAGTTGAAATAGAAATCAGAAATGTTGCCACAAAAACTCACAAAAACAAACACATTAAAGAACAACAACAACAAAAAGCCAAAAAAACATACAATCCTTTTCGGTCTAAACCAAGTTATCTGGAGAAATTTTGCCAGAACTATTTATCTACAAATCTGCTTCTCTGGGATGTTAGTTTGTCTTCCAACAACACTAGACAAAAATACAATGATTCTCACATCTGTTAGGCCATTATTATTTCATGTGTGGGGGTGACATTGCCACTCGATGATGCATGGTAACGATGCACAGTGGCCTGGTGACGTGAGAGGGCTGGCTTGTTTTTCTCCATCACTGAGAGTCTCTGCAGCTGTGATTCTGTTGGGTAGGGAAAGGAAGAGATGCAGTTTTATTTGAGCTTTCCAGGTGACATAGCAGTGGGATAATTTTAAATGCAAGCAGAAGCATAGGTATGTTGTATATTTGTGGGGCATTGCATAAGCTTTGAGGGCATGAAGAAGGACATACAGGAACTAGGTGATAGCTGAAACCACTGAACAGATCCAAATAAGCTGTGTAGGGTTCTGCATCTCACTGGGTGCTTCAAAACAGACACTGAAGCTAAGTTTTCAAAATATTCTGTTTCTAGTCTTGTATGTGAAAGAGAAAGGCCCAAGCTTGAGCTTGGTGCAAAAAAAGGAAAGATGTGGGCATTGTTTGTGGTGTTTTTTGTTTTTTTTTTTTTTATTTAATGGACCTCTTTAGAGTATCTTAGTGCTGCTTGTCAAATCAAAGGAAGGAAACAGTACACTGAATAATAAACACCTATCTTCACTTTATTGGGCAGATTATAGGGGCCAAAACTCTTCCCATTTTTATTCTTCTGCTGGTTTCTGAAAATTTTCTCCAGTTTAGCAGCATATTATTCTGCCAGTCTAAATAAGCAGAGCTGCTGTAGCTTTTCCCAATGTGATTCCTACATCTGCTACCATTTAACTCTATCTTCTTTTAAGGTGAGGAAATGAAACTGCTTGCTTTCCCACATGGGACCTCACATGAGCCATTTACAGTGTCCCTACTCTCCTATTTCTACTGCAGAGTCAGTTATTACTGGTATCTTAAAGAATTATGTATTGGTCCTTATATATAAGCACCATACAAGCTACATTATAATCACAGTTGCTTTACTCATGGGGCAAATTCCCCTCCTTCCTGCCACTCCCACCTCCTCTGGTGGCTGCTGAGTAGGGGTTACTGCCTCCTTCTGCACGAGATGAAGCCTCCAAAGCCCTGGTGGGTGATGATTCATTTCAGACTCATTCGCTCCTCTTTGCCTCCCTGTCTCCAGATTCGAATGGAGAAAATCTGGTGCAGTTCTGACAGTTGTGCCATTATAGGCACTGGGCAAACAGGTCTCATTTTGGGTAGCTTTTTGTAGTGCTTCATGTGAGTGTTTAGGTATCATCCTGAAGCATTTTGTTGCCAAAGATTTAATGGGAATACCGTTGTGGCTGTGTGCAGTACTCTGGCTTAGTTCTGCCATAAACAGAGGAAAACACCTTATTCCTCCCATATGAGCTACCTCTATCCTTTAAGCTCCTCAGAAAAAAAAGTGGCAATTTTGATTTCTGAACTCTCTTTTACATTGCTTTTCTGCACTTCTGTTCAAAGTTTGCAGCATCTGTTTTCTCTGTGGCTCCTACATGAATTGCCTTTATGAACATAGTCTCAACCCAAACAAGATGTATTAAAGAGAGAAAGAAAAAGAAATTGGAAAAAACCAAACCAAACAACAAAGAAAAGGTTTAATCAACATTTGTCAGAAGTTTATCTACATTCCTTGTGAATTAAACTGTTTGGCTGTGTGATAAAAGTAAAAAGAAATCTGAATAGTTCACCTTCCATGAAAATGAATCTTCTGTCTATTCAAATCACCTGTTATCACAAACTTTCTGTCTAGGGAGAGGTGTGAGTATCCTACTTGCTTCTCAGCAGAGTTTTCTTTGGGTAAATAAAGAGTAGAAGCTGAATCTATCACTTTCCCTGACAGATGACTCATTGAGGTTGTTATCTTAAGTGTGATTAACAGCTGCTTTTCAAAGGCTCAATTACCTGTTGCAGAGATTGTCTTGCACAGGTTGTAACATCTCAGCTGAGAAAAGTAATCCAGGCATCAGCCTTATTGAATTTTCCTTTACAACCTTTTCCCCTTTCAGTCAATTTTTCCTGCAGTAAAAATATCAACCAGGGGCAGATCCCTGGACTCAGCTTAACCTTTGTCCAGTCTGAGTCTTGTAGTGAGTTTTTTATTGTGTTTACAGGAGACAGGTCACAGCTGGAAACACTGAGCTGACCACCTCAGACTTTCTGACATTTGTATCTGAGGTGTCTGTCTCTGTCACCATGGAAAGGCACCTAAAATGCAATTACTCTTTGGCATTGTAACAGAACTTCACCTATTTTCAGAACCCTGAAAATGCAAGAAATAAAAGGAAAAAACTGTAAGCATCCACACAACCAGGATGTGGAAGTGGCATGATGACCTGAGCCACATGGGAAGTGTGCAACTCAATGTTCTCTTCACCCACTTCCTTCTAAATCGAGTGTGAAGGCAGTGGAGTGCTAAAATGAAGATACTTCAGTTAATGATTTTGCCTTGTCCATGCCTGCCACAAAATAACAATGCAATTAAGAGAGGCTGGATGACTAATAAGCAGGCTGTCATCATGGGCTGTAGGGTTTTCTCACCACCTCTCAGAAAATGGAGGCAATTTTCTGTGAGGCTGACCTGTACAAAACTGTGTCCTCAGCAAGACCAGATGGGAGGCCAAGTGCGCACTGGGAGCCATACTGAGAGATGCTGTCAGGCTGATGGTGATGCTCTCCTTGGCAGCTGCTTCCAGAGGGCTCAACCTAATCAGCTGGGGAAGCACATGCCAGGTATTCCTTAATGTCCATGAAGGCACACTGCAGACATGTTGCCAGCTTGCCTGACCCCATGTATGGGCACCTATTCAGGCAGAGGCAGCAGCATTTTGCTCCCTGTGCCTCTTACTGTCTGTTCAGCTTCCTCTTGAGTATTTTGGTCCTGGCCAGATGCCTTCAGGTATTATGACATTAAAAGGCAATTTGTCCCAGCCAACTTCGACCATCTCAGACTTGGATGTCTCCAAGGTAGTCGTTTCCTCTCCCTCCAATGTGGCACCTCTGGTGGGAGATTATTCTGTAAGCTCATGTGAGCATATGATTAATATTTTCCCTCCAACACCTCCCTTACACTCTTTGCCTTAGTCAGCTAACCTGACTGGACATGCACTTCCTTGGTGGCTAAGATCAAATGAGAGAAGAGCCACCTTGGGTATTGAAAGTCATAAAACCCCCTGTGGGATTAGCAATTTAGATTAGCACCCTCATTTGGAAAACATAAATGTTGATTTCAAATGTCTTTAAGATTTCAGGTTGGGATAACTGCTACTAAAGTGTATTTTGAAGCTTCTTCTCATGGATAGTAAATTCAATGAAGTTGGGCTGGAGTCCTGTGTCTTAGCTTTATTCTATTCTAAAAACAGAGTTCCTTGTTGCTGAGCCTCAAATGAAAAAGAATGGTATTTGGGCATATCTGTTCCTTGCTCTGCATCATCCTTCCCCTGGTGTAACTACTGTGATTATTTCATCTCCCTAATGAGCTTCGAATGTGCAGAGACATGTGGTTGAAATGGAAGCCCTTATCTGTGGAGTGCTGGAAGTCTCATCAGTCAGGATGGTCCTGCTGATCCAGAGCCAACCAACTGCTCTTCAAAGTGACTTTGAACTGAGAAGGATTTAACAATGACAGCAAAGCACTCCAGCCATGCTTCTCGCTGTTTACCTAAAGGATGAGGAGTCCAGGCCTTTATGTGGATATGTTCATGCAGTTCCATTACTCTTATCAAAGCAAGAGTTGGCAGCTATTTTTATAGGGAAAGCTGTACAGCTTGCACAATAGCTTAGTTTTTCAAAGCAGTCTAGGGGATTCAGACACATATGTTCCATTTGCTTTAATACACTCTCACTTTAATGAAAGATATGTGTCTGAATCCCCCAGGCTGCTTTGGACATCTCAGCTATAGAGTCTGATTTAAAACTCACTGCCATCAGATCTCTCTGCTGATGTCAATGGGTTTTGGACAGCCCCAATGTGAAGGAGATTTCTTTATTGGATGTGTCCGTAAAAGACAGAATCTAAGCCAGTTCACATTGACCCATTCTTCATTTCAGGCAGACTGCACTAATCATCAGTAATGGCCACAGCCACAGAGCAGCGGCATTTTCCAGGTTGCCCAGTGATGAACGATTAAACAGCCACAAAACCAGCAACTGACTATTAGAAATGGATCAGGGCAGGGGGTAAAGTTGCCCAAGAGATATTCAGCGAGATTACGAGGGTCAAATGGAACGCCCAGAAACAAGGGAAAGATTTTGACATGGTAGCTTAAAATAAATGTAAAGGACAAAAACACGTTTCACACCTTCCTTATACACAGCAAAATTTCTGGGTTATTTTTCTTCATCTACTTCTGAAATATCCAAGATTAGCTCAGATAGAAAGAGAGCAGTAGGGAACACTGATGTTCTCAGTGGTACAGAAAAGCCTTACAGGGACCTGTTTGCTTTCTCTTACAAGTAGTTAAGGTTAAGCTGCCTGTCAGAAAAGATTCCCTCCCAGATCAGACCAGCAGGGATTATTTTAATTTGGAAATGGGAAGAAGGGAAAAGAAAGAAGGTCATGGGAAAGATGGAGTGTTTGTTTTTCTCTGTATGTGGGATGTGGTCTTTTCTCTCAGCTCACTCCAAATTTTCCCTGCTGTTTCTAGGGTCCTAGGACAATGGCAGTGCTGCTTGTTTCTCCGGCAGGCAGGGAGACACTGATTTGACATCCACAAGCTTCCAAACGGAAGGTCTTACATTTGCTGTAAGCAGGGGAGCATTTAGTGTGTTTGAACTATGAAGCATGTATAAATTGAACCTTGTGGGTCTGAGGAGAGTTGCAGGGAAACAGCAAAGGTACTTCTCATGTTACAGGGAAAGGGACAAGGAACAAACCTGTCTATGGCTCTGGCTGTGTTTACAGCTGAGAGAGTGTTGATTGACTGTTCAGCTGCTAATTGACAAGTTGGAGAGTTTAATTAATAATTTAATAGGCTAAGTCACCGCAGCATTGGGCTTCTCCTTAGCACCAGAAGGTTGCTGAATCGCAGGGGGAGTAGTTTGGGTTTTGCTAAATTTCTTGCCAGCCCTTAGCAAAAAATGAAGAGTTGAGGAGTTAACAGCTGTGTATTGCAAGAAGCACAGATAAAGCTTCTATAGTTATCTTTTGGATTTTAATTTACCTCTTTTCCCCATGAGTTTTCCCATTTTGACCAATAAGCCACACTCCTCTAGTGGAAATAACTACCTTCATACTGAGGTCATGGTCTTGTGAATTTAAACCATGCAAATGTATGCTCTCAGACCTCTTCTCAGCTCTGGAAATGTGTTCAATCATCAGGAAAGTCCGGGAATCACTTGATAGGTCTGGGGGTGTGGTGCAGAACAAAAAACCCTTATTTCTATGAGAAGACAACTTTTTGAACAGTTCTGTTTCCAGGCTTTCCAGATGCATTCACAGCAAGAAACTATACCTACTTGGGCATTTGAGGTTATGTTCTTTGGCCTACTTTAGTAAAAGGAATATGATTAATCTGAACATCACAAAGTTAATTAATGAATCTGACTGAAACAGGAGACAGCTTTCTTCTAAATCAAATACAGGCTGTTCAAACAAGGAGTTAATTTCTCAACGATGGGGTTCTCTTCAACTGATAGTGCACAGAATTATGCAGTCACAGAATACAAGAATACAAAGGAATCTTGCATGAAGCTAGAAAACAAAGGATACCCAGCTGAAGAGAAATATCAATCTTGGCACTTCTTCTTTCTGCCTAATTGTAATTCTAATGATTCACAAGCAGATATTTTAGATTTGTGTATGTGTCTGTCTATGTACAAATCCATACACATATCTATACTTACACACACCTCCCCCACACTCTTATTTAGGAATATGAGTCCAACTTGTGATTGCAGAAAAACCCTCACATTTTATGTAAAGCAGTGGTAAGCTGTCAGAGAATGGTGTCATAGATTGCTATGAGAAGTTAGTCAGAAAATTGGCGTGTTAGAGGGAAGCATCATATCCATCTGGAACATGGAAAACTGACAAGATGGTACTTATATGTGCAATTTGGAAAGAATTATATAGGCATATGAAATCCCACTAAAAAGACTGTTGGCAAAGTTGCAGTATTTCTCCATATACCTACACAATTGTTACATGCAAGTCTCACGTACACCATGGATTAACTGTCACAAGATGTAACTAGTTCTGCTCTGTTGACTTCAACAGAGCTATCCAAATTCATGCCAGGTGTTTGATTACCTGTTCTACTAAATATATAAGATTAGCACCAATTTGTGTCTTACCTCAGGTATTTAGGTAGTTATTCTGCAATTCAAAGTGTCTAAAATCTCAGAGAAGGTTAGATGCTCTAGTTTTTCTCAACTGCCTTCAATGCAAGGACATTATTTACCTGTGTCTCTGGACAATCAATAATTTGGATTGTGGCTTCAATGCTAGAGTATCAATAGTCTCAATTCTTTCTGGAAATGCTGATTTGGATGGCTCAGAAAATTGCTCTTAATCCGCTCTTAATCCATATGTATTTTGTCTCAGGATAGAAAAAACCTGCTCTTAGTCATCAAAGGCAATTGCTATATTTGTTCTGTAGGTAAGTTTGATGTTGGGACTTTCTACACACCCCTACATACACATGACTAAAATCAACTCTATTTCTTAGCTAATCCAGAGCATAGACGAAATTTTGGTGCATCAGGAGATAGTGCCACTGCTTTTCTTAACATGTTTGTCCCACAATAAAAAAACCCTAACAACCAACTTTTCATTTATGTGGCTGTTTTGTCTAAACTGACACACAGAGAAAAGCAATAACATAGATATTGACTGTAGGGGAATGAAAAGACCCACTCATCAATGGTCCCTTGTATTACCTTTGCCAGATTTAATTTCAGGCTCTCTGATTTTTATCCCATCTCAAATATCTCATTTAAGCTGAAGTTTGTATGATATTAGAAGAAAGAAGAGCCAGAATGCAACATTTATAGACAAAGTCTCATAGCCTGCCTTTCTCATCCTTGTTTTTGTTTTTGTTAATTCCCTTCCTGTTTTCAGAGAAGCAGAACCATTTCTCACACCGTATGGCAGGGAACCACTACTTGAGGACTGAGTCATGTGCCAGCATCTGTGCCAACTCCCTCCTGGTAGGACAGGGAGCTTCTGAACCATCCCATTAGTAATCAAACAATCTGGTGACATCCTGCCAACCTGTCCTTGTCATCTGCTGCTCACTCTGCACGCACATGCGATTAGCTCAACATCAGATTCTTCCTGCTGTGCACAAAGTTTCTTTTTCTTTGCTGGCAGCCAAAGGAAGTGGGGATGGACTGATTTAAAAACGTTGTCTCATCTTATCTGGTTCAGGACAAATACATCCTCAAATTAGTCTTGCAAGTCACTTTTTCCTAACTAGAAATTACTTTCTTCAGTAGCCTGTGACATATTTGTCTGTGTTACATCTTTCTAGCCTGATGGTCTGGTTTTCTATCCCAGGCTCATTTTCCCAGCCTGTTTTTAAAGTTTTGATGTTGAAAAGGGGGACAGTTTGCCTTTAGGAAAGTGCTTAAGTAGACAAGCATGTCCCCCTGCTTTTGTACTACAGTTACCTGTGTTGCTGAAGTTAACCTTATAATCAAGTACTGCAGTAGGAAAAGATCTGTCCCAAAATGCAAACACTACTATTGGAAGTATGTAATTGAATTAATTTTCTTTTCCTGCACATAGACTAGTGGTGTCTCCTCCTTTGGGTACAAACCCCAGAGGTTTACCTACCTCTCCACCTTCTGTTCACTTTACTGTTGTTGTTCCCATGTTGATTCTCCTTCTCACCACAAAAAACAGAGCAGGAAGAAGATTATGAAATTAGAAATCCCCTTGGACAGCTCAGATCAAGGATGAAGAACTGCTGCTCATAAAGTGTGGCTGGAATCATTCCCAAGTGCAGGGAAGGGTCAGTGGGTGTGAAGGCCTGTGGAGAGCGTGTCCACAGGGGTTGATAATTTTCAGTGACATAAGAATTCCCAAGACTATGCAGCAAAAGGAAAAGTGTGCTGGAAAAAAGCGGTTCATTTTCCTTTTGGCTAAGGCCACCCTGTCAGGATTTGAGAGCACAAACAGGGCTAAAAAAATATATCTGTTGATAACATTACTTTTAGAAGTAGGCCACATGCATGCTTAGCCTCATGGGGCTGGACATCAGGCACTTAAATATTTTTAGGTTCATGGATAACAGGCAATAAATCAAGTTTCTGCAGCAGTAACTTTACACTCTAAAAAGGAAGAATTTTTACAATATAAGAAAGGTCTGAATCTTAGAGTTTAAACCTTCCCAGTAAATATATGGATTAAATATTCTCAGGGATCATGGAGTTAGGCTGATTTGCCCATCACTCATACTACGTTAGGTAATATGCTATATAGTGACTCAGCTAATATCAGCATGTGCCACTTCTTTGCACTGGATTGAACCAGAGCTATGTGTGTGTGCCACACTAGTCTTATGAATTTCCCTATAGCAGAGATTGTGCTAACATTTACTAGGGATAGAAGTCCCTTCCTGACCATCCTGCTGCTGCACTAGCTGTTATCACCACCATGGCGAAGTGCTAAGTGATTGTGGCAGACAAAGGTGAAGTCCTTGAGAGGCAAACTGATTTGTAACTGATTATCCTATTTGTAGAGTGCTTTCTTTCTATGTACCCTCTTTGGACACTTGCTTCTTGTTCGTTATCTGCAACCTGGGCGAAAGGTAGGAGAGATACCACACGTATACGTCACAATCAAAAGGGAAGGGTAAAAACCTCCAGAATACAATTCACCACCTTTCAGAAGTTTCTCTTTCTCTAGACAATAGAGGTAGTGAAGAATGAAGCTTGGGTAGATAACCAACCTGTAGGCAGCTGGAATAGAGAGTCATCTAACTTCTAGATGTCTAAGTGAAACATCTGACCCATTCCAACTGCAGAAGGCTCTTAATGCCACAGTAGATGCAGTACTTGGCAGTGCACTGTTTTGGTCAGTGTTTTTTTAGCCATCTGATTTCTCTGAGTTCTGCATCATCAGGTAAAATGGTTAGTTTTGTGTGATTCAACACTATGGCAAAGGACTGTAATGTACCAAAAGTCAGGTTAAAATCTTCTTTCTGGAGACTTTAAAATAAGAGGGCCAGAGTATTTACAAAGAGGTCCAATGAACAGAAGACAATGTGTCCATAATCAAGCAGTTACTGGAAAGAATGAGAAAGACCACAGATTTTCTGTTGAAGCCAGAACACTTCCAGCACAGCTCTCTTTTGCCTTGGATTGAATTCGTATCTTGCAAGGGAATCTTGGCTCATTTTTTCTTGGTACCTACACACTTCACAAATAGGAAGAAAAAAATGCTCAAATAAATTATATGGAAAGAAAAATCCTTGAAATCCAAAAATTCTTGGAAAGATTGAGCTGTCACAGAGAAAACTTGAGCTCAGTCAGCCAGTTTTCCAGCTGCTGTACTAGAAAAGCTGTGAAGGCTGCTGAAGACAGAGGAAAGGCTGAAGCTTTCCATGGGATCTAGTTAACTCTGCTGTGGTGAGCACAGATCTGGTACTGACACCAATTCCACATTTGGATCCTTGGGCAGCAGGCCATTAAATTATTTCCCACTTTAATTCCCTTTTTACAGTTATTCTGAAACTGCTCTTTTAATTGGATAGTTTCACAGATCTGTCACTACAGACTTGTATTGTGGGTGCAGCAGTTGCACAGGAGGAGTCAATAACTTCTAGCCCAGGAGAGAGATAAAATCCTTTTGAGGTAGGGCAGGGTCTTGGGCAGGGAACAGACTCTGGGAAATCAGCAGTGTTCACCAGCCACAAAGGGAAAAAAAAGGACATCTCACTTTTAGCAAGTGCAGACAAATAAAACTGCTGCAAGGCTGCTTAATGGTATAGTCCTTCACACATGGGAAATGCCAAAGCTCTGTTATGAGCCATTATACAGCCTTCAAGGCTACTACACTCAAATAATTCTTTAGAGTTCAGCTTGATCAACTGCTTCACACCTGGGTAGTTTTGCAGACAAAATAGGAAAGATACACACTGAAAATCTGCAGAGGCATATTTTAAAGTATATTAGCTGGAAGCTTTCCCATGAACTAAACAAGCAGTCTTCAATTTGCATGAAAATAACTAGGGGTTTGGCTTCATAATTAATTTTTGTGCAGCACAGTGCTCTTATGATCTCTACAGGTACTCTGTGCAACCTCTTGACAATAAAGCTTGTTTCTAATCATTAGAGTAAGCTCCTTTTAGGTCATATAATATGGCAATTCCTCCCAGAATCCTGGTGAATCTGGATCTACGATCGTATTCTCCTGCACTGGGACTGTTTTATATAGCTTTTCATTAGTCCTGAAAGCAGAAATTGCAAAGATCTTTTCCTCTACAGGGGTATACAGAGATGACTCTTATGATGAAGGAAGCTGATAAAGGAATGGGCTTGGAATCTGTATTTGAATTGCAGGTCAAAGGTGATTTTTCTCTTTGGCTGAAATATCATAATGAATTAGAAGGCAAGATGGGGGCTTAATGTCAGCTCTAGAAATGAAAATCGTAGAAAGACAGTAAAAAACCTTCAGACTTATAGTTTCAGTGATGCAGCTAATAATAATGGTGATTGATTTAGCTGAGAGGTCAGAGAACCAAGCTGTTGCCATTTGACAGTTTTGTGTGTGTCAGGCAAGCTGGGAATACTCTGTCTGAACTAACTGGGCTACTGTGTGTGAGTGCTGCTCTTCTTCGGCAGGCTCAGCTGGGGACACTCCTGGGGGATCTGCCACAGGGTAGGAGCAGGCACACAGCCAGGTGCTGAGGATCCATTGACACCTGGTTCTTCTCGTGGCTGAGTCCCAAGCTGCACTCAAATAATGTCTTTCTCAGAGCACCCCATTCCCAGGCTGGACCTCACCCATTATGAGATGACAGTAACTGTAAAACATGAGGATCCCTATGTTACTTATTTGCTTGAGTGCTACCACAGTTTCATATTCACCAAAATGGAAAACCCAAGAAAAAGCTATAGTTGAAATTTTCTAAAGAAAGACGTTGAGGTATTTGGAGGGCATACAAAACTCAGTGAAATCTCTGGGACTCTTCACAGACTTCTAAGATTGTTGAGTTTTATGATCTCAACTGTTGCCATACCTGGCTGTCATTTTCCAGAATAATCTGCTTTTGAGTTTCTTAACCTCCTGAAGTACCTGTTCTTGTGAGACCTCCATTACAGTAGATCCATCAGAGGAAGCAGATACTCGTCTGTCTCTGAAGCAACACCTTGGAATGATTAATGGATTCAACTCTGATTCTCTTCAGTATAAAATAAAAATATACAACTAAAGTATGCTGTATGGGAAATTCTAATGAGAAGCTATAGTTTGTAGCTGTGTGTTTTACTCTTAAATAGAAGGCACTGAAATGCAGCCACTTCTGGGATAGGGAGTGAGACCCACTCAGGGCCCTGCTCAACCAGAACAGGAGGGACGGAAAGTTAAGTTAGTAACAATAAGACAAACCCCTGTCATGGGGAACTGTGAGGTGCTGCGCAGCTTTTTATAGCAACGAAAAGAACTTTAAACCTTGTTGAGCCTGTGTATCTTTCAGTCAGTGAACATTTAAGCTGCGTGATATTTGACATGACTTTCTGTAAACATGTAAAGGAACAGCCAGATACTTTTGAGGCTGGAGCCTAAAATCTGGGGGATGGGGGGAGGTTAGACCAGATGTTTAGCATTATGAGCCATTTCCTACTGCTACAGGGACTGCAGAATTTACTTTTTATACTTTGAGCAAGTACACAAACATAAACAAGAAAGCTTCTACTTTTCTACACTTGCCATAAAAAGAAAGTGAGAGTTATGAGTCAGTGAGTCAGAAGTCAGTGAGTACCCATGCCTGGGTATGAAGAAACCCACAAAGAACTTTAAAATGCACTGTTACTGTTTTGAACACTTCAGGGCACCTCTCTTCTTCAAATCCCATCTCTGTGCATGGATAATTTCTCTCTCTGGTGTTCATTCCTACTTTACATATTTTCATAGGAGATGGTTTCTGGATGTACAGATCTCAACTATGGCTCAAAGCAAATACTGTGTAAACCCCTGTAGATTAAATAGTTCTGATTTAATTTGAGAGCATCTCAAGTCTTGCTGAGAAGCTGGAGAGCTAAAAATCTGGCCAGAAGGGTGCAGATGGAGCTGGCTGTCCCAAGGCTGCACCCTAGACTGTGGCTACCATGGACCATAAGAATGACAACCAGCAAAGCATGTCATGTGCATTGCTCAACTGGGGAGATGTTTGTTTCAATGGCTTATAAAGAAGAAGAAGAAAAACACTGCATTTGATACCCAGTAGAGAAGAAAAAAAATTCCCCGAAGAGATTTTAGTAGAAAAGGTCCCGATTCAAACTTTTCCTGTAGAAAGTAGTGGTTTTTTTTTCCGTAGGGAACAAAAAAGAGTAAGTGAAACCTTTCCTGCTTTCTTTAATTGTCGAAAGATTCCCTAACAGGTAAATAGCTGAAAAATAGTCATAAAGTGATAGAGAAGATACTTTCTTTTTGAAAGTAATATCATAAGTTTTAAGTAACACTAAAGGATGGAGTGTGAAAAGTGAAAAGTAGCACCTCGCCGTGAACATGCTACTCTCAGCTTTTACAATTATTTTCAGGGAGAAAAAACAGTGAAAAAATGGCCTTTTGAAAATGAGAGTGTTGAAACAGTAGTGTTTTGAGCAATAAAAAACCCACCAATTTTCTATGAAACCGCATTTCAGCAGACTATTACTACACCTGAAGCTATTAAAACAGTATTTTGGACTTGTCAGAATGGGATCTAGTTCACTTTGCAGTATTAATATCATCCCTGCTGATAATTTTCCTTCTGAAAAAAAAATAAAAAATGTACAAAAAGTAGAAATAAACTCTCAGTTCTTTCATTGCTCAGCACTAGAGAGGCATAAAGGCAAAACTGGCCAAAGATCCAACCCAAAGCCTATTAAATATCAATGAAAAGCTTTGCAATGGGCTTCTAGTGTAGGTTACATCCCCACTGACTATAAATGACATTAATCTGTCAGACAGCAATAATACAGTGATATAATTAACTTGCTTAGAATACAATCACTTTAACTTTCATTAAAAGTGATGAGTTTCTTTCAATTACCTTGCCAATATGCATTTTGTTGTTGTTTGCTTGCTTGCTGTTGAAAAAAAAAATAAGAAAGAAATCCTTTTTTTGGTTAATTTCCCCCTGGACTGGTGATTGTTTCTGTAATGGAGTCTGACTTCCAGGGTCATGCATGCAAATGGAGTGACAAATAGGGACATCTCTAAAACAGGGAAATAACAGCCATTTTCTCAGTGGAGCCAGGAGCATGCACATTTCATCCCAAAGTTAATGAGAACTTGATGCAATATTGATTCTACCTCAACAGCTCTGTGGATGGCAAGCTAGTATGACACTGAGAGATTGCACAAGTTTTCCAAACAGAGATGGGTGGAAGAGGGAAAAACAAGGGCCTGAAGTCTGGAGACACCATGGCTTTGGGCCTCTTTGTTCTGGAAAAATCCCTGGCAGACAGGCTTTTCTTGTACCTCAGGATTTCACTGGGCTTTGGAAACTCAACAGTTCTCATTGGTGTCTCATCACCAAAGCCAAATAGTGCCTTCTCTTGGGGCAGGAACTAGCAATGAGTCAGTGAGGCAACTGCCTCCTCTGCTGCAGTCCCTCTCTTGCCAGACTCCCAGGCCACATTTGATAATCTACTTGTGACTTCTTTCCAGTCTGAATCTCACATCTGACCAGGATGACAGGGAGGGGGAGAAGTTTGCTCGTCTCCTAAATATATGATACCTATTGCCTGCACATTGTAATGGCAGTTACAGAGAGGAGCTGCACCAAGCCACAGCAGGGGAAAAAAGAGCATTAAATAATGATGAGGCTGTACCAAGTGGAGGCATGAGGAACTTGGCAGGTTTGATTCCCACAGGTTCACATGAGCATCTTCAGCTGCAATCCACTGAACGGCCGCCAAGGACAGTAGTCACAGGGGCTGTTTCAGCCTGGGCTGCAAAGGAGGAGAGGCCAGCCGGAGTGTGGATCTTTCCTTCTTTCACTCCTTGGAACTTTTGTATGCATATTAAGGTTTACATTCCTCTCCCCTTTCTTTTACTTGTCAATCTCTCCCCCGCACATTTTAAAAGAAAGTCCACATTTTTCAACTGGAGTTAATAATAGAATCAAATAATCATTTGATTGCAAGGGACCTCTGAAGATCTTTGAGTCCAACCCCTCTGCTGCAGAAGGAGCAGATCTCACAAGAACGTGTCCAGATGTTTCCTCTTGTTGAGGTGGAAGTTCCTGTGTTGCACTTTGGTGCCGTTTCTCCTCATCCTGTCACAGAGCACCACTGAAAAGAGACTGGCCCATTCCTGACATTCACCCTTCAGATATTTATAGACATTACTAAGGTCACCTCTCAGTCTTCTTTTCTCAAGACTAAACAGCTCCAGGTCTCTCAGCTCTTCCTCGTATGACAGATGTTTCAGTCCCCTAATCACCCTTGTAGCCTCTGTTGGACAGTAATAGTCAGGAGAAGGATACAGTCAGCTTTCAGACAGCCCTGAGATGCATTGATTTTGACCCAGTAAACTAGCCAGACATGTCTTTATTCTTTGAAAGGTTAAGGCAGGAGATGTTTGAAAGTATGAAGATCAGAGTGCACCATCATAGAAAAGTCACAGTACAGTCTCAGACTGTATTGCAATACTGACAGTTGGAAAGAAGGTTCAGCTGCATTTTTAAGCATAAACATAGGGCTGAATAAACAGTGGTCTTGTAATGGGCAGACTGAAGAGTCAGGGGAAGAATTTTGTTTGTGTTGACCTAGAAGAATTTAAAGAAATGGAGCAAAGGAGAAGAAAAGTATATATATAATTTTTTAATATGGGTGAACCTGTTCTCTTTTCACATTATCTAACAGTTATTTTAATACTAAAATCCAGCTTAATTTTTAATGGGGTAAAAGTGCCATTTAGAATGCAAAGGAACAAACCAGAAAAGTTTCAGTTTGAGAAAGCTGTTATAAGGTGTGATCATGTCCCTTCCTATTGTTCCTTCCTGCCCCTTCTTTAGCCCCAAAATACACCACATGACACATTCAACCTGGAAATCCATCTTCAGGTGAAATTTCTTTTTATCTGAGAGGGCTTGTCAAGTTCCCTCAAACCTGGTATTGGGTGTATGGCTTCTGCTTTGTTCTTCTACATGGCAAGCTCTCCTATAATGTAAAAGTCCTTCAGTGCCTTACCATCCTTTTAGAGGGACAAAGTTGGTCTCCTTTTCTTGGCCAGATGGTGGTTTGGCTGGTAACTGCAGTACTTGCAAAAGAAAAAGACAAGGCATAGAGCAGGGGTCCATTTTTGTAGGTGTGAAGAAGCAGAAAGAGTAGCAGTGTCAGGAGAAAAGACTAGGCAGTATCTTTCTCTAAAAATGTCAGGAAGTCTGCAGGTTTCACTTTTCAGTGTCAGTCTTATGTTTGCAGGAACTGTCACTCTACAGGTTGAATTGGAATAGCTCCTTTCTCAGTTTCTTATCCTTTCTAGTCCTTGTTTTGTGCTTGCTCTGTCCAACTCAGAAGGTGGCACCTCTTCAGGTGCCCTGTTTTGCAGTGACATCTAGTAAAATGGGAACAGAAAGCCTAGCTGGCAGAAATAAGCAGATGCCAGAATGAGTGAGCAATAATTTTTGCTGGTCTGGTAGACACTGTTAGCAGGGTAAAAGGTACAGCTCACCCTTTAAGCTCTGATTTTTAGATCTCTTCTCCTTAGGATTCCCTTAGGATGCCTTTCTTCATTCTGTGAGATCTTTAATGTATTCAATGGTTGGCACGGAAATGCCTTGTTAAATCTGGCTTAGTATTCAGCAAATATCCAAAGGGCTGAATGATGCTCTAATTAAAACCTATTTGCCTCAAACTTCCTCTGTATGCATCAGCTTTCCTTTGGCTGCACTGTATCTCTTGGCATTATCTCAGATGTTATCCCGTCCTGTTCCTCCTGCTGCAGGTGGATTTGTTACCAGCACAACAGGTCAGTGTGCACTTTGCAGGGAATAGGAAGACTTTGAACTCTGATCTCCCCTGACCAACAGGCTCAGTAAACATGAGGCTTTTCACAGCTGAGCTCAGAGTCACAAGTGCAAGCAACACCAGGCTTGCAGGCTGGTGCAAGGTAACTGGAGGATGAGGGGTGAGAAACACTGTCATTATTCTGCTCCAGGGGAAAGCCCATCCTCACGGAGGAGCTATGAGCACTCTTGCAGTGGAGCTCATCAGGTGAAAATGTCTGTGAGATGGGCCATCTTTTGTTCCTGGGAGTGGGTTTAGTGATCAGAGGTACAAGATGAGCATGCCTGGCCCCCATAGAGATAGTAAACCTACATGGGGTTTACTGGGTTCTGAGTATGGCCTGAATGCATGCAGGATTACCTCCTTTCCCAAACTTGTTTGCATCTGCTGTCATTTAATTTGGATCTATATTGTAATACCTTTAAAAAAAGCCCAAACAACCCTCTTTTCCCAGTATTTAAAATGGTGAAGAGAAAGGGGAGGGTGAGGCTGTGGCCTGCCATGAGGACATGGGTATTGTCCTCCTTGTTCTCTGGCATGTTCTTTCATCTTTTTTTTTTTTTCTTCTCATGCTTGCATGTAGGAGTGGAAGGGGCAGAGATCACCTTCCCATTAATTGCCTGCCATGGGGTGGTATGGATGAATTTGATTTCCCTGTACTGCAGCCACCTTTGCTGTGGCAATATATAAGTAAGGACACTAGGAACAGCAGGAGAAGCCTCTTGCTCCTAGCCCAGGATTAATGTCAGAGAGGATTGTACTGTCACCTCTTTCAAGTCATCAACCCCTGTCAACTCTCATGGGTGTTTGAAGTCTGTGTTGCCCTCCTCATGCTTTGAGGCCTCCAGGGTTTGAAAAAGCAGCTCAGTAATTAGGTCCTTTATTTAAAAACTTTCTTTGCCACCAATTCATTAAACATAATATTTTTAAGAAAAGACCACGGGGAGTAAATTGACTGATGGGAAGTTTGTAGGCCAAGTGCATCCCCTCAGCTGCATTACAGACTGAAATTTAACTAAGATGCCTGAGAAGAGAGCGTTGGGGAGGCAATTTTCTACCAACACTTCCAACTCAGCACCCCAGAACACATTATCTTTGTACTATTGTTGTTCGCACATGCAAATTATTTTCTAAGACTCAGATTAGCAAAAAAAGCATGCAGCTTTAGCTGAAAAACAGTACATGAAGTTTGGGGCTAGTTTCTCTCCGGGAAAATCCACACAAAGCATTATTTAGTATTTTATAAGATTAATCTACATTTACCTAGGGACTCTGGGGTAGGTTTGGCTCCAGGTGCTCCGTGGCTCTTCTGCAACCACTCTTGGCAGCCAGATCTCTGAGAAGCTCTCCCTTTGCCAGAGCTGCTGTGAGGCAGAAATGCCTTTTTTTTTTTTTTTTTTTTTTTTTTTTTTTTTTTTTTTTCTCCAGTCAGATTTACTTTCTAAGCAATTATTTTCTACTTTAGTCTCAGAGAGTTCTTTACTTAAATTACAACAGGCGACATGCCTAAATCTCTTCCATGCTTCCCTTTTTAGCCCTGACCTGCTTTGATTTACTGGACACTCTTAAAGAGAAATCTCTGGCTGGGAAAGCCAAGGCTGAGTGTGTGAGCAGAGGACAATGGTGGCTGAGATTTTATCAGAAGGGAGTCTGTTTTGTTTCAATACAGCTCATACTTTAAGAGTGCTTGCCACCTTCTGGTTTGAGAAAGGATTACAATTGTTCAACTCGGGCATACTGAGGAAATCGACTGTAAGAATGCTGATCCTGCTCCTAATCCCTCTGAAATGGATGTGAGACTTTTAAGATGTCGTAATGTCAATTGGAGAGTTTGGAAGTGAAATGATGAATTTTTTTTCTTTTACTCAGAAAGACGCAGTGACATCTGAAAAGAAACAAATAGAAGTGATCTTTTAAATGAAATATTTGTCTTGATACTATGGGCAACATCAGAGAACATCCTTTAACCATTACGTAAAACATTCATGAAAAAAGAATAATGAAAAATTAATCTTATAAGTGAAATCGATACAAAGCCTTCAAAAGAAAAAAAGAAACAACACTTTGAAATTGGGAATTTTTTTCCTCACAAAGCTGTTTGCGGATTTTAACCAGTCTGAGACCTGAGATACTTACATTCAATCTTGTCAGCTGTCAGCAGTTTGCCTGATTTCAGTGATGCCACTTAAGAGTATTACACATGCCAGTTGTATGAGAGAAGGATGTACACTATCTCTGAAAAAAGCCACTTCTTAATTATGGATACTGAAATAATTTTGCATCGTAGCTCTACCAAAAATCAAAACATACCTTAGTCAGCCATCTGCAATGTGGCCAGATGAAAGAGTTCCACAAAACACATATAATTAATGAAGATCAGTACATGCTTATTCTAATGGATGTCACATTTGCCTGGCTTCATATAATTCATACTGAATTTCAGATGCCACAGTGCTATTAAAAAAAAATAAAAATATTATATTTAATTCTATAGAGATCCTAGTTGAAGGCACCAGAGTATCTGAAAGCGTTCCAGCGGTGCGTGAAGCAATGTGACTAACATATGTCATTTGTTTGTTCAATTTGTTCCTTCCCAGCAAGGGACAACTGGGCAGTGAAGCAGTTTTTGTGTGTGTGTGCATTTTTATGACACACAGAAGTCTGTTTATGTTGGAAAAGGCAGGTCAAAACCAATGGTTCTCACACAGAGAGAACGGCAGTGAAGTTTCAATACTTCACAGTTCCTGGCAGTTCACACACAGTTTTTTTGGCCAAAAAGTGGTTGTTATCTTGGCTTTATCTCAGCCTTCCAATTCTTCACACTGTAAGACAGTCCTTGTTTGTCTTTGCTAATTAGAGTAGACTTTGCTGTGCCCCACTGCTGAGCACTACTTGGGTGATGACTGTAGTCACAGAGAGGTGAGCAGCGGCTGTTGGGTCTGATCCACTAAGAAGTGAGAAGAGAAGCTGAAAATTGGAGGAAAGTTTCCAGGTGTGGAACAACTCATTGATGTGCTGCAACACTCCTTGCTGAGGATGCCACATCTTTGTGGATGCTAAAATCTACAGACATACATGAAAGGGCTGGAAAAATAAAGAAAATGAAGTCATGGGTTTTGGGCTGCCCCAGCACTGGTTTTATGCAGAAGAGAAAAGCTAAGGGTAAAAGCTCTGCCAATTCTTTCTGTCCATCACAAGAAGACAAAACATGGACAGAGCCAGTGGGAACAAAGGAAGAAAAAGAAACAAGAAGTCTCTGAGGCACAAATAATTATTTCTGCACCTTTTGCATTTTGCAGCCTAAATTCACTTACTCCCAGGCTTTCACTGCTCAGTTACAGTAATATCTTGAGGATGAGCAGCCCAGATGCCAAAGCACAATTAGCTGAAGAAGCAGCTGGCTGCTGACCCAGGTGATTGAGTGATGCCCTTCCTTAGTTTTGCCTTAATCTCTCTCAAATCACTGCCAGACACACTTTGAAGTTGTGAGGTTTTGGCAGGGCTTCCTTCCTGACCAGGAGATGCCTTCAGTTTATGAAAAGTGGAAGCATCCCATCCAGGCTAATTTCTCCCTCTCTCCCTGCCTGGATGAAAAATCACACCTGTTCATTCCTAGACTCTCTTGACAGAGCTCTAAAATACATGGGGTCCTGGGAATGTATAGGATTGAAGCTAGAAACCTACTCCTGCCCAGCCTGCTGATGAGTGTCGCAGTGTTGGTAGCCAGGAGAGCTCTGCAGCTCTTTGTGTCAATTGGGTCTCTCCCTCTCATGCTTAGCGTATAAATCAGCTTCTTGTATCTTTGCACTAGTTGAGCCAACTGTCCTGTCTGTCTTGAGCTGTATGAGAATTACTGACAGGAAACAGTGGCAAACATACTAATTTAAAAATCTTATTTGTTGTGTCTCAAGCTCCATTCATTTAACAAACTAAAACAGGGTACCTTTTTCACTGAATATTTGAGTTGACTGTCAATAACAAATCTGGTTGGCCATGATGCAGACAGAACAGTTATGGCTGAGCCTTCACTGGCTGTGTGGATTGTTAATTCAGGAATTAATTCTGCTACCCAAAGGAGATCAGGTATCATAACTGCAGCAATGAATCTGCAGATCTGCAAGGTCTCCGGTGTCTTCTGTCACACCAGAGTCTATTCACCAAAGACAAAGAACCAAATTTCTTTGTCTGAAGTAACATTTGTACCACACAGAACAACAACAAATCTTTGGAGGCTGAATAATCTCTAATAATGCCTGAGGTATCTGTACAACTGACAGCATAGTATTTTGGGGTTTGTTTTGTTTTTGTTTGCTTTGCTTTGTTTTGTTTTGCTTTTTGTTTTGGTTTTGTTTGTTTGTTTCTATTCTTATGATCAGGTTGCTTATTTCTCTTTATTCATGTTACTCATTTCTATTCAGTAGATAATTTTATAACCATTTTTAGAGTATAGTGGAAACAAAATTCCATTGCTTTTACTGGTCACAAGTGATACAGTATCTATTAATTATTTGGTTGAACAGAATCCAGATGTTGAGGACAATAAATTTAAAATTCCCTCTTGGCTAATATTTTTAAAATATTTTCTCAAATAGACTAGTTTCCATGGATGTTCCTGCCAATACTCGTATTCATTCAGAACTCTGGGCTTTATCCAAACTGATCACTTGTTCGTCAGTCAGAATGGACAGATGCAGAAGGTTCTGAGATTAAGCCATAAAAAAAATAAATTTTAGCTTCCAGTTCTTTCCATGCTGTTGAGAGTGCTTTTCATTTTGAGCATGGCTGATTCCACAGCTTCAAAATCACATTTTTGGATGGCAAATCCTAAAACTGCTGTAGGATCTGTTGCAGTTCTCAGCAGATGAGAGGAGTTACCACAGCATGGTAAAATACCACTCCCATCAAAGGAAGAAATGTAGCTGAAGTTATTTTGCCATGCCAGTTCCAGCTGAAATAAAAAACCCCCAGAAGTATCCATGCCATTGGATGGTGCCAAGCACAAGCAACCTTTGCTTGAGATACCTGCTGTCTGAAGACTTCTGCCTGCTGTAGTATATCACAGAGGATGATTAAGTGTGAGTGTAGCCAAAAGCTTCCAGATGAAATAATGCTCTCTCATAACAGAAGCAATTACAATGTAGCTGTCTGTATTGCCTTTAACATTGCTACTAAAAGGCTGAGTTGCTCTCAAGTACCTGAATACTTCAGCACAGCTGAATTTTAATGGCTAAAGAGTAGTTTCTGCTGAGCACCTCCTAAAGTCTCTGGAACTTCACAGGCAGCCAGAGAACATCCATGCAGGTCCCCAGATGAGGTGTTTCTAATGTGAATACATAGGTTGCACTGAAACTATGCATGCATACCTTCCTTTATACCTATGCACAAATGGAGAGAAAAAAACACTCAGTCTTATTTAGGTTTATCACTAAAATAAATATTTATCTGGGATGACTGAAGAATTCTATTCATAGTCCCTCTATTTTCAACAAGGATACATTTTCATTAGAAAGATCTTACAAGACCAGAGCTGGTCAGGAGGGAGTAAAAGATATTCACTTTTCCCTCATTTGAATCCAAACTATTTCTTGGCTTTTAAATGACAGCTAAAAAAAATAATAAAAAATATCATTTTTCTGCTATCCCTGCCACTTGCCATGAGGTGTTCAAATGCTTTGCATAACTCTCAGCAGTTTACAGGAAGGTTAAATTCTTCATGAGATGACATTTAGAAACCAATGTCATGCCTCCTGCACTGCCTCCCAGAAAGGGTGATGTGCTCCGAGCTTCACCTTGCCCTGCTCCTCCTGACCTGAGCAGGTCAGATTGTGAAACATGAGGGAATCCATGCTGGGAAGTGATGCTCAGAATAATTCTGCAAGATCCACATTTTGACAACATCAGGGTGTACTAGCCAAATCTTCTCACCCAGAGGTATGTCAGAGGTCTTAGCATTGCCCAATAAATTAGCATCAGGTGCATAATTTGATTTGGAGTCCTCAAGAAGTAGAGAGGTCACCGTGTCTCTAGACAGTTAATTAGATGATTAATTACCTCCACCACTTAAGCAAATGTTGTCATTTACTTCTCACTATACTATGTCTGGCTTATTAAGTTTTCCAGATTAGGGAGGCTTGCACTGCACACTCTTTTCTACACTAACTAGAAAATACTGCTCTGAGACAGTCCCTCTAGGTAGGACTTCCTAGTTGTTTCTGAGACTTGAGCTCATATTCCTGTAAAACGTGAGCTAGATCTACAGGTCAAGGTAGGTTTAATTTAGGGGTCTATTGCACAGCATAGATCTGCTTTCTGTGTAAAATGTATTGGGGGGTTAAACTCAGCATACTGCAAAAGGTGAGCTTACAAATTGTGAAGTAATTCTCCCTTTCCTACTCTTCATTCTTCTGTTTATATAAGCCAAGAATCATAGAAAACAAGAACTGGGTTTCAAAGAGGTTTGTTCTCTTCCTCATCACTTTCAGCTGTGACCTACATAATTCAAGAGGTATTTGTGAAACCCATTCTTAAAGAGTCTTCCTGTAATCACATGACTTTTTTGAGCAGTTATACTCATTTTTTTCTGAATATGATTCCTAAATCCATTTTTTGGAATCCCTATTTTCCATTATATCATAACGAACTGCTTTACAGCAGGGTATCTTGACATTATTTGAATAGGCCAGATGATAATCAAATTGTGCTTAGATCCCTCTTGTCTAGATCATTGTCTTGTGCTTTACTTAACAGACTACCAGGCTTTGTCTATACTTAAAAATTATTTAATACTTCTCTGATACTCCTTGATGAAACATGTACAACCACATAACCCTGAGGCAGAATCACTCTCAGGCAATCTGCCCAAGAACTAACCCCTTTTACTAATTATTTCCTATTGATAGGTCTCTTTTAGGATTTGTCAGTCAATTCTTTGTCCTTATATTGTATTCTTCACTGGTTCTGATGTTTATTCCGATGTTATTAAAAAAGGTAACATCATAGATAAATAGAAAGGGATGATCAATTCTTTGAACATAACCCCAGAGGGGATCAGCTGTGCCAATATCTCATTCTAAGAACATTAAAGTTTCAGAGATACCCTTATCATTCAGTCTTGCATCCTTGTCAAAGAACAAACTAGGTTTTGTGTGAAAGACCTCTTTTCCACAGAGCAATATTTATTTGCATTATAGACCTTTTTCTTACTTGTCCATTGCAAGTTAAAACATGCCTTTGAATTTCAAGAGTCCACATTTGAACATCCTTTCAAATACAGAAATTAAGACTCTTCATTCTGCACTGTGAGAAATTTCATCTATTTCCAACTAGACTTTATCAGCCTTCTGATTTCTATCCAAAATTATAGCTTGAATCAAAGATCATTAAAGCCAGCAGGAGTGTTTGCAATTATTTAATAACCCAGGTCTTTTCTACTCTTTAAAAGGTTAAACTCTTTGTCAGCTTCTTAATCAAAAGAGAAGTTCCAAATTGGTAGATTTCATTCTAGTGAGATAAAATAAGACCTGGGAAAGCAGGGAACAGTTGCCTTTTTCATATTCACATGTCAACATGATGTTGGAGGACTAGACTCCCTCTTATAGTAACAACCTACAAAACACGCTTGGCTGCTGGAGAGTGAGACGTGAGCAGAAAGTAAAGTTTGTTGTTTATAGGACGAAAGCCTCAAACAGGTGAGGAACATGGAAGAGACAACTGTATGCTTAAGATTTTGGTCTCACTATGCAAGTTCCTTTTCCTAGAGACTTTTTCTGAACTTTTCTTGTGTTGGCTCAGAATACACTTTCTGAAAACACACTTGTATGGGAAGCCCAATACCTCCCCCAATATTCTTTTCAGTCCTCACTATTTGTTACACATGTTGTACTGTAAACTAGAGGACCTTTGCTAATATTTTGTTCATTTATTTGCAGTCAAAATTCAGCTGCTTGATCAGATGTGTTTTCCATGAGCAGTTTAAAAGTAATCTGGTCTCCAAGCCCCTAAAGTGACAAATATCTAAAGCATTATTGCCCATTTTAATCTTTCATATGGGGATTTGAAGATTAATGTGATATATGGCCATAGAAGAACAGCAAGAAAACAGGCTTCTTCTGAGGGAAAAGCATGAATTTTTGAGGAGGCAATTTCTTTGTAATTCTTTTGGATTTCTCTTTTATGTTTTCCTTTGCTATTTGAAAATAAAACTGTCTAACCTTGTTTTGATACGCTTAGTTAATAAAAGTCAGTGTATTTGGAGAGGAGGAAAGAGCAATTGCCACAAATGCTACCAGTTTAGTACTGAAAAATTAACTCCTTCAAACTTTAAGCTATGAAGCAATTGATGTAATTTCACTAACAGAGCTTTTCCTGTTGGCTGGAAGACATATGGTCTTGGTAATGGCATGTAACCTTTTCTACCTGGGATATTGGTCTTCCTTAGCTGGGGTTCTCATGAAGAGTGTCTTTCATTTTGACACTCACTTTGTGTCACAGGATGAGGAGCTTGAAGCTTTCCCAAGGGAGGTGGGCATGCAGTTCCTGCTCTGTGTATATTCACAAGAATTAACAAGTAAGTGACTTGCAGCTGCACATGCAGATATTCATGGTAAATGTGCTTGTTCACCCGCTAAGTGGAAGAGAGAAAATGTCATCTGGTAGCCCTGGCAAGTCATGCTGAAATAGATAACACTGTCTAAATGTTTGTTAACAGTCAATAATAAAATCTAATCAGAAATTTGAATTGATTACAAATCAAATGCAGAGAAATTCCAGCAATGAGGGTGCTGGAATCCAGCTCAAGGCTTCTCAGGTCCTAGTGCTGCAGTTTGGCTATGCTTAAGATGACTACCCAAATCTGGACTAGCACAAGGCTGCCATGGAGAGGAAGGGGAATAGATGGGGGAAGTTGGTTCTGGCTGCAAGGACTAGAGTTGGATTCGATGTTCCTGCTGTCAGCGGGAGAATAAACAGCAGTTGCTGTCAGCCTGTGCGCCCAAATTCCTCCCTTAGCTGCCCATAGTCCTGCTGTTCCTCACGCTCAAACCACAAAGTATTGGAAAGAGACAATGGTTTCAAGGCTGTCCTGATAAACTGCTGACCTTGATATATGTGTATTTCAGTTGTGCTTCTGGTTAGCCATCAGTCCCTAGGCTAGGGTATGAGCATAAAAAGGAAGACATATTTGCAAAACAAAGATAGGAGTCTTGGATATCTCTCTCAGCAAGATAAAAATTGTTTTAAGGTCACGGTTCAATCAAAGCTAATTAAAATAGTTTAAAACTTATTTAAACACATGTAAAATGAAAATCACCATTGAACTATTCAACCTGTACCTTGTGCTTCACTCTGAATTTTCTGTCATTGAAACTCCGAAAGCTCAAAAATGATAAAATTTTGTTTTTTCTTTCCTAATTTTAATTTGAACTAAAGATACTGTGCTTTTCCTAGAGAATTTGATCACGTAAACTACTCTGTTGTTTTCTTTAAAACTTTGCAGTACTTCTCTCATTCAAAACATGTTCATTTACTGCTCTGAATGTTATAATCAATTGAATTCCACATTGCTTATTACCTGAACAAGAGAAAAAGTATGTGAATTACAGAAAATTAAATGGATTAAGATCCTGTAGCAGGATTTTGCTGAAAAAATATCACAGAATTATATGAAAATACCAGAGAGAAAAAGACTTTCATCCCCAAGTTCTTAAGACAACAAAACTGAGTTGGAATCAAAGAGGAAGAAAGCAGCTCTGGGTGAGTTGCTGGGTTCCCCTTGGCTGTATTGATCTTCATTGAAGAATCTTATCTCTTTCATCTCTTTACAACTGTAAGATCAGGGTTATCTATGGATCTGCAACTTTGGTGGCATGAGTAGCTTTCTGAAGGGGGTGTTGTAAGTAACACATAGAAAGACTGGACAAAGATTGCTTCTCTTGTCTCTGAGAAGACCTGTCTCACTCTCTGAACAACTGTCAGGTCTATATATAGCCTAGAAAAATTACCTTGTTAAATCTTCAGCGAATATCCTCGCAGTAATTCAAACAAGTCTTACTAATGAAGAAAAAGAGGATAGACAGGCAGATCTCAATGGATGAAAGCTATCATTGAGGAGTAATAAAAACAAGTCTTATGATAACTAAATATTTCATCCACCCTGAATGAATTGTTTTGAAATAATGTCTCACTCAGACACAGATGTTAAAGAGAAACTGAGGTCTTGCTAAATGTCAACAGAAAAGCATCAGTCCTGTATTTTTCTTGGACTCAATTTTGCATGACTTACCCCCTACATTTCCAAATTTTCATTTCTTATTTGCTATTGCTGATTTTGTGCTGCCTCAGGAAATTACAACTTTCCTTCTGACCTTGCAGTTGAATTTAAAAAAAAAAACACCTTTATGTATGATTTGTTTAAAATTCTACCCCCACTCAGTTATTAAATTAGTTAAATGCTAACATTTCGGAAGATTACAGTGCTCTTTCCCAGAATGATGTTTCATTACTCCCACCTCATTCCAGCCCTCACTGACTCCAAGTCCAAGCCAGGATGCATGCTTTGCTTTCCTTTGGGCATCTCTGACCATCTATCCATCTTACAGCCCCCATACCTTGCTTGGCCAAGGTAGTCGTGCAGTTTGTGATAACCCTAACAGTGGCTGGTAAGACAACAGCAGAACTGGACAGGCCATTCAGAAACCAGCCAGCTGGCAACCTCACTGCTATTCCTGCTACTGAAAACAGCACAGAATGTCCAAGCATGACTGATAGGATCAAAATCAGACAATATTTTCTTCCTGCTCTTGTCTGTTGGTAAAAGAAGTACAGTCCCTGAAGAGGGATAACTTGTTATTACAGTCAATTGAATATGCTGTGTAGTTATGTCTCAAAATACCCATATGAGAATGCTTGCTAAATCTTCTTAGGATTCAGGGAGTAAATCCTGGCACTGTTGACAAGCCCTTGGAGAGCTATTAAATGCAGAAATACACCTCTGGCACAGGAAGTCTCTCAACCACAATTTCCTGAAGGCTGTGAGAGTATTTTGGGAAAAGTATCATCATAGAGTCATGTTGTCTTGTATTCTCCAAGAGGCATCTGTTCTTGGCCACTGCTGGAACAAGGGGACTGGAGTAGGTGGATGCTTCATGGAAACCAGAACTGCTGTTCTTAGTGAAGTTGGAGTTTTACTGAGCACCTTGGTGGGGAAAGCCTTCTCTGACAGCTTTCAAAATGACAAATTTATTTACCTAAGTAAAAGTTGTCCTAAATAAACATTTCAAGTATCAGCATTCCTGCCTGGATTTATGCTGTTAGAATTAAGATACTTCTAGTCATGCACAGCTAGTTTGGATATCTTCACACTGAACTGTAAACCAGTCCTGTTACTTGAAGACTTCCCTGAGATGCTCGGTTGTGGGAAAACTAATTCCAGATTTGCTGATCTTGTTGGATCTGCAGAAAGCAGCGCTAGACCCAAAGCTATCCCTGTGGTTTAGAGCTAGAGTACGTGCAGCTTTCTCTGTAGTCATTGTTGTGGTGAGGGCTCACCTGTGTTGAGGACTATGCTAGGAAAGGAAGCAGAACCTCTGGGAGAGCAAAGGAGAATTCCATGGCTTTTTGTCTCTGATTCAGCACTCAGAACTGACATAATAAGAAAGAGTTTTCCAAGAGATGCAGGATGGCAAGGAAAGTTGGTGGAGCATGAAGACGTCTGCCAAGAGAGTCTGTGGAGCAATTTGTTCATGGTCAAAAGATTTAAGATTTGCTGCTGTGTGGACAATCACAGATATTTTAGAGCCCAGATTCTGAAATTACTTATTTTTTTACTCACATGGAGTGAATATGCCAGAAGAAAGGTGGATATTGAACCACAGGACCATGAGAAAAGGATAAATATATACATATTTTAATGACTATACTTAGAAAAAGACCCCTCCTCCAGTTTACGTGGAGATCACAGTGCCTGATCAAATTTTAAACATACAAGTCCAATATAAGCTAAAATGTCTGGGATGAAATGGAGTTGTTCCTACTTCGATGTTCATGACAATGACAGTGACTAAAAATTCAGACAGTTAAGAAAGCTCAAGGGTTCAAGTAAACTTGGGATAAAACCCAGATATCAAAGTATTGGCAACAGATCCTGCCCAGAAACATGCTGCATTGTTCATGTTTTGCATTTTTTCCATTCATCCATTGTTCTGTCATCTCAGTTGCCACATAAATCCCTCCAGTGAATTTTCTACCATCCATAAAATAAATCCCAGATTTTGGAGGATATGATCATTTGAAGAGGCACTTGACATGCATCACTGTTTTCCGTTCCCAAATGTAAATAAAGTGTGGTTACTCCTGGCATATGGTTTCCATTAAGATCTTGGTTCTGACTGTAAAAGCAAATTTGAGAAAACAAACTTACTGTTTCCAAAGTAGCTCATTGCTTCTTGCTCCAGTGCATAAGGCACTCAAGAACATGAAAACAAAGATCAATTGTTTTAGATTTAACAGAAAATCTCATCCTTCTATTTATTTATTTATTTGTGTGTCTCCCCAACAGGGTCTAGTGGAGCTGAAGATACTACTTCTGCCATTCTAAAGCAGATGTGCATCTATTATTTGAGCACAGTTCTGATTTCTATTTGAATTTTATGGAAATTTACTATTGACTTCATATCAAAGGTGGCTTTGGAGGGTCCTGCACCTCAACAGTTTCTTCTCTCCTTCATGGTCCCTCATTATTCCTCAGGAAGGAGAGAGAAAGGATAAGCAATGCCTGCTGGGAATCACAGTTAATTAAAAGGAAGTAATGAAGGATATAGGCTTCTGAGAGCTGAGACAAAGTGGCACAGATGTTTCTTGTGTCAGAGGAACAAAGCCATCCTGGGATTGTTTCTGCCTACTAAGAATATTTGGTAACTTTAAAGTATAGGTCCTCTTCACCCACCTGTAAAATGTGTCTAATTATATTGTCTTCCTTCATTAAGCTCTTGGAGATTTCTGGGAATGAAATACACTACATGAGGGCTAGCAGCTTTCCTTAGTGTGGGTCTCATCCACCCTTCCCTTCTCTCCACACAACTACTTGCCCTTTGCATGCTCCCAGGATTGGATTCCTCTCTTACAATCATAAATCTGAACCAGGTCAGAGACCTTCAAGCCTTTGGTTTAGGTTTGAGCTACACTACTTAAGGCTGAAATGGACTTTCAACATTGGATATTGAGCTTGGATTTTTATGTGTGGTTTATGTGAGTACAATTGTCATGAATTTTACACAGTTAATCTTGCAGCAATGTCACAAAATAATCACAGGAACTGGCATGACATTTCGGGAAGATTTCACAGCACACTGTGCCCAGAGTAAATAACCAGGCCCCTTTCCAGTCGAATTTACATCCCACCAAGGTTACAAGGTGACAACTTACTTTGGGCTGAATCATCCACAGAGCTTGAACTCATAACCTCTGCAACTGCAGTTATAATTTTCTATGACTGGAGCCAAACCCACTAGATTCATTACCTCAGAGGCAATAAGAGCCTTATCAACCTCCTCTGCACTTCAGCCAGCAGGAAGGAAAAAAAAATATAAAAAAAAATCAGGGATAATATAATGATGTGCACAGCAGAAAAGTCTTTGGTCCAGTTTGTTTAATGTCTGAGCCTTGTCTTCAACATTTCACTTTGCAGTCAACATCAAAAATCAGAGATCCTCTTCAACAAATGCTACTTAATACATCACCTGATGTCTTGAAAATTAATTCAGCTGGCTCTACAGCTCATGCAAAACTATGTTATTTATCTCCTGAAAACAAGACAAAACAGTGCTTTTCATTTCAGAGACAGTGAGAGACAGAACAGGGACAAAGGCAAACTGTGATAAGGATGTTGTGTCAGCTGAATATTAAAACATTCATATAAAAGCTGGGTGATATGCTAACACCTAACAGAGGAGTGATAAGCTCTTAGAGAATGGGAAAAAATAGTTATTTACAAATATATTTCTTACAAAGGCCACAAAATATTCCAGATGCAAATGTTCAGCATTAAAAGTAGGTTCAACTGGGAGGAGTAAGTCAGCACTGATGGGAGATTTTTATCCAAAATTTGACTGATTTTATTTTTTTTTCAGCCAAATATGTCTTCTAGGGTTTCTCTTCGTGTAGCAGGAACCACTAGGATCTGAGAGGGCCCTGCTTCTCATGGCTACACTAAGTACTCTTCCATAATGGGGTCCTGGCTGGTTGGACTTCCCCTACTTGCACCTTTCCAATAGTAACTCCTCTTTCAGGCATCAGTGATGGTGGAACCTACTGTTCCCTCTAACTTGATTGAGTCTGATCATAGTCATTCTGGCTCACAATAAGAGAGGGCTTCTGCGTGTATACCTGAAAAGGATCTCTTGACCACTCTTCCACAGGGACTTAGATATTCCTCTGCACTGAGATCACAGATGACTCTATCACATTTTTAGGAGCTGGGAGATGGAAGGCTGAAGTTGCTCTCTAGTAACTATTCTCCAGTGCAGGGTGTGATTTTGAAAGGACAGTCCCATGGAAGGAGCCAAAGTCCTTTTTTGTCACTGTCTTTGCATGGTAATATAATCAACAAGTGGTGTTAAAACAACATGACACTAAGCTTAATGACTTTTCCTTCCTTATCTCTATAGTGACTAATAAAACATTATGAATGCAAAGTAAATAGTGTGTTCAGGCTAGTTCAGGATCCACATTGCATCTGAATGTGCTGTATGAATTATTCACTCTGTTTTTCTTCACCAGTGTCATCCCTCCCCCATCACAGCATACTGCTCCTTTTCTGCCCTCAGCAGACTCCTCCAAAGCTGTTGCACTGAGGAAAATTTTGTTTCTAGTGTGTCAAAAAACATATAAGCCAGGTCACCTAGTAAATGAGAGGTGATAAATTATTAATGTGCCCAAGAAAGAAGTGAGAGAGGGGAAAAACTGTCAAGCTTCCTCCCCAAGCTCTTCTTTGCTAAAAAATTAAAAATGAGAAAGTGTCCCAAGAGTGTTGCTCTTTTCTGTACCTCTTTCTTACCCACAGCTCCTTCTTCCCCTTTAACTTATAAATGAGCTCCCTTTTGTCCTCTCACAAACTCTCTGTGGGATCTACTCTAGGTGATCCTTCTCCAGCAGGTAGGTTGGACTACATGACCTTCAGAGGGCCCTTCCAACCCCTACCACTCTGTGTGTGAAACTCCACGTGGACCCTGGTGTTCTCTATAGACATTTCTTCATGGGGCAGAGGACAGTATCTTTCTGGTCCAAACAAGAGGACCGGTGGGTAGAAGATCAGAACTCAGGTAGCTGGATAGACTGTGCTGAGCTGCTCTTCAGGCAGACACTGCCTGCCTGGCACAACCCAAATTTTCTCAAAATCCAGGTGTGCTTACTTCTGATGTTGGCATTCAGAACCAAACCTGCATTGAATCAGCATTAACTATTTCCCCCACACTTTGCCTTCAATCTCAATTGCCAAAATTACTGTGATAATTACTGTTTGACCTTAGTGACCCATGTGTTAATTTTTGCAGCCAGAAAATAAAGGAAATTCAATGTTTATTTCAGAACCAACATAATCCATTTTTCAACACTGACCTGCTGTTTGTCTGTGACCATGAGACAAATATTTGCAGTGATGATAGGCACATAGAAAGCAGATTGATAGAGAGTTAATTAGCATACCAAATACTTTGTTATTTGCTCTCATAAAAGACTGCTGAACCTGCTTTTTTGTTTGCTTTCGGGGTTTTTTTTTTGTTTGCTTCTCTCTTCTTGCCTTGCCTAGGAGAGTTGATCAGCTTGTGTGCATCTTATTTTAATCTCCGTTATTCCAATGAAGATAGTATCTCTAATAATTTATTATTATTTTTTTTAAATTTCCAGGGCTTTCAGAGTCACACAGGGACTCAGCCTGACAGACCGAGGTGTATAACGTTTCACAGCATTGATATTAATCAGAGAAAAACTATAGACAGGAAGCCAGCCAACACGTTAATTGCCTGCAAAGTCCTTGAACATTTTTAGTCAGGGAAGAAGTAAGAAGTGTGTGTAACAGGGGGGTAGTGGGAGTCCAAGCCTTCTCAGATCCAACAAGTCAGAAGGGTTCAATTGGCTTTGCATTATAAGAGCCCAAGAAAACCTTTGTCTGTCTCTGAACTCCTGGACCTCAAAGATGCAATCAAGTTGGTTGTAGGTATGGGTGGTAAAGCTTAAGTGGTGGGAAACCAGTAAAGTTTTATATTTTTGCCCTATCTGGAGAAGTAGGTGAGTGCATCTCACCCTGAAGTGAGCTTTCCTGTGAACTCCAACAGTCTTCTGCTCTCTTATTTCTTAATAATTTTCCATTTTAAGATACTGCTAATTGTGTACTAGTTTCTGTGCTAGACCTATATCGGGTCAGGCTACCCATGATACCACATCCTTGTGCTTCTGCATTAAGGAGCCTTTCCAACCTCTTGAATCTCTTTTTCCCAGCAATTTCCTAACCTCTGTTCAAAGATGCTCATGGTTTCTTCAGGTATAAAATGCTGCCCATGGCTGCTTTTCAGAAAAGTCTTAAAACAGATGTTCAAGACCTTCCACAAAGTGCAGTTCCTCTGCCACATGGGCAGAGGATAAACTGGGTTGATTTTAAGCTGGAACCTGTTCCAACAAAAGACTCAGCAATTGTTGATGAACTGTCCAAATGCATATTTTGATGATGAAGAATTTTATTTTTTATTTTTTTTTCTGCTGCCCTCAGAGAAGGATTCAAAGGAAGGCCCATGACACTCTTCTGATTGTAGCTTCCTGCTGGTTCTGGGGATGTTTCAGTGCAGTTCAAAATATGACGATTGAGCAGATGGACTTGGAAGAAGGGAAAATAACCCTCCCTGCTGATCTTCCTTTCCCCTAGACTATATGGTTGCTGCATTATTCCTTATTATTGTATCAAGCTTCAAAATAGAGCCAGAGAGCCCAGTAAGCAGCATGCAATTACCTACCCCAGGTGCTCCCATTCTTGCCCTTTCTCAGCTATTATTCTTCCTCCATGCAGGCAGCAGAAAGCGGCAGGTTTATTAGCTCACATTCAGCTGTGCTTTATTGCAGGCTACACAATAGTGAAACAGCTCTTTGCAACTCTTTCATTTTTGATGAAGGATGCTGTTTTAATTGTCATAGTTAGTATTTTGTCAAACATTTGTACAATGCTGCAGAAACCTAAGATTACACAGTAGCTGCTACTGCAGAATTAATGAACCCCATTTCTGTTTACACGAACATGACACTAAGTGACTACATGCAAAAAGAGGAGCTTGACTAATCTTTGGCTAAGGACTGAAGGCAAGGGAGTCAAAACTGCCAGGAGCCAGGGTCTTTCAAGGAAGGTAGTTTATTTTTACACGGGAGATCTTTTACTATTCCGAGAGTTATTATGATAATAACTGCTGTTCTCAACCATTTTGATGAAGACATAACAGTGGTGGTGCTTTTATTTTTTACAATCAGAGCTTAGGATATTGAGCAGGGTTTCATGTGGAAGTAGGTTAATTTCACAGATCCATTAGAGAGATTTTGTATAACAGAGCCCCATTCAATCATCTTTAAGTCAAGAGGGCACTTTCCATCAAATTCAATGTTGTTTAGATTAGAGACGAGATCTTTAGACTTGGCTTCTAATTCTCATCCCTTAATGATAGCAGTGGTGAGGGAGGCAGAACTAGAGAAAACAAAAGAGCTAAAGAAGCTTATTTAAATGTGTGTGATAAAGATAAATGAACAAAAGCTAGGTAGTCTTCCAATACTTACCAGGTAAGTATTGGTGATTATATGCTACAGAGTAGCAGCCACTGCCCAGAACTGACAACTGTAGTCAATGGAACCCCATGCAAAAGTCAGAATTCTATCCACAGGAGAAAGCCAGACATAAGCTGGCAGATTGTTTTTTCTATATTGAAAACAGTATCATGTACTTCTGTCTTAAAAGTACATAAGGCTCCGAAAGAGGCTCTTCTTACATCTTGCATTGCTGTTTTCTCCTAGGTGTTGTTTTTTTTTTGCTATATATCCCTATAGGGAATAGGAAGCAGGGTGCTCATGCCCATAAATCAGCAATGGTGGACTTTCGTGATGTCTAGACCAAATGCACGGTTAAAAATATTGCAATAAATTCCAGCTGGCTGCTGCCAGGATGGATTTCTGTTGGTGGCAGTGGTTTGCCATCACTGTGATAAAGGGATTAGCTCTTTGTAGTTGGAGCCACACTGGGAATTCTTGGGGGCTTTGAGACAGGAGCAACTGTGGGTGGAAGAGGGTGGTCTTGCAGCTTTTAAAAGCCAGTGTTCAGAGCAACAACAAAATTTGGGCTATTTGATCTCTCCAGAAGAGAACCAAGACTTTCAAGGATGAAGAGAAAGGGGACAGCTGATAGAATTTTGGGGAATTTTTCAATGTTAGTGTTTGGAAAGACAGCAGAGTCACAAACCCAGCAGTGAATACCCACAAATGTGGGGTAAGTTTATATTAGATTCTGTATTTCTAATCCTTCAGAGTGAAGTGACAAGTTAGAATATCTCTCAACTCTTAAAGTTTTGAATCTGGAAGCTGAAGGTTTATCACAGTTGTTTCCATGTTATAGCAGAAAGGACTTGGTTAAACATGTGGTAATGGTCCACAGACACTAGTTTTCATCTGCTTCTAAGAGAGATTGCTGGTTAGCATTTTCACTGTTCACTCGCATATGCCTGATCCAAATAATAGTTTAAATGTTTGACAAAGGTAAATTAAATAATTTCATAACTCATTCAGAGCAAAAATAATTTAGGGCTATTCTTGTAAGTATTTATCCCATTCAATCACCTCTTAAATATTTATTAATAGTCTTATAGCATCACTGTCATTGATTAAAGGTTAATTACTCGACACACATTTAAATATAGGAAAAATAACTATTAAAGGCAAGGAACCTTATCCAGGAAGTAATAACTGTTGTTCCATTTAGTCTCTCTCCAGTGATGTATTAGGGGGTACTAATGCATGAGTCCTGTGACATTCTAATCATTGGTTCTCATCCAAGAAAAGCACTTAAGCATCTGCTTAACTTTAAGTCACCTACTTCTGACAGATGTCTTAAAATACAGCCAAGCTAAGAACAGAATATTCAGCAGTTAAAAGGTACTGTCCTATTTAACAACTGTTACTGAAGCAGGAAAGAGACATCAAATTCATTGTAAAGTGTTGCCAAAAAAGAAGTAGAAACAATTAATTCTTCTAATGCAATCAATAAAACTGTTAATCCCGTGGGGGGAACACTTGGCAGTGGCAAAGATATATTATGTAAGTCCACTGCAGCTTATGAATAAATGTTAACTTTGTTCTTATATAATTATCTATCAGGGAAGTCCTCAAAGGGAGCTTTAGTCATCTTAGACACTTAAGAGCAACTGGGAGGAGCCCGAAGAGTCTTGGTGGAGGTCAGGTGTGGGAGAGGAAAGGAGGTTAGGAGGGGGGTCTACTTGTCCTGGGAGAGATTTTTGCCTCTTTCTATCTCCCTTTTCTTTGGCTGGAGCAGCTAAAATGAACAGGGAAAGCTGTTGCCTGCTTTGGCTTCTGCCTTGAGTTAGTTTTGGGAGCTCATCATTTTTGCAAAGTGATCTACAGGAAGCTTTGCTCACACGTGCAATTTGTACAGAATGACTAAGTAAATACACTGCAGTGAACTGGGAGGAGTTAACAAATGACACAAAGTCATGAAATCAGCTTGATTTTGTACTTGTCTGCATTAAGGAAATGGTAAGATTGATATGAGGCATGCTTCTGCTGATGGTGAGCATCACTGGGATGAATCAGCAGGTTTATGGTGAGAACAAAGGCAGAGACCAAAATAGGAGACATTTCCTTCCACTAGCTCCATTCTGCAGAAATTTCTCTTGATTTTTCATGTTGTTGTTATTGTCTTCAAATCACAAATGACATAAATACTGTCTTTGTTAATCTGAGAGCCTATAAATCTTGATTTGCTGGCATAAGCTAGTAAATATATATCTGACACGAAGTGGCAGAGCTCTTCCAAAAGGGCTCATTAAAATGAGACTGTTTGAAGTCACCTTTCTGGCTTTTGCTGACCTTTGGCAAGTTCACTGCTCAAACCCAGTTGTTTTTCTCAGACAATGTTTTGCTGAATAATGACATGATCCAACCAAAATTATTCTATGGTTCTGTGATTTATTTGCTTAACCTTACATGTCTCTGCTTCAGTGGCACAAACTATTAGCTTTCATCTTGGAAGTAAAAGAACATTCCTATTGCACTTATTTCTCCCTACATCCAAACAAACAAAAGAGTCTCTATAGAGGAGAAGACAAATCCATTAATTTCATTTAAAAGAACCTCAATTTTCTCTCTTTTACCAGCTGAAATGCTAGTGAGGATTGATGGAAACAAAACAAATGCAGCTCAGTATATTTTCTTAAACCTGTTCACATTGCTCAATCTCAGTCCTACTGTGAAAGCTAGAAATCAGTTTGAACACCCCCGCCCCCAAATGTTCAGAAGAAAAATATATTTAAATTTTATAATTTTGGTTATTTATTCAATACTTCATAAACAGAAAATGAAATTAGGAGAGGCAAGCTCATTCAACAGGATGAGAGGAAATGGCCTCAAGCTGCAGCACTGGAGGTTTAGATTGGATATTAGAAGAAACTTCTTCACTGTAAGAGTTGTCAAACACCGGAACAAGCTGCCTAGGGAAGTGACTGACTCACCATCCCTGGAGACATTTAAGACATGTAGATGTGGTACTTCGAGACATAGTTTAGTACTGGATTGGGTAGAGTTAGGTCAGTGGTTGGACCTTTGGAAAGTCTTTTCCAACCAGGAAATTCTAGTATTCTCTTGCTCCATGTTAGTCTTTTACCATGAGCAAGAGTATGTTCCTTCAGCGCTCCACAGGGAGAGGTCAGCCTCACTAGCAAGAGAAGTGGATTAAAACTACATGCTGCCAGCACTGTTTTTCAGCTGTTCTAAGTCAAGCAAAGTCCTGGAAATACAGAATTGTTCTCAAAAATAACTACAGAAACAGCAATAAATATCTTAAACATAGATATTCAGAAATAATCCTTGCTTTGATATGTGGGAAAATCCATCTCGCTTCCTCTCTTTCCCAGGCCGTTTCTCCTGTTCCTGTCATTCATTCACTTTTTCAAGGAAGAAAAAAACAACCCTGTTCACATGCTGATAGATCAGGGATAGATCAAAGAAGAAGTTATGTAAAATGTCTAGATACAAAGGATAGCCAGAAGTCCTAGTATTTGGAGAAAAAATGTTGAAAGGGGGCCAGGAGATTGGTGAGCAGGGATGCAGCTAATGGAGCCTCCTGCCTTCCACCACCAGGTCTCCGCTTAAGAAGGAAACCTGAACAGCAATGCCACAAAATTACATACATCAGGCAGCTGCATTTCACTTCAATCAACTGGTCAAAGGGCACAGGTCTCAAAGGGTTGTTGGCAAACACCAGAAAAAAATGCTGTCTCCACAGCTGGTTTTCTCTACATCCATGTTGCATTAATAAAGGTATGAAGGACCCAATGAGGACAGAAAGTAAAACCACCTCCTAAATGTGATTATTAGGTACAGGCATCAGGATTCAAAAGGATGTGTTCCGTGTGCAGGTATGGTAAAATTTCACAATATTGATGGGCAAAGCTGGAGCTTTCTACACATACTGTCCCTCTTGAAACTCATCTGTAACAAACATCTACCTATCCATGTGAAAAATAATAATTAAAAAATCCCTATTGCTATTGTACTGACAATAGCACAGTATCAGCAGATTCTTACATTAAGGAGCCATAAGGGATGATGTGATCATCTAGTCTCCCACATTGTGTACCTCCAACATAGTGTAAAAGATCTGAATTGATTTCTGATTGAACTAGGACACCTTCATCAGAACATTCCAAGCTCATTTGTACTTTACTTACAAAACACATCTCCCTGTTTTTCATACATGGGAGTATTCTAATATCATAGCAATTACTAAACTGATGACACATTAAAAAACCTGCACAGAAATTTGATATAACTCTCACTCCTTTAAATCAACTGAACCAGAAAACATACTACAGGACCTTCATTTTCTGTGTCAACGTCCTATTACATGATTTGGGGAGCAAATTGAAAAGCTAAACCAGAAATTACTCAGTTACTCCTGAAACTATTAATTTACCTTCACCATAGAAAGCATGATTATCCCAAGGGATTTGATGAAAAGAATTTGTGCATTAGAGCCCCACATTTTTGGTCACTTATGAAAAATGAAAGGTATGATTAAATAACCTTTCTTGGCCCCCTTTCTACTCCCTCCCTTCCCTACTTCAAGGAGCACAGTTGTGCATTTATAATACAGGATAATTGCTTACCCATTTCTGGAACAGCATGACTGCCCTGACATAATACTGTTTGACCTCTTTCCTGGCTTGCTTTTCGTAAGTAAATATCCCATAATATTTTACACTGTTTCCGAAAACATCACTGCAGTACACTGGATTAAATTATTCCTAGATGCAGGATTTACAGCCCCTTTTATAGAAACCAGTTTATGTCCTGTAAGTAGGTATGCACCGATGTCTTAAAGCAGTTAGGGAGAAAAAAATGTTAGGTGTGTAGAAGTTCACTCCTGAAAACCAGCTGAAGAACTGCTGCCTTTTAGCTAACTATTGAATTCTCAGTGATGACTGAAGCAGAGATGGGAATGAATCAAAAGTACTAGTTGATGGACAGAACATGTTTTTCATTTTGACTACTCTAGCATGAAGGTCCAGCTATCTCTGAGGGCAGTTTCTGGTTCCATGGAAAGAAGAAAGAAAACAGTATTTCAGCAATACCTCTTTCTGTGAGCTATTTCGGTTTTTTTGGTATAGTCTGTTTCCTAAAAAGACTCCTGTACAGCACAGCTCTTCATAAATAACCCTTATAGATCACCAGGCAAGTAACCCTATGTTTTCATTATTTGGCAAGAGATTTAAACAGTTTTGTTTTGCAAAATGGTGAACAAGATTATTTTGCTGTCTTTACAATTATTCATCTTCATTTCCCTGCATGATCTCAGATTTCCCTGAGCCTTGTTCAGGAATTCAGGATGGCTTGCTCTTCAATTATTGCCTAAATTTAAAATTATTCTTAAAATGTTACCATATCAAATAATCCTAATAGGGTTTGCACTCACAAATGATGGGTGCTGTCAGAATACACTTTCCTGTATTAGGCACCCTCACAACACTCTGTGTTTCATGGCTGATACTTACATAGGCTGTTAATTTCAAGGAGAAATTACTTGGACAGAGGCAGGCAGAGAAGGACCAAAAGAAAAGACAAAGAAAAAAAACGAGAACAAAGAAACTTTTGCAATTAATGGATACAAGAGAAGGACTAAGAGCCGTGTTTGTTTAACAGCAAGCACAGGTGTTGTAGTTTATAACTGTGCAATGAGGAATGAAAACAGCAGATGCTGTCAGTGTGAATGCCATGTGTACATTCATATACACATTTTTATTCTTCCTCCCTTTTCAGCACAGCCTCAGCACAGCTGTGTATTGTGGTCAGGGCTCCCTTGAACCTTGTAAATTAAATTATGAAACCTCACAGATGACAAACAGCAAACCTCTGGCAACACCACTTTCTCCCAAAGATGACTTGATTGAAAATGATGAAAAATGTCCTTTAAAAATGGCCTCTCCTTGAAAGTTAAGTTGACTTTAAGTATCATAGACATTTTCACAAAAAAGAAACCACACCGAAACCTAAAAATCTCTGCTTGACGGAAAGTGTTTTCTGCTTTTTAAAATTTCAAATGCTATATGGTTTGTTCTGGCTTGTTTTGTGAAAATCATGGGGGAAGTGTGTGCGCTACCCTCAGTGCCGCTGATGCTCTGATCACTTCACTCCACACTAAGAAAAAGCAACAGTACCAAAAGCTGCCCAAATGCCGGAATTAAATCTGACCTGTGTTGGAGAGCCCTGTTTTGTGATCTCATGCTATGACCTCATTGCTTACTTATGGCTTCTCATTTGAGACAGTCCATGGAGTCATAAAAAGTGGTTTGTCTTTTGAATTCCATACAACTGTCATTGCTAGCTCCTCCTTGGATGTGTTGTGCCAGCATGTGAAATAAAATAATTCCCAGATCTCTTGACCCTCATATTATTTTCTCTTCTAATACCTTTTTATGCCATGTAGGAACCATAAAAGAATAAAAACGTCCCAGCAAACCCTCCTGACAGTTCATGATGCACTCTAAGTACATTTTTATAGAAGGTTTAATGCTAATGAGCAGCAATTACTCTTGGAAATCATTATAAAAGGCATAAAAAGGCTGATACTGTACATTTGATATCCTCTGGAGCCAATCTCCAAGATGGAAGTGCAGTTTTAAGAGAGACATACACAAAGTCCCTCTGTGAGAGGATAATAATTTCTGGGTACATGCTGCTTTTGTGGTTTGGCGGTGCAGCACATTTACAGCAGTGCCAGGCCATTACTCATCTTTGAGAGGATGGAATTTGCACCCTTCTGTAACAAAAAAAACACAACACTTGATTGAGGTGTCCTCAAGACTGTTACTGTAAAATCATTCTTGAGTGTTGAATACTGTCATTAAATGAATGAGGAGCTAATCAGCCTTTCTTCTTCTAGTGCTCAGTTGTGCAGAAAAAAGCTTCTTTCAAAAAAACAATTAAAGGGGCATAAAATGAATGAGCAAGGCTGTAGAAATGGTCAATAGTTCTGTGAAGTAAATAATAGTGACCATAAGAAGACAATGATAACAATAAAATGTCTCATTGAGAATAGTTTCTAGGTGGTAAGTCATACCACAGTGAAGTTGATGGCACTCATCAGAGTTGTAAAAACCTGCTGTGCTGCTAATGTTTATAAAACAAACCCATAAAAGTGTTGCAAATTCCACAAACAAGATATCTTCTGGCCAAGCCTCTACAGAAATGTTTAAGGAATATTTTGTTATTATGAATCAGTTATCACAGAAGGCAGAAAAGTATTTAATCAACAGACAACATTTCTGTCACTATGTTCCTTGGCCTCCATGACAGACAGCAGTCACATGGAAGTCTGTGTCTGACAACTTTCTGCCTACTGGTGTTCTTCAGGGAAAAAGTCAACATTTGCTATTCTATACATTAGTCCAGTAGCTGAGCATGTTAATATGTTTAACAGTCATTTCTCATTACAGTTTTCTAGCAAGTGAGAATTTTGACCTTATCTTAGAGATAACAGGTGAAGGCAAAAAAACACCTGAGTGTTAATAATTAGGTAGGTATCATGCAGTACAGGGCACGGACTGACACACTATGTCACTTCCACTTGGTGTGCATGTGTTTGTGGGATCCTGATTTGCTCCACTTAAATCTGTCAGATGTCATCTCAAGTGGCTCAAATACCATCAGCACATGGAAGCTTTAAATTGGTTTGTTGGGAGCCATCACAAAACTCAGCCTTCCTTCAGTCAGACACAACTCCTTTTTAGTATGTGTTTCTCCAGATAAGCTCAGTCTTCAGGTAAAGCACACATGGCAGAAGACTCAGGGATCTCCCACCAACTTGTTTATACTTATTCCATGACAACAGGATGCAAGCAGTGGGTTCAAGGGGGACTGGACAAGTCCAAAGAAAAAAAAAATCCATAGAAGATCATTAAAACATCAAAACCACATCTGGTTTGGGGCAATACCAAAGGTGGGCTATATGGATACTTGCAGCACAGCTCAGTAGTCTACTATGTTTTTGGGTTCTTGGGAAACAACTTACGGTTTAACAGGCTACTCAGTAAGCTTTGTGTCTTACAAGAAACACAAGGTAAAGGAATTCCTATAAAAAGCTTCTGTAATCAGAAGTGAGTATAAATTTTTCTCTTTGGTCATGGCTAGGCAACTGGTAAATCCTCCTAGTTTGCAGCTGCCCTCCACCATAAGGTCACATCATATGATATGAAGACTCTGAAGAGTCTGTGGCCATTCTGGGAAGCCATGAGAAGGGGTTTCTCATCTAATGTAGCCCTACAAGTTGCCTGGCATCAGAAGAGATTTAGGAAGTGCTAATACTTTTAAAACAGGGATAAACAGGGCTTAGTTACTAAAATCTTGTTCTGTTCTGACTTAGCAAGATGCAAGTAAGGAAATCAAATGATGGCACCTCATTAAGATTTTGAAACATCTTCTCTTGTTGATATGTCCAGCATAGGGTGTGAGAAATAACACCCTTTCTAGTGTCAGCAAGTGGTGCGTGGGATACTGAAAGACAGCCAGCCCTCTGTCTCCCCACAGCTCTTCTAATTAGTGGTGGAAAGCCCTGTCCCAACCTGCCCTCACACACTGCACTGTTCTTCACGCTCATAGCAGGGCTGCCATTTCAGACAATGTGCTAATATCTTTGTCAAATTTTTCCCCATCACCCTGTCTTTAAACGTTTTATTGATACAAAAGTGAGATTTTAAGAGGAGCTGATGAACCACTTTGAAACATGTTGTTTACAGAGAGTTCTGCTGGGATTTTCTGGTATTGGCTGCTTCTCTTTTCTTCACAAGTAATTTTATTTGTTAATTATCAAGACCTAGACACAGAAACAGGGTACATGTTTCAGTTAAAAGGTACTGAAAACTATGTATTTTCCTGCCTTCCCCCCACCTGTACGACCAGGAATATTCCCTGGTGGCTTTTTTTTTTTTTTTTTTTTTTTTTCCAACAGATGAAATATCTAAGTGCTAAAAATCCTAGTCCAAGTCCTTCCTTAAACATCTGTCACAGTGATCTGGCTTTTTAATTTCTAAAATTTCAGGTCAGCCTGAACTGTGGAATGATTTGAGCCTATATCAGTACTCTTGGACAAACTACTTTCTGTTGCTCTGAAGTTTTCTCATCACAGTTGTAATTCTATGGGACTCTATGAACCCGTTTCCTCATTAACTCAAATAACTAAATTTGTAGGCTACATATATTAACATGTTATGTCTTTCTACCCTTTATTCCAAAGGAAGAGCTAACTCAGGGTGAGAGGGAACATGAAAACTCATTTACATTCCTTGTATTGCCCTGGATCTTAGAAATCAAGATAATGGAAAGGGCTGAGTCTATGCTAGCGTGGCTGCAGCTTGGGAAACAATATCCAAGCTGTTTTTAGACTGCTAATATTACTAGAGCCTGAGCACCAAGATTTAACACAAGCTGTAACACTCAGCAGGGATTTGATATTGCAACAATTAGCTTGAGCTGAACATTAGGACATCAAAATTCCCTTTTCCTCAGTATATCCCCCATGAGGTTGGCAAATGCTATTAGCCTTGAGAACGTACCATCTACCGGGACAACCTTTTCGTGGAAAAATTGTGCTTAATTCTGAGTGCCAGAAGCCTGTGCAGAGAGCATAACATGGGTGGTAAGAGGGAATCAGCTGGAGTGATTGTAGGAGGAGTGACTTCCCTTGCCCCCAAACACATTGTAATTTCCCATGAGTCATTCGGAAGATATTAATAGTCACTTAAGCCAACCCAAAAATAACATTTATTTCTTCTGTTTAAACTGGTGACATTTAATTATAAAGGAGAATTGTAAGGAACTTTGAAATATCTCCAACTCTGAAAAGCTCCTTTAATGTCCAGAATTAGCTGCCAGCCTCTTCAAATAACATATCAAATAGTCATTTCTCTCTGAATAAGTAAGTGGTAACCAATAAATCTCCAAACTAAGTACTACCAGGCACAAGCACATTGTATTTGTAAGAGATGACCTTAAACAGAATACCCAACAGTAAGGCTGGCAAAATCCAGCTCTGTGCTCTGCAAGAGGTTTGGTTTTTTTTTGCATTTCTGTACCAAAGCAAACTTTCCTGTGACTTTCCTGGTCCAGTCTCCATGCCACAGGGAGCTTTTGTCAGGACAATGCAATTCTTCCCACCACCCTGAGGAACACCCTCAGGTTGTATATTGTTTGTTGTTTTTGACCAACAGTGTCAGGAAGATGAGGAGAGACGGGTGGCCAGCAATGGGAAGAAAAGAACAGTTTCCCACAGACAGAAATACATTTGAGCAGGCAGACTATGCACAAGCACCAGACCTTGTAAAAACCTGTGGATCAAAACCTGCAGCCCTTTAACTACATCTCCTAGACCCTACTTCATGGCAAATACCTCAGATACGTGGTAGTAATAGAACAGGGAATTGCACTATGCCACGTGGCTGTGCCAGCCTAGGTTTCCCTGGGCAGTTGTGCATTGCACCATCACCTTGTGTAGATACGCCCCATGTTTTACAGGTACTGACTGCTGTGATATTGAGGTTACAAGGCACACTCATCCCAGATTTAAGACTTGTCATAAATAAAAGGCAGTTCTTGGCTGGCTGCTTTTCAAGGCTATTCTCCTTTTAGTAGGAAGAATTCAGACAGTGATGCTTTGGGAAAAGGTTGATTCTAAGTACAGGAAATACCACACAGGGATTGCCACCTCTGTAAATCTGATGGTTCAGTGGGAAGAAGGGTGGGAAGAAGTGTTTGGTTTTGGAGAGTTCATTTTTTGTAAAAATTGCCAGATCTTTATATGGATCTGGCAGGTTCTCAGAACCAGCCCAGGTCATATGTTGCCTCAGTACTTCCCTTGCTAAGAGCTGTTCCCATTCCCTGCAGATCTCTCTCGCCCTCTCTCAATACCAGTATCCATCTTCCTTAGAGCATTCAGAAAGGGATGTGACATGCTTCACTAGGATGTTACACACTTCTTACAAAAGCAGACATTGAAATAACCTCAAAAGAGGTTTAAACACACAGATTGACACTATAGAATTCATTATTTTACGGAAAAGAGAATTGAATCCCAGGTGGAATCAGTGGGAGATGGGCATTATCTACTGGGAACAGGGATGTATCCTTGGACGTTCTATATCTACTTTTTTTTAATCCTCTTTAAAAATATTGAAATATAACTTATTATACGTATTTGTCCATGGAAAACCAAACATTTCAAACTATATAAATAAATGTCTTTTTGTTTGGATTTACACCTCCCTCATTTTGTTTTTCTGTTTGTTATTTCTATTCCTGAAATACAGGGCAAACAGCTGGTCTTCTGCAAGCCAAAGACAAAAATTCCTGTTTTTTTCTGATAACAAGCAATCAACAAAGGAAATTTAAAAAAATATTAAGATGGGAAAAGTATTGAAAATTCGAAATTTATAATACATAAGGAATTTTTAAAAGAAAAATCCTGGTATGACCTGTGGTAATTTTTGTAAAGGGATTGACAGGAAGATAAGCACTTCATTTGGTGTTAATCATATCATCAGGCTAATATTGTTATTCAGGACATAAGCAGGTATAAAAAATACATCTAGAAGAGACAACTCTCAGGATCTCTTCCAGTGAGATTAAATGGGAGACAATTACAAGATTGCCTGTCAAATAAAATAAGTTCAGGTATCAGTTACATTGGCTCAACAACTAAAAATGTTAGTGTTATGTGGAAGTTCAAATACAGTAGTAGAAGTCAGAAATACATAAATTTGAAATAGAATTTTAGTATGAAATTTGAAACCCACATTTTGAAAATCAGAATAATGCACTGATAAAAATCTGAGGCTGGAGTGTCTCTCTCTGAAATACTACTCTGAGGATCACATCTTTTAGGTAGAGGAGTTTTTGCCAAATTGACTGTTGGACTCTCAAGGGAGAAAATGAAAAAAAATTGATAGCCCTCATTTGTCAGACTTCCAGACTATAGACTCTGCTGGTTGTTTTTGACCTCTGATCTATGCCATTACCTGTGGTTCTCGTGGAGGACTAGGTAAGAGAGAGTTCAAAGTAAGAGAGAGTTTGGTTTTTTTTTTTCCTTTGGTAAAGAAAAATATGACAAGCTTCAAGTATATTATTAGGGATTGCACTAGCACCCATAAATTGGTGTTTCATTTCTGTAGTTCACAGATTCTTAACAGGCAGAGCTGCCCAAAAGCAAATCTTCTCAACTCAGTCTCATAGTTTCTCTTGCCACTTTTCCATATCTGTCCTTCTGCAACTGACACCGGCCATTCTGCCTTTGCTGAAACCTGAACAAATAGTGGTACAAGTTTCAACATCACTGGGTAACCTGTGAAACCAAGAAGAGGAGCTTCATAAGAAGGAAGAACTACCATGTTACACAAGCCAGCAAGCCCACTCGACTGTTTCTATGCCTTGCCATTTGATATTGCATCCCTTCTGGACAGACCATACCATCTCTTTTTGCCTTCTACTGTCCACTTTACAACTGCAGAACATGGTATGTTCTTTTGAAAAGCATTTTAAATTGTTTTGAGTAAAACATAAAAATTAAAATGCTACCAAACAAAAACAAACCAAAAAAACACAAAGCAACAAAAAAAGGCTGAAAAGTTTCCTGTGATTCATTATCTGACCTCCAAGATGTGAAGCACAAGACGCAGGAAATAAATGCTATGCAGTACATTCAGTGCACAGAGGAAGAATTTTAGAAAACTTTATTTAATGACTGAAAACAACAAAAAAAATTTAAGATTTTAATAACTGGTCATAAAAAAACACATTGTTTTGAAAGGATAAGGGTATGCATCTATTCACAGTCCCTGCTAGCAGCCATCACTCAAGAGAAAGTATTTAGTTTTGCCTTGCTTTTCTGCTATTTTTCTGCTATTTGTGAACGATGCAACTAGGGTCGAAGTTATTCCACAGAGCAAATTCCAGCCAGCAAACTGACAGAGGAGTGGATGAGGCTCTCTACGTGACAGTCCTTTCTCCCTGTGTAATCAAAAGACAAGTCTATTCACAAATGGACCCTGAAAGCCTACCAGCTCAGTAGGAAAGGTCTTCTAAAGCCTCTGACTTATAAAGAACAATCTCTCTTACCTGGCTTGAGGGCAATTTCTTCCCTCTGTTTTCCTCTTCTTGAGAGACCCAACTAAATTACTGTCTAGAAAGTCCTGTTCATAAAACAGGAAAAAAAAAAAAAAAAAAGAATTTTCAGAGCTGAGGCAGAGAGATGGTTGGTCAGGGTATTGCATCCTTTAGTGCAAGCAGGACATGTGTCAAGGAGTGCATGAATTAGGATCTAATCCAAAATCCATTCAATTGCAATCTCTCTTCTGAGTTTTGTGGGGCCAGACCCATACAAGACTCCCTGACAGAACAATTTACTTTATGAAAACCCTTTGTCAAAGACAGGGCATTGCAGGACTGCATGGAAAGCTGGTGATGGGATCAGTTATGTCTGTCTGCTCTGCCTGACTTATGCAAAATCCTTGAAGTGAATATAACCCATTAAAACAAAACCCAGTCCCTGCCTGGCCCAAACACACTGCATGGACTAGACCAACATGTGCACTTGCTGGCAAGGCATTCTGCTCCCTCCAAAAAGGACTGACTTTTCCTTTGCTATCACCCCAGCTACCCAGAGAAATAACCAGCCCAAATCCTTAGTGAAGTTCCTTTCTCTCTAAATACGACACTCCATGGTATGCAGGATTGCTGCTGATTTCTAGGAAGCTGCAGGTTTCCTTAGGGGTGCCTACAGCCTGGTTACTACCTTCTTTCTTTCTTTTATTACTACCAGAAATGGCTCACCTGGAGAGAAATTATAAGTCTGCACTCTGCTTGATCAATGGCAGAAAAACAAGCAGCAAGAAGCTCTCTGGGCTGCCACGGTTGTACTGGAAGATACATGGGTTTGTTTTTGTAGGTCGCTCCAGAATGACAAGCCTGAGCCCAACATCCCTCATACTCAATACTCAGACAAGTTTCAATGGGGAAACTGAGGCTTAAAAAGCAAAGTCACTCAGCAAAGACAGAGTAACTCCTTAACAGCTGGGAACAAATCAGAGAACTTACAGTAATTTCAGGTAGTTCATGGAGAGTCACAAGAAGAAAAGAACTCCCTTGTGTCAACTTGCACTTAAGCTGGATTTCCTCCAAGAAGATATTTGGCTTTTTTTTTTTTTAATCAGAGCCAAAAAGAGATAAAGAAAAATCTTTTAATCACTGTAAGAAACCCATTTAACCAGACTGCTTCCTAGGTTTATTTCTTTAACAGTGATGAATTAACCTAGTCACTGCTTAACTTTACTAGGATTTTTGATACTAAAATACAAGCTTTGCAATTAGTTGCCTATGTCTCTGTTACAAACAGAAAAGGGTTGAAAAAAGAGCTCTTACATGCAAAAACTGACCAAATGCACATGAATCAGAGAATGCATGATCATAGAATATGACTGTCCATGTTCAAATTTTGCTATTCCTATTTACATATGCATATGTCAATGATTACTATGAATTAGCCTGTGAAGCATGTAAAGCAATTCTGATTATGCAAACTCAAACCAAGTAAACAATTCCAGTGCATCCGAACTGGACCAGGAAGATGGGAATCTGAAGGAGCTGAGGCCTTCTTCTAGAGTGACATGATTTATGTCATAATCATATTCCCCAAATTTCTTTTGCCAGGGAATTAAATCAGGCATTGGTTTCATATTTTTTGACTAGCTATTCTGAAATGCACAAACTAATTTAAAATCACCTCAGTGCTGCATTTGGAAAGGCAAAAAAGAAAAAAATCACAGATGAGCCACAAATTAGTTAATGTGAAATAGGCAGTAACAATAACATTAGAGCAAGCTTAAACTCCTAGCTCAGTGGAACTGTGGCCAGAAGATTTTTTTGAAACCGTGTTATCTGCCATGAGAATGTGAAGAAATATTGTTTCTAGCCACATAGCTGTCTGAAGCATGGCAGATGGAGGGAACAGCACATGTGCCAGCATGTCTAATTAGCTCAGGGATGGTTAATTCCTTTGTTGTTTTTTAAATGCTACTCTTTCAAAATCTGATCTCCTGTTCATGGAAGTGAATGAGAATGAGAGTTTTTCTACTGATTTCAGTAGATACTAGCCTCAAACCTACAACAGAGTAAAATACTGTTTGGCTGCTGACAAGTTGCAGAGTTTTTTCTATACACAGTCAAGAGAAAGGGGTGGACCAAAAGCAAGGTGGAGGCTGTGCTACTTCCAGCCATTTACTGCTCAGGGCTTTAATGTGGGTCCATAATGAAGCAGACATTACCAACTCAGCCCAGGCTGGGAATGCTCTTGGATGCTTTTCTTTTTGATATAAACACACACTGGATGCTCATTTCATTTACTGTTTGTCATGGAAAATATTTGTTTTTCTCTCCCAGACAAAGTTCTGTTACTCCATATTGTTGTCTTTTCTCCATCCCATGTTCCTCCAGGTAGACTGACATACTGCAAGGAATCAGGCTGTGCCAAGGATCCCGTTCCTCCAAGGGCGGCTTGTTCCCACATCAGCTGCCTAGATGAGTCTGACCCCTATGCTTCATCCTCTGTTAGCTCTCCTCCTCCTTGAGAAAATAGCTGAGGAACAGTCATCCACCTGGGTCTGGGAGCTCCAACAGCTTCTCAGAAGCAGGTTCTTCTACACAAGAGAAGCACTTGCCACAACAAATCACAGCACAGCAGAGGGCTGCAGGCTCAGCTGAGCTGCAAAGAAACAATTTCCCTTTGCTTTGGGAAAGGGGCAGCAGACAGTAAGAAACTTCTGCCCCAGATCAGCACTGACCTTGCTAATGGTGCCTGATCTTGCTGGGCTGGGAAGAGATCCACTCCCTTTATTTATCTGCCAGAAGAATCCAAGCTGGCAACTGCCAATACAGCCCTCACACAGCCCAGTGTAACCAGGAACGTGTGTTCTGCTCTGCCAGTCTGTTCCAGGGCTGGCCTGAGCTAATCCACGGAGAGGGTTTGGTAACTGACCAATGAACTGGTGCTTTGATAACACATTTCCTCAAACAAACGAGGGGCTGCTGAGGAGAGAGAGGAAGCATTGCCATCTCCACCTCTTACATGTGGAGGTACAGCTACATAGGTGATTACATGATTCAGATGAGCCAAAAAGGAGACTTTGGAGTAAGACTCATAATGCAGTCTTAAACACTCTCATTCAGCATCACAGGACACCTTACTGAACTTGGAGAGGCATTTAAAATAAAATCAGACCCTGTGGCTGTGAGTCAGCTAGTTCTAGAGATGAACAGTTTGGGTAACTGCTCCTTTTCACTGCTGTGTGCCTGGCCACATCTGGGTATTGGAAAAAGAAGAAAGGCTCCCTTTCTGGAAGTGTTCTGTTTTGTTCTACCTCCCTCTTGAGATCTAAGGTGTGTTCAAGTGTGCTGACCTTGATTTGCTACACAAAGCAACAATAGAACTGACATGCTCTGAACCTGCCTTTCACTCAGGGAGAAAGAAAGATGCAGTTCAAGCCCTAAAAATGGAGTTTTCATAAAGACAGACAGGAATAACCCCTACATAGCACAGTTAAAACCACATCAAAAGCAGAGAATTTGCAGAGTTACATTGTTGCCCGTTCCAGTGACGGATAAACAATTAACGTCTGCAAAGGTTTAAAATAATTCCTATACAAGGAAAAACTAAAGAACTTTATTGTCTGGATAGCTACATAGTTGTTCCCTAACACTCCCTGAAAAATATTTTTGCTTCTGGGGACATGTTTTCCATACTCTAAGAGCACACAGGTATATTCACATACTATCTGGGCCAGCAGCTGTGCAGGGGGCTACCTAATTCTTCCCCTGTCCTCTGGCTCCAGCTCAATAGCTTCTCTATTAAGATTATCTTTAAATCCTCATAGCATTCAGCAAGATTTCAATTCAAGGCTGGCTTTTTGGCTTAAATTTAGGTTCTACTTGAGGACTCTTCCTTGGAAAAATAGGCAGGAAACTTCCTACTCTTCAAAGATATTTGGACTGAGATGCCAGTGCAGGACAGCATGTAAAGGTTTGACCACATATTCAAGGCAAGGGTGTAATTCTTTCTCTGTCCTTTGAGGATAAAGGTTTTAAGTCTTTGGAACAACTCTTACAAGGTGCTTTCTAAATTAGCTCAAAAAAACCCATTCAGGCCTAATTATATATTGGCTGAAACAAGCTAATTTTATGTTTAAGTTTGGCCCAGAAATAACTGTAGTCAAACCTAAAAGACACTTTCCTTCCTTCTGCATACAACTAAATATAGTCAATTGAAGCAAGCATACCTATCCAGCTTAACCAACATCTAAAACTCAGAAATAGAATTTAGCTCTATTTTCTCTCTTGGTGTTCAGAATTGTCTAGTGTGATTTTTAAAATATTTTTTTTTTATGAAAAAAGTTTCCCCAACAGTGATTTAAGTCATTTTAAATTGAATTGCTGGTTTTACTTGGTGTTTTCTACTCTGCAGTTTTAACCACATAATCTACTCAGCATATGGAAAAATCTAAGAAAATTCACAGCCAGAGAGCCATTAGAGCAAGTGGAATGAGACACATTGCCTATTTAGCCTTATGTATATTCCTGCAGGAATTGCTTTTGCTCCCAGGGAAATAAACTCTACTTAGCATGTAGATCTTCAATTATTAAATGTAATGACTCAGAAGAAAAAGTTGTTCTTTTCTGTTCCCTGGAGGTAAGTACCTTATGAGTTCAAGAACAATGGTAAATACCCCAAAGCTTGAATTCTAGATAGCAGCATTCTATCTACAGTTTTACATTAATACAGAATTCCTGCTTGTTTAGCAAATCCAGTATTTTGTATATTCATATATAAAATGACTGGCAAACACACTCCAGGAAAAAAGGGATTAAGTATATTGAAGGACAGAAGCATCTCATTAAAGAGAAGACATACTGTTTTCCCTCTGGTTGCCAGTGTAGAGGTAGGTCAGTCATCACCAGCATACATAATCTAAAAGTTATTTTTCAAGTATTTGACTTGGGTGGAATGTAGGATTCAGATGGATTTTGGGTCATGGAGTTGGTTCTTCTGCATTTGTTGTAGATGGTACATGCTGGTCCATAACAAGTCCACTCTGGAGATGACTCCATGCTACCAACAAGCCACAATACTATGGTCCGTCTAACAGCTCTTCTGAAAAAATAAGACATTATTGAACTATGGAGCAGATGGGCAAGATCACTTTTCTGCTTGAACTACTCTTGAGGTCAAATTAGTCATCAGCACTTTTGAAATTTATGGTTAATTTTCCCCAAAATAGATAGTAGAAAACTGAGAAAAACCTGTCACATAATACAAACTGCCCTGTCCAGAAAAATTACTACTACAAAAACCAGAAGAGCTTTATCATTGTATTCTTGACTGCACACTGTGCATTATCAAAAAAAAAAAATGACCTCTGCATACTCAGTAACTTCCTTAGCTAATTTGCTGTATCTTGAACTTTGAGATGATATTTAGAATATATTATATGGGCATTGCTCTTTCATTTCAGATAACACACTACAAGCTCTCTGAGCAACAATGGCAGTGTTAACATGATGAAACTGTTGAGACTTATTTAAAAGCAAAATGAAGAAATACTGTATTTTACTGCCAGAGAGTTTCAAGAACTAGCAAAGCAAAGGAAATAAATTATCCATTAGTTGGGAAGAGTTCAGATCTTAAAAATATTCCTTAAGCATCAGCTCTAGGGATATAGATCATTCAGTTCCTTTGGCAGCAAAACAGTGATATCTCATTCATGGAAAAAATGAATTATGGAAGCGATCAATGCAACGCAGCCCTGAAGTGGCAGGAGTCCAGAACATCAAGTTCTACATACAAAGTATACAGGAGGTCACTGATGCTGAACAGTGGGCCATGGGGGAAGCTTTCAATTAGTTTGCTCAGAAGAGAGACTGGTAATAAACTTGCTTTGTATCAGAAGTGTTAGATATCTCCCATGCTACTGTGAAAAGTCTAGTTTATGGCTATGAAACTTCTATTAACCAATCAACAAAAAACCAACATCTGAGTACTCCAAAGTCAACAACAATAAGCAATAAATCACACCAGCAGTCAGGATAAGAGAGTTGTTGAGGAAAGATGGTATCTGTGTTTAGAAGGAGCGTATTTCCTGATGCCATCTTCTCAGGAGACATTCTGGAACAGCATGAAGTGAATGATGAATGGTGCCACTGCTTATCAGCTTGAGCTGAGTAATGGGGGATCATGGACAGAAACATGCTTTCAGGAAGTACTGGAAGAGTTGGAGTAGAGGTGGTGGAAACGACACCATGCTCTGATGCCTCCTGGAAGCAGAAGCACAGGGAATGTGGCTGAAAAAGCAATGCGTTGAGCCTGACACCACAGATCTTCCCTCTGTCTCTATCCCTCCATACCAGGCCACAATCCACAGCTCTTCCAGTGTTTTTAGCCTGAGTTACCACATCAAGCTTAAAGCCAGATATTTAGGTGATACAAGCCCAAACATACCAGCATAACATGGACAGAGGCACCCAAATACATCTGTCCAGATGACTGCATATGAAGGTATGCCAACATCTGCCATAAAAATATAGTGGTAGCATATTGACCAGACAGCTCCCACTGACGACTTAGAGAAAAAGACCAGGGCCAGACATGGGTGACAGGCACAGGCTGGAAGATCTGCACAGACGCAGGAATTACAGGTCTCTAACAGATGATACCCTGTTTCACATTAAGCATAATAAGGTCACTGAGAGCTAGATGAATTTCTTTGGCACACAGAGAGATGGACATATTCACCACATGGTTCTGCTAGAGGATGGGCCTATTTCATGATCTAGGTTTAAAGAAAAAAAAAGCAGACTGAAAAGTTACTTCAGATGGGATTAGAATATAAATTACCTGTGCAAGATTGTTGAGCCTGGATCTGATCAAGCTGGGGAGCAAGCATTTGGTGACAGTTATTTACAATGATCTCACATGCAATCACTAGATATTTATGTCTGTCCTAAAAAAATCACAACCAACAAACAAAAAGCCACACATACAAAAAAGCCCCACAAAACAAACAAAAAAAACCTGAAAGGGCAGGATGGAAATATGAACTAAAAATCTCTGCTCAGGATGCAAGTGACATATCAAATAATAATAGTAATGGAGAAAATAATAGGGGTGATTATGTAGCTTTGAAATATATAAAAATGCAACAAAAGAAAATCTCAGTCTTGAAACCTTCAAATTCTTCCCATTCTGAAGAGAAAATAAAAATGTTTTCTTAATGGTGTGCAGTGTAGTGCAGCAGAAATTGTCTTTCAGTGCAGGAAGTATTCTTCAAGGAACAAATGGATTTGAATGATCAAGGAACAAAGAGGAAAAAAAACCACCAACAAAACCAAAACAAGCCCTTAATAGAGCCTTAGCTGTACATTTGGAATAAGACAGTTCTCTGGATGTTCTTGTTGTAATGTAATTATAAAGCACAGACCTTCAAGTGCTGCGGACAGAACGTAGATGACAAATCAAACTACTCCTTAACTGCTGTAATTCTAAGATATTTTTCCATTTTCTCTTCAGATCATGGTTTAGGGCCTTTTTGTGTGTGCATTGGTGATTAAACTCTGCAGAGGAAATGAAAGGGGCTAAATTAAAAACCCAAATTAAATATGACAAAATCAGTTATTGGTCCAAGAGTATATACTTTTTCTCCCTTTCCTTTGCCAGTACATAGTTTATTTCTGCAGGAGAGAAGCTTCCAGAAAATTATTTGGGTAGTAGTGTTCCTCTGATTCACTTCTTGATTACCAGAAAGACTAGTGCTGCTGCATAGCAGGGCTCACCTGCTGTCTACACACTTAGGCTGCAAGATGTGTATCAGAGTCTTTCTGAAAGCTCTCCTGCAGCCCTTGGCTTCCTTAATTTTAAACAGTCCATACAACAGTCTCCTACATTAAGTGTATTTTATTATAAGTATATATAAATAATATATATCAAATATATCCCTGTGAAGCACCACCATTATCATCCTGCTGTGAAACATCCCATTGCCTGGGACAAAGCATATGAGACTTTGAGGGAAAGCAACTTTGACACTGTCTCGGAACAGTGTCTGGCCACTTTTTGGAAATGTGGCACACCTTTCCTCTCCAAAAAGCATTCCCTTGACCCCAGCAGTTTATTTTCCTGCCTAAAAGACATCTATGAGAAAGAAAGAAAGAAAGAAAGAAAGAAAGAAAGAAAGAAAGAAAGAAAGAAAGAAAGAAAGAAAGAAAGAAAGAAAGAAAGAAAGAAAGAAAGAAAGAAAGAAAGAAAGAGAGAAAGAAAGAAAGAGAGAAAGAAAGAAAGAAAGAAAGAGAGAAAGAAAGAAAGAAAGAAAGAAAGAAAGAAAGAAAGAAAGAAAGAAAGAAAGAAAGAAAGAAAGAAAGAAAGAAAGAAAGAAAGAAAGAAAGAAAGAAAGAAAGAAAGAAAGAAAGAAAGAAAGAAAGAAAGAAAGAAAGAAAGAAAGAAAGAAAGAAAGAAAGAAAGAAAGAAAGAAAGAAAGAAAGAAAGAAAGAAAGAAAGAAAGAAAGAAAGAAAGAAAGAAAGAAAGAAAGAAAGAAAGAAAGAAAGAAAGAAAGAAAGAAAGAAAGAAAGAAAGAAAGAAAGAAAGAAAGAAAGAAAGAAAGAAAGAAAGAAAGAAAGAAAGAAAGAAAGAAAGAAAGAAAGAAAGAAAGAAAGAAAGAAAGAAAGAAAGAAAGAAAGAAAGAAAGAAAGAAAGAAAGAAAGAAAGAAAGAAAGAAAGAAAGAAAGAAAGAAAGAAAGAAAGAAAGAAAGAAAGAAAGAAAGAAAGAAAGAAAGAAAGAAAGAAAGAAAGAAAGAAAGAAAGAAAGAAAGAAAGAAAGAAAGAAAGAAAGAAAGAAAGAAAGAAAGAAAGAAAGAAAGAAAGAAAGAAAGAAAGAAAGAAAGAAAGAAAGAAAGAAAGAAAGAAAGAAAGAAAGAAAGAAAGAAAGAAAGAAAGAAAGAAAGAAAGAAAGAAAGAAAGAAAGAAAGAAAGAAAGAAAGAAAGAAAGAAAGAAAGAAAGAAAGAAAGAAAGAAAGAAAGAAAGAAAGAAAGAAAGAAAGAAAGAAAGAAAGAAAGAAAGAAAGAAAGAAAGAAAGAAAGAAAGAAAGAAAGAAAGAAAGAAAGAAAGAAAGAAAGAAAGAAAGAAAGAAAGAAAGAAAGAAAGAAAGAAAGAAAGAAAGAAAGAAAGAAAGAAAGAAAGAAAGAAAGAAAGAAAGAAAGAAAGAAAGAAAGAAAGAAAGAAAGAAAGAAAGAAAGAAAGAAAGAAAGAAAGAAAGAAAGAAAGAAAGAAAGAAAGAAAGAAAGAAAGAAAGAAAGAAAGAAAGAAAGAAAGAAAGGAAGAAAGGAAGAAAGGAAGAAAGGAAGAAAGGAAGAAAGGAAGAAAGGAAGAAAGGAAGAAAGGAAGAAAGGAAGAAAGGAAGAAAGGAAGAAAGGAAGAAAGGAAGAAAGGAAGAAAGGAAGAAAGGAAGAAAGGAAGAAAGGAAGAAAGGAAGAAAGGAAGAAAGGAAGAAAGGAAGAAAGGAAGAAAGGAAGAAAGGAAGAAAGGAAGAAAGGAGAAAGGAGCGAGTGAGAAAGGAAGAAAGGAGAAAGGAGCGAGTGAGAAAGGAAGAAAGGAGAAAGGAGCGAGTGAGAAAGGAAGAAAGGAGAAAGGAGAAAGGAGAAAGGAGAAAGGAGAAAGGAGAAAGAAGAAAGAAGAAAGAAGAAAGGAGAAAGAAGAAAGGAGAAAGAAGAAAGAAGAAAGAAGAAAGAAGAAAGGAGAAAGAAGAAAGAAGAAAGAAGAAAGAAGAAAGAAGAAAGAAGAAAGAAGAAAGAAGAAAGAAGAAAGAAGAAAGAAGAAAGAAGAAAGAAGAAAGAAGAAAGAAGAAAGAAGAAAGAAGAAAGAAGAAAGAAGAAAGAAGAAGAAGAAAGAAGAAAGAAGAAAGAAGAAAGAAGAAAGAAGAAAGAAGAAAGAAGAAAGAAGAAAGAAGAAAGAAGAAAGAAGAAAGAAGAAAGAAGAAAGAAGAAAGAAGAAAGAAGAAAGAAGAAAGAAGAAAGAAGAAAGAAGAAAGAAGAAAGAAGAAAGAAGAAAGAAGAAAGAAGAAAGAAGAAAGAAGAAAGAAGAAAGAAGAAAGAAGAAAGAAGAAAGAAGAAAGAAGAAAGAAGAAAGAAGAAAGAAGAAAGAAGAAAGAAGAAAGAAGAAAGAAGAAAGAAGAAAGAAGAAAGAAGAAAGAAGAAAGAAGAAAGAAGAAAGAAGAAAGAAGAAAGAAGAAAGAAGAAAGAAGAAAGAAGAAAGAAGAAAGAAGAAAGAAGAAAGAAGAAAGAAGAAAGAAGAAAGAAGAAAGAAGAAAGAAGAAAGAAGAAAGAAGAAAGAAGAAAGAAGAAAGAAGAAAGAAGAAAGAAGAAAGAAGAAAGAAGAAAGAAGAAAGAAGAAAGAAGAAAGAAGAAAGAAGAAAGAAGAAAGAAGAAAGAAGAAAGAAGAAAGAAGAAAGAAGAAAGAAGAAAGAAGAAAGAAGAAAGAAGAAAGAAGAAAGAAGAAAGAAGAAAGAAGAAAGAAGAAAGAAGAAAGAAGAAAGAAGAAAGAAGAAAGAAGAAAGAAGAAAGAAGAAAGAAGAAAGAAGAAAGAAGAAAGAAGAAAGAAGAAAGAAGAAAGAAGAAAGAAGAAAGAAGAAAGAAGAAAGAAGAAAGAAGAAAGAAGAAAGAAGAAAGAAGAAAGAAGAAAGAAGAAAGAAGAAAGAAGAAAGAAGAAAGAAGAAAGAAGAAAGAAGAAAGAAGAAAGAAGAAAGAAGAAAGAAGAAAGAAGAAAGAAGAAAGAAGAAAGAAGAAAGAAGAAAGAAGAAAGAAGAAAGAAGAAAGAAGAAAGAAGAAAGAAGAAAGAAGAAAGAAGAAAGAAGAAAGAAGAAAGAAGAAAGAAGAAAGAAGAAAGAAGAAAGAAGAAAGAAGAAAGAAGAAAGAAGAAAGAAGAAAGAAGAAAGAAGAAAGAAGAAAGAAGAAAGAAGAAAGAAGAAAGAAGAAAGAAGAAAGAAGAAAGAAGAAAGAAGAAAGAAGAAAGAAGAAAGAAGAAAGAAGAAAGAAGAAAGAAGAAAGAAGAAAGAAGAAAGAAGAAAGAAGAAAGAAGAAAGAAGAAAGAAGAAAGAAGAAAGAAGAAAGAAGAAAGAAGAAAGAAGAAAGAAGAAAGAAGAAAGAAGAAAGAAGAAAGAAGAAAGAAGAAAGAAGAAAGAAGAAAGAAGAAAGAAGAAAGAAGAAAGAAGAAAGAAGAAAGAAGAAAGAAGAAAGAAGAAAGAAGAAAGAAGAAAGAAGAAAGAAGAAAGAAGAAAGAAGAAAGAAGAAAGAAGAAAGAAGAAAGAAGAAAGAAGAAAGAAGAAAGAAGAAAGAAGAAAGAAGAAAGAAGAAAGAAGAAAGAAGAAAGAAGAAAGAAGAAAGAAGAAAGAAGAAAGAAGAAAGAAGAAAGAAGAAAGAAAGAAAGAAAGAAAGAAAGAAAGAAAGAAAGAAAGAAAGAAAGAAAGAAAGAAAGAAAGAAAGAAAGAAAGAAAGAAAGGAAGAAAGAAAGAAAGGAAGAAAGAAAGAAAGAAAGAAAGAAAGAAAGAAAGAAAGAAAGAGAAAGAAAGAAAGAAAGAAAGAAAGAAAGAAAGAAAGAAAGAAAGAAAGAAAGAAAGAAAGAAAGAAAGAAGAAAGAAGAAAGAAGAAAGAAGAAAGAAGAAAGAAAGAAAGAAAGAAAGAAAGAAAGAAAGAAAGAAAGAAAGAAAGAAAGAAAGAAAGAAAGAAAGAAAGAAAGAAAGAAAGAAAGAAAGAAAGAAAGAAAGAAAGAAAGAAAGAAAGAAAGAAAGAAAGAAAGAAAGAAAGAAAGAAAGAAAGAAAGAAAGAAAGAAAGAAAGAAAGAAAGAAAGAAAGAAAGAAAGAAAGAAAGAAAGAAAGAAAGAAAGAAAGAAAGAAAGAAAGAAAGAAAGAAAGAAAAGAAAGAAAGAAAGAAAGAAAGAAAGAAAAGAAAGAAAGAAAGAAAGAAAGAAAGAAAGAAAGAAAGAAAGAAAGAAAGAAAGAAAGAAAGAAAGAAAGAAAGAAAGAAAGAAAGAAAGAAAGAAAGAAAGAAAGAAAGAAAGAAAGAAGGAACAAGTTAAACAAAACCAAAAATCCTAACCATGAAGAGCTTAGCATCAAAAGACAACTCAGAGAGTCCATGAAATCCCTTAAATTTCACTACTGGTTTCACCATGAAGGCTTTCTGTGCGGAACGTAGACTAAAACTCAGGACAGAGAAGAACAGTAGGTTACAATGAAGTTAAGTCTCCTGGTGGTGGAACCACTCGTGGTTTCAGCTGAGTGTACATGTAATCTAAACAGTTATTAAACCCACATTTTATTGTCGTATTTCCAAGTTCAAATTAAAAACTGAAGTTGATTATGCCTTGTTAAACTTAATCTGGACGCATTTGGTCCAATATGGTTTGTTTTCCAGTCATGCCAGAAATCTGAAAGTTCCTTTTTGAATTTCTAGGATCTAGGATCCACAGCAAAATACTTTAAGTTTTGTGGTGTTTCCAGATAAAACTTGAATGCATGGAAGTACAAAAAAAGTTTAAAATAGAAACTTATTTGGCAGCTAGTATCCTTTATACCTAACAGGACAAGAAGAAATGGCTCTGAGTTGCAGCAGGGGAGGAATACATTGGATACTACAAATTCTTCACTGAAAGGCTTATTGAGAATTAGAACAGGCTCTCCAGTGGGTTGGCCAAGTCACCATCTCTGAGGGTATTTAAAAGATGTGTAGATGTGGCTCTTAGAGACATGTTGAAAAATGTAACATATAACATATTAAATAAAACATAACAAAGATAACTATTGCAGAATTAAGTAAATGTGGGTCTCATAAAAACTTATCTATTTAGTGAAAAATGTCAAGACAGGTTCTCAGATATGGTTTGTATCTACTAAAAACAAAACCACCAAGGCTCCTACAAGACTGTTTTAAGGCAAAATCCTCAATCGCGTCTACAGAAAAGCGCTTAACAACTGATACCTAAACCACGTATTTCAGGAATCTACTCATGTAGAGCAGTTGGATGAAACAGAAGATCAAAAGGAAATATACAGAAGAAAACCGTGGTCTCCAAGTACTCAGATTGCAACAAAGAGGAAAGGACTTTCTTCTTTTCAAAGCCCATGGTGAAGATGCCAACCTTGGAGTCTTTTAGAACAAACTAGATGAGCAATCGTGCCACAGACACAGCTGATCCTGTCTGACAAAAAAGGGACTTGCATTAGATGATCTCTTAAGATTTATTCTAGTCCTACTTTTCCAATTTCTCATGTTAGAGAAGAGGATCAGGATGTAAGTTGGCTCCTCAGAAAGAAATTCAAATAAGTTTTTTGGTGTTCAGCAACCCTCCTGCAAATGAAAAGCCAAATGGACTCTTGACATTTACAGCTTGCTACGTACATCTCTTCCTGTCTAATTACAATGGAAAGATGTTTGTATGCACTTAATTTCTTCCAGGTTTAAAGATCTCTTGGGTTCATATGCAGCAAATTTTGAATTAAATCTTAATATTTGAAATGGAAAAGAAAATACTTGTGGCTGTGTTTGTTTTCTATCTTTTGTTCTTAAATGACGTTGTTGTCATGTTCCCCTGATGTACCTCACCTTTGCCAGCTTGTCCAAGGGCACTGGGGTAGACTCCAATCTGAGCACAGAGGTAATGTTTATGACTATGCACAGATTTAAGCTAAATGTCAAAGTACAGAAGGAGGCACGTTAAAGGGTAAGTATTAAAAAGTAATAACACAGAAAAAATTGCTTGGAGCAGGTGAACAATTTCATTGAAATTCCCTTTGATCTGACATGTAGACTTTTGCCCTTTGCTCTGGGAAAAAAAAAATCAAAAAACACTTGAGAAAACCACAGAAATTTCTGTTTTATCATAATCAACACATTCTCATCTCTTAAAAAGCTATCTGAATATTCTGCCCACTTTGAGCTACTAGTGAATATAGGAAGCAGGAAATTTACACGTGTATCGCAGGAAAAAAAAGGTTTTTTCCAAGACAATAAAGTTTCAAGTCATATTTTGTGGAACAATCTGAATTCATGCACAAACAGAAAATACGTTCCCAGTGAGGATTCATTTACTACACAGCATAGAAGAGAGAAAGTTAAAACCGATAAAAATAAGAAGATAATAAATTGGTAAATTGCTCAAAAGAGACATGAGCAGGAAGCAGAGCAAGAGTGGGATGTGGACAAACAGCAGCCAAAGTCCTCCTCTAACAATCAAACCATAACCAGAAGGTGAAAATTTGTGCCCAGTGGAAAGTTTCAATGACTTCTCAGACTCATGGATTGAAGAATGCTTGGGCAGCCTGCTATAGTTTTCCTGATTAAAAAACTTTTCAGGAGTCCTAGTTGCCTCTTCCCTCCCCTACTGCTCTGCAGCAGGAGTTACAAAAACAGGTAAAGAGTCTGCAACCAGTGCTGAAAGAGCCAAAAAAAGGTGGCTAAAGCGGCAATAGGGTTCTGTCTCTGCTGAATACCTGCTCTCAACAAGTGAGACAACATTATGACACTAAAACCCTTCCCAGGTAATAAGCTGTGGATGCTTTTTTGCTACAAATGTCTGTTTTCCAGCCCTCTACCCTCTTGCCCCCCCTTCATGTCCACATTAAGATGAAATTGAGACAGTTAGAAATAGGTTTTGAGAAGACAGATTAGGCCAACAGAGTAACTTGCAGGCTGAATATTAAAACTGTCACCTGAGGTAAAACTTTGAGTTAACTATAATTTACAAATGGATCATTTCAATGAGAAAAGACAGAAAAACTTAATTCTGATAAGTTAGCTGCAAGGACAATACTTTTCCAGGGTGTAGAAAACAAGTTAATATTTTTGGTCTGAATCATGGACTTGCAATTCCTTTTCTTAAACAAATACTCTAATCCTGAGGTTATTTTCTTTCTGTGACATATCTCTTGTGTTTTAATGAGAAATACCATCTAGGGTCAAGTTGGGGAAAAAAGCCAAAAGCATTTTCCTACAAAAACTCTGGCACATAAGACATTCCTAATCAACTCCAGCTCTAACGGCATCTCTTGACCTTTTATGTCAACTGACTGGCTCCATTGTGACTCTTCCACTGTGCAAAAGGTCTTCAGGATTCAACAAGGTCAACCAGCCCAGAATGCCTCATGTGGAGAGGAAACTTAGAATAGAACAATGGCATTCCTGCAAAATTAATCACTGATCCTTTTTCAGATATTCCCACCAAAACCACTAGATTTAATAACTACTTTTGGTGGGAAGAACATTTGTCTACTGATGTCCAGAGTCAGCTCATTTCACATAAAATAATGAGCTACAGCCATTGATGCTCACCTCCACACTAGAGCAAGGAATCTGACCTTTTCACTAAGTAGACAGGAATTCACAGTCAATGTTATCACTTCTCTTACAATAGAAGCCACATATTCATGAATGAAGACAGTTTGGATAACCCGAGTAACAACCTTTGCAGTTTATAGCAGTGTAAGTTTACAGCATGGCTGCTATATTCACAGGTGAGTTGTCTCTTTAGGGTGGGGAATAGCATGCACACAGACCAAGAGTTCTGCAAGTTCACATATTAATGTATATTTTTTAATGCAGTATTTTAATAAAAAATAAAATAGAAGTTTACCTACTTGGGGAGAAAGTGAAGTTGTCTGTTGCAATGTTGTTATTTACCTATTTCCCAGGAAAACCCTCAAGTTTAGAAGTGTTTAAAAGTTCTGTAAAAACCATTGTTAGGCTTTTTTTTTTCCTTTCAGCCATTTGTCAATGTCACTCACCGTTTTCTCCTCCCAGCCTGGATTATTCAACACTAAGTCTTTCTTCAAAGTGATTTTGAGAATCAAACTAACCCTCTGCTGCTTTTATTTTGAGAAACAGAAAATACTCTCTTATCCATCTATCCAACTCCAGCTCCCAAAGTACTTTCTTACTGCCAGGTGTAGCTGCCAAAAGAATATTGCAGACTTTTTGCCCCTGAGTTTGGCTGTTTGAGAAGAGGAATTGCTACCACCAAAAGCACTTCACGAAGCTGATTCAACACATGGGTTTTCTTCAGCCTGGACACCTTGCTAGGGATGGAAGAAATCAGAGCCTTGACCAGAAAAAACGCAGCAACTTTCAGCACTTCACACCTGACACGTAAAAGCATACAAATAGTCATAAAATGAGATATTGTGAGTTGACATAACACAATATCATCACCATCTCATGATTTTCAGGTACCTTAAGCAATTACTTCAACAACAGGTAAAAAACAAGGACAGAAATCCTGTTTCTTTCACAAAAGAGACCACTTTCAGTGCCTTTATCTGACCCTGCTAAAAAGGCTTGATTTGGCTGGAATGTATTTTTGAAATAAGAACATTCAGTTTGTTTATGTGTTCCCCTGATGCCACCCCTGGGACTCACTGTCACTTCACTTTCCGCATTCATCACAATGTGCAGGACTAGTTGAAAATGTTGTACACTATCTTGTTCTAATAACTGATGATCTACACAGATTTTATTTGTTCCTCTTGTACTGCAGGGTTCCTTATGACTTCCAAGCAGATAAGGGACCTTCATCTTGTCTTTCCAAATCAGACTGAGGAATGAAAGTAAAGCCTAACTAGTAAAGTGACAATTTCTAAAGAATTACTAACCAGTGACTTTATAGGTTGTTCTTCAGCAGATTACAGTGTCATCAAAGCAAGTCAAGAAACCACTGTGGCTTCATGAAGAGATTGCTTAATAAATAAGCTTAGCCAAGAAGAAACTGAGGTTTCATGAAGAGGTTTCTGATAAACGGGCATACACTGCACAACTAAGAAGAAATAATTACCCTTTAATATCTACCAGGGCTGAAACAGTGATTTAAGCTAGAAAAAATATGCTCGATTCTCTCTCCATGCATCCAAGCAGCAGAGGTCCATGCAGCCTGCAATAAGAGATGTACACACAACCTTGGATACAGCAGGGATAGCATGTGAGTGTTTCAAGAGTAAAAGAATCAGGCTTGATCAGATAACTGTGTCCAGCAACTAAACCCTACAAAAAATCATGAAACAGGAGGAAAAAAAGAAATAGGAAACAGAGTCAGGAGACTGAAACCCCCATCTAACTTGGCAGCTGACCTATGCCCCTACCATGGTCAAATTGCTTCATGTTTCTACTCTTAGCTTCCCTTTATCTCCTTCTGGTTCTGACCTGTCCTACTGAAGGATAAAAGCTGGAAGAGAGACTGACTTGGGTTTAGTATGTTTATATGGTATTTATCATGTTATCATCCTTTGATCAAGCAGGTAACAACAGCGATAAACAGGTCAGTTGTATTCTGTGATGAAGCTCGTCTAAGAAGTAATTTTATTTCATACGCTCATTTGACTTTCTCTGCAGTAGTGTCATGCATGGACATAAGCATCAAAGAAATCTTTGTTTATTTCAACTGTATCTTCATTTCAAAGGGTAATGCCAGAAGCTCAGGTTAAAGCCCGACATCACTGTTATTCCTAAGGTTACCCATTCTTCGTAAATGGTTTGAAACAAAATTTTATTTTCATATCCCTGTATTAATTTAAAGGCTGATGTATCAAAATATTTGAGTTTATTTTTTTATAGATTCAGTAATAAAAGCTGGTCTAAAAATAGTATGTCCTATGAGATTTCTATTACTAAGCCATTTTTATCAGTAAAATGTTCTGCTTCTTGCATTGCTAAAATGATGGGGGAAAAAAAAAAAATACCTCCAACAACTTGCCAAGGTTTTCCTCAGAAGGTTATTGGGCTGGAATTCTTCACTTTATTTTCTGCTAGATTTAGCAAGTAAGTGGCTATTTACGCTTCCTTTCCCAAGCTCTGCTCTTCTATGTAACATACAGAAAACACACTGTCCTGTGGTTTCTTCTTTCTGAGTTTATGCCAATAGTCAGTAGTGTATGGAAATCAAGACCTATAAAGTTTGGTTTTTTTTCCTGACTTCAGGAAGAAAGTACGTTAATGGATAATTCTAGGTACCAAACCCAACATTAGAGAATAACAAAATTTCTAAATCTAGGCTTTGTTAGGAAATACTGAAATGAAAATTTTACTCCAAGATGTTGATTATTTACACTACACAGCATATATTACCTTTACAATCTTTGAAGGCCAGTTCTTATTTCAGGCAACTAGTCACAAGCTACTTACTCCCTACACCTGTTTGAGAGCATGAAAAAACACCCAGAGGCTTCTTTAGATTGTCACACAAAAGACATTTTGAAACTTTTAAAGAGCATCTGGCATGCCACTGCAAGTTTTGAGAAAAAATTCCCATCAAATAAGTAGTTTCATATTCATAGAGCCACCTCATAGCACTTACCTTTGCTTCCTGACCCAGAAATGATTGTTGCTCAAACTGTTCATCCATAAGAAATTAGTTCCCAGGTATTCTCTACTGATCACTGCACAGGACCTAAAAGCAAAAACTCAACTGAAGCGAGATTAGGGCTACAAAAAGACTTTTATAGTGGTTTGAATTCTTTGCAGCTGAGTGCAGGGAGCAGGGGCTTGATTTAGGATTAAATTCATCTGCAGAATTTGGGATGAAATACACCTGTAGCAGAAACACAGTCTGTGTAAAATACAACATTCCCTAAGCAGCACTTTTACTTGATCCCAAAATTGTTTTGGAGCAAAAGAAACAGGAAGATAAGATTGAAAGAAGGCAAGTAGAGGTTACATTCACAGCTAGTTCAAAGGAGAAAAACAAAAGGTCAACACAGTCTGCTAAGCTGGGTTATACAGTGATAGAAAAAATCTACAGAAGAAGATAGAGATTTTACAGTAAAACATCTGAGCCAAGCTCTGCCTTTGGGCTGAGTTATATAAAGGACCCACTAATTCTGTAATTCTAAAAATACTGAACAGGAGCTTGTTTTTCTCACTTCATCCCATATGTACTCAAATAACACAAAAGATCTGAACAGGCTCAGTAGAGAGCTCTAATACTGTTAGGTAAAAAGAAAATACTGTTTTGGCTTAATTTATAGTGCAGTTTAGCAATGTGTATTCATATTTCAAAACTGTTGGTGAACACTGTCCTTTGTAAGTCCAAGTTGTGTGGATTTTCCTGGAAATCGTGGGAGACCACCATCAATTCAGGAATGTCTTGGGAAGCCCCTAAGTGTTCTACAAACTCTTGGTGGGTGAATGTCAATATTCAAGGAGATTACACTTTGTTACTCAAAAATTTAACAAGAAACAGATTCTCCAGGCAGTAACAAAGGCTATTGAATGAGAAGGCAGATTGCAAAAGGGCACCATGCTGACCCGTCCCCTGAGTCAGGTCAGTGTCCATAACTGACTGTAAAGAGAAGATGCTTCATCACAAAGTGATATTGTTCTGTACTATGATCTCAGAACACTTGCTTTAATTGCTTTAATAGATTTAGCCACATCTGCTGGATCCTTCATAACGTTCTATGTACAAGTCAGGGGAAAAAGCTAGTGCAGAACCAGATGTGGGAAACAGTTCTGTTGCAACTTTCTCTTAGCTCTGAAGCTGTGGGAAGTTTCACAGCCATATCCAAAACCTTCATATACCCTAAGTTAGGTTGAGTCAAGCTCATGTCCTTATTTCTGAAATTCAAGATGTAAAAAAAATGTTAAATAACGAAGCATATATTTTCAGTCATCCTCCTTCTTGAAAATGAAGTTGGTCAGACAATTTTCTGAGGAGAACTAAATAGAAAACACATTTTGAACATATAGATCTTTCTGTGAATTCTTTATGGCAAATGGCTTTCTTTTCCAGACACAGGTTGTTTACAAAATAAGGGTCTTGTTTATAGAGTGTGAAATATTCATGCAAACCTAATGATCTCAGAGTCACATTTTCAAACTTTTGATCCATTTACAACATGGAAAAAAGTGTGTTTGAGAGCTTTTGAGTAGTCTTAGAATCCTGTTAATTCTCAGAGCACTGAAAACATTAGCCCTGGGTTTTTTTTATTCACTCTGCATTAAATCCTAGGAGTAGCATATTTGTATTATTTCTTCATAAGAAAAGCTCCAATATTGATTTCTAACCAGTGTTGTATTACACCAATGCATATATTACACATTAACACTTCCAATCATTTTAATTCAATACTCTGCAGTCTGTAAAAGTCCTCTGGATCTGACACAAATACCATTGAAGAAAGTACCAAAAAAAATCTACTTATTTCAGTGGGCTTTAGAACATCATTCCCCAAAGAAATCCAGGGTTACATACCACCTTGTGTTAGATCTGTTTTTTGTTGTGTTTTGTTTGTTTGTTTGTTTGTTTTTTGCATCTTCTCACATGCAGCAATTGAGCCAGAAAGACCCTATAAATCATGTAGTTGAGAAATCGATGCACATAAAAAGAATTATGGCAAAATCAATCTTTTTGGTAATAACCTGAGCCAATGCCCAGGGTGGGCAGCATTCAGAGGTCCCTAGGTGATAATTATGGTTCAAGAAACATTTGGGAAAAATTATTCTACTAGAGACACTAAACAAGTGTTTAGTAGGGCCATTGAAGTGGTTTATGTTTCAACCACAACAGAAAGTCACTAAGGAGAAAGAAACTGCTACCTAAACTCATGACCAGAATTCAGAATTACAGACAGTTTCACTTAAGTACCACCAGTATATGTCTGGAGAGAATCCACTGACTTCAAGAGAGTAATCCAAAAGGTCAGTGGCTTTCTGAAGACTATTTGAAGCAGTAAGTGATATTTAACACTTTGGTTTTTGGACCAGTTTTTTATTTCAGTGGAATTGCTCATTAGCCCCAGGAAATCCAGCCATTCAGTTGAAGCTACACACTTTCTGATGGCTGCTTTTCACATCATTACTATGAGTAAAGCATTTCCTTATCAAGGATATTTTTATATTTTTTTTACCTTAACCCTGGGGTTTGACTACTAGCTGATGAGTATAAGATAAACAGAATATAGGTTTCTGCATGCCTGCTTTGTTAAGCACATGCATCTCCTAGTGAATGGATTACAAGCGAATAAAATCCAGATCTTCTGCTATCTTTTCATGTAACTGTAAATTTCTCATTCTCTTTTTCTGGCTTTTGTCCTTACAGCAGAACAAATGGTGCTGATCACATTTGGGCTGCTGGTTTTGACTGAACTGTCAAAAATGTGTAGGAAGCAAACTGTTTTGGGAACTCAGCTCCCCTGCTACACTGAGGAGACATTGGCTAAAAGGGTTCAAAGTCATCAGGTGACATGCAGAGTAATGTGGGAGCCTTGCTTCCATAAGGAGACAGGCTAAAAACAAACTAAACTGCCCAATTGGCATGAACTGATATATTTTTCTGTGGTCACAAAAAAGGGGAAAGGGTCTCTGGAAATCCCTTATTCACTAAATTCTTTGTGCCTGCTTGTTTTAGCTCCTTTGTTTGTATGGTACCAAATGGCTCGTGCAGTCATAAAAGCACAGGGAAACTGCTGTTTGCCATTTTTGTTGTCCATGACTGAAATTTCTCCTGCTAAAAACAGGCTCATAGAAATTAAGGAAACCACTGTTTTCTATAGAGAAAGAGAGAGGAAAGAAAACCTTGCAACCAGGATAAAAATTAACATGTTCAGCTTCTACGCTGGTGCTGGCATGTACTGCTGGAACAGTTCCTTGGGAATCCTGATCTTCCATCAACGAGAGACCAGATGCAACAGCGAAGCTCAGTATACAGACATATCCTGTGTATAAATAAATAATAAAAGCAATACTGTACAGACACAGATCTGCACTATGTGTTTCCCAAAATCTGGGATCATTCAGACGTGGCTCTGACATTGCCTGTGACAGTCACAAAGCTCAGATCCAGAACTCCCAGCTCTAACCTGTTTAAACTCCAGGTTTCATCCTGTCACTACAGTAGAAGTGCATTTTGCTGCTCTGGCTTCCCTCTTGTGCTTTCTTATTTTTTATGCTGCTTGTGAAATGACTCCTGCTTATAGGAAAAGTGTGACTGGTTTTGTTTATCCTGCTTATTATATGAGAACGATTTGCAGGCTGTCATTTCATTATTAAATTTGAAAGCAAAGAAACACCAGATCACTATAATACTGGACAAAATGAAAATAAGCCAAATTCTGCCTTACATCCTTAAGCAAAATTTAGTATGACTATCTGTAAGACTTATGCTATCAAATACCAAAACTATTAAATTTCTAACCCTTGTTGTCAAGAAGATCTGCTTTCAAAGTAAAGTCAACCTTGACTATCTTCCAAAAATTGCTAGAAAATATATGATTCAATAATGAACTCTTAATTGCTTCCTCTTTATTTTGATCTGTTTTCCCAGAAATACGATTAATTCTCTATGCTGAGCCTTTAAGAATGAAACAAATTGTAGCCCCTGCTCACTTTGGCAATGCAATCACTTTTAATCAGTGCATAATAAGGATTTAAACAGTATCAACCTGTCCCTGTTGCAAGAAGGTAACTGCACTTAAACTTCAATTACTCCTGAATTTAAAAATCAATTGCAAATAAAATGTCCTGCTGTTGATGCTAAAGAGATTAGAGAGAGCAGAATACGTTCAAGAGAGGAGCTAGTCATGTCAACACAATTGCAACAAGCAGCTGCCGTAATGTAGGTAATTCTGCTGTAATGCAATATTAAGGTCTTTATCTAATCACATGCTGTGGGCTAAGCCTGTCAAAAACCACAAGATGCCTCAAAAGGCAGATTACTACTGTTTTCTATATGGCTTCATCCTGCACAGGCTAAACGGGTTATTTTGCTTTAAGAAATTATTTGTAATGTGAATGCTTGAAAATCCAGGTTTTTTCCCTCAAAATCAATCTGCAACAAGGTGACAGAAAAGTTGAAAAACAGCCATAATTTGTGATGACTCTAAGGTTTGAAATAAGAGTCTTTCTTTTATGTTTACCACAATGTTTTCTGGAGGCCTCCAGCATATTAAGCATGACATAAACACACAGTGAGGTGGGACTCTTGCAAGGAGGCATGACAGAACACTAGGACAATTTATGGGGAAACCTGAGACAGGACTCGGACTTCTGGGCCTTGATTCTATATGTTCATCCCTGCTAAGTGTGCAGGAGAAGGGCTCCCAACTGCACAGTGTGTGACTGAAGAAGTAAAGCTGTGAGTAGGCAGTGGAGAGAAGCATGCTCCTCCTGGGACCTTCTCTGAGTACGATTGTAGGAGCACAAAAATACTGAGCAGAAGATATGGACTGACAGCCTCTACTGCTATGTGCAAGGAGGAAAGGACCATCAAGTCTTCCTGCCTTATGTACCATAACACCTAAGGAAAACTTCAAAAGTTTATTTGTATCCTTGTGTGGAAACTATCAGGAAAAAAAAAAATAATAAAAAAGCCCCTCTAAAATTTCATAATTTCTACTTGGAAACTGTCACTTTTTAAAGAATTCTTCCGAACTACCTATCTGGGATGCAACTTTGATGTAACCATGATAGGAAACATAGTGAGTTAATGGAAGCAGAACACAACTGATGTGTGCTGAAAGGAGTGTCCAGACTAAACTTGTGAGCAGATACTACTCTGCAAGCCTGGCTCCCATGCCCCTGTCTGGTAAGCGACGTTAATATCTTTACAATCTGATTCCTATCACAATTATTGTGGGGAAAAAACCAAAAATATTGAGATACCTGACAAGACTGTGGTCAGGTACCCTGTTCTGATCATTCTTTCATATTTAGTATTCTGGAAATTAGGCAAAGTATTAATTCAATAATCTGGAAATTAGGCAAAGCGGAAACTAGTGATATACTATAATAAAAAGCATGGCAAACCCTACAGGGAGATTACCTGCCTTGTCCACTTTTTAGGGTGGAGGAGAAAACTTGTTTTCCATTCAAGGCAAGCCTCTGGCCTGTTTCTGGCCTGCTTCTCAGAAACCTCTTTATTTTATTCAGATGCTGAAGGAACAGGCATATGGCAGCTGAATCAATACTATTCAATAATGCAGTCCTACTGGATGCCTGTGGTGACCAAGAAGAAATGTATTTATTTGGTACATCCTAGGATATCTCAGTGTTGTGATGTTTCCAAAGGAAAGGAAGGACCTCCCTTCACCTCCATTTTTTTCTGCTTGTTTTCTTTTATTCATTGATGAATACACTAACCACTGTCTTCTTCATCTTCCCACTTCTTTTTTGGAACAGATCATCATGATACTCTGCCACAGCTAATAAAAATTGTTACTGAAGGAAGCAAGCTGCTGGGAGAAATCCTCAGAACACTTTTAATGGTCCTAGGTATAGGGTAATATCTTCTCATTCTTAGGAAAAAAAAAATAAACTTGGACATGTATGTTGGTGGAGGCACTTTTTTGTTTACCTTCTGGGTCCTCCATCTTTTCTTGGTTCTCTCACAGGTGTGATTTCTTTGACAACTGCTGAGGCTGAATCCTAGGACAGGCTGGACAAAATGTTTCTGGGAACAGAGGAAACTTCTCATCACCTAATTCATCCCTGAACATCCACAGTTTTAACCTGGGGTCTTTCTGACATAGGCCCTGGTGTCTGCAGCCAGATTTTATTCATCCTTGACAGAGGCATGCCCCTCCCACTGAGACACCAGTACCTCTGCACTCAATTCTCTCACTGAATGTCTTAAAATGAAGCACAGCCTGACATCCTACAGTGTATGAAAGTGAAATAAAGATGTTATTTCCTTTGCTCCTGTGTGACAGAAGTGTAAAAATCCTTATCCTCCCAGTGGCTTGATCATTCTAACCTGGTCAAGTGCCACTCAGTACCACATCATCTTAGACAATGTGTTAGAAGGTGCAGCCCATCTGGGGAAAAAAGCTAAGTAGAGAAGAGATGAAAAATGTCCTCAAAATAATTAAGAACCAGTTTTTCATTTCTCCTCCCCCAAGCTTTGTGAAATTTCTTACCTGTTAAACCTATCAAAGGCAAAACAATTTTTTCTTAGAAGACGGGCAGCTAAGCCTGTATCTACTCAATACAGCCTCTGATCTGTGTTAGTTGCTTCCTGGTCCTGTAAAAAAGGGGAATTTTGCTACTCATACAGGGTTCCATGGTGCCAAACCTATGGGTTTGCAGAAGGTGGTCACTGACTGTCCTGGTTTGAGCCAGGATGAAGCCAATTTTCCTTTTACTAATTTTTTTTCCTTCAGTGAGCTTTCTTTTAACTAGCAACAGTGTGTTCTTCTAAAGCTGATAAGACAGTGGAATGTTTTTCTAACTGCTGGGGCTTCAAGGTCACATCTTCACTCTGCTGGCTCAGACACTACGGGGAGATCTATGACCCCCCTGTAGGAGGCTGAGTTAGACAGACAGCAAAATTGGCCAGAGATATTCCATTCCATATATCCATGTGAGCTCAGAGGAAGGTCAGAGATCATAGAAGACAACTTTCTTCCTGTTTCTTTTTCTTCCCTTCTCTCCCATCCATGGCCGGCATCCGGGGACGACTCCGTCCATCCAGCACCGTAGACCCTTAGGCTCGAGCTCTCCTGAGCCTCATCACTCTGTGCTTTCTCCAGCAGCAGCTCCGGGATTTCTCGGAACTGTTCTAGCTCAGGGGAGTGTGGTGGGAGTTGCTGGGGGTGGGGGGAGGAGAGAGGCTCTTGCACATGCCTGAACATATGGGTATATAATTGTATATATATTCTTATATCGCTAGTGTTTAATTAAAGCTGTGTAGTTTAGTTTCCAATCCAGCCAAGTCTTTCTTTTTCTCTCTCTACTTCCCTACCTGGGTGGGAGGGGATCAAGAGCATTGTTGTCTGACCTGAGTCAAACGGTGACACTGACACAGCAAGAACTGAATACATCTGCATCTGTATCCACCACAGAGTGAGTGGGAGTGAGTGCAGAAACAACCAGACAAACAACTTGAAGCTGGGTTGCAAGGAGCCGACCCGGCTCAATGCCAGTTGTTACTGAGTCATAAGATTAAGGCACAACAAGAAAAAGGGAACATTTTGCATTAGCTGAGATAAAGCTGCAGTTAAAGATGGAGCAATAGAGTTATTTGATCACCCACCAGGCCTATAACTGTAGAGCATAATAATTTTTAGATTTCACACCTGATCTGTTACCACACAACTCACTCTGCCTGGAAGCAAAGCCAGAGTGGACGTTGTGAAAACATCCAAAAAGGAGGATTCCTATGCTCAGATACAATCCTTCCTCTCTCTGCAGCTGAACCAGGTATTACTCCTTTTGCTGTAGAATACTTTTTTGGCAAATACAATCAAATTGCTTTTTATATTTTCTATGCAATTTGACATGCACACTCATTTAAAGTAATAATAATGTAATCACTGAACTTCTACATGCTATTTAATCAGACAGATCCTAGCTCTTGCTGCTAATGCTCTTCTGCAGGCTTGAAAGTCCTTCCTTCCTTGTGTTTTGACATTATTCAGCATGATAGCCTTTGATCAAGCTCAAGCTCAGTGCTGCTGACATGGAGACAATGGCACTGTTACAAAATGAGAAATGCTTTCTTCCAGTATCTCTGAAATCTGTTCTGCTTCAAAAGCTGTCTTGGCATCTCTTGTTGCCTCCAGCCTCTCTGCTGTCAGTGCCTTCCTTGCAAACCAATACCTAGCTATACAAATCAGAACAGAACAGTATGGAAAATCCTGGTTTTATGCTTTTTTTTTGCGGTTCACCAAATTAGGATAAGAATATATTTTTTTAAAGGTTGGTAACATTCAGAGAGTTATGTTATGATCTAGGTTTTTCAGCAGATGTGGAGAACCAACAGAGAGCTCTTAATGCATTTGTAGAAAGGATGAAGCTTTGCTTTTCCAAAATAAAACCTTCTGAACAATCCTAGATTATCTGAAGTACCAAAAATCACTGGTCATAAACACACAGCAGTTTAATTTTCCGTGACAGTAAGAAAATGGCTTTGTCATAAGAATATAGGTGATTTTTTAATCTTCTAGTATTTCAAATTTGACAAAAAGAAGCTGAGTTCTCATCAACAATAGCCAAAATTTTTATCAAAGTTCAAGCACTCTACAAAAGCTATAGGTAAACATTTTCCAACCCATTTGATTATTTAATATGATTTTTCAACCAACACTTCCCATAATGGCTTCTGCTGACCTTGCAAACCAAAGACATTTCAATAGAAAGGGAACAGGCACCGAGCAATGAGAACTGCTGCCTCACTCTCTTCCCTCAACCAAAGCTTGCCATTATCTTAACTCTCATCTTTCTGCATAAGCATGCTGTTTGATACCACAAATTCTTCTCAAAATAATCATCTGTGTCACTACTTATTACTTGGATACCAATTCTGCTGCACATTTAGGAGCTGGTAAGAAACCTTGGTGGTGTGCTTTATCTGAACATTCTGAGAGAATTTTGCTCACAAGGGAAGGTGGGAATAAAAGTGTGGTGATGCAATTTCGATTGAAGTCATTAGATAAACTTCAATTCACTTCACCAGACTTTGGGTAAGTTTCTGTTCCATTTCCTTTTTTTCTTCCTGTGGCTCTGACACTCACAATCTAAGCCCATCACACTGAGAATAATTATTTATTTCACAATGATATTTCTTGATAGTTCAGCTGTTCTTACTGGCTCCCATGTTCAGAACAGTTTGAATTTCCTGATACCTCTGGAAAAGTGATATTTCTCCTCTCAGTTTCTCAGGGTAGCTCTGGCTGTTTTCTCATTAGGCTCACAGCAAGAAATAAATGAAGCAGGTGACTGGCACTGAGATTTCAATTCTGATGAGATCTCTGCTACACAGTGAGCCATAGCTGTAATGTTAAGTATTGCTTTTAGGTGAGAAATAAAGATATAAAATAAGTTGAGCATCAAAACTCTACAACTTTCATCAGGGTAAGGCATGATTCAATTATGGCCCTACATATAGCAAGAAGGTACACAGTCCAGTGAATTCCTTTTAGTTAATAACATCCTTTAAAAAGTTTGACTCATACAGTCCTCTGATGTCCTTCCTATCCCCAGTCCTTTCCCCAGCACACCATCATAGTCTGTAATAGCAAGAGCCTACACACTCGAAAGACCAAATCTGATTTTGTTGTAGCCAATTTTGCTGTTATATCTAGTGGAAAGTAGATTGGTAAAGGGAATTGAAAGGATGTCATGTGCATGCAGAGATAAGAAGCTTCCTTTCCACTATTTTTTTTTTTAAATCAGATTTGGAGCTGCTTTGTTTTGTGCAATGTGGAGAGCTGCCGATTTTACTGACGTTTAAGATTATGCTAAGCGTGAATATATTATTTCACAAATATTATGTTTATAATTAAATTGCAGCTGTTGACAGTGGTTTTGGCAGCCATTCTGGTTATGATGTTACTTTGAGAAAACTATCAGGAAGCAAAGAGCCTCAGACAATGGTGAAAACAAGGACAATGGAACCCTGGATAAAGCTTTCAAGAGTTGAGGCCTTTGTTTTAGTCTACAGGGAGAATTATTACATTGGAGATTATTATGTGCCATTAAAAAAAACCCACCCAAACAAATAGTCCTTCTTATGCTTATTAAGGATAAACACTTTATGATGTACCAAGATACTCTAATTTGACCATATCTAATGTGAACAGTAAAAAGACAGGAATGCCTACAATATCATCCTATCAAAGTTCAGTAAAGTAGTTGTCTTATTGAAATATTGAAAGATAACTCCGTGTTGTTGAAAGTTAAGATACTTAAGTGTCATATGGGCTACCTTAATTTGAGTTGTCTTAGCACATACAACTTGACATACTGCATTTCCACATTATCTGTATTTGTATGCATGCATAAATAATTTCTTTCTTGATCTTAGTTGAAAAGATAACATTTGTTGACTTTTTATTTATTATTTATGGCCTTGATACATATTCACTTTATATTATTCTGTTCAGGCACATTATTCATTAATATATGTCATTTCTTCATTGAGAGATCTTCTGGTCTTTGGAAGTGTTTTAAAATTTGCATGAGTTAAACAATTTTATTTTACTCCATGTCTGAAAATAAGGATTTCCTCATCCCAATCTAATTCCATGTTTTAATCCTGCCAGTAACACACCTAAATCCATTGAATTGAGGTGGAATATTGAAAGACAGCAAGATCTGATTATTTTGGTTTTGACTATTTTAAATCAATGAAATTTCCTTGTCTTGAAAAGAGCTGCTCCTTCTTTACTCTAGATTAAATGAGGCTAGAATCAGGCCAAATTGAGGACCAATTCTCAATCTGTCATAACACATTTCTCTTAAAAGAACTTGAAAGTCAACAGCACATGTTCAGCATCAGAGAGCTGAGCATCTCTCTTCTAGGAAACTCATCCATCTAAAGAGCATTTCCTCACTGGTTTTCCTGTTCATTAATAACAGTGGTAGATTTTGCAGATATAAAATCAATCAGAGATTATTCTATGCATCAAGTCTGAACTATAGCATTACTCACATCTTTGGAGACGAATCTGTAATTCAGGGTTCAAAACAGAAATCCTAGCTCCTACCTCCAAGCTTCCCATATTAGTGGGTCATTTTTTCAAGCTGGCTTTTAAACCCAGCACAAATTCATACTCATCATCTTGTGGCTTTCCTTCTATTTGACACTGACAAAAATTAATTATTCTGAAATGAAGGTCACAAATTAGAAACATTTGTACACCAAGTCCTTTCATTTCTCTTCCACAGGGAAGGCTGAATGGGCTTGATACACTGCAAGATCTTTGTACTTACTGTTCTTTCTATTCTTTTCTCTCTCTTTAAAGAATCACCTAAATTTTGAACTTGATGGAGAAATAGACTAGAACATCATGTAAACATCCACTGTGCTGAATGCTGTAGTTAAGGATGCCCATGCCCAGTGCACTGAGCACTACGAAAGGGGCAATGATGACTCCCAGTGAAGGTCTGCAAACACTATAATGCAGCTATGCCTTTTATTACATTGATCAAATGCAATGACGCTGCTACAGTTAGAAGAGAAAGAAAATTCTATCCGGTTTGTTGAAATGGTGTAATAGACATTAATTACACTGTGTTCATTACATTAGTCACTTCTAATTAAGCTGACAGACAAGGAGTGGTTTTTATGTTCAGCTATTGTCTAGGCTAGGAAGTATACTAAGCAAACTGAAGCAATCATTCCTTCAGAAGCGAAAACTGATACAGCCTTACTAAAACCCAACGGGACTTCACAAACTTACCACGGGGGAGACACTTGCCATTCAAATGCAGATTTCCTTATTTGCAAGCTCATGCCAATGAATCTTTCACAAAGTTGCCTACAAGAGTGGAATTTACAAAAGGCTTTCTTGCTGCTAGCACAGGAATCCTGGGTGCTTGAATTATATATATTGTTAGTGCAGGAAGTGCAGGCTGGGCTGCATGGAGATAGGCAGCGTTTGCTGGGAACATGACGGGTTCTACCCAAGGGGTCTGGCTGTCAGCTGCTTTTCTCCTGGACTTCTATAAGTGGAAGCCAGCTTTTAGCACCTGCTCATCAGAGCTGAAGGCTAAAAAGGAATTTCCATATATTCATTACTACTAAGGATCAAGGTATTGTCCATGTGTACTTGTCTCAAAGAATTGTCTCAGGAGCTTTTGGTGCCCCTGTGGGTACAACAGCACTGTGGGAAGCCAACATGACACATTATTAACAAGCTTCCTGAGTATGTGCTAACAACATATTCAATCGGTGGGTGAAAGACCCACAGGTATTGTATGGAGTCCCTGCAAATGATACCTGAATGCACAGAAATAAGGAGTCTCCCAAGTTGCTTTGCTGTAAAACCACCTTTCCTTGCTCAGGCAATTATGATTTTTACTGATGCTAGAAATAATATTCTCCTTCAATGGAGGCCTTTCTGCCAGCAGGTTCTCCATCTGGACCTTAGAACATTTAGGATTAAAAAATGCAGGAAACCAAGTTTGTCCTTCTGCTTGCTGTGACCTTGCAGGACAAGACACATTTTCTATGTATTATCTATTGCCTTCACCCCTTGCCCCATTCCTGTCTGACTAAGTAGACTGAAATATTTTCTGTACTAGGATAATCTCTCTGTGTCTTGGCAGTGATTAGAATTTCTGGATGCTTCTTTAATATAAACAGCTACTGACATCAGACTATATACACATTTGGGCTGAATTATAGGTTCCTGAACCCAGTCCTGCACAATAAGAAATGGTATAAAAAGAGGTACCGTAATAACTAAAATAGTTCCTAACAGACATTTTATTTTACTGAAAATGCCAGTATTTTTCAGCTCCTCGACTTCCAATGAATCAGCTGATCAGTACTGGTAAATAAAATAATCACACAGTAGATGGGTTAACATAATTTAGACATCTTCAAAGAGATGAATGGTGCATACTACTGGAAAGGAGCTAATAAGCTACTAACTGACGCATGATAGGATCACACACTAGTCACAAAACCAAAAAAGCACTGACTAGGCCAGGTCTTAACCCTAGACACTGTTTATGAGAAGAAATGTAAAATACTTCGAAATGCAAGAGGATTATAACACACATACTCTCAAAACCTTGACTGAAGCAGCAGAAAACAGCTACACTAGAGAACTGACTACAGCCTGCCAGAAGTGAAATGTTACAGGCTTGGAAGGTTGTTACAAGCTTGAGGCTTGCTAGCAATGAACTGATACTCTGCAAGTGTAACAAGTATTTTTCTGAGCCTGCTTCCAGGAATGCAGCAGGGAAAATGATACTTTCAAATTGTAAGTTGGTGTTTTTACCTGTACAGAGATTCTCTGAACAGACCACATTCCAGGTAAGTCTTTGGCTAAGTGCATAAGTATTAGAAGTAAAAGGCTACCATAACAAGCATGATCCCTCTCTCTTCGTAAATCCATTGCATTACATGCCAAGGTGTGAATATCAAGGAAAGTATTGCAATTCCATCCTTTCACATGAACGTCTCAACTGAGAGAGAAGATATTACAGGCAAACAAATTGTCTACATGGACCAAAAAAAAAAAAAAAAAAAAAAAAAAAAAAAAGTGATATCAGCTCCCAGATCTATAAGACTATTTGGATCTTCTGTCCTATCAGTTTAAATTCTAGAGATTCTTGGTTTCTTGGTTATGTTTACACAAGTCTCTAAACTGATAATGAAAGTGTCTTTGTTCAACTATATGCCAAATGCAGCGTGGAGTCCATTATCCAGTGGGATGTCTGCTGAAACAATGAGCCTATCTGGGGGTGAATCTACATGTACCTTCTGCACCTGTGTCATTACCAAGAGCCTAGTATATTCTTTTCCCATATTAATAGATCCTTCAAGCAACTCAGTCTTTCTGCCTTGCTTCGTGTTTTAAAACTGTGTTTGTCAAGCACATAAGAAAAACATGATGATTTATACTACGTGAGATGGCAATCAGTTTTCATTTTAGAATTTTTTTGCTGTCTTTTATTAAAGAACCTGACAAATTTTTTATTATTATTATTTTTTTTTAATAATATACAATAAATCTTATTATCATGGTTCTTCATCCATCTACACACCCCACTAGTGAGAAAAGGTTCAACTGTCAGGGAACAGCAATCCGAACTTCTGGTATTAATGCATCAAATCTCCCATTTTAAATAATAATTTTTCAATTTGGAAAATCTCAGTAAAGGAACCACTGCAGCTGTCAATTTCACTCAGCTGAGGATGATAAAAGACAGTGTCTATTTCCACATAAACTGAGAAAAATGAATCTCATTATTTTTGATGATGTAGCAAAGAAGTAATGACCTTATGGGACATCATTACATGGCTGAAAAGTGAATTAACTTTGGCATAACCATATCGAGTGAATTACTCTAATGATCTGTTTCCTCACTCTTATGGGTGATCTCATAACAATGCTCTCATAATCTGGAAGTATGCATGAGAGCATGAATGGATTTTCCTTTTCAAAATCCAAAGTTCATTCTCAAAACAAATCACTGAGACAGTTTGTCTCAGGGAAGTAGACATTGCTATAGGCCATCATGACAACTTCTGTGAAAGTGATCAAACTGGTCCAAATCAAAAATATTCATATATCACCATATAGATGCAAAATTGGTGGTACTCACATGGAAGAGCAGGAAGAGGTGTTGGTTTTCTGTGACTGGTCACCTATCTTCACAGGACAGGCTGAGAGAACTGCAAAGCCACTTGCAGTGAACATGAAAAGAAAATAAGATGGAAGTTAAAAGCTAGAAACTTTTCACTTTCACAAGAAAGGCTGGATTTTTCAGCAGAGAGATCCTCAGGATCTTCTGTAAGCCACATCTTCTGAGAGACGTGACATTGTGGACACTCAAATTCATTAGTAATTTACAGGTTAGAGGGTTAAGGTCTGTATCTTTGATTTTTTGTTGGCCACACAAATATTTATCAGAATTTGAAATAACACTATCTAGGATTCCTCAATCAGCAATGACCAGATCAGCCTGTAACAGGGAATTAACCACTAGTTGCTCTGCTCTGGGGTAAATAATATTCACACTGTATTTAAAACTGCCTGCAATGTGACTGACTCATCCAGGGTCAATGAGCTCCTGCACACGGCTAAAACTCCTTGGAGGCTGGTTTTGTGCTTCATTCTGTTCAATGACTCCATGTCCTAGAGTCTCAGTGTTACCCACTAAATTTGCATAAAGTTAATTAAGGATGTGATCAGACAAAATAATCAACAGTAGTTCTGCCATGCACTGTTATTATTTCAAGCTAAGATGTTGGTAAATATGCAATTTTAACACTGGGATTTTGATTCTGCAGTAGTAGGATTAGTGAGTTTGCTTTAAACTGGTCACAGAGGCTGGCTGTGGAGCAGAGATGAGCACTGACCATGTGTCCATGGCCATGCTCGTCCTGTTGCGGGACACCTTTCCCTTCCAGATGTGGTTGCTTTAAACAGTTGTTTATTACAAAATCCTTTATAGGGATGAGGATTATTCTGCAGGTTAATTTTTCAGCACTTCTGAAAAGACCAGCTGTTGGGTGACAGCCTGTCAGATTATTTTAAACAACCTAACACGAAAGGGCAAAAATACTGTGTCTGACAGCAGTAGCAGCAGCAGTTTTGCCAGGCAGCTAGTACAGCAGGTGGGTTGCAAGATACTACAGCACCATATGCTGTCTGCCACAAAAACTCTGCAAGAGGAGATGAAATCTAAATCCAAACAGAATAAAAATGTGGACAAAGTAGTGCCACTGTTTGTCCTTAGCTGCCCATCCTGTGCACAGAACTGGAAAGGGCAAAAGAGGTGACATTCAGCCCTAGTCAGCACACATTTTGCTTGTTAAGGTACATAGCAATATTTAACCTTCTCTCATCAAGAAAGAAATGAAGCAGAGAACAAGAAAACCATAAAAATGACAAAGCCAAGAGAAGACCATGGCTGAGCTATGTACTGAGCCTCCTTCTTTTGTGCCCCTGGGAGTTCCTCAACCCTGATGCTCACCAAGATTATACAATTTATCAAGTATGCTCTTTTTTGTTTGAAACTTCAATCAAATGAGGCACAAGGAGGAATGGTGCCACTGCTTGCTTGGCCTGCCACAAAGGCCACAAGAAGGTGCCACACAAAGTATGTTACCTCTGGGCAACCCTGCTAGTTATTGTGCCTCTTCACCAAAATGTGGTGGTTCCCATTCACAAAGTCCTCCGTTGCGCTTCTTGCAGTGAGTTGTTGCACAGATGTAGATGTTTGCCTGTGGGTCAGGAGAAATAATGCCAATGAACAGTTCAGCAATGCAAAGCTGGCCCAAGATGTCTGATCCCAAGATAGTGGCCTTGTGTTTGTGCAATTCACACATGGTACAGACAGATTCACTGAAACTGAGGTGGCTCACATGAGTTCCTTGAAGAGCTATCAGGAATTGTCATGATAACAACCACGGAAGGAGCATCAAACACAAGAAGGTGGCAAAACCAGCACGGCGATGGCTGCTGAATTACTCCCTGTAGGTGCACACATGCCTCTGCTTCTTGTGGGTGAGAAGGAGAGATGTTAGCCAGCTGGTTATAAAGACAGACAATAAGAAGACTCTGAAGCAATAAAGTGCATTATCTGAGCAGTCCAGGTTTGAAACACTAGTATTTTTCACAACACTGTGCTTACCTGCGTGGGAACAATAAAACTGGTATCAGTCATTTGAAATAGCAAGGAGCAGCTGTTTGCACTGTTGGCCTGCATAAATCTCAAGTCATTTGTAATAGCAGCAAATTCAACCTGAGCTAGAGCTGGTCTCTAGTGATAAAATCCGCTTTTCTTTTTGGCCAGTCTCCCTGCTCCTGGAATATCTCCAAGGTCCTCTTCTTGAGGAAAGCAGTGAGACACACTGTTATAAATTCACTGAAGCAGATTGTCCTACAGACAATGAAATATCATTTAGCACCTCAAGCACCACAAAAGATGGAAAAGCACATGGCAGAGACTTTTGTCAGAACTGTGCTTTCCGTAATAACAATATTTTTGCAAGTGCCAGAAGCTATGGCATTGTGCTCGCGGCTGTTGCACCACCCCTCTGCTGAGGGCATCTGAATTTCTTTCAGAGAAATCAGTCATCAAGACTGATGTTTCAGAAATCATCCATACCAGTCCCATGAAGTGGACTGAGACTATGGAAAGTGGACAACTCATCTTACTCTTTGCTCATCATTTGTCACTGAAATGCTCTATCACTTTAACCCCTCCCTGAAGACTCTTTTTAGTCTTTCTGGCAATTGATCTGATAACTTTCCTCCTATTTTTCTTCCTTTATGCATTATTCTTTGTCACACAGGTATCTCTTTCTCTTCTTATTCCACCAACTGGGGTTATAGCATAGAACTACATTAGAGCAGAGACCTTGCTGTCTACTTTATATATGTTCAAAACTGGGCCAACCCAGCTACAACCTTTGAGTGTTGCCAGACTATAAATTATACAAATTAGACCTCTATTTGGCATTCAAGAGATACAAGGGAGAAGCACAGATAAAACTGCTGAGGTAGAGATATTCTTTTCAAGGGCAGAGGGCTCTTCTGTTTTTTTTTTTCTGTCTTTCTCAATACAAGTTGTAAAATGTCACCCAGTCAGCTCCACATTCAACCCAACATTGTTGTGATAGAACAAGGACACTTCCTTTAGAAAGTCAGCTAGCACCAAATTACCTCTGGGGAAGTAACTACCAGAAAGCTGTGTGAGGCTGCATTGTTCAGCAGTCAGGACTATATGGCTACATCTGAAGATGCTGACAATTGAACACACTGGCCTGAGTGCAGGCTTCCTATTTTCTCCTTAACGCTTCTGCCATACCAGGATTTGAAATGGCAGGAGAGGTATTCAGTAACCTCCACGTCCAATTCCTTGAGTGAGAAATGACAGCATGATCCAAAGGCACAAGGACAGCATGTACTATGTTGGCCTAGCATTTGGGAAGTTCTCAGGTTCATTATTTCCTCAGTTTCAAAGTACAGCTGTGTTTTACATACAAATAGGCTAGATGACTGCAAGGAAAATCACTGATTTAGGACAGCAATGCAAACATTTGTGACATTATCCAGTAAAGGTGGGTAACCTTTCTATTTGACAGAAAAGTGAATATTAATGAGAAATTACACATTAAAACCCTTCTGGGGTAAAGAGAGGAAGGAATATGTTTCTATGGTTTTACACTTTGTGTATGTAACAAATTAGCTCATTACTATGCTTCAGAGACAGTTTGATTAAATCCCCCCCAGAGCTGCTCTGGCCATTCATTTTTTGCTGACACCCAAGTGGCCACTGGGAAGGTGACGCTGATTAACACAACAGAACATTCAGCTTTGCAAATGGAAAAAAAAAAATACCAGAGATGATGTGCTTTCTGCTTTTTCAAATGCTAGCTGCCTCCTGCTAGTTACCTCCTTCCTCTCCTCGCTCCCTCCATCCATGAATTTCTTTGGCATGCTTTCACTCCAAATTATGTTTCATCTTCCTCTGAGGGTAACGTGTCCTCCTTCTAAGGAAACCTGGTGATATAACAGAATGGGTGGAAAACCTGACTGGCTTTACTCAGACATTGTGAAAATCTACATTGCCAGTGTGCATTACAAGTCATAGAAAGCCATACTGACAGTGAGGAAACTAAAACACACCTCATCCCAGTCACGAGCAGGTGGGCCTGTGTGGCTGTACCCACAGAATGCTGACACGGGTATGCGAAAGACGTGTGTTCCTAAGGGTCTCAGAGACTGAGCTTTGACCATGTCAAGTTTCTCTGTGAAGGTCAGTGAGTTCAGTGGATCTCGATGCTGATGGCAACTGTCCTGGTTTTAGCCAGGATTAAGCCAATTTTTCTTTTCACTGATTTTTTTTTCCTTCAGTAAGCTTTCTTGTAACTAGCAACTGTGTGTTCTGCTAGGCTGATAAGACAGTGGAATGTTTTTCTAACTACTGAGGCTTCAAGGTTACACCTTCACTCCACCGGCTCAGACACTATGGGGAGATCTCTGACCCCCCCGTGGGAGGCTGAGTTAGACAGACAGCAAAATTGGCCAAAGATATTCCATTCCATATATCTACGTAAGCTCAGAGGAAGGACAGAGATCTTAGAAGACAGCTTCCTTCTTCTTCTCGTCGCTTCTCTTCCGTCCATGGCCGGCGTCCGGGGAGGACTCTGCTCATCCATCACCGCCGACCCTTAGGCTCGAGCTCTCCTGACCCTCATAACTCTCCGCTTTCTCCAGCAGCGGCTCCGGGATTTCTCGGGACTCTTCCCAGTTCAGGGGAGTGCTGTGGGAGTTGCTGGGGGTGGGGGGAGGCGAGAGGCTTTTGCCCATATCTGAATATATCTGTATATAATTGTATATATTTTCTTGTGTGATTCATTAGTGTTTTAATTAAAGCTGTGTAGTTTAGTTTTCAATCCAGCCAAGTCTCTCTCCCTTTCTCTCTCTCCTTCCCTGACTGGGTGGGGGGGGGGAGGGGATCGAGAGCATTGTTGTCGGACCTGAGTCAAACGGTGACAACAATTTAATTGGCGCCCAACGTGGGGCTTGATTTTAAGCCCAGATTACACATTTTCATCAATTGGGAGTGTCCAAAATTCCATCTCTGAGGGGAGGAATCCCTCAGATAGCAATGAGCAATAATTCTGCTGAGTGTCCTGACGGATTGAAAACTGAACAGACACTTGCTGCAATGAATCTATTGGATCTTTTTCCAAACCTGCAATTGTACATGTGGTATGTAGCCGAGGGCATTCTGCACTTTGTAGCTGCTCTTGTGATTCATTTGTGGTTTATTGACAGAACTGTAGCCATGGTCAACCGTATCATTATCAGCCTAGTGATCCTAGGGATGATGATACTGTTCTCTATGGGGTCACTGTATGTGTACAGTTACACTGCTAGTCCTACTGGTACAACTCCTAAAGTGAATAGAACGGTCCATGTTGATAACAGCAATAGCTGGTTCAATTTTACCTCTCCATATTCTCTCAAGCTGAATCTCCCAGCTCTAGATGTGAATAGCATGGTTGCAGTGGGGATGTTTTTGCTGAATGTTTATAATATATTGTGGATGCGTAGGACCAGATGTTGTTCTGCTCACTGCCACTCCCCCACAGGCAATGTTGCTGCCACTGCTGCTGCCAACACCACTGCTGCCAATACCACCACTCCTGCTGCTACAAAAACAACTGCTTCTACAAAGAAAAAGCCTGATCCATCGCGAACCAAGCTAGTTAACCCTGTGACTAGGAGCAAGGCAAAGACAAAAGCAGCAGAAAGTGAGGGTGAGGAAGAAGAGGATCCTAATACAGTTGATGGAGCAGGTACCTCTCAGACAGAGGCTGACGGTGAGGAAGGGAAGGATTCTAAATCAGATGATGGAGCAGGTACCTCTCAGACAGATAAAAAACCAAGCCACTCTCAGACAGATAAAAAACCAAGCCACTCTCAAGCAAATAAAAGAACAGCAGGTCCTCCTCAATCAGATGACGACGATGACCTTGCCCACCCTTTCTCTATGAAAGAACTGCGCCTCATGAGAAAGGACTTCACCCGCATTGATGGTGAGGGAATCCTTCCTTGGCTGCTCCGATGCTTTGATAGTGGTGCTGAGACCTACAATGTGGATGAGAGAGAAGCCAAGCAGTTGGGATCCCTGGCCAGAGATGCTGGTATTGACAGAGCACTTAGTAGTAAGACAGGAACTACTACCCTGTGGGACCGACTTCTTTCAGCTGTGAGAGAGAGATATCCCCACAAGGGTGACATCGGATGGCGCCGAAGCAGAACACCCACTCTCGAGAAAGCCATCACCTACTTGAGAGAGATTGCTGTGCGAGAAGTGATCTATAATAACGATGGAATCACAGATCCTGATGATGTTGAGTGTGACACGCAAATGTTCCGGAAGTTTGTTCAGGCTGTACCAGCAGCGCATGCCCATATATTCTCCTTCATGGGATGTTTTGAAGGTTACGAAAGACCAACTGTACGTGAAGTAACTGTCAAAGCACGACAGTATGGAGACATCCTCTCTGATTCCCTTTACTTCCAGACCTCAGCCGTTAAGAAAATGGTTGACAGGAAGTATAAGATGCCAAATGGAAGTAAACTCCAGACTCTTCCTAGAGACAACTGGTCACGTGTTGCAGCTACTAAGAAGAGACGTCCTGCTACGAGACAGCAGCAAGGAAGACAGGACTCGCTGCGACGCCACCTGTGGTCTCTCTTGAAAAATCATTTTAGAGAGGACATGAGAGTCTGGGACAAGAAACCCACTGATATGCTCCAGTTACGTGTGCAAGAGCTTCTAAACAGAACAAAGCCAGGAGATGGTTCTTCCAAGAGGAAGGTTGCACCAGTCAACAACCAGGATGGTTCATCGAGCTCTAGTGCTCAACCTTAGGGATGCCCTGCCTCCAGCCAGGAGGAGGAGAGGGACAACCGAGTTTATTGGACTGTGTGGATTCGGTGGCCTGGCACATCAGAACCACAAAGATATAAAGCTTTGGTGGACACTGGTGCACAGTGCACTCTAATGCCATCGAATCATAAAGGGACAAACCCTGTCACTATCTCTGGAGTGACAGGAGGTTCTCAACAACTGACTGTTGTGGAGGCCGGTGTGAGCCTCACTGGTAAGGAGTGGCAAATGCACCCTATAGTGACTGGCCCAGGTGCTCCGTGCATCCTTGGCATAGATTATCTTAGGAAAGGATACTTCCGTGACCCGAAAGGGTACCGGTGGGCCTTTGGTATAGCAGCTGTAGAGACTGAGGACACTGAACAGCTGCGTACTTTGTCTGGCCTTTCAGATGACCCTTCTGTAGTAGGGTTGCTGGAGGTTGAAGACCAACAGGTGCCAATTGCCACTTCAACAGTGCATAGACGACAGTATCGCACCAACAGAGACTCTGTGATCCCCATTCATAAGCTGATTCGGCAATTGGAAAGCCAAGGTGTGATTAGCAGGACTCATTCACCCTTCAACAGTCCTATCTGGCCAGTGCGAAAACCTGATGGCGAGTGGAGGCTGACAGTGGACTATCGTGGCCTGAATGAGGTGACACCACCACTTAGTGCTGCTGTACCGGACATGCTAGAGCTTCAGTATGAGTTGGAGTCAAAAGCAGCTAGGTGGTATGCCACTATTGACATTGCTCATGCATTCTTCTCTATTCCCATAGCACCAGAGTGCAGGCCACAGTTTGCTTTCACCTGGAGGGGAGTCCAGTACACCTGGAATCGACTGCCCCAGGGGTGGAAACACAGCTCAACCATTTGCCATGGACTGATCCATGCTGCACTGGAGAAGGGTGAAGCTCCAGAACACCTGCAGTACATTGATGACATCATTGTGTGGGGTGACACATCAGAAGAAGTTTTTGAGAAAGGTAAAAAGATCATCCAAATTCTTCTGGATGCTGGTTTTGCTGTAAAAAGAAGCAAGGTCAAGGGACCTTCGCGAGAGATCCAGTTCCTGGGAATCAAGTGGCAAGATGGTCGTCGCCAGATCCCAATGGATGTGATTAACAAAGTAACAGCTATGGCCCCACCATCAACTAAAAAGGACACTCAAACCTTTTTAGGGACTGTTGGTTTCTGGAGAATGCATATTCCATGTTACAGTGAAATTGTGAAACCTCTCTATGAGGTGACCAGAAAGAAGAATGATTTCAAATGGGGTCCTGACCAACAGAAAGCTTTTGAGCAGATCAAGAAGGAGATTGCGCAGGCAATGGCCCTTGGCCCAGTTCGAACAGGGCCAGACATCAAGAACGTGCTCTACACCGCAGCCGGACACAATGGTCCCAACTGGAGCCTCTGGCAGAAAGCACCAGGGGAGACTCGAGGTCGACCCCTGGGATTCTGGAGCCGGAGCTACAGAGGTTCCGAGGCCAACTACACAACAACTGAGAAGGAGATACTTGCAGCATATGAAGGAGTTAGAGCCGCTTCAGAAGTGATTGGCACTGAAGCACAGCTCTTTCTGGCGCCCAGGCTACCGGTGCTGAGATTCATGTTCGAGAATAACCTTTCTCCTGTCCATCATGCCACCGATGTGACTTGGAGTAAATGGACTGCTTTGATCACCCAAAGAGCCCGAATAGGGAAACCTAATCGTCCAGGTATTGTGGAAGCAATTACAAACTGGCCAGAAGGCACCCACTTTGGAATGCCACCACAAGAAGTGGTGAGACGAGCTCAAGAAGCTCCACCATATGATCATCTACCAGAGACTGAGAAACAATTTGCTCTTTTCACCGATGGCTCCTGTCGTCTTGTAGGGAACCGCCGGAAGTGGAAAGCTGCCGTGTGGAGTCCTACACGACTGGTTGCACAAGCAGCTGAAGGAGAAGGTGAATCAAGTCAGTTTGCAGAGGTAAAAGCCATCCAGCTGGCTTTGGACATTGCTGAGCGAGAGGGGTGGCCGAGACTCTACCTCTACACTGACTCGTGGATGGCAGCAAATGCCTTGTGGGGTTGGCTAAAACAGTGGCAGCAGAATAACTGGCAGCGAAAGGGTAAACCTATTTGGGTTGCTGACCTGTGGAAAGACATTGCAGCTCGGATAGAGAAACTGGAGGTAAAAGTGCGTCATGTGGATGCACACGTGCCTCTGAGTCGAGCCACTGAGGAACATCGACACAACCAACGAGCAGATGAGGCTGCTCAAGTGTTCCAAGTAGACTTAGACTGGGAACACAAGGGTGAGCTTTTTCTGGCTCGGTGGGCCCATGATGCTTCAGGTCATCAGGGCAGAGATGCAACATACAAATGGGCTCGTGACCGAGGGGTGGACTTAACCATGGACACTATTGCACAGGTGATCCATGACTGTGAGACATGTGCTGCAATTAAGCAGGCAAAACGGTTGAAACCTTTGTGGTATGAGGGGAGGTGGTCAAAGTACAAATTTGGAGAGGCCTGGCAAATTGACTACATCACACTTCCTCAAAGCCGCCAGGGTAAGCGTTATGTGCTTACAATGGTGGAAACAAGTACAGGATGGTTGGAGACATATCCTGTGCCTCATGCCACAGCCAGGAATACTATTCTGGGTCTTGAGAAGAAAATTTTGTGGAGACATGGTACTCCAGAGAGAATTGAGTCAGACAATGGGACTCATTTCAAAAACAGTCTTGTTACTGATTGGGCTAAAGAGCATGGTATTGAATGGATCTACCATATCCCATACTATGCACAGGCCTCAGGGAAAGTTGAAAGGTACAATGGTCTGTTGAAGGCTACCCTAAAAGCAATGGGTGGTGGAACTTTCAAAAACTGGGATAAAAATTTGGCAAAGGCCACCTGGTTAGTTAATACCAGGGGATCCATCAATCGGGCTGGTCCTGCCCAGTCAGACCTTTTGCATACTACAGATGGGGATAAAGTCCCTGTGGTATGTGAAAGAAACCTGCTGGGTAAAAGTGTTTGGGTCTATCCTGCTTCAGGCAAAGGTAAACCTGTCAGGGGTATTGCTTTTGCTCAGGGGCCTGGACATACCTGGTGTGTGATGATGGAGGATGGTGAAGTACAATATGTACCTCAAGGTAATCTGACTTTGGGAGAGAATCCTTAATTTGACAGCTGGTAATGTATAGAGCCTGTATGTAATATATGGTATGGAATAAGGGGTGGAATGTCCTGGTTTTAGCCAGGATTAAGCCAATTTTTCTTTTCACTGATTTTTTTTTCCTTCAGTAAGCTTTCTTGTAACTAGCAACTGTGTGTTCTGCTAGGCTGATAAGACAGTGGAATGTTTTTCTAACTACTGAGGCTTCAAGGTTACACCTTCACTCCACCGGCTCAGACACTATGGGGAGATCTCTGACCCCCCCGTGGGAGGCTGAGTTAGACAGACAGCAAAATTGGCCAAAGATATTCCATTCCATATATCTACGTAAGCTCAGAGGAAGGACAGAGATCTTAGAAGACAGCTTCCTTCTTCTTCTCGTCGCTTCTCTTCCGTCCATGGCCGGCGTCCGGGGAGGACTCTGCTCATCCATCACCGCCGACCCTTAGGCTCGAGCTCTCCTGACCCTCATAACTCTCCGCTTTCTCCAGCAGCGGCTCCGGGATTTCTCGGGACTCTTCCCAGTTCAGGGGAGTGCTGTGGGAGTTGCTGGGGGTGGGGGGAGGCGAGAGGCTTTTGCCCATATCTGAATATATCTGTATATAATTGTATATATTTTCTTGTGTGATTCATTAGTGTTTTAATTAAAGCTGTGTAGTTTAGTTTTCAATCCAGCCAAGTCTCTCTCCCTTTCTCTCTCTCCTTCCCTGACTGGGTGGGGGGGGGGAGGGGATCGAGAGCATTGTTGTCGGACCTGAGTCAAACGGTGACAGCAACCATGTCAGATTCTGAGCAAGGCTAAGATTCCTGTCTTTTGTTCACCTTTGCTTAGCTAGGCTGAGATTTTGAGCAATATTCCTCTTCTGTACAGAACCTTGTGTATTAGGGTAGTCATTCCAGTTGACACTCCTGCTGTCCCTGTAATAAAGATGACAAAATTCTATCAACAGGAGGAAAAAAAAAGACTAAAAAAATAGCAGTGCTCACTTGACAGATCCAGCTCATGTAATGCTATGAGACAAGGCATGTCTTTCTACTCCTTTTAACAGCCCAGGTAAGGCTGTAGAAATGTCACTCATGTTTTTCCCATGTTTCTAATTCTTCAGTTTGCAGTCTGGTCCCCATGACAGGCCAGAGGAAACTTTCTCTCACACAGTCTGATGGATCCTCACTGCCTGCCCTTCAGCTACTCCTTGATAAAACCTGTTCACAAAGGCAATATATTCTGTCAAACAGTAACAATCATGTAGAGATTATTCTTCGCAAGCTTTGCTGGCCATCAGGTCTACTGTGCAGGAACTGAACATTGAGAAAACAGGACATTTTGCAAAGGTGTCAAAGTGTTTCAGGAGACTGGCAAGACTAAGCCTCCTGAATCATTTAGACCTTCTCTATACATATAGAGAGGAATCATCCCAGGCTCTCTCCATGCTTTCTGTGGAGAGACAAATTCAGTTCTTGTGCTTTGGCAGAGCTCCAAAAAAGCAGAAGCACAGGAGAATTTGGATGAGGGACACGTAGGTTTTTTCCCCAGCTCTTCCATTGCCTTGTTGGATTCTTTAAAGAACCTAAAATGCTGTGTGGAAAATCTATTGGAAAACTGAAGAGAAAAAAAAAGATTGTCATCACATGATGAGAATTTGTCCTAAAATATCAAAATGGTTTTTTGGTTGTAGCTATGCATTTTATGTAGCCTTTTAGTCTCTATTAATTGTTCTTCTTTGTCTAGGCTAATTATAAAATATCCAGATGATGCTGCTATTCTCAGTAGCCTGAGGAGGCTAACTTAATATCAAATGTTGTTATGTCAGGAATGTTTAGAATTGGCCTGCATTTGTTTTTCTTTACTTTTATTAATTTGTTTCAAGCTGTCTCCTGGTACACTTCACCAAACCCTTCTGTACCTGTCTTTGAGCTCTTCAAAGATCTAAACCTCTTTAAATATTTTCTCTTATCTTTCATTGTAAGTGAATCACTTCATAATTTCAGTTGACTCGTTTTTAACTTCCTCCAATTTATTTGTTTCATGTAGCCTGTGGCTTACTGACCTGAACAGAATTTGCCTAAACTTAGTAGTACTGTAATAGTGATACTACTTTTCTGCTCTGTGACATGTGCTATTTACAGTTTTTTATTTAAGCCTTTTCAGACCAATCTGTGAAACAACCATTAGCTGATCCACTTTTTCAGTGGTAATCAGTCCTGCCTGTCTTTATCACCCAGCATGAGCTGTGTGCCTGAGGATTTGTTCCGAGTGATTAAGATGATTTCCCACGGATGTCTCAAATGCTCCTAATTTCATTTACATCTCTCTTCATTTTCACTATTGCCTACAAAATTTAAAAGGTCCAACACAGGTTTTGTTGTCTTTTCTTTTTTTTTTTTTTAAATATGGAAATTATGCTGAAGAGTTCTCATTGTCTTAATGCTTCTGATGCTCAAACATGTTGGCAATTTGTATGTATGTAATTACAAAATTCTGACTCACTTGGAGTTTTGACCTGTTATTTGCCCCTACATAAAAATATTAACTGTAGCAGACCCACTAAAGCAATCCATGGTACTTCTGATACGTTACTGAATTGAAAATCAAATAACACCACCATTCCTTTGTCACAAAGCAATTTTTCTTCTAGAGAGTGGATGAACAAGCTTTCTGGTGTGCTAGCCAATAACTAAGCTGATCATAAGGCTTCTGTATAGCCATAAACCTGGACAAGGAAATGCATCTGAGTAACTCTGGTAGAAAAATGAGGTATGAAAATGGCATGGCAGAGATAAAAAGATTGGATAGGTGCAGTTATAATAGCTGAGATAAAATTAAAAGTGTTATCAAAATTTTGCTTCAGGTTATTAAGTGAACACCAGCTGAGTTCAGGAATAAGTCCTTCCTCTGAACAACTTGTACCCTAGAGCACAAATAGTAACATGTTTTAATTTTATTCTGACTGGAATAACTGGTGACATAGCTGCAATTTTTCATCTTCCTTTGCTGCAAATGACATTGATCATTTCTCAGAGATTAAATAAACCAATGTTATCTTGTGGTTTAGAAATTGCCTTATTTTGATAGTTCCAGCACTGCTGTGGGAAGACAGAACTTATTTTAGCCTGGACCTGCCTGGAGAAAATCCTGGTGACAATTCTCAGCAGCAAGGACACTTCCATATCAGTCTGCCAAATAGAGCAGTACTAAGATTTCAGAGTTCTTCAGTACAGATCAAATTCTGGAGGAGTTAGATATGTGGGCATTTTAGAAGTAGCTTGATCTCTCCTTTTCACCTACTTTCAAGTGTGGTCTTAGAAGCATGAAAGATTTAGAAATCTTTAAGTTCCTCTGGAGTAAACAGTTTCACAAAAGAAGGATCATGTCTTTGGCAAACACAAACCAGGAAAGGTTCACTGAGACCAATGTGACAAAAGCAGGTGACTGTCACAACCATTCTAGTTTATGCCACCTGAAGTTTTGTCCCTGCACAGAATGGATGGATAAAGAAGGTCCTTTACTTGTTTGTACCTCAGGTCCCATTTGTCTGCTGACCAGCGCAGAAGGTATCACAGAGGTGCCAAAACACAACCATAGTATCTTGCCACAGTCCAGAACACTTTGCCCATTTTTCTGAATGAGTGGTACAGTTTGAAGGCCTGGGTTGGTAAAGAGGGATTCTCCAAAAGTGTTTGCAGAAAGGCATCAAAACCTGAGAACAGTAACCAACTTTAAAAGAAGCAGCTATGATAAATAGAGGCAACAGAAAGGATAAGTAAGAAAGACACACATATTTGCTTTGGTGTTTCCTTAGCAATCAAAGTAGCCCAAGGCTGAAGTTCAGACCAAACAACTGAGTGACAGAAACCTGCTCTCTCCACACCATCATGACTGTACAGACAGTTCCCTGCACTAAACTCAAATCCTTTACAACTTAAACATCCTAACTAGTCTCAAGCCAAAGGTGGACAGTCTCACAAGTTTACAAACTGTAATGTCATGTCAAGAGATATGAACCATCTCTCTGTAAAAACTGAATACCAGCCAGAAGAATAAAAGAATGGTTTCTCTAGGATCCCATCACTTCATTACTGGACATGCACCGTGGCACCCTGTTGGCTTCCTCAGCCCTTGTTGGTTCATTTCTTTCCATGGTTAGAGATCAGGTCTCTTGGACACCACTATGCTGAAGGAAACTCCCTGCTATTTGAGTAATATAATCCTAAATAGGAGTCACAGCTGATCAGGGTGATCTGAGCCCACAAGCCACTGTTTGGCCACCTAGGGTCTCAAGAGAAAAGACACACCAAAAGGTAAATGAAAAAATTGCTATTATTATTACAATCCCATTATCTGAATAGGAAAATGGATAGGGAAAGGTTCTAGTTCTTGTGAGTGCCAACACTGTGACTATTGTGCCTATTTTGAAGCTCATCAGGCAGAGACTGATTTAGAAGCATCTCGGCAGAGACTAAGCTGACACACCTGTGGAGGTCTCTGGACCTATAGTACTATTTTTAGTACTTTATCAGGTAGATGAAGTCTCTGCGACAAAGTGAAAAAAACCACTTCTCTAAGAATGATGATACAGGATTTCACCACAAAAATGGTAGGATGTCATCCAGAAACTGAGTGTTCCTAATAAAAAAATCAGGGCTTGTTTATTCTGAGCTACTACTGGTTTCAAATTATATTTGTTCTGCAAAACAGCATTGAATAGTCAAAGGTAAATATAGATAGACATACATATAAAAATCTCGCTACACGTAAATTTCCATATTCCTATTATCTATGTGTGGGAACCACTCAGTCTGCTTCATCTTCAGTCTTTCTGTCACAGACATTTTCTTGTGACTAGTGAAGAGAACTAAACCTGCATGAGCCAAAGGAAACATTACAAAACTGATTTATTTCAGAGTAAAGGAAATAAAAATGTAATATAGCCCCCAAATAAAATATTTTCAACTACCCCTATTTACTTCTTATCTACCTCAAGTAATAATGAATAAATAAGTTTTTTTTAAAAAAATAAATCATCAGGAACCCTTTCTCAAAAAAGAAAAAAGAATACAATTCCTCCACTGTGCTGACATTACTAAGGAACATAAAACTAGTGCAAAGAAACAGCAGCCACTATTTATTTTCTTCTAGAGATATTTTTTTTCTTGTGATGGAAGCTAATTAGTGTTGTTCTCTGAAGAAACATGAAAACATCAGAGAGAACAATTTTTGCCTGAAAAGAAACAAATGGTGTGGAAATATTTTTGATCTAGAAAGACGTCTTAATATGCCTTCAAAAAAATGGAAGGAGAGAAAGAGACAGAAAAAGAGACTGCTGTGGTTTTCCAGACAAATATAACCTAACTTTACACTTGAAAACATTAGGGTTCTGACTTTTTTCCATGAATATAACCCGCTGAAAATGTTCTGTTTCAGGCTCTCTCACTTTACCAAAATTTTACAACTTAATCAATTCCTTTAAGAGTAAAGAAAAGATGCTTCTAAAGCATATTTCAAAAATATTATTGCTGCCTGTTGAGACCATGAGTTCATGTAGGAAGAAGCTTTTATTTTCCTCAAATGTTTTTCTAGTTTTGCACGAAGACTGTTGTTTCTCTTCATTTTGAATTATTTTTTTCCTCTTCTGGGATACATGCATCTTCTCCTTTCCTCAAAAGACAACAGCTTTTATTACAGAAGTCTTGAAGACAAATGTGACTCTGCTCTGGGAGAACCTTTAGACTTTGTCTTGGCCAATGGAAAAGGTGCTGTGACTATTGAGCTATGTGCCTCTCTGTGCAAACATCTAGGTGCGCACTGCTGCTGCAATATCAGCCCTCAAGTGGCTGAATTATTATTAGAATAATGAGATAAAGAGCATATCTGGGCAAATAAGCATTTGAATTGTTGTGTGAACACATAAAAACCTGACACCAGATTTTGCATTGGAGATGTATGGCATGGGTGGCATGGGTCCCCTGAAGACCTCTGCATTGCTGCAGACACAGCTGACAGGGGAGATGGAAAACAGAGGCTGGTGACACCAGAGAAGGCACCACATTTTCAGAGTTTCCACAAACATCCAGGGGTCATTCTTAGCATCCAGAGCAAATTTCAAATTGGACAACTTGCCAAATGCTGTCAGAAAGGAAGAAATACCAAGGAAACATTTTAAGCAAGCTTGTCCTGCCTGATGACCAGGCAGTGTGTTGAGAGTGAGTCCTAATTGTCCTGAAATCTCCCAATTTATTTGGCACAGCAGATGACTGCAGCAAAGCGTAGAGAAGGCATTAAATACTCCAGGTGCTTTCCAGTGGAAGAGGACAGACAGAAAATTCCAGAAGGCTTCAAGTACCCAGGATCTGGAAAACTGTAAACACACTACTGCTGGCTGTACATATTCCTTCCACTATCCTGCCAAGACCGAATAAAAAGGTGATTTAATCTTGTTGTTCCTGGTTGATTTTGACTTTCCCCCCCCCAAAAAAAATTGTTATTTTGTTTGCTTATCTGAATGTTTAAGAGTGTTAACCACCCTCATGTTTTGGCAACGGGGAAGTTGTCCTGATTTATTTGCACAGATACCTAGCCCATTGCTGAAGTCCTTTATTTTGGAAAGACTTACTCTTAAAAAGCAGATTGTGTCAGTAAGAGAAATTGTGTGGGTTTATTTCTTCTTTAACCATGTGAGGGTGTCAAATTTAACACTAAATTACTGACATGATCTTTTTGAGCTTCTCTCTCTCTTAAGAGTCTTTGGCTTTTAGAAAAGTATATAAACACACGTTAAGACACTCACAGCATAAAAGGAGTCATACCTATGGCAGTACTACCAGATCAGTGCACCTTAATAAAATAGCATAAAAGTAGCTAATCAAGGAATTTCTTGGGTTTTAATCAAATATAGAAATATTTAAATATACCTATCCGTACACTAATATTTCAGTCCAATTTTTTTATGACACCTATGCAAAAGTAGCTAATGTAAAGAGAACTTATAGGGAGTCCTCTACATTAAAGGTTTTCACGTTGAACCTAATTTTGATAATACTGTATTTGCATTTCAGGGTTTCCTGTTTGCTTGGTCAACATGGACTGTTATTCTGCAACCTCTCATCTATAGTTGTGGTCCCTTTTTTAGCTTGATTTGGTAACAATATTTTAGAAATGTTGAGGTCTTTCCAATGTCTTAATTCCAAAACAAAGGTCATGGGAAAAACTCTCATGCTTGAGTCTAATCACAGGACAGTCCAGGCTGGGCCAGAGATAGTATCTTTGAATGATACAGGAAGCAGATTAAATACATGGGACTGTCCAGAGACATTTACACATATGGCAGACCATTAATAGGCAATGAATTCATGCTACATCTTCAGAAAATGTTTTCTCTGTGCACAAGACTATTAAAACATGTAAGAGATACACATAGTCAGATTTTAAGCACTCTGCTTGGGTGACGAGTGTCCCAGGTTACCCAATTCAGTTGATACAGCAGGACAAGCTTCTCCAGACAGGAAGTTAGAGCAGGTGCTGCAGAGATGGCTGTATTTCTCACCACATTAATGGAGGATTTGATCATAGCAGTTTAATATGTTACACCTGTCTATAAAATCTCTGTACCTGCTTGATGCAGTAAGGGAGTGAAAGCATGTATCTGTGCCATGAAATGCTGAACATGCTAAAGCACTTAAGTAGTTATCTCTGGGACTAAATAAAATGACAACACAATAAAGGCAAATTAAAGGAGAAAAAGAAACAATAAGGCAAGAGAAAACAAGCCAAGATGCTACAAATGTAAACACTTCTCAGTTCTCCTGCAGTATTCTTCATTTTATTCTCCATTGGTTCTGTTCATTAAAAACACATGGAGATTACAAAAATCTCAAACAAGTCCAGCAGAAACATCCAGTGATTATTCTAAGCTTTGGTGCAGATAACACTGCAGAGATGCAGAGACTTAAGGACAGCTTGTGCAATGCGTGTTCTTGGCAATAAAAGCCCATACAATTTACAACATTGTGTTCTGATTAACAAAGAATGTACCAGAGGTGGACATTGAAGATCCATGTGTAATTTTCCTTCAAATTCCTGCACTTGTGTAAACCTGTAACGTTAATATTCTAACCTGTATACAGATGATTTTAACTTCTATGTGGTTTCATCCTTATGTATTTCTGGGCGTCAGCCAGAATCTGAACCAAAAATGAGACACAAACTCTGAAAGTATTTCTGTCTGGAAACACAGACATGGGCAATCTCATGAGAAAGCATGCTGTGAAACTGCTGGACAGGTTTGGGGAACTTGAAAGGTGAGGGTAGCCTGGACATAGCTTCACATTGGTGGTTACATGTGCAAATTGGACAAAAGCTATCAAAACTTTCAAATTGATCTAAATAACATCTGTCTATACTCATTCCAGTGGGAATGGACCTGTATAGAAAAACAGATGGTACTGAGGACCCAACAACTTCACTTTGCTTATGTTGGGGGAGTTTTATTTCAGACAGTCTCCCAACCAGTTTGCATCTTCTGAAATGGCTCTGCAATGTGAGCTACACTATGATAAGTGGAATTAGTTTCTAGAGCACACATCTGACCCAAGAAGAGATGGTAAAGTACATATGCCTGGAGGTGTTCAAAAATGGAATCTTACATCTGAATAATGCTTAATACTTTGGGGGTGTTTTAGAGATACTCGTTATAGAAGTGTAGAAAATGGACTTTTATCATGAAAAAAATTAAACCAAGATCTCCTAAATTCCAAAGCATCCATCTGAGCTTTTAATGGAAAAAATATTGGTGAAAATTTAAACCACTGTTCTTTTTTCAAGCAAAACGCACCAAGCTATTTTGATTCCACTTTTCTTGGCTCTTTGCATGCTGCTCAGCTGATTCACTCAACCAGGTTTCCAAATCTTAACTCTGTGCAGACTGTGCTTTGGAAAAACAAGATCCATTTGGTAGATGCATACAACACTATCACAAAATGGATTAACTCACATGATTTTTTTTCTCATTTTCATTCCTAATCCTGGGAAGAACCCAGAACAACACTGAACCACAGAATCACAGAATTGTTATGGTTGGAAAAAACCTCTGAGATCACCAAGTCCAACCAAAACTAAAAAAAAACAAACAACCAAACAAAAAAACCCACACCCTACCAAAAAACACCCACAACCCCCCTCACAACCTCAGCCACAAGACCATGCCCTGAAGTGCCACATCTACATGGTTATTGAATACCTCCAAGGATGGTGACTCAACCACCTCCCTGGGCAGGCTGTTCCAGTGCCTGACCACTCTTTCAGTAAAGAAATTCTTCCTAATATCCAATCTGAACCTTCCCTGCCACACCTTCAGGCCATTTCCTCTGGTCCTGTCATTATTTGCTTGAGAGAAGAAGCCAACACCCACTTCACTACAACCTCCTTTCAGGAGGCCATGAGCTTTCCCTTTAGCCTCCTCTTCAGACTGAGCGTCTCCAGTTCCCTCAGCTGTTCCTCATATGACTTGTTCTCCAGACCCTTCACCAGCTTGGTAGGTCTCCTCTTGACACTCTCCAGCCCCTCAATGTCCTTTGCACAGTGAGGGGCCCAGAACTGAACACAGTACTTGAGGTGCAGCCTCACCAATGCCAAGTACAGGGGCACAATCACTTCCCTACTCCTGATGGCCATGCTATTCCTGATGCAAGTCAGGATGCTATTTGCCTTCTTGGCCACCTGGGCACATTGCTGGCTCATGTTCATCTGGCTGTCAGCCTGCACCCCTGGGTCCTTCATTGCTAGGCAGCTTTCCAGCCACTCCTCCCCCTTCAGTAACGATAAGAAGAAAAAGTTTCTGTCTTCATGGAAGAAGCTAAGAAGTGCCCACATGACAGGTAGCAGCAAGGTCCTGCAGAGCTTGTAGCCACTCTTTATAGCCAGCCTAGAGAGGCAGACTCCACACCTAGGTGTTGTACCAGGCTCAGGACTTCAACTGGTCAGAAGCCAAATAAGGACCAGACACTTTTACACTGCCCAAGAAGTGAGCAAACAACCTGAGGGCTGTTCAAATACAGACTGAGCTTGCATTTAACGGTGGATAAAAAATAAGTCAGGAATGTGGATTTGGTAGCTGTGAAACCTCTAATTCCCTGTACACTCCATGGCCTTTCTACATACAGGAACAACCTGACCAAAAAGCAGTTCTTATCTGCTGATCTGAAGGAGAGTCACTGTTGCCATCAGCAGCATTTTTGAACAGACACACTTGTGAAAGACATGCATTTGATACAGCAGAAGTGGGGGGACACATCCACCCGGTGTAGCAGGAAAATACACTGTACAAAATAATGGGCAGCTTCCAGCTGAGCATCTAAGATAACTACAACTGAACTCAGTGGTCGTTCAGTGTCTGCCACACCCCTGGGGACAGCTGGGAGGTTTGGTTTCTCCAAGTCATTATGACAAAAGCTGGGGGAACATTACTTTGCCAAAGAGTTTGCTACTCAAATGTGATGCATGTAATCAAGGCCATTCACATAGAACTTCTGCATTTTCAGGACTCATCTTTGAAAAATACACATCTGTCACAACCTGACACATTTAATGAAAGGAGAAATGCAGGGTTGAAATCTTGGCACGGTGGTTATTTTTAACTCAAGAATAAGTCAAAATACAAAGTAAGGAGACAAGAAATGAAAGCATGTAGGAACATGTCAAAGCTATGATGTCAATGATAAAAAAGTCAGCACAAAGGATTTAATATCCTTCATCTTCAGGTTACAATAGCTGCAATAATAATTCTTAAATACATTATTTGTATGTTAGCTAAAGATTAATGATCGTTATTACTCTAGGAAAAGCTCCCTGATAACTTCCCATGGATGGCAATATTCCCTGGAATAGATTTTTATTGATAGAAATTATTGGGAAGACTTAACAAATCTGGGCCTGTTACTATTGGCTGCAAATTTAAGGGACCAGATGATGCCCTGTTGCAAATAATCTTTTAGATTCTGCTGGTGTTTTATTAGACTGGAGATGAAGAGGGCTTTTGGCTAATGGCATCACATAGCTCTGCTGCATGACCACTTTGCCCTTAAAATTTCCATGACTTGGGGGTAATTTCAGTTAAACAGCAGCTACCCAGGCTGTTGAGGAAACACAGATGGTTGTTATAGAGCTGTTTGAGGTGCCATATTGGTACTAAAAAAGTAGTGCCAGTAGTTGCAAGAGCAAATTTCCACTTCTGAAGGTAATATTCCACTTTAGGGTTAGGGAATGCTCCCAACCACAGGCATCCAGCTGAGACTACAAAGCCAGTTTAAACAGAGTTGAACACTCAAATTGCTGTTGTAATCCAGTGGGGACAACTGCATTAATCTTACTAGAACAAAAAAGCTGCAGAAAATCAAAAGAGAGATTTTTGTGATGCTACCCCTTTTTTGACTGTCTTTTCTGTTGATAATGAAGGTGGCACTAATTGTCCTCTTTCAAGGCAATGTTAGCCAAAATGAGTTGCTGAAGCTGCTGCTGTTAGGAGAATGAATATTTTTCTTGGAGACAAAATAAGACAAATACCCAGACAGTGAGGAAGAAAGAAGAGCAAAGATAAATGTGCTGTTTCTGTTTCTGCAGGCAGTTGCATAAAGTGCCTTTGTAAGTGAGAGAGGGGCTCAGTACACAACCTTGTCAGCTGCTTAGAGCCACAGAAACATACATCACTGGCAGGCTATTTGCGACATAGCTGCCTTCCTGGTCACAGGCTGAGAGCAGCACTAAGACACGTTCTTTTTTGCTCAAACTAGATTCTTTTCTTTGTTAAAAGGCAAAGAAAGAAGAAAGGAAACAGACTCAAGAACAGAAAGAGCACACACTCAGAGATGGGCAGCGATGGGAAGATAAGTAATCCTCCAGGTGAGAAATATTACATTTATTGTGGCCCACTTTGGTTGGAGTGTCTCTCAAGGTCAGAGAAATAAAGGCTGAGTGATACTCTGGTGGATGCTGTGGTCTCAAAAGCTTAAAAGTTATTTATTTCTACCAATTTTTACTGTTGTTTTCAGTATTAAACTTAAAAAAGCCTCAGAAGTGTTGTTTTTGCCATCCTCCACTCTGCTCACATTTCTTTCTGATGTTTCTGTTTAGTTCAGCGTTTGTCATCGATTTACCAGCAGGACTTAAGCTGAGTGGTAAGATGGTACCAGCAGATTTAGTGCTTGATTATGTCCATCTTTCCATCTGTAATTTTAAGCTAGCTTTATAAATAATTTGCAACTGTACTTTTAATTTATCTTGGTCAACATCAAGTGTTAAATCCGTGCTCCACATCCAACTTTAAAAGCAGACACATTTCCTCCTGAAACTTTTACAGGAAGCATTTACTTTTTAATCTTAATTTATTTATTTACATTCTCATTATGCTACAAAATAAAGCATAAGCGATGAAATGCATTTAATCTGCAAAACTACAATTATTGATTTAACATCCAAAAAGAATTAATCATCAGATTTATAGCTTTTCCTCCATTAATTTAGCTAGTCTTCCACAACAGTAGGCTCTAGAGACAAGCCTACATGGAGAAATATATTCTCTATTAATTCCATATAGAAAAATCAATGTAGTGTCCTAGAACTTAGTGTTAAAGTTCATCTTACTCAAATTTACACAAAATTTCATTCCTTTAGATGCCACAACTTCATGCTGTTGTCTCCAGTGAGATGAAGATGAGAGAAGCTGAACAGTGCCTGAACCAGGCAGGCATTTAATGCTCTCTCAGCACCCAGCACCAGGTTCTAGTCTTATGATCCTCTGCCACCCTTCTGACTTAATAGGGAATGTCTGCAGGAAACTGGTCTATGGCTGGAGTTCCTCATCCCCTGCATTGGGAGCATGTAGCACAAAGTTCAGGAGTTAAGTATCTCATCCATCATAGCAATAACTTGAAATAGTAGTGGAGACAGAAACACAAATGACCTTGGAGAGTATTAGAAGGGTCTTCAGGACTCACGAACATCACTAACTGTCATGACATTTATGGCTGCTTTGCTGTTCTAAAAGAGCACAACAGCCTCTTGATAACAATTCCAATTATGAGTTTAGTAGATTAATTATGGAAATTGTGTTTGAAAATAATGTGACTGAGGGCTTTTTAGTATTGCTGATGTTACATTAGATATATAGGACACTGTATATTTCAATTAAGCAACCAGCTCTCCACAATCATATTTCAGACATCTGAGCAGAGAATTTTCATTTCTCATGTTAACTTTCCAAAGTACTAAGGCAGGCTTCCCTGCAGTCCCAGATTTTGCTGCCATGACTTTCAGTATGTTCAAAATTGTGAACAGGGTGGGATTGTAGCTGCCCACACTTAGACTAGCTTAAAGCCATGACAAAACTGTGGCCTGAGGAGCTTAGTGATGGCACTACTCAACTATTTCCTTAAGTATTTAGTCTCAATAGACTTGTTTTCTTCAGGTCTATCTCTCTTCCTGCCCTTTCTGCTTCCTTCCCAGAGGCCCTTAAGTGGGATGTCGAAGCAAACGATATTCAAGTGGGACACAAACATTTGACTGTGTGATGTTAAAGTCAGTTTCATATGAGTCTCAACCAGCCCACAATACCCTAGAATGCATCTCAATTCACCTAGGGAAAAGTCTTACATGAAAATGAAATAGCAACCTAGATCTACAGAGAGCTGCTAAATCACTTCCTTATTGCAGCTAATATTACTGTCTTTAGAAAAGCTCCTTAAAGGCCTTCAGACAAATATGAGGAAATGAAGTTGAGACACAAACATTAGGTTGTTCGTACAGAAGGCCAAGGTCATGCTGAAATGTTTTCATATTTTTCATGTTCTGTGAAAAATCAATATTCCTCTCACACATGTTGTATTGTACATTAAGTAACATAGCAGTAGCTTTGTGCTGCATGTACCTGACACTCTTTGAAGCTGTTGGGGGCTTGGAGAGAATTCAAAATAATGACAGATTCTGCCGAAAGGGCTGAATTAGAAGCTTCAAAATAGAACTGCTTCAGTTAAAAGCAGCGGACTTACTTCATATTTTTTTTCAGGGCTAGGCTCAGCTCTTAGCAAGACAACAAATCGGACCAATTGAGGCATCATGTTCTGACCAAGCTATAGTCAGTGAGCTGATTGCTGCAGTGGAGCTGGAGAACATTCGAGAGATCAGGCTGACCTTGTGAAGACTGAGTGACTCACACTGTTGGAAAAGCAAGTAGTTCTTACCAAGACCATGAATAGTCTTGCCATGTGCATGAGGGCAAAACAACAAGACAAAAAAAAAAAAGTAATTGTTTGCACATGTAAATTGGCAGCAGTCTGTACTTCCCTTGAACACACAGAAACTGTGTGCTTAACAGTTGCAGTATAATCACCAAGTCCCACTGAAGCCAAGAAAAGTGATGTGTTTTTCACATTACCTGTGAAAACAATCTGGAAATAGTTGCCTTTCCTTCCTAGTAATATATTCTGCCTCTTTTGATCACTGTGCAATACATGGCCAGAAAACAAACAAACAAACAATCAACAAACACTGAAAGAGAAAGCATATTCTCACCCAAAGAAGCCTGCCAGATTTGGAAACTTTTCTTCCTTCTATATAAAGACATGAGAAAAGACGTGATCATTTTCACAAACTGAAAATCTCCCAAAAACTAGATCAAATTTTAGCTAATTTTATGCTTTGTTTTCCCTTTCACCAGAAATGAAACTATTTCTGCCAGTGAAAAGAAATTTTAAAGCAAAAAGCAAAGCAAAATGTACTTCCAGAGTGTAAGGAAATCTTTGGTTGTTTTAGCCTGTCAAAATCATTTCCACATTGACTTATTGAAAAAACTAGCATGTGAAATTGAAGGCAAGGTGCCTCAAGATTGGCTGCAATTTTGTCACAAAATGGGACTTTTCAGCTGAAAGTCAAAGTGAAGTGACTTTATCTTGACAGACAGGTCAATCAGAGAACACCTATGAGTGCTGATGTGATGCCACTGTGAGAAAGGCTGCTGCAAATCCTCCAGGCTGTTCCGCAGCCCAACATGTATGATGATTTACAGAGATGCTCTTTAATCTCCTGTACACCAGGCATCTACCAACTGGTTGCCTGTGCTGGAAAAGGAGTCAGTAACATAAGTAGATTCAATTCCAGAGGTACGTAGCAAAATTTATCAAATTTTTACATCAGCTCTTTCCTGGAGCAGGTTAAATCTCAACAAAATCAGTATTTTTCAATATACTTGTATCCTCAAATCACTGCTCAACTCTCTTGCAAACCTCTCAGATAACTGCTGTCTTTTGAAGCTGTTTTCATTTGCTTTAGCTAGGCATGGCAGCATGTCTTCATCAACTCAGTCTCAGTTGATTCATCTTTCTTATTACATGGGAAAACAAGCTTGAAGAACAAGAAAAAGATCTAAAAAGGGATAGTACCTTATTAATTAAAAAGGGACATCAACAGATCAGAAGGGAAAAAAATGTTACTGCAGTCCCTGCAACAGTGAAATACAAATGACTAAAATGTCTTACCATGAAATTTTAGCCCTGATTTTCTGTTCTAGCAACAAACCTGTGATTTAATCTTCTAGTTAGAGCTCTTGGTAGTTGTGTACTACCCTGACTTGTGTAGCATCCTGACTGAAGACATGGGGAATAAGTGTCCTCCAATGCCTTGGTACATAATTACACCTATGGCAAGTACAACTGATAACAGAGACTGAACTTGCTGTGTAAACCCATTCCCTATAATCAATTATTCATAATTTTGGTCACTGTTTGGAGATGAAGTTTTACATATTATGTCTTTCTGCCTTCCCACCCAAAACTGACGAACTGTGGACAATTTAAGCTAAAATGATTCTCTTATCATTGCTGAAATAATAGAGGAGGTAAAAGACATTTCACTGGTTTGATCATGATGAGTCCTAGTGCTCATTTCTCTGAACGCTGACTTTTCCTTCATCCTCTGGAGACCCTATTTAAAATTGGGAACAAAATAAACTCTTGTTGGTGTCTTTTGCCACTTCTGAGAAAAAACTGTTCAAACTCAATCAAGCTATAAGCCTGAAAATATACAAGTTACACACACCACAGGCTCCCTAGAAACTCCATATTCAGCTACTCTAACCTCCAAAGATTTCATCCAGAACAGAATGCTCTGGTTCAGTCTGAGAGCTCTGCTCACCACCTTGGGGCATGCTGAAATCTAATATATCAACAATTCTGTGAAGTTTGTTTATAAAAACAAGTTATGGAAGACAGTCCACACACAGGATTTGGATGAACTACAAATAGGCAGGAATTATTTGACTAAGAGAAGCTGTTTATAAAATATAAGTATACCTGATGATACTGTTTTTCACAGTTTTGGAAATTAACAAAAACAAGACTGTGAAGAAAAGACAGATGGGTGGGCTGAAACAATCCATTGCAATAACCAGGGAAACTGGACATGTATTATAGAAGGAGTTAATGAGAAATGGTGACAGGCTGCATGACCTGCTATCATTGGACTGATACCTCTACATAGCAAAATTAAGGCACTTTATTGGGAAATGTTTAGGACAAACACTGAAAAATGCGAGAATCAACAGATCTGAGCTGAGACATTAAAGATTTCACCTTCATTCATCTTTTCCTTTGGGAGTGGAAAAATGATACAGTTGCAGTTTCTGTTTGGCTTATCTGATGAGTGTGTTCAAGCAAGGCTATGAAACTTGTAGGTATAGCACTTGTACAGATCTTTTGCTTTGGAAACAGATCTTAAATAAATCAATTTGATCAAGTTAAATTCAAGTGAATTCCTTCAACAGCTATGAGTGCTAACCAGACGTGTTCAAACATTATTTTACACAAACAGAAAAGACATGAGGAGAAGAAAAAAAGATCAGAGGCCAATTTGAAATGAACAAAATGAAGTGCATGTCTGTAGTGGAGAAGAAAACCCCAAATCCCTAAAAGGTGTCCAAGGTTTCCACATCCCTGTTCATTGTCTGAAAGAAGTCAGCTGTGAAAGAGTCATGGGAGAGAAAGATTTGCTGGCAGACTTCTACAGAAAACTGAAAAAAAGCTCAAGATTAAACCATTCTATTCTGCAGGAAGATTGGGCATTTCTGTAGAAGAACTACTTGCCCGAGCAAATGGATTTTTAGCAAAACTACTGAAATGAAACACAGAAAGAGAACATTCAAGAAGCGGGGGGGAAAAAAGGCAACAGGAATATGAAAGTACTGATTTGGCAGGGCTGAAAAGAAGTCCAGAACCCAGATGGAGTAAAAACTAGTAAAGGACATCCAGAGCAATAGGAAAGGATTTTCATAGATATAACAGTTTACAAAATAGCTTCTGGGAAAAGCTGAGTCTGCTCCTGAATGGGGAGATAGCACAGTGATATATGACACAGTAAAGGCTGAAGTGCTTCCTGCCTTTCTTGCCTTGATACTTAGAGGCAAAGCCTGCTCCTGTATTAAAACATATCCCAGCACAGCCTAGAAAGAGGAAGGCAGCCATCAGTGGGTGAGGAGCAGGTTAGGGCTGCAGTCATGCTGTGCTGCACTGACTAATCACAGTATGGATTACTGAGGCTGCTTACCCCAAATTTGTGGCTTTTTTTTTTTTTCCTATAGTCCTAATTTCTGTAGGCCATTTTACCTGCAAGAACAGGAAAAATGGAAAGGGAAAAGGATAAAGCAATATACAAGCTTTAGGTATACTGGGCTGCTCAAGTACTACTCCTGTATGTGGCACAGTATGTGTGGGGACAGTGCGTTTGTGTGCCCAGCCTGTGCAGCTGGCATAGCCCAGCTGCAGTGCTGTGAACATGAAGAAATGTTTGCCTCTTCCTATCTCCTCTGTCCCTCCTTCTCAAAACGCCCTCCTTTCTAAAATTAACCTTTGAATGGAAAGTTCAAAAGGCATCAAGGCTAACAGGGGTTACTCATGCAAATCAAAGGCAAAAGAAGCCCCTAACAATCTGCCCAGAGTCCTAATTCCTGCATTAATAAAAAAGCCAGTCAAAACCTAATGATTAAGTCATTAGTTATGAAAGCTCTTCATGTTCTGTTGACTTTTTTTTTGTGCTGGGAGAGCAATGTGCTACTCTGAATCATAATTATGTAAAAAATATCCATTCTGAAATCCACAGTTTCATTTTAATTTGGCATCTGCAATGACTAAGCTAGCAGTATACTTCCTAAAGCTATAACACAGCAGTTCTGCTCTTTCACCTTAAAATACGTTACTAAAACATCCTGTGTACCCATTCAAACTCCAGATGTTAAGGGACCCTGGAGTAATTTTGTAGGAAGTTGGTAGTAAAAATGTGTCAGAGATGTCTTCTCTAGAGGGGAGAGGGAGGGAAAGCTTTTCTGAGGAGTGAAAGGTCTGGGCAAGAGGATGGGAATAAAGATTTGCTGTTTGGTAGTTAATCAACTGAAAAGTTTTAGATAGAAATGAGAAGATTTTTTGACCTAAAACTTTCTCCTTTTCCAATAAATGCTTTCAGGACAAGAGGAGACAGTGTTTAAGTCCCAACCTACCTCACTGCAAGCTTAAATGCAAAGACAATATTTTTCTCAGGGAATTTCTCTGAGCCACAGATGTGTCCAATTTTCCCACACTGTTGGCTTTGTGTCTTTCTTGCTGTTTAGTCACCTTTAGATAGCCTGTTTTATCACAACCATCACTGAGGGCTGGATGCTCTATGTCTATCCCTGGACAACACCATGCTTTACAATCCAAAAGTTTTACCCTCTCTGTGCTCAGTGTTTCAGGAGAGCAAGTTTTGTCCTTAATAGTAAGCTTGAAGAAATTGCCAGGTCAGTATATGGTTATGCTTCACATTCCTGTTCATAAAAAGTCTGGAAATAACACTCATAAAGATGTAGAACTACACAGTTATAACACATCCAACTTAAAAGATATTTCAGAAAATAAGGCATATGGCAACTTAACCAAAATATGACTTTATACTAGGCAGAGGGATCAGCAAAGGAGAAATTTACAAAAAGGACTTTATTCCCACAGTTCACACCAGCTGCCACACAGATGGTGAGATGATGATAAGATGCTACTACAGCTGAGAAGATGTTGCTACTTAACATGACAGACTGCTCATCTCTCGGAATCTTACCCAGGCAGCACCCAGCCCTGAAAGTGACGCATTTCACTGCAGAAGCAGTAAAAGGTCGATATAGCCAAGCAATTATTACAGTTTGTGTAGCAGAGACAGTCCAACCGGGGTTGCAGAGACCTCACCGTGAGCTGCTCAGCAGGGTGAATAATGCTGCTTTCCTGATTGAACTTACCACCTACCTTTGGGAATGGGGCTATAACCACAGCAAGGAGGAGAGTGGTTCATTTGGTAAGTGCAAGTGAAAGATTCTGTAACCACAGTAAGAAAGCAGAGGAGCTCTGTTGCAGCAGGAGAATTTCCAGCTCCACATGATCAAGAATCATACATTAATTCCTTGCTAATGACTTTATATCTCACATTTCATCAAGTTCATTACCTTCAAGATCATGAGAATTTTAAAGATGATACTCTTTCAGAAGTTCTTCAGACACTATCATTTATATCAGATTATTACCTGGTCAAAAGATCCTCTTTCCAAGCCAAACTTATAAACTTAAAATCAACAAAGAGATGAACAACAGGAAAAGTATTCTGACAGAGATCTGTTTTCAAGAAAAGCATTTCACAGTCTGCCATGAAGATTTCAGATGATGTTTAAATAATGAGCTAATAAAAATACAGATTGATATTCATGTTATTCCCAAGGGTACAGAAGTGACATTAGTGCTAAGGATGTTTAATTGTATTTTGTTTATAAACTGGAAGGTGTCTCTGTACCTATACTGTGAGTAAAGCCAAGCAAATAAAGAGCCAGCTGCCAGGAGAACCTCAGGAATGTTTTTTGCTAACAAGTTGCATTTGCAATAACAGAATAACTTGCATCAAATAATTTTCTCTGGTATCCAGCTTCCCCTTTTACAACATACAAACAGAGCTATGTCAAAAGAATTATATTTTAATTGTCTTGATCAGCTGTGCTCACGTACTCAAGTGAAATTCTTTGGTGAATTTATTCTTTGCAGCAAAGGAAGACTCATTGAAATGGATTTTGAACAACATCACAGTAAGGCTCATTATCTCCTCTCCTCAGCAGCAGCCTCATCTTGCTGGAATGTAGCAAAAGGAACTGACTTAAAAATGATGGTGGAAGGTGTCTAGTTGGGTCAGTGGTGATGAAAACATGCCCCTAATTTTGACTGGGCACACAATAATAATCCCTTCCAGATGGCACCCAAAGAGAGAGTGCAGACAGTCAAAATGTGGAAAATCTCAGTCCCTAAGATGGAAGATGACTCCAAATTCCAGTGAAAAAGTGCACCAAAAGCTGAACCTAGAGGATCATTTGCAGGGGACAGGCAACATGGCCACAGACAGAGCATTTGAGGGAGGTTAAAAACATTTATATTGTAGGCATGCAATATTGCTGCTAAATAGTTATGTAACTAATGTTTTTCCCAAACCCAGCTGCACTGAATAAGTGAGTTGGAGAATGGTCAAAATTCATTCTGAGTTCACAAGAACAAAGATTCCCAAATCTAGAATTAGTTTAGAAGGCTCCTGGGCTAAGTTATGACTTTTTTCCCCAGAGCTGAGCTACCCTGAACCCTCCCCACAGAAACTAACTGAAGTTTCAGAGTTACTGATCATCCACTGATAGACTATGAACTGAGTAAAAAAAAAAAAAAAAAAGAAACCCACAAAAAAGTTGTTAAATATAATTGGTCAAACCAGATGTCTCTGAAATAAGATCCTGAATGTATGGCTTCTCAGGCTGTCTGAGGAGTCTAGTGAGAACAATTTTAATGGATTTTTTTATTTTAAGACTGTCAGAATATGCTTTTTTTTTTTTTTTCTTGAAGCTGCAGTGCTTGGAAGCAGCTGACTATGAAATAATTTCACCCTCTGCTGAAAAAATAAATTCCACTTTCCAGGGTTCTGAAGGACAAATCTTTCTTAAAAATCAGAAAGATACAGAAATAACCCAAAACATAAATACAAAATTATATATATATATGTATGTATTTAAAAGAACAACAACAACCAAAAATCTTTGACTTACAAGTTCAACTCATTACTATTGAGTACTTATGCTTGGTAAGACTACTTCCAAAGGTTCATTAATCAATTAAATGAACCCATCATCCTTTTTACAGCCCTGTTTTGAGGTCTGGGGTTTTTTTGAAACCAAAAGAGAATGTGGGGGTTCAAACCAAACAAACACTTGCATGTACCTAAGTGTTTGGTCCTACTTAAATCTAGTAAGAAATAGTATTCTTTCTCTTTGCAGCAGCTGAAACTTATTGAATTTAACTTTGAAATACTTTGCTCAGGGAAGCATATGCACATATTCTTTTAAACTACCATTGCTGATAGCTTGATCTATGAATTTAATATTGAACATTTTTCAACTTTTCCATAGTAGGTCAAATAGCCAGTTATTTGCATTTAAATGTATTATCAGCGTATATTTTTTGTTACTCTATGTGCTTTTCATGTAGCTGTTTGATATGAACACTTCTACTGATGCAGACAGGATTTTGGTAATCAGGGCAGGAGACAGGTTAATATACTAAAAATTAGACTTAATGCTGTTCTCATACATATTATCATGCTGATGTCAATCCAATGGTTTTAAACCCATGGTAGAACAGAGATTTATGTTAGATGTCAGCAGGGAAAAAAACCTCCCACATTGCTTTTACATCTGCGTAAGTTCTGTAACAAATCACCTAGAAATGCTGGGGAGCTCCACAGAAGCCAGGGAAAGAAAGGCCTGTCTGATTCAGGGATGATGATGAGAGAAGTTCACAAGGAGGCTGTTCTGAAGAGAATGAACATAAGTCTAGGGGACTTCTCAGGAGTCTGCCCAGCTTTATTTTCTAATCTTTCATTAAATCTGTTTGAAAACTCATTAATATTTTTGCTGGTTGATTGTTGCAAATAGGTGGGGTGTCACGGCAAAGATGTGACATTGGAGCCCCAGCAGTTAAAAAAACATTCCTGCATTTGTTATCAGTCCAAGCTGGAACACTTACTGAAGGAAAAAAAAATGAATCAGTAAAAGTGACTTCATCCTAACTCAAACTAGGACACAGGGGTGTCACCCACCTTTTAAAGTGGCAACATGCAACACTGGAGAAGATAACAACATCCGTAGGAACTCAGTGAGGTTACAGGCAGGTCCTCTCTCTGAGCTACAACCACCATCTGGGCTCGCCAGTTGGCAAAGAGCTGTTCTTTGACTGGCTTCTGCCCTTGCTGGGGCCCATGACAGCACACAAACAGCCAGCAAGTCCTGCCCAGAGTCTGATTGCACTTGACCCCCTGGTACAATCATAAGGAAGAGGAAGGATAGATACATAAACACAATGGCAACAAAAAATATTGGAGTGTGAGTTATCTCAGAGACATATTCAAGTCTCCAGCTGAGTGAAACTCAGTGGGAAATATCTTGGCTGACACTCTGAAATCTACAAGTTTGCTTTGGAACAGCAAAGTTGTCCAAGTCTTTATGCTATCCAAATTTTAAAAATCGCCACCTAAAGGATTTATAGCAGAGTGCACGGGCAATTATGATGCTCTTTTTGTTACTGTGGAAACACATTTTGTGACTGGCAAAAGCAATGAGAAAGATATCGAATGAACTTTGGAGAAACAATATTTTAAAATTAGAGTTGAACACTTCCACACCAGGAAGCTTTAGCCTCAAGGCAGTCATGAAACGCCAGAAAGTCAGCAGGAATGTGCCACTGAGTCTTGTTGGGATTGATTTTGTAGGACTAACTCTGTTTCATAGCATGGGAAAATAAAAGCAGAGTCAACTAATCAAACTAGTGCTCTTGCAGTTGGAGAGCTTTGTCCAGAAATGAATGCAATGGGGAGTCAGAACACAATGGCAATAACTCCTGCACTATTTGGCTGTTAATATTTTCCAAGCACTCTATTCCTGTGAAGTAAAACTTTCAAGACTTTGGTCCTTTAGGTATCTCTTTAAATCTTCAGCTTTCCATTGGCCCTTAGTGACACAGAGCTATTGAACTTTCCAGACATTTACTAGAAGATCCAGAGACAGATGTATATATGCAGAATGGGATCTCTTCATCATACATCTAGGACCAAGGAAAAGTGCATACACTGTTAAAACAAATCAAGCCAAAAGAAGTTTCCTAACAGAGCCACTACTAGCATCTGATATGTGTGACTCCAGGGCACGATTGTCCTGGAAGTCCCATTTGGACAGCACCCTTAGTCCATCTGCCCCTGAGATTCCTCTGGAAAAGCTGTTCTAGGGAGCAGGCGGTAAGAATCAGGATGACAACACTTTGGCACAGGCCAACAGAGGATATGTTCCAACCTTCCACATATAAATCTGAAGCACTGTGAGAAATCTGTTTAATGCCTCAACAGAGGTTTCTTTGTTTCTTTTATTATAGGTGGTTTGGAAATAAAATTTCCCCAAGTTAGTCATTAATCTAAATGCATTAAAATGATGGGAGGCAACAAGACAGACAAGGAAAAAAAAAAAAAGAACCCTCTCTTACTTAGGAAAATCCATCCTTCATTCCTAGAGTGAGTTCATGTGGGGGAAGGAAAAGAAAAAGAAAAAAAAAAATAAATTAAAATAAAATCTGTTTGTTAAACAAGAAGGAAAGTATCTCGGTGTGGAATTCTTCTGTACTTTGAGGTAACACTGATTGCTTTCCCACTGACCAGGCCCTGGACTTCATAGACTGAGATTATGCAGATAAAGATATTACATATTTTGAGAAAAATCATTCATCTTTCACATCTTTTATAGCAGTGCATTATAAATCTCAGTAAAGTTATTCTTGATTTACCATAATATAAGTAGGAGGAGAGCTGGGGCTTGCCAAAAGCCAAGGTACTAGATTCCAGATATGATCCAGGCAAAAGCAGCAGTAACAAAAGCTGAGATGCAGCATAAATGTCCTGGGTATAAGTTTATTGTTTATCAAATCAAATATTCACTGTCAAAAGTTCAAAAACTGACAATAAACTTAACTGTTGCATCTTAAAATTTATTTATAACTTACAGAGGGAGCCTACTGTCTCTATTTTGTCTCTCCTATAAAGCTTACAGCCTGCAGGAGATAATAAAATCTCGACTGATCTCATATAGCTGAGAGAAATTAAGTCCTGTATGTGTTGGTGGCTGTCAGGTGAGATATTTTATATCTCATTAGTGTTTGAGCACTTATTGCTTTTTCTTCCTTTATGAACAGATCATGTGATAGTACATCTCTCTCTCACACCCCTAACCAATTTGTCACAGCAAACTTGGCTGTAACAGAAATAAGGTATTTCTTTCCGTACTACTTCTTTTCAATACTTGCATCTGATGAGCCATGTTACCCAAACAAGTTGAGATGCCTATAACTCAGTTTCACATTTAGCTTTCTCCGCAGTATCTGGGTGTTGGAAGTAACTCTGATATTCCGTTTCCTTTGGATCTCCTCACTGGTGCAGCGATACCTCATTCAAAGTTGCCCATGTAGCACTAGCAAATGTCCTCCCTTACCAGCATGGCACAGGAGGACCCTAGATGACCCTTTCTAGCAGTCTCTCAAAGCACCACATCTCTGTGTATCATCCCTATGAAAAAATTATGGTTCTCAGAGCAGATGAGGCACTGCTGAGCAGTACTTGCACTTAAACACATTGAGGATTATTCAGGATAGCAGATCAGTGTCACCCATGCAGAGAATGCTCTCCCAGTAGAAGAGTGGCCACATTTCTCATTACCTCAGATACGAGATGGAATAATTTTTATGTAGATTTTGGGCAGAAAAAAAATTGCTTAAAAGAATAAATAAATTACTTTTTTTAGCACTGAGATAGTTCACACCATCCCCAGTCTGCAGGGAAGATGCCCTGGTGTTCTCACATGGTTCAGGGGGGAATGCAAGGAAAAGTGGTGAGGATTCATTTGGCCAACTGACAAAGCAAAGTGGAGCAGGATTCTACATCCCAGCAGCTGGCAAGAAAAGCACATAACTACACCTAGTCCCTGTTCCCAGAGCTGTTGATATGATTTACAATAAATACTCATTGTTTTAAATCCATACTGAGCACTCCTGAGGCAAATGGAGACCACTAGAATTATTTTTGGGAAATTGACTATTCCTTTTGCTGTCTGTTACTACATGGAGGAAAATCTAATCAGTTAAAGAACCACAGCTAAATATTGTTTTCCTTTCTTAAAAAGCACACGGTTATTTCACTGGGTTTTGAGTGGAGGGCATGAAGTTGGGTAAGCTTTAATTAATCCACTGAACCATCAGCTTATTCTCCACTGCAAACACTGCCATCTGCTACCAGTCCATGCATTGATAATTAATGTCTGCTACAAATTTGCTCCCCTGACATTATCTGAGTAGATAATTAGCCTACAGAACAATACTCGACATAAAGCATTATTGTTCTATTATGTGTGATCTGTTTGAAAGCACTCAAGAATTCACTAATACTATTTCATATCTGTGACTCATACGTCAACCAACACCCATCCAGAGAACAACAAAACAATTCAGGAAAGGAATAGAGGGAGGAACAACAACTCCCAAAACACATGAAAATGATGCAGATAAACTCAGGAATGAGCACTGTTTACTTTAGAATAGCTTGTGAACAAGAATAAATAAGAGCAAGACAATCCACAAGCACTGTTCTCCAGAGAAGGCATGGAACAACATCAACAATGATCTGTGTGTGATAAATGCCCCTTCAGAGATGAAGCATGAAAAATAATTTGTCATCAAAACTCATGTGTTTAATAAATCAATGGAAGGTGGAATCAGGAAGAGGGAGAATAAGCCAGCATGTCATCTTTATTCACTAGTGTAAAATGTGGCTGTTTCCCAAGATTACATCTGAATTAAGCTTGGGAGGCAAGTGAGTGATGAAGATGCATCAGAGGGGAACTGAAGTGAAGCCAACATTTTAGCACTGTCAGATCCTGTGGTGATAGCGCAAAGTCTCTCAATATTTGGCTGACTGAAGTGATTTTTACTTTCCCCAGCTCTTGAACTCAGGTGATTATAAAACGCACTCTGATTTTCTTTTCCATGAGATTCCCAGCATAGTCTGGGGCAGAGAAAAGGTTAGCAATGTCAGCTCGAAGTGCATGGAAACCACAACAAGTACATAAAAAGTTGAAGCTTAGGAGCCTGGAGACCTCACACATCATCACTATTTCAAAACATTGAGGTCAGGATTCATTTGACCAAATTTCCATGCCAACACAGTAAGTACCTACATTTGAGCTGATTGTCTCCACTCCTTTTATAGTCAAGAGAAACTTGCCTCTCATGTTGGCAACATAAATGTTTTCTACTACATTTATCTAGAAGCATTTGCAAAATCACTGTCCATGCAACAGCACAGACTGAAGACTGTGTATCTGCTGTATCTGTTGCCCTCCTTCCTGATGAGGAACACTCTACAGAGCCTTATACAAGATCATATGAAAGAAAAAAAAAAAAAGTCTCTTTCTACATTTCCTTTCTTTGATAATTAAAGGGAAGAGGTGGGTGAGCTCAGCTAAAATTTCCTTCCCTTTTTACCTGTTAAGTATTTGTTCTGCAGTTCTCAGTCCTGTGTGGCACTTCCTAAGTGATGCTGCACTTGGTATTCAACAACTTCCCCTTCTGTCTTCAAACGCAGTTCTCCTTGGGCAACATTCTACTTTCATTTGTTCCACCGCAAATAACAGATGAGTTATCCAACATTTGTCAGACTTGTTTATTTCTTTAACCGTGGAGACATAAGCCATTTTCCAGTGTCCAGAAGATGTCTCTGGGAGTTAGCAGTAACTAAAAACACTCTATTGTTGTCTGAAATAATTACAACTTCTGTTGCTGTCAATGACTGTGGCTTAATAATGAAATGAAATCTATAGGGTAACCCACCAAACCAGTGTCAGCATGAGTACACTGTCCTCTTCTCCAGCTCTGCTTTTACTGCTTCTGTTCTTGCTCAGTTCTCTTCCTATCCTTTTGCTTACTCTGACAGCAAATCTGGAGCTCATCTGTCTTTCTTTCTCTTCTCTACTAGTGGCTGATGGTGCGTCTCCTTTACTACATTCACAAGCTCTGACCTCTCCAAACTGGCACAGTCAGTATCTTTATCTACTTGCAACACAATCAGACCTCCTTCAACTCTCCAAATCTCTCAAAAATGTCACGATATGCAAGCAGTGGAACACTAAGCTTATTGTACTGAATAACAACCCTTGACCTATAGGGGCTGAATTTCCTTCTCCCTCCACATTAAGAGTGCAGGAACAACCTATAGAATCAGGCCAGGCCGTCATGGTCCTAACTCTAAAACTGGGCAACAGCAAATTCTGTTCCGTGGAAGAACACACATGAAAGCATGAAACTGTACTTCCATTGAATACACTCCCAGCACTTTGAGTCCAGGCTTTCCTCCACCAGAGAAATGTCCTAGAATTTATGCCATGTCATGTCTGAAACTCAGAAATTTTTTATTATTTTTTTTTTAATTTTTTTTTTTTTTTCCTGGAGAGCCTCACTCCTTGATCCATTCCTAAAGGATATCCCTAGAAAGAGAATCCCAGGATGCGGGAAAAAAACTACAGCTTCAAAAGCTAGCTATGAGTCTCCTAAGGTCTCACCTCTGAAGTTCAGTCTTTTGTTCCAACTTCTAGGTTACTGTAAAGCCTTATAATTCCTATTTTACTCCTGTTTTTACATTAATAACTGTGTCAGCACACTCTACAAGATACCACACAGCAGGAAGCATACCTATTGAAACAGTCTCCCTTATTTGTACAGTCATTAATGATAGCTGCTGTTTAGTATCAACCACATCATCATCTAACACATCAAGGCATCTCCTCTTGCTGTGAAGAAATTACTTGACACTTTGATCAAAATATCTCCTTCATAGTCAAACTGGGGGGTACTCAACCCAGCTCACTGCAGCACCTAATTTAAGTAAGGATTTAGGTGAAACCTCCAGACAATCTATGAATTATAGACCCTTCACTTAGAGGCTTGAACAGCCTGTCCCGGCTCTTTCAAGCAAGGAGTGAGATTCCATACCTGGAGATCTAAGATAGACACCCTAAGAAAAAAATATGAATGTCCCAAGTGTCAGACTCTAATGCTATAAAACACAAGATGCTTTGTGCAAGACACCAGATTTCAGTCATCAGCAACCATGCTTGTTAATTTGAAACAGCAAATAATATTTCAGGTACTCTCTATCCTTGCAATATGATTTCAGTAGTAGAATGTATCCCTTCAACAAACTCTTTTTTTTTTAATTCTAGAAGTGATTTTTTTTTTTTTCCAAAGGAAAAAGTTCATGACAGTGTATCTTTTTATGAACACTTCTACCAATAATTTTGGAAAAAAAAAGGTTGTCTTTTTTTAGATATCTTTGTCTAATGAAGATTGGAAGGTCTTTTGATAGAGAGCTCTGCTAAAATTAGAGCTCTTATGTGCAGCTTATACTCCTTTCTCTCGCATTTTTATTTTTGTACTTGAGACAGCTCATAAAAGTGGTGATTTTAAACAGAAAAAACATTGCTTTTTACTCATCCTTTGCAGATTTTGTGTTCACACACTAAATTTGACATTTCTACAAGTACCAAAATTTCTCTAGGTTTTGGGAGGAGGATAGAGATCTACCTTTTCACCCATGATTTTAATTCATCATTTTTTATTTAAACTTTAATTATTTATTTTTGTGTTGCAACAATGATGACTAAACAAAAAAATTACAATTAGAATTCCATATCTAGTCTTATGTCTTGTATTTCAGTTGTATCATATTATGTGGACCCTCCAAACTGCTTTTACAGATGATGGACTCTCTCCTTTTTCTAGACATATGAACTCACGAAGTATTTAGGCTGCCTGACCATAGTCCATATGAAGATAGCGGATATATTATTATTATTATTATTACCATTATTTTATTTGTTACCATAGTGCCTAAGGCTCACCTGAGACCAGGGTCCTATTTATGCCAGGCATTGGGTAAAGAGCAGGAAAGAATCCCCCAAAGCTGGCAATTTAAAGAATGGAGTTCCTATGTAAATACGGTCTGGGATTGTTTTGGTGTTATCTCTACTGTTATTTTAGTCTGAGACTACAAGCATTTTTTCAGTGAGAAAAGTTGCAAAGGAACACAAGATGACTACAAACAGAGCAGCTCTCTCTGTACCTACTCCCTTGTAATTAAGATGTAGAGTAGGGGGGAGAGAAAAACATCACACTTGGGAGTATTTTATTAATTATTTTTCAGCTGCAGTGCACAAGGTTAAATGTAGCCTCAGGCAGCTTTCACTGATGTGACACATCTCCATGATGTCAGAGCTTTTAGTGACACTAACAGGCTCATATTCTGCAAAGAATAAACCATCCTCCGGTGTATTAATTAAGCCTGAGCAAATCCTACAGAGAAGCAATGCAAACCTATAAGAAGTTTTGCACGGTGAGTTTAGTGCTTATAAAACATGTGGCTTGACAACCACTGAGCATGAAATCTCTTGTTAATCTACAGAATGTGGACAGCATGGATAAGAGCCACATGTGTCCCCACTTTGTGTTTTCCGTGGGCATGGTCCTCATGGTAAGTCAGCTTTGACCTCTTCCCCATGAAGACAGCCAGCAGATGACCCTCTTACCTCTAATCACAATTTCTGATGTTTTAAGAAAAAATGAATTTAGACTTTTTCTGGTTTCCATACATTTTGGCACTAAATTATAAAATTTCCCTACTCTTCCCCCCTCATTGCAGAATCTAACATCGCCAAAGAAGCTTTCAAATCAGACTGTCAGTTACAGGGCTTAATTTTATTATTTTTTTTGTTGTTGACTTACATTTCAAATTTTTGGAAGGTTTCAAAGAAGAGAAGAAAGAAAAGCAAGGTAGGAAAGCTAAAATAAAACTTAAAATTTAATTGCTTATATGAATATTTATTCAACAGCATTTATCTTAACAGCTTGAAATTCTTAAACACTGTTGTTGTGAATGAAAAGGACAACACAGCCTGATACTTCAGAAATATCTCTCTGATATCTCAGCTAGTTTGTTTCTCAGTTGGCAAATTGTAGGGTTCAACTTAATCTGGGAAAAACAAGCAGGTTATGGGACCAGCAACACTGATCACTACTGGTATGGACAGTTAAAGGCAGTTTCACTGATCTCCTGCAAGAACTTTCATTGTTCATTCAAGGTGGCCCAAGCTGATGTACTTCCACCTTCAACCACCTATTGAAACTGAACAAAATTAGAATATTTTCCCATCTAAATTCCCAAATAGCAAGAACCCCATCCTCCCACACTTGTTTCACACTTAATTCACTGGTCAGTGAATGCTTGGCATGAGATTTTGCAAGAAGTGGGTAATATAGTCTCAACCCAACATTTTGTTGAAACTCCTGGGTTAGTTGCATATTTGGTCTTACATAACCACTGTTTATGTTTGATGATTCAAGTAATCTATTGTATTTGCCATTACATCCAACCTCACTGCTGGAGTGCACAGTTATCATCTTAATCTGCAAGCAGTCTGCACTGAACTAGATTTGGGGTATGCTGAATGGTTTAATGTTTAAATTAAATGGCAAGATTATGTTTTTTAAAGTGGGATAGCACAGATAGAAAGTCAACAATCTTCTCTTCCCATACTATTACAAATTTTTCATTTTTGCAGCCAGCCATGTAGCTTAGCCCTTGGATCCCATTTGCTTAGATATTTGAAACAGATGTTTATTTAACTTCAGATAAAAAAAAAACAAATCGTGTAATTTTAAGAAGCACGTAGGTTTTGTGGAGTATATGCTGAAATTCAGAACCATATAGAGCTAAAAAGAGGAACTCTGGAAAAATACGGATGTATGTAGCATTGTTTAAATACCACAAATAGTTATAAAAACTCACGGGATTCTACAGAGAATCTCTTTACGTCTCCTGCACCTCTACAGAGAAAGTCAGATCAATTCTAGCTCTCACAAACTTTGTAGTAGCTCCCTCAAGTGGCCACTGATCAGAGTATTTTATTACAGTCCATAGCAAAGCCACCCACAAGTACCACCCAGGTCTCATGAGCATTAGCTCTGCTTCTCATCACCTTTACGTGGGTAGGACCATTGCAAACACATTTTGAGATGCTTCAGGTGCAAAGGCAGGGTGGGGTAGATGGCTGCAGAGAAGAATGGGAAAAAGAAGGAATGGGAGGACCAACGAGAAGGTTATCTATCTGAATAAAAAGATGAATGGGTTGACTTTCACTAGTTGTTTGCTAAAGTCTATAGATCAAGAGTTTGGGATGCTTGCTAGCCTTAAAAGTAAAGCTTGTTTTCCATAACTATTTCAAAAGGAACCTTTCCCTAACAAAATGCAAGGATAAAGGCAGGCCAGATTCCAAATAAACAAGGTAGGTGCTGTGTCATCAGGATATGCATGGAGTGACAGCTCAGAGGGGTTCTTCCAAGGGTGAAATTTCTATTGTGAGCAGACTTCTGATACTTCAGGTCTCCTGTGGTCTGAGGAAAGCCAACCTTTTCTGTTTTCCTGCACGTCTCCTTAGGTTCTGACTCACTTGAGGCACAAGCATTTGCTTCTAACCCCACCTCTTATATAGACCCTTTTTGAGATGTTGGGAAAACATCTGCTCCATAAAATCCTACTTTTTCTGCCCTGTTTTCCAATTTGCTGTTTACTTGGCTCAGCCAGCCTTGGCTTCTGAAAGGATCCAATAAATTATAACTAATCTGGAGTTCAAACAAAAGAATTTTACAGATAGGTTTAGGGAGGAAAAAGACTGAAAATTCAGAGCCCTGGGAAATATGAACATTGTTCTTAAAATGAAAGAAAATGCTTTACACATGGTAATTATCACTGCTTCCTTAAAGTCAAAGCAACTATGACAATTTTTACACATTGAAGACATAGTTTCTCTATACACTAGGAAACACAAATTCCCCTTTAGTTTTACCTTTTGTTTTTTAGTATTTTAAGTAGAATGTTCTTTCCTCCTGTGTCATTTTCAAATAATCTAGCTCCTGCCATGATTATCTTTTTCCTGACTAGTCATGGGACTAAGCAAAGCTCTGTGTAGTCACAGGTAGATTATCTCTGGTTCCCAAGCTACCTTTGGTTGACTGACACAACTGTTTTCAGTTTTTCTTGACTGAAAGGCCTAAAATTTTCCAACACAGATGCACCCTTCAAAAGCCTCTGAGAACAAATTTACTCTGCTAACAATGGGCTTTTCTCAATTGTGTCACATGTGTTTCTTTGCCCACAGGTTGAAGCTCACTGCTGTGCACTGTCTGGCAGTCTGCAGTGTGAGCAGATCTCTGTTCTGGGAAAAATAGCTCCCAGTTTTAGGGCTTTGAAAAATACATCTGGATCTACCTATAGAAATAAGAGTTAATTGTATTTTCAAGCCTTGGAGCCCAATTATGGAAGCACAAACCTGTTACATCAATGGAGCCAACAGGTCTGCAGAGGTGTGAAACCAGATAGAAATTAATCCCCTTTTTTTCCCCCCAGCCCTCACTGTCAGTCTATTTTCAGTGCAGCCAGAAGTCAGGCTATATTAGCTACCTCAGCCCATGATGCTGTTACATACACACTAATCCAATACTGAATCTATTTGGCAAAATTTTTTGTGTACCATGAAATTAAAACACAGAGCTAAATTTTCCCAACAATTGCACCTTTAGGCCTCATTTACTTGTTAGTTTTCTTTTTTTAAAAAAAATTGTGTCACTTTCTCCACTTCTGTTCTTGCAACAGTATATGCATATATATTTTTGTAAAGAGATACCATTTTCTCATCCACTATAGGACTAAGGTATTCATCTTTGAAAAGCATTGCCCCTATTATGTACAATTCTCACCAAAGGGAGAAACAAAACACCATTTTTTTTGCTTTCCCACTTGTGGTCCACATCCAACAAAGCACTTAGCCGTACATTCACTTTTCCTCTGGGACTGAAGGCTATTGGATAGAACAAATCTATGCACCAGGAAAGGTTTGTTATCCAACACTACTGTGAGTCAATCAAAGACAGATCCCTAAATAGCTGATTTAGAAGAATGGAGTATCACAATTATTTAATTATCCTATAGAAATCCAGAGACTAATGGACTCAGGGACTCTGTACTGGAGGTATGTAACAGGCAGCAGGGTAGCCCCAGAGCACATGACACAACAGAAAATTGCTTTACAAATGTCACTCCTTATATTCTGACAATCACATTTTAGAAATTGAAGCATTTGATGAAAACCGCTGGACTAAAAATTGGTGCCTGCAACATCTAGCTTCTTACATTCACAATATGACCTGCTCATTATACCCCATTAAATGTGTAAACATGACAAGATAATGGATTCATTTCGGCAGCAGCAATACACTTCGATTTTTTATTATTTCTACTTTACTAGCCCACACTGAAAAATCCAAGAGCTCTCCTCAGTTGCTAATCTGTGAATGGCCAGACCCTCATGTTTTGAGATTCGTGTTCAAAAATTACAGAGAAATTGCTCACTAGACAAGCAAGCAGTGGTCACAGGGTTTTGGTTTGGTTATTTTTGCAAAGTTTTGTTTTGCACTCTAAATACATCTTTTTTGCTTTGCTTTTCAGACTGTCTCACTTTGAACACTCCTGAGGCTGGTGGTATGAATTTATATTGAAATCTAGACCTAATCGTTGTCAGTAGCCCAGACTTAATTTCTAGGTGAACTAAAAACACCGATCTTCTATCTTGGTGATTTAAATGCATCACTGAGTAATCATATTTCTAGTCCACTTGCACAGATTTGTGCTTACTGCATATGTTCATGTGTCTAATATAGAAATACAGAACCAGAAAAATGCCATGGATCTACCTGGTAGTTTTCTGACCCCTGAAATTAGTGACTGTTTTTCAGGTACAACCTCTCCTCAGCACTCTGTGAAAGGAAAGAAAAGAAGCATGGAAGGGAGAAAGCAGCTTTTAAAGCTCCTGAAGCTTTAATTGAATCAGAGATTTGGGAAATCTCATTCTCCCTTCTGCTTGCTCTGAAATGAAGGACAGACAATGAGCACATTTCTGTCAGTTAAGCAGACGTTCTGTGCACGCAGACATTTTTGTGTTCAATGATAACCTTGACTTTGTGATTAGCTTTGCATGATCTGCAGCGAGAGGTATCAGTGTAGGATTCATTAAATACCTTCAGGTAAAGGTATTTACCTTCAGGTAAACATTTGAAGACACAAAGAGAGACCCTCACAAAATCAGACTTGTAATGATATTTCACTTGCCACAGCACTGCACTGGCAGGAAGGTTTTAGCTCAAATAACAGTATCTCTAAGAGGTCAAAATTATTTGCATTAATTGCAAGTCGAGACAGAGCAATAAGCTTCTGAGATAGCACACTGTGCACCCAGTTGTGATTAATGATATGGTTACATTTCATATGTTTTCCTGGAATATGATTAAGAGGAATACACTTTTAGATAAAGTTTAGAACTAAGATAAATGAGACTTTTCTGTGAAATTTCAAGTCTTAGCCTAAGTATTTACTGAAATGGTATGAAAAAAACACCTTCAGACCAGTTCTTCAGAGGATGCATATTTCTCTATCTCTATACTTAGGCTGATTTGCATCATATCAGGATATGGCTTCATTTTTCTTACTTACTGTAAAAGTCAGCACTAACCTTCTTTTCCTTTGCAACTATGTAAAAAAGATGCAGGTCCATCAATGCAAAGAGATGAACACTTCTGTGCTTCACAGCTCACAGCTTCTATGTCCTTCCATAGTGAAACTGAACAGTAAATTATGCTAAAAATTCTTGCCTGTAATTTTCCTCCATCCACTTTTCATCTAGTAGTATAAGGCTGTCACTGACTTTATGTAGCACAGGCTAAAGAAGCAGAGGATGTCTTGAATGTACAAAAGGCAAGATGGGAATACCCTTGTAAATTTATATGGCAATTTTGCTCTTCTGGCTAGCTAGAACAAAGTTACTACCTGGAGGAGGAGATGGAAGGTTTATTTCTATTTTGGCTTTTTTACCAGCAGCATGTAGGTGAGTAGCTGAGCTTGCTGTAAAACAGCTTCAACTGATAGAATGATAAAATCATTCTTGGTCTCGAGCATTGCAGCTATTGTGCATCTCTGAATAGGGCTAAAAAGGGGAATTTCATCTACAGCCTTTTTTTGGCAAACCAGGCTCTCCTCTTCAGACCTTTTCCCCCTGGCTGCAGCTTTCCTAGGCTGGTCCAGCTCAGAGAGCTTGCAAGAAGCTTTTCAACTAAAATCTCTCAGGTTGTTTACTCTGAAGGCTGAACATATCTTAGAAGGACAGTAGGACACTGAGAAAGCCCAAAACCAAAAGAGTTGTGCTGTTTAGCATCAGGGGCAGCTGGCTGTGAGATGGCAGTGAATATGCTTGGGCTGGAAAGGAGAAACAATAGGATTACTGAAGATGCTACAACAGCAACCAGCAGGACTACTCTAGCATTGTGACCTTTTCACCTGTGACACTCTGACACTAAAGCAGGAAGTACAGCATGAGTGCCTTCTACATTCTACATTTGTGCCTGTGCTATAGTAGGGTTATGACTCATCTAGACTTTTTCAGACATCCTTGACACATTCCTTATTTGTGCTAGACATTTAATGCAGTTGGATTTAAAATATTTCCTTAAGTGATCCTCTGAGTAGAAAAGTCTGGTTTCTCTCAAAACCCCAACTCCTCTTTGTCTGTTCCTCACCTTCCTTTATTTTATATATCGTGAAAGAAACATTCTATTTACTACGCACATGTTCAGTGTGAAATCCAGTAGGCATTTTCTCCTTATCAACTGGAAAATGCACAAACAACTACAATTAAAATAAAACAGAAGACATATCCTGTTACTTGTTATCATTAGAGAGGCACCACAATGTGTTTTGTGTCATGAATTTAACATGCTGTGGGATAGGGAAATTGGCAAATCCAAGGTCAGTGCTCAAATGTTTTTTCCTCTGCTGCTGTTTTGAAAATATTTTTTTAATGTAGCCACAAATTTAATTTTGAAAACTGCAGGAAGGTAATAATAGCAATAGTAAGCTCATAGTCTTTAAATAGGTTTTTCAAATTGCTACATTGCAGTACATATCACGCATGTATTGTCACCTAAAAAAATGGGTTATGTTGCTTTCCCATAAGTACCAAGCTTGCTCATCATTTGAGAGTTAATGGAGAAGTATTTTGCTCTGCTGGTGGTGAATACAAAGCAGCCAGGAAGGTTTTGACATTTTCACTTCACCTGCTTTATTTTGTCAAAGTTTTAAATGTACATGCCTGAAAATGCTTTTGTCTTATCTTCAAAAGGCTTTAAAAGCCAGTATCCTTAAAAGACACTAATTTTTCAAAAAAGTACAGAGCCCAAATAAAGAGTGACAGAATGAACAAAGAATTTCTCATTGGCTTGTAGGACTCACCAGAGTAACAGGGCCTTCTGAAGAGGCTGCAAGAACCTCACCTGTGTGACATGACCTCTTCATAACATCAGGGAAAAGAATGAGCCGAGTGGGCAAGAGGTTAGCTCAAGTACTGAATTAAAAGGTTTCATATTGTCTGCCAAAATTGTTGCCACCTACTAACTCCAGGTGTATTTGTAATCCTCACTGCAAATTCCAGCAAATTCCAGCACTGTCCAGTAGCATAGTAATTTTACTAAGTGTCTCATTTGGGAATTATAAGACCAAGTAGAAAAATGCACTATTTGCAGCCTTTCTGCAATCTTTCTCTATCTATATAATTATGAATTAAAGAGTTTGTGATCTGTATCCTGCTTACTCCTCATCTCCTTCTAGTGTTTTAGGGTTGGGGTGTCTACATGACATAATACAATGGTGAACCCACAGCATGATCTAGTAAAGTTAGCATGATATTTTCTACCTTTTCTCCAGCTCTGGAGACACTGTGTGATAGCAGATGTGTGGCTATCCCTGCCCAAGTATTCTGCAGGTGTTGAAATTTATCTGGGTTTATGGAGATATTGTATTCATGTAGAAGAAATGCATTGAGGGTTACAATGTTCACAGAAATCATTCTCATCTCCCAAAGTCCCTAATCTGAAAATTGTTGAGGAGATAGTTAAGGGTAAATAGTATATGTGCTTGCCTTGTATTCGTCCCAGCCCAAGCACCCACCTACAGCCCCTGTAAGAGGCTAGATATGCAGTAGGTAGACCATTGGATCCAGTCAGCCTCATTGTTCTTATGTTCTAAACTTATTTTGTTATGGCATCACGTGAACTAAGAATTAAGTACAGAAATGGGTCTGAATCTTAGATGATCAGATCTTTGCCTGTTATTAAATCAACACAGCTTCAGCTCCCAGACTGGATCATGGTTCTTCACATTAACTGGAGATATGAATTGGACAGAGTAGACAGCAGTTAAGGTTGGGAGCTTTGAATCCTAGATGACTGATCTATAGATAGTGATGCAAGTGTTATTAACATTATGCCAGTTTGTCTGGGGAACTTTTTAAAGTGTTATTAAATACTTCTAATAAAATATTACTTACTGGTTGGTGAGATGGATTTACAAAGTAATTTGTCTAAAAGCCAAGTATGTTGTAACCAAGATATAGAGCCAAATCTGACCCACAACTGGATAAAAGAAGTTTCCTTGTTATGAAAATATGATACTGAATGCTTGGAATATTTCTTATTCAAAGTTTAAGCTGAATTAAGTGCTGCTAACTTTCTGGAAACTACAAAACAGGGATAGAGTCCATGATCAAAGGCAAAGTGCCATCAAGTTCAATAATGCTAATGTGATGATAATGATCAGAAGTTGATTAAAAATAAACATGTCTCCGTAATGCTTTCAACATTTTGATCCACATACTCCTGTTATGGGACTAAATGTTAATATAGAACTCCACATAATACATTCAAATACCAATTAGTAATTCAATATTTCCAAGTGACCAGAACTGACCCCACATAAGTACAAAAAATAAAGAACAAAATATGTTTAGGCTAGTGCATTTTACTGGGGAAAAAAAAATAAAGAAGTGGCTATTAGAGCTGATATTAGACTTTAGGCATGTACAGCAACAGCTGTTAGAACAGGCAGGTATCACAGTCACACAGTCAAGGTGAAGAGGTTAAGGAGCCTCATGAATATGAAAAGTTTAAAATGACTCATATTGACCCATTGTGTGACAAGGGACTGGACCCTACCAAAGCACACCAGAAGGACAGGGCCACCTCATGGGAGGGACATTTGCTGATTTCAGTGGCCCTGTGCTACTGAGAGTAGGGGGATTGACAGAGCAATTGAACCCAGAAACAACAAGCTGCCTCACCACACTACTTTTGATTTTGCAAATCTGTTATATCTTGTGATGAACCATGATTATGCTGACCCCTAGAAGCACTCAGCCTTCAGTTGTTACTCAGTTTAGCCTTTGAAGTTAAACAGGCCTGTGGACAAAGCCAATCAAAGACCAGGAAAATCTGTTCACTCTGACATATGTTTCTCTCATCCACACCTGACCAGCTTCATAGTACGGGCCATACAGTTAATCCAGTTCTCTCAAGACTTGGATTGCAGCAAAGGCACATCATCCAGAAAGGTGCTTAGACTAGTGAAAATATCAAGAGACTGGAAATCTGCTTTCTCCACACATTATTTCAATGGTTAGCCTCTTATTACAAACATGACCTTCGTTTCTAATCTGTTATTTATTACCCTTTTATCTCGTCCTTCTATGCATCTTTGTTACAATCTACTTCAAGAGATTATCCATTCTGGTCCTCCCTATCAACTGCATTGTGAGCATCACTTCTTTCTCACCTCTCACTGTAAGCACAGAGGACAGTCTAGCGTATTTCAGCATGAGGAAAACTGGCAGGGCTTAATCCCTTCAGGGTTATTGCAGAGAGAGGGCTTTTCCCTAAGAAGGCACTGCACTCAACTCTTCTGCCCTTTCAGCTGCTTCGTGGAGCCAGCATTCCTGACTGTATCACAAAACCTATGGCAATCAATAAGGGCATGTGAATTTTAGCCTCTAGAAAACAGAAAAAAACCTGTTCACTGAAATCAACTGATCTTTTTAAAGACTATTTTTTAATCTCTGTGCATAACCCAGAAAACTTTAGTCCCAGTTTCACATTTTCTTCTCAAGCTGCTAGATGCTACAGGTTATTGCATAATAAGCACTACCTTTTTCCTTTAGTTTCTTTCAAAATGAAACACAGTCAAAAAGGGAGATAATTCAAATAGAAAAAAAACTGGCAGAAAGAAAAATAAGCACTTTTCTTTTTGGAAAAAAAAAATAAAAAAATGAGGATTGAGCTATCCATCACAGAAAAAATTCTGCTTGCATCTGCATTGTAGAAAAATACATTTTAGGTATTATAGTTTTTAGGCATAATTTAGTTATAATACATCTTAGAAGCATAAACAATCCCACAATATCCCCAGCCACTTTTCTCCATTCTCTTTACTGGATTTAATACTATGAAACCAAAAGGTATTTTGGGTAAATTTCCTTTGGGTAAAGTTTATTCTAGGACATCTAAATCAGATGAGTGAGATAATTCTGTAAAGAGTTGCAGTCCAAGAAGACTATTCCATTTAGGGGATGGTATCTTAAGGACACAGATGTACTAGGAAGATGCCAGGAAAAGAACAAAATGATTGCAGGTCTAGAAGCACAGAATCACTTAAGCTGGAAAAGAACTTCAAGATCATTGAGTCCAACTATTAACCCTACTCTACGAAGTACAGCACTAAGCTGTATTCCCAAGTACCACATCTAGACAACTTTTAAACACATCCAGGGATGGACACTCAACCACCTCCTTGGGCAGCATGTTCTAATGTCTGACAACCCACTCAGTGAAAAAGTTCTTTCTAATGTATAGTCTAAAACTCCTCTGGTGCAGCTTGATGTAATTTCCTCTTGTTCTATCACCAGTTATCTGTGAGAAGAGAGCAGCACCTACCTCTTTACAAGGTTTTTCAGGTAGTTCTAGGTGACAACGAGCTCTCCTCTCAGCCTTCTTTTCTTCAGACTTAAGCATCCCCAGTTCCCTCAGCCACTCCTCATAAGTCTTGTTCTCAAGGTCATTTAACAGCTTTGTTACCTTTTTCTGGACATGCTCCAGATGTTAAAAAGAAGTGGTCCTAATACTGAGTCCCGACGAACCCCACTTGTGGCAGGATCCAGCTGGATTTAACTCCATTCACCACCACTCTCTGGGTCTGGCCATCCAGCCACTGTCTTACCCAGCATAGCATATGCCTGTTCAAGCCACAGGCAGACAGCTTTTTCATCAGAATGCTGTGGGAGACAGTGTCAAAGGCCTTATGGAAGACCAGGTAGACAACAAGAACCACCTCCAGAGAAAGACTTGCAAAAAATTATGTTTAGCATGAACGAGTACTTGGTAAATCTTGAGGTACCTAAAAGCTGCTTACAAAAATGATGACTGTGTTCTCTTTGTAAGATCTAAGAGATCTCGGTGTAGCCAGAAGAATGATGTGAAATAGTAAGAAAATCTGATAAAAAACATTGAAGCACTGAAGGTTTTTAATAACAAGATAGACAAGCATTTGTGAGGATTGATTAGACCAAAATGATCTGGCTCTGGGGCAAAGGAATAGAAAAACTGATCTCTTACAATACTGTCTAATCCTACTTTCCTGTGATCCAATCTCTTTGCTATTGGGCCAACAACATTTGCTCAGCATGCATACTGTGATAGCCCTATTAAAAGAGCTAAATTCTTTGCTCATTTGAAACATTAATTTCAATGTATGGGTAGCTTATTCCATGAAGACACTATCATTACTATGTTATGACAACTCTTGATAAATATAAAATTCTGAAAATAAAAGTTGTTCATTAATAACAAAGATGTAATAATTATCATGCATAGGTATGAGAGTTACAAAGATTTAAAGAAATTTTCATTTAAAGAGAGAAGGCCACAAGAGCAAAAAATAATGAGAAAGAAAAATTATGATATGTCAAGACTATTAAAAGGAAATATGGCTGGGACTTGCAAATGAGAGAGGGAACAATCTGATTCATAGAAGATTTACAACATATTTCCAGGTAATCTCTCATTAGCTAAGTACTTAAAACCATGTAAAGTTAATGTGATCTCAAGTGTTTGTTGATTGATGGAAAAAGACAGACCATAACCAGTAACTGAAGGGAGGCTTGAGTAACAATGGCATTTAAGATGCCTACTGAAAGGGCTGGACCACTCCAAATCATGTCATAGGAAGTACCTGATGGACAAGATCTAATGATGTCACAGTTATGAAAGGAAAACATAACCACACAACAGATCAACCATAACCATGTATTTTAGGTCACTGGAACAGAAATAACATACCAGTGCCTTTGTATTTTACTTGTCTGCACATTGTTATGGATGGTACTAAAAGGAAACTGGTCTGACAACAACAAGAGGTGAAAAACAAGCCTGCAACCGAGCAAAACAGTCTTAACACTGAGATAAATCTGCAAGGCCATCCAATCACTTCATTGTTTAATCTTTGGGATGTGCCGTTCAGAGACATTAGATGGAATTAACTGTAAGGGTTAAGATCCAGAATATCTTGATTATTCTTTAGGAGTCTACTTGCAGAAACATAGAAAAATCACAGTTCATATTACAAAATGAAGTCTAGATAGATTTATTAATCTAAAAAGCAAAGCATTCCAGTGCTATCTAGAAAATAGTGGAGAAAAGTTTTAATTCTCTGATTGAGTTACTGAATACATACACAATAGGTAGAAGCAGCAGCACATTAGGCACTAATACTACTGAAATGCTGACTCAAAAATATCCATGTTTTTCATATTGTTTTCCATGCTATGATGTTGAAGTAATAAGCATTTTCTCATTTGCAATATCAGATGTGATTCACTAATCTAGAAAATTAGATTTCTGAAAAAACACAGATTGTATTTGCCAAGTACTAAAAATCTATCAGAATCACTCCATTCTTTTTAATAAACTTTCTTTGTGCACAAGCGATATAGAAGGAATCAAAATTCTGTTTTTTTGTTGTGTTTTAAAAAAAAAAAGTCCTTATTATCATTCATTTATTCAAATAGGGACTTCAGCCTTAATTAAAATAGAGCTGCAGAAACCTGAGGGAAGCACATATGTACAATTCCTGTAATTATTTATTACTTTAATTATTTGAGTATTTTTTAAAGTTTGCAGGACTTCAATTAAAGTTACAGTGGGCTCCAAGAATGAAAAGTGCACATAAAGAACATTTTCATCTATCAAATTGAAGTAGAAATCATCTCAGTGCCTGCTAATGTATAAGCAATTCTATTTCTGTAGAAGTGCAAACGAGCAGTTACACACGTGCAAATTGAGAGATGGTGAGAAATCATGGATAAAATGAATGTCTACATAGACAGGCTAGGTGAACTATGAAATAAACAGCTCTCTAGCCTGATGGAGTCCATGCTAAATAAGAGTAGCAAGAGTTCTTTGTTACTAGAACAAAAAACCTGTCTGCACACAAGGCTGCAATGACAGTACTTCCATCGGGTGAAGGCCAGCAGTGCTCATGGCAGCCTGTTCCTCCTCAGCCTCCTGACACAGGAACAATGGCATGGATGTGGAGAGCACAGCTGTCATTCTTGGTTCTTTCATGCTGTGTACAGAGACCCACCCTGCTCAGGAAGGCACACAACTACCAGGGCTACAATAATCTGCCCAAATAATATGTTTTTCTAACCTTCCTGATTAAAAGTTTACCAAAACAAATATTTCTGTTACTCTGTTTCTTGACCATTAAAATTCCTACTAACATCAGGGTGTACACTTGCCTATGTAAATGTCGTATCAAGAACTGAGAGTTGTTTTGGCTTTACATAATACTGTCTGTTTGTTAAAATCTACAGTTTCTTTAGGGATAACTTTTTTTTTTCCCCTCCACAATTCCACTTGGTGAAACCAAAGAGAAGCACTATGCTCCAGTATTACAGTGACATTTTGTTTAAAAAATTATATTTCTTTTTAATTGTTTTTTTCTTATGTGGTAGAATATTATTATTGCTACTTCCATTTCTTTCCTCCATTGATTTGTTTCAAATGTTTGGGTTTTTTCTCAGAAACTAATGCAATGGGAAACCAAACCAAACCGAACCACAACTTCTGAGGGATCCATTACGGTTAAACAGAAAATTTAGGGTTCTGTAAAGCTGCAGAGGCTGCCAATACACCACTGAAAAACTATCTATCTTATTCCTTCCATTATTTCTCCTTGTCATTCAAAGTGAGGCATTCAAAGCACAGATAAATACAACCAACAAGTAACTTGGACACACTCAAAATTGAGTTTGTGCTCCAAGGTAAGTGAATCTCTAAACATTTTCCCTTCTATCTATATACCCAAGAGTAAGATGTAGAGACAAAAATTTAATGTTCTCAGAGTTATCAGGTATGAGCACGAGTTCTGGTCTGCATGCATCAAGAATAAATCGATTTATCCAATCTTCCTTTCACAGCTATATTTTAAACAGCTGAGCAAGAGCAAGACACTAAGAGACAAACAACTCAATACCCACCATCAAATGTCCATGAAGCAAGACAGAATGCAAAGGGTAAAATATACATTTACAAGGTAAAATATTATGGGAATACAGTCACTGCATTTCAAAAATTATACATAGACTGTTAGGATAGAAATTGCACATGTGCACTTCAGTAAACCAAGACTATACACAGTGTTTCTACAGGAGAAGAGTTTTCTTAAAAAGCCAACTAGCAGAAGCAAGTGTTAGTAAATTTAAAAATACTGCAGAAATTAGTGTAGAGGGGAAACAATTGTATTCCCTCGAAAAGGAGAGTCAAGATGATAGGTCACTGAATATTTTCCAGTTTTGTCTCCTACAGTTCTGAATTACAGTTTTTCTGAGATTATGAAAGTGAACTAAAGTTTGCTTTAGTCTTCTCAACAAAACTGATTTGGGCTCTGCAGTTTTCCTTGTATAGTCTGAATCTAAATAATTGAGTAATGCCTTCTCTCTAATGCCAAACTACATTATGTCAATCTTTTCTGGATTCTCCAGTTGTTTTGCTGACACTTACTACATTTGCTGCAAAAGAAGAGGTAAAGTGGATGGCCAACAAAATCAGAGCATGGGGAAAAGTTGGTCAGATATCACTCTGAAAGCTACCACCATACCCTGGTGTCTTAAGTCTGATGAGTAAGATTGTATCAAGACCAAAATAACTTGGAGTTACACTGTATCAAGCTACTTTCAGGTAGCTACTGACAGTTAGAAGGAGCTGAAGTTATTAAAATGTAGTATATATAAGTCTTACTGGCCTCTCTATCCGTGAATATACAGATCAATGTTTTAACCTGTCACTTGTAATTTATTTGGGTTTTGGATAATTCAGCCTATTGGCAAAATGCCAGTAATCAGAAGTAAGTTAAAATAAGAAGGTTAAATTTAACAAATGTGTGTTTTCAAAATAATATTTTAAAGACTTTTCTCACTTATCAAGGATACAGCTAGAATGATACCTGTGAAGATGAAAGAACTTGCTGTCTCTGTCAAGCTCACAACACTGAATAATCTGCCTGTTCAGCATCACTCCAGCAACATACAATTTCACAGCTGTAACAACGCCAAAGATACAACGAGCTTAAACAGAAGAGGTTGTGCTTGCAATACTTTATTAGACAGAGCCCTTTCAAGGAGCCCAAGGCCTTTCAATGGAACTTGAGGACAAATTAGTCATGGTCAGCAAGGCTCTTGAACAGCAAAGCAAGACATCTGATAAGTAGCTTAAGATTTAACAACTACCTCAGAGAATTCTTGAGTAATACATAGAGTGAGTACTCATCATCTGACCCATTGCATCTTAAATAGAAGCAGAAGCAAACCACACAGATAAATATTTATGTTTGCAGTGAAAAGGAGTATTTTGTTATTCCCAAATGTCAAACCAACTTTAAAATAAATTTCTCTCTTATATATATTATTTATCTCTTTTCCTAACCTTTGATTGACTTTTCTTATACATCAATAATGTGTCTTGGCTCTGCTGACAAGGTGAGCTGACCTGAACAGAGACAAGGCAAAGGAAAACTGCCAGATATTGCGTAAAATTCTGTTTTCAAAAACAACACACAGAAACCTCCAGTTTCCATCTCTGCAAAGAGAGAATGGTTTCTTTTCTCTCTTGATCTTGAGAGGACTTTCACGACAATGATAGTTTCATGGCAGGATCAGGTAAATTGCTATGGAGAAACCATAACAGAGATTGTGTGCACCAATAGAGCGTTTGTGCACAATAATACTTGGGAGGTTTCTTTAACCTCCTACCCCTTTAATTTCAATAGAGCAACAAAGCGCTCTGTAATCTTTTATAAGAGGGAAATTCAAAGGAAACCAGATTTTAGCCAACAGAGGTAAAAGTTCGGAGAGCTTTTATCTGACTTAATAGAATTCTCACATTCCTGTAGCAAAGAAATAGTGTCTTGTGCCAGTAAGTACCTTATGCTAGGATAGAACACTGTTTATTTAAACTTTTATAAAAGCCTAAAACCTGGTGCTTGCATCCTACACTTTGTCCTTCTGACTAAAGAACAGGCTGTACTGACACACAAAGGCAACAAAGTGAGAGAATCCCAGAAGAGAATAATGTTATGACATCAGGCTCAGTATCTGGGGTTAAAAGACTTTTTAAAAGAAATAAGCAAAATTAACAAGACTGTAAGATATAGATAAGGGAAAAGGAGAGTGGATTCTTGTACTACAGATATTTAGCTGGCAAAGCTTGTACTGACACATGGAACATAAGGCAGATGGCAGAGAAGTGCTAGCACCTAATAGAAGAAATTAGGTCAGGATTTTCTACCTCGCTGGATTCTTCCTCTTTTCTCCTTTTCTGTTTTATATTTAAAGTTTGTCTTGGGGATTCTGGCATTTTTCTTTTAAACAAGCACATAAGAAATGCTTTCCTCAGTGAGCACTATAGGAACGTTGATCGTGATCTAGATGGACTGCCTGGGCTATTTAGACTAAGACAATTTCCTGGGGCAGTGAACTTTTCTTACATTGTATTTGATGGCAGATAGATGTCTATTTGCACCACACCCATGAGATTCACCGCCTGAGGCTCGCAAGAGGTTCCTCAAAAAAAAGGAGACTTTCAGCTGTTGTCTAAAGTATCTGCATGTGGCAGCAATCCTCCAAGAAGGCAGAGGACCTGAAGTCCATCATTGGACCACAGGAACATCACAGACATGACAGCAAAGGAATTCATATATTCCTCCAGAATGTGTCTGCCACATTTCGTAAATCTTTAAGAAATATGACATTTATGTCCTATGGAACAGCATCTTGCAGAACAATAAAATACATGGAGACAAACTGAGAATCCAAAAGAACTGTAATTCACTGCAGACTTTTCAGTGTAATTATATGTTATGCCATTAACTTCTCATCCTTTGGGATGTTTGGAAAACAACATTCTTTTCAGGGATTTATTGGCTTGCTTTTATGTTAAAAAAATAGTATTAACTTTTATTGGAAATTGAACAACTGGAAGTTGGAAAAAAAAAAATTATCTTCCCTTATGGCTGTCTGTACCAGACAAAGAGGAACAGAAAGTGTGAAAGTGGTGAAGATAGGCATGGAATAGAAGAAACAAGAACATTATGTAAAACCTACTTCCTTGGATTGGCTTAAAATTGAGATTATGTTCTTACAGGAACTATCTCGGGCATGATGTTTAGAAAAAGATGGTCTGGCATCAGTTACTATGAACTGATTACCTTGGGTTCTTAAAAAAGTCTGCAGCATTTGAAACTTTGTAAGACATTGCAGTGAAAGTCTGTCCAATGCAATTTTCTCAGCTCAGTTTTACACATTACGACCTTAGTTTTACTGTGATGAACACTCCCAAGGGGCTTAGAAGTCTGTTAAGAGAAAGACACAAGATAAATCTCTTCCTCCTGGTTTTTGTAACATTTCTGTTCACTTCCAGTGACCTCTATCTTGCCAATGGGCAGCCCACTGTGCAGTGCTGAGCTTCCATGCTAACTTCTGTGTACACATGAACTTGGGGTTTACTTCTTCCATAACACCTCTGAGGGACTCACTGTGAAATGGCAAGTCATAACCAAGAGACCAAACTATTTTTTCTTAATGTTTTTCTGTAAGCTCTTGCATTAAAAAAACAGACAAACAATAAAACAACAAATAGTACTTCATAAGGCAGGAAACTATTTAAAAAACTAATGGTTACATGCTTCTGTTTGAACAAAACATCTTCCAGTGGAAAAGTAATTCAAGATTTTTTCATTATCTTTAAAACAGATAAGAGCTTTATAATGAAAAGGTAAAAAAGTACACTGTCTCCCTTGGCTGCCCTAGAAATTTCAAACAATGAGAATGTCCAAGACTGTCTCACTCAAGGCTGCCTTGGCTCCATCACCCCACTGACTCTCAGCAAAGTAAAAAGAACATACAGCAAAGAAAGCAGAAAATTTTTCAGTTCCATACTAGAGCCCTGCTGAAGGACTACAGGGCATGTCTTTTGGATCCATTATGCTTCTGACACTGTTTCTACTTACCACAGAAGGTCCCCATCCCAAGGCAAAGCCACAACCTTCTGATCTCTCAGCCTCCCCACTCCTGTTGCAGACCTCCTCTGAGCATTTCCCAGTTTTTTCCACCCCTCAAGGACCACCTTGCTTTCCAAGTAATTCTGTCCCCAAACTGCCCACACCTCAGCCTACTGCTCTTCCATGGCTCAAACACATCTTCATTCTTGTCAAATGTAGCTACTCTTGCTCACAATTCCCTATCAATCCTGAACTCCTAAGTTTAACCACTTATAGTTCTGTGATTGCTCTACTGATTACCAGACCTGTGATTTTTCAGTCACATGGTCCCACCAGCTTAAATGAGTGACAAGGACCTGTAAAAAACTGGAGGGCAGAGGCAGCTGCTGGCATAAACACCTGGGTTTAGCTGGCGTTGAATTCCTCATTAATTAAAATCAGCTTCCAAGTCAATGCACACAACATGTTCAGAGATCGGGAAAATAATTAATTCGTTTCTTGTTAAAACCTAATTAGCCCAGATAAAATTCAGATAGGCTTGGAAGTAGAAGGACATGATCTTTCTCTGGTGAATGCAAGAATCACAGAATCAAAGGATGCTGAGTAAGGTAAAGCACTCACCTACTAACATTGCAAACTGAGCTTAAGGAGGCAAAGATCAGAGTACAAAAAATTGTTTCTGATGCACATTTTAATAGAATAATTAGTAGTTAAGCAAGAGATTGCATCATTAGAATAATAATTAGTCAGCAACATTCACTTTCATTCATTGTTGCACACAGTACTCAAGACAAGATCTTAACATCAGCAAATCACTTTCAAAAAGCAAATGTTTCTTCTGCAGTTTGCAATGCCCTGCTCCTCACTGGAAGAGTGTGCAGGTAAATTACAACCAAACCAAATATCTCAGACAAACATTATAAATAGCTTTCCTTTCACATGAAAGATTCAGCTGAATTCTTCAGGAGAATAGCCCTTCACCAAGACACAGCTCTATCGGCATTGTTGTCTTCACAAACTATTAAATGAAATTCCATTTAAATCCATTTACTCCTGTGAAATCCTCATAATGGCCTGTGTCATTAACATGTTCCTCTTAGGAACAGATTGTGTGATACCATTTTCCCAGTATTATGAGGATAGGGGAGAGAGCAAGAAGCTCAAGTACTTGTGAGTAATCTTACTCAGTAATAGAAATAAAAATGTGCCAAGAAAAAAATTAACTTGCACAATAGAAAGAAGAAGACAAAAAGAGATGGATTAGGGAAATATTTTTAAAAAATAATAATTGAACACTTCTTCCTCAAAGTTAACTAAAAAGGGACCAATCTGCCACAAAATGAAATCACCTCTAATCTTTATTCACAATATGTTCTAATTTGATTGTTAACACCCCAATCTTGTGTGCCTAGCTATTTATGTATATTTTATTGAGAATGATTCTGACAAATTTCCTGCCCACAGGCTTTTTCTAACACAGATGAATGGAGAATTTGAGAACACAAGACACATAATACAGGAATAGTAGCTGGGTGAAAGTAATGACAATATAATAACATGGTACACGATGTTCATGGATGCATCAAGAAAATACGATCTCATCAGTTAAGAGCATGCATCAGGTAAATGGTGAATTTAACCAACTGCAGGTGTATGGTTTAGGTTTGAGATGACCAAAGAGTGAGGATCTAAACCTATATCTTTGACATCACAGTCCACAGCAGAAGAACTGTTTTAAGATGTTTGAATTATTTCCTCAGGGAAAACACAGATCAATGAAAAATCAAAAGAAACACCTTGTGTAGAAGCACTGATTTAGCCAAAAAGTTTTTTTTAGATGGAGGGAAAGGAGAATGCATCTAAACAGCCCCAAATGAGCCACAGTCTTTTTGTTCCATTTTTTCCCTTTCTCTGTGCTTATAAGCAACATATTAAGAAGCATAAAGCAAAGTAACCAGTTCCCAAGATACCTAAAATGAAATGCGTATATTTCAAAATGTTATGTGTCTGCATCTTAATTCAGAATTAATTCTGACCAGGAGAAAAATGACATTTAAAATTCTTCACAGAGTGGGATATTTTATTTACAATAGAGCTTTCTGGCAAAGTCCATTTGCTGAGAGTTGGTAGAAAAACTCTGGAGTCCTTAAAATTGTAGCCTACTCACACACTAAGGAATGGCAGATTTACTGAAATAACAAACTGGGGAGGGCACTCAGTAAAAAGACATTCTTTTCACCTGGAAAAGTTAGGAAGAGACCAACAGGTTGCTAGAAACATCATTGAGCTTTATTTGGTTTCATTGCAGGTGCCAAAACTGTGGCATTTAGAAAAGATTCAAGTAAATACTCAGGTTTTTCAGATGTGTCTTCAGTCCAAGTCTATTCATTGTGATAGAAAACCTGAATCACATCCTATCTTGTTAACTCAGATCTTAGGGGAAAATGAGAAACCCTCCAAGTTAAATTTGTAACAGAGTAGAACTCATGTTTGTGATTTATTTGCCACAGAGTAGTTGGAATGAGAAATGCATGTAAGAAGTCTTAACATAAACTCAATCTGGTTCCAATCTACATTATTTGAATCAATGCACTCCAAAATCTGCAGACTCTGTTCAGTTACTGCAAGAGTTCTCACCAGTTTCCAACTGGCTGTTGTCTGTTGCTCATAAATAAACAGAAAGTTACCTTGCCAAAATTCAGTGACTTCTTTTTAACAGAAAGAAATTGAAGATGATGGCAGAACTAATTTCAGCCTAGCTCAGGACATGGCATTGCCATTTTAATAAATTTGTAGCCAAGACCTAATAAGTTCACTAGTTTTACTTCATTTTTTTAAGTTACTGGTTAAAGAATAGTACCTCATCAAAGAAGAAATTACTATTCTGTATCATCTGAACGTTCTTTCAAGACTTAGTACATCTAAGTGCAGTCGAACTCAAAAGTCATTGCAAATGTACCACTGAAAATCAACTTTGAAATGTTTTTGGTTTAGATTTACCCTATGATACTGTGATGGTCTTGAAGCTTGCTGTTAACTCCTGCTTTACCTCAATCACGTGGCTTTCCCTTCTAGAGGCAGCTTTGCTCATCTAATATTCATTTTTATGGGATACATTATGCCATTCATTATTACTGAGAAGAGTCATTATCTTCTAAAATAGAAAACATTGTGACAGATTTAACTCTTAGTGAGAAGCTATTAAGGCTTACTTATTTGGTAAAGTATCTTGCAGAGTTTTAGAAAATATTATTCTTTGCTGTTGGTATTTAAATGTACAATATGTTTCTTCTTAAGATTTTTAGTCCTGGGAGAACTATTGTGCCTTTCAAGACTGTTTATGAGATGACTTAAATGTTGGTTTTGTTGTGTTGGGTTTTTTTAGTGGAAATAAAGGACATTTGTTATGTGCTTATTACTTGTAGAAAAATAGTATTTCCTGACCTGAAGAATTTATTGTTGCAGTAACTCCAGACCCACCAGTTCATAAAAAATATCACAACTCAGGTGTTTGTTTTAAGGGTCATGATTGTCTATTGAAGCAGATTCAACAACTCTGGTGATACAATGTAATGGTGTCACCACTATTATGACCTCAAAGGAAGCTGTTCCTTTCAAAGAAGTGCAATAACGAGGACACATCATGAAGCCATTTCATGGATTTGTCTTACTACTCATGGACATTAATACAGCAGTTCAAAATTCCCTTTTCAAATCAAAGTTTAATATGCAAAGTCTTGACCAGATTATTACTATTTTCAAGAAAGAAAAAAGAGCAGAGGAACAGGGCGTAGGTTGTAGTGACAGAAAAGACTTCGACCATAAAATGACTTGATTATTCTTCCAAGGGGAGCCCATTATTTCTGATTGATCTGACTTTTCAAAAGGACCTCTTGTCCTTGCCTCAGGCCCTGAAGTGATGAAAAACTTACCATACTTATGAATAAGTTGTCCTAGCAACCATTTCAACTTTACATCTAGATTAAGTCTATCTTCAAATTCCAGCCACTAAATTATGTTACATCTTTACCCCTTTCTATCACATCTTCTCTCCATATAGAGGTTTTAGAAATTGTTAAACTCATCTCTTAATTTCCTTCTAAATAACCCAGAGATCTTGAGCTTTTACATCCTATTTAGAAGGTGCCTTTTCCATATCTAAAATGACTGCTATTGCTGAAGCTGTCCAAACTTACTGTGCTTTTCAAAGAACTTGCCTCCACATTGCCACTGTTTTTATAAATGCAGAGAAAAGAACATCTATTATGCCATATGCAGAGAAAAGAACATCTATTTGTTTCAAATTAAAATCTCTTTTATCAGTATCCTTCAGTGATGCTCTGAGGAGGTCCAGAAGGTTATAAGGATGACTGAGTGGGGGAAAAAAAAAAAAAAAAAACTGGCAGAGAAAATCAGGGATTTCTTCCAAAAAACCTACTCATCCATTACTGTAGAGCTGGACTTCCAAGACAGAGAAACACAAAAGAGTGCAGGGCTAAAATATAAAATATACACCAACCCAATAATAGTAAATAGTTCTAATGGCCAAATGTACAGAGCAATGACTGGAAAGGCAAATGGGAGATGAATAAATATACATCCATGTATCAGTGGGCTTCTCATAGGGCGTATGTACTTATGCACACTTGGAGAGAGCATAAAGACTTGATGGGCATAGGATTAAAGTGTTCCTCAAGAAAATATATGAACTGGGAAATATTCATTCAGCTTTTAAAGATCTAGTGCTTACTGCAGAAAGGAATATTGAAGTGTGCCTTAAATATGATCTAAAATTAAATGTCCGAGAGACTTGTATGAAGAAATAACATTACCATGGACTTGAAAATGGCTAACCTCTGAATCTTCCATTGGTAACAAAACCGGGCCCTGAATTATTTTTGTTTAATGACCTTTGAGACCCTTTTCCTGTTACCCAGGTGTCCTTCACTCAAGATACAAGCAAGCAAGTCTGTTACAGCCTTTTTATCCTGACTGTGGAGCTTTAGGACCAAGGTGCAGCAGGCAATTCAAAAGAAAAGGTCATATTGTTAATAAATAACCAGGGAATCCCTTTAAGCAAATTTTCTGTCTGGTTCTGTAATTTGCTCAACACTTGTCAAGAGGAGAACACAACCTTTTCCATATATAATTTAATCTCCTCTAGCTGTGCTGAATCAGCAAAGTTTGTATGTGGCAAATTCTTTTCTTCCACTGACAAGCCTGTATTTACTCCACATATATAGGGAAAATGAACCACTCTGTTCCATGTCTTGGCACCTTTCAGATAAAAGGCAGCAGGGAGCTGATGTAGACCAGACTTGTTTCACTGAAAACCAACAGCATCCCAAAGGAAACCAAAAAGGGTAATTGGAAAATAAATAGGAACTTTCGCTGTGATTATTGGCCTGATACTTTTTTAGTTTAACTGAACAATGTAATTCACCATTTGTTGTAGAAGAAACACAGTTTATAGATTTGTAGCAAATGAAACTGAGCTGCACATCTCTTTTTCCTCTGTGGTTTTGGTGTGGCCCTGGACCTATCATCCTCTCACCACCAGAAAGAGAAGACTGAAGGTCAAAAACTTACCCATAATACACAGCCAGGTTTTATCAGAGATTCCCTCAAACTCTTATCTACTTAAATTGACACCTCTGGCTCATGTGAGCATTTGACTGCCATTGGTGGCAGGAGGGTTTTCACTTGCTTTTTGACCACTCAATCTATCACCTTTTCCATTTCACAAATAGCTCTTGACTATTCTCAGTTTGGCTGTGGTAACTTCCAGACTGCAAGTTCTGTAAAGACCTCAGGGCTAACCTGGTGGGAAAAATTACTAGTTAGCAGGTGAGATGTAACAATGTGTTCAAATGAATGAGTGAAAGAATAGGTGATGCTATGAAAATAGCATGGGATTTTATACACTGTACACAGTGATACTTATTTTTTGCCTTGATTACAAAAACATGAGAATCTTTGTTGCAGACTCAAAACAACATAACAAGCACTACTTTGAGACGAAGCAAAGGACTTGACAAAAAGGAGACTAGAGATTTCTGAACAAGATAATTTTCTGCTATTGTCTGTTTCTAATATGTCCAGGAAAAAATAATTTATCTACAGTTTTTGACAAACACAAAACAGTAAAACAAGCAGACAAAACCCCCCAAACAAACAAAGAAAAGAACACAAACAAAACCAACAAGATTGCATCAACAATATTCCTGACCTGCATCTCTGAAGATTTCTCATCTGAGAAGCAGAACAACAAACATTTAGAAACTCATCAAAAAAAATAGATAAGCCCCCCTGGTAGTGGTTAAGGTTGAACTACACCTGCACTGGGGCATCCCCATGCCGAAGAGACACCATTCCCTCTCTGCAGCTCATCAACCTGCCAGCAGTGGACCTGCCACAGGCAGGCTTACACCTGTGTTGTACAGTAAAAGCTTGCTCTGATAATTTCCAAGGGTCTCAAGTAGAATTGGTTTCATCCGGCAGTGAGTAGAATTGTTAGCAAGGGCTTCATGTAATTGCATAATTTTATAGAAGATGTGTATGATCATAACTGCATATATGATCATAAGACATTTTTCTATTTTACATTATCGTTTTGGGAAGCTGCCCTGTTTTACTAACCTGTCATGTGCCCAAAGAAATATGTTTTTAAAATATATTCCAATTTTTTTTCATGGTGCCTGTTTGAGGAAAGTACCATATACCCAACAAACTGAAAAATCATAAAGGCAACAATGAAATATTTTTAAGCAGATAGCTTCGACAGATATATTTCTGTGAACACAAAAGTCCTCATCCATTTATTGTGTACTATGCAGAATCAGTTTTGCTGATAAAACATTTTATTTCCTGAAGCTACAGATGCATTCTTTTTCACCACAGCACAGATCCTGTTTTTCATAAGCCAGTTTATCAAAAATAATGTGCAGGTTTTCCCTGCTGCAAAGGAGACAAGATGTGAATAAGAAAAGTAAAGCAGCCAAATGTGAAGAAAAGGAGGGGGAGTAGAAAAGTTGACAAATTTCAAATGCTTAGAAAAGAAAAGAGCATAAGAACAAGGCAATCTTTCCTAGGCACTGAAAATATTTTCCTGTTTCTTATGCAGGGTGAGGACATGGCTCCTTCCTGAGAAAGAAGGGCTGCCCAACAGTTTGCTCACTTGCTCAGGCCAGATAGGTGGGTGCTGAACAGGAGCTGTGTCACTGTCAGGCTCCCAGGAGCAATCAGTAAGCCTTTTCACCAGTAGTGACTGTTCTGCTCTCTTAGGTTATTTCATGTTAAAACTGTGCAACATCTCTCAACTCTCTGAATTTTGAGGATTTCAGAAGCTCTTTTGCTTACCCAAAACTCTGCCTGCCTTTTACTGGGCAGAAGGGAAAGGGAAAGCTGGCCACAACCATCTCCTTCTACTTGTTAAAGCTGACAGTGCTCTATCACCTTGAGATTAAAAACCAAGGAACACAAATGGGAGAGGTTTTTACTAATCTCCATTAAAGTGCTTCTCTCTTGCTATGCTGTGTATAAGCGTTGAGAAGTTAGTCACCATAGCCATGGAAAAGCATCAGCAGTGAGCAGCAAGTGTGAGGCAGTATACTGCTTGCTATATTTAGCATGTTAAATGCTGAAGTAGAACTCATTGGCCTTCATTGACTCCAATGAGCTTTTGATCAGCCCCTTATTACAAATGTGTTTTAAAATGACAAGGAAATCATAGCAGTGACATTATATAATTGTGTTTAGAGATAGGACATGGCTTGTAAATATCTTGTATGGCTTTTTCCAAATACCTGATTGAATTAAGAAACTAAATAAGCTTGGATTGAATCTATAAATTGTAAATATTCTGCCAGAGAAGTCAATAGTGATGATGTGAGCCTGGCAAGCAAGAAAATCAAGGCCATATTAAACACTATTCACAGGCAGTCTCATACTGGGGAGTATAAATCAGTATAAGTTCACTGATAACCTAAAAATAAGGCTGATTAACACCAGCTGAGGACTTAGCTTACAGTGACAAGCATTGATACTGGTCACTCATGGTCTCTCTCCCATCACCATCAGCAGCAAAATGATACCTTTATAAAGGACATTATTAAACCTAGAGTCCTAAAGTCATCCTTGATGTCACGAGCTGGTACTGGGGGGCTACCGGTGGTCAGACTTATGTGGGGAAGAAAAGAACAGTTTCCCACACTTAGGAATAGAGCAGGGAATATTTACACCTGTTTTTTTTCTGATATATTTATGTCTTTTTTATTGGTCTTTTACAAAAATGTACAGTGACAAAAATGACTCGTGTGAAGCAATTGAACAGGGCCTGATTCATATAAATGCACTGAAGTTAACTAAATTACACTGCCAGACAGAAGTTGTAAGACCATTACCTCCAATTGGTTGATTTGGGAAAGGCAACTCATTAGCTATATAGGCTAACTCAACACAGATTTTCATTTATTTTTATTCTGATAGCTTTAATTTTACTAGGTAAAACACTTCTGTACAAATACAAAAGAAAGGAGACAAAGTCTAATTCCTTACTGTTGTATTCATCAGCCCTATCTTATCACTGCGTTAATATATTTTATAAAATGTGTCCAAGAATTATGGTTTTTAGGCCCATTCTTTCTTCTAGGAGGCTGACCCTTCTAGGATAATTGCAATTCTCAATAGTCAGTTTATCCCTGCTGCATTTATGATCAATTGTTCCAGTCTCTCTCTGTCTTACTTTTCTTATATTTACTCCCCACAGTGAATACTTGTATCCTTTCTCATACTTCATTTTACCAGAGCAGACATTAAGCAACTTCAGTCTTTTTGTGCATGACAGGATCTTCATTTGCCTGATTGATCCTCTCAGCCCTCTTCACATCTGTTCTCAAACATTGGTGGCTCCCAGTGAAATGACATTCAACATATGCACCCAGATTTTCCCTCACCTCCACTTGGTGTCACCTGAACTAGCAGCAAAAAAATTCAGCTCGTAAATCTCTCCATGCATGACTCTGTGTTTTGTTGTATTAAATTTCATCTCATTTCTATTACTTCACTCCTCAAGGTCATCCAGTTCTTCTGGTACGGGATTTCAGTCTCTGTATTGACAATATCCTCAACTTTGTGAAATCAATAAATTTATTTAAAATGCTTCTAGACTTTCTTCCAAGTTTATTAATAGTAGTAATAATCAAGGCCTATGCTTGAGGAATTCAAGAGTAATCTCCCTTCAGTCTAACAGTTTCCTTTCCAGATCAAATCTACTGTAATTTCTTTTTTAGCCATGATTGATTTATGTCTTTTCAAGTTTTAAAAATTATCCTTGTGTCCTTGTCTGAAACACTTTACTGAAGCACAGGTAATAAAACCTAAGGGACTTCACATACCTAAAGTTTATCAGAGAAAAAAATGGCTTAATTTCTTATCATTTATCTTTGGTAAATATTCACTGCCTTCACTCACTGGCTTCTAATCTCTAAAAACTGTTCTGATAAGACTTCATACAAGCACAGTTCTTTTTCTTGTTTTGATTTAGAATGAAGGACCCACTTCTACATCTACAGTAGTGCAGCAGAGTCCCCATTTCACAATTGTTTGTCAAACAGCACTTTCTTTCCTTTTACTACTTTCTTTAGTTCCTTACCAGTTCAATGAGGTCCAGATGCATTCACTTATAAGTCAAAATTCCCAAAACAGACCCTGCAAGCAAATCATCAGGCAACACAAAGACAAGTAACCTTGCTGGAACAGAGACTCATTCCTTTCCTGCCCAACACAGCACTGCATTAACTCTGTCTGGCTCTGTTGCCTCTTCAGGCTTTTTTTGCTAGCTTAGAAGAGACAGAAGGAGATGGCAGTTGGAAAGCAGAGAGAGATACATAATATGATAGAGGTGGACACATAAAACCAGACAAAACCTAGCTCAGTACTGGATCTAAGTTGAACAACCCAGAATTTCCCTGAAGTTCCAGGTAACCAAAAATGTCAGAGGTGCAAGACAGTAAAAACTGAGTTTTTACCATTTACTTCAGCAAATGGAAGTGCAAATCTCTAATGGACACAACTATAAAGATGAGCTTCTACTGTTTCCTCTGAACCCATATAATTCTACCTTCCTGAAAGGCCACTATCTACTTTCCCAATGCATTTATGCATAATGTATCTTAACAGGGTAAAAGGTTTTCTCATTGATTCTTCCAAATCTGAGTAACTGTTCTAATGAAGGTGAAATATAAACATGTTGGGGCATTAATAGAACCCAGCAAAATATTGCATCATTTTCTGAACTAGAGAGTATACTCTGTGCTTGCTAACAGGGCTCAGTTTCATTGCTGTCGAGGGTATTTCAACACTGCATTTACTATAGCAACCCTGAAGATGCTTCTTCACCAGCGAGAGTTAGTTCTGTGCTTAGAATAATAATTTCTTAATAATGCAGGAGACTAACACTGTAGATAGGTAAAAGCTAAAACACAAATTACAAAAGCAAAACAGAGGTGAAAAGGAGCCACTTAGTTCAGGATCCTACTGTTAACTAACAAATTACGAGCTGAAACCCATACATCAAAATTATGAGTATTTTGCAGGCTTGACTCCCAAGAGCAGTTCACAATCATGCAGAGCTCTCATGAATCTGAGAAGGATAAATCTATTGCAAAACCAACTCCAACTAAGAATTTCTGCATCCTCTCCTGGTTCTGGATCATTTATTTTAGAAAAAGTTATCAATTATGTAACTTTATAACAGGATATTTTATTTCTACCCAAACCTATTCTTGGTGATACAGTATTTCTTATTTTAGTATCAATTTTAAATTATTTTTAGTTAGTGGTTTTAATGGTTGAATAACTGCTAGACATTCCATCCTCCAAAACACCCACATAGGCTAGACACTGGTTTTGCAGGACCCTACAGGACAATGTCTTGGACTAAAAAAATTTGGGTTATTATGTGCAGGACTTTTATTTGCTACTTTCCAGTATGGCTCTGAGGTGACTTTTCCATTAAGACCATCTTGAGGATAAAGCTATCTGTACTCTCAAACTTCATCCTTGAGCATACCCACAAGCAGTCTGACTCCATGTACATCCTGGCCCATCCAGGCCAGCCGCCCCTGGGCCAATGCCATATGAGAAAACATCCTTGGTGAGTCCTTATACCTCCTGTCACAAGAGCAGATAAGGCAGAAGACATTCCAAATTTTGGCTATTTTGCAGAAATTTTTCAACAAGCCTCAATATAAACCCAAGAAATAAAGAACACAGCAAGGACAATAACCATAATATACCCACAACTGAAATGTAAAACAGCTACCAGAGCAGAGTTCTGGCAGGAATTTGCCATCACCATCTGTCTGCATTAGTCTGGAGAAGAGAAAACTCCAGGGAGACCTCATAGAGGCCTTCCAATATCTGGAGGAGGCCTACATGGAAGGTACAGGGGGACTTTTTACAAGGGTTTGTAGTGAGAGGATGAGGGGCAATGGATTAAAAGTGGAAGAAGGGAGATTTAGGTCAGCCATTATGAAGAAATTTCTCACTATGAGGGTGGCGAGACCCTGGAGCATGTTACCCAAGGAAGTTGTGAAAGCCTCACCCCTTGAAGTGCCCAAGGCAAGGCTAGATGGGGCTCTGAGCAATCTGCCCATGCAGGGTCCAACCCAGACCATTCTACGATTCTATGATTGCTGATCTTGTACAAGGAGCACCTGCTTTCACAGGGGAGCGTGTCTAGGCACTCTGTGTTTCTAAAACATGAAGCAGAGAGCAAATCTGGCGCACAACTAGCTCATGGAATTCCAGGGGTAATAGCACAGCAAGTCTAACTACTGCAAGGTTATTCTAATTAATGATTTTACAGTACACCTGATTATGACAAGGATGAATGTAAGAGCTTCAGTACCGTGACAGATCAACTTTGCCCTGCAGAGTAAAGAAAAAAAATATACAGACTTTGTGATGAGACAGGAAGGCAAGAGATACTGTCATCTGACATCCTTGTCAGATTCTTCCTGCTAGCAAGGCTTACTGGTTAAGGTTATTAACAATACTCCCCCTCATCATCCTAGTCTCACATTCCTAATCAAGTGAGATGGGAACCAGATTAGAAAACCAGTCTGTCTGAAAATTGTCCAAGGGAAAAAAAAAATAAATCTGGATGAGGCTGAGGAATCACCAACAATAAGCAGAAAAAGGAGGGAAATATTTCAGCTGCAACTACTCTGCAAGGTATGTTCCTAGAGCTGCATCCTCAAAGAGATCCAGTGCAGGGGAGAGACAGGAACTCATCTGAATGTCTCAGCATGATTGAGCCAGAGCTGGCAGGGAAATTAAAAAACCTGTAATGAAATAACTTGTGCATTTTATTCCTTCACAGTAAAGGAACACATCAAAGTTTGTAAATTGAAGAGAACTAACAGATCAGCATGAAAATCATAAGACACAAATTTATCAGACAGAGGTGTGGAGAATCAAATATAATTCCTAAAACATCCATGAATTTGCCCTTTTTAATCACCTCTTTTTCACCTGTTTTTACCTCTTGTTCTCACATTTCAGATGCAACTTTGAGATTCCTTTCAGCAGAAGAGAAATGCAAGAGTGAAATGGTGCCCCATACAGCAGAGCCATGTTCAGATTAAGAGCATTAAGATGGATATTGGTGGGTGTCACTTTTCTTGTTTTTATAGTCATTATCATGCATTTGTATTTTGAGATCCTCTAAAGTAATTGCCTGAAATCAAGGTCTGTTTTCAAGCATTTGAAAGTATGAAATAACCATAACAACTGAGGTATAAAACCTCATAAATCTAAACTGATAAAGGATGCAGGGGAAATAAAAATATAGTCATACTAAACTTCAGTGCCAGAACTAGAAACAGAATTCTAATCTCTGAAGTGCCAGTGCAATATACTACTCACTACTGGAAAAACCACAAGCAGCTCACACCAGCACTGTGCGTTAACTTGAATTCAAATTATTTTTTATGCTAATACAATTTTACCATCCCCTAGATTATTCTGAGGTAGCTCACAAGTTTTGTTACCATTTCTATTTTCGTGTGTTTCTTGTTAGTAATATAACTTTGTTTCAGCTTTTAACAGATCTCTTCAATAGATCTCTTTAACTCCAAAAGTACAAGTTTCAGTTTTATGATATACTGTGCTTGCATAAGAGAAGTGATAATTGCTATCACACCTGCAGCTATTGTTAAGCTTAGGTCAGTGATGAGATTTTGACCTTTGGAAAATTTCAACTCAAAGTCAGCCTATATGGACCCAAAAGCTTCAATATTTTCATGCATTATCCTTAAGAACACTAAGCAAATATCTCCCTGAGTAATATGACCTACGGTAATGTAGATTTTCTTCTTCACCATCAAGGACAAATATTTATGGGGACATTTTTTCAGTTCCATAGAAAGTAACATTCTTCAAAATTTTATTTGCAGTCCTGAAGGAGCTTAAATCAATAAGGATCCGAGTTCCTGCAACACCATGTTATTTCTGATGCAAACCCAGCAATTATGCTTTTGATATAAAGCATCACATTTCACTAGTGTCAGACATGTCTTGTGTCTTCGGGGACTTGGCATTCTCCTGTCTACTTATAAACCTACAAATATACGTAAATTTTCCATATGACTGTGTACTTCAATTTATCAAACATGTATGCCTGGATACCAGGTTATATACTAAATTGTTCTTATCAGAATTTCCATGCATTATATTTCCTCTGCATTTCTTGCTAGTTGTATGTCTACTGGAGCAGGAAGAAAGCACCAAGGGTGCAAAAGGATTACAAAAGGTGTCCGTCTTGGATTTAAAGATCAGTTCTGTAGGAATGTGAAAACCAAGGATGCGACACCAATTCATTAGTTACCAATTCTCCTGATCTGTGTCTGATTTCGTGTGTGCCATCATAGGCAGCTTAAAGCTTAAGCTTTAATCATTCATCGGGTATAACCTGTTTTGCAAGGTAGCAGATTGGCAAAAACACTGGCTATACATGTGAAACTTTGGGATAGGTGTTGGTTTTGAACAGATTTTCTGTTAGGCTGAAGATTTCATTAAGCATTTGATTCATATTTATATGTTTGACTTTAGTTAAAGTTCTAAATAATTTGTAGAAAGATGCAGCTGCAGTCTTCTGCCCTATGTAAAATGAACTATAACTGAGCACATTCAGAGCCAGGTGAACCTGTGTTAATGATGTGAGTAGGTGTTTGGTGCGATTTCTGAATCCAGAAGAGATGTAAACTATGCTTGTGTATTTTTAAGACAAAAATTTGGTAATGAATGTGTTTGTTGGGACAAGAGCACGGGTGCCGCATAGATGCTTTTCTTGTGAGGCACAGAGCAGACATTGGAAGACCTGAATCTTAAAGAGAAGATAAAAGTTTGCTAAAAGCAGTTTCTGAACAAGAGCTTTTGTCCAGTGCTAACTTCAGGAGGTAAGAGGTGATCTTCAGCAAGGACAAATACAATCTCACTCCTTACTCATGCTCTGTGACCTGGGCTTGAAGTGTTTATCTTCATCAGAAAAACCTATGGGATCTATTTTTGAAGCTGAATCAACAGTGAACACTAGCTTAATACTTGATTGTCATATACCCACATTCCTTAGAACTCCTCATGTGAGTTCTGCCAGGGAAAATTCAGTCCTGTGTCCTCAGAAGAGACTCCCAAGCCTTTACAGGAAAGCACACTCCTCCACTAAATAGAGCCTTACAAAATGCCCAGCAGCAGAAGAAAAAGCATGTGTTATCTGTTTTTAAAAGCACAGACAAATGAAAGAGCATTGTCAGCTTCTGTTTTCACTGTGCCATTTTTATGCAGAGAAATACTGAGTTCATCCACTGTAAGAGACCAAGGGGAGAGAAGAGGTTAGCATGTGCACGGCCTTTGTTAACAGAACACGTACATAATCCCTTATCCATGACAAAAAATAAGCCTTATTTTTCTCTATCCATGTTATTTCAAACCAGTCCCAGTTTTAGCATTCCTAAGCATCAGATCCACCCACTGCAGGGAAGCGCAAGATGAACTAGGAAGACTACAAAAGGCATATGAGAAGAGGAGAATGCCAAGCTAAGATTCATTGGGAGTGAAACACACTTGTTTATACATTATCTGGGATCTAGTCTCCAACTCAGAGATGGTTACATTTCTGCAGTGGTGAAAAGTCTATACTGCATTTTATTCATGGAGAACATAGAAGTAGGAAATTTCATCCTAATGTAAATTATTAATAGTTCATAAATGAGAGACCTGCAAAAGAAATATTGGATTTATTCTTTTTCCTCTTTGCTCAATCATTATTTTTTTTCCTAGAAACGAGCTACGCAGAGACCTAATTATCACCAAAGCAACTTCCTTATGAGCAGAGAAGTTCTAAAGAATCCCATCATTTCAGAAAGGAACTTGCAAACCAACATCTATTTATTTAAGGAAAAAAATCCACAAAAACTTGTTCTTGTTTGATTAAAGGTTGTAGAAGGCACTCTATCATTTGGATACAAAAAGGAACAGAAAAACCTTCGAATCTACTTTAAAAATATTTCTATTTCAATTTATCCCTCCCAGAAAGAAGGAGGAAAACATAATCAGACTATAAAGAAAAGGGCAGGTTTCAAGATTTTTAACTAAGTATCAAATAACTAATTGTTAGGCTGGAATTTATTACAACTGACCTGTACTCATGAACCCACAAAACAGTAGCCTTACCGGAAGACTTCCCTCCAACACACATATGCCATTAGTCAGTAAGTACTAGCCCTCATTTTCCCATTCACTTTAGCCTTACGTTCTCACTGCCTTCCTCAGCTTCTGCCACATTTCAGCTTGATGTGTATCTCTTGTTTATCAATGAGTAATAAGGACTTGTCCGAAGAAGTCTGTTGGACACCCACATTCTAAAACTACTGATCCATAAGTAAAATAGGAGTGAAAAATAAGGTAGATAGAGGCAGATCAAGCGGGCACTAGATCTGTGGTAGATCAGAAGCACAATCTCTGAGTTTACAGGTAGTTTGGTAGCCTGTGTTTTCATGTACTGAGGTATTTTTCACCATTAAAAAGTTACTTCAGAGCCTGACTCCTCTGCAGGGCAAAGACTTCAGACCACTTCTTGTGTTTCAAGCATTTTTCAAGCTGTCAGTGTCACCAATACACGTCAAAACTTTATAAGTTCTTGTAACAGGCATGAAAGGAAATGTAAATGGCAAACTCAAGCACACAGGCACAGTTTGTCTGCAAAGAGACTTCTATAATTTTAAAGGAAACTGAAGTTTTTGCAGCTCCCTCTTTACACTCAGAAATGTGGTTGGTGTCCAAAACAGGGAAATAAAACCATGTTGACTAAAATTGAGTATCTGAGTCATCAACTGACTAGAAATGCAGAGATCTGTTTTCCTGTTAGACCCAAGACCACATTTTGTCACAGAAGTGACAGATTATTCAAATACACATGCAGATACAAGAACAACTGCACAACTGATCTGCATACATGATCATATTTTTGGGGGGCAGCTGCTTTAGATGGTCTTTTGGGTGAAGGTCATCCAAATTCAGTTCCTAGAACACTTTTCCCAAAACAGGAAACTGTTTCTCCCTAAACAGCTCTGAGACATGTATGTTTAACAAAACATAGTTCAGAGGCAAGAATGCAATAGCTGCTTGGAACTATATATAAAGTCTGATATTTTGAAACTTCTGCTCGATAATCACATTCATGCCTTTGAAAATGTCAGTCCAAGTAATTCCCTAGATTCAAGGAAAATAACGTTTCATATGAAGGCACAAGCACCAAGGCTCATTTCATTTCAACTGCTTTCAAAAAAGGAAGACTTGTCAGTGGATCTCTTCCAAGAGCTTCAAGGTACTTAATGCAAATTCTGCACCTGCCAGTCAAGGGGTAACACTCAAAGCCTCAAGGATCACACCAGAAACAGAGCTTGAGGAACCTTTCTCAATGTTGAGGTCAGAAGCAAAGTGCTCTGGAGATGGGAAAACAATAATTTATGCAACCTATAGGTCTTGTTGCAATTTGCAGTACTGGAAGAGAGAAGGCTGGGACCGCTGCTTATTCCAATAATTCATTTGCAACGATACAGAGAAAGATAGATTTCACCAGTATTCTTTTCTGTTCCATGTAAACTGTCAATAGTTCAAAACACTTACAAAGATTTAGTTCTCTCCTGAAACCTGCCACACACCTGACCTTTCTATCCTCTTGTACCAAACTGTCTTACAGCTGTATATATACCATATAAGCCCAGGACTTCTTTATGAAATCAGACAAGCTCTAAAAGGGAATAGAGTAGGAACAAGTGAAGTTTAGATTTTGTCTTTTGGTGAGTTTTCAACATTACACCACAGTAGGTAACATCCGGAAAGGAAAATTTTGAATTTCAAATTCTGAAGCACTGGTAGTTAACTAAGGTAATTCCAAATGCTTTAAGGCACAAAGATACAGAAATATTGTTTGGAAGTAACCTCTGGAGTTCAGCCTCCCACTTCAAATGAGACTGTCTTAAAAACCTCTGTGAATGGATATGACAACTTCTCTTGATAAACTGTCCACCTACTGCAGGAAATCAGCAGGATACAAACATGGAGTTTTTCAAACTTTCCTACAATTTCACAGAAGTTTCTTTTAGTGTCCAATGCCCCAATCTTGCCAGTGGATTAGGTTCTCTGAAGCCAACCCAAGGTAAAATCTAATTTTGACACAGTTAGAAAAAACAACCCTATAACTTCCCCAAATAAAAATGTCTACATTTCCATTATTAAAACCTTCCATAACAACTCTGTTCATAACAAAGAGTTCACAAACCATCTGCAGACTCACATTCAGATGACCCACCTGACCAATAATGGGCACTGACATTCACATTTGAGAAATGTCTATTCTATTTGTAGAAACACTTCTGAGGAAGGGGATCAAAACTACACAGCCATTCAAATTAGAAGTGGGTTAGTAATTTGCACATATATTTGAAAATTTTTTACTCACTTGTAGCCTGTAGCATCACCACTATTTCCTATTTAAAACTAACAAAGGTCTCTATTAACTTCATTAACCAAATTATTTTGAATTAATATGAGTCTCTACAGCTATAAACAATTGTATCTACACTGGGCTGGAGTCAGCACTGAAACTGCACTGCCAGTATCATATTATTTCTTGATGACAATGATGCCAATGAAAAACTGTTATCCGATACCTCACCCTCACATGCTTGTAGTTGTAGCTCTTAAAAGAGCTGTTATAGCCCAGTCTAGGAGCAAGGAACAAGTTATAGTAGAGGTATCAGTTAACATCAAAGACAAAACTAGCTGTTAAAGAGTACAAAACATATACCTCATACTTCGGAAAAGAAAAGGCCTTGAGGAAGTAAAAGATGTAGAATCAGAGATGTACATGTAGCTAATAATTTGGAAGAACTTGAATTATACAAGAAAAAATTACATTATAGTAAGACAGTAGAGAGACCTGAGAGCCTCTCAGTTTTACATTTTCAGATAGAAAATGTGTACTATTAGGAAACCACAAATGCAGTGGCCAGATTCGTCATTGTGTTACTCCACCCTTTTGCTGATTTCATCATCAGTAAGACCAGAAGAGTAGCTGGGGGAATCGCACACCCTCAATTTTCTCCTTCCTGATAGATGAATGTATAATACACTGTTTCCAGCTACTAAATTATTTAGAATGTCATATGCAAACATCTGGAGCCATATTTCTTGCTTCAGTTCAATCACTTGCATTTTATCCCCACTCTTTAATTGAATGGCAGAAGAAATAATAAAAGTTGTCATTCCAAATGGCTCCATCAGATCATTTGGAATTACTTCAGTAATGTGTTAGCTCCAAGCTATTTTTTTAAATAATCATTTCCCTCTATTCTGTACATTACAGGAGGTAACAAAAACCTGTGAAAATAGAAGTGGGTTTAGAGGCTGCACTTCTTAAATAATTAATGACATTTTGTAACGGTTAACAGAAGATAACTCAGGAGAGCCATTATGGCCAATCTATCTGTGGCATGCCTTTCTGAACATGAGTATATACTGAGGGAGAAAATTATATAACACTGCTCTAAAAGGGAGATTGTCTCTAGGGCACAGCATTCCCTTATGGACAGAAAGAGATGCCAGAGGAGCCCCAGTGAAGCATAAGCACTAAGCTGAGACACTTGTGTCTCGATCCAGGATGTCTTCCCTCTCCAAGTTTAAATAACTAAACAAGACACAGATCAATTAACATGCAAGAGACAGACTGATCATTGGCACAAAGCTAAAGAGACATGTCCTAGCTCTCATGCTGCATGTTCTGGAGTAAAAACCTATCTTGCACAGGCTATATGGTCAAGAATTGAAGAGTCCTGAGGCAACTGATGGTCATTACCCTTGATGAGCATGATGATGGGTTCTGGGAAGAGGTCATCCCCTGTCTGATTGTGGTCTCTGCCTTGGGCCACACGTCTACAGCTCTGCCAGCCAAAGGGGCCACTTGAGAATTTCTGAATTCGCCTTGGACACAAACTCAGCTGAGTTTCTGAAAGGTCCAAAAACTTTTGCTAGCCCAAATGATTCTCCTGAAGTAAGATAGGGGGCACTTTGCCTGGCTTCTTCCACCAGCAGCATGGTGGGAACGGTGAGCCATTAACCACCAGCTGATGGGCAAGAGGCAGAGACACTTGTGTTTCAGACAATGCAACCAAAATCAGTAAAGGATGTCTACCCACAGCATGCAGCTTCTCTGAACTGTACATTAGCCACATTTGACAACAGCTGCGCATTTTCAAAAGTGTCTTTAATCAGCAACTCCCTGCACTATTAGTTGTTCTGGAGCACCACATAAATTTTAGTGATAGGTCAGCTACTGCTCAAGGTGCTGGAAAGACAGGGAAATCTCACTTTGCTCACTGGAAAGTGCAGAGGATGAACATTTGCAAATTTGTACACCCCTCTCTGTCACTGTCATCTGCCAAAACACAGCAGCAGAGCTGTGACCATTTCTATGTGTAAAGAGTGAGGAGAGGGAACAAAGCTAAGGGTACATACACACTAAGAGGGACAGAAATGCTTGCTGCCAAGATGCCTTTTCCTAGTCTTCAGCCACACTGGCATGCACAAAGCTTTGGTACTGTAGTTTCTTATTTGACATTTTCCAGTTCCTTTCTGAGACTGCTTAGCAGAACCCTTGTGAAAATTACTGAGTTTCAGCCCAGATCTCATTGAGAGAAAGATAAAAAGACATCTTTATCAAAACACTTGCCCAGTTTGTTGGACTTCTCTGGCCTAAGTCAACATTTCAAAATCCATATAATCTGACCCATGTATGAAAACAGCCTAAATGCTGAGTTATCCATCACCTATAAACCATAAATTAGTGAGAGATAGGGAGGTGAACAGATGATTGTTAGATGTTTGGAAGCTTGCATATCTACTTAAAAACCTGAATTTAAAGCAAGTATTTTTGAAATTGTTGGCTCACATTGATACAGCAACAAAGAGTGGTCCAAATTCCTTGGACTTTCAACCAAAAGCTTTCAGCCACAGCATTGACTATGAAGCCTGCCCGTTCTTACCCTTTTGTAGTAACACGAATCTTGGGCAGAAGAGGACAGCATTGCTTATCTGATCTCACAGTAGAAGTTTGTATACTATCAGAGAACCACAACACACTCTCATCATTACAGCAGTTTTTGGACCAAATAAATAGCTCACCATCCAGCCCGCCCTTGCTTTCCTCTTATTCCCATGCTGTGCACTCCCGATTATTTACCTTAAGGCAGCTCTGGCACAGGTCTGATCCCATGGTACATCAATGTCATTTACTAAAACAGCAGAAAATTGCCTTGGCAGAAAGCAAAACCTCTAGTTGGGTTAGAGAGGCAAATTGGCTCTACATGCAAACAAGTAAGTGCCAGAGCTGAGGAAAGAGGGAGAGGGATCCCGCTCTTTGGGGTTATAGCAAGCTGTGACCAGCTCAGCTTGCCTCCTGGACCTCATTCGGAGTCTCACTGCAGGCACCATAAGAGCAAATAGCCCATCTTCTCTGAAGATATCACCTCTGACAGGGAAGACATGAGAGGGATTAGGAATAACAATATTTCCAGGAAAGCAATTCACCTTTTATCACTTGACTGTTTGATGATAGAGCTGTTTACCAAAGACTCTTGCACATCAGTGTCTGAACAAAGCTATTACCCTTACCATCAAATTTATTTCAATTTTTTTGAGAATGTTGTTTTTTGCTGTATTCAGCCATATTTTCTGTTTAGAATAGTTTCTTTTTGATCAGCTGGAGTTTGGTCAGAATGTGTTGGCTACATATCATAAATCACACATCCCAACCTGTCAAAGGCTGGATATGAGAAAATATGTACGATGAAAACTCCAAATGAAGCACTGAGAAGTAAAGGTTATGGAGAAACATACAGGCATTTACTTTGGTGCAGAAACCCTGCCACCTTATTTCTAAATTCACAGTGGAAATAGTTTTCAGCAATCCAAGTGAGAGAGACTGGATCATTGTGGAATGGAAGTAAATCTGTCCCACACAAATGAATGTGTTACTCTTCAAAATGGAGAAAATTTGAAATGCATTCCAGAAAACCCCACATCAAGTTGATCTCAATGAACATTTCAATTATTTCTCTTGTGAAAAAGCTCCAGATAATTCAATGCAGATGTTTTCCAATAGGTAAACTTTTGAAACTATTAAATTATCATTTTCTAACTTTAAGAGAATGAATTAAGCATATCCCTAGCTTACCTAAGAGAAAAATGTTATAAGGCTTAAACTTTATAAATCTGTAGCACTGGTGAAAAGAATTATTTTGTCCCTGGGCTACTTATGAATGGCTGGTTTTGCCAGCATTCAAAAGAGTATTAGACATTTATATGGCTAATAAGAGCATTCATGGTTATGTAAGAAGGAATAAATAAAATTAAGGCTATAAGTCTTCATCCTTCAGGGATGAAAAAAAATATTTGGTGGCAAATTATTCTATGAAGACCTGAGGTAAAATCCTGACCTTGTTAAAGTTACTTAGAATTCTTCCAAAGTAGCTATGATTTTACCCCTACATTGCTTAATTATGCAGCTTCTCCTGACTTTATTAGGCTTTTCATAATCTGCAGAGCTTATATTCTTTCTCACAGCACCTGAAAATAACCAGTATAGCTACAGATACATGTCTAGTTGGACTTTAGATATAAACTGAAATGACAATTGCTGCATTCCTTTTATGTCCATTTTAGAGAAATTAAATATTAGATCTGATTAGCAGCTGACAGGCTGCTAGTTTAGCTGGCTCTGGGACTGTTCAAGTCCTTGGCATGAGGTGAGAGCACAGTACAGCACGTTCCCTACCTCACTTCATCATCCTGCTCGAGGGAGGCAGCAATCGGTAGGTGTTGATTTATTCATGGAGAAACTCTGCTCCAGTTCCACCCAGAATTCCTTCACATTACCACCAGCGCAGGATCCCTGAAAGCCCCCAGAGTTGCCTGATGTGTGTCAACAGTCCTGACTGGCATCTTGCAAGCATCATTCTCCTGACTTTACTCTCCTTGCCATCTGTCAGCTTTTCCCCACAGAGCAGATGAGTACCAAAGTCTACCACCCCCTCCTCTGTTCTCATTTAGTTTTTTGCCTTCTGGTCCCTCTCACAGACATACACACATTTCCCTGCCGTTTCTGCCCCAGAGATTCTGCCTGCAGCCAGTTGCTTTACTACCTCTACCCATGTGGCAGACACACACTGAAACACCAGGGCTTATGCAGGGTGGATATCTCATAAAAGCATCTCTGTTTCAGCTGGCAGTTCTGCAGGGTAGAACCATGCAGGTCTTTCATAGCTGTAACAGAGTCAGATGCTGAAGTTTCCCTGCTTCTCTTAGTACTGTATCCAGTTGTTTATAATGTGACAACTCCAGCTGCCTACATAATTCATCATGATTATTCACTGCATGGTGAGAGGGTTTGGGATTACTCTTTTGATGTTTGTCAGTGTGAGCCATGATTACATTGCACCCCTCATGCCATGAAGCCTGACTCCAACAGGATATTTAAACAGTGAGAAGCATTGCCCCCTGGTGCTGCTGGTGACAGCATCACCTCCATTTAGATACAGACCCTTTGATACCTTGTGCATGGTGTATTCTCCCTAATAAGGCACTTACTAAGATAATACCATACTAAAGAACTAAAGTGATGCATTTAGCTAAAACTGTTTTTTTCTTCCCTCATATGCTTAAACCTTCACTTCCTCCCATAAGGGTAGAAAGAGAAAGAAATCCAGTTGACAGGTAAGACACTTAACACAGAGAAAGGGTTGAAACAGGAAACTGTTTGTGCACCTGCTGCTTGAGTTCTACATAAAAGAAAGAAGAAATTGGGAAGACTGTGACCTTGGTAAAATACTTATAAACCCTATAAAACAGGAGTCCTGAGACTGTTCAGCTTTTTACTGGCTACCATCTTCCAAGAATCTTGTACAAATTGTGAAGGGGTAATTCTCAAAAGTTCTTGAAGAGGTGCTCATTATCCTTGATTTTCCATGGAATTTCAGTGTAAAATCCCCTTGCAGCTGTTTCGAAAATTTGTGCTCAGTGTCAGTGAACCTTATATTCTGATCTCTAGAACCGAGCTTTTTACCCAGCTCCCAGAAGAACTTCATTACCTGTGGATAAATAATAGACAGTGCCGCTTTTAGTATCCAAGCATGACCATTAACAACAAATAAAGCCTAAAACAAACAAGTTACGCCAACTTAATTTTTGCGTAGGTCTGAATGAAGCCATTCATTTCCTTTCAGGATGTTCACATTGAGAGTTTTTTTAACAAAAAAGTTACCCTTTGTACCTCCTCATGCCTTCGTCATGTGTATGTTGAAACTACTATATGTCTATATTGATAAATATTCTTCACACCAAGAGATTAACGTATATATTGATTGTTATTGGCTTTAGAGGAGATAGAGAGCTGATAGCTCCTCCCTCTGGGCTGAATCAGGTTAGGGTGAAGTGGCCTAACAGTCAGAGAGACAGCACAGTTGAGCAAGACAGATCCAACAGCAATACTACACCAGCTTTATGAACAAATAGAAATTATTCCTTTAATGGGAAAGGCAACTGCTCTAACTCACAAATCAGTTCACACTCTTCTCATGAAGAGCAGTATGAAGCAGTGTCTGTTCTTTGACTCTATTGTACAGAAATAAGAAAAAGAACACAAGACGGTTTTTCCCAAATTGAGGCAGCATCGCCACTGTAGGGAACAATCCTCACTTTTGAAGTTCTTGCAGAGAGGGATGTTTGAAGGCCTTTATCATTATTCCTGATGCCTTAGGGTGGATATGAGGTTATGTAGTTAAACCAACATTCAGGTTTGAATCTTCTACTTTTCATACTCAGAGATGTTAGGCCTTCATGCCCCTCAGGCCAGGAAACAGGTCTGTCAGCCGAAGTTCGTCTTGCACTGTCATGCAGTTCTCACAGAAATTGGTATCAAACATCACAAAATAACCTTGCTGTAACAGTGGGGTGGTAGACTGCCAAGAGAGTGTGGTGAATCACTGCTCTTGTCCTCCCTGGTTGGCCCTAATTTCTTTGCAAGTCTCACAGTTTTTTAAAAGAACCTCCCTTGGATGGAATCAAACACAGATGACTTTCTCTTCAGACAGGGAGGCATTTCGGTTCTTCACCTTGTTTTGTACACAGGGCACAAATTTCTAAAGACATTGCAGTGACCTAGCACTGGCCTGTGCCTTCACTTCAAGTTAAGTTTGACAAAAGGAAAGAAAAGACTAACAACCCCACATATGTTTTTACTGTCTTGTTGTCAGAAAATACAATTTCTTCTGTGACCCTTCTGGAGTTACTGCACTTTTATCTCCATTTGCTTCATCTTTCTATGTCATGTGGGGCAAGAAAAGAAATGAAAAAGGCAATAATGAAAGACAGCTGTGTTCCTCCATCTCTTTTGTTTGTTTGTTTGGTTTTGGTTGGTTTTTTTTATATCAACAGGAATAAGATTTATTCCTACAGGTACTTAGAAAATTATGTATGACCTGGATAAATCCCTGTTAACTTTAGCTGTTTGAATGTTAACTACACTAAGTATAAAACGTTAAGCCAATCCATTGCTTGCTTTCCCTCTGGTTACTCATTTAGACCTGAAAAGCTCAGAAAAAACCAACAAGTAAATCGCTGAGTAGAATCTTTAATTTCACTGATCAAAGCATTGATAACATTTAATTAAAAGCAGTCACCCTCTTTCTTTTCCACCTGACTCTGCTTCTGTCCTTTCCTTTTTCCCCTTTCTTATCAACCATCCCAGGAAAGACATACCCATTTCCTGAACACCTGCAGCTGATATGGAGAAGTTTCACATTGTCTCCCCTCATTCTGTGCCATCTGGGAATAATGAGCCCCATATAAGGACTGCAGAGCAATGTACTCTGTCCCCATGAGCTGCATCTCAAATCAACATCACTGATGATTTGTGTCTGTGAACAAATCAGCTCTACACAAGCAGGATGGCACCTGCTGAGGATACTTGCCTGGCAAAACTCTTTATTTTACTTGCAAGATATTATTCTGTCATTGGTGTGTGCTGGGCACAACACAGAAATTATCACTGGTGAGCAAAGACCAAAAAGCTGAAAATCAGACAGTGGAAAATCCTTTGTTTGCTGTTGTACTTGTTTTCAGATGAACTGTCCAATATCAGGTTGAGCTAGAATGGCTGGTGTCACAGATACATCTTTTTTCACCATCTCCTTGTATCTTTTTCAGAAAAATACAGGATTTAATTCCTGTGTGGGACCAGTTTGCTCTAAAGAAAATCAGAGGTGGAAAAATCAGAGGGCTATTATCTAAATGTCCAGTCCAATGGCTTATTATTGGTGTTTTACTTAAATATATATAAATATTATTAAAAATATGTAGGAAATATTTGGTTACTTTGAAAGATACTGTCATATAAAGGAACATAATACATGATTCCAGAAAAATTCCTTTGCAAACAAATAATACATCAAAAACATTTGTTGACACCCAAGATGAAAAGAAATAAGGTTGAAATTGTTTATCCTCACCAAAGACTTCCTGTATGTGAACAGAGGAATCCAGTTGACTGCTGGTCAAAGAAAACATGCCATTTTGCTGAGCAGGAAAATTTACTTTGTTTTTCTAGAGTTTCTTTGGCTGAACACTGAGTCAGATATTAGCCAGTTCAATAATTAATTCATTTTTAATTAATTAAAATCTTGAGCAAATTAATTTAAGCGATGCATAATATAATTTGCAGGCTGTTTAGACAGCTCACATAGACTTTGTTTAACATGGCATGAATAGGTATTGTTAATTTTTAAAAAGTCTAAAGAACTACAAGACTGAGTCTTACATGAGTCCTATTGTCAAACTTCTCTTGATATCATAGGGCACAGTGCTCTTGGTTAGATTTGCTTTCAGATTTTGCTTCCTAGTGGGTGTTTTAAGACACCTTGGTGTGTATATAGAAGGGAGGAGAAAAAAACCTGCATCTGAGCAAAGTATCTTTGGAACCATGGTGATATACTAGAGATCCCATACACACTAACATTGTTCTATTAACATCTTTCTTCCTTCAGCTCGGCAGTATCACACTCTGAATTTATTGTTGTATTTCTGTCACACTTCTGAAGAATTTCCCTTAGAAGCTGGGCCTGTCTGGTCAGGGCACCTTCAGGTATAGCAGGGAATTTCCAGCTAAGAGGGGAACCCTTCCATTCCTTTTGTAGCACAACGCATTTTCTTACTCTTTGTAAAGTGATCATTTTCTGCAGACAGACACATCCTGAATCAGCAAAGTACAGCTTCTAACTTCCAGCTTCTGATCTGAATGGGACTTGACATTACCTACACCTGAGTGCAAGGCTGGATGTTTTCAGGTGTTCTAAGCACAAGCTTTACCCTAAGCCCACTGGCAGAACAGACCTGAATTAAAGCCTGCCTGTATTTACAATTTCCTCAGCATTTGAATTTCTGCCACTTTTATCCCCAAGGACTTTCATAATACCTGAAATATGGTCTGAAAGGGGGATATTCATTAGCATGTATACCACGTGTAGCTTCTCCTCAACAGTTACTTACAAATTAGATGTAGCAAGAACTGCCTCTGACCTTCAGCTAATTATTTTATACCACTACTGAATTTAAAGAACTCCAGGGGGTATCTTTTAGAAAACACCTGATGAATATTTTGAGGAGCAGCAAATGACACAAGGTCATCCATTTAATAGGATAGTATTAGCAACCTGTTCTGGGGACCTGAAAGCCATCCTTTACCCTGCACCACCACTCAGAGGGCAGCAGCAAATGACTCACAGGGAAAGGAAATAATATCTCATTTTTCAGACAGTTCCATAACAAAATTTGAAGGATTTCAATCACACGAATCCTGACTTAAGTTCTGTTGACATTTAAAATGTTATGGCAATATTAGTAGTAGTAAAAATAATTGGAGTACATTAGTTTATTCCACTGACTTTTATTTCACTGCCTGTATATTTGTAATTTGCTTTTTAAAAGCTATTCTGCATTTACTACTTGCTCTCATTCATTCCCTATAGTGCATGATTATGAAAAAAAAGATTATGCAATATCACAGTTGACCCAACAAACTCCTGAAGAATTAACTTGTGTTAATTGAAATTTGAGTGAGTGAACCCATATTCTTGGCAGGCCAACACAAGTCTCTAAAGACATAAGGCATCGCTACTTCACTGGGGTATGTGTGTTTTTCCTGTAAGGTGGAGGTGTGAGGAAAAGGGACTGTCCAGGAGAAAGGATAAGAAACCTTCAGGAACAAACCCACCTCTGTAGCATACAAATCCACTGCATAAAAACCCACCATGTAACACTCGAAAAACAAGGTCAAAATCACAGTATCACAGAATCACAGAATTGTCAGACACCTCCAGAAATCATTCCGTCAACTCCCCTGCTAAAGCAGGATTGCCTAGAGCACATTACTCAGGACTGCATTCAGGTGGGTTTTTAACATCTTCAGAGAAGGAGACTACATCCCCTGTGAGCACCCTGTCCCAGTGCTTTGTCACCCTGATAGTAAAGAAGTTTCTTATATTTAAATGGAACTTCCCATGTTACAGCTTGTGCCCATTGCTCCTTGTCCTGTAGCTGTGAACTACTGACTAGAAACTAGCTCCATCCTCCCTGCACCCACACTTTAGATACTTACAGGCATTAATAGATTAATAGCATTAATTAGAATCCACAAGGAAAAAATCCTCTTTGCAAGATGTAGGACCAAAGGTGATATCTCTGAGTATGCTAGCTCACACCAGTATTTTTGTCAGAGACACATGTGCAAACAGGTCTGTCTCCCATCCTCTCAAACACTTCCTCCTGCTATTTTTTACCTGACCTACTGTTTGTCATCCTGCAAAGCCTTCATGCACGTCATCCCCACCAACGCTAGATCACCTCCTGGTACACTGCACTGTAGGTGAGAGAACTAGATCTGAAGCTTTGCAACAAACAACTCCTTTGGTAATGACTACAGGACTGTATGGGTGAAAAACAAACAACTCCAAAAAGTTATTAAGTTTTGAGGAAAACTGTTTTAATTTTTTTGCCAAGCAAAGCTACCTCAACAACAGGCAACAGCTTCTTACATCATCTTCAGAACAGCTTAATTTTGGCTTGTTTAAGTCTTGCTTTGCCATGCCTAAACTTGCTAAACAGCAGCATCAAGAGATAGAAAACCGGTACCAAAGTTTACAATACTCAGAAACCTATGAGGAAACCAGAAGTTGCATCCAGCTTTTAAAAATTGCTCTGAAGGCACTGCTGTTCTCATGACTGCAGTCTAGCTGACTGAGCAGCAGACATCTCCAGACTACAGAGGTTGTGGACCAGCCCTCTCCGACATAGACGCTGCTTGCTGATCGAATCCACCAACCCTGGCAGCTTGACACTGCTCTGCTTTGCTCTGACAAGCAAATACAAAACAATCTTTTACATATCCAGTGTTACCTCTGTGACACCACAAAACAAAAAGGATATTCTATCACACACATTAAGCACAAAGTGACAGAAGATTAATTACTAGAAAGGAAACAAATGAGGGGAAGGCATTTTGGGGGAAAACACTGAGGTTGAATCTGTCAAAACTGAGTAATAGATCTGATTGCTTCACATCTCCTAAAATAAATCCTGTGGTAGTTTCTGAAACCTCAAATCACTTTGAAGCTCTGATTCAAAGTGCAGTGAAATCAAAAGGGAGATGTCTAGTGCCTGAGAAAGTTAACAGATCAAAGCATGCAGAATATAAAAAAAGTTATTTTGCCCAAGGCTGTGCACATTTATTACTTCATTTTTACTCACTAGTGATAATACACACTATGGTATGCAAGGAACTAAAATGCTTATGCATAGCTTTATGCATTATTACTAAAATTTTCTACAGCAATGCCTGCAGTTTAGACATAATTATTTAAAAGGAGCTTTAATTAATTTAATTTATTTTTCTCCTCAGCAATTATAGTTATTACTATTTCATTTTTCTGGATTAGTCAAACTCCTACAAGGAATATAAAACCAGAACTATAGAGTGAAGATACTAAAATTACTTCAAGCAAATAGAGAGAATAAACCTCTTACAACTGGAGGCTGAATTTTAAAATAATTCAGACTTTGTTAAGTATCTATACAGAGTATTTACTACAATAAGACTTACCAAGATGTTTCTGTATAACAGAAATAAGGCAAATAAAACTTTTTCTAAAAAAATACAAACCAAATTTCTTTCTAAAAGGGGAACACCAATTTGGAGAAAGACTGTATTCCTCAAAGCATGAATTTGAGAAATATTATGTGTCTTGATAACATGTGCTATGTTACAAAGAGGAGAAGCAAATCAGCACAGAAACTGAATCAAACAGCAGACAAAATCTGAACAAATCTAAGAACTACATTAGAGATAGGATGAGGTATAGAAAGAGAAAGCACAACTTTACACACCTACAGACTAAAACCAAGATTTCTTCTATTAGCTGATATTTCACCTTTGGAAACAACATGGAAGAAAGAATAACTAAAACCCATATGACTGAAGTCTGGTTTTATGGTGCACACTCAGTAATTTAGGTATAGAAGCAGTGTAGGTATTTTAATTTGACAATGGATCTTCATTATATAGGCCTGTGCCTCTGGCAAACTATTAGCCCAGGACCAGCAAACTCTGCCTCCCTGCTTTGGACATCAATGTCTCTGCATGGTAGACAAAGTTTCAGAGCTTAGTGTCCTGTTGTAGAGTTACAGTCAGGATTCTTTGTCAGGTTAAAACTTTCAGATAACCCATATCTTGTTAACTACAGAATTTATCTCCTCTTAAACTAGGAAGGATTAAGAACAGAAAGAAGGAAAAAAAGATTAAAACATATAAACAAATAATAGAAATCTGGCCTTAAAACCTCAACCAAGCAAAAACCTCACAAGAAGGTCTCTCCTCTGCACTAAATGTCAAGTTGAAAACAAATCTCCTGCTTTCTTGCCACCTCTCTGTGCCATTATTCTTAATCTTTTAATTAGTCAGCCTCAGCTAACTTCCTGCAACGCATCTGCTCACACATCATTACTTGAAATTCCAAGCAGAGCTCTCATTACATTGTACTTTATAGAATGCATGATCCATCTTTGTTCAACAGAAGGATTAGTAGCGCAAGACTCAAAGGCTCATTGCTAACACCCTTCCTTCACTTACAATCTAATTATATCATTTTTATTCTATAGCAGTAGAGCTCTTGAGGATCTATGAGGGGAAGGTGTATATAGACCACAAATACAGACACTTGGTGAGAAGCGCTCTCATGTCTGCCTGCACCTTCAGGTGTTACTATGGGTTAGTAAACAGAGAGGAACAGAACTTCAAGCAGTTCAGGCTGTGCAGTTTTAACCATTTTCCCACAGCCCTCAAGGAGGACACCAGGCAGTTGAGAACAGCTCAGAATAACCTCTTTGCAATATTTAAGACTAGTGTATTTGCGAACAGCATCTTCACTGACCTCCTTTCCTTACCTTCCCTGGGAAAAATAATCCATTCTGAATAAATGAAAGCCAAGCAGCTTATCCACGAAGTGGAGAATCAGAATGGAAAAATGCAGAGAGACAAATTTGTTGACTCCCTTGGTATAAGAGTTGGATAATTTCAACTTTGGAGTAATAAATACTTAGAAATGTGCTAAACATGGCGGGGGGGAACACTAAGCTGGAGAAAAGCCAGGAGAAATTAATCACAAATACAGTGTGTAGCCGAATCTCACAGAAAATGCTTCAGTAAGATAAGCAGAGGTACAAAATGTATTTTTTTATTTAATTGCTCATGCAGTAGTACTTTCCATCATGAACCAAGAGGAAACCTCCAGGTAGATTTTCAGGGTGTTAATGGGTCTAAAAATAAATATGGAATTTTCAGACAGGTGTCTAAGAAAGTCCGAGTCTGAATCCTTAGATGTCTTAAATGCTTATGCATCCTGGAGGCTTTGACAGAAAGGTATCTGGGTGTTCACTAATCCTAATTCTTTTCCTCAGAGGGACTACATTTGCGGATAACTGAAGTTCTTATTTAAATTTTAGCTAAAGCCAAGATTATCCAATGTAATCCTTTAGGACTCAAAATAAACCTTGGCACAAACTGAGAGGAACTTTAAGTTATATCAGTTGGTTATGATTTTTTAATATTTTTTTCCCATTTTGTTGATGTCAGTGAGAAAATTAGCATAACATTCAAAATATTTTATTGAAAGTTGGGAGCTCAGAATTCAAGCTTTAGTTAAACCATGAAAAATCCTCAAAGAGGTTTTTTAAGTTTCAGTTCTCCTCACTAACGTTCTGAGTACAGGTTAAATAGAGTTTTCCTTTGCTTTTGCTTATTTCAAAAAAGCTAGAAGTTAGAAGGAATATTTTGTGTCCACTCACATTTGGACAACGCCCTCAGGGACATGGTATGAACTTTGGGGTTATCCTGTTCTGGAGTAGGAGTTGGACTCAGTGATCCAGGCTGTCTGAAGACTCAGTTAAGCCACCATCCCTGAAGACATGTAAGAAGACAGATGGGGTGCCAGGGCACATGGTTTAGTGGTGGACACTGCAGAGTTAGGGTAGTCATTGGACTCAATGATCTTGAAGGTCTTTTCCAACCAGAAGAATTCTATGATACTTATTTCAAACTTTTCTTTGTAAGAGGTATGATTTCAAAGAAGAGAGGAAGAAAAAATAATTTTGAAACCCAACTCCAAAATTTCCAACTCAAAAGCAGTATAAACTGGAATATATCAGCATCACCAAAAGAACAAAAGTTTCCAAATAGAAAAAAAAAAGTTTTAATATTTACAAAATCACCACAATTTATTTATATATTATCTGAAGTTGCTCAAGTAATGTGACTCAACTTCCCAGGTACTTTCAAGTCCTTATGATGCTGCATTTTTTTTCTCCCTCATTTTTTGCTTTGTGACACAGTTGCTGTTCTTTTGACAAATGCCATCCAGGTCTAGCTCTGAGAAGCTGAATCATTCAGCCATGAATACCATAAAAAAAGAAAAACAACACAAACAATAATACATCTTTACAAATAGAACTCCATTTTTCCCCATATCTTTTGTGGGCTTTGCAAACCCTGCTGCTGTTCACTAGCTCTGGGCTCTAAATGTCACGCCTGTTGAGTGAAGTGTACTCTATGCTTATTCTCCTTTTATGTATTTGTATTGCATTCCTGTTTTTTCTTGATTTGAGTGACTCATAAGAACACAAATCTTTAGAGATTACTTAGGGGGTGGTGTGAGAGAATAAGTTTGGGTGACATGTATTCTGGATGAGATCGATTAATCCATCAAATAAGTATCAAAAATGAAACACATAGCAGGGGTACCTTAACAAGACAGTTAAAATGCAGTCACATCCTCGAAGGAAGATCAGTTCTGTAACTGTTTTTCCACACTAAGACCTCTATATCTCTGCAGCTAGGCATGCACTCAGAAGCTCCCAACTGCCCAAATGCTTGTTTTAATTGCCCCATCCAGTCTGATTCTAAAGCAATTGGGAAAAAGGGAAACTCTAGGTAGAGCTTGACAGCTCTCCTCAATTGCTTTCCTTCCAGAACAAGGAGATTAAAAAGTGCGGGAAAGACACTTGCCATTACAAGTGGTTGATGGTGCAGTCAGCCACTGACCATTAGAGCATTCTCTTCTTTCAAGGACACTGGATCCATCAGCCTCCCACTCCACTGGAGCCTAAGACACAACTCTGCTATGCCCACAGGGAGACACCTTCTGTGGTATTTCCACAGCAGCTGCCAAAGCCAGGCTCAGTGAATGGAGCTACTGTTTCAAGTCCCATCACTTTCACTCTGACAGTGTTGGTCCTTTCCACAACCAGCAAGAGTCAAAAACTTGTCCTCATTGAGATGGGTTACTGTACACTTCATCTTGCCAGAAATTGGCCAAGGAGATGATAATATCTCAGCCTTTTTTTTTTTCTGACACAAGGGGGAATAATTATACTGACAGTATTTGAGACCTTTTTCCTCTCTTTTGAGACCTCCAGTATCTCCCATTCACCCACATCATCACTTAACATCGTTCACTTGCAAGAGTGGGAAGAGACATAACTAAAAGTAATTAATTTCTACTAAGATCTTCTAAACCTTTTGAGGTGGAACTTCAACCATAAGGCTCCTGGAAGTGATGTGAAATAGGGAATTTGAGAATCTGGAGCACTGGATGGCTGCTTAGTGGTGGGCTGGTTCAGCACTTCCACATTCAGGGAACACTGAGGTTTAACTTATTGTCAAAGCCAACAAGGGACAAAAAAACCTCCAAGTAATTCCAAAAAGCTTGTGTCCCTACACAGGTTCATGCCACCTATCCTGTGGTTAACCACTGAACATTTTAGCCTTAGGTACACTGGAGATTTTTGCGTCTCTCACAGAAGACAGGAAGCGGAAGGACAGTTTTCCAGAAACAGACTTATCTACTATTTTTCAAAGGTACTTCTTGTTTCATGTCTCTTCCTCAAAACTCTTCTAAGTTCAGTTTCCCACACAGGAAAGATCAAGAAAGTTAAATGTAAAAGTTTGTCCAGAAAAAACTTCAAACTGTACATCCAGAGGAAGACAAAAACTTCTTGGAAGGGAAGAGCCTCTATCCAAAAACTAAATTGAATCTATCTGGCAATGCCTACTGCCAGGTATCAGAAGGAGACTGCAGCCAAATAGCTCTGATTTCTCACTTCTCAAGCCCTAAAAGCACATTTTTGAAAACTGATCTATCTTGTCCTGGAGCTCATAATTATACATACCTACTGTGAAAGCTGAATGAGCAGAGCTTTTAGGAAACAGAATGCAGGAGTATTGCTCTTCACTGATGGAAAATTGAAATGATGAGGAATTATCCCTGCAAAAAAATAAATACCATAGCCAGGAAACCTGGATGAAGGCTGAAACAGAAACTGACAGAGAAGTTATTTCAGAAATTACAGAAAGGGCAGGAGTCAGTAATGACATAAAGAGTCTAAAGGGAGGAAGGGATTTTTCTCTGAACCTTGCTTGTTTTCTGTAATGGTATTTTCCTTTAACATACAACAGAGCTTTCATATTGGCAATTGCAAATATTTCTGGATAAGCCTTGGTGTCTAGTGTTCCTCAGGCATTCTGTAGCCTTCTCTATTAGCATATTACATTTAAGAGAAACACTGCTCAGTATACTATCTGTTGAGCAATAAAAGAGATCTCACAGGTGTAAAACCAAAAGCTGTTTTCCCTGTGTCAGGGACTTGATTAAAACAATAAACAAAGGCAATTTTTGAAAAAAGCTTAATCATAAAGCAAGCCACTTTCTGGCTTCAATTAACTTGTATGTTTTATGGAAATTGAGGATGCCTCACAGAACAACAAGTCATACTTTCCTTTTGGGACAAGTTGAAAAATAAGACTTTTTTTTTTTCTTTTCATTTTGAGCAGAAATAGAGAAGTACCAAGAAGCCTGTTTTGGTGACATTTTTAGCTCAGTTTTGAAGAACATGAAAGCTGTACTATGTACCTTTGCCCAGCTGCTATGGTCAAACCGTATCTAGCTACCTCATGTTCAGATAAAACATTTATTTGAAAATCTATTAGACAAGCTACTCGATAAGCTTGGACACACAAGGTTTCAAAATGGCATATTTTATTTCCTTCCCTTAAGCCTTTCAAGAGAATGAAAATCACTGAGTTCCAAAAAAAAAAAACAAACAAACAAAACAAAACAAACAACAACAAAACAAAAACACAACCAAAAACCAAAACTAAAATCCACATCCCTAGGAAGCATCAAACCAGCCCCTGCTTGCTTAAGAGCAGAGAAACATTTTCTCTTTATGCTTGTCTTTTATAGCTGAATGTATGCACATATACACATATGCAGGACCAAATAACACCATGAAGCATTGAAGAAAAAAAAACAACACTACGCTAACATCATCCTGTACTAGATAGAAAATCAGCTGTATGGATTCACATCTCCCTCTAAGGTTCCTTATTACTGGTTTTACTTTCTCCCTAGACTAAGAAAAAATGTTTCCATTGCTAATCAGAAGCAATACAACATCTGTCTACATTCAACCTGTTGGAAATGTTTTCTTCAACAAGACAATATTTGAGTAACACTGTTTTCCTTATCAGGTTCATAACAGACTGACTTTATGTTGAATACTCAACAGTAACTATTTAGTCATCAAAAAAGCCTCATAGGAGTCAAAATGTACGTGAGCTAAGACAGATGATTTAAAAGATAGCCTTGCCCAGATTCTGAAAACAAAAAGTACTTTGTGCAAAAGAATAAAGGTTAGTAAGTAGTTGAACTGTCAAAAATCCTGCACTAGCTGATTATTTGTGTACATGGAACTTTCCTGTACTTAAACAGAGGCTACTAAGGGCTCGCAAAGGCTAATGAACTTCTTGACACAATGTTCTAAATCTTTCTCTTCTTGACCAAGCCGTGGCCCACTTGGGCTTGCTTAAACGTCTTTGTAGAGAAATAAGATATTTCACATTAAAAACGAAGGCAAACATTTCCGGCAACTATGAGAGAAAAAGGTGCTGTGTACTTTTGCTGTTACTGTGCAACGCCAGATGCAGCTGGAATTAACAACTTGGCTGCTCATTGACATGGCAGCACAGAGACTTCCTGTAGAGTAAAATAGCATAACTATGACTTAGATGACAAAGGCATTTATATTTTGGGAACAAAAGGACTATTTGAAGTGGTTAAAGCCCTGGGCCCTTTGGAAGAAGTTGCCAGAGAGTGAAAAAGGCCCATCAGACTTGGACATGTTCCAGTAAAATCAGATTAGATGTATCCCTCCATTATGGACAAGGTCTTCCAGGACAGAGGAACCTAGTAAGAAAAAGGAGCTGAGTGACAAGCAGGAAACTTCCCAAAAAAGGCTAAACAGGACTTAAAAGCCAAGGTTCAAGACACTATCTGAGGAAGGTTGTGAAGAGCTGAGCTCTGAGCAGTGCTGGGAGGGATGTGCAAGGAAAATATGAGATATTTTAATAGTTTAATAACATTAAAGACACCTCAAGTGTAGCCTCTGCCCACTCCCTTTGCTCCCAGCATGGTAAGATGATGAGACCAGGCTGTCTTTCCGCATCTGTTTGCACTCCCCCTATCATGAAGGCTCTCTCCACAGCTCTGTCTGTAAGCTGATCTGCTGGAATGGGATCAAGCACACATGTCTGTGTCCAAATTATAAATTTATCACCCAAAAAGTCTATCCAGATGGCAGACAGTCATCTACTGCCAGTAATCCACTTCACAATCACAGTAAATTGATGACAAGTCACCTCAGCAGCCTTTTAAAAGAGAATAGAGATATACAGATGTGGAGAGTTGTGTGTTTTGCTTTGGTTGTTTTTTTCTTTTTTGAACAACAAGCCATCCAGGGAGAAATTTTTAAAATTAAAGCCTGTAGTGCTGCTACAGAACACAGAGTCATTTGGTTTAAAGTCACTCTATTTGCAAGTACTTTCACTTACGACAAACAGCAAACGCAGCAGCTATGGCTGCTTGCCAGGCCAGCCCACTCTTTCTTACCTGCTGTGAGCTGAAGTGTTTGCAAACCATGCTCTTTCCTTCTTGTGACTCCTTCCAGGCTGGTACTAGGGCTGTTAGCAAGTTTATAAACATCCCTCCCTTCTCTCTCCCCTTAGCACAGGAATTTTCTCTGCTCCTGGAAAAAAGCTTTTCTAAGTATTTCCCTAACCCTGACTTCCAGCCCCTGTAACCATCTTCTCTTTTCTCCTTTAGGCAAACCTCTAAGCAAAATAAATCCTGGGAAATCCAGTTTTTGCAAAGTTAAGGCATTCAGGAACTGGTGAAGAAGATCCTTGCATATGTTTGGAACTCATATTAGCAAGATAGGAACAAGAAGAGATGCTGGATGATTTTCAGGGCTATCCACCATCATATCATCCTGTTTTTTCTGATCTTACACTCTAGGTACAGTAGGTACTTGTGAGTTTTTAGATGTTTAACATAAGATTCCCAAAATGGTGTTGAACTCCAGAAACAAGGTCACTAAGGCAGACAAAATAAGATGGTTTCCCTCTTTTCTTTTCTTTTTTCCTGTGAAGCCCTAGAGAAGAAAATCTCTTTCCTCCTTGCTAGTTTAAAAGCTTCATGAGATTCACATACTGTTTCGAGAGAAGGCCCTCAACATCACCAGACTTTCAAGTATGTAAATGCCTGTACTAAACCATCTCCTCTGGGATTTTCTGATACTTCGAAATGAAGAATATGACTCTTTCTTCTCCATGAATCCCAAAGCCATCAACAGGGATAAGGCTGTGGGTAGCAAAGGGGATCTGCAAAGCCAGTAGCAGTGTGTTGGCTCACATACCTCCGTACAACCACCAGATGGGGCAGAGGAGTAAGACCTCTGAGCAATTCAGAGGTCTGAAATACGAGGTTTTCACCCATGAACCTTTTCGGTTTACTGATTGATTTGGTTCCTCCCATAAATAAATAGCAAATTATGCTAGATGGCCCTACATTTAAAAGCCTGACTTTGTGATTGGATCCTCCATAAATGCATTTTCTCTTCCCAAGTACTTTAATAAAAAAAAACACACAGGATTTATGAAACAGCCATTAAAACAAAAATGTGATAACATTTGTGAATCAACTCAATGCTCAGAAATAGTGTTAAATATAGACGTAGAATCAGAAAAAAAAGTTACAGCAGCAGATATAGAATGACAGGAGTTGGAAAGAACAGCTGAAGATCATCAAGTCCAAGCCCCCTGCAGCAGCAGGAACACCCAGGGCAGATCACACAGAAACTCATTCAGATGGGTCTTGAGAGTCTTCAGAGAAGGAGACTCCACAACCTCTCTGGACAGTCTAATGCAGTGTCCCATCACCCTCACATTAAAGAATTTTTTCCTTATGATGAGGTGAAACATCCTCTGTTGCATCTTGGTGCCGTTCCTCCCCCTTGTCCTATCACAGGGCACCACTGAAAAGAAACTGGCCCATTCTTGACATGACCCTTCAGATATTTACAGACGTTAATAAGGTCACCTCTTAGTCTTCCCAAGACTAAACAGTCCTAGATCTCAGCCTTTCCTAACATGACAGATGTTCTGGTTCCTTAATCATTCTTGCAGCCCTCCACTGGACTCTTGCCAGCATGTCCCTATCCCTCTTGAACTGGGGAACCCAGATGTCAGCGTTTGACTCAGGTCTGACAACAATGCTCTCGATGCCCCCCCCCCTCCCACCCAGGTGGGGAAGGAGAGAGAGAAAAAGAGAGAGACTTGGCTGGATTGAAAACTAAACTACACAGCTTTAATTAAACACTAATGATATAAGAAAATATATACAATTATATACAGATTTGTTCAGGTATGTGCAAGAGCCTCTCGCCTCCGCCCCCCCCCCCCCCCCCCAGCAACTCCCACCACACTCCCCTGAACTGGAACAGTTCCGAGAAATCCCAGAGCTGCTGCTGGAGAAAGCACAGAGTGATGAGGCTCAGGAGAGCTCGAGCCTAAGGGTCAATGGTGATGGGTGGATGGAGTCCTCCCTGGATGCCAGCCATGGATGGAAGAGAAGGGCAGAAGAAGAAGGAAGGAAGTTGTCTTCTGTGATTTCTGACCTTCCTCTGAGCTTACATAGATATATGGAATGGAATATCTCTGGCCAATTTTGCTGTCTGTCTAACTCAGCCTCCTATGGGAGGGGTCATAGATCTCCCCGTAGTATCTGAGCTGGCAGAGTGAAGGTGAGACCTTGAAGACCCAGCAGTGAGAAAAACATTCCAATGTTTTCCAGCCTTAGCTAGAACAAAGTGTTGCTAGTTAAAAGAAAGCTCAGTGAAGGAAAAAAAAAAAAAATCAGTAAAAAGGAAAATTGGCTTCATCCTGGCTCAAACCAGGACACCAGAACTAGACCCAGTGCTCCAGATGTGGTCTTATGAGGGCAGAGAAGAGGGGGAGAACCTCTCTGGACCTGCTGGCCACACTGTTCTTAATACATCCCAAGACACTGTTGGCTGTCCTAGCTACAAGGACAGATTGCTGTCCAATGGATAACTTTTTGCCCACCAGGACCACAAGGTCCTCTTCCATAGGGCTGCTTTTTAACAAGTCAACCCCTAGCCTATACTGATGCATTCTGTTTTTTCTCTCCAGGTGCAGGACTCTACACTTAATCTTGTTGAAACTCATTAGAATTATCTTTGCCCAACTCTCCAGTCTGTCTAGATCTCTGAATGGCTGCACAGCCTTCAGGTGTATCAGCCAATCCTCCCAGCTTTGTATCATTAGGAAACTTGCTGAGGATACACTCAGTCTCCTCATTCAGGTTGTTGATGAAGATATTGAGTAAGACTAGGCTCAGTCACAGGTCTTTCCTCTCAGTTTTGGCAAAACTAAAGATCATTACATTTACTACTGAAGTTTATTAAAAATAATAAATACTGTCTGTTTTGCAGTTGGGTTAATGAACTTCATACTCCCACACTGAAAAATTTGACAGTGAAATAAGCAACTGATAATCCAGAAGTCTCACCAAAAGCAAGCATCAAGTTTGTTGACATTTGCCTGCCTAGTATGATTCCAGTGCAATCTGGAAAAAATAATTAGGATATGGAAAGCCTCTCAAGAAGTTGTTTGGTTTGTTGTTGGTTTTTATTTCTGCTGACTTCTAAAATTTATTTCTATATCTATGCCAATGTTTCAGGTTGCAGGTGCAACAATTACTAGGGGAGCACATGCCCAGAAGCTAAAATCTCAATGTAAGCAAATTGTGAACTCTAGAGTATGAGGGAAGCAGAGCTGGAAACATCACAGCCAGAAACACTATCCCAACAGATCTCATTATATGTGCTAGACAGCCCAGGAAGCAGAAGGAAGTGCTGTGGTTAAAACGTAGAAGACTATAGTCAATTCACAACTTGCAGACTGCAACAGCACATTCATGTCTGAGCAGCTTTAAATATTCATCCAGACACAGTCTGTGCTTGTGAAACAGAGGAGCTCTCTTTCCTCACCCTGCCCTAAATGGTTTAATAGCAGGCATCCTTGCTATGCATTTTTGGCAGCTGGGCACAAGGGGACATGGTTGGGAAGCAAGCCCTTCTCACACAGCCCAGCTTCTGCATGAGGCTCCCCTGCACTTTGCCTGCCCTCTGGAAGCTTTTAATATATTTTCTGACTTTTACGGTAGCACTAACTTTGAGGTTTGATGAATGGGATAAAGTTTACTTATAACTGTAAGTTTCAATAATAGTTCATGCACAATTCTGAGGAAGAAGGGAGGTCTGGAGATATTTAATCATTAGCTGGGGAAAGAAGAATAAAATCCCATGACAGCTGCTTAAGTCAGAGGTACAGAAGTTCTTTATCTCTGCTCCCTCCCACACACCTCTTATCCAGACCTTAAATTGTCTTCATTTCTGTAACCACTGAGGAGTTTGCCTTGCAGGCTTCAGGAACACTCCCCAGCCACAGAAGTACGCAAAGCACCAGGAAAAAAGGTTCATCAAAATCAGTTTATCAGTACCTGCTTAATTCACTCCCCGCCCCCCCCCCCTTCCCAACAACAAAAAAAGCATTTTCAGGAAAAATCCAGTCAAGGTACAGATAACACACCAACAAAATCTGAAAGTACATAATGTGTATAGAGTTGGTTCAACTGAGTGTCACCAAAATCACCATCGAGTTCCTGGCAGGCATGAGACACAGCTTACAGTAGAAATCAGCATCATGCCATCCTTCATCTCCTATTTTTAAGCCACAGGAGCCATTAGAAGTTTTGGGATCACGCTGTGACGTTCCTTTTCCTGTGAAAAATAAATATCCCTGGTATTTCTCTATGGGAGTCTCAAAAAAGTAAGAGCTCTCGAACGGCATGTGGAATGTGCATGTGTATTAGTTTCCCAATTTTACCTGAGCTCAAAACACTTAGTCTCTCCTAGTAATTTCTGTAAGACACATTCTACTTCAGTCCATAAGTTTCTATCTTAAAAATTATATTCAACATTTTCCAAAGGTGTTTTCTACAGAAAACATCTTCAACTACTCAGACTTGGGCTTCTACTTAATTAGCTGTGAAAGTTAATATCTAGGAAAGAAAGAGTCATATCTATTTCCTTATTAAGTTTTCCAATGATCAGAGTTCATGGCTCTTTCAACAGCTCAGAGTCTTATGAAAATAACCTAAAAAAAAACCAACAACACTAAGAACATGAAAAATCCAGGCTTTTGCATCTTTCCAAATAAATTGTGTTACTCAGTACATAAAGACAGATAACATCCCTATAAATAAAGGAGACAAAAACCCCACAAAATTTAATAGAGCATTTCAAATTCTTGGTAAGAAGGCATGGTTAGTAAACTAATTTTCAGACTAGCAGGCCACAAGTGATAAACAAATTCCCAATACAAAAATGTTTCAGATGGAAATTTCATAAAATGAATGATGCTTATTCATGGCCACAGCAGGCTGAGAAAAAAATTAATTTATAAAAAGAGTTTGTTTTTTTTTCAACCCAGCCCGAGAACATCTGATTTGTAAATCAATAGCTGTCTCTAGCCAAACTGAAGTGCTTGTACAACTTCAGACAGGTAATTACTTACAGGGATTGGATGAGGAACAAGCACATCAAGGGATATTGCTATGTTACCTTTTTCTTTTATATTTTATTGTAGCCTTTTGATTATTTCAGACATCAGCACTGAGAACTGAGTTTGTTCCCTAGTATGCGCAATACAAAGAAGAACTAACGCACTGGGAATGCATCTTTGATGACTGCTTTTTCAAACCATTTAGTCTCACAGCTGAGGGGCAAAGTTTACAGGTAAGAGGCATTTTTAATTTTTTTTTTTTTAGACTGTTCAGTGTGAATTGGGAAATAATGCAGATGCCAACACAAGGTGTGAGAATTACTTAATTCCAAGAAGAAATTAATTTGTAAGCTCCTTCACATGTGTAGAAAACTAATACTATTGCATTTCATTAACATGACAGTAACAAAATACCATTTACTTCTCCACTGAGTTAGACCCATAATATACATTCAGCCTAATTAGCAGCTGACATTACTGCTTTACTTTTTCACTGAATTGTTATTATTTGAAGGATTTACTTAAGTCATTCCCCTAAGTTATGACTTGTTAAAAAATATTTTTAGAAACCTGATATTTTTAGGTTTTGAAAACATCTTAAAATGCAAAATATTTACTTTGCTCCTTATCATAAGTTCCATTTTCTCAACATTACATATATACACACACGTGCACATGTGTATTGCTAAATGCATCACTTCTCTCTTAGGAAAGCCTGTTCTATGCAGATTTAATCTTCAGTATGAAAATTTTCAGTTTAAGATTGCAAAAACATCTGTCTCCGAAGTCCATTTTTGACAGCAGCAGTGAGTAAAAAAACATGTTTACTTTGCCAGCTAAAATAACTTCTTAAAGGCACCCTCTGGGGTACTCACTGCAATAAGAGAGAGATTCTATGAAACTTTACATAAGTCCTAAAAGGTCTAAGCTTGTATAAGATCTGCAGGTCTTCCCTTATACAGGTAGAAGCTGTTGGCAAGTCTTTCCTCACAGAGAAGGCAAGTTGTTTTACAATCCTCCCAAGACAGTGGTACTTTTTATTAGAAGAGGATGTATGTTAATGAACTGGACACATTTAGTTGCCTCTAGTGTTTTCTCTGGTGTTCACTACTCTTCTAATACAAATTTTGATTCATCACCTAGAAGCCAGATACTCTATCGAAAAGGCATCATGCTCAAAACTCGTAAGTAGATTTTCATCTATTATTTAGTTTAAATGTATTACCACCTTCCCAGTCTCCTGTTTAAGGGATCTACAATGCTCCTGTTGACCTAAATTAACATCCGTATCTTTGCACTCAGTTGTAAGATTAATATACTAAAACATAAATGTGACAATCAGCTTTACAGGGCAGTTGCTCCATCTGTTTTGCGCTAATCAGATAACAACAGGCAGAACCCCATCACCTGGAAACCATGTTTGTGCAATGTAGATTCCACTCCACAAGACCATTCCTCACGGAGGGTTCCAGAAACATCCAGTTAAGAGCAACTCCACAGCTGCTGTAGGGCTGTGGGTAGCTGTGCCACAGAGAGAGAGCCAAGGCAGTGCTCCTGACCCAGCTGTTCATTGGTGAAGGGAACAAAGGCACAGAGGACAGTCTGTCTGTAACTTCACATCCTGTTGGTCCCTGATGGTAATTTGCTAGGTAGATTAAACATTTCTCACGTTTGATGTTACCTTTTTTTAGCTTCTTTTTACCCAACCCAGATCATTCTAATGTAACTGGGATGGAAGATGCAGCTCTGCTTGCAGGCATGAGAGGACTTAGTTGCAGCTAAGAGAAGGCACCTGTCCAGAGCCAAAATTGTTCTGATGGTTAAAAAGTCAGCCAGCCAAACTCAGAGACATGAAGAACACTTGCTGTGTCTTCCTATTGAAGAAATTTTCCACTGACAGAATGCTTCATGCAAGTTCTAGTAATGAATCAGGATAAAAGCCAAAGAAAGACTCTGGGACACAGCACAGCAAGCTCTCACGCAATATGTCTTTGCTGTATTCTCCAACGATTTACACTTTCATTGCTTCTTTTCTCTACGCAGTATATAACAGAACTTTTCTGTAAAACTGAAGCAATAGAAATTTATGGTCCTGACTGAGGATGGGAAAACTGCTGGAAGGGTTGTTGAAGACAGACTCATAGCCCTGACCTAGTACCACTGAGAAGCAGCAGCATTCAAGGAAGCCCAGCAGTATGGAGTAGCCAAAACATCTGCTCATCTTAACAGCCCCTTGGGCTATTAATCATCTTTTACTCCTTACATAGAACCCCTTTCTCCACCACAAGTAAACTTCAAACCATCCTTAACTTCTATGTACTGTGTCTTCTTAGTGTTCTCCCTTAGATCTCTTCTCTGCCTGACAAACACACCCTCAAGCAGACTTCCTTTTGCACAAGTCCATTTTCACTTAGACAAATAATCTTAGGCTGCTACTTGATTCCTAGTGGCCTGGAGGGCAGCACTGGAACCCTGTGGCCAGCTGCAACCCAAAGTAAAGGGTCACTTGTCAGGATAAAAAGTTTTACAGAAAGGTTTTACTTCAAGAGAAGAAACTTGATAGAAAAAAAAGAATTACATTGCCTTCCCACTTCAACCAGGGAGAGAAATTTTCAGTTTCCAGAAAAAAGGGTTTTAGATGGTATCACCAGATGCAAACTAGTGAGATTAAAATACCTCCTGCAGTTTCACTGGGACATTATACCATTCTTCAACTTCTAAACTGCCACAGGATTGTCTACTATAAGAGCAGCCACCTGCTACATCAGAAGTGCTTATACTTCAGTACATATAAATCTACATTTAAACAGTGAAGCCAGACCTTAGAAAGCGACTTGCTTAACCCTATGTAATTATAAAATGACATGTTTCAAAATGGTCAAATAAGAATCCAAAAGTAGTCTGGTACTGAAAAGCTTTGGTAGTTCAAGTCTACTGGGTGGGGGGGGGAATAGGGGGACAGGGGGAGATTTTCCCACTTACAATAAATCAGAGAGCTCAATATTAGGAACATATAAAAAAGTACATAGTAATATATGTTAACAGATCAAAGAGAATCACTAGAATGAAGAGCTGGTAATGAATCCAAGTACCCCTCCCATAAGCATTTAAGGTTTATGTTTTAAGTTTGGGCTAGTTCTAGTCTGGTCACATAGAGTAGACACTCACTGCCAGTTCAATTACAAAAGATGCACTCCCAGATCGTATCTATTACTTTAATTTCATCAGAAAGTAAGACCAGTGTCAGCTTTCAAGTAGCTCTCGATGTGAATATGTAGGGACAGTCCTACAAGTCACTTCAGAAACGTACTCCTGATCCAAAGCAAAAGATTAGTGCAGAAGTAACTCTAGGCACCTTGCTTTACACAATAGTGAGAGAAGACAATAGCTGAGATTCAAGATTTTTATATATATAAGTCAGGAGCACTCAGAGTTCCCACAGCTGAAACAATTTTTTCAAGATACATATGAAGCCATCAGGAAAAAGTATATTGGAAATGTACTGAAATAATGAGGCTATTCTCATGGAATCCAATATATTATATTTGTTACAGATTTGCCAAGTTAATGCTCTAAAAAGCAAAAAAAACTTTGATGAAGAGCTAACACAAGCTTATCACAAGTGAGCTGCTTTCTTCCAGGCTCATCAGGATAAAAAGCAGCAGATAAAAATGTCACAGCCTTTAGCAAGCCCTTTCCAGCAGCAGGATGGGGGTGCAGAGGTGGTGATGGAGAGAGATAAAAATGCTCTCCCAGAGGGCAAACCTGTGAGTGTCCAAACTGAACCACAGGGGAAGTTCCAGCCACACAGCAGAGACATCCGGGCAATTGGGATGGAGCAATTTCTTGCAGCTCCTGCTGGATTCACAAAAGGGGAGAAACTGCCTGGTCTGGTGACAGAGCAATCATAGCAGTGTCCATATGCCAGGCTTCTAATACTTGTAAGAAACATCCAAGAATCCTCTTTTCAGCAGCAGGCAGCTTTCTGTTTGTTCACTAGTGCAGGCAGCTGCAGCTCACTAGTAATATCTGACTGATCTTTCAACATACGGTACAAGATACTTTCCCAAAGAAAATCTTCACCTGTCCAGCAACCATTTCAATTTTAACCTGAACAGCAATTTAAACCTATTAACTCTAACTTGGGGGAGATCAACAAACCTTCCCCTTGCTCTTCTAGGCCCCACTTCTGATGTCTGTAGCATTGGCCACACTGTTCCCTTCCATCCACTTTCATCTGTCTTCTAGAGAAATGCACTTGTTTTCCTCACAAATATATTTTTCATGCAAGGAAAATGAGCACCATTTGTACCCTGGACCAAGTATTCACAGGCTAAAACTCAGAGGGACAAGGATACAGTGAAAGGCAACTCTCTGCATACATAAGTCCAGAGACAGTGATGGGCTCAACTTAAAAATTAACCCAAAACACAACTAGCAGCTGATCTAATTTAAAAATTATGTCTCTTGTCTAAAGCCAACCTTCACTTACTGAATAACCCTGCTGTAACTATACAAGCATTTTGGCTGTTGTAATTGTTCATTTTTTATTAATGGTATGAAAGGGGCCCAATTCTGAAGGCTCTGAAACTCTTCAGTCTTCTGCTGAAATCTTTATGCATTATTTACATCCAAGAATTCTCTCTGGAACCAGGAAACATACATTTCCTTTTTTTTTTAATACAAAACTTATTTAATTACAGCTGCAGGACAAAATATAAACACAACATTAAGAAGAACAATTTATGAAGGAAATCTTGAATAACTGACAGTGGAATAACTTACAATTTTTAGTTTATTAAAGATGTTTCTTCCTTTATGCTGCTTTTTGAATTAGATGTTTCACTTCCAAATCCACTTAGATACTAAGTCTACTGAACTGAGACGTTCTAATCTTATTTGCTGATTGCTTCAGCAATTGTCTCCTGCAATCTTCTAAACCAGTCATTAGACTCCCACTGACTGTCCAGAGTAGAAAAAGATAACATGAGCATCCAACAATTATTTTTTTCAGTCCAGCTATACTTACATCCCACATTCACATATATTTAGGCCTGAACACACCATGGGATGCTATTGCTATTTAAAACAAAAACAAGATGACCTGAAGGAGCCAAGGTTGCTTTTTTAGCTCTTTACAACATCATTAGCCAGAGATCCCAAAAACTGTGCATCCATAGGGGGGGAAAAAAAAAAAATATCCACAGGAGCTGCATGTTTAATTGCTGCTCTCACCTCCCAGCTCCTCCTCAAACCTTCAGAACAGGTCAGCCTTAGCTGTGTTGCAGAAGGGGTATCATGCCCTCAGGCTTACATCTCCACTGGGAAAACAACAGGACAAAATTCGCCTCCTCTCTCTCCGTTACAAAAAACAGGTTGATAAGGATATCTTGCAACAGCAAAAATGAGGGCAAAGTTCACCATACACAGTTTACCTCCAGAGCTGTAGTGCTGGCAGGTTTGGATGTTGGGGCTTTTATTTGTGGTTTTGTTTTTCTTTTGATTAAAGGGAGTTAGTTTACACACAGTTCTGCAAAGAAATGCCAGGATTTGCCACAATACAGTAGCAAAACAGACTACCACTACTGACTGTTACTCCACTGGCTGAGTAGGTTAATAGATCAATAACTGGACAAGTGGATTAGACAGAAAACCTGGTTTAGAAGGGCAGGGGATATTTCTTACCATCTTGTCTCAATTTTGTAAGCATCCTTAGATAAAAACTGGCAAATACTGATAATTTCTCAGAGCATGTTTCTTTACCCTTCCTCATGACCCCTATTACCTAGGCTAATAGGATAGTTTTCTAGCTGTTTCTAAGTTGTAACAGAAAGCAACTTTTTGGTCTCTTTAGATTGTAGTGTATATTATAGCATGATGAATACATCTTGATTAGATCTTATTCTTGTTGATTTACTTGCTTGTTAGCATCTGACATTTTCCAGATTTATATATTAGAACTACAATCTAGACAGAGTTATTCCTTATATTTTAAGGTTTTTTCCTCCCTACACAGCAGTACAACACAACCCAGAAGGGTGCTGGACTGAAACAGCCACCTTTCCAACAAAAAGAGTGCTTCTTGTCCAGGGGCTCACACCCTTCTTTTCAGTCAAAATTCAGCACCCCTTGGTCACCTCTAAAGCTGTATGACACAAAGCACAGACCTGGATGCATATGGAAAAGCAGGCTAGTAGTAAGGACTGCTAATAACAAGTAGTGCTGAACATTGAAATAAACTATTGGTAGAGAGAGAATTAAATATCCATCACAGACTAATTTTAAGAATAAATAATGCAAACAGTAGCTAGGAAGTGCGTGCTATTGCTCCTGCTGGTGACAGACTGGCAACCACTTGATATTCCTACCCAGACTTTTTCCCACCCTCACTCTAGTCAGCAAAATAACCCAAAACTCTCCCTCTCTAGTTCACTCCTCTCTTCCCTCCTCTGTGGGGAGACACACAGAAGTTATTTCTACAGTCATACAGCATTAACAGGGGACAGGGCACAACAGCCCTTCTCAGTGGTTAAGACCACTTTGGAGGGCAGATCCAAGGATGCAAGGTGCTTCCATGGCTCCACTAGCTAGACTCCAAATGAATCAGGTTTTCCTTTGTTATTCCTTCTCCCTGGTGCTTGGCCTAATCCAACTCCAGCAGTTATCCTCCCACCAGCTCTTGGTCAGAATTCAGCAGACACTATGGGCTATCATAGTAGTTTACTAGAAGGGCAGAAGGAAATAATACATCAGTATCAAAAAAGTGCATTTTCATTGCTCAACAGTAAAATAGCTTTCCTGTCAGGGCAAAAAGCAATTGCTCTTCTTTGTGCCAGGGTCAGCATCAGCAGCCATTTATGTATTTGTTCAGTGTCGGCCAGACTTGGCAATTAGCATTTTGCACTGCTGTTTAGCTACAGAGAAGTAAGTGACTGTTTCCCTCCCAGCTCTAGACACTGGCAGAGGGCCAGATTCAGCCTTAAGTGTAGTCAGTGGCGTTCCTGGTATTAAGACCACTGTGAGTTTTCTTCCTTGTGGTTTAGCTTTGCCACGTAATTGCAAGATACCATGCAAACTGCTTGGTGGTCTATGAAATAACCTAGGCAACAGCAGGAGGTCCCTTCTGCTTTCCTTTTGCTAAAAAAAAAAAAAAAGGGAGAATTCACCACGGTGTAACCATCCCCATTTATGCAGTGGAGCGTGGAGGAGGAGAGAATGTCCCACTGCTGAAAGTAGCTTTTAAGTATATACACCATGCATTCATTAACTTTGTTTGCCCAGGAAAATGGCCAGGTAAGTTGGAGGTTGTATAATTGGATGGTTAATGCAAACATTCTTTAGCTCAAAGGCCCAGCAAAAAGAATAGGGAAAATAATGGTTCACACCGAGAGGTTATTTTTCCAGCAGAACAGAAAACCTGTCAAGGAGGTTATTTTCATTTTTCTGTTACTACTTATTTCTAAGCTTTTACTTCTCTTAAGCACAGGCCAACTTTTACCCAAACTGTGTCTGTTCAAAACAAGTCAATGTTTCCATTTTAGAATCAGCAAAATAATTGCCCATGCATGTAGGCTGATACTAAGAAAAAAAGAAAATCAAACATGCTAATGTTATTTCTTTTTCCAACCTCAGCCTAAAAGAATTCCCAGTTCAATTTCCAGCTTGCTGGGAACCAGATGTCTGTGGAGCCCTGGGCAAGGACAACAGGCAATGCTCAGAAGTCAGGAAACTGAGCAGAGATGTCACTACCTATATTGATGTTGCTGAAAGAGGAGTTTTGCAGATGCCAGTGACCTCTCTGCCCATCACACCTCCTCTTTGCTCACTCTGCCAGGCCTGCTGAGACCCAACACTCCAAAAAGCTACAACGCTGCTGGCTGCATCATGGGATCCCCCTTCTCACATGCCAACATCCATCCTGCATGCTGGCACCACAGGCCACCCACAGTCTTACACAGTAGCTTTTTCAGACATACTGACACATGCACTTCAGTTCTTTTAACACAGCCTAAAACAGCAGCCCTGGAGTCTGCTCAGCTTTACTTATATTTGGTTGTCCATAGCTTGAAAAGGTTTGGTTCCACTAGAAATGGATCAATCACCATCTATCCCTAATCTCAGCATAGACTGATCAAGCAGCCTGTTACAGCTCTGCCAGCACACATTGGTCCTGCTGTCTTGCAGTTGCTGCACCACTTCCAAGGCCAAAACCCCATAATTATGTAAGTAATTTACATTCAGCTGTCAATTAGAAGGCAAATATACACCCCTTAGTGACAAAATGTTGCCTCTTTCAGCAAAACCTCACTTACAGCTCTCCCTCTCTCGCTCTTTGCACACAGCTAGTGATAATAAGCATACTGCAAACAGCTAAAAAACATCACCTTGGGTCTGCAGTCAGCAGATGCTGAGCATTCAAGTAGGAGCAAAAATTCAGACAGAATTTGAGGAGGTTTATTACAATAATCATTGACCAGAAAAGACACCCAGTCACCACAGTTCAGGTTTTCCCATTAAAATACCAGCCTAATGCACCTCCAGGATCCTAGATCACATAAAATTAGAAAGTTAAATTCTACACTATTCAAAAGTAGAAATTAGAAATTATTACTGAAGCAAAGTAAATATCAACTCTAGAGTATGTAGTACAATTCAAGCCTTTCTGGTCTTGCTAATTACAGACAAAAGTCTAAAAATTAACAGAAAATACGTAAAGCTCAATAACACTGCTGCCTATGAGAAGTACTACTACAGAAACTTATTACTGAACATTTCAGTTTAAGCAGTATGGTAGAATGTAACCCTAAGTATTATCTAATGTATTCTTATTATTATTGTACAACTTCATATGTGAAAGGTCAGTTCCTGAGCAGGACAATTTCTACTATCAAGAAACTTATCAGGGCTCCAGGTACATGTTCAGGTAGGTGAGCTGTGGCCTTACTGGGAAGTTCAAGACACTATGTTACAGGATTGCTTTGGCAAAGAGAAGCAGAATAAATGAATTTAGGGTTTCTTGTTGGCAGTATTACTGGCTGCACAAGAATGTAGCATGGTTTCCTAAGATGGGGCAGTTGTTTTCAGACAACCTTTTCTATCTGGTTTCAATCTCTCCACCAAAACTCAAAGGCCAAAGATGGTGATCAGTATAATATAAACCTCAGCAGGGTCCTTTCTTAAGGTTTTTAAATGAAGACACAGAATTTCAACCTCATTTCAAAGCAAGTCAGCAACTTCCAAGCACAATGGATCACTGACTTTCTAAAACTCTCTCTCCAAAATAAAGAAAAACTTCAGAGATGACAGAAGGTGTTTGCAGAGTCAAGCAACTTCTAAGAAAAATGTAAGATGAGACAGAAGTACTTGGCAGCTCTTCAATTTATATCCATTAAAATGCAATATATTATTTAGGAATTTATTAATCAGGAGATGATTAGGAGGGGAAATCATGACTCCTGCCCTAGTCAAACACGTTGAGATAGAGTTATCCGAAACTTTCCAGTAGAGAAGTTTTGTTTTGGTAAAGAATCCCTTTCCTCTCTCCCTGTCTCAAAAACAAAAACGTTAAACCATTGTATGAGAGAAGTTTCTGAAAGTCCTCCAAAAATTAGTAAAGATATTTCATTAAAGGTAAACAGTAAGGTCTTTGCAGTAGAGATTTACACTTTGCCTTCATTCTTTGACATGGGATTTACAAAAAAACAGTATCTTCTATAATGCACCAGAGGTAGTATGATACCTCTTGTATTCTTAAAATCGTTTTTCAAATATTTTCAAATAACATTTTTTCCATGAATTTTTTTTATTAGTATTCTAAAAATTCTAAGCAGCTTTTAAGCTGTGTTTCTTACTTCCCAACAGCTACAAAAGATTAAGTACATTTTATATTTACTCTAGTTTGCTAATTAGACAATTCTTTCTTGCCTCTGAGGACACAAAGGCAGCAACGGTCCTTTCTATGCTTGCAGCAAGGAGGCAGCATAACCCACTAAACCTGACCATGACTCAAACAACGATCTGCTAAAACCCTAAACCACAATCTGAAAAACACCTTCCACTGTGCATTTAACAAGCCTGCAAGTGATGTATTTCCATATTTGTCATTTGGAGAGCAATCAAGGACAGTGCTTGGACTCCCCACTCCAGATATACCCTAGGTCCTGTGCAGGCATAGAGGTAAGAACAGTGTTCATCACTCTGCTTTCACTTAAAAAAAAATAAGAGGCAATAATCCTCAGCCAGCAGTAGGTAATGGCAGTAAGCTGGTTACACAGAACAATGTTTTTCATACTGCTTTGCAAAGGAACAGGCAGGAAAGGCATTGGCATTATCATCCTGAATTTAGAGGAATGAATGAGAAACAGGGAACTGAAGGAATTAGCCTAAATGGGAAGATTTTTGAGCAATCAGGAGGAGCCAGAACACTCTCAATGTCCAGTTATTATTCTTGGATTGTTTCACTACACGTACAATCTTTTCAGACTAAAAAATAAGTGTAGTTTTATTTCCACCAACAAAAAACATGATGAATCTTGGGTGAACAGTTTCAACATCTGTGGTCATTTCTACATCAAAGAACATCTTTAGAATCACAGTAGACCATAAAAAGGATGCTCTGATTCAAGCAGGAATTACTACTTGAAAAACCCTTGCATCACACTGCTCAGGAGGTTCAGACAGCTTCAACTCTGAGCCACAAAGCCAGTGCCAGGGGGTGGGAGGGTGGATAGTGCAGAAAACAGTGAGACATTGCCCTGCATTTTAAACAAGTTAAAGCTTTGAAAAAATGAAAAATGCTTTACTCATAGGGGGAAAAACCAAGCTATTTCATCATCACATTGATCACTTTAACTGACCACATCATTAAAAGGTGTTTTTACTGACATTTGTCAGAAATTGAGAGATAATTTTATTAGTAGAGTAGTAAATGGGTTCCTTTTCAGACAATCTTCCTGTCACTCAGCAAGATGTTTTCTATTATCATATCCACAGTACTGTAGAATTTTTTATTCCTCACAAAGAATATTCATCATGTATAGGTAACCTCTCAGTTCTCTCTTCATCTCTTACTAAGAAGATGCCCTCTAAATCTCCATTTATCTTTGGATTCATGACGCATTCACGAACATTATTCCTTTTCCAGAAAGACCTCTGTTAACTTTCTGCATCAAAGTGTGATAAAAGTTTCTCCCAAAATTAGTTCCCTCAGTTCTTCAGTTCTGGCCTTTTAAACTGAGAGGCTCTTTACCCAAATGGTATTTCATAGCATCAACCTTCTCAGTTCAGTTGTTTTTTTCCCAAGTAATACAGGGCTGAAAAAAAATTTTCTTCCTACTATGAGAATGCCCTCAAAAGACATCCTATTCAGACCTTTTTTCTATTAACAGCCTATTGACCTTTTTTTTTTTCTTACACCCTCCTTTTCCAGCCTTTCCCAAGGGCTCTTCCCAAGTTGCTCTCATGTTTGGATCAAAATTTTAAAGGTCTTCCTCAAAATACAATTACACCACAGAAATACTGTTCTACAACAATATTTTGTCTCATTTCAAGCAAAGGACTGGGAGTCTGGACTCATTTCCACCCCTGCTAATGACATCATGTGGTACTTAAGTGGCAATGAAGTAGAAAGACCTAAATCACTGAAGCCTAATACAGAAAGTTAATCGGTTCCTACTACTATCTGTACAGAAGTACAGTAAAAAAACTACCAGTCTGTGTCAGATGTCATTGGGAACTGAAAACAGCCCTTCCTTAGCTTTGCCTCATGGTGTTGAAAAGGTACTGACATAGCCAGCATAATAAAGCTCATTAGACAAGTCATTAGGTTAAATACACCCTTTTTTCCCCACAGATTTCAACCTGTAAAAAAAAAAAACCACAAAAAAAACACAAAACACCAAACCATGGACCAGTTCATATTATCTAGAGACCCCTTAATGAGGAAGCTAAATTTGATTGCCTTTTTGCAAACAAAGGAGGCTCTTAACCTATTAGTAATTGTTTGTAATAAACTAATGTCTTGTTAAGTACCAGACTCTTAGTGACAAACAGCACATGCTTGAAGCAGAAATAGCATTATATCTCCCAGTATATGACTTACACTCCCAGCAAACCTTGTTCAGGAAAATCTGAGAACAGGAATTTGCATTACCATCCTCTGTTTAAGAACTCTTGATGGATCTTCATACTATGACCATCTGCCTCTTGAAACCATCTATATTTCTGGCCTTCAAAACACATTCTATACAGCATGATTACATCGCTGACACTGCCATCCAAATCATTTGTGTTCAGACCTTCTGTATTATTTCATGTCTCCTTCAGGGTTTTGCCCTGACCAAGAATATAATTCACAGATCTCTTTTCTGAATGACAATATTTAATTCCAAGCCTACCGCTGTGTGCATACACAGTTAGGGGAATATTATTCCCTGTGTTCATTATTTTGCTTTTTATTAACAGAATTGTTTCACCACTTCTTGTTCAGAGACTCAGGATGGTGAAATACACCTGCAATCATTTTTATTTAATCTCCCTTCAAGTTTTGATTCTCTCTTTTCCCATTTTGTTATGAACATGAAGCTTTGCACAAACCGATTTATTTTTTTAAAACCATCTTTCAACCTCATGTGAGCATCAGTAATAAGTTACTACAAAAACCTCTGCCTGAAACTAACCAGAAGCTTTTTTTAGGCAACTCTACGCTACAGTATCCAGACCATTTTGTTTCATACACTCATTGGCTCATAACATTTAAGAGTTGAAACTTCTACCTAGAACACATTAAAATCAACAGACACACATTTTGATAACAAGTAGCACATCTCTTCTACTGGCTTGTGTTTTAACCCTACAAAAAGTTCAATAATTTTGCATTTTCTTTCTTTTAGAAATCTTGAGCAAGCATCCCCAGTATAGGCACTTACCACTTATCCTCTTTTTAGAACTTTATTGGTTCCCTTGGGAAGTGAGAGATAAGCTGCCTTACCTTTTCTAGTAAACACAGTTTGTTGTCCAGTTCCAGTACAAACAGTCTGTTCTTAAATTATAAAAACGTGTGGGAGAGAAAAAAACAGCAAAAATAAGGAGAGGACATAGTAAATCAAGAGTAACTAGGGATACATGCCAAAGAAAAGCAACACAGGTTTAAATGACCTCCTGACTTTGATACTGATGTTTGACAAGCTTTGTATAGAAAGCTACTGCTTTGATTTGGGTTTCTGATGGATTTTCTTGGGTTAAGCTCTGACTGATGCTTAACAAGGAGACAACCATTTACAGTGTTTCAGAAAGGGCTGGAGGTCTCCGTGCTGTTTCCAGAAAAGAAGAAAAAAATTGAAACATCGTCTTTGTTCTGAGTGCTACAAGGACATTAACTTTTTGAACAGTCAACCCCTAACTCTTGGCAAGGCAAGTATCCAGCTCAGCTCCAGCTGCTTGGCTGCAGCAGGAAGATTGAGCACTGCTACTGTCACAAAAACCTTATCATCCTTAGACCTGTTATCAGCATAAATTTGTCCAAATATGTTATTGCTGGTTACGTTTAATTTCTTTTCTCTCTCTTTACACACCTTTATCCAATGCCTGACTAAGCTTGTAAAATGATGATCAAGCTGTTTAAAAAAAATAATGAAAACTGTTCGCCAAGGTTGATAGGGCACTGTTGACATCAGAAGATGGTTCACCCATTAAGGAGATCTGGGATCTACTCAACCAGAAACGGGATGTTACATGTGAAGTAGAGAAGGTGACAACCTCACTAACACAAAAACAATCCCACCACAGTTCCTAAGGGTGATATTTTATCATATGGGAAAAGAAATATGCCAAATAGGAAGTTGTCCCCTAGTTATAATTCTTACTAGCTATTTACCAGCTGCAAATACATTTTTAGCTATGCACATTAATCCTTCAAATGAGCAACACCACAGTTATAGGATCTGTATTAGCTATAGGGGTAAGACTAAAGTCATTGCTCAGTTGTAATTAACTGGATGACAATTGTGAATGGGACGAATCCAGAACCTGAGGCCTAAACCTGATCTGAATGCACACATAGCATAAGGTCTTGAGTCAATCTTCCTTTTACAGGCTGATAAACAGAGTACTATTTAAGTCATGGGAGAAACAAGTTGGGGATTTTTTGGGGGTTTGAGGGGTTGCTACACAAGAGGGGCAGCTTATGGATTTTTAGGTGGAGAAAACCATAGCTTTTTCATTCCAGCAGTACACACAAATCATGATTGCAATTGTTAAAAGCACTAAACTGCAGACATCTGTAAACATCACTGCATGTAGATTAGTGCAAGTATATATAAACCTCTCTCTTCAAAACAAAAAAGATGGATTAGGGAGCTTAAGCATAGCTATGTAACAGAGAAAAGCAATGAGGTGAAATCTTTGGGGTTTCATTGTGTGTTCACTCCTGGGCCACCTTGTAGCTTGCAGAACAGAAGTGAGCAGTACATGCTTCTGGCTCTCTGATAACCAGAGAAAAAGGTGAAACTTAAAAGAAACAAATTATATAAGCAATAAGAGCACGTGTAAAGTGATTCAGGAAAGGGCAGTTTTCTTTCTAGTGATTGCTGATGAAAGCTGGCAGTTAGTAGCTAGGAGGTCTAGATGCTGCCTAGCACATTTGAGAGCTGCACCTTTGAAAAACTGCAAACCTGTGGTTATAACAATAACCAGTAAGAAGAGAGCATGTATTACACCTTGTCACATCAGAGTGTGCCAACAGGTCCAGAGAGCAGCTCAAAAATAAAAAAATATCCAGAGTATTAAGATAAATAACTTAAAAAGCATTGATGGTAGCCATTAAAACAATTTGTAGCACACAATCATTTGCAGAAGACTTTGGCCACTCTAAGTTAAATTTTGACCAGAAAACTTTGCAGTTTAGACTATGCAATGAAGATGTATCACCTGGAACACATGACTAAGAATCTTCTAGACTAGCCTTAACACAGTTTAGGAAATTTACACTAATTGAAAACCATTTATTTCCTGTTTACATGGAACAATGCTGTAAACAGACAAAAGAGCTGTCAAACTCCAGGTAGTTTTGTGTTGTTAGTGGCAGACCAAGTCAGCTCATGCAGTGCATCATGCAGAAGCAAGTGAACTGCTTGCAGTACCTGACACACCTGCCTTATAACCAGATTAAGTTCCCCTGCATGGTTCTCCGTACTTACAACTCTGGAAAGTCCAATGGGCTAATATTAATGGTCTGAGCTTCAACAAGGCCAAGTGTTGGGTCCTGCACTTGGGCCACAACAACCCCAGGCAACGCTACAGGCTTGGGGAAGTGTGGCTGCAAAGTGTCTGGCAGGAAAGGACCTGCCAGGAAAGGACAAGTGGCTGAATATAACCCAGCAGTGCGCCCAGGTGCCCAAGAAAGCCCATGGCTTTGTATTAGAAATAGTGTGACCAGCAGAAGTAGAAGTGAGAGGTGATGGTCCCCCAGTGGACATGATTTAGGGGAGAACTTTGTAGAGTAGGAATGATGGTTGGACTCGGTGATCCCAAGGGTCTTTTCCAACCTGAATAGTTCTATGATTCTGTGAAAGTAAGAATAGTCTATACAACCAAGGCTTGGAGTCTCCAGTACTTTAATAGCAAACCCTAGTAGAGACAAAGCTTACATCTCTTACAGTGATGTACTCAGCTGACATCAATCTTACTCAAGCTAAATAGAGATCAGTCCCTAGGGATGGCTATTGAGCTTTACTTCACTCAAAACGCTACAACATGGGGCTTATTTCTGAAATGAGAGGTACCCAAACAGTATATTTGCTTCTCCTTGGCTGATCTAGTGTTTATGGAAAGGGGAGGGTAGAATTAATTTTAATTCTGCAAGTTCAGCAGTTGGTCTAACCTTGCCATTCAGGTTTCTTTAACGACCTATGCAACCCACTTCCAAATCAGGTCACCCTACATATCTTCACAGTGGCAGAGTCTAGGTCAGATTAAGCCCACCCAGACTTCTTACAATACTTTCACAAGCAGCACTGGATTACAGTAAAACACTTGCATGAGTACTAAGAAACTTGGTATTTAAGAGCAGGCTTTCCCCATCCCTGTCCCCACCCACTGCATATCTTGTTTCTTTCTTTTAGTTTAGACAACAAAAACAGGCTGTCCAAGTTCCACTTCTAATTCTGGTTCATATTGTGGCCTTCACAAGTGCAGACACAATGGCTAGAAACAGTGTAATAACTTCTGATCACATATAAAAGTGTTTCTGCAGGTATTAAGCAGTTTAAAAGCTGGTATTATGGGTTATTTAAAATAGATATTTTCACTTTTCCCTAGAAAGTCTTTCCAAATTACAGTACATATAAAACAAATAGGCAGTACTAAAGTATAACAGATCCTAAAGGAACAGTTATAACAACCTGAAGAATTTGTAGATAATAAAATCTTATTTCTATAACTTTTCCTTAAACACCAAGAAGAACTGAGAGAATAATTATATCCCAGAGAATTTCAGCATTGGTAGCAGACTGCCTGTTAAATTTTACATGACGGTATGAATCCTGTTATATTTCACCAACTCCTACTAAACTTTTCCCATAAGAACAGGTAAGCTTAGAAGTAATTGATTTTCCAGCTTTTCTAAAGACAACAAAAACACATTTACCATGACTGAGGGCAATATTGGTTCTACTTATCTGTGTTTGACTTTCTCATACTAAATGTCATCCCATTATACAATCCATAGAATTATAGTTGTCTATAGTTTTATGCTCTGAAGCATGTTTTGTGATCACTACTGCAGAAGTATCTGCTCCTGCAGACCAGCAAGTAGCCTATGATATATTGTAAAATATCACATGATTAATCAATTAAGGCATTGAGGCATGAGGCTATTACCAAAGTGAGAAATAAAGATGCAGGGCAAGGGAAATGAAGATGTAACACGCAACCAAGTTTGAAGAGATGGAAAGCTAATGAAGCAGAGACACCAAAGAAAGCTAGAATTATTTTAGTACTATGATGTTGATTAAATATTACACTAAACAATTTCATGCTTTTGTTTTTCCTGGATAGCATCCACATCACAATTAAGCTGAAAAGATACATACTCCAGTGCTTCACAGATGTGAGGTGTTGTTCACACCTGAATTGCTCTAATCAAGACAGAGCTCAACTTCAAGCCCTGATGCTTTTAGAGGTGACAAAGTGTTCAGCAGCCAAAATTCTTGGCATTGACAGAGCCTCAGTGATACTAGAGGGATCCTAGGAGTAAACTGTTTTCTCAGTCAGGCACAGCTATGTGCTTCCAGCAGGAAATGTTATCTCCTGACACAGCCCAGTCTAAATATTTGACTCAATCTACTATTAAATCTACAAAGAAGGGATGTGTTAAGTTTTCATTTTGGCCGTAGAAAAGAGATCAATGCCATGCAATCCCAAAATAATTTTTTGCACAAGTTGAGAACAAATGAGTTGATAACACCTGCTGAAGAGTTCCACCACTTATAAGCACAAAGCTGAACCAATTCCAGTCAAGAAGATACCTACTCTATTCTCTATAGGTTGTTTCATTACCTTAAAGAAATGCTTCCCCGTAGTGAATTACATTATGCAATTAATGTCTGTTGTTTTGTGTAAAGGAGGGAAAGATGTTCTTTCATCTTCCTGGGACACACACACACCCCCCCCCAACACATAAAAAACCACCAACCTTAATCCTGCTCTGATAGAAACTCAAGAGCAAGAAGTTCAAATACATCCTCCAGTGCTTTCAAACTTATTCCTATTAGGGGACACTTTAAAAAGCATCTTTCATAACACATGCTGGATACCAAAAACCTTCAGCCAGTAAGAGAGCAGCAATGCTAGAAGCAGCATGAGGCAACTCTGCCTTAAAGAAGCAGGAACTCCTGTAAGCTTTAGGTCCACCAGTATTAGAGGAACAAAGAGGAGGATCTGAATTAAATTTGAATCCTGTTATCTTTAAAGCCTTGTTTCCATTTTAATCCATACCTGGCTGCCTAAGCTGTTGAGTGGACAGACAGACAAGCTCAACTCAGAGGCTTTGTTATCTTCTGTCCTTTAAGGACATGACATGGCTTAGCTTGATTTCAGACACTCCCTTTTCAGCGGAATGCTCAGAGACTCCAGTGATATAATTACTTCAGATATGTAGAGACACACATGCTTCACTGGCAAAGTTTCAATTAAGTGATGTAAGCATAATAGCAGTAATATGCCTTGTCAGTCTACAGCTAGGCTTTCCAAACTACATCTCTGGTCCAGCCACAAGCAGTAGAAGCAAATACAAACACTGACTGCCCAAACAGCACCAGCATGCCTTAACTTTCACAGGCTGATCGTTCTTAGCACACGTACCAGGCTGGGGAATCCATGCTCTAAAAACTAACAGTTTAAACTGCCATTTTTCAAGAACTGTTTGAAAGAAAGTACCAAATACTTAATAATTTAGATAAAACACGATGTCCCCCATAACGTCTCAAGAATTTTGTCAATCAAGTACTGACAGCTCTTAGGATGCTTCAACAGCCACTGAGTCTCTACCAATTGTTTAGACCATCCCAAGACTTAGAGCCCCTGCTGTAAGCCCACTATTTCGCAGCACCAGGGAAGACCACATATCAATGCCATTTTGGCCAGCTTTCACTACACTAGTTTCTACATCATGCAATGGAAGGCATTATACAGCAAGTATCACATGGTTCAAAGTTTCAGGTTGGAGCTGATCACCTCTGGTATGAATACAATCTAATTCTAGATACAAAACTTTTAGGGTCAAGAAGCAGAAAAGGATGCTTTTAGCTAAAACAGAAATAACAAATCTGAAGTAGAATGGAATATTTTAGTTGGAAAGGACCTACAATGATCATCTAGTCCAACTGCCAGGTCACTTCATGATTGACCACAAGTGTGTTACTAAGGGCATTGTTCTAATATCTCTTACACATTGTCAAGCTTGAAGCATTGATCATCTCTCTACAAAGTTTGTTCCAGCGTACCACAGGTCTGCTTTTACTCTTCAGCTGTAATAAATTTTACAACAGTGTTTTTCAGTGCGTTCATATTTCCTACAAAATTTCTTCAGCTTCAGAGTAAAGCAGAGTAGTACTACCACCAGACTAATCCCTTTCAATCTTCTTCCAAAGGATGTTTGAGCAGATCAAACACCATCTTTCAGAGCAATATAGAGGCCTTGCAAAGTTCAGCTTTCTGATCACCTAAAGCCTCTCATTTCATGTCCTTTTCTGAAAGCAATGCCTTGCTACCCTACATACTTGTATCAGTTCACACAGATATCTGAAATGCTACTGACTTGACACACACCTGAGCAAAATTAAATGCCAGCAGGAAAGTAGAAAATGAGCAGCAGTTTGAGTGCACGAATCAGCAAATTGCTGCCTATTGAGTTGTTGATTTTCTTTGCTCATGATGGATACCACAGATACATTAAGAAGCCCCACACTCCATCCTTATTTCACAGCCCAAAAGATATTCTGCTTGAACTCTCTCATCAGTCTGCAGTTCAAACCACTATGGTGTCCTGGTTTGAGTCAGGATAGAGATAATTGCCCTTTATTTTTTTTTTCAGTGAACTCTTATGTAGCACACAAGTTTTCCAGCTACTGGACTACTAACACTTGAACTCTTATGTTACTGCCAAGAGACCAAGGACACTTTGCTCTACTTGTTGAATCTACTGCTTTGTACATTAAAGAAACAGAAGAGTTGTATATACAACCCTCCTGTAGGGAGCAGCAGACTAGATGAACAGCAAAATTGGCCAGGTATTCAATTCCATATATTGATACATAATAGAATATCTATTAGTAAATTCAATAGAAATATAGCCTAATAAAAGTTTACTAAAATAATGAATTTCTATACTAAGGGTTGCTTTTAAAACAAGGTGCTTTGTGAAACTATCAGTCAACTATGCCAAGCATCCTGTAGGTTGTGATAACATCAAGTCTTCTAAGACCCTGGGCGCCTACAGACAACATTTATGTGGACTCTGACCCACCTGGGCAATCTACCAGCGGGAGACTGGAGACAGGACAAAGACGACAAAGGACTAGAATCAACAAAGAACCCCACAGGAGACCCTTGAGCCTGCATAATTACAAAGATAGCCAATTCCAGGAAATAAAATGACTATGTAGAAGAATTCTGGGAACTCATTGACATGGAACTGAATATGCATGTTTTTGGTGTATATTAGTAGGGATGTTTCCCTGACTCGTTGGAGCACTCATGGTGGATAATTCCCCAGTGCTTCCCAGCGCTGCAATAAAGAATGCCTGCTCAATAACAGCTTGTTTGTTGTTATTGGGTCTTGATCTCGGAATCCTTACCCAGCCGCACCTAGCCTCCCACTGCGGTGAGGAGTGTTAGAAAGCAAGGGGGTTTGGAAGCTCCGAATTTTTTTGTTTCAATATCCTACATAAGACTGTATGAAGTCAGGGATCACAGAAGTCCCTTCTTCCATTCATGGCTGGCAGCCAGGGAGGATTCTGTCTATCCATCACCATTGATTCCCTAGGCTCATGCATTCCTGACCCTCATAACTCTACCCTCAGCTCCTGTCTGCTCCGCTGCTATCTCTGAAAGCCATCCGGGACATTTTGGAACTGTTCACAGCTAAGGAGAGTGCCGTGAGAGTTGCTGAGGGGCAAGTCTCATGGTTTTGCACATTCCTGAACATACTTGTATATATTTGTATTTTCTTTTATCATTAGTATTTAATTAAAACTGTCTAGTTTAGTTTTCAATCTAGAAAGTCTCTCATCTCTCCCCTTTCCCTAGCTGGGTGGAACAGAGAGGGGATCAAGAGCATTATTGTCACTAGTTTAATCACTAATCCTGAGTCAAACCATGACATATGGTAAGTAGGACTGTTGCTCAAGTTTCCAGGCTTCTGTTGACTACTGAACTCTCCTCAGAAGGCTCCTCCTCACTTGTTAAATGCTTAATGGTTCCCAGCATTTTTTTTTACTTGAAGATATTACAGGAACAATAATTGAACAGCAAATGCATATGACAGAACCTCAGACAGTTCTCCAAACATAACTCCCACTTTCAGTAAGCTGAGTCCATGTCTTTATACCTCTTAATCTTCTCACAGTAGTCCCCTGCAATCAATTTGTAGGCCTCTAATATCAGCTTGCAATATATTACAATGATTGAAATGCACTGACTTCTGTCTGCATGTTTGAGCCCTCTTCTTGGTGTGAGGATAAAAGCATGCACATCACTATCGCACAGTAGCATGAACACAAAGATACAGCTTGAAAGTGACCCAAGTTGCCCACTTGAGATCACTGCAAGCAGCACAAAGCTGTCATGCCATTTACCCTCCACAGGTGCTGTAAAAAAAATCCATCCCAAAAGAGGGATTTTATACTTAAGCCATCTTGTCAGGGTGTCCCACAAGCAAGTGATCCTGACTGCTCTTACTGCATTACTGCTGCTTCTCAGCAAGACACCCAAGCAGTACTTCACACCAGTGAGCTGATTAAACATGAGGAAGAGCAATCCTGAACAGTCTCATCTGCCTGTGCATTCTGTGGCATATGTCAAAGATTCATTGCTAGTGATCTCCAGGCTTCACAGCATCATGACCACCACTGCTGTGTGGCCTGCAGCATGCTGCACACTTTGCTGCAAGTTTCCTGTATCTGGAAGCAAAAAAAGGCCTTCAAGACCTTTACTGAACAACCACTAAAACCAATGATGTAGAGAGCGTGATCATGGATGCTCTTTTTCATTTGCTAGGTCAGAAGGCTTTGTCTCTTAATGTTCCCTTTCTTGGCAACTCCGAAATCATTGCAAGTAGTTTACAGAGCCATGGAAACTGCATAAAATTCAGCCCATCCCTGGAGATGTTACAGCATGCATTTCTGCAGCAATACTAACATAGCAAATGCAAGACAACAGTTTCCACATTTCAGTGACACTGCTTAGGGTTTAGAAAAATCAGCATTGCAGACTGATCTACAACCAGATCTCATTTTAGCATCAGGCACATCTACTCAGAGATAATATTGAATTAATCCCACTACAAGAGATCGAGAAGCATCTATTTTCAGGTACCAGTGCATCTTCTATCATGGAGAATAGAATTTCCTTGACCATCTTTGCCATTTTCTCTGGCAGAGGCAACAGAGGGTGCTGCTCAGAGAAAGGAGAGCTGTCTGCCAGTATTGTACAAACACAAAAGATAAAGCCTGCTCTGAAAAGAGGACACTACACTTGACAAAAAAAGACAAAAGAACAAAGTAACTATTCAAAGAGCAGAGCTTAAGCATGTGAAGCAAGCTCATTTATTAGACTAATAGGAGTATTTTGTGAATTGCTCTGCCCTGAGAGCATACAATTTATTATAAATGGTAAGGTCTGTAGTGAGGATGTTTGCCTAGCCTTTTCCCACCTATTCAGCAATGTTGTATACACTTTGTTTTACAAAGGAATAAATAATAGTGATAAAGCTATTGTCTGCTGTCATTAGGATAGAGAAAGAAAGGGAAATAAAAAGCTTTATTCTGCCCAACCTCAAACTCCTCTATCTACTTGGTTGTCACTCCAGAGGAAGCAGTGTGCTCACCAGAGGGGGGAAAAAAAACATAGGAGTCATCATAACCAACTCTAAAATAGTAATTGTTCTATTTGGAGACTGTACAGTTGCTTCTCACCAATTAGATTCTTCAGGAAGAGATAAATTACACGGGTCTTAGTTTATTAAAGTATATGAACATCCAGAAGCAGATCAGGAATGATCATAGATGGAAACTAGTGTGTCAAAGTGCTCAGAGAAGAACATATTTGCATTAATACCCAAAGATCACATTTGCCATAACAGTGGTCGGGAAATTGGCACTACCCTACATTCTTATAGCAGAATCAATGTAGTTGTGCAACATTATCATAGTAACATTGCAACAAATAACTGGAACCTTCACAGTTCCCATGTGAATGTACATGCTCTGAAGTACCTATGCGTTATAGCACAGAAAAGGCTAATGATTTACTTCAGGTCGAGTGCACAGAAACAAAAGCCTTTTTCCCCTAAGAATATAGTTGCACAGGCTCTAAGCTTCCATTTAGTTGCTTTTAAAGTACCTTGAAATGCTTAACATTTAAGTGAATCAGGACATTGTGTTTTGGTAAGACTGAAATGTTTTGTTCAAATGCCATTTAATTTTTATTTATTTATTTAAGAGTTGGCTTCAGGGAAAGAGTTTTAATCTTTCCCAAATGGAAAGTTCAAACATTTATCTGGGCTTTCCCCCCCCGCCCCCCTCAGAATGGTATTTGGCAACACAAACCCCTTCTCTCCAAGAGCGTCCAGCTAGTTCATGCTTCAAGGATTATTTTTTTTCCAATGCCACCAATCGAGCTATTTTCTATCAAGGTCCAGCTGCCACCACAGCCACAGACTGGGCAGGTGCTCCATTTTCAGTAGCTTTGCAGTCAGCCAAAAGCAATTTGCAGGAATAAAGTGAAACTTGGGAAATACTTGGATCTGACTTTGTTTTTCCCCAGACCCACAGACAGAAGACCTAGCAGCATAGGAGATCTTCCAAAAAGCATCCTGAACATCTTCCAGCAGTTTCTCTGCAGGCCCAGAAGCCCAAAAAAAAAAAAAAAAATCAATGAAATAATGACACACCCAATTTGACAAGCAACAGCTTTGGAAAACACAGTCTTGAGTAAAGTCTCTAAACTGTAGAAACATGTCAAAAAGCATAGAACGAATTTTGCTTGTAAACATTTTAATCATGTCACAGAAATCTACTCAAGAGTATCTTTATTGGAGTCTGAGTTCAACTAATACACAACTTCAGTTCCATGCATTACTATCCCCACAAGTCTGACACATCCCATTAGCCATGTAATACATTAAAAACATTTTTCTTGTGCCCAGTGAGAGCTGCAATATATTTTTGCTAGCAATAAGTTAGCCATGTGATCACTTTTAAACATACCAGAAGATTGAGGGAGCTCTGAACAAAAGGGCAATTTTACTACAGCTATTCAATAACAGTTCTACTAAATGTCCTTACCATAAATTTTTGCTACACTCACATGAAGGGAGCAAGCAATTTCTATATTCTTATAATTAACTTCATATCACATCATTTTGCTGGACAGAATTTCTATTTAGCAGCATAGCCAGTGCCAGTACAGCAGCACAGCTGTGGGAGGCACAGAATGCCCTCAGCAAATACCTTCTTGTGACACAACCTCTGTGGGGTTTTTTCACCACCATGTTTCTCACAGCAGTAAACCTTCAGGACTTAAGAAATTTTTTGCAGATTTTGAAAGCTGTTTGCTATCAGAACTGTCCTTTAATAACATAGGAGAAGCATTTCAATAATGTGACCAAATCTTTTATCTCTGTACAATCCTCAGAGGTAACAACTCATTAGCATCTTCATCCCAGCCTTCAACAGGTCAGATACAGAAAGACATTTTCATCCTTTTTGTGGGACACTCACATAAAATGTAAACAATTCCAGATATAGAAGACATTCCAGGTTTGGAATGCCTTTGCATCTCACAAGGTGACAGCATCAGGTAAGAAGTTTCATATTCCTAGGCCATTAGTGAGAACTGTGATCAAAAGCTCACAAAAATGCACTTTAGTAGAGTCATTCTAACACACATTACCAACTCCTCCAATTCTGTTTACTTGGACTTACAAAGAACCTCAAAGTTTCTGCATCTAGAAGCCTTTATTTCTCTGGTTGGATTATATTCTGGAAATAAAAATCCACTTTGGACAGATGATGTCCTTACCACCGTAGTTCAGATTCCAAAGTAGTTTTGCTGATAAGAGTATAGGTAGGTACCTATAGGCATTTTCATAGGAAAAGTTGCAGTTTTCAGCAGTACAGTGACAAAAAATCATCTTTCAGATTTCTGAGTTTTTTCCAGGAAGTTGTTCAAGTCACTACTGTCAAAAAGTTATGCCTTGTTCTCAGTCTGATAAGCAAGCAATCTGTAAAATTTAAGTTTCAGAGACCCAGTGTTGGTAAGTAGAAAGACAGGTTATTTCTACCTTCTTTTCATTTTTTACTCATTAAACAATGCCACTTCAGGGAGGAAACACTGAACAGAAATATTACTAAGTTAGGACTTCCTGGCATAAGAGATCACTTCAAATAAGATACTTGCACAAGTGTTGTCTGTAGCTTTCAGGTGTGGGAGCACGGGAATTATTCCTGGCTGTTTTCACTAGGTGCAGAGAAAAGTAGCATTAAGCTATGAGCATGTGAATTGCTGATAAGATGGATTAGCTTGTAAAAGGCTCATTTTGGCAAAAAAAAAAATCACACTGCTTGCTGTGTGAACTCTTGATGTGCCTGCCAAGTTTAGTCTCACCTTCAGACCAAACATTTCAATTTTCTTTCTCACATGCAAGAAAGAGGAAGAGAATGCTTTTGGCTTTGTTATTCATTCCTTCTATCTATTACTAAGCCAACAAGAATTTACACTTTGTTTTTACTACAGCCTCAAAGCACGTCACAGCTACAGAAAATACACCATTTTTGGTTATAAGAGTTGCAGAAGCAAAGAGCTGAGCCCATATATCCTAGATCAGTATGCAGCATTTTGCTTCTGAGAACACCTCTGTTTTCCTTTAAATATATGTTCTTTTCTTTCCATGGTTAAAACTACAGTCTTGTCATTTTCTCTGAAGCTTTCAAGTCTAAAAAGAGCAAAGAAAATTACTAGAGCTAAAACCCCTAAGCTAAGAAAACTCCTAAAGTAAGCCTGAGCACGTTCCATCTGCAAGCTCCAAGGCCAGCACTGAAACAGCAAAGATCCTGATGTTACCTGCTCTTGTCAGTATTGAGACCACTGATGTTCAAGTTACCCAGTTCTGTTTGATAAAAGTTGCTTCCTCTGTGACTGCAAGCTCACGACATACAAGAGGAACAATCCCACTTCTGACAAATGTTCCACAGTTGTTCCCAGTTTGGGGGATAATAAACTTAAGAGATCCATTACAGTTCTCTTCCTGCAAAAACTGATTGAAAATGACCAATCTACTGTTGATGTCTCTATTCCTGACCTATGCTGCCCATTTCTAGAGCCTCACATAGTTGAGAACGATATAGAAGGCTGGTGCCATGGAGGAAACAGATTCACAACTCCTTGGAGAAGTACCCACCCACTACTATCTCCTGAACAAACTGTCCTTACTAAAAAATTGGCATCTCTGACTCAGTTGACACTACATTTGCAAAACACTCACATTTGGAACAAATTCAACAATGAACTGGTTCATGTAGCAAGATTCCCCAACCCGTGAACTCTGCTGATTCTTTAGGGGTTTTCAATGCAAATTTAACTTTGTTTTCCCCACAATAATTTATTTGCTTAAATGTGCATTAACAATAACTTACCAAATGCACTTACATAAAAAAAACAAGAAGCTGTAGTTTTCCACTAGTAGTTATGAAGAATAGCAAAGCCTAAACCAACAAAACTATTTGAGTTTACACAGTATTACAGTAGATGCCAAAAAGTAACAGCTGACAAGAACAGTGCCAGAAGGGAACTGTTAGAGCTGGGTATACCACTGTTGAGAGAAGTGAGAGCTGTGTGTAGCCTCTGCACTGAGTGGCCAGGGTCTCTAGGCACAGAGATGTCTCATCCCTGTAGCACCCACCCAGGCTTGGCTTCCAGAGGAGCCATCCTACTTAACTTTGCTGACTCTCAAACTGACTAGTGTAGTTACGCACCATCTTGTGGCATAAGATGTAGATTGACTAGGCTTCCTCCCATTGTGATTCATGCCAGATTCTCTACAATGAGTTCCAAAGACTGATGAGAAGGGTTAACAGAGGAGAGGGCAATGTGTGGTCAAAGGGGGGAAATCTAGCCAAACAACAAACCACAGCAAAAAACCCAGATAAACAAAACAACAACCCATGGTGACATAGCCCTGAGTTTACTATTATTAGAATGAGGAAAATTAGTAAAGGCCCACATGGGAAAGGGGAGCGCATCAATGCAGGGAAGCCTAGACAAACTCTAACTGACCTGGATCCAGAATGGAAAACAGCAGACTAGCAGTGGTGCCAGGCTGCAGAGTAAACATAAGCACCATCTTACCAGTGCCAGAGAAGCAATTTGGCAGGCTACCATTACCATCTGCCACCTGCAGATCATCCCTCACTGATGCTCAGCAAAAGTTTTCCTAGTCCTTGTTATTACAACTACCTGATTAATACTGCTGCTGACAGGAGTTTGAGCTAATTTACATGGCTTTGCTCTATTCAATCCTCAATGTGAGTCCTACCAGCTGTGGAGATTGTAGTTGCTCCAAGACCATTGGTAGAGGCACTTGGTTTCAAATCATTAAGGATTTACACTTTAAGTGCCACAGAATTAGGAAGTTGCAGAGTTTGAAGCAGTTAGCTGTCATTTATTCTACTTTTAATAACTCAACTCAATTGCATTTCTTCTTCTAAGAGACTCACACCAGATTAGCCTCCACTGAAATGCAATGCTTTACAGAGTTCTCCTTGCAGCTCCTGGCTGGATTAGAATTACTCCTTATAACAAAAGGATATTTTTTTTACCAAAACTTGTCCAAAAAGTTTGTGATCACCAAACACTATTGATAAAATAAGAAAAATGGAATATGCATTTAAAAGCACTAAGAAGTTAGAAATAAATATCAAAACAAATTTCATAACCCATAAGAACTTCTTAGGAAGGGAATGAACAAGTCAACTAAACTGCAACAGAACAAGATTGTAGCTGGGTAAATATAGAATTTATATAACACCAGAGAATTCTCAGCTGCAGAGAAATAGTCCTGCTACATAAGGGTTTGGAGCAACAGGAATGAAAGGGAACACTAACCAAAATAGGGCTCAAGTGTTGTTAAATCAAACATTTGCATATAAGAAAGGAAGTACATAAGTAGCAAACTGCACACTTGGGTACATTTTGACCCCCTGCTGAATGGGGCAGGGAACCTATTGATACAGAGCATGGAAAAGGCCAAGTTACCAAATGCTCTACTTAGTTCTCTATTGAGTATCATGACCATATGCCTGAGTACTTATATTAATTGAATGTTTAAAGAACCTTATTTTCAAAATCCCTCTACATTGCTTTGGTAAGCCCAAGAACTTCAAAACAGAAGTTAAAATTTTGTTCAGCGAGAACAATGCCATAGATCTGAGGGCCAATTCCATTCTTATTGTTACCTGGGAGAAACAGCTTGTGAAGATCAGAAAATGCTTCCCCAAAGCACTTGTGGGCTCACTGTATCCACTGGGTCTGAGAGGAGGACATGGTTATCTTCCTGACATGTTATTCCACAGGTTTTGTGCAATTGAGACTTAATGGGCACATTTCAGATATTAACAAGATGAAAGAACTAGAATACCCCCATGTTTATAATGGAGACTCTCAATTAGCTATAAACATTCTTGGTGCAGTTCTGGTAATTAGTTTGAAAAAGTTGTGATATAGCTGTAGATGTTCCTGGAAGAGAAGTATAGTGTCAGGACTGCCAGATGGATTATTTTCTGCAAGTTATTTGTTCAGCATACCCTTACAGGAAATTCAGATGGAATGTAACACAATAGAACAGTATAACAATTATTCTAAATCTCTCTATAGTTTAGAAGAAATTACTTCCCTTTTATAGCTCTACTGGTTATAAAAACAAGTGGATGCACCAAGTTATGGGAAAACTTATTTCACTTCTCTAGAAAATTCTATCCATCTCCTTCCTACCATTTTTATTAAGTTCCAGAATTTTAAAGCTTATTCAGTTCTATTAGAATTTTAAAGGGTTTGAATATATAGGTTGGACTTGACCTCAGGTCTTTTCCATCCTCAATAATTCTGTAATTGTGTGAATAAAAAATACAGAATGTTCTCATTCTAAATTCATCTTTTTAGAAATGTTGGCCTTTACCTGCTAAACAGATGAAATAAGAGAGCTTTTACATGCTGCCATATGCACATAGTACATCCAAACCTAGCTATGGAAGTTGCATCAAATCCGTAAGTTCCTGAAATTGACCCTTTTAATCCAGTACATTGCCTTGAACCTCCAGGCATCACTTCTAAACCTAAATTCCCACTTTGCTCTAAGTGGTCTTACAGCCACCACTGCATATCATCCAGGATCTTCAAAACACCACAGTCCTAAGATTACCAGAAGGGTTTTTTTAAGGGTGACAGATGGGGAGCCAATTTCATCTTGTACACATGGTAAAAGAAAAGTCCTACCTTACTGGTCAATAGTCTAACAGCCATTGTATGTTATCATTAATAAACGAGTCTAATCTTTACTAGTTATTCTTCAATCCTTACTAAGGCAGAATGGGGTATTGAGCAGTATGTCCAAAGATCTAGAGTTCAATAGTATCATCAGTTTTATAAATTATCCAGGGGCATTGCTAAACTAGACATAGGAATGTGATATCTACACTATGGCACTGAGCAGCTGTCCTGGCCTAGACTCCTCTCTGCCTTGTGATACCTCACTGCTGTGCGTAAATCTAGATTCTAGATAGTCCTCCTGCATGGCATGTTGTGCCTGAGACAGAAAGCTCACTGAAAGCATTCAGACTGCAGGCTACATGCAAGCCACTTCCAGAGAAACCAAGGCTGTTCTTTCATCCGTCAGCAACATGAGATGGATATGACCAATTTCCTAGAAATCCCAACATTTCTTACCAAAAAAAAATTAAGTATCATGCTTCCAGAATAGTAGGGGAAGAAAACAATAATACTTAAAGTATTACATTCCTAGATGTTTTAGATTACCAGGATTGTCATCATACCATATTATTCACATTTGTCCTGCTTGCAATATCTTCTGTATAGGATGTGTCTAGTCTGCAGCAACAGTGGCTACCTCGATATAATAATGTAGGGCAATTACCTATTTCTAGGAGCACTGTGTTTCAGAGCTATGGCATTCAATAACTCAAATATTTGTAAAAATGTGATGAAAACAGTCACAATTAAGGCCAATGAGACAACTCAGATTATTTCCATAACTGACAGAAGTAGAAAAGCAACTCCAGGGAGTCACGTGTTTCAGTTTAAGTATTTTTGGGGATGTCACCAAGCCTCCATTAACTACAGAGGGAGCCTATAAGCTTAGCTTAGGCTTTATGCTTAACAAAATATACTCCAGCCTTTGAAGTTTCTTGGTATTTGCATTAATGGTGCAGTTCACTGTAACTAATTTTAGCTACCAGTACAAAAATAAGTTGCTTCATATACAGAAAGAGTATAAGAATTACTTCATTCATATGACAATGTGAGTGGGTGTTATTATCAATAAATCTCCAAAGCAGAAGAGGAAAAAAAAACCTGTAAGAAAATGAAAAATTATACTCTAGTGTCAGCCTTTGGAGACATGATTTTTAGAATGCTTCCCTACAGTTTCCCACTTATGAAAAATTGCAAGTCCTCTCTTTTGTTGGGCATCTAATGAACCTGATCTGGTTTAATCTGCAGATTATGGCTCCATACAAACTTATCCCACAACACTAAATGTCAAGTGCCTCTCCCAGTCCTCTCTGTGTTCGTAACAAACTAGCCAACTCATCCTCTGGGAAATAGGAAAATGCTAACAACTAAAATTAAAAATACTTCATTGTCTTATTACAATATGCTTATTTATATAAACACCCTCTATTCATTTTATTGGATCAGACTGACCAAAACAAAATTTACATTTAAATAGTGTTACTGTAATTGACATCAGGTATCTGGATTTATTTTCACACTCCCATTTCCACAAATAAGAGGCAGGCAAAAGCTTTGCCTGCTCAGGGAACAAAAGATCCATGAGATAATAAAAAATAAAAATCTAAAATTTCATTCTGTAAAATTCTTCAGGGACTTGGCATTTCTCTGCATTTTAAAATATGTGGTAAAGAAACAGACAAAAATCAACCTTAATCTAGTCAAGGGATCATTCAATCAACTTCCATGATCTTGTAACAAATATGAGAGTTACTTACAGATAACCTCCTCGAGTAGAAGCATCACAGCCAAAAGCTCCAACAAATGGCAAGCACTTCTGGTTTTGTTTTGTGTTTTTTTTTTAAGGCAACTATCATACCAGCAATCATATTCTGGGAATTAGAAACAGGTCCAAGGTAAAAAGGTTTTTCACAGACTAGAATTTCACTGGAAAGAAAGGTTGTCATTTCAGAACTGTGAAAAGATTCCTGCAGGACAAGTTACTGGAGCTTCTTTGAGCATCACCTCACTGCAGTAAGGGGACAGGATTGCACTTTAGAAAAAAAGATAGAAAAGAAACGGTAGCCCTGTTCTCCACTGGGGGACAGTGGCCACAGAGACACAAGTGGAAAAGGTAAGGATTAAACACCACTAGCTATAGGAAGTAGAATAGGTTCAGAGCAGCTTGCAGCTTTTAGATCAATGAATACCAGCTTACTGGAGATGAGTAGCCCTGCTACCTGAAAGCATCCCACAGGTCTGCATTTTGCTACAGGGTAAAGATATCAATTACAAATTGCTTTGTCATCTCAAAAGAAAGTTCAAAACAGAAGGAGATAACAAAAGCTTCATTTTCTGCAGCTCTGGAACACACCACAAATCAGTTTTGAATGAAGGACGGGAATACAGTAATGACTATGCAATAATGGTTGTTTTTATTTGGGGTTGTTGGCTTTTCCCCTTTGGTTCTCTTCTCCACTGCATTTCTCAACCGTAAAGCCACAGAAGTGTGTCATTGCTGCATGACAAAGCTTCCAAATGAAGCATTTAAATGAGATGAATATTTGTTAATTCTGAGAGAAACATTGTGGCAATATTCAAAGGACAAAACCTTGAAACAGAGTTGTATAAACACAGCTGAACTCCAACAGCCAAAGCAGCATTCCTCAAAGCCCAGGTTGTAAAGCACCAAAAGGCTCACAAAGGACAATCCTCTCCAGTCAAGGGAATAGCAGCTCCCTTCCCTAAGGAAGGAGACTGAGCACAGCAGTTCTGGTTATGAGCTGCAAGCGCATCACAAAGAAGGGACAGGTCAGTTACCTCAAATTGCTAACTCCAAGTCACAACAGATTTTTAACACTTGAAAAGTGCTTGGGGTGGGGAGGGCACCCTCTGTGAGCGGAGAGTGTACAGATCCTTAACACAAATGCGCTGATGTAAACAGTCCCTCCTTTGTGCTAGCCCTAGTATTGGGTAAGCACAAGTTAGTTGAACTGAATTGGATTGATCTATTTGCTCAAATCTCTAAAACACACTGCACAAGAATTCACAAGACAACATCCAGCACAACATGAATATTGACACCAGATATTTTAGTAGTCATACAAGCTTGTTCTCTGAAAGTGTGCTACTTGATCTCAGAATTACTCAGGTACTTGGCTTACATACCTACCTTGCTAGATTCACATCTGTTTTTGTGTTTTTTTGCACTATTCTCAAAACTTCAGGCAAAAGAGAAACTTCAGCTAGAAGATAGCTTGTGCAACAGAAGGCTGCCAATTCCACATGTAGACTTTGGCAAGTGTGCACATGCCAAGGAGAGGCAAATGCCTCAAACTCAGAGTACTCCACAAGTTATATTAATAGCTTCCATGAAGCTCAGATATGATCAAAATTCAACGGAATGTGATTAAAGACACACAAGTACTGATTTGTTAACCCAATTTTCAGATTCCTGCCTCTAGAATATAGCATACAGATACTAACTCAAGAATTTGCTGAGGCATGGTTTGCAGTACACTATACAAAACAGTGTAGAAGGCTCTTTCAATGCAACTACGCTAATTAACCCCATTTCTCATGAAGAATTCTCAAGCCCCAGTAATGCATTCTCATCTAAGTGCCATACGAAAAATGACTGTGGTAAAACATCTTTAAATTAAAGTGACTAGTGACAGTGCCAACATTTCCCTTTGTTTCTGTGTAAGCATCTAGTGCATTTTGCGCTGCTAACTTTACCAGGAACCTGAGCCAAAAGTGTGGGTTAATTCCATGTAATCTTGGTTTAAAGTTATCTTTATTAAATGCTTCAGGTCTTTTATTGGTACCTTTAAGACATACAGTGCCTGATAATCTCCAGGCACTTAAATTGAAGGAATTTTTACCAAAGTCAAAATGGCCACTTACTACTCTCCATTGCCTATAAATCTGTCAGTCCAACAACCTACTAGAAGTTTTGACCAAAATGAACGCTCCCCTTTCTTTTGATTATTTCAGTTTTTTCACATCTTTTACAAAGCCTATATGTTTCAGCTGAGCTATTAATAGGTACAAGAAAACAATCTTTCTTGTTACCTTGAATTATTGCAGGCCAGTGTACTTGTCGGAACTGACAAGTACAGAAGTGATTTTTTTTCCTTTCAAATTATGGAATCCAGCTACAAGTTGAATTGTTGTCAACTCCCCATTCTCATATTAGTCATAATGAAATGATCTACAATACTCAACTATTTCAGGTTATAGATAGTAGAGTGCTCAGTTCCTAGTGCTGTAAATGGGCATATCAAGAGCCTGCCACTCAGGGATCAGAGTCAACACATTTTTAAGAGTTGACAACTTTCAGTTCTCCCACTTGAGGAGTTAAGTTCTCCAGAAACTGATGGCTATTCACTTGAAGACCTCTATATGACACCATTACCTATTAGCTGCTTTTTCAAATTCAAAAAATAAACCTTTTATGGTCTGTTCTTCATCCATGTATCAAGCTGTTAACTTCAGATTTGTCACTGTAACCCAGTTAAATCAAGTGAAGACATGTGCCTTTGACAACTCAGCTTTAGCGTATCATGAGCTAAAACTGTGCAATCATGAAACCTCACTTGAATTAGAGCAAAGACATCACATCAGGTAACTGATCTTTCTCCTTATTTGATACTTATCCAGTCAGGTCACCCTAATCTAGACATAAACCTGGTGAGTTAACTCACATTTCTGTAACCCAGTTGTCCCCCTTGTAAATCCTGCTCTGCATGAGAAGTAGCTCCTCACTCCTTTCATGCTTGAAGAGTCCCAAGAAATTTCAATCAAATGTGACTGAATGTCTCTATCCTGAGAACAGCAGGACACTGCACTGCTAGCACTAACAGCTTTACACATCAGTTTCAACCTGATGAAGAACAAACTCCAGCTCTAACTCATTAATCCCACAGAAGTACATGGCTTTGACCTGCCAAATCAGTTGAGGCTCATTTAAGTTTCATAGATAAACACCTCATGCCCATCTGTATGGCCCTATGGATGTGAACTTTGAATACCAGTTACTGAGGATTAAACCATCAATACCATTTTGTGACTTGGTTTGAGCTAGGACAGAAATAATTCTCTTCAGTGATTTTACTTTTCAGTTAAGTCTTAAGTTAAGTAACTGCACTTTCTGAAATTAAGATTTTTTTCAATCAGTGTCTTCTTCTAGGACTGATAATGTTCAATGTTTATAGTTATCACTGGAGAATGGTATGCAGAATCAAGGTCACTGCTTGAATTCACTTTTCTGTCTCTCCTACCTTCTGCTTTTTTTCATGTCCTTAATGTCTGAAGAACTTATTTAGCTCTCAGGAAATATCATATTCTTAATGTTACTTGGTTCCATTTTTAAGTCATCATGTCCTTTCCCTTCACCTTACATATCACCAGCAATTACCTTTTTTTTGTTCCACTAAGTAGTTTGTTCTTTTGTACTCTCCCACCTCCCACTTCCCAACACCACCACCACTCCCAGCTACTTCAGATTGGAGGAAAGAGATGTGATGCTTCCCAGTCAACATCCCAAGTCACCATAAGCTATGAGAAATACCTTACAGGAATACAAGGGGCTTTTGCCAACTTCAGGTAGCAATTGCGGGTACAAGCTCCAGTAGAGATGTTGAAAGACATCCTAAACACATCTATAGCACAGTGCCTGCAGTAGTTCTTCAGACAAGAAAAGCAACTAAAGCCATAACCAAGATGGTTGGGAGCAGTGGTCAGACTGACACATTTGGATCAACTCTTCTTCACTTGTTGTAGAGACAACGGAGCAAGACTCTGGGGGGAAATGACCTCTACTGGGGGCCTTTTGGGTGAAGACCTACACCCACAGGTTATAAATTCATAGCTTTGTGATCTCTGGATGCAGGAGGCCAGTCTCTTCAGCCATAAAGTAGTTATAAAAGCTGAGGAGCAGCCAAGGGCCTCCCTTTACTGCGCCTGTCTAGGTATTTATCTGCGCACCCCCTGATCCGTTTCCATACAAAAATTTGACTTGCTTTAGAAGTCTCAGCCCAGAGATCCTCCAGAAATATTGATATCCACGATTTGGGGATTTAATCTCCAAAATGCAGGCTGTCTTGAAAAGCCTAAAGTCTTTCAGGAGAATTGGCCTCATACTTGGGAGAGCAGAGAAGAACAATATCCACTAGACTGTTGAGAAACAAGTTCCTTGAGTTCTGAAATAACATTTTCTTACTTAAAAAAATAGAAAGGTGTCACATTTCCTCTAGAAATCATCAGAATTCACACATCCCAAATAACACCCTGCAGCTTTGTTTTGCTTCCTAAATACATGGGGAACTAAACAACTAGAAGATGGCATGCACCTGGAAAAACAAACTTGTGAGCACAGAGTCCAGCTAATTACAAGAAGAGAAAGACACTTTAGTCCCCAGGCTTGGCTACAAAGCAGGAACATGCTTTGGTTCTCATTTACACAGGTACATATGAACCTTGTAGTAAGAAATCAGTTGCAGGGCAAAGTAATAATGAGCTTGAGAACAAACCCCCCAAAACTTGTGTTGAGCTGCTGCTAGAAGTGACAATAATACGACTGATCGCAGATATTTAGAAATGTAGTGCTCTCAAAAAGGACAGGCTCTAGAAAGCACAACTCTTGCATTTAACTCTAAGATCAACTGAAAATGAACTTGCACAAAGTTAAAATGAGCTACTGCCAAAAATTATTACTGCTTTTTCTGTCATTGCAGGAGTGAAACCATCTGGAGAATGTTTCCTAAAGGACGTTGATCAGGTTATGCTCTTACAGTATCATTGGTAACAATCTGACAGAAAATGTGTGATTATTACTTCTAGAACTATGAACAGTATAATTTTTTTTATATAAAAAGTTCAAATTTGTGATTACTATTTAGGTCCGCTGCTCTGATGAAAGCAGTTAGGTTCTGCAAGACTATTTTATACACACGTTAGAGTCTGTGAGCTGCCCCGGCAAGCTCAGTGCCAACTTCACAGGCTCCAGAGAGCTTGCATAACCATTTTTTATCTAGTTTTTCCTGATTTCAACTATAGATCATTTATCTCCTATGAGAATCTTTGCTGACATAGAACCACATAGAAAGAGCAGAGCTTGAAGTTACTACAAAATCCTCTCAAAGAGCTGCCTACAAGAGACTTGAGATATTTTCCCCTTTCCCCCTTTTTATTCAAGAAGTCAGGCAGTGAAAGAATCTGCATGCAAGGCTTAACTTAGGCCTGCAGATGAAATCTCAACCAAAGCTAAGCCAAGAAGAGAAGTCTGCATAGACTTGGTACAATTGCCAGTCCGAGGTGCCAACTTTTGCTTTAGAATGACCAGAAGAGGCAGCAGTATGGGGCAACACAGCAATAACTTACACAAAGCTTAGGAGAATTACACACTAGAGCTCAGCCCTGCCTCCCACACAGAGCCATTTGTTCCTACATGTTTTCTATCCCGGCCTGAGCAGCAGAACTACATACTTCAAGCAGTCCAGTGGTGCATGTGAAGGAGGCAAGGTGGTAGCTCGGGTCAGAGCACCTATTTAGTCTGTCTCACTGTACAGTCTGTTCCTGTTTGTTCTCAGCAGCCTGATTCAGGCAGCTATTTGTCAGCCCACCTACACGGGCCTTCATTCAGTAAGGGACTGAAATACATGATTATCACTATTTTAAAGCCAAGTACAATAAAAGTAATGGACTGCATCTGTACTTAAGATTAGACTTTCTTTAGTTGACATCAAGGCTAGATAAGCCATCCACATAATACAAAACACTGATGAAACATCTACATGCTTTCTCAGGTTTCTCTGCTCATTCTCTAACACCAAACTGAGCAAGATCAATAGGTTTTGTCCAGTAAAATCCAGTCCTTGAGCCCAGACTGCTCCTAACACTCTCAGCCTGAAGCACACAGTGAAGGCATTAGTCTCTGCCTGCTCTGTTCCTTCCTGCCACTAACATAATGAAAGAAATTAGCTGTAGTTGACAGAGCAGACAGGACAATTCTTTCTTCACTCAAGGAAAGCTTGGCATTGTTTTCCCTCCTCTATTATTAGGGGACCCTAAAGCCTGAGACAAGTTATTGATGAACCTGAATAAGTTCATAAATCTATTATACCACTCATCACCTAGACAATGTGTTTGCTCAAAGTCTGACTAGCTTAGTCAGTGTCAAGAAAACTGGGGCAGGGTAAGTGGGGGCATCTTGGAGGGAAAACAAGCCCTTTCTGCCTGCTGCTTAAGTCATAAAAAATGGCAGAGAACAAGAGACGTCCATTTTCTGTGTAGAATCCAATCCCCAGGGGCTATCTCCTTACCTCTCTGGGGAAGGCAGGTGGGAGCCTAGGTGGTCAAGAGGATCAAAACAAGGGAGTAGATTGAGATCTTGGTAGACAGAAAAGGAAACACTAAGTATATATGTAGGACCACAAGCCATTTGGAGAGTGAAAGGTAGAAAACACTGGGCTGCACGACACAGGAATGAGAATGCCTGTAGCAGCAGAGCTAAAAAAGGTCCTTTGACCACCAGAGAGATCAGTGCTAGTCATCAGAGGCAAATCATAAAGAGCAAGATCACAGTTGTCTCAAAGTACAAGGAAATGAACACATTTTGAAGTCATAATTCTAGGGGCCAGACACTAGCAGTCTAGACTTGCATCCTTTGGGCTGACATACTGCATGGTAAAGATATAAATCCAAGTTATATCTTGAGACTTTGCAACATTGCTCTGGAAGCACTTCTCATAGCATTAAAGATGACACTATTCCATCCTCCAGGATGTTACAGCCCTGTATAGCACTGATCTGACACAAGAACATTGTTAACTTGTCCACCAAGACAGACTTTTCTCTTGCTTTTATTTTAAAGGATTTTGCTGCATCCTACCAGACTATTCTTTCCACACAGTTTTCTTTCCCTTCAAATCTGAAATGCCTTAAGTGAAAAGCTCCTTATTAGTAGTATCACTTTCTTCTGTACTTTGTGCAAGTGTATTCCAGTCCCCACCTGCCTCCTGCTGGGAAATGTGAATGTGCCTTCCCAAATTTGGCCTCAAGGCCTAGCCACAGCCTTGCTTATCTTTCTGCTTCTGTCTGCTCCAGTTCAAAAGTAATTCCATGTTAAGAAAAAACACCTGGAAAGGCAGGCTGCCTCTGACCTCTGTTCCACAGACTCTCAGGGTCTCCCATGCCACACAGAAGCACTTCCACAGTTTGCTCTATAACCATATTTGCAGGCAGCTACTTTTACATGTCAGGTCTTGGAAGCAAGATACACAGCCCCAGGACTTGTAAGTTCTGCCTAGCTTTCAGCACTCTTGTGTCTTTGTTATGACAGCACTGGGAGAACAAAAAAGTTTGTATTTAAAGAAAAAAAATCAACTAATTCAGCCAAATAAGCTAAAAGATTAAGTTAAATATGTCAAGGCTTAGGAGACAAAGTACTCCTTCTAGAGCAGATGGATGTTGAAGTTATAAAGTTTCCCCTACAAATTATATAAAGAGAACTTCACCCAGTAATAAAAAGAGGCAGAAGCCATTCCCAGCTCAGGAAGTTCTCCAGGCTGAAAAATAGATGACAAGAGAGCACTCAAGACAAATCATTACCCTTCCCTAAGTGTTCACTTAGACCTTGGCTGGAGTTAGAATACAGTACTAGAGAAACCCTTTATATGAACATTACTAATCAGGGCCTGGCAGGACAGATCTGATGCAGCTCAAGGAAGTTAAGACTTTTCAAATGGACAAGTTCAAGCTAAAATATGAACAAAACAGGTGTTGCTTCAAAAGCTGTGACTAGTGATGAGTTTCCACAAATTGATGCTCTCAAATAAATTTTCATTCCCATGGCATTTTCTCTTAGGAGCTTAGTGGCCCCATGATTGAAGGATTTACATGAAGCAAGGGAAAAGCAGTGAAGCCAAAAAATACTTCTCACTTGTCACCTACAGCAGTCTTGCTACTCAGCTGAAAATGAGGTATCTCCTTCGAGCAGAATTTTACCTTTCAACACTATCAACCCAGACCTCCTTTCCATACCACTAACAATTCCTTTAAACCCAAGGCTGTCAGACTACATGACTGAAAGCCCAGCATTCACACAGACTGACTGTGGATCAGAAGCAGCCCAGTAACCTCATCTGTACAAGCTGGACTGTAGAGAGAAGCACAGAGTTTCTCTAAAGATAAAGGGGAACACTTAGACTTGACATTTGTGTGAAATCCACAGGATGAGCCAAGGAAAGAAGCTCTTCTGCAACCTGAAGGAGGTTGTTGCCTCAAGGGGGTAGTAATTCTACACTTTTTTGCAGAAGCCTGGGTGAAGTATATTGTGGAGTTGTGCTAAACTTATTGTGGAATGTTTAGGTGGAAGACTCTAGAATCTAACCAGGAAAGAGGATAGGAGAAAATGATCTATGAAAACAAAATCAGGTGGGAATTTGTTACTTATAAGACACCATAGGAAGGCATAGAAAACAACCTCAGCTTGCTCTGGGAGCAGTAGAACTTGTTTTAATTCCTTTCAGTAGGAAAATTCCAGCAAAAGACACAGCCTGAATATTTGATTGGAAAGCAGTCAAAATGGAAAAGCAAATAAAATAATCAAGCATCTCAGCCCAAATTAAATCACTGGGGATATGAAAATACTTGTTTTGTAGAAGCACCATCATACACTTTGGACTAGGTTTTCAGAGCTATTTACCCCAAGCCCCTTCTTTATATGCAATCAAGTAATAATTAAATCTTAGCACCTTATGCAAAATGCAAGTGCCTTACAATTTTGTGTGCATAATGAAAAATTATTTACACACAAAATGGCAGCTGTGAATATGAAATCAAGGTTTCAGCATTACGTGTAGTAACAGTAGGCAGGAGGGTAATTAGTTAATGGGTATGCAGAGTTTTTCTTAAAGGGCAAAAGCATAGAAGATTATTTATTCTATTTTAAATTACTCTAATAGATAGATTCCTCCTAGAGTACATTTAAAGACTTATTTCAGCTCAGGTATTGTATTGCACAATTGAAATTCAGGCTTAAAATTAGCCATCACCCAGGGAATTAATGCTGGCTATTATTCTTACTGGTTTTTTTCCTTGAGAGGTAAATCCCATACACTTCAGTAACAACTCACGAAAGGCTTTAGTGAGTCTGCACCGCAGTTATCAGCAAATGCACTAATTTGCCTAATTCAGCAGCCATTTCCCAAGCAGATCTTTCTTAGTGTTCTTGACCATCCAGTGAGCATTCATTCACACTATAGTTTTTTTTAAAGTTTATAGTTTAGTACACACTATAGGATTTTTTTTTGTCCCGGCAAATTTACTGGATTGACCAAGTTCAGAGGAAGGTCACTCCAAAAAAATTTAGCCTAATGAAATGCAGAGACAGAGCATGCATATCTGCAACAAAGCTTCAGACAGGTCATGGAGTGACAGAGGATCTGTGCTCTTTCCAGTTTCAGCACTGTGAAATCTATCCTATTTCACCCAGGCAGTAAGTGTTTGAAAAAAATACTTATTGTATGGGAAGCTTTCACAAAAAACACAACAGAAATTATGTGGTGACAATCCAGTGCCAGCAGGAAGAAACAGCTGTTTTCCACAGAGACACAAACAGGAAACTCTCCCTTGAGTAGCAATGACTTCACATCACTTCCGGCAAAACCAGAGCCACTGGCATTAAGGTTTTAGAATTAGTCTGAATTTCATTATGCCTGGTTTGTTTCCCCAGCATCCCCAGTGAACAGCAGCTCCATACTCTAAGCTTTAGTGGTGTTAGTCTGTAGCAGGGCTGTACTTGTCACCCAACACCCTCTTGTACCCTCAGACACAGCCAGAGTCTCTGAGCTCTGACACTTCCATGCCACAGGACCAAGTCCACGAAACAGGAGCTCTGATGCTGCCAAGACCACACACAGCATGAGTTAGTGCCCACAAGCAGACATCCTAAAGACATCTCTCCACTCTTCACTCCTCAGCTCCTCCATGAGGAACCTGTGAGGTAGATAGTACCACCCACTGTGCCAAGAAATTAACTTTATTTGGGAACAGCCCAGGTGACCCCTGCTTGGGATTCAAGCTCCTGCTCTGCCCCCAGCTGACTGTTTGCACAAAAAGATGCTGATTGCCAGCACCATAGCTGCATTCAGAGCACAAGATGCTTTCAGCAGCATAGCTGCAGCCTTCAAAGGCTGAAGGTACAATATTAATGGTACTTTCAGTTGTCAGAAAAAAAAAACTATTCCTACCAGCAAAGCAAGAAAGGTGTTGCTCAAGACAAGCTCTTATATCTACTATCCACATTTTGCATCACTATCAGCCTTCCTTGTACAAGTACACAAACTGAAGGCTTTGTTTTCTCCTTCAGATGTTTAGTGTTTCCTGCCCCATTTTCCATGCAAGAGCCTAGTAAGGTGTATGAACAGAGATGCTGATTCATATTCGAAGACTTCACCATTGTCAATTATTCTTTGTGCTAATTAAAATACTATATGCAAATAGAGTCAGCACTAAGTGACACTATATTGAAAGCCTCTGAGTAATTCATAACATTGCTAAAATATGCATGCATGGTCCTCAGCACCAGAACACCTTCTTTCTAATCTAAGTGAATTAGACATTGCTGTGAGTTTGTGACTCAAAGATAATTGCAAGACACTTTTTCTGGCTTCTCACAGTAACCACAAATTGAAAATACAAGAAGTTTAATCGTAGCTGTAATTCTGTGGTGCCCCAGAAGTCCCCAAGGGGCAGGCCACAATGCCTGTTTCTCAGAAGTAAACCATTACACTTACTTGCTGTAAAGATCAAGATGTAGAATAGATGTGAAATGGAATGTAATTAAGAACTTTTGCCAAGAACCATTTCCTACAGGACATTATTTGAAAAGTCTGAGCATTTTTATGAAAACCAGTGAAAATTAATCTCCCAGCCAGGTGGCAAAGGCTATCTGTCATGATGATTACTTCCTTAAAATTAAGAATCTCCAACTCACTGTACATTAGGCTGAAACAAATTTACCAAGTTGTTCAATGTTGAGTCACACTGTTTGGTTTGCAACAGACAAGTACCTCAATTCCCCGTGTGGTAAGGTAGAATAACGACAGAAAAATAGGCTCTTCAGAACCTAGTTTATGAATCAATTTCTCATACTAAAGGCAAGAAAGTTTATCCTCACAAGAAAAAAAAAAGTTTGTTGGCTTTTGGGTTTGGCAGTTAGCTTGGGTTTGTCTTTTTTTATGTTTCTTATTTTCTTTATTAGTTCTACCTTCAGTGTTTAATAGCCTTGAGCAGCTGTTTCCAGTCACCACGGGAAATGGAAAAAATCCTCTATTTGGTGATATGATTGAGACACATTAGAGAACAGCAGAAGCAAGACTGCAGGAAAGATCTTGATTTGTCATACATTCACAACAATCCCATGTAACTGAGATCAAAGTCAGGCTAACATCATCTAACTCTATTGTAGTCAAAGGCAACAAGCAACTTGGCCAATGTGAGAAACTCCTAACCCAGCAGAACTTGATGAACATGGAATGCAATTCAAAATTTTTAATTTCAACCTTGTACCAAACACCCAGACCCCAACTTCCAGTCTCTGTTCAAGGGGAGGAGCACCTCCTCAGCTTTGAGGCAAGCCAGCACAGGAAGAGCATTGGCAGTACCTGGGAAGGAATCAGTCTCCACTGTCTGCACATTCTGCTGCGACAGCAAAACTCAGTGCTACACACAGAAACAACCTGGCTGCTTATATCCCCTCAGACACAGAGCTGCATCATCAGGAATAATTAAATTTTAAGATCACATTCCTGACCACTACAGCAAAGGCTTCATGCACTTAATGGCGCATACTCAAAGGTATTTAGGAGAGAGCATCACAGAGAGCCTTCCAGCAAGTGACCCTTCATCTTATCCCTGCCTATGTAGCCACCACACTAAAGAATTTTAGGCTGGAGGAAGAGGTAATTTCTTTAAATTACATAACCCCCTTAAATACACAGTAAGGTTCTGTTGTACTTTAAAAAGTGCATGTCCCAGGACCCTGGAATCAGAGTATCCGAGTAATTATTGATCACTTGTGACCCAGATGAAAGAAACTAAAAGATAAACAAGCAAAAACTTTTCCTGAAGTCAAGACAAACACACTTACAGAGCAGAAAACAAAGAGGAAAATGAAGCTCCCAGCAGAGGAATACAGCAGAATTGTAGAACAAACAGCCCATGGGCACAGGCAGAGCATAAACATCACTGCCAGCACCACCACACACTGCCTCCCAGCTGCAATCAAACCCCTGAAGCATTCTCCAATGCAAACAGACTCTGCATCTTCTAAAAACACAAGCAGCTCCAGGGTGGCAAGAGACCTAGGAGAGCTTCTTCCCAGCAGCTCCACAAGCCCCTTGTCCATATTTAAATATTTTTCAAACTTCCCATTCAAGTCCAACAGCCATACCCACACACATCCACTCCTTCATGCAACACCTACTTATAAACATTGCTTCATTACTTTCCTATTTGCTCAACTCTGCAAAGTTTCCTTTCTGAATGAGGTCTTCCTCCAAAAACCATTACTCACCCAGCAGTGCTATTAAAAAACCAAATTAACACTATTCACACTGAGTTCTTCCATTCAGTCAGCCTCATCCCTCATTTTTCCTATAAGGCGAGCAGAGCATTTTCCTGAAATAGGGCATAAGGCTGGTATTTTTTACAATTTTGATATGTTAAAAGCAGCCCTACCACATCCCCCCAAAAAAAAGGCCTATTTTCCCCACTCTCATTGCATTGCCCTTCCTCATTTTGTAAAAGACCCCCTCCCCACTGGGTAACATGCTCCATTTGTCACAACCTGCAAAGAACCCTGTCACAGGACTTGGCTTTATGTTGCAGCACCCCACTGTCTGCTCTACAAGTTGCAGAGGAGTGTGAGCACATAATTAACTATACTTATTGCTTAACATATCACCTTTCATCTATTAATCAGCCAAAAAAATCAATTGAACCAAGTTGAAAGATAGCTATTACAGTTCACAAAGCAAACTTGTATACAAGTTTTGTTTTCTGATACTAAGCAAAATCCTCCAACTACTACTGTTAACTAACATGCTGACCAAACAAAAGGTTTCTTTGCTTATGAATTAGTGATTCACAAACATTGACAAGACAGTAAAGTGTAATGTAACAAACAAGAAGGGGAAAAAACAACAGCATAAAATACTAAATCCCTATCACTATCATACAATACACAGTATATCACTAATTAAGTAATTTTTGTTCTACCTTCACTTTTTGAAAAGTAGTTTCATGCATTCTTTACTTTTCATGTCATATAAAGCTTGACCTGGTTTAAGTTCTACAGCCACCACACTGAAACTAGAATAAGTCTCAGTCTGCACAGGTCAGTGGACAGCATATAACAAGTCAGGTAATTTGTCATTCTCCACCTCAGACTTTATCTTGTATCTTCCACTATCTCACCCCTTCTACATACAGGCTTCAAATCACAACTGAAATACAAATCTAATTTGAAATGGAAGTAAGGCCTAGATCCCTGAAGAGGACTACTTCTGCAGCTCCCATCACAAACCCCACATAAAACAGAATAAAAGGATACGAGACAAAAAACTTCCTACAACATTCCTGGCACACATTTTGCATGTAAAAATTTGATTCGTTGTCTTTATCAAAAGTCCTATCTAAGAGAATATTTCCTTCCAGGAGCGCTGATGCACCATCCTAACAGGAGGATCTGAAAGACCTAAGGCTGGATGGTAACCTACGTTGTGAGACTTAGTCAAAATATCTTTTACAGATTTGCACTTTGAGGCTCAGCACTACCCAAATTAATCTTAGTATAAATGCTCTTATTGGAATAAGTTTTTTCCAGGAAAAAGCTTAGGAATCCCTGGGTCACTACACACTTTAGAACCATGCAGTGAGCCAGGCAGTTATCTAGCAAGAAAATGCCTGCATTAGGAAGACTATGAGGGGCACCTGTAGACAAATAATTTTAATTACAGCATCTTATCTATATTAAAAGGTAAACAAAACATAATACTTGAAAATTTGAGCACATCTACATTTCAGGCTTGCCTAGGGTTCTGTTACAGGCATCCACACCTCCTGCAAGAGATTAGTAGCCCCCAATACTTGACAATCCAAAGCAAGCAGGGCTCAAGAACAGGTTAGGACAGTTAGGACTGTTAGGACAATTTATTTTAAAGTTACTGTTTTAATAAAAGAAGAAAAGAATCAAATCTCCTGTACTCAGCAGGGAAGGAAGGCAGGTGTGGAGCTTTGCCAGTTACTCTTATCAGATTGAATAAAGAGCTCCCAGACCTTAGGAAGGATTCCATAGCAAAATTTATTGTCTAATTTTCCTCAGGACTAAATTATAAATTAGCTATAGTTCACCACCAAACCAAGGCACAGTATTTACATCTATGGTTTTCAGCAATACAGAACAAACAGATTACACATATCTCCAGAAATCTAGAGCTACTAAGCATATTCAGACTTAAACTTAAATACATAAACTCTAGTCATATAACAATTTTAGTCAACTTCCCCCACAGGAATAAAGCTTTTACCTGCAGGAGGCCTTGTCCAGAGGTTATCCTTTTCTCCCAGAGACTCAAAAGAAAATTTAATCATTCTCTCACAACCCAAAACTTACTTCTTCCTTTGGATTTTATCTTCTTCAGGGTACTGGCTTATTAAGCCAGGAACTCAGCTTCACCTGGATCTGGTTGGGGGAGGTCTCATTTTTCAGGTGAGAACAATGAGGTAATCTGGAAGACAAAGCCACACAAACAGTGGGAAGCATATAGTGTAATATTGATAACATAAGATCTTTTTTACAAAGCTAAGGACAAAGTGCCTTAGAAGGTGACCTGAGGAGAAAAGGCTGGGTCAGTTAGTGCTAACACTGGTAGCACTTAGGATGTATGAGTTAGATATAGATATGTCCTTCACAAGAGGATTAACTTAATGGATAGTTGGACTACAGGGAAAAAAGTTCCCTCACCAGATGATTTCTCAAAAACTGTATCTGATGATACATTCATCTTTAAGGCCCAGGCATGAGAGAGAGGAGACAGACAGCAGGTGGACTGTGATTCACCTGTGTAAATCCTTATTCTCCAGGTTTACTTCCAGGAGCTATTCATAGCTAGCTGCATGTTTCTTTTTTAGGTGTCATGCATGTGTTTTGTAGAAAAAATATTTTGGTTGTCCTTCTGAGTCTGATACAGACAACACAGGCATTTCCACACTTTCCTAGACTGTAGTCCTAACTAAACCATGATAATTTCTGAGCTGTATTACTTTACCTTTTCTGGAAGCCCAAACCTCTTTGAAAATGATTCCGTTTTTCTAGGACCCTGCAATCTCAATGAACTCATGCCCTATCTGCCACCGGTGGAATCTCAAATTAAAGCTCCAGGTTTCCACCTGTGAAACTGACAATGTGTCTTGGCCTTAGTATCCAGCAAAATGTTTTCTTTCTTACTTGTGTAAAGAATAAATTAAGCATTTTCATATCAGACTGAACCTTGATTTGGTTAAGATTGATCTCCACATATTACACACAAAAAAACCTCACCATAGCAATAGAATTCTAAAGGCCGCACAAATTATTGTTACCAATCTTTTCTCCTCTAGGCTCAACCCACTCTTTTTCATTTAACTTCCACTTTAAGTTTTCCCTCTGCTTACAGATAAGCTTTGCCCCATCTCTCTCTCTCAGCTTCATGTACCTTTTTGCTCTGATTATCTAACGGAACAGTTCCATGTTTCGTCTTTGTCTCTTAACCAGAATTAATTGTTTTATGTTCCACGCAAAATATTTTCTTTGATTAATTAAAACACACACACAGGAAGCCATACGGTAATTTTATTGCTGTTTTCTACTAAATAGCATTTTGTATTCTGGGTGTTATCTGGCAAACGTGCAGTTCATTTAAGAAGTACAAAAACAAATTGAAAATTAATATTAGCTAGTTAATATTGTAGCAAAACTGACACCAATGCCATCAGTTATAAATAAAACCATGACACACTGTGCATTACTCAAGTAATTTGGCTTTTTTTGCCAGATATCACTGCTGCAGAATTTAAATACACTGCATTGTTTTTAAGACATAATAGAAATGCATCAGGTTGCCTACATGTTGCTTGAGTTGATGTAGATAACAGAACATTGGATGAGAATAAACTTAAATCCCATATGCACTGTTAGTCTAGGGGCAGCAGGTCAAACCACCCGTGACAGGCCTCAGCACACCCAAGCCTTGCAACGTTTGAAATCCAGCTAAAGACTCCAACCTTTCAGACCAAGTCTGCTTCTAGTAAAGCCTTACCACAGAGCAGAGGATATCATATTGGTGATTACGATCACTTTGCCCCACGTGGGCAAACCCATGTCTTTTTCCTGTGGGGTGCAGGCAGGCCCCACTCTCACCGCCCTTAAACCTGACCACGGCAACGCCCTCAGCTCTGAACGCCGCAGCTTCCCACAGGGCTTTGAGGCACGTCAGTGTCTTGCAAACAATCCTCCGTGCTCCAAGAGCCGCTTGTGCTTCTTTGCCTTGAGAAAGGACTAGTTTCAGCAGGTGTATTATTCATCCTCTGCCTAGTCTTGATGGCCCCAGGTCTGCGTGGAGTCACCCCAGCCCTGTGGCTCCACGGAGCGGCTTTCTGGAACCAGCCTTCCCCCAGAGCTGATCGTTCTGATCACTGCCTGTCTCCTGTGCCTTGAGACTCACCTCTGGATCAGGAAAACTGAAGAACTTATACAACAAAACCGTTCACAATAATGCGATTTTGACTGTAAGGTCCAAGCATCTTCCAAAATCCAGTCTGGCCCTCAGAAAGGAAGCAGAAGCAGCTCTTCAGTCAAGATCAGTGCGAGCCAGAAGCCCGGGAGGTGGGGTTGCACCAGCCCAGGCTGCACGCACGGGTACAGAGCTGATTTACCCTGACTGTTCTCCACAGGCATATGTTCATTTCATTGCACTGGAGCTTCAGGCCTAAATCATGAAAGCTGAGGGTTTTTTCGTTTTAAGCAAAAATCTTTCTTGACACTGCTGCTATTAAAACAGCGAGAGGATAGATTTGACATTTTAAATATCACAGATGAATCTTGTCCACACTATTTTCTAAATGGAATCTAAAACAATTTCCTGTTTATTTTCCCAGTAAAGTGTAAACTTGTTTTTAAAAGTAATTAGCACAATGTGTGGCAAGTAGAAATTAGTATAGCATTTGACATCACAAAAACCCTAGCAGACCACAAGAGAATGGGTTTTGAAAAAAATCACCTAAATATTCATGAGATCTTCAGCCCAAAGAAAATTGCCATAGATTTAGTGCGAATTCCCATTGAAGGAGTCAATCATATACAGGACTATATTGTAATTAAATTTAAAGTAAATATTATCTTTCATGGATACGAAATGATAATAAATAGCCTGTGGTGACAAAGATACACAGTCTAACTCTCCTGTACCTGTAATTTTCCCCTTCTTGGAAAATAAAAGAAAGTTCAGAGATGCTTCCAACAACTGTAAGTGGACAACAAGCAAACTTGAGTTTCTCCACTCTGCTAATAAGAACCATCAGCTGAGTTTGGATCAAAGAGAAGCTCTCCATCATCTCAGAAAAGCTGTGCAAGTGACTGTCCAGTGCTGGGCAAGCACACATGTTGTCAGATGTCTTGCAGCATTAATTATATCATGGAAGAAAAAGCTGCATTTTTGATGTGTGGTGTTTCACTAACAATTAAATGAAGTTTTAGTTTGAAAAAACCCAAAACCCACCAAACCACAAATATGTTTCCCTTCCTCTTAATCTTCTTTTAATTAACTTGCTTCTCTTCTGAAGTAAAATGATTATTTGGTTGTTTTCTTCTCTTTCTGTTAGACTTCAGAAAATTTTAAAACTTGTTATTCTTTCCAGATGCTACAGATGTCTTCAATAAGGAAGTATATGTTTGGCCTTTCAGTCACTGTAACTGAGGAGAGCTGCATTGACAGAAGTTAGCTCTCCAGAGCCCAACTGAAAACTCCAGTACTACCAAAATCTCATCTAGAAGCGGCATCTTCAAAGCGCCCACCATTCATCTCAAGGGGAGAACATGAACAAGCCAATCTGGGCAGTTTCTTTCTGTAGGGTGTCAGGATCCCCCCTTAGGGCTGTGAGGTGGTCAGGAAGGCAAAAGCTCCCCTCCACCCAAGCCTTCTTCAACTACAGCTTTGCTTATTCCATCTGCTTTTCCATCACCTGAGTCTGCTGCACACTGGCTAGAACTGTTCAGCAACAGATTTATTTCCCCAGAGCCATGAAACTTTGGGAATATCTCTTTCAACCCCCTGCTTAGGACCAAACCACTATTTCCCATCCCAAGTGACCTTACTGTCTGTGGATGACAAACCCAAAGTGAGCTCTGAGTGTTGGTTGTGACCTTTCCTTCCATAGCACTTAGGAACATCTGCTCCACAGCATTTTAGCCCAAAAAAGAGAAAAACAGACAGAAGCAGGCAACCACCCAAGACAGCCCTGGAGGTATAGTTTAGAGGACTTCTGCTACATCTAGGGTATGGCAGCAGTGGCCAATTCAGAAAGGCAGGACCGGACACAAGGTTACAAGATCTTCCAAGGGGTCCATCCAGGAGACAGGCTACCTACTGTGAAGGTCCAGGTCCATCCAGGAGGCAGGGTGACAGTCTGGCACATCTGCAGACAAGATCTGATGGCACCCAGTTAAGACTAAATGGGTCTCCTGGGTCATGGACAGAAGTAGGGGAGGCCCCAGTGACACAAAGGGCCCTTGGGGGCTGACAATGTGACCTGTCCCTTAATTTGAAAAATTACATTTGCAAATGTCATTGTCAATACAAAAGCCAACAAAAAGTTATCTTCAATTTTATGGTCTCAGCAGCTTTCTGAGATCCCCCTCAACTACACAAACACTTCCTGGGATTTATTTTTTTTTTGCACTTTGGTTTTTCGTATATATCGGTGGACAATTATCCGCAGTACCTGATGAGATGGTCCAGCTAATAGCTCCCAAATGTAGGGAGTCTTCCCCACTCATCATTAGCTCTCAGTTCACCAGCTGACTGAATTATTGCTTGTAAGTACTTTTGGATTGATTAACTCTTGTAGGATATTTTGAGCAGTTTGAATCAATGTACATTAATTTCTGGATCTTAAATTGTAAGACATCAGCATATTTGGCTCCCAGAAATGCTTTTTTCTATCATATTTGATATAATTTGCATCCCTTATATGGCTACTTCTGAGCCTTAGCTGGAGTGATACACATATTCCAAAGTATCCATGTCCCATTATACACGTAATTATAGTACAATTAGATCACTGACACCTCTACAGTTTTCTCTCAGAACTGAAAGGTCAATACAAGCTGTGCCAATTTTCCTTCTCCTTGCTCTACATCAGTTTTTTTTTAACCCAAAACTTATTTCTTTAAGATTTACAAAGCTGGGAGAAATTCCCTTTGATTTTCATGAGAAAATCTATGCTTGAAAATGCAAAGTCTTTAATGAGTTAACATGCAAAACATTGAATCTGCACTTTCCAGATGAAGACTTTCTGAACAGGATAATATCCACTACAGCTTCTGTCCAGTATCAGGCATACACAAAGATTCCCTCAGAGCTGGCACACCTTTATGGGTTGGAGATTAGAAGCTATAGTAGCTGTTTTCCTTTGCTGCTGACTTTCCAGGCATCCTCAGGCTTCTCATGTGTCACTGAATTCATCGACTTCATTTACCATTGCCCATCACAATAGAATAAAAATATTTAACAATGTATTGCAAGGACCTGGCAATCATATAGAACATTAGGTAAAATACGAGTGGCACATGGAAAGGGAAATAGAGCTCTCCTGTTTACACCCTTATGAAAGGAAGAAACCAATCCAGCCCACAGCAAACTGGTCAGAGGAAATGCATGTCAGTTTGTCTGGGAGAGAAGCAATTCATGCAAACGCTAATGAGCCTTTGAAACTCATTGCATTGTTCGATGCCACAGCACTGAAAGATAAGGAAGATCACACAATAAAAGCTGTCCTGTGTTTCAGCCTGTATTCTCAGCCTCAAACTGTGGAGATCTGGGAATAAACATTTCCTTTGGGTGAGTTATTTAACTGTGGGGTTTCTTGGACTTGCATCTCAGCACACGCTCCCAGAAGCTGCTAGAGGCAGGATGACACAGACCAGGCTTTATTCCAGCAGTAAAAATCCTGCATGCCTATACTTCACAGAAATTAGAGTCATTTTAAGAGTTGTGTTTATTAACTCTACAATACCATGGATAATCTGCTTTGTTTCAGCTCTTCCGAGCAAACAAAAATGCTGAGTTCTCACGCTTCTTCCGAAAACCTGATTCCCTCAGCTGCTTTGGAGAGTTACTCTGCAGAACTGAAATCCTCCACGGGGAGATGGTGTAGGTGTAGTAACATTGTTTAAAGATCCATGCCAGGCAGCTCCAACTCGTGTCATTCAAAATCCTTCTGGAAATATTTAAAACAAGCAGGCTGGAGAGGTTGTAGTAAGGGCAATGTGAGAGTTGTGCAAGTATATAAGTGTGCAATAACCTTTCTGAGATTCCCAAGAGTGTGTTGAATATCCAAGTCTATGATAAATTTCTAAAGCAGCAGAAAAAACAAGCTTGCTTTTTGATTAGTGATAAGCACAAATAAAGCTATAAAGAGCAAATCTGGTAACAAATTCATAATAGGCTCTATAAGAAATTCACTAATAAAAGTGCATCAACATTATCTTTAGTAAACTTTTGTGTTGCAGATTCAATGGACTAAATCCAAGAGCTGGAGCAGGGCCTAACATATTTTTATGAATTCATTAGATGCTTTACAGAATCTCATGAGAAAGACTCTGGAAAACAAATTTGAATCTTGAAGCAAATATTTTTACAGTACATATATAAAAACAGAACCAGAGGTTTTCAATGGCAATGCTGACACATTGTTATCTATAAGGGGAGCTGGTAATGTTAAAAACAAAAAGGGAAAAGAAATTAAGAGAAAGAATTTGCTGGGTACTGTGTGTATATTTGTTGTCTGTTGCTTTACCTGGAAGCAAAACCATTAATGGCAACAAAGACAAATGGTGAGATCACTGCTGAAATCCTCCTTCATGTCACTGGAAAATAATAGTGCTGTTCAAAAACTGTTTTGGATGAGGACAAAGTTATAACCCAGCAGCGCCACTCCCAGCACTGTGTTTTACTGTGATTGCCATTTGTTTCTTTGCAATGTACTGCTGTACCACTTTTTTCCTGTTTGTATTGCTGCACACAAAAAAACCCAACAGAAACTTCCCAAGATGTATGGGTCATACAGAGGATAAGCACAGAGGAATCTACCTAATAAGTAACTTCATTTTTACATACTAATTCAAGTATTATTAGTTTTCCTGTACAAATATTGTGTGTAGGAAAACAACTATTGTAAAATGAAATGCATTACAACATTGTCAATCCTCTTATTTCACAGAACCAGCCATTGGTTGGGTTATTGTGCCAAGAGTGCAGAGAATTCATTGAACTGGGACCATTTAAATAAAAATAAATTCACTTTCACCTCCTTCCTCCTTTATCACACTTCATTTATTGTGCCTTGCTTGAGCTAATAACAGATTCATTGCAGCCACGCCATAACTTATTGCTATAATTTTGCATATTTTAGCACTGTATATTAAGAGGTAGTACTGAGACTCAGGATTAACAGATCTGTGCTTTGAATTATCTTTCGTTTCCATTCAAAGTCCATGCAATTCTTTACAAGGGCTCTTCAAAAGAAGTTCTACAGGAAACAAAGCCAGAAAATTCACAGTAGATTAAAACTCAACAGAGGTAAATTCATGTATAGTGAAGAAATGAATTAAAATAAGAAACACAGTTCCACTTTTCCATTTTCAAAGAAGCAGAACAATCACGACCTTACATATGATCATAATTCTTACAGCAACAGTCTCAAAGGCTGTTCATGTCTGTTAATTTGTCTAAGCATGCACTAAAAAAACATAGAGCACTAAAAAATACAGATACCACAGGTCTGCTCCAGTTCCCATCAGAAACAAAATAATAGTATAACTGAGGTTGGGAAGGACCTCTAGCAGTCAGGTGGCCCAACATCAGCCCACCATGCCTCGAAGCAGGGCCAGCTTAGGACAGGCTGCTCAGCACCTTTTCAAGTCTGGTGTGTGACAACTGCAAGGACAGAGATTCAACAGCCTCCCTGAGCCCTTGCCCTAGGGTTTCACTGCCTTCACAGTGTGGTTCTTTTCCTGGTATCTAATAGAAATTTCCCTTGTATCTTTTGTTGTCTCCTGAGAGCAGGCAGGGTAGAACAAGCCTTTGTTTTGGGGATGGGAGAAGGAATTTTGGCACATTATTCCAGATGTGGCCTCTTAAGTGCTCAGCAGAAGGGAAAAACCACCTAAGCTCTAGCTAATGCAGCTGTCTGGCTGTGCAAGCATTGATGGTTCATTAGCAGCTTGATGCCCATAAGGCCATGAAAGTCCTTTTCTGTAACTAATTTCTATATAAGAAGTCAGCAGCACTGACAAATAAATAACATCTCTAGCATCTCTTCTGTACTCACTGACATTTTAGAACATTCCAAGACTGCCTTCACTTATATTCTCTACCACAAAAAAAAAAAATTTTAAAAATCCCTTAATTTTCCAACACAGACTATTTTTTGCACTGTACTTCATTTTTATCATGGTCCACAGTCATTTTATTAGAAAACATTACTCCAGAGTGGCTTTAAAAGACACGTCTGGAGAAGTCCAGCTGGAGAAACAATAAATCCAGTGTCTTTCTCAGCATTTGAAAGAGAAAATAAGAATAATTTCAGTAGGAGATGAGAAACTTGAGTAAACAACTGATGCTTCTCTGCATTTACTAAGTGCCAGTCTCTGCTTTGAGTCAGACTTTTTAATGAACTGGAGTCCAAACCAAAATTCTTCAGCTGGGTGTGGTATGTAATTTACCTAGTGCCTGACTTGGCAAGCAGTTTGATCTTAGCTCAGCTCTTTGGGTGAGCCTCTGTGACCCTAACGAGTGGGAATAATCTTGAAATTCCTTCCTAAATAAGCAGCATTGCCTGTGCACCGATACTACCTTGGCAGCCCTTTAAGTCACTCTGTTCTGCTGCCCAATGAAATTTCCGCATCGTGCCTGGCTTCACGATCCTCTCCCAGACCCACACTCCTCCAGGGAGCTCCCTCAACCACTGCACCCCCTCAGCACCTCCATTCTTCTGGCCCAACCCTCTCTTCCTCCTTTCAGCACCTGTCAGCCTTAGATAATGTTTTAGGATTAGGAGAGAGTGAGGATTTTATGAGCACTTTCCCTTTTTGGATGCTTTCTCTTAAAATCCTAATCTTAAATAAAGTTCACCCAGGGAGACAATTTTTTCCCACAAAGTGAAAGAAGAGACAGAAGATGGTATGGAAAAAGAGGTCCTCACACAGCCCTTTGTGATGCAATGCGATGTTTTTGTAAGGGTGGAAAGTTACAGTCCAGTTGCTCAAATTTTTCTCTTGTCCAGAAGGTTCAAGCAGGTATTATGTTCTTATTCACTGAGTTGGTGTCATTTATTGCTGTCTCAAATTGTTAAGTAGCTTCTGGATCCTCTCTTCTGATGGATGAGACAATTTCTGGTTTTATGTAATTCAGAGGAGCCACATGAGACTTAATTAATATTTATAAAGCATTCAGGATGCTCAGTTGAAAAGGATGATGATATAAAAGCTCTACAAAAACACTCACAATTTTTCACACTCTCTGATGTTGCAGGTCAAGTTAAAGACTCATTTTTCCCCTTGTTTTTCCTGCAGCAATTCTGTCCCCTGTGGGTTGTGTGGAAACAGCCAATGCCCAGAAGCCAGTAACACAGGGAATTTAAAAAGAGCAGATAACCTATTTATACTTGTAAAGGATGGCATCCCAGGAACAGCGAAACCAATGAAATGTCATTTCCTGTGAATTTGTCTCCTGTCTCCTCTCACCACCACCTCTTCATACGTCTTGCAGCCCTTAACCTCTCCCATGGGGCACCTGGTGGTGGCAGCAGTAGCTGGAGGGGCCGGTGTGCTGGTGGACGTTGTTCAGCCACACGATTGCTGTGACTTGAACATTGAACAAGTTGAACTGCACAGTGATGATATTACAGCTTGTTGCTACATCTGCAGTTACTCTGACTTGTGAAAGTTGGTTGGAATTATCTGGAAAAGAAGACAGGTATCTCAGCTGTCTGAAGAACCTGATTTCTTAAAATTGCCAAGCACAACCCCGAGCAGAGCAGAACGGACTGAGGCTCTCAAGGGCTCTTGATGATATGTAGTTTCTACGTGCCTCATTCTTGCAAACAGCTTTTGGTGACAACAAAGAAATAACAAACTGTTTAACTGAGGCTGAAGCAGAATGGCAACCATCCCATGCTGCTGCAGGGCAGTACCAGAGAGATGCAATGGGGATCACAGTGACAACAGCAAAGGCACTGGACTGGAAGGGATGTGTTACAGCTGGCAAACAAAAGCAGCAGTTAGAGGAACATCATAGCCCACAGGGAAACATGCGTGTTTATTTTTTCAGGTCTCATCTACCATGCAGAGAAAAATTATAAAGAAAGAGAGTGCTTGTGAGGGTTTGTATCTCCACTCAACCATGCTGGAAAAGAGAAACCATCCAGAGCAGAGATTTGTCTAATGTGGAATGATTTAATGGCATTTGGTGTAATTCTCTGAGTAACCTGAGGCCATCTCCTCCAGCAGCGACTCAGCAGTGCAGGCCTGCCAGCCCCCAGTGCCCCACAGCTGGGATCCTCAGGGATGTGGCTGCCTCTCCACAGCAGACACCTCCTGCTGCTTGATCCAAACACTACTCCCACCCCTCGTGTGGGGAAGAGCAGCTGCTCCTGCCACAAAGTTAGAAGTTGTTTTATTTCTTAACTTGCAATGCCTACAACCGCTTCCCAGAGATGTTGAAAAGATAATGTTTCTGCTCTATGTCAAGAAAAGGGATCACCAGGACTTAGCTCCTGAGCTGTGGTGCCAAGGCACCATGCTCTGATTGAAGTGCTGGCACTTGTGGGTCTCTTTTGCCTTCCCTTTCCTGCCCCGATACCAGCTCCAGTATGCTTTTGGTCCAGTACTGGGCTTCTTCAATCCTGGGAGCTGGCAGAGATTTCTCCAGTTTAAGTTTGCTGGTTTTGTTTTCACTTCACCCATCAAGTTCATCCTCTTGTCCTCTTCTGTGTGCCCCTCAGAACACCTGCTTCCTGCTGTGCCTATAAAAACAGACTGTCAAGCTGAGACCCTCGCCTGCCCCACCACCAGCATCGCCCCGCTGTCGGTAACTGGTCTCACCAGCCAGTCCTCTCTGCTACTGCTGCCTCTTCCACTCTTTGGTATCTCCTGCCAGGCTGCAATGTGCTGCAGCAGATCTGCACCACTGGCTGCATTATATTTGTGTTCCTCTTTTCACCACAGGGGTGCAGTCAGTTCCCTGAGGAGAACCTTCAGAGCTTTAAAAGGCTGAATGGCCAAGTTGCCTGTGGTGCTCAGTGCCTTGCTGGGTAGCAGAAACAGCAACCTCCAGCAGGAGCTGCAGGGAGACTGGGTGCACAGATCAAGTGGGCAGAGGCTCAGAGACAGGGGAAGAAGAGTTTTGTTCTGCTCCAGAATTTTCTGGAAGCAGCAAATCTGCATTTTCTAGAAGTAGCAAACAATTCTAGTTTTTTGTCCAAGCTGGTGTTAGCAGTAGCATTGGATGCATTGCTGCAGGCCAGCATGTGAGCAGAAGGAGGTGCTGCCCTGGATGCTCAAAAAGATGCTGGGTCTGAGAACAATGGAGTGAGAGTAAAAGGAATGTAAGAGATAAAAAGGGAAATGTTTTCTGCACAAAATAAGCCTGAAGCAATTCATTTGGGGGCAGTTGTGAGTTTTACAGCTGCCCTCCAGTGGCTTCGTTAGTATCTGTAAATCTCCCTCAGGATGGATTAGCTAATATTTCAGGGGCATCAGTTTGTATGGGGTGGGAGGATGTGGGATCTGATAAGCGTTTGCAACCCACAAGTCTGGTCCTGCATCTGGGACACTTCCAAACTGGAGGCATGCTCAGGTCTAGACTTGGAATGACAACTTCTTTTCTCTGAAATCTCTCTCTGGACCAGAGGTTGCAGGAGGAAGACCAGGTGAAGAGCTTCTCTCTCTTCTAAAGCAATTTTTTTTCTTGAAGCAGCATAAATACCACTCCTTGCCCTCAAACATTAAAGATAGCCTTTTAAGGTGGTGGCGGGTGTTTGTGTCAGGTGTCAAACACAGCTTGACTTGTGCAACTATAAAAACAAATCACAGAAACAGATAAAATGAGCTCCAAACAAAGTGCTTTCCATGTGAAGCACATAGTGCATTTGGCTGCCAAGGAAATGATGTTTCTAACGGACAGCCATGGAGCTGAGGTATGGGAACGGTGGTGTCCAGGCTCTTCGTGGGAATTGCAGCTGTAGCTGAAACTCCACCACCATCTGCTGGTCACACTGAACATGGAACTGGGTTCTTCCGTGTTTGTCTATTAGCAAAATTACTAAATCCCTCTAAAGAAAAAGGTTTAAAATGCCAGGACCAAAGTCCTTAATCCCCTGTTTTCCAGCCACTGGGATTTTTTACCCATGGACATAAGTGGCAACTACGCATCTCCTTTGGAAACTACACAGTTTATTGTAGCCCTGATAGATCTGAGAGGCAGTTCTTACCTCATTATGTCTGAACACATAACCAGGCAAACAGTGGGGAAAGAGTGCTTTCTTAGGCAATTTAAACAAAAAACCTGTATGTGGTTTACACAGTAGGAAGCAGTCAGAATCAAGTTTAACACCCTGTAAGAGAATGAGTTAGGAGAAATAACTTACTGTATCAGAGCCCATGTGAACTGTGGAAATTGCTATAGTCACACAACAATAACAGGGAGAACAGCATGGTTTATATTAAAGAAGAAAATCACCCTGAGAGAGTTGGATTGGGAGTCTCACTGTGCCTTCCCCCCTCATTTACCCTACCTACTGTGATGCTGCTGAACATGCCCAGGCTGGCAGCCCTCTGTGCAAGCCACATGCTCCATCACTGTCATGGAGCAGCTGACCACTTGTCCCACTCAGGGGCAGGGATGGGGCAGAGGTGCACCTCGGGATGACCAGCACAGAACGGCACAGCAACCTGCATGGGAATACCTGTGGCACCATGGAAGCACAGGTCCATTCTCCAGCCTTGCTTCCAGGACCTGGGTACCACAGGGCACCACCATGCCATCACCTCCTGGGCAATTAATTACTTTCTAACACAGATAATTAAGTATTCTTCCCAGGATCACATTTTGAGCTCCCTTCAGAGCCAGGAGTTCAGTCCTTTATCTCCTGATAAGGAGTGTCAGGACTGTACACTCTCCATGCTTCTCCCTACTCTCTCAGCTGGCCCTTGCTGTTCCAGTGTGCCTGCCACAGCACCCACACTTGCTCCAAGGAAGATTCTCCTTGTTGCTAAACTCTTCACACCTTCACCTCCTCACCTGACCTACAACAACAATGCCCAAGGAAGTGCCCAGGATATATCCAGAAGGTTCTCCAAACCTAACACTTCTTGCACCCAAGCCACCTTTCAGCTTAGACCAAGTCTGCAGCAGGGCAGGACACAACAGGCTGGTATAACAGCAATGTCTCAAGTCTGCTGCATCAGTTAGATCTGATTATTTAATAAATAAAGAAGTGAGGCTTTAATAAAAGATAAGGGAGCTTCAAACTGCCTTGCTCAGGCTAATCTTTTAATGGTTGAAAATGATAGACAAGCTGCTCCAATATCTTATCTAGCAGTTTGCTTTTAATTATTAATAACCAATTTGCACCTAATTTACTTAGTTCAGGAAATAAACTACATGTGTCACTGGTTCCAACATTTTTCATGTCTACTGCCTTCTGCATCAGCAAAGGGGTAACTTCATATAAACCAATTAAAAGACATAAGCACACACACAACCTCCTGACCTGGTTCGCTCTCAAGTCTCTGGAGCACAACCAGAAACACTAGCTTCTAGTACTTCCAAGCTTCTTTGTTTCAGACTTCCTTAAACTACAACTTGGGTAAATGATTACAGCTGGTAAAGGTATAGAATGCTCCTAATACCTAAAAGTTTTCTCAGGCTCTTGGACAAAAATAAACATTTTGGGGTAAAAGGAACAGAATTTACACTTTTGACGGAAGAACGGAGGACTTCTAAAACCTACCACTAGAATTAATTCACATTGTATGTAAGTATTAAAAAATGTAAACACAAGACATGTCTAAAGTTCCCAAACTCCTAGAGAACAGGGAACGTTTTCAAAAATAACAGATAACATTTATTCAGGAAAACAAATATTACTGGATTAATCAAGCCAGTCTCCAAAAAGACGATGAATGAAATATCATTTTGTTGGGTTTTTATATAAAATGTTTTTGAGAAAAAGCTTGTTCTACCTTCACTTTCAAAACCCCAAACTGAACAAGCCACTATTTCAATGCAAAGTCTTTCTTCAAATTTAACTCTTTCACAAAGACCTTGCCAAAATAAGGAAGCACAGACAGAAATATACCTGCTTTTTAGCACATCAGTTTTTAAGGAAATTGGATGTTCTGATAGAAAAAAAAATATATTAAAATATATTATTTTATTTTAATTACCATGTCTACAGTTGCTGTTAAGGATTATGAGAAGCACCTGGGAACTGGAATGGTCACAAGGATGAAATGGAGGCTATAAATGCCCAGCCACCCAGAGAGACAAGGGATGATATTTGTAGGCAAAGGTGCTAAATTATGATAATTAAGTTTAATGAAGGGGAAATACCAACCTGAAAAAGGGCTTTTACAGCTTTCTGACAGGTAGTAGTTTAATTGGCCTTCTCCATCCTGCAGAAACAAGAGCAAGTCTGATTGAAAAAGAAACCTATCACCACTGCTAAAGTTATTATTCAGCTACATTTAGAGAAGTCATACTAATGTAACCATAAGATGAACCTGTAAAACTTTCCACAGACAACCAAAATGCTTAACTGGGGAGCAAAACCAATCTCTCAGCCCTTCCTTACCCTGATCTAAAGGAGAACAAAAATCAAAGGTGAGAAATGCATTGTACAGACACTCTCCAACTATCTGTTAACAAAAAACCACCTTGAGTACCAATTACATGGCAGCCATCACACAGTACAGAGCTCAGTTGAAGAGGCTGTTTAAGTATTTTGGGGGATCCTGGAAATTGTTCCAAAGAAAATGCATTATGCTAAAATAGTGGCACTGTCAACTTCATGGCATTTATAAATGTTGTTTTTCTTGGGTAGATACAATCACTGGAGCCTGCACTCCTGAGATAAAACAATAGCCAAGGCAGCAGTAAACCCAAAACTCAGGAAATATTACTTAGGTTTCAGCCTTCCCAAAGCAGGGGTAGAGTTAAATTGTAATCTCTGAATTACAGGGTTACAGATTACAGGGTTAATTTGTAACCTCTTGTAATTTGCCAGGAACAGTCTAGAAGGTGAAAATGCCCACGGGAGGATTCCTCAGCCATTTTCCAGTTACTGGGAGTTTAACTGGTGGCAGCGGTAGGAGTCTCCTACACATCACTCCATGAAGTACAATCTGTATTAGAGCTGTGTCTTATCTCAGGTCTCAGGGATAAGGAGCCAGCCAGACCACCAGTCAAAGCAGCCTGAACAAGCTGCTTCTGCACAAACCTGTTTCTCTTCTCCTAGGAAAGGTACTCAGACCTGGAAGGCAGGGTTTCACCTCCTGTCCATTCTGCTCACCATGACCCAGCATGGCAAAACCCACAGGGACAGCGACCCCATATACCCAGAGCAAGGGAAACAACAGCACACTGAGGCCAACATCTTTTGGTGCCTGCCTATGCTTACAGTAAAGATTCTAGAGTATCTCATTCTTTTCACTGCAGCTGAAGACCAAGTTAACTACTTTTATCCTACCTGGGTTCTCCCATGTCCAGGAAGTAATCCAGATTCTTCTCTTCTTTTCCACAAGGGGGAAAACAAAAGGCATTTTTCCCTTCCGTCTTCTCCGTATCATCCTTCAGAGGTCTTCAAACAGAACATGCCATCCCAGCTGAGACATCAATTTGAATGCACTGGAAAGTTTTGCCCTGTGTTTGTCACTTGTGCAGGTGTAAGGTACCTTTGCACGTCTTCTGCCCTTTCCACAACAGCAGGCCCTTTTTGACTTGCGTTCTGCTTGTGATCTGCCAGTACATGGGAATTTTCTCCAAAGAATTGCTACACAGCCAGTTTAGCTCTTCTGTGCCTGTGAATTTAGTTTTTCTTCTCTCAGTTGTAACAGCTTCTGCTTCCCCTGCTGAATTGTATTCTTTTTGCCTTCAGATCTTTCGAAAAATGTATCATTACCACCGGGATCATGACAACCTCCAGTGCGCTGCCTGGCTCTCCCACACCTTGTTATCTACCACTGTAAAGAGCAATCTCCTTCCATTCCCCAGGTCACTAATGAAGACAATGACTAGACAAGACTCAGAACAGATGCTAGGAGAATAATGTTCACTACTAATTCTTCCACTCCACAATTATTCCAGTCTGACTGTGAACTGTGCTTTAAGGGGAGAAAAAAAAATCTGCTTAGTAGCCGTACATATGCAGCCTTCCTCAAAATACCATCCCATGCTAATGAAAACTAAAAGACAATGTCAGAAGTGACATGTAAATCAGGAGCAAAAGAATAGGTATCACTGCCTCCCTCCATGGCCTTAGACACATTATCTGATCTCCATGTTTAGGTTTCCTCATTCATCAGAGATTGTCATTCTGTAAAGCATTTCAGGCCAAGAGATTGCAAATGACATCAGTTTAAGAACCCATATTGTTACTATGCTAGAAAACATCCTTTTTTGTGCAAATTACTCATAGCAATTATGCATCTTTTATTGCATAATTACATACGCATATATTTTATACTTCATAGCTACACAATGAATAATTAAATAGCTTTTGTTTCTGTAACTGTCAATGCTTTATGGCAGATGAAATCTAAGTCTTTTTAAAGTTTATGGTCTCTTGGGTCTGAACTCCAGCAAGAATATTCCATATGTGTTTCTTACCAAAAGCCAGAAAGTTCCTTATTCTAATGACAGAATCAACTATGAAACTTTTTGAACAACTATACTAACAGGTGGGCTAAGTTACAGAACAATTATTAAGGATGATATTTCTGACCCAGCAAATGCAAAGTGGAATGAACATCTATAAAAGTCTGAATGGAAAATGTTTCAGGCAGCAGTTCAGATAGAATCATAGAATGTCGTGGGTAGGAAGGGACCTATAAAGGTCATCTAGTTCAACCTCCCTACAGTAAGCAGGGACATCTTCAACTTAGACTGCTCCGAGCCCCTTCAAGCCTAACCTTCAATGTCTCTAGGGATGGGGCCTCCAACCAGTCTGTAGGCAACCTGTTCCAGTGATCCACCACCCTCATATTAAAGAACTTTTTCTTAATGTCCAACCTAGAACTTCTCTAGTTTGAAACCATTACCCCTTGTGAACAGGTCTTCCCCAGCCTTCTTATAGGTTCCTTTCAGGTATTGGAATGTTGCTATAAAGTCCCCCTGGAGTCTTTTCTTCAGCCCAAGATCAGTGTTCATCTTACCTTGAAAATACAGGGCTGCTGAAAAACTGGTGCATCTTAAGAGAGAACACAGCAGATAGCTCAAATCAAGTGATCGTTCTAAGTAAGCCTGACAAGCTTTTATTACAAGAAAACTGAATTAAGCAAAAAACAGAGATAAGTTCTTTATCTGACATTTGGGATTTTAAGACTGAGAAATAGGAAGACATTTACAGAAAGAATAACATGTAGGGTCATCACCAATAAGAAGTGGGTTTTATTCAAGCTATTGACAGTAATTGAATTTTCGTTTCCTGCCTCAGCTTAGAGTTGTCAATTAATGGAGCCCTGCTTGCATGTGAACATCGCTAGGGGCCTCTTAAAGAATGAGTTGATTACAACTTTTTCTTTTTTTTTTTTTTTTCTGAAGGGTGAAACAGCATCCCTCCTTCTCAATTTAAGTAATGATCATCTGTGCAGGTTTTATTGTATTAAAGCCCTGCTCCAATTGATTCAGATTTGCCAGATGCCATCAGAATTGCTGACAGGTGCTTACTGGACTTCAGGGCAGCTCAACATCGCCATGAGAAGGGACAGTCTGCAGTATCAGAGCTGTCCCAGCTCCTGAAGCTGCACAGAAGAGCCTTGAAGGGATGGGGAAAGAGAAGCAAAATGGCACCTTCACAACAAAACAGTGACTCAAGAGTCAGAATGTCACCCTGAGCCGCTTTTTAAATGGTTCTGCTGCAGTACACACTCTGGTAGAGATACCTCTGCAACGAAAGCTTGTCATGGTTTAATTCCAGAAGCTACCTGGAATGGGACAAAGTTATTGAATGAATTATCTAAGCAGGTTATTTAAAACAAACAAACAAAAAACCCACAAACCAACAATAAAACAAAATACACTAGAAGAGATTGTTAAATGTCATATTAGCAAACAGTTTAATTTATTAAAATGACTCCAGTACACCTCTGTGCTTCTACAACAGGCACAGCATTACACATAACAGGTAAAACATGGTAACATTTTTGAGGAAGCAGTATCAGGCTCATTAGCACAGAAACATGAGCAACAGCATCTTACATCACCTCCCAGCTCAAACTTCTTCTACCTGGTGATTCTGATACTCTGGGTGGAGCAGGCAGTCAGTTGAACACAAAACTGTGTACATGCTTCTTAGTCACAGGCAGGTGAATAAAGCCCTATACTGTCAGAGAGAAGGCAGACCTGCCTCTGACGTCAGTGTGAGTAGAAAGTAAATGTATTAACACATTCATGATCCCTGGGGGCCTGGGTAGCTGTGGCAGCACAGAAGTGCAATTCTACATTTTCATCACTCTAAAAATGTGAGATCTACAGGATGCATATAGGAAGATTAAGTTTCTCATACCATGAAAGATCCTGGCCCAGAAAGACTTACATACCTGAGTAATATGCTCTTAAGAATAACAAGACTCATGTAAGTCTTTGTAAGAGAATACTCCTAAAATCTATTTGTGGTAATTCAGGGCCAGTCCTTCCTTCTTTACTGGCTAACTTTCTGGAAGTTAACTTAATCTGGTATTCTTTCAGCAAAGAAAGCATGAGAGGAAACATGAGAAGACACTGAAGGTGTAAATACAGTGCAAAAGTGTGTTAGGTTTTGTTTTTGACTTTTGCAGCCTGGTAATTTTATATTCTGTGCTTTATTTTCAGGGAAAAGCATAGTTGTCATGTGTGATAATATACACGCTTGCATATATGTGTACATACACACTTGCTGCAGAATGCAAAGGCTTCCAGTGGCATATGCTTCCTAGTACTGACTTCTCACATGCAGCTTTTCTCATACAAACATGAACCAGTTGTAGAGGTAACCCCTCCCTCTGCATACTGAATGTATTCATTAATGTGTATTCACATGCAATATTACCCTACCCAGTCACTGATTTATATTAATCAGATAATTTTAAAGGGGTTTTTTTTGTTTTTCATGTAAGCCATAAGTTATCTTAGTTGCAACACCTAGCCAGAACACTCCAGTGACCACAGTACTCCTGGGTTTTATGGTTACCAACATCAGTTGGCAGAACATTCTTAATGACTCAAGTTTTGTTTGCTTCATATTGCTTCATTTTTTAAAATCTTTTTGATGAACGATCTTCGCTTGTTAGCACACTTCAGATTTACTGAAATGCAGTAAACTATTAGAGCTTGTTATTCAGAAGCACCTAGTCTTTTTTTGACATGAAACAACTGTATGGAGCACTCATTGGGTTAACAAACAGTGCACATTAGCTAGTAGATGAAACTGTTTTCTAAGTACCTAGTAAACTTAATAAAACAAATTATGTTTGATGTAGTCACTACCCTGCTGAGACAGCAGAAGGACATGAGAACAAAAGCAACTCTATGGTCAGTTTCTATCTGTATTAATGTAGCTTTGGTTCAGAAATTCTTTAAGTGTTGTAGAGCACCTGGTTTAGTGACAAAACACGTGTCTCACAGTGCTAACAGTATAATGCTAATAAACTATAAACTGCAGGTTTCAAATATTAATAGCATTTAATAAAAAAATTACAGAAATACTCTCGTTGACAAATGTGCAGTACAAACACAAGCTCCTTGGCCACAAACTCAAATTGTGTGCGTCAGTTTTGTGCCGGCATAACAGTGCAAGTGCTGGGATTCAAGTATGCTTTTCCATATTTATGTTAAGCAACAGACACTACAATGATGAAGTTTGGGGGGTTTTCTCCTCACAAGGCCAGGACGTGAGAATCAAGCAGAACATTGCAGCAACTGAGATGTTTCATTTCCCTCATAGCAGAGGCAATCCAACGGAGGAAAAACACATTTCACTAGCAAACCAACTTCACAAACCACCAAGTTATTGCTTCAGCTAGATCAGCTGTACTAAAATACAGGACCACAGGTTGCAATCTAATCTCCACTCACATGAAGAGAATATGAAATCTACAGTGCAAGTCCTCCATGCAAAAGGATCAAATCGCAAGACCAGAGTCCTGTTTCATAGGACAGAATTTATTAATTATTCAGTTTTGTCTGAATTTTTTTTTGCCAGTCAGGTCAGAGTCAAAAGTACATTGTTTGTGATGTTTATGTGTTTCTAGAGGTTACTACTTCATGCCAATTTAGAACTGCTCAGCAACAGCATACAGTATGAACACTTGTTTCCAAAGAATTGCAGAAATTATTGCTGAAATTTTTAGGGCCAAAATTAAAAAATATTTCACCAAATCAAGTCCTTACTCCACTTTAAAAAAAACTATGACATCCTACTAATTAAAAAAAACAAAACATAAAAAACCCAACAACCAAAAGCAAACCCACAACTTAATAGCTTTTTTCAATTAAATAATAATCTAAGATTTTACAAGATATTCACATTCAGGCAACTGTCACCTGACCTGGCTGAACCACAGATGCCATAATAAAAACAAGAACACTACTCTCACGTTCTTCATGACAGAAGTGATTAGTGCAATTTACCACTGCACTACACAGCCCTAATAGTGCAAGGTGTGCCTGCTAACAATTTTTCTCACAATCACCTGCTACATTTTCATTATTCTTAGATGTCTGTAACTTAACTGTTATTCTCATTAGAATTTTGGCATTTATGTTAATATTTACGAAAATCTATGGCTTTATCCATGAAATATTTAACCTGCCTAAGCAAAACTTTTAAACCATTTAAAATAATAAAACTGAATCGGAATGGAAGTTACTTGTTTATGCCATAAGCTGTGTTGCCACTAAACTCAAGATCTCATGGTTAGCTACAGATCACAAATAAGTGTATTTGTGCATCTGTTACAGTCTTTAAAAGTATACTTAAAATATAACACTGATAAAACTTCATTCTTCATTTTAAACCTAATTCTAATAATTTATCTCATTTTTTGCAACATGTTTAATTACTTGTATCCAAAGTGTCATCTGAGTATCACTGTATTACAACAGGATTGGGACTGTAAGAAACCCATAAAATGCATACATAAGAAGGCACTTGTCTTCCAGTAGTTCAAGTCAGAGAAGGCCTTACCCAGACAGTGGCACCTTACATTCTGAAGGATTAGCAAATGTCCCCAGGCTTTGACACAGTCTCAAAACCTGTCTTCATGTCCCTGGGCAAAGGTGCTACATGTCGTCTATAATACCATGAAACTCATGATGAATTCCAGTAGTTTTTGCCTGTTGCGCTGAGGTAGGAACGTAGTACCTAGTTCCAAAATGGTGTCTCTTCTTTGTTTCGTCTGATTGAAAACCTAAAGCACAGCATGAATATATGTAAGTATCACCATGTTCATGGAACGTCCTTTGTGATTAAATGTTTATGCTCTATACTGAATTTGCCCTCATTTACTTCCCCCTCCTGCCTTTTCTTGAAAGCTTAAATGGCCAATACCTTTAAGATATCATTAGAATCCACTTAGTGTTGAAGCACTTAAAGTGCTAAGAAGAACAGAAACTCAGAAATAAGCACGGTGTGCCAAAACAACCAGTTCCTAACAGGAAGGGACAAAATATGCACTCAAGAGTGCTTTTTTCACAGCTCCTACAGTCTGTTTACAGGAATATACCTTTACTATAGGTTTTACTACAAGCTCATGAGCATTTAATACAACAGCATTCAAGGACAAAGACTTCAAAATGCTTACCTAACAATAATTTGCCTAAATGCTGATGCTTTCAAAATTGTAATGCTAAGTCTCACCTGCCATTGAGAAAGATATGTCATTTTCATGAAACCACCTCATTTGCAAAATCTAGATAAGCAGTTTAAAATGACAGTGGTGAAGTGCAAAACTGGTCTGTTATTTTAAGGAAGATCGGTATCCTGATGGTAGACACTGGAGGTCTATTAGGATGGTTTGCTGAAACATCAATTACTGCTAAGACAAAATTCAATAACAGTTTTTGAAGATTAAAGTAGTGCTTCAAACTTAGATTTAGCTATAACTATGCACAGAGCATGCTCTCAGCCTTCCAAAATGGTCACTGATGCCCAATAAGGACACAGTGTAAAGCAGAGAAACTCCATCTGCTGTGAATAAAAATGCCTAGTCACCTAGCCCTCATCTAGACAAGTTTTCTCTGGGGAAATAAGTGCCCTGTTCTGCAGTGTGTGCTCTTTTCCAACAGCCCTGAGCTTTAAGGAAAACAAAATGCTCAAAACCCACAATACATTTGCACAGATACATTCATGTGTTTTAAGCTGACACTGACCGTTTTCCACGAATTGTCTAAATTGGGCTTATTAGTAAAATTAAACTTAACAGCCTCCAAATTTGATCACCACTTACCCCAATTTCCTTGAAGACTTTCACTGCATTTTTCACATGACTGTAGGTAGCACTCTCAGCTGCAAGAAAGAAAACCCAGAAATAAACAAACTGCAACTGAATTTGGGCTACCTTGTGATAGGAGAAACAGAATTCATCAAATTCAGCTCCAAAATCAGTTTCACATACCATATACAGCAACATTCTTCTCCGTCCTGCTTATTAAGTGCCTGTGTAACTTCTGAAGGTATTCAGACTCTGAAACAGGACCACTAAAATTGTGCACGAAGATAACAGCAGAGCTATATGCCTCCAGTAAAGGTCCCAACAACCTCTGCAGGAAAGTGATGTACTGCTGGTGCTCTTGAGACTGGCTCACCTAAGAAAGGGGAACAAGAGCTTCTTAAGTGACAGAGACCAGCAGAAACAAGAAATGACCTGCAATGCAGCACACAGCAAAACAGCAGTCCAAATAATTCCTAGAACAAAAAAAGAGTATGGGGACACAATACAGCACATTTATAAAAGCGTAAGAAAAAAAAAGCAGTTTACCATGAGGGACAAAACTGGCACCACACATTGTAGATGTGCTACTTTTTTCTCCTCCAGGATATTAATAATTGTTTTCCTAAGATGGCATTAAAGACATTGTTCTGCTCTGCAGCCAACAGAAGGGTTGCCAAAACATTCACAGAGATGGACATAAGTTTCTAAGTGGTAACAAGTTACCCTAAAAAATCAACATGACCAATCTATGAGGTGAAATTTAGGTTGAAAATGAATACCAGCAAAATGTGCCACTTTTAGAGTGTGTGCTGTCAGTAAAGAATAATACATTTAGACACCAAAATACTTGAGCCTTTTCCAGTTTTCACGACACTAACCACTGCCCTTCCACCTCCCTGAAATATCATTTGATGGTTTTTTCAGTTGTTTTCCCCAAAGGAAGGAGAAAAAGGTGTTCTACTGACTGAAGCAAAATACAACAGACTAATACTGTGAATCAACAAAAATAATAATAATAAAAAATAATCATCATTATATATCCTGAACTAGAGAAGTATTTTGTATCTTTTTCAATAGGCTTCAATGTTATTAGCCTTAAGATAATATTACCTTCAGGTAGCAATCTCTCTGCTCTTCTCCAAAATCACTGTCTTCATCTTCCTCATCACTTCGCCAGGATAATGGTTCAGGGAGCTTTTTATCCCACTGCTGCTCTGTAAGACTAGGACTAACATCCTCCTGATCATCCTGCTTAAATTTGAAAGAAAAGGTAGTAAATAGGTAAAAAAACCAACAAATCCAGGCAAACAATAGATTTTATAATCTTATCTGACTAAACCAATCCATTCATTAACCAATATTTTATGAAAGCAGGCAAAACCCAATTATAGACAGAGTTAAGGAAAGAGAAGACACATTTGGTGAAAAAGACTACCTTTCATTTGCCTGACATATGAAAGTGAAAATCTTTGCAAGTATTGCTGAACTTTCCTAACAGAGGCCATGAAGTAGCAGTTGCCAAGAAAGTGTTGTGTTAGGATAAAATGCTGAGATGCTATCTGGACACGGATGTTCCTAACCTCTATACTACTGCTGCATTAAAGACAGGATAGAAGACTCTGTGTTATATTACAAAAGCTAAAATCTCAACTAATTTAGAATTTGTCCGGTTGCTACTCGGATGTGGTAACTTACTGTCTCCAATGATGCTGTTCTTGTATTTGTCCCCATGTGCCAGTTTGAATCACAAAGGCCCCAAACTGTTCAAACCTTGATCATGTTGAGACACTATGACCTCTCCATCTGTTACACCACAGCAATTCCCTCCTGCTAATCACCATGACAAGCACCATCCAAGTTTAGCCTCCAGATGCCCCACAGTAATCTGCCCTCCAAGTAAGACACAGATTTACATTTGTACATATTAGCAGGGAGGTGTCCTAGGGAAGTATACATTACTTCAGGCTTTTGAGACGAGTGCATGACAGCAAGAATACCATTGGTGGGATTTCTTAGCTTTAGTATTGTGAGGGGAAAGAGTTAATTGTTTGCTTTTCTAATACATAGTAAACCCATCTATTTTAGTAAAACCATTCATTAGTGAAGTGCTTTTAAAAGTTGTAAAGTACTGTAAAATTCCCTTGCAAGGGCATAGTGAGGTAATCTGCCCGAGGCTATAAGCACAGATTCATACATACTAGATGTACTCAAATAGTGATTTTGTTCTGTTGTGCAATAATGCAGGTACATCAGAAGTTCAGGTGTAAAGTAACTGTGGTGCAACAGAAATACTCCACCTGATGATCAATGTCTCATACAACATTCAATTCTAACAAAGCATCTTCAGAAATGAGTTTGAGAAATAGTAAACACACACTCCAAAGAAAAAGGGACACCTCAGTGTAAATCATTCTTCATTATCTGTTTTGCTCAAAGTAGAAGAACAGAAAGTCACTAGTGCTAAGTCTCTGAGGAACGACTCCCTTATTTCATTTAGAAATGAGAAACAGCCAAGACTGAATACAAATGGACAACTCTTAGATGTTATTTCTGTTGTAATGCTCATGACAAAGGAAAAGGCCTTTGCAGCAAATGAAAAACTACGTTCCCCCAGTCTTATACTCCCACCAAGTGTTTTATTTGGAATGAAGCAAAGGCCACAAAATAAGTTTTAAGAATATCAAAGAGATCACTATGCATGAGGAAGTTTTCTTAGTTTTTGAAGCAGATACTAAAATCGGAGGAAAAATAATTTTTTTAAAAGCATGGATCAATCTAGCTCAATTTAATGGGAAATCTATCAACGTGTTAACATCAGTAGTGAAATGAAATAATTAGAAGGGACAAAAGCTAGATACCTTTCCTAAAGGTATCTGAATTCCTCTTCAAATTCAGGAAAGAATTGTTGCTTACAGTGCTTGTACTGATTATGCAAATTAATAGTATTTTAAAAGAAGCAAGCAGGTACATAAGTTTTCTAAGTTTAGAGAAAATTACTGATGAAATGTATCTCCTTTTTAAGCACTCGAATGTTGCACTGGTGGTATATATCAAACAACTCAGACAAATATTTATATAATGCCTCATAGCTAGCTACATCCTAGCTATAAACAGCAAAGTACCAGACTCAGCAACAGAAACTTAAAGAAGAATCCTCAAGACAAGTTTCATGTCATCTTGAGTTGACAGAGGTGCATATCTACTGCTGTCCGCAGCTATTTTCCTCATCTGTCCCCAGCAATGGAACATTGCTGGTTTCTTCTTAGGTTTCTTCCTAATCCTCTGATTCTTAGATAAAGCCAAAGATGAATGCTAATAGTTACAAGCTAATGCATAACAACATGTCAGTACTTAGATTAAAGAAAGCAGAAGTAACACCAAAGAAGATGTTTAATATCCAGGTATGTCAAGTAAATAGTACCTATGGTTACATACATTAAAAATGGCAGCCTGTATCAAAAGGTATACAGCAAAATTAGAGTGAAGCTGTGGCCATTGACAAATACACCAGAAGCAACTTTAAGTTTCCTTTGAAACTGGACAGTTGCAAGATGAAAGCAGCCAAATACGTAACTCTTTTCCACTTGCTCTTTTAATTTTGTTGCTTCCTCCTGGGCACAAAGGTTTCTTCTCTGTGCACAAAAAGTTTGGGAAGCAAAGGTACACCTGGTCAGCTGCTCCCTGGTGCACAGGTTTTCTTTACACTGTACACCTCTGGTAGATCACACCAGACAGCAGCTCCAGTACATCCCTGCAACTGCAAACTGTCCTAGCAGAGGAGGTTTAAAATAATTTTTAGATAAATGCAAAGGCATCAAAGAATGACAAAAGATCTGGACTACTGGCTCCTTTAGAGTAGAAAGGAAACATCCATGTAGCTATGCTATAATGTGAAAGGGCTTCAATAATAAAATAAATCCCCATCTTACAAGACAGTACAAAATGCATCTGTCTCAGTAGGTTTAATAGTAAAATGAAATTACACACAGAGTCATTCAAAGCATCTCAGGATGACTATACCCAAATATCTGATGCTTATAAATGCAAGAATGAAGCAGTATTAATCCTGGACTTTTTAAGTGGTTACAAGCTTTTAGTAACAGCATATATTTAGAACAAGACTAACAACTAAGCAGCACCAACCACCTATGGCTAAACCCAAGTAAAAGAAACAAAATCAATTTAGTATCTCTATCACCTTACCTCGGCCACCAGAAGAATACCATATTGTATCAGCCTTTCCACAGATTCATGGCAAACTTGATATATCACCTGGCAAGGCTACACAAGAGAAAAGAAACGCACTGAAAAAATCACATCCATTATACCCATTATAGCCGTTATGAAAATGCTATTGAACTTTTACCAACATAAGCCCAATGTACCACTCATACATCTACCCTTAAAAAATATTACAGTTACATAGAATACTTAAAATTTGTCCAAGCTTTTTCAAGAAATGCATTACTATGCTAGTAGAAAACCACAGCAAATATTCTCCCCTTTTAAGCGCTTCTAACCAAATTTTAGTTTGCTAACAATTCTGAATAAGATAACCATGAAACTAAATAATTGAGAGTCATACCAGTGATTTATTTGGAATTTAAAGGAAAGTACGCTTCTAAGAAACCTCCTTATGTGTTTTGAAACTCTGAATAAAAAATACCAACCCCTTTCATATTGCTTATAATCCTGTAGGAAATATTTTCTAAGTTAAAAAAACCCAACAAACTCTGAAAGGAGGACAGGATTACTAAAGAAATCCACCATATGAGCTACACTACTGTCCAGACAAAATACTAAATTTGGCTTACGCCTCATTTAAAAAGGCATAAATCAAAAATATGTGTGTAAATTTAAAAAGGAATTCAAGAATCTCTATAATTCTAAGTAACTTCTACATGTAAGAAAAAAAAAAACAACCTAGCACTTAAAATTGCAAGTATACAGAGTGTAACTATATAAGTGGCTGAAAACTGAGATAACATCAGCTGTCTTCCCAGTTTTGTAACAAAACAAAAACCAAAGTCAGGCCAAGTTTAAAATTGCCACTAAGTGCTAGGTGTGGCACTCTATGCAAAGTAAGAATACTTTCTGAATCTGAAGCCTTAATTCCCAACATAATTTCAATCATCTATGCAAACTTCTAAGAGTTGGGTATTCTCAAAGACTATATTTAATAGTTTGGGTGGAATGGAGATATAGTTGTGATGGTCTAATGACACAAGCAATACAAAATCTGTTAGAAGGCACCAAAAAGCCCAACCTCAAGTTGTGAGAAGCTGACAGAGAGAGCGAAGCTTCTCTTTCTCAGGAAAGGCCTAAAGCCACCACAGCAGAAATGCTGCAGCCTCACCCCAGCCTCACCACTTCAGCACTTGCAAGAGCATGAGGCATGCACTTGGTGTGCAGCCCTGAAATCAGACTGACTGATTTTGTTACCCTTTGCCAAGGAAACGAGGTAATGACAGGAGTTTGGCAATTTAATTCACATGTTATTTTAGGCCAGGCATCTTCTGGATGAACTGTTCTGATGGAACTGCGTTTGTTCAAGTGTTCAGACATTTCCTTGAAGCAATTGGGAACAATGCTTCCTTTTTCAAATTATATTCAACCTTTTGCTACCCATTACCATCAGGCTGTACTTAGAATGAACATATCAGAACTGTGACACTTGAAAGTATCAAGTAATTTTAAAGTGACATAGGTAGTTACAGGCAGAACAAAAATTTGAAACGTGGACAGTTAATGCAATTACTTACCAAAGACACAGTGAATTCATTAGAAAGCAAGTAACACAAGCTAGCAGCTTTCCGGACCAGGTGTTCTTGACTAATCAAACTGGAAGAAGCACCACTGGTACCATTTCTGCACCTCCTACTCTGAATCGCATGAAGGCTGCAGGCTAAAGCAGAAACAAACAATAAGCACAGTTCGTTTTTCCAAAGAGCTTTAGAGCCAAGAAAACTTACAACTTCTGTTTTGTCTATTTCTAGGCCTACACACAGTCAAATATTACACATGCAATAGAAAAATACTGTCAGAATTCACCACTATTCCATTTACTTCCAACTCATGTCAGATTGAAAAAAAACAACTCATGAAAATACTAGGGACCAAAACACAGGTTTTGCCATGTTGGTTCAAAACACTGATAGTACCTTGATCATGGAAGTAAACAATATGGAAAGATTTCCACAAAAGATGGAAAAAACAAGTGAACACATTCCACAAACAACAAACAAGTTTACTATAAAATAGTTTTTGTAAGGTTAAACATGGGCAGAAGCAGAGAGGGAAACAGATGTTTTGACTCGATGGGTCACAAGAGTTTTCCTTTGGTAAACCCCAACACATACCTATAACAGCCTCTTTAATGAATACATGAAGTACTCCATTGCTGTAGAAGTTGAGTTCAAAGACAGCAGGTATCTTGGTGCTGGGAGTGATGAAGAACTCGTTGTTTCGACTAGTGTGTGTGATATTTACACAGTTCCCCAACAAGTGGATGGCATGCATGACAACATCATCCGAGTTCCCTGAAAATCCCAAGTCAAAGTCACGGGCTAAGACCTCCTCCTTCATGGAAAAGAAATCTTCTACCAACCTGGAAAGATCTGTTCCCTAGAAATAGAATCACAAAGTAAAGCCTTGTTCTGTGCACAGGAGTTTACCTGTAAACCACGTAGCCATGTGTATAGCAGACACATAAACAAGCCCTTAATTTTAAAAAATCCAAAGCACAGTAGCTGTTTTCACAAAATTATTGCTCAAATAGTCTACAGATTTTTAATTATATGCAATTATATTTTAAAGCCATGCAGCTATATGATAATCCAAGGTTTTTTGTTTGCTTCTTGGTTTACATCTTAACCTGCAGAGAGCAGAACTGTTCTTTAAGAATATATTAGAGAGATCCTATTTCCATTACCTAAGCTGTAAAATGAATGATTAATTATCTGAGAATACTGTAAATAGCAGAAGTCCTCTTCAGCTGCGGACATGAGGAAAAGCTTTCTCTCAAGCATTTCCTTTCCTTGTTTTTTGTCAAGATGGCTTCAGATCACATTGTAAAAAGCATCTTTGATCCCACTATTCTAGAAAATTGGAAAAACTGGACTGACAGAAATACTGATAATGTCATTGACTGGGAAGATTACATATCTGGCCAATATTTTCAATTTGTTCTTGATTTATGTGCAATAAAACTTTTAGGCTATAGGCAAAGGAATTTCAGAAAAAATGCTAAAGACACTTGTAGGATAAAAAAAATTTCTTCCAAGCTCCATGCACAAGACTTCAGTTCAACAACATTTAGCATCATTTTGCCATCATGGTATAATATTCTAGTACCAAGAAACAACAAAACTAATTTGAAGAATAACAGAAGAGTTGCTAGTATATTCAATAGTGGTATGTTAGAATATGTTTAAGATGTAAAAACCAGTCTTACTATAATGAATCAAAACAATGTATTCTTTTCAAAAAGTGTAATTACATTTTTAATTACAAAAAAATTTTTCCACAATAATATTTACTATAATCCCACGAGTAATGGCTTATCTTCAAGTATCCACTACTAATTCAAATATTAGCACTCAGACTACCTGAAAACACTTTCATTTAAACACATCTTTCTTCTTTTAGTATTATCACGCAATAGCAAAATGCTTTTTTTTTTTTTTTAATTAACAGGTCAAAGTCATGTTTCTCTACTTAAGCAGCATGCAAGCCTCACCTGCCTGTGTCTGTACAGCAACAAACAGGCAACAATGTGGGTAGACATCACAGCACAGGATTTGTTTGCAGCTAGAGGTAAACAAGATAAACTCATGAGCATCCAAGAAGTTCAGAACATCATTAAAAGTGAAAGAATAGCCATTATTTAAAAAAAAAAAAAAAAAGATATTATATTGGCACAGAACTGTACCTCCTGAACAAAATACAACGTGTATTATGTCTTTATAGTGTCAATATTAAAGTAATCAAACTAAAGTAACTTGAACCAAGAAGCCTGAGTAAAGCTCACATACCATTTTGTATGCATCTCTTATACCACAAATCACAGATCTACTGACTGCAGCATGTACCACCTAACCTATAAAACCTGGTAACACCAGTCCCTGCAGCTCGATGAGTTCACACGAGAACTGCTTTAAATAATGCCATTAAGGCACTGCAATAACTTCTTACACAAAGAGATAAGAAATCAGTGTATCAATACAACAATCAAACACTTCGGACTACAGCAGGTTCAGTATACTAGTCCAAGGAATACAAAAGTTAACAAAATAAACAGAATAAAAAGCTCTTACTTAATCAGAAAGAAAGTTGATTAAACTTTGAAGAGAAGGAAGGGAGAGAGGCAAAGGCGGGAAAACTGTCAAAAAAGCATTTGAAGTCTCAATGGAGAGAACTGGGAAGTATGACATTACAAAACAGCAAAGTCAGTTCATGCTATCAGCAAAACAAAACAAACATCTGATAGTGTTACTGTAACACTTACTGAACAAAATATGCTCAGCCAAGTTGGAGATCAGCTCTCTTCTGAAGGGTTCACTGGTGATATCCCTGGAGTTGGGCAGTGAGGCCTCTGCACCTTCATCCACAGTATCATTAGGTCTGAATACAAAAGAAAAGTTCACAAGATTAGATTTAGATTTTGGTCAAAATGTAAGATAACCTAGATGGAGATTTTCTATTTTATACACTAACTGAACAGTGTAAAAACCACTATGAAGTCTGGTAAGGGCACAAAAATGTCACACGGAACAAGCTCCACAAAAAAATTAATATCTACCAACTTTTCCAGATTATTTCTGCACACTAAACATCATCCAATATATGACTACTAGAAGAAAAAAATGCAATACAGAACATCATTGTCCTGTTGGCAATTCCTGATGCCATCCCATAATTTGCACCTGACAACTCTATTCCCTTCAACAAACGTGCACAAAACTAATTCAAGCACATCAGCCTAAAAGGCAGTTTCCAACTCAGCCTCTCTACAAACTGTCTTTTGTATGGACCTAAAACTGTCTAATGATAAATTACTGACTTCATCTCTACTAGGACCACACAGTTTTGTGTAAGTCAAGCTAAGACCTCAACTAATGTCTGTATCTGTGCAGGAAATGCAGATCAGACCTCAGAGTTTTGCACTTCTTAGTGACAGTCGCCTGTCACTAAGCCTCCTTGAGCTTTGATTAAACTGACCTCCCCAGAAAGAATGCAACTCTCGTAATAAATTACTCAGTTACATTTATATAAAATTTTTGGTTTTCTGTACACAATTAGATTACACTTGAGAAGGTCAAGCAATGATTGGAATGTATTACAGAATATTAAGAAGACAAACAAAACCCACAACCCATCCTCGCTCTCCACAACACCCAAAGAATTTCTACCTTGATGGAAGTATAGCTGGTAACAAAGCTTGTTCCAATGAAAGAGGAGCAGGCACAGGTTTTTGGCTTTGGCTGTTTATATATTCCTGTTAAGAGAAGACTTGTTATTTTTTGTAGTTTTACCACCTTATTGTCACATTCAACTGATATTATTATATGAAAACGGCAGTAATTCAAAAATGCAACCGTGATTAAAAATAGCTTACACTAAAAGGGCAGCAGTAAGATCACAGAAATTAAAAAATTTTCAACAGTTCGGTTTTTGTTTCAACAGTTTTGTTTCAACAATTTTATGAAAAGGCAAACTTTCCACAGCAAGGAATCTATACTTCATAAAAAAAAAACACTGCAACAAAACCAACACATAACTTCTGCCAGCACCCTGATGGGAACAACTACCTTCTCCGTGGCTAAATTAATAAGAACTGCCTTCATTAACATGAATGAGAGCAAAGTCTAATAACCTCTCAGAACCACCACAGACACTGTAATTATTGCTTGCTGCTGCCTTCCTCACACAACAGGATAGGGAGCTTCTCCATAGGTAATCACCAGTGTAGAAACTCCAGTTGCAAGAACCCCCCAGTGCCATGAAATAAAGGAAGCAGGAAGCAGGCAGAAATTGTTGAATACGTGATTTCTCAAAAGCCAAAGACCTCTCCTTACAGGTTAGCTTCTACTATACTCTTCTTTCAGGACACTGTGTTCTTTATGATTTTATAAAGACTAATGTGGGAAACTAAAGAGCCACTTAACCTGCTGGTCAGGAAAAGTTCCCTCCCAGGAAAGCTGCTTACAAGACTTACAACAGCCAGCTCACTCTCCTCTGCTTCTAAGCCTGTGCTCACAGAACTGCAGATGCCCACAATCAACCCTCAAAGTTCATCTCCTTTAGAAAAACCTGCAGTAACAATACACTTCTGCAAGTCTTGGTTAAGGCATATTTAAACAAATTATGTCATATGTTACCTTTCTGGAGTACAAAAATGAACACATATACAAATGAGACCTGAAAGAGGTTGCTAGGAAGGTACAGGGTGATTAGCATTTCAATAGATTAAGAGGGCAGATAACCTTCTTTTCCTTATCCTGATCCAAGAACAACTGCTAACTCCCTACCAAGTATAGCCCAAGACTTCTCCTTTGGAAGTGAATTAATACTTTTTCCTACCACACTAATTATAATGCAGTGCAGACGGTCACAATAATTTCATGCTGTGGTAATTGAACCCTCCAAAGCTCTCCAACCTACTGCTTTTCCGAGAGAAGTAGGGCAGAAAGGAGAACACCTAATTAATTTGAATAATGTTCTAGTAGGTTGTTGTTACAGCAGTTAATCTTATTAAAGTGACACTAAAAATAAGGTATACAGCAGCAGAACACAGACCAGTGAAATGCAGATAAGCACAGTCGTAGCGCACTCTGCAAAGAGATCAAAGAAAATTTAGGACTGCACCAGCCCCTTCTGTGAGAAACTACACAACAATACTCGGTGAACTAGTATAGGCAAGAGTTGTAAACCAATAATGAACTATGACTTTCAAAAAATACGCATATTTTTACTATCTATTATCCACTACACTTTTACAGCTACTAATTTGCTTACAGATTTTAAAAATCCAGTGAGAAAAATATTTTTCCTTAACAACAGTGTAAGCCATTCAATTACTCAAACTGGAGAACACTGTTCAGTTTACTTCAACTTCAAATGTCTCTACAATTTAAATAATTACTACATGATACAAGGATAATTTTAAAGACTGTTCGCTAAAACAAAGGAAATAGGCCCCATGACAATACTTAAACCATTTCAAAACTAACACAGCCCTTTATATCAACTCTGAGACTATTTCAGCTAAATACAAATCTGCCTGAAAACTCACACTGTCAGCAAAAGATGGATACTTTTGTCCCACTGGAATGGACTTCAGCAGATAATGTTAGTGATGAGAACTCACAAAGACAAAAAGCAAAAAAAATGTGTCCCACTATTGAAACATCAAGAACGTCAAACCTTCAAAAGGATCTTGAAAATATCAAACTTACTTTTAAGGAAAATGGTTGTGCAAAATCTACTCTGACACAGCCGTAATTCTTCCGCAGCATTCTGAAGACTCCTCTAGCTATACTCCAAAGACTTTCATTCTTCTTAGGTTTGCCCTGGAAAACATGGGTGGTGGTTTGTTTGTTTGTTTGTTTTCCCCAATATTGCAATTAAAAGGTTATGTTTAAAATTAAAATGCATGAAACAGCAAACAAAACAAGGCTGAATCTTTTTATACAACCTGTAACTTCAAGTAAATCTAGAGAACTATTGGTTTTAATATATTTATAGTTGAGCATAGTATTTGTTATGTCAGGAATTGCATTTAGAAGCATGTCACCCACACCTCAGCACTCCCTATCAGAGAGGGACTTGTGATTTGTGGCTCTATGCTCTTCAACACCAAGTTCATGTGACAGACAACTATCAGCACATAATTTATCTATGTAACACATCTTCCTGCATATAAACAGAAATTCCCCTAGGCAAAACAAGTTGTTCAGCTGCTCTTACCAGCTGTTCACTGTTATAGTGACCTTCAATTATGCGATCATAGGAGATTCCCACAGGTATAATTAGGACGTCAGGAGTAGCATTTGAGAAGAGAGCATCCACCACCACAGATAATAGACCTGCTCTAGCTCCAGATGTCTTTCCACTTCGAGATCGTGTGCCTTCCAAGAATATCTCTAAAAACTGCTGCTGTCTCAACAGTTCTTCTACGTGCTGAATACAAAAATATTGGAAAATAGGAAAAAAAAAAAAATTTCATTATACTGGCAAGTTCACATTTGAAATACAGTCAGCAACCATTTCCTTTTAAAAAGATTGGAAGATCTTGAGTCGGCCTGAATACTGTGAAAAAAACAAGAGCAATAATTAATGTTTGACCCAAACCCAGACCAAACTGCAATTGCATTTGCAGGAATATACAAGCAGAATAATTCCATTTGTTCAAGAACAGCATTTCTAGCAACAGCTGATCTAGCTGATTTGCGTAAGTCCCTTCTGGTTCCTCAGTACATACCATCTTCCAAGATGCAAATACAGCTATTATACTGGACGGCACAAATTATATCAACCCATAATGAATAGACTTCCGTTAAGTTCACAGAACCAGTGTTAGGTATGTCCCAGTGCAAATCAGAGAAAAAAAAGTTTAACATTCATTCAGAGAGTATTAATTCCACTTTCTTTAGTAAAGATCACATAAGGTGAAAATCTCATCCTTAAAGGTGCTTGGCATTGAATTCTCTTTATTCCATACATGCAGGACTTCACAGAAAAATGTACTGTTTTTGCAGCATGAACCCAAAGACAAATTCAAAGCAGTAAAAATCAACTCCAGACTGCTGCAACTGACTTTGCAACTTGCCACCCAACCAAAATGTCACCTACAGAAACAAAAACAAGAAACACTTACCACATAGAGCAAAGCTCTGTAGAGGAAATCCTTACGACCATCAGGACTCTGATCTAACTTTCGACGAATGAAAAATCCTCCCAGCTTGCGGATCAAGGTGCTACATAGTAAGTGAGAATGGTACTCATTGATTTCAGTTTGCAGGAAATTAATACACACTCAGTACAAAATTCCTAACACACAACAGAAACTGAAATTACTGAAATTCCCAAAGACTAACATCTATTACAATATTTGCACATGATGGCAGCACACAAATATGACTCTATTTAACTTTAAAATAGGCTTCTCTACACTGTCTTGCTCCACTTCTCTCCCTTGACAGACTACTCACCCTCTGCAGTGACCCCAACCAGAAGACCGTTGTACATTGAGAGGCTGGTGACCCATGTAAGAATTATCCTGAGCTGGCCCAAGTCTGAGCTGTGATGCACATCCAGCATGGCCTTCCTGCCCATGTTGTACTGCATATCCCCTTGGCTGCAGGATCAGCTTAGCCAGCAAATTTTAAGAGAGGAGCCTGCAGGCTCCCTCTCAGCACCAGCAAGTAAGCCACCTGCATGGCCTTGACTATATCTAACAGTGCAGCAAGAAGTTCTCAAGAGAAAATCCTTTCTGCTTGACAGAAGAAATTATTAATAGAGTTGTTTTCTTGTAAAGAAAATCCAATACTAGCTTGAATGACTAAAATGGAGCATGATCCACACAGTTTGCTGTGTGGGCATCGGAGACCCACTGAATGCTGCATCCAAATGGATGTTTTATTACCCATGCTGGTATCTCCTTCATTATACTGCCAGCCCTAATAAACAGTATTTTAATTGATTCTTTATAGTCTGAATGCCCTTCTTACTTGGATCATCACAGAGCAGCACCTATTCAAGCAAATCACCCTCTAAGTCAAGGTATCACCCATCTTAGTTCATCATTTCCTGCAATATCCAGTGGCTTTTCAGAAATCCAGTTATCCCAAACTTCTGTCTCACTGGCAAAATACTACCTGAAAGACCTTCTTATGTTTTTCTGCCACCAGGAACTTAATTTAAAAAGAGATCATACTGGAGTACTTTCCCAGAAAATATTATTCATTCAGCACTGCTCATCAGCCAGCTCCCTAAAAGAGGAGTTGTCCATTCACAACATTTTTTCATATACTCATCTTTCCTTAGTCACCTACCCACTTTGAGTCTCCTATAATAAAGGAATATCCTTCTTCACCCTACTTAGGTTATGACAGACTTTCTCAGAAGGATTTTGTCATGCTTTCTCTCTCAGCATGTAATAGGAGCCAAAGAAGTTCTACCTGATGGCGCAAGAACACTCAAGATTATCTTACACTTGGACATAAGAAATACTGAAGATCCCCCCACCTCAGTCTTTTTCAAATAAGAAAAGATTATTACCTGAAGATGGGGATGTTGAGATTGTTCCCTGCAGCAATGTAGGGTGCTTTGATGTTATGGCAGAAAAGAATGAATGTAAGGAGCAGGTAGTCAATGTGGGATTTGTGAACAGGCAAGAAGATAAGAGGCAAATTCATCTATGGTAGAGAGAGAAGGGAAAAAGAGAGAAGACATTTGGTAACAAATGTGGAATATTACTCCCTTTCTAAAACCCTCCCTTTCTAAACCTTTCTAAACCCTTTCACAACCTCCTTACCTCTGTTGCTGCTTTGACCATTTCTATTTGACCTCTGTGAATCTGGATATTCCAGAAAAAGCTGTTAAATAACTTCAGTAACACCCAGCCAGTCAACCTGAAGGAAGAACAAACACAATTCAAAAAGCTTAATTTGTTGCTGCTTGTGTTTTATATTGCTTCTATGTGACTAAAGGCAAAGCCATAAAATCCAATTACTTTATGTTCAAACAAAATTACTATAAAATCAAATTGCTTAACAACTTTTTGCATATCAGCTAAGCCATGGTTAGTAACCACATTTCAGCATCCTGCAATTATGACACAAAACTAGTCTCTTCACCTCATCAAAGGTTGTGACAGCATGTATCTGGTCTTGTGGGAGAACTTAATATACTCACAAAAAATACAGAGTTTGCATCACAGAAGTCAGTGAAGGGGACTAGGAACATGACCTGGCAAATTCACCCTTAGTAGTAAAGGTAGACACCACAACAAAAGATTTTATCTAAGACACGACTTTGAGATATTTATAACTACAGACTATGTATTAAATAGGCTCCTGGAAAAAACACCTTTCACAGAGATGATACAGCTACCTGTTCTTGCTCCTATCAGCCTGAAACAACACATGATACTAATACTGGTTTAAGCATTAGCACCATGCCTACTTTCAGGAGAGAAAAAAAATAGTCCATTTTAATCTTGTAAGTTTTATCCCTCAAAAAGGCTTATAAAGGTGAACCCTTGAAAAGGTTTAAGCCACATCTAATAATGAAGAATGACTAGCATTTCATTAGTTAATATTAAAAGAGGGATTTTTATGAATAATGTATTATTTTTTAGAATAATTATTCATTACTTTTGAATAAGATGTTACAAGCTCTGCTTGTACAACAGAGACCTTGGCCATTCTTCCACCCATTGACCATACAGACAATCCACTTTTCTTACCTGATTAAAGCAGGTGACACATTTGCTACCATTTCCTGGAGAATCTTCCTAGCTTTTTTCTTGACTTTATTGATAGCTTTAGGATCTGTCTGAGCAAAACTACCTGGAGTACTTGGTTCAGAAGCTTCATCTACAATGGCCTTCTGGACTCTAACATCAAAAAATAAGAGTTAGGAGACACCCCCCCAACAGAAGAGTTCAAGACACAGACAACAACTGCAGGGAATGAGCTACAGGAGTAACTTGCAGGCATAAAAGAACATGCACACTGAAGTACTGTGTACTCCAAATGCATTAAATTTAATGCAGTAGTTTTCTAAGCTCTGATTAAACAGATGGATGATGGATGAATACACTCAAAGTTGACCATATAAAACAGTATGTACACATTTCACAGGTAGTGATATTAAGGGATTTTCAGAAATTATTAATACTGTTAAAAATGCAGAAAGAACAGCTGAAATCTCCTCTTTGTTAATATTTTCTTTTTGCCGCCACCACAGCAATTTCACTTACTTCATTAGTCAGATTTATGCAGTTGCTCTTTGCACTTCTACATTATCTTCCCTCCTTGAATTCTCAGTTTTACAAAGTTTAACTACATTTTATAAGGGCTACTTTCCCAATATAATAGACACCTAAGAGAGATTAAGTGGTTTAACACACAATAACTACTTTACTTTTCAAAAGCAACTCTATCATCTTCAGATGGGACTTGAACATTAAAAATTCAGGAGAGTTAGGAAGGTTAATGTAGGTAGTGTGTGACCTCTGACAAAAGTTCACTTCAGGAGTGGGCATGTGGTTGAATTTATTTGTGTCCAGGGAAAACTGATACCTTAACAGCTAATCAGGGGCTCAACATGCCATTTGAAATGCACTACATAAAACAGAAATTAAGCTCCACAAAATAAAGAGTACTTCATACTACAGCCTTTTACCAGTGCTGACTCTCAGTCTTGGTGTACACTCTAGGTACTCTGAAATGCTGCTCTTCTGTTATTTCTGAAACACTGACAATTTCTGATGGCTGCAGTATGACTTTAGTGGTGATTATTTACATGAATTAGATAAACAAAACTTTGAAGTGTTTCCACATAGCAATTTATTTTTGTGTACTGTGTCTGCTGTCCACCCATTATGCATCATACATTTGGAAATCTATAATTCTTAATCTCCTCTTCTTTGTTACTCAAACAGAAATTGCAAGCTACAGACTTTAAGGGCTGTACTGAAGATACTGTATCTTCTAATATTTTTAATAGCCTGATTTTCAACACCTACGGTTTTCCAGTTCTCAAATCATATTATAATGTATCACTCATAAAAAATAGTTATATTCTGCATTATCTTACCTGCTGTTATTCAGCACATTTTCTGTCAGATTCTTGGCAAACATACCCTTGTGAACATCCCTCTCTTGCACAAAAAGGACATAACAAAGGCGTCTTGCAAGCCATCCTCTGTACCTACAAAAATATGAAGAGTATTTGAGTGAGACCCTCAAAATACTTCACTGCCAAAAAGATGAATTTTCAAAATATCTAAAAATACAATGAAGATGAAAAAGCAAGTAAAGCTTTATGAAGAGCTGCCTAAAACCTTCTGTATCTTCTAGTAAATTGTCAATAGGTTAAGGTGACATCCGAAATAACTGATGATAGCACAAAGCATCTCAGACAACTGAGGTCTGCACTACTTACTTTGATTCAGTGTGATACTAGCTTTAAAACATCCATAGTATCACAGGAAACCTACAAACTAGCATATACATTTTGTTTGACTGCTGGAACAGACTCCCCAGCTCAGCGAGGACAAAAGAAAATGTAGTGCCCATTTCCAATTTGCTGACTTTCCACCAAAGAATGTAAATGCCCAGCTAAGAAGTTTGTCAACTTCTTCAAGAACCACTAAGCCTTCCTGGGAAAGCAGCTCACATTGTATGCACAGGGTAAACACTCACAGGTACTTTTGAAAGTATGCCTGCATTAGCCACTAACATTAACAACACTTTTTTATTTCTTTTCTTCCTTTCCTGTGTTTTTAAACACACAGTCCTATATGTCTCCTATGTACCTTCTCTTTACAAAATTTTAACAGACATAGAACCACTAAAAATAATCAGTAAATCTCTGTACCATTCAAGTGGTATGTTCAAGTGGTACCATTCAAGTAAGGCAGCTTAGCTTACATGGCCCTTCTCTGCCTTTTAAATCAACCCTGTCCTCTGCTCTCTGTATCATCCAAGCAGCAGTATCCTGGGAAAATGTTATTTTGAACAGTTTTCCTAACATCACAAAAGATGCACGTGACACAAGCAAGGATCAAAATCAGTTCCCAGCAGTAAATACTCATTACAATTTTCTCTCCTCACAGTTCCCCTCCTCACCCACTAGGACAGAACTGGCTAAGCCACCACTCACACTGGTCACTCCACAAACCAGAGCTGAGACCTCTGAGCTGCAGAGCTGATGTGACAGGGCAGAATTAACATTTGGAAGAAGAAATTAAATTCTGGCCATTCCTAAGATCAGAGCTCTCAGCATTATGCAAAAACCCTGCCCTGAGGACTGCCGGCACAACGCATCGCTGATGCTGCAGCCAGTGTCCCAAACTGGGTGGCAATGCCCATGCTGGTTTCCATGCTGGAGTGCTGCCAAGCTCTCACTCCTCGCTGTCATCCGAGCTACTGAGCTTGGCTATTAAACCTCCCTACCACATTTCAGTAAATTTATACACGCGTTAAAACCAGCCAGGAAAGATGAGAAGGAACTTGTACACTGCAAAAGGCCAAACCACCTGAGCACACAGGCTGCTCACATGAGAATTAAGATGAGTGCACATGCACAAGCCAGCAGCACCACCTGACACGTAACAGTTACACAAATACTCAGATTGTCTTGGAGGACAAGGAATTTTGTTATTCATGCTGTCAGGGAAGCAGACTGGGGACTCTTTTTAAATTGCTTTTCCATTTTCTGCTTCCCATCAGCGTTTGAGAGCCTTATTGATTGTTGCAAAAAGCAAAGTTAAGGAGCTATGCTTCTTTCTGACAACAGCTTTGGTAACTGTGAACATACCACCCCAACAGCACACAGCTACTGCAGGGATCTGTCAAGGTATAAAGGCTTCTATGTTCATTTTACAGCTTAGACACAACATAGTATAACCAGAAAAATGTGTTTTCTAATAATGTAGAAATTATAGAAGTCAAGACTCACAGAGAACAGACCGGGTCAAGATCTGTTATAAAACTAACATAGACACACCTCAGAAAAAGGCTGTGGTAGTGTCTCAATACAGGCACAGTACACTAGCAGTAAAAGAGAATCCCTCTTGCTTTCCAAGGCCAAGGAACTGTGACTATGTAACCCCACGGGACCTCAGAACTTCATTACAATTGTCATTTTTCAGCCTATAATGACATTCTGAGCTAAAGGCATTTTAGTTCAGAATAATTCATTAACCCATATTTTATTGCCCTTACATTTCTAATTTAAGTAACTCTGACCATTCAAAATTCATAAGCATTGGACTTTTGAAACTAATTTTTTAAAAAGTTAAAATTAAACACTATTTCTGTCATTTTTCTGTATTCTAAACTACAAGCTCAAGTCTTAAAAAAACATAATTAATTCAAATTGCAGAAAGAACATCTTCTAACATTAGCTTCCTCCCTCTCAAGCACAGCACAATGCTGCCTTTCTTCCACTCAGACACTTAGGCTCATTTCTTGCAGGCTGCTGGTCTCTCTTTGTCTGCTCTGACACTACAACAAACACTGCAGCATCTGCTTATGCTAATGATCACTGTAAAAAATTTGGCAAGTATTACTAACTTTTCAAAGAACAGAATAAAGATTTTTGTGTGCTTCCAGTATCTTTATCTCAGGAAACAAGTCATATTCTAGTATTGTAAAGATACATCATCATTTTTAGGTCATATACACCATCCTCCAGAAGCTGCACTGTTGTCACTGGGGCAGAGGAAAGACAGTCTAGCAAGACATGTTCAGATGTAATTGTCATTAGTGATAATAAATAGTCAGTGCCTAAATTGTGAGCCACATCTGATAAGTAAGTAAAAATGCAGCCTGAAGTAATTTTTAAGTATGGAAACAAAACAGCTCCTCTCAACATTATGCTAGGGATGCTGCCATTTGCAGTAAAAGAGAAAGGATTTAAACAGGCTCTGCTTTTTGTGAAAAAGGTTTGACCTTTACACTCCTTGCCTATAACACCCAAAGAACTTTGCCCAGCTTCCAAATACACACAGCCAGATTTAACAAGTAACACTGATTTCTTAAAATCCGCATCAGTTCCTGCATTTTTAGGACAGCAATCTATATTCAGCCTGTACTATCCTGGAGATTTCCCTGCCCTAAGATCAGAACACATTGAATTTTAAAAGCAAAAAGAAGACTTGCTACATTACCTTGTATGTGTTTCATTGATATATATGACATTACGTAGACCCAGAGAAGGAATACTAGCATTGAAGAAGTTATCCTGTAAAACCAAGAAAACAAAAAGTTTGGTGGACTATTTCATTACATAAGAACAGTTGTGTCTTTACATCCCTTGTAACATTAAAGCTAATGCCATGCTTTTCACCTCTACCATAAACAAAAGCCAAGGCAGAGAAGTGCTGAATTTATAAAATACACATAAACCATTCACAAATGAAATTCTGAAAGAATACTTTCAAAGCATTCTCTAGGCTTTACTGCATACAGAAATGCTTGCAATGGCTGTATTCTTCAAGCCAGAATATTGTATCATATTCTGATGTAATACAAACCAGGACTTGTCATAATACAGAACTCACATTCAGCATTAGTTAACTGTAAGCCTTTGGATGCTTGGTCTGTGACATCCAGTTTGCCAGCAGACCAGGCATCGTGTAACGGCAGCCCAGGTTCAGGATACCCATCCATGGTTAGGTGGCACATCTCCAAATTCCAGCTATGCCTGAACAACAAACTCAATCTGACCTTCTGCATCTCTGGTAAAGCCGCTACATGCCAGGCTATTAACTGTTCTGGGATGAGTTTGGGAGCAGTTCCACTTTGGATAGACAAATACTCCCTGGCAGGAAGACCTAAACTTTAATCTTCTAGATTGCAAGTTAAGTACTTTGACCAAGAGGCTAGTTACTTTCTGCCCAAATAATATTTAATTATAAAACTGGTACCGTGCCAGGAGTGAATTACAGCGAAAACCACTGGGACTCTGCACGTCAAGAAAGACAAAAAGGGGACAGCGAAGGAGAAAGATGGTGACCAGGAAAAGTGCAACTGCAGAACAGCCTCACTACCAATTTTGCAGTGGCCATCAGGTAAGACTGGTTTGTTTGTACTTTGTTTAGGACACACCATTTGCCACAAATATGAGTGTCCTATGTTGTTTGCAAATTAGGTAGAAATTACATGATCCAGTGGGAGCACAGAGTCTTTTGCCTCATGTTAAAGCAGAACTAAGCAGTACACACAACCAACAAATTGTTGCTCTAGGATCTGAAGAGAAAACCTCAAAGAAAACCTTGACTATTCACTGGTAATTTTTTGTGGACCTTAAACCTATATGAAATGTTCGAGCAAAGATAATTGAAATTACTTGTTCTTGGTCTCCCAAAAAATCAGCAATGAAGCTAAGTACCACTGAACACCCAAGTCCACTCCAGTGCTGTTAGGTTATAACTTCACCCTGTGAAATTCATCCTTCAGGTCTAATGTCACATATTAGCTTTTCCTTCTTTAACTTTTCCCTGATCCTAAGTCAAGATGTGTTTCTGTGAGACTAAGTGAGCTGATACAGCTTCTCCCTGCCTAGTTCCCACCACAACATCCTACCCTTTCCCACTAAACACTATCCTCCAACTTCTAACTTATACCACCTCTAGCATCCATCACAGCCCTTAATGAGCCAACTTCATTCAGGAAAGGCAGAAAACTATGACAGACAGACTAAATTAATAAATAAAGCAGGTAGTTTTCTGCTTGGTTAGTGAACTTGATCACCTCCCAGGAGGGCAGGAAGGAACAGAAGAGGGAAAAGGAAGACATCGCGCTCCCTGCACCAGCAACATGTTAGCTTGGCCAACATTCTCACAGAATTCTGACTCACTTATCCTTCTCTTTTCCTTAAGAGGATTAACAAAACAAACAGCTCAAAAAAAGTGATATATCTAGCATCTAATCAGAGAATCTGGTTTGTTATCATCTGCTGCAAGGATCGTTATTTTCGTCTTATGGCAGAAGGCAATAAAGGGCTTAATCAGGTCATTGCCCTTTCCTAAGTGGGCTCTCAGGACAGATAATTAGTTTCTTATTAAATGGAAAAAACACAGCACAAGATTTTTCTTTCTCAAGGGTAATTCCCAACTTGAGAGGAACAGTCTAGTTACTAACAGACTAATTACTAAATGTATAAAGGCCTGAGTATTCCTATACACCTTTTTGCAAGTCAAAACATTGAAGTCATTGAAGCCCATATCATACATAACCTCCAGAGCACATTTGGATTTCTGTCCCACACTTGTATTTTCTATTCTGGCATAACAATTGAGGGAAATAACTTTTCCTTGGTCAGAAATTTTCACAAGTAAATTTTCGTTCTAGTCCAGCCAATCACGGAGCTCAGTGCAGGTCTGAGTGCAATTTAAAGCCCGGTGTACACATAGTCAAAGTACATGACGAACTGGTTGTTAATGTGCCATTTATCAGCATTTTGGATCTTCAGCTTATGGAAAACCTGCCCACTGCAGTTCAATAAAGTTCACATTTTAAATCAGCTTGTGCAACCTCTCCAGAGCCACCATCTTGACACTGTTCCCAGCAGACAAATATCACCACTATCCTAACTGGCACTCCTTGTTTCCACACTGGGCAAAGAAGTCAGGAATCAGCCTGGTGTACAAAACAAACCAGTCTTCTCATGCACAGGATTGATCTCTTCAAGTGAAGCCTTTTGCTTATTTTCAAAACTGTACATATTCTGTGGCTAGAGAATTAATTGTTCTAAAAGTAAGCACTTTCATATGCACCAAATTTCTATTATTCTACCAGAGCAGACCAATTTTTCCACACAGTTTTCTAGTGCTAATTCCAAAGAGCTGGAGAGTTTTGTGCAAGGAGTAAATCCACTCTGAAAAGTCTGAGATGAAGCACCACGACAGGACTATGTCATCCATTAATTCCATGGCAAAGAAAATACTACCACACGCAATGGAAAAAAACCTATATATCCTGAAATAAGAACACTGTGACCTTAATTCTGAAAGGAAGAAAACTACTGAAACTTCATTACGCTGCAACTATGTATTATTGTCAAACATAATCCAGTCTGTAATCTGCTTACCCGGCTCTGGGGAGTGCACACATAGCAACATCGTCCCACAAATGGTCTTTTCCTGCTCAGCAGAGTCTCTTTCCATTTTAAAGTGGCAGATCGGAAGAGAGGGGGCCTAGAGTTACACTCCCCCTGCAGAACAAGAGACCACTGTGTAAATATCCACAAACACATGTTTTACTGGGTATGTAAAAAGTTGGAACAAGAGGAGTTGGCAGACATAAAAAAAACCAAAACCTTACACCTCAAAAATTACATAAAACTAACAAATCTTTCCAAGGTTTTTCTAAAATCAGTGACCTTCAGATGATGTAATTTTTAAAAATAAAAGCAAACTCACAGTTGTACTTATGTATCTTAAGCACTGCAGCATCTGCTGACACACAGTTTTAAAATAAATAACTCTAGTAAGAAAGAGCAAGGAAACTGACAGCTGAGAAAAGTAGGAAGAAATTAACAGTAAATTACATTGTCAATAATCTTAGGGTGCTTGGGATATAAGCAATGTATTTTAAGCTTTAAATGGACATCACCCTGTAAAATTGCAAGAAGAGTGAACATACACAAAATATTAACTCTGTTGACTTTCTATGTTCATTTCCAGCAGCTTCATGCAAAGCAGCATGAAAAAGGAACCACTGTGCCTTCTCCAATGTTATGCTGCCTTTTTGAAGATTACAGAACCAAAAAGTTCAAAGTAACTGTTCACAGAACACATTCTCTAGGTTAGGACACAGCACTTAACAATTTTTACCAAGACAGTGACTGTTTGCATTAAAGCCTACTGAGTTATTGATTGCCTGAGACTGAGCACTTTCTGAAATACATATTTTAAGTTTTTAATAAAAGGGAAGTTGCAGAAACAAACCAAAACAAAACAAAAATGATGGCAAGTTAAACTGAAGTTTGTTTAAAATGGCACATTTGAGTAGATAACAAGCAAGGTAGAACCCATAATACCTTAAACCAGCATAAAGATTAGAAAACACAAGTACAGATCATCACATACCCAGCTAGAAAGCCAGCCTAGTGAGAAACAACCAGAAAGTCAAAAACAGTGCTAAAGATGACTAAAAACTAAAATGTGCATATATCAGATTTGGCAAGTGATATGAATTGACAATTATTCCAAGAATAAAGTCTTCCATTCAAAATAATGAATCACCAGGACGCTAAACCTGGTCCAATCCCTTCTCTCACCTCCTGTACTGCCAGCTCCAAAATTAACTAAGTTTGTAACAATACTGTCTTCCTTTTGTTTGTCTCTAAGCCCTGAATGAATTCACCACCACTTTCTTATAAAACCTCTTTCCTGTCTTTTTTGTCTTGCCTGCCTTCATCCCCTTCCCTAATGGATCTCTCAGTTCCCACAGCTTGCTGTCTGATGTATCTGCAACTAACTATACAGAAAAGCCAGCTGCCAGGACATCTGTTTTTTTCCCTCCACTCTGACCACATCTCCAACTCTTCTTCTGTATCAAGTTCTAACTACTCCTCTCCAGAGGTGTGTCTAATTCCTCCTGACCTATGCTTCTAAACCAACCAGTCCCAGCTCAGAGGCCATGTGGCTCTTTTTGCACCACCCAGTCCTCCCAGCTCACTGCCCCCTTTGTATCCTCCACATCCCAAGACTCACTCAACAGATTACAAAGACTTAATAGGCTTCTTATTTATATGCACCAAATTTCTTCTGCCTCCTCTATTGCATGTATAGTTTCAACTGTAACAGCTACATGACCATGCATCTTTAGCCTTGTGCTTCTTTTCACTTGCACATTTCAAAGTGCACCCTTCAGAACAGCAATAAGCTTTCTACTTGACTTTCCATCCGACCTCAGTTCATTAAATGAGATTCTGCACATTTACTGCTATATAAAATGATTAACAGCATCACAGCAAAAAACCCTAAGACTATCAACAGGGTTCGGTATGAAGGTTTTTCTTTTCTAGCAACATTAGTCATTGGCACAGCACTAAACTGTTCACTCCTCCTTACACTTCAAATTAAATTACAATCAAACTGTGTCATAGAAGACAGAGACTATGCCTTATCTTAATTCTTCATACTATACAAAAAAGTCTACCTTCAACTTCAAGAAAAAATAAGGTTAATATGTCCAGCCACATGCACAATTTTTACTTACCCATTCCTCACTGGAATGCTTACATCTACTGATACCGCACTCTGCTGAGGTGGACAAATAGGAAACATCTATTGTTCCAAGGGACAAAGCAGTTTCATCCATGACACACAAGTTGAACGGAAGATCAGAAGCTGCAAAATAATAACACATGTATATATACACACACACACAAAGCATATATGCACACACATAATGTCAGTGGTAAGTATCTTAACAGCAAATGAGCAAATTAGTATTTCTGCATTCTGCAGTAAAAGTCAGGTCTGAAGAAGTGCCACTGCAGTCAGAAATCAGCCTTATTTTAATATAATAAAAGAACCCAGCACATTGAATTTCCATAAATGCAGCACATCAATCAGCTACCTGCATGTTTTTCTCTCCCATTACAGGTCAGTATAGTCACCTCATGCTTTTCTTCTGTTCTTCACTGCATGGTGTAAACCATTCAGCCACAGGATAGGCATTTCAGCCACTTTCAGAAGTTTACTATTCTCTTGCACTCCATGACCTCCCTCTTTCATCATTTGCTTCTCAAGGACACTTATTCTCTACAAAAAATTAATTAATATTCTCTCCCAATCCTAGCTCACAGTATATTTTATGTGTATTTGATCTAGCCATAGTCAAACCAGTTTGCAAACTCCTTGGAAGAAGGAGCGGTCTATAAAAAAGCACATTCCTAAATCTCAATGTGCTGCTGACACAGGTGAGATTATGGACTTCTGGGATCAAAAAGGAGCAAAGAAGTCTAAGCTTGCACTATTATTTTAAAATGGAAGTTTCACAGTTTACATAATAAGCACAATAAATAATTCTGCCTCGGCCAAAGGAAAAAGAAAGTAGGCCAAGCACAGCAAAACAACTTAGTGTTGTATTGCATAGCTGCAAAAGTCTTCCAATTAAAACTGCTTTGTTATGGAGAGCCACTGAAAGAGGAATCCCGGCATTTTTCTCTAGAGAAACTGCAAAGTGGCTGTGACTGCCTCTTCCATCTGTCACCACAAAGAAACTTACATTACAGCCAAGCTACAAACAAACCATCAGGAATGAGACTGCTCCCACCCTCTACGCTAACATTTACAAGAGCAAGGCCTGAAACTTCAGCCCAACTATTCTGCCTTTCGTCCTTCCCCAGGCAGACACGCACCTCCCCTGTAAAACCTCCACGTAAAGTCCCCGGTACAAACCGGAGCTGGAGTCTGTATGTCCATACACACACTTTCCTTTACACAGCCCAAGTACGTAAGGTATCCCTTTTATCTCTGATGGGTCTTATGCCCAATTTGACTCTTTTTTTTTTTTTTTTTTTTTTAATTAGTGCTACGGTAAATTAATACCTAAATAATCCAATAAATAAATAGCTTTTAAAGGTTCAAACACCTAAGCAGTGAAAGCAAAATGCGACCTCCAGTTGTGCTCAAGGTGACCTTGGCTGCACCCGCATCCATAAAAGATGAACTTTAAAAAACAGGTTATGAAAAGCCTGTTCCAGCAGCAGCAGCAGCAGCAGCAGCAGCAGCAGCAGCAGCAGCAGCAGCAGCAGCAGCAGCAGCGCTACCCACGTACCTCCGGCGAGTCCCGGCTCCCGAGTGCCCGCTCCCCGCCCGCCGGGCGCTCACGCCGCCAGCCCGCTGCAGCCCGCCATCCGCACGGGCTCGGCGCCCGGCTCCGGTATCCCGCAGGCTCAGCGGGTCTGCTAGAAATAAAACCACAGCGGCTGAGCCCGGGTGTCGGGTGCGGAGCGGCCTCGTTCCCGCCCTCCCCCCCCCCCCTCCCCGCGGGGCCCCGCACCCCCGCCGCGCAGCCCCCGCACCCCCAAGCGCCGCCGCGGGGACGGCCGGGGCTCTCCGCCAGCACCTGCCCTCCGCTCGGCCTCCCGGCGGCCGCGGGGACCGGCAGCGCCGCCGCTCCCCCGTCAGAGGGCACCGTGACAGGGAACCCGCCGCGCACTCCGCGCAGCCCGCGCGTCCCGGCTCCGCCGGCTGCAGGCAGCGATCCGGCCCGGCCCGCCCCTCCCGCCACGCCGCAGCCCCGCGCCCTGCCCTGCCCTGCCCCGCCGCTGGGGGCAGCAGCCGCAGCCCCGGGCCCGGGCCCGGCCCCCACCCGCACCGCGGGACCCGCCGGCCGGGCCGCCTGGCGGCGCCGGGCCTGACGCGACTTCCTGAGCGCCCGGCCCGGCCCGGCCCGGCCCCGCCGCAGGCCCCTCGGCGAGTCCCGCCGGCGGCAGGCCCGGGGCTGCGGCGCTGCGCTCCCGCTGCTCGGCGAGGCTTTTGCACCCCCGCGCACCCGCTGCCGGGCCCGTCCCCCGCGCCGGCTCCAGCGCTGCCCTGAGCAGCCCCGGCCCGCAGCCCCGGCGCGGCCTCCTCCTGCCGCTGCCGGGTGACGCCGCCCGCAGCCGCCCCAGATCCAGCGGCATCATCGTGCAACAGCCGCTTCCAGCACCAAACCGCCCGCCCCCCGCTCCCCCCTCCCCGCTTTTCTGGCGACGGACGGTGGCTACCGGTGATGTTGCTCTGAAATCACAGCCGCCGAAAGAAAACCAGTGGGAAAGTTAGGCAAAACCCCGCTGAGATGGGCTTGCAGCGGCTGTGAGCTGCAGCCGAGTGGCTGTTCAAACGCGAATAACTGCAGAAAACTCGGGGCAGGTATTGATCTGCCTGCCCGGCCTTGCAGCAGTGCCCGTTTGCCTTTCACTGAGCGCAAAAGTAAATGTTGATCGAGGTTGCTGCGTATAAACAAACACGGGCTAAGAGTGGTTTTTTGGCTTTGGCAGTCTTGGGCTATTTAAAGACAGGCTTTCTGTGGTTTTGAGGTGAGATAACGGCGCCATGAAAAGGCTTTGGAAGTCTGGAGTCTTCGCTGCTCTTTAGAACGCTTCAACATGGGAATAAAGCGACAAAGCGCATCACACCCTTTTATGTTGATGCAAATATTCTGCTCGCAAATTCAAGTAACCCAAGGAGGTGTTCTCCTTCTCCGGGTCTCACTTTTACATGTCAATTTGAATGTATTACAAATAAGAACCGTTAACGTAAGAATTACAAATGCTTTTCACACATACAAGAAAATGCATGAGATTTGATCGACCAAACCCAAACTGCTCCGTGCCTGTGTGAGATGCCCCACTTCCCATAACTGAGTGCCTCCTGGGGAGTACCACTGGGGTATTGGGGCTGATGCTTTATGAAGAGGCTTACGCAGGTTTTGGGCCAGTGGATCTGAATTCTCCTTCATTTAGCAAGAAAAGATGCCGTATTTTATTGCAAGGTGGACTTCAGAAGGTAAGGCGTCTACTCTTCACAAAAATACAGGAAGATGTGAAAATGTACAACTCAGTCTAAAAGTCTGTCATTCAGCATAATTCACAGTGCACACACCACCTGTGCACAGTGTATAAAGCAAAGCACCATTTCCTAGGGCATCACATTTTGTATAAAAAAGGGACAATGTCTAAATTGTACTTCTTACATATTCACGTACTGAAGTATTCTCCCACTTTTCACATAATCTGGGTCAAGGATTTAAAATTTGATACGTGGTCCTGTATCAGTTCTCACGAAGGAGAGCTGGCTGAAATAGTGCCAACTCCCCATTTCAAGTTTTGGTCTCGAAAAACAAAATAGCCAGAATCTCCAGCCACTTCTGAAATACAAGCCCATAAATATCCAGCTTTAAATCAAAGGTTTTGCCTTGATATCAACTTTTTCTTGAATTGGTTTACTGAAGGTCAGCTGGGAAAGAGGGGGCAGATTTCGCTTTCATCTGTGTCTACTGCAGCTAAGTGGGTTTGTAACTGCTTCACTAATCAGAGGCTAGCCCAGGAGACCGTCAAAAGGCATCAAAAGCACCAGAAGGGGAAACTGAACTCCACCCAGAAAAGTGAAATCCAGCGTTACATATTTCTGTAGCTCTGTTTGCACAAAGAGCAGACCCCAGAAGAAGCCAAAGCCCCAGTATAAGGCTGTGCAGCCAGCCTCAGGATCACTGCTTCTAGGATGGGTCGGTCTGCAGGAGTGAGACTGTGCAATGGGAGAAGCCACAGCTGTGACTAACGTGGGCAAAACTGATCTCAGAGCTCACGCTGGAGATGATTCAACAACTGGATAGTGTGAAAACTAAATATAACACAGATGGCAACGCATGGCTACACCCTGAGGCTAAGAAAACACATGAAATGTAAGGCAGTTAAAGTTGTGAGTGCTGTCTAATAATTTCATTTGTATTGTTATGTGGGAATTTCTTAGTAGGTATTTGACATTATCAAGGCCCATTGATACTGCTTATACACTTTACCTTCTATAGGCATAGAATCACTGATTCTTTTTTACCCCTTTCATGCTTAAAAATAGGAGATCAAACAGTGAACTAGGTTGCAGCATGCCATAAAGTAACTCAGAGCAAACTCGCAGCCAGCAAGAGTGAAGCAAGCTTGTCTGCCTTGCTTCCCTCTGTAAGAGATGGACTCCAGTACGTTCAGAATCTAACATGGATCCTTTGGCACATTTTTCTCTTGCACGCTTTTACACTGGTGTATTTTTCAGCTTGCAAAGTAGCAATTTCTGTGATATAAGCAATGCAAAAATCAGAATAAAAGCCTCAGAGACTCTATGGTAATTTTTTCCAGTCTCTAGAGTCTGATTTTAGTATCATTTCTGAGAAAGTTGCTTAGACTATTCTCTAGACTGTTTTGAAAAGAACAGTAAATAGATACAGTGTTTTACTCAAAAACAGCATTTCTGTGAAAAAAAAATTAAAAAGTCATTTCTGGCATGATTGTAAAGTAGTTTGTTTTTTTTATTTTTCTAACATTCATAAATTCTTGACTTATTGTAAAATAAATCCAGAGATCATTTTGTCACTCATCTGAAAAGGGTGCAGAATTAGTCCAATAGCAGTTGTAGCTCAGCAAGATCTTTTTACAGGATACACTTGTATAAATCCTCAGGCTTAGTAGTAAAATCTCGTTTCAGTTTGAGAGCTTGGTGGTGATGTTGTGTTGCCATGGAGTCAAGCAAATGGGAAAAACTTTGGAATGCCCTAAAGGAACAGACTTTCTGAGCTGCATTTGCTCCAAAAAGCTCAAATACCACTGGATCTCACTTCCAGAGAAGAGAGGCTCTATTCCCCTTCCATTGAAGCCAATGGGAGGGTTGCCATTTCTCTCAGTAGGAGCAGGACCATGCAATCCATCTTTTTAAACTTCTTAAACCAAGGTGTTTACCATGCCAATGAGGCCAGGGAAGTAATTTGCATAGGATGGCAAACCAGCAGAACGCTGGCTTTGTAAGACTAAGCTGCTGACCACACCACACACAGCAGCCTGCAAATGAGAAAGAGCTGGCAGGACTCTTTTTCTTTTTCATAAATAATGTTTAGTCCTTTCTGTGTTTAAATTCCTCATGATGCTTCCAACAGAGTGCATCAAAGTACCTGTTTACTAGACAGTGCTGTGAGGAGGAGGAGGGGGAAGGGATGAGGGGGACTTCTTTGTACATGGCCCCTACCCTGACTCTGTGCTCCCAGCTCACTTCCAGCCGTTCCCATGATGTCACTTTTTAGTAATGGAGACAGGTTTACAAAAGAGTACACAGCATCCTCGTTAAAAGAAACTTTCAACCCAGGGAGTGCTACATAAGTTAGGAAAGCAAAAGCTGCATGAGGAGGGAGTAAAGATCCAGACAAAGGTTCTTTGTTTGCAGTGACCGAACTTGACCTCACATGACTATGAACTATAATGAACGTGCAATTTGGCCACTGCAGAACTCAATGTCAGCAGTATTGCTGTTGGTATACAATGTATTAAGAGCATCTGAGAGCGGCAAGCGGCCATGAAATGGACTGATAAGATTGTACATAGAAATGGTTTGGGTATACTTCATATCTCCTTTTGAGACTAATAATTTCTTCTATTTCATCTCACTTTTCTTGAGAACAAATGCAAAATTCAGTAAGAGTACAGTGACTCTCTCCTATGTAATATAGTGTTTCTGTATTTTCTTCTCATTCAAATACCATATTCATTACTGTAATTTTGAAAAGATAAGGGCATTTCAGCTCAAGCTGCTCCTAGCTTTTCCCTTGAATTTGTCATTCACATTAGTACAAAAAAGGCTTTTGGTCTACCAGAAAGCACTGCTGGGTTAAAACCAAGTAAAGATAACTTTTACACTTGCAAACTTAGCAGCATTTATCAAGCAATTACACACATACTTGTATTACAGACAAATCAGAAAATCCTAACTCTCCAAAGGAATTTGCCAGGAATTTTTAATTTTGGAATACTGAATGAGAGAATTTGGAGCAAGATTCTCCCATACTCAGACCTTAAGTAATTATCTGCCATAACAATGCAAGCTTCCCCATGGCTGCCATGAATAAGGGGTGCATTTTGTAAGGGTGGTTATTTCAGTTCACTGCTTTTGTTTGCTGAGAATATTTGCAAAGCTGATATTTTATCTAAGAGTTGATTATATCTAAAATACACATATCAGTTTACTGTATGTGTGCTCTAAATACTGTTGTATACCTCAAATATATTACCTATTTGTAAATTATTAAAAATCAGTATGTGTGAGGACTCTGGTTATATAAAGGATAAATCTAGTTTTGTGTGTGCAGATATTTCCAGTTTCACTAATTGCTTGATTTTACATCAAGCTAAATGGACTGCTACTTGTTGACAATTTCCTTGCAGGGACAGATAGAAGAATTTCTACTCACCTGGTTCCATCTCCAGGAATGCAGAGCTGCTTTCTATCCCTCCAAACAAACAAACAAGGAATAGAAATAAAGAAATCTGAGCAGTGAGGGTAGTATGGACCATTAAAAAAAAAAAATCTCAGTAAAAAAAAAAATAAAAAATCTTGATCTTATCAGATGTGTCGTGATTCATGCAAAATTGCCAATTGTTCTGGAATATCACAACCCCTAATTATTATGAGATGCTAAACAAGTCTTTCATCAGTATCTCAAAAGGAGCTGGCTTCCACTGCTCAGAGTTGCTCTGTTGTGCAGTGGTTGGCTTTAGAAGGGCTTTGCATATCTTATAATTTAAAGCACTGTAGGTATTGGAAGTTGGGATCACAGACAGCCCTTTCAGCTGCCAGCACACAGGAGTCTTCGCAACAGATTATATGACCCAGGTGCTGAATCAAAACTTCCCACCCCTACCTTCTGTTACAGGCATTTGGGACCTTAATCAAGGTGCTGCTGTTTAGGACACTGGAAGAGTCTTAATATCTTTGACATGGAAGACAGAAAAGCTGTTGGTTGGGAATTTTTTTCCTAATTTTGGTGACATCTTTTGCGCACACCCTGGGAGCATTAGAAGTGTTGAGGCAGCTGTTCTGATCTGATGCAATTATTCTGATTCAGGCTGCTGCCTATTCCAATGAAGGCTTTGCAACCCTCATATTTTCCAATCTCCTATTTGATTATCTCTCCTGCAAATGAACAGAGAGCCATCTCCAAAGGGCAACACTCCCCACCTCAGTTTACTCAGGCAAACAAAATGGACTCACTGCTTTGAGTTTTGCAAGAAGTAAACAGGAACTAAAACTTCTCACAGATGCCTAGATACAGTTCTATTTTTATTTTTTTTTTTCCTTTGGTAAGTCAGTCCCACTAAAAATAAAAAGTCTCCAGACTTCAGTTTATCATTGATATGTGTAATTAACTATATGTAGCTGAAGTTTCATCTATGAACACAATCAACAAGTAAACTATATATTTTGTTTCAGCACTACAAAATCAACTGAGAACCCTGAAAAAAAAAATATTTTTTTGCCTTCTCTTTGCACTAATCTGGCTACACCAGTTGTTACAGTCCAATTCTAACATTCAAATCACAACAAGCAATTTTCCCACACTCTGTCTCCCAGACAAAAGCATTTTTTTCCTACTCCCACTTAAGTGTCTCCTGCATCTGGGAACTGCAGAAAAATACCCTTGTTTAAGCCCAAAGACCCAGCCAACATTTGTATTGCAGTGCTAGATTTCACAAACTATCAGTGATCATTTGAGCAAAAGGATACCAACTGACCCAGCAAAAGCCTTCCTTTCAGTTACAAAATAACAGATATTCAACTCACAACACAAACACACTTTTGGTTTTTTTAACTGTTTGAAGGATAACCTAATACTCTCCCAAGCACCTTATACCTTCAGGGAGCAGAAATATTTTTATGTGTATACCCTAAACTATTAAATTGCTTAATTATTCCAGGATATTCATCCGAAATGGCAGGGGTCTTGAAAAGGAGATGATGTTTTGGCAGCTCTGGCCTTTCCCCTTTATAAAAGTGCGTATTACTGGCTTGGTATTTCACACATGACCAAACATTGCTTCAGAAAAATTACATGGTGCGTAGCATGACAGGCTGGTTTCACAAAGCTGGTTGTGGGCTCAGGACTGAGTCACTCCACAGCTCTTGCAGATTTAGGCCAATGCAGGACCATATATGCCTTGTTTATTTTTACTGCACTTTCCCCTTTCATTCTCCTATAGCGGGGGTAAAGCAACAGGGGTTTCTGGAGGGGTCTTGTTTGTTTCACCTGTACCTGCAGTGACAGATTACACTTCATATTCCTTGCAGCAAAGTACTCTGGGCTGTAGGACAGAGGTATATTTTGGGGAGGAGAAAGGACTGATGCCTTTCATTAGGACATAATCAACTTGAGCTGAGGTACAAGAAGTTACATCAGCTTTTGCCTTTAAAACACCTGTCTTTCACAGACACAAAGTTACACAAAGACTATTTCATTCAGCATAAAATACTGGGCAAATTTGAGCACCTCTCCACCAGCACGATTTACTGAAAGTGTGACAGCAGTTCAGGTAAAATAAAATTGGCAGAACAAGTGATAGGATTCAGGTTGAAAGGCAAGATGAGGAGCTTCCTGAAGCTACAGCATCTTATTTCTTCTGAGGAGCTGGGGAAAAAACCTAGTAAACTACAGATACCACTTCTGCCCTCTGTCATTGAACTTTTAAATTTTCAGTGTTACAGATTGACTACACCAGTCTGATTTTATGAAATACAAGAAGTAATGAGCAGGCCAGTGCACTTTGAATGTGCATTCTGGAATCTGCTTTGGTGGTCAGAATATACTGGGCATGCATCTTCTACAGGGTCTTCCTTGCAAAAAAGTCTTCTTTTCATTTTCTGTCTGTGCTCCTACACTGTTTCCAAGACCAAATTGAGCTCCAGCACTCAAGCTGAGTGGTGTTTTCCCACCACCTTAATTCATAACATAACTTTTTGCACATTTTCACTTGTGACATTTCTGCCAACAAAATGGGGATCGAAGGAAAAATTTGTTCTCTTGGGGGACCAAAAAAATAGAAAAGTATGCAAAAGTGCACCTGGAAACTAACAACATTTTCATTACAAATTGTCATTGTCATTAGTTAGAAATGGAGAAAAAATAATCTTGGAGTTTAAGTTGATCACAGTGTATGTTGAGCCACCAATGCTCACCTGCCAGGGAAGAAAGCCTGTGTGAGCTACAAGGTTGTGGTGGCACAACACTAAGAAAATGGCTAAGTGGTGGCCAGACTGGGAACTGGAGAAGGCTCCTATGCAGTTAAGAAGTGATTTCTGCAGCCTTCTGAGAGGACTATAGGGAAAATAGCAGCCTCAGGTCCTACATCATGGGATCATCCTGAAATGTTTTGCCATCTCCTCATTTAGTTTCAGCTCTTCTGGTAGATCATTAGTATGTCTGGGCCAGGAGGTATCATCACGTATCCTAGTATGGTGAAAGATGGAGCAAAATTTCATCGTTTGTTTACACTAGGAACACTTGTTGCTAAAAATGTCGCAGTTACTATATTTTAACTAATATTTCAAACACTATCATAGATATGTTATCTATTCCTGATCAGCCCTTAAACTGAGAGCCAAAATATTTTGAAACGTGATTTATTTTCTAATCTAGGCCTTGTTATATCTCACAAAACCTGGGTCAGACAGATCTGGAGAAAAAGTCACCCATATCTCTGTACTTGCAAAATTTGGAAGCAGAAGAATGCATGATCAAAGAGTGCAAAATGCCAGTTTGCAACTTTGTGGTCGGTAGCATGATCCACTCTCTCTGCTCCTCTGCTCTATCTATTCCTCTGGTAAATCTGTATGAGATGGTTTCTGATCACAGATGTGCCACATCTCATATACGTGTGGTCAGTTGATATTTGGAATTGAAAAAAGCTCCATAGAAAGCAAGGTGTGCATTTTCAGAGGGCCACAGCAGAAAATGTATGGTGATGGAGCTCTCCAGTGAAGAAATGCCTGAAATCTAACTTGCATGGTTTGCTATGTCTATCATCCTTCTGATTTAGATATTTGTTTAATTTTTGCTAAGGAGTCCCTTCCCCATCTCAATTCTCTTCAATTTCTTCCATTCCAGGCTAAACTCTGCATTTAGTGCAATATCCAAGACATTTTCAGACTGTCTTTCCCCAGTTCAGATCCTGACTGAGCCTAATTAAAATCAGACTAAATACAAGAAAAAGGACTAAGACAGTGACTTGTGACTCAGTCTTTTTCTGATGTCTTCCCTGTGTGTATGTTGTGTTTTAGCTGATGTATCCCGAGACCCTCAGGGTAAAATCATGGCATTGCAAAAGTCATTGGACAAACTCCCACCCAGAACAGAAAAGGGGCATCACACTGGTATATGGTACCAATATCACAAAAATGATATCATGTACTACAGAACAACCACAGCTATATACTTTCTAAGTCCTATTTGAATTTATACTGTATACTTCTGCAGTAATCAAGTTATCTGACTTCTGAAGGGAGGTTTTTAATTAATGTAAAATTAATTCAACCGAGAGTAACCTTTGAAACCACGCTTACATTATCAGTTGTGACTTGTGCAGGATACCTCACAGAGCTGCAATCTATGCATCCTTACGTAACAGGCATTAAGAAGCAGTTACACAACTTAGTGCAAACACCACGGACAGATGAAAATCCATGGCACAGACAGGATCTTGAGTAATCATCAAAGTAGCGCCAGAAAGCCAAGTCTACCTGCACAAACCTTTTTTTTTTTCCATGTTAAATGCATTTCAGGGGATGCTCTGCCTTTCAATTGCTGGTAGGCAGAGACTACTTTTGCAAGCCTTAACAGAGTTGCCACAAAGTGGCTTTTTATTGTAAACGTTTTATCCTTCAAAACCTGTTACTACAAACTTTGACCAACCACTGCCACAAAATGTGTGTGCAATTCAACTCATATCTTTACTGACTGCAATAATAAACTTTTGGTCTAAAACAAACAGGTCATTAGCAAACAGATACTTTTGTGCACTGTGGTTACTTGGGCCTCTCTCTTCCTGTCATCTCATTTTTCACTCACTGCTCACATGCTTAGTTTGATGTGAGGAGGTCTTCATGATGCCAGGGCCTTGCAGCTGTCTCAAATTTAGTACGAGTGAAGAACAAACTGCACTTCTCTTCGAACAAAGTTTATTAGTGTCCCTTAACTGTAGCTATTAATTCAGGCAGTACTTTCATCTCAAGTGTTAACTTAGGTCACAGGATATGTCTTAATTCAGGCAGCCATGCTCATAGATACACGTATGCTAATGTCAATAAATGTTACCCAATTATATCTGTACTATCTCCAGAATATGTTTAAAAGTTGATGTAATTTCTTCATAAATAGATGTCATTTTGTAACAACAGGAACATGACAAGATGCCTTTTAGATACTTTATATTGTGACATTGAAGTGCTATACAGACTATTTTATGGGACAGATTCTGGTCACTTTTATATCAACAGAAATTGGGATGACTCCAAATTTCTACTGGCATAACAGAATAGAATTTTCTTCCCCAGCCATTACAGAAGACCCATATGGCAAGACATAACTATACTTTTTGAAAGATGTGTAGTTTGTCACAGTTTAACTACATTACATCTTTAGAAGACACTCAAGCATTTTAAACACCTGGAAGGAGATGCTTACAGGGCTTTTTTTAACCCATGGCATTGCCTCCTTCCTTGACTGAGGTGTTTACAACAGGCTAACAGGTAATGTGCTTGAATCAAAGATATTCAAAGAGCAGTAAAATAGCTGAACTGAATGACTACAGCACACAGATCTGGGCTGCTTTCAGCAGGAGAGAAATGCTGAAAGAAGGGAAAATGTGATTTTTACCTTTTCACAGCCTGATAAGAATCTGCCTATCCAACTTTACTTCTGACCCACTAGTCTAAGGAGGCATTTCATTTCCCCCTTATGCATCATGCTCTTAGGCTTCCATCTCTCCAAACACAACCACTTGGAAACAAATACATTTATTTGGTCACTGAAAAACCTACTTGACAAAGCACAAAGGCTAGGTCAAAGAATTAACTGACAATCTGTCCCCTGCTGATTCACCTATTCTGTTGTTTTTCCCTCCTCTCTCAGCAGAAATAAAATACATAATTCCTTTGTTGTTTTTTGGTTAAAACTTGCTAATTCCAAAATACATTCCTCCTCTGGGAGGTGTGCAGTGAGCTAGATGGGCGAAACAACCCACCTGAAAAGTAAGTTATGACCAAAACCACCACAATGGTCCAACCATAAAGGCAGTGGAAGCGTGGGAGGGATAACATAGGGAGGGGCAGGAGCTGCACAAAGTGGTAGGGACATTAAAAGCCATGTATGTGGAGTTGTGCTCAGAGAGTCATAGCCTGCTGCTTGTGAGGAATAACATTGTTTCCTGTTACTGAGTGAGAACATAAACATGGGGGAGGAAAACAGACTTCATGGAGAAGGAGGGCAAATCACAGCTTTAAAAAGTACATTCTTTACATGATTATCCAGGATAAGACTTAGTTTTTGTTTTCTGGCAGTGAAAAAAGGAAAATAAATTGAACACTCATAACATACCTTTTCCCTCATTTAAATTTTGAGTTAAAAAAAAAAAAAAGACAAATTAATCTGTTTTGCTTGTATGCCAGCAATTCAATTTGCCAGAATATATTTGTATTCATTCACCAATTAAAACTAAATACCATTTGTCAGAGCCATTAAGAGCACAGTGGTGTCAATGGGATTAATTGCCAAAGCATGTTTTTCTTGAACAAGGTGTTATCCTCAGTGTGATGCTGCAAGTTACATCCAATTCAGGCATGCTTGAAAACACTACAATTATGTCACTCAGGAACATAATTCTTTTCTTAATGAAATAGGTTTCCAAATTGGTATCTACCACCTACGGTTTGGAAACCAACATATCATCATATAGGCCACGTTTTTTCCTTGCCTATTATTGGCAAAGTGCCATTTTATCTCTATATTCATGGTTAAAAACTCTGCATACAAGCTAAGGATCAATGAGTACAGGAGAATCTCAGAAAGATGATGAAGCATTCATTTACTATCTTCTGAATTACTTTTACCTTCATCTGTTTTGTTGTTGTTGTTATTATTATTATTACTATTATTCTTTTTACTGGTTATTCCAGAATTATCTGCCATCTGCAACATCCTAATTGTATTGCTTTAACTAACAGCTAAGTACAAAACATCACTCCACAGACATTTTCTAATCCTGGATTTTCTTCCTCAATTAAAAAATAACAATTAAGGAACACATAAAAAGATAACTATGGTGGTGATTCTGAAAGAAATTAGGCTGCTTTGCCCTGAATAATTTGTTTACTTTGCCCATTGTAAGACACCTGAGAACCATGAACTTCCCACCCTTCCCTCTGTCTGAGAGTAACCTGAGCACTGGATGGACACCTCTATCTGTATCTTCTTTTCCTTTTATGCAAAAAACTAATGACAGCAACCAGTCTTGCTAAATATGTGGTCATGAACACGGACAAAAATAAAATCTGCCTGGACGAAGCATGATTCATATTTAGAGGAGAGGTACCCAGATGTGCCAGGGATGATCTCTGTCCCCTGCTATTTTATCTGACTTGCTAAGGCATTTACACAGCTCCCATTACTACTCTGCCAGAATATATAGGAACATACAGCTATTCTTACAACACTCAGATAGGGTGGGCAGATTACATGGGTTATCCCAGGTCGGAAGTCTGAAGCAGAGCAGATCATTACACAAGCTCTTGATCAGTAGAAGGTATCTACTGACCACTTATATAGAAACCAACACCTAACCCCATTCCCAAAGATTCCAAGTGTTTCTCAAGCATTTATGTTAAAATAGGCAAGAAGCCCTATCATGGAGGTTTTATTGGACATGAACCAATAGTTGAAATAAACTGGTGTTTGACTTTAAGCAGCTTTTTGGTGCACATCAAATGCTCTTCAGCTATGACTGGGAAGATAAATACATTTCATAATAAGACTTCTAAATTTCTATTTTATTCAATAATTTTAATCACAGAGAGTTTAGTAAGACTATAGCTCCCCCATTGCTCATGTGGTCATGAAATTGAGTTCATTTTTATTAGCTGAAGATGTCACTAACCTACTCATGCCTTTAGGTTTTCAAAGTTAGACTATCAGAACATGCTTTAAAGCAGCATTATACCTGAAATTTATTTGGAAGCAAAATATATCTGTTCACTTGCATGGGGAATTTATCCCCAAGATATAAATATATTAATATGCTCTTGTCAATTTACTGAAGCCAGCAGTGAGATTTCTGTATGGGATGCAGACATGTTAACATGTACTATGGGTCATGTAAGTTCAGACTGGTGGTTGGATGTCACCTGGTAGTTTCTCCCGTAGAGGTACCCATTGCTGGCTGGCTGAGTTACACATTGTACACCCCTCAGTCCATAATCTCTCCACACCTGCTTTGGCTCACATGGAGGAATAATGCCCTTTACACAATCCTTTACAATTCCCACATGATACCCTACAGTCAGATAGTATAACATGTTTAGAATTACTGTTATCTGTAAAATGGCAAGACACTTACCAACTTTGCTAGGATGTTGGAAAAGATTATGATTTGGAGAACCTGTTAAGACTGCTGAATGCCAAATCCTGCAAGAGAGAGAAATATATGATCCACTGACACCTGTTAAAACACACGTGTCATCACCCCTGCAGACTTTGTGGCTTCATGGGCTGTAGTAACCAAAAGAAATAAGCAAGGCTGGATTGCTCAAAATTAATAATGGATTTGGACACCTGGCAGTTAAAAGTAATGTGTTCAGTATGTTGACACCATTTCCCTTAAAACACCTAGTATTCCAGTTTAATCTAAATATTTCTCATCTCGTATCATGCTTCTAACATGATACATTACTGTATTGTCCACCATCTTACTAATGCCAATATATGTTAACTTTCAATAAGCAGTTATTTGTTTCAGATTATTATTTTTAAATAATTTTATTTTCTAAACCAACTTCTATTTATCATCATTGGCTTTAAAGTCACAGGGATACTTTGTATATACCTAGACAAAATCTTCATCACAGAAAACCTATGACCAATAAAGGTATCAAAAGAAAAGCACCCAAGAAGAAAATGTAATTAAATTCCAGATGCCAAAGACACCTTCTGTAGCAGACTATTGCAGCAACATAATGAAGAATGTTTTCAGCATCTATTTAATTAATTTCTACTTTTAGTGATAATACAATTTGGACTTAGTAAAACCAGAGGGTTTGGACTGGAATTGGTGGCAACGACACTCCACAATTTCACATGATGCACCTATTTGAATAACTTTGGGAAGTTATGGTTTTCACCTTTCATATCTTCATGTTGAAATATCATTGTGACTATTTCATGTATAACCAATGTGAGCTTTAAGATTAATTTAATACATTAGCCTAAATATGGTGTAATCAGACGTAAGAGCCAACCAGTTCTAAAATGCTCTTAAGGGGTTTCAATAATGCCCTACAGTAGAGCTGGTAGGATATTTTTGCATGAAAGAATGGATGGCAAGTATTGTCTATAGTTAGTCTTTATGGGAATTTTTGTTGGTTTTCAGCTTGTTTAATCAAAAAATCTGAGTAAATTTGACCCAATCACTTGTTGGTAAATGGAGATGTTAGCTCAGAAATGCTGCAGTTCTGCCTTATGGAGGTGGAGGACGAGCTCATGGTTTAGTAGTGTTATCAATGACATTGTTGCTGTGCTGCTGTGCCACACTTCGAGCCAGCACTTGCCATGGAGAGGAAACAGGGCAGAACCCAGGCTATGAGGAGTTATTGCATTTTTACACCAGCATGTCTAAATGTTCATGACAGGCCTTCAAAATTTGCATTTCAACCCCTGGATATGCATATTGGAAAGAGTAAGATTCCAGATTCAAGGATCAGAAAAGGCAATAAGAAAGAAATCTATGCATAAGTAAAAGGAAGGAGAAAGTTGGTGCTCTATTCACTCTTCAGTGGAGATGGAATCCTACTGATGAATGGTGCTGAGAAGGCTGACGTGTGCTGTGTTTTTCCATTTTCCACAACTACCACATATAACTAACAATTCAGTAACAGCTTTTGCTAATTCCTTGAATATTCTATAGCAGATTTTTCATACTTTTTTTCTTTCTAGGCACATGCTTTAAAATAGCATGTACAAATAAAAAGCCTGCTCTGTTTTCTGACTTAAGCTCCTACCACATAGCTAGAATTCATTTTACTAAACTTCTGGACACAGCTAACTTTCAGATTGAAAGCCTTTAATAATTTAACTTTCTTATCATCTGCTATTTGATCTCTTTCCATTTTAAGTAGTTAGTTTCTAACTTGACTTTGTGTTTCATTTACATTTTCATTAGGGAATCTTCCCTTTTAGTTTTTTACATAATGACATAACCACCAAAATATGTCTCAATTTAGCCTTCCTGGCTTTATTCCTGTATTCTCAACTCCTATTCTCATCCTCAGATATGTCTCCTTGCTTCTACTTTTTATGCACTTGATTATCAAGTCACAAAAGTGATCCTGATGCATTTCTGTCAGTTACAGGAGGAGGGCATAGACACAGCTCACTCCAAATCAGAAGATTCAGTTTTTAGTCTTTTTAAATATCACCCGGCATAAATTAGTTTATTAGATAACAATAACCAGGCAAATCCAGTTGCTGATATGATCATGTATAATACAACTGGTAGATATTCAGATGACTGTAAACACATTTGGTGCTAATCAGGTGGGGAAGTCTGAAATAGCAACACAGAAAACCATTGTGGGTTCTTAATCTAGAGGAGTTAACCCTCTGGGACAATATTGCATATTGTGACCACAATAATGTAATCCAACTCTAGCCCAGGGGGAACTGTGATTCTCTCTTCCTGGCCATGTACTAGACCTGCAAGGTCTATGAGGTAGCAGATGTTGCTCTAGCACACACAGAAGGGATGGTAATTTTCAGGATTTTTGAAAAAGTATTAGTAGCACGAAACCAGAGTGGACTCACAAGTCTAAACAAGTTATATAAATTATTTGCCACACCCTGCTTTTCTGTCTGGTTTCTCTTTGCCTCCTACAACATAGAAAAATCATCTTAAATCCTGCTTAGTCCTGCTAATACTGAGAGATTCCTGAGAGGCTAAGGAAAAGCTGAACTGGACTGACAGGCAAGATGTACTGGGTTAGTATCATCCACCTGAGCAGAGACATCTATATCTGTATCTCTCTCTGGAAATAAACACTCATCTCTAGGGCACAGTTCATCTGATCCCAAAGCAGACGCCTCAAACATTCAGATGCACATTACAGCACATTACAGGCTGTGAAGGACCCTGCTTCTCTGCTCTGAACACAAAATTGGTTTGAGGTGACTAGCACAAATATAGACAAACCACTAACTTCTAGTGATGGGCAGAGTAAACTTAATCCCAGTTGCTAAGCCTTGACAGTACAATACAAAGCAAATAAATGAAGAGTTTATAAAGATGCAGAGGGCTGACATGAAGCCCTGAGGTATTTGTAGTCACCCACTGGAACAGCTCAAGGAAGTCAAAGCCTGAACTTTGAAATATGAAACTATAAACAACTTCAGACTGATCATCAAAGGCTTTAACCAACTCAAATCTATTCCAGCAGCACTTTACAGCTGGGCTGTCATCTTCCCTGCAGGGTTGCTTCAGTCCTTGGAGTAGACATCATCCTCCCACTGAAGATCTCCAAGGGTCTAGCTGTGATGGAGCTAATTATAGGTAATCTGCTGATGTATGATTAAAAATGCTCACCAGCACAAATTGCGGGTTGCATGGTATGCTCTGCTATGCCAAGCAAAAGGATCTGACATTGAATAGGAATAAACACCAGCTTGGACTGCAGAAGATTAGTGATTTGAAGCACCTGTTGTGTGACAAAGACATCCAAAGTGGAATGCCAGTTCAAACAAGTTCCCTTAAACACGGATGCCTTGCAACGTACGTGTTAGGAAATACAATTCTTCCTTAATCACAATTAAGGAATATTTTTTTTTAATATTTACTTTTTACTACAGACAAGAGGAGTGGGCAGAACTGCTAATCTGTGGTAGATGTGCTACAAATACAGTAAGAAGAGACAACTGATCCAGTAAGGAGACTGAAGCTAAATATACAAGGCAGAAGCTGAAGGTCAGCCAAAGGCACAGGGTGATACTCTGTGATCACATGGCTGGTCTGTGTCCAGGGACTGTTCCCTGTCCCACAGAACTGCTTAAGACAGCCCAGAGAGTCACTGCGGAAATGGGAAAAAGCCCCTAGAAACTGTAAAGAAAAAGTTGCATGGAATGATGTATTTCTGACTTAACAGGAAGCTGAAGAGGAAGCAAATCAGGGCAAGACTGCATCAGTTGCTGGTCACTTTGCTGTAAAATAGATGGCAGAGTCTGCTTCTGAAGGATTGACCCTACCAGTACTGTCTGAGGACTGATAAAACCAGTAGTGGGATTTGATTATGAGCAGCTTCTAATTGGCTCAGAAAGATGTTTTACAGAAACCATTATGTAAATCACTGAGTGAGCCTTAGTTGAGGTTCAAGGCATTGCAGAAATCCCTACTGAACTGGAAAGGGGATTTGTACTACACCAAAGTTCCCAGAGTACCTCCAAACTGAACACAAGGAACTGCAAGAAACAAGAATACGTTCAACATAATAACACAGAGTGATCCTGTCTTCTACACCTAACAAAATCTTACCAATACAAAAATAAACATGCCTTAACTCCTGAATCCTAGTGGGAAAGTCAAGGTGAAACTTCATCCTCCCAAAAGTTTATGCCACTGTCAAAGACACCCAGAGCTCAAAAATACACAAGAGACTCCCAGTGAGCATGGTGACTTTCAGAACAATGCAAAAAATATTCTGTTCAAGCCATTCTTTCGAAGTTGTCATAAAAAATGAAGCAGCCAAATGAAGAAAATTGCATCCAGGTGCTACAGTGCTAACAAAATATCAAACATCCAAAGAAACTACAGCAGAGTTTTTTGTCCCTGTGTCAGGGCTAGCATGTAGCATGTAGGTACTTGTATATAGCAGAATTTATCCTTATCTATGGACTACTCAATGTATTTATGTTTGGAATTGCACAATGTAATCAGTTTCCTTGGCACCAGGTCCTGGAAAGTAATAACATGCAAATAACATATGAATCATTGGCAGATCTCTTTTTTTTTTTTTTTGCTAGTTTAAAGGGAACAATAATGAAGTTCATGAAATTATGTCCATACAGTCAGCTATATCCTGTTCTGATAATCACTTTATACAGGTGCTGGCACTGATTGATTTTGTCCACTAACCAGGGTCCTGAGCCAAAGATTATTAACCAAAAACAGTTACAAAAGAATGATGAACAAAAGTAAAGCAGTATCTTTATGGCATTATCTATGACAAAACAACTGCTACCATGTAAGAGCAGATAATTAACTGCTACATATTTTACAGGTGGGAGAGAATGATTTTTTTCCAAAAAGAAGGTGGCATGTGATTTTCTTTGGAAACAATCCATACCTTCAATGTTACAGTCATAAAAAATTAAGCCACCACCATGGGTTGTTTCAACAAGAACTGCAGAAGACATGGTACCAAATCACAGGAGAAGTCCTGGCCTCCTTGACATTAAATCAATAAGTGTCTCAGTTCTGAGCTTTGCTTTTTACTCCTGTTCAGTACTGTAGGAACACCACAGGGAGTAGAAATTTGGCACAGGGGAGGCAGGTGGTGGATACAACACAATTCCAAACTCTGTATAGGTAATTACAGCCCTGGAATCACACTCAATTAATAGTATGAGCCAAATAGATTCTGGGTTTTTAAATTGCTTGTTGCTATATTAATGTTACTTTTATAGTGATTAGAAAAGATGTGAGTCAGAAATGAGCCACCACAGGAATGACAAACATTTCAAACTGGAAAGAAATGCACTGGTCTTTCCTGCCACAAAACCACCAGGTGGTAAAGCAGTGAAAATAAAAGGCAATCTTATAGCAGATAAAGTATTTTACTTAGCCCATGCATGTTATTAAATATATATTAGACATGAGCAGCATGAAGTCTTGTGGGCAACAAAATGGATGAAGTCAGGTCCACCACGTGAGTGGTTCAGAATGACCAGACCTTTCTAGAGCTGAGGATCTGAGTGAGCAAACCCACACCACTGCTGCTGATTCACATCTGCAGGTGGGTGCTTAGCTCCTGGGTGCACTTAGCCCCACAACTGAAAACTCGCAGGCTGGCAGGCATGCACCTCTGTCCTGATTCAGGATAACATCTCAACACAGCATCACACACACACTGAAGAAGAGCCCATGCCCTTCCATGGTCATTTTCTGCCCTGTGCTAAGAGAACATTCCCCCCCAACCCGGCTTTTGCTAATTTGGCCACCCTTCTTATTTCTTTTTTTCCTCGTTCACTTACCTGCTTGCATTTCTTTTGCCTTCTGATATTTTTCAAAAACAAATGAATGCTATGTAAAAGCTGTGTTGGTGCAATGTTTACCCAACAAGGTCAGGAAGATGGCAAAAGCTATCTGGCATACAAAGATGGGGGAGAAGTGCAAACAAGAGCAGTCATGCCAGACACTTTTAGAAGCATAGCCAAAGGCAGGGTCAGGGAGACCACTACAGTTAAAATCAAAATGTCCTATCCTGAGCACTGCAGGAAGACTCAAGGGATACTCTTGCAAATCATCACCAATCTTGAGACTAAAAATATGTTTAAATTTTCACTGGCATTGTGCAACAAAAGAGTTTTCATATCAGAAGCAGATATTTCCTAGTAGATGACTTTTCACCACAAAACACTATCTAGATCTCCTAAAGGTATCTCTCACTTGAGGGCAGAAATAAAAGCAGGATGCAGACGCTGACTGTTCTTCCGCTCCCTTCCAGCCTAGTTGGCTATTTAGAAACTCATTAACTTCCTCTAGAGACCTTGGGTCTAATTAGTGCCTGAACTGATCAGCCTGCCCCTTTCTCCTTCACCTCTACCTCTCAGAGCCTTCCACAATTAAAGGAAACCACACTCCTTTTATACAATTTCAAAAGTGAGATTTCTCGGCTTACCAGAATCTTCATACAACTTGAATTCAGTTCTGCCTCAGAGCTTATCAGACCACTCCAGAATTATCCAGCTTGCTTTGACACCCTAACTGTTCATGCATACACATACCACTCTTCAATCCTTCTCTAAACCAAGCACTGTAGTTGCCTTTCCTTTGCCTTTTGTACAATGTAATCTGTTTTAACTGTTATTGAAGTGTCACCAGGACCATTCAGCCAACTGTAACATGGATGCTGATCCTGCAGTCTTTTCAACACCATCAGTGAGAGGGAAATGAGCAAAAAATTGACTCATTCCACCTTCCAAAATTATAATGCATTTTGTACATAGCTATATACCCATGCGCTCCATAAGGGTGACAAAAAGAACTTACCAATAGAATAGAAAACAAGAGGACTCCTCACAGCAATTTCAGTCTAAATGGATGTAGTTAACAATGTTATGTTCAATAAGCATGTGCTCTGAAAGAAACAAAATGTAGAAAGCAAAGTGAGGAGTTATGATTGTAGAGCACAAGCACAGTCCTACTCAGCCACTTACACAGTTCAATGCATGTTGTCAGCTTATGCAAAATGTTTTTTTATTTCTTGCATTTCTTCCAACTTCTCAGAAATATGTTTCACAAGAAAATGGACTGCTGCCATCTCCTGAAACTGGTCTTTTTGGATGACTGGACATGGGTTCCACTGCTGCTCAGCCACAGGTGCACTCACATTCCAGCTAAAGCCATCCTCTTCCCAGGTAACTGTGATAGTCCTTATTCACCAACGTAAGGGGAAATATTGTCCTTGCACACAGACTGTTAAAATAGTCAGTCCAAGGACTATAAAGTAGCAATACTATCCTAACACCTCTCTAATTAATATAACGACTGTAAAAGCCACCTAAAGACTCTTATCTTATTTTGGATATGCACACAGATATGCACACATTGGCATTACAGCAAGGCAAACTAACGCCATCATAATTAATTATCATAATTATATATGAATGATGACCCTGAATTTTTTTTTCCAAAACAATGTTTGAAAAACTTCATCACTACAACAACAGAGTGAGGATAGTAGTATCCTGAAGGCTATTTTACCTGTAGTAATTAAATTGTAATCAACAGATTCCTCAGCTCAAAGACAGCCTGCTGAATATAACGAAATGTTTTAACAAAACATGATGCCACAACACACAAAGAATTTCTTAACATTATATATCTAAGAGAGGCATGAGGCTGCAAGCCCATTTAAAATAATACACAGCCAGTAGCCTGTTAAAAAATGTTCCTGTTCTGGCATCCTTACCTTGAGTAGTCACTTATTTACCAAGCTTGTGCTGTGGGCATGGTCAAAGCATTGATTAAATATTTCCTGAATTCTACTGCTGTTTTTCTTAGGATTCCATATGTGTGTATGGAAATCACACTTGCCGATTTCCTGCTTTCTTACGTTCTCATACACAAATTTCCGATTCTGTATTAAATGGCATTTATATTGAAACACATTTTCCCTCACACACACAAGTCTTTGCAGTTTCTTAAAGACCAGTCTTTAGAAGGAAACAGACTGAATAAGTAGTCTTTTCCCTTCATCCTTCCTAAGTAAAAATTTTTATCTCTATAATTCTTGGGAGAAAAGACTTCTTCAGAGTATTCTGGGGGAAATAAAACTTTCCCAAAAAAGAAGTGCTTCTGCTTTGTAAGTACAGTTGGTTAAGTTTTGGAATTTCCATCCTGAACACTGCAATATTTCCACATTCATTCTCTGCAGAATCTGGATGAAAAGTTGAAATAATGAACTCTACGGAAATATTGATATATCCTGCAAGGATACTCTACTGAAGGAATGGAGCCTTATCTCCTAAATAACTGAAGGACAACAGATCATCTTCAGAGTGAACACTGATTTTCTGAATGGCCCTCTCTGCCAGTATTCTCAGGGCAAGGAATCTAAATTGCCCTCAGAAACGATGGATGGTCCCTGTAGTGGCAGGATGAAGACCAATCTGAAGAATATGTGGTGGGCTCAACAGCCTCACTGTACAGCAGCATCACTGCAGGCAAAGTAGCTGCACTGGAAAAGGTACTTTGTGAAAGACAGGAGTTATATTTTAAAAAGCTGTTCTGTGTGAAACTCAAAGTGCAATAGATTTATTTGGCAAATATAGACAGAGCAGCTTTCAGTGCTGAATAATAACGGCAAGAGGACCATCAGTTTTGCAATCCTGAAAATCGCTAGATTTAGACTCCTCAATAAACTTCTTTTGAAAATATGAATTAGCCACCTAAATCACCTAGATCAAAATTTGTAAAGCTACTTAGGTGCCAAGTCTCCCTAGAGTTAAGGTATTTGACCATAAAAAAGAAGTTTTGAATAGCCAAGCAGCAATAGCTGTTACCATCACAACAGTCAATCACATAAATCAGCCTGATTAATCTCAGTGGCCTTTAATCCCAATGGCTCTTTTCCCAGACCATCTAGGACACACTGTCCAGCACGTTAAGTCTAGAAGATAATAACTATTGTAGATATCATGGCTATATACAACGCTTAGATACAAATCAGGGCATGTCCCTCACAAGAACTATATAAACCACTAGTCAGGATGCCCCCAACTTTAACATGGATGGACAAACAAGAGATAAGAGGACAAGAGGAGCTGCCCCTTCTTGTGTGATCTGTGCAAAATGAGAGGCAAGGACAGTCCATGGATTGGGGAAGACTGGGGCAGGTCCCCTTGCACACCAAGCCATGGAAACCTCCCTGAAGAAGGCAGAGCAATGAAATATCAAGGTACAGTTTCTCTCTTTCCCTTTGAGATTCTGGGGCCTCTAAGCAGCAAAACTCAGGCTGTACCTGGCCTCCTGACTTCAAGAGAGCATAGTAAAACTGAGACTAAAGTGTCCAGGCTGGTTAAGACTATGCAGTCACAGGCAGCACAAGAGCCTTTATTTCTTTCTCTTTTGATGGTAGCAATTAAAATACCAATAAACAAAAAGCCATGCATGAATAACTTGGGATCATAGCAACAGCCTGGTGCTGAGGAACTGCATTAGCTAACCATCATCAACTGCCCAACAACTCCTGCCTCCCTGCCCAGAAACTTTCCTGGCTGATGGCATGGTCCCAGGGAGAGAAGCAGAAGCAAAAAAGCAAGCAGAAAACCACACTGAAAGCCTGTACAAAGTGAGGGATGTTGGAAGAAAAGATTTACAAACAAAATCGAATGCACAAGATTATTTAAGCAGCATAAGCAAGGTCTTGAAGTGAAGGAGACCATCCTAGAATTTGTGTTTACTGACATCAATAAAAGTGGTAACTGAACAGAAGGGTGGTGGGAGGGGAAACCTCAAGAAGGTGTGAAGATGAGAAGCCAGGCCACAATACCAGATGCCAGAAGGTGGCATGACATAGTAACACCTGCAGACATGTGGTTCTAGTGGCACGTTGGGCAGATCACAAGGGTTGCAACTACAGGACGAAAATGAATGCTAGAAAGAAGAGAGATAAGCTGGCATAGTGACTAAAAATTCTGATAGAAATGGAGAATGAAAAGTTTGAGGTCACTCTGCAACTGGGGATCTCAGCTGACTTGGCTCCTGACAAGAGTTGAAGGAGGAAGGGAATATTTGTTATTTGTTGTCCTGGAGAGAAACATCTTTCCAAACTACTTGTTGCTAGCCACAAGATTGAGGCTTGGAAAAGAAGTAGAAAAAGTCTGGATGACTGAAATTATTTCACTCACATCTGCTATTTCTGAGTAATGTAGGCTTTGATCTATTCTATTTTAAATTGTCTGATAATAAATTATCTACATTACTAATTAATTAATGTACCCCAAATAAATTATTTCAAGGAAATTATGTTTGTTTTAATATCGTTTTTTGCTTGTCATATTGAAACAGCAACACTGAATGATACTTATTATGGATTATGCAAATAATCAGAAGAGGCCAATGAAAGGTCCAAGAGGTGGGCAGCACACAGAGGAGGGTGAGATGTCTTCACCAGATTTCATGAGTGAGTGAGTCACTTTGCTTTTCTGTGTCACATGTTGTCTGTTTACAGTACACCACTAACACCATCTCCTGGTCAGTTGGTGTCTAGAGTAAAATCTCTGTAAAGGTTTCTGAGAGCCTGGAATGAAAGGTATTGCAAACCTAGAAAATATTATATTTTCCATATCTGGTGTACTCTCATACTGATTGAATTTACATATGTCAAAATAATACCAAAAGGAACACCAGTTACATGCAAAGTGCAGGCATTTCAACTACATTTCACTTTTCAGCAAGATGTATCAGCTTACATTTGCAGAACTGACTAAAAAAGCTCAAGGAGAACAGCTTCTCAGATTTGGCATTAAAGACCATATTTCCAGAAAAATCAACAGAATCAGTAACTTGTATTTTTGCCTTTAAATTAATTCAGGAACACAGGGTCAACTTCTAATTTTAGCTAACTCCAGAATAAACAAACAGCAGCGGAGCTTCCTGCGTCATTAACACCATAATCAATCCAGAGTCTTCAGCACAGTCTGTCCTATAGAATTCAATACTTGGAGCTACTGTGGGTTTCTGAGGAGAACAACCCTATGAATCCCTTGGAAGGTAATCAGATTGTTGTACACCTGTGGGATTTTCATAGGAGAAGAGAACTGCAGGGTCATATTTTCTGGAATAGTTTGTAGGAAATACTACATGAATGTGTCTAGTGTATTATAATTGCAAACATTTTGCAAATGACCACAATGCTCTGTTCAGCTAGCTTAGATTTAAATGATCACTTTCTGTAGAGCACATACTCCATCCAGTAACATTACTGTGAGCCACTCTAGAAGACAGAAACAAGTCATTTTAAAACCTAGTGAAAAGTACTTAAGATGATCATACAGGATGGTCAAATTGATTTTGAATGAATCCATGCAACACCAGCTACAGCTCAGCAGAAGAAAAAGAAAAGATGTCAATTTTCTCAAACTTGGCTATCAGAGGAAGTTCGTGAAGACCTCTGAAGAGCTGTATGTGGGCAGTAACACAGCAATCTCTTGCATTTGGTGTATCTTCAAAAAGCCAATTAAAAAAGGAACATCTGGGTTTTTTTCATGATTGGTTGAGTCATAAAGCCACAAGTACATGAATCCCTAACTGCCTGAAAACTGCAGAGCTGATTGCTCTGCTTCATCCCACCACATGGAGCCTGTAACTACTCTACTACTATAAGCCCTCTACTACTATAAAGCATGGTGAATGGAAAGACTCATCTCAATGCATGTCATCATTATTGTGTTGATGCAATTTGAAGAAAACTATACCCTTTAATTGGTCTGAAAGTTGGTCTGTTACCCATGGGAAGTCTCACAAAGTGACTTTTTTGGAGGCTGAAAGCACTAAAGGCAAAGTATTGACAAAGTGGGAATTAAAACTTAGCTTATGGCATCACAAGGGGAAAATCCACTGAGACACTCAACTGGTGATGGATTGTGAGTCATCAAGTCATTGTTAATAAGTCATCAAGCCCAGTGTGAGTGGAAAGCTAACAAGCAGGGGGAGTTTAGTACTTTAGGTGATAAAATAGTCCCTGAGATAAATGGGAGTCCTCTGTTCCAGAAGGCATGACCTGACAGTGCAGGTAATTGTCCTGAAGCTTCCCAGAAAGCTTTTCAAATTCATAGGATGGACAGACCCACCCAGAGCTCGGCTGGTTTACTTCTCCTCCACTTTGCTTACTTATTGAATGACACAGGGGAAATAAAAGCAGCAAGGCCAGCTCAAGGGCCCTACCTGGGCTTTGCCTTCCTGTGGCTCACTTCCATTATCTGCAAAACAGAGATAAGGGGACTAAGGCTGTGATAAGTATTATGATGATCACTTTACAAGCACAGCACAAGTTAATTAATACAGTTAAGTCTGATACATGTATCTCTGAAAGCCAGGTAATTCTTTAAAACAAACAGACTCCTTTCACAGCAAGACTGTCTCCAAGCTTGCTGAAAAATGACAAACTTCTAAAAATGGGGACAACAATACTATAATGGATACAGTGTGCTCAGAAAGGTAGGTTTAAGAATGAACTAGCAGGTTTATGTAGCTCAAGAAACCAGACTGTGATTTTAATCAGCAGCTGCTATATCAACAGAGAGTTGTGCCTGATTTCAGAGGGCAGCACTACAGATACTGAAAGATTGTTTCACAGGGAAAATAACTGGATCTTAACTCTTCCCAGGATAAGAATTACGGTGAGCATTTCTAGAACCTCATTTTTACAGTCCTTCACGTGTGCAATCCTATCTGGATCCCACAAAGCAGATTTATAATTCAGCTGGCTCAGACCGTCAGGTAATCAGGAAGCTGGAGACAGTCTCTGAAGTTCAGTTAAGGGTAGAGGTGTTACAGAGGGAACAGGACGACTCTGGGCTCTCAGGGCAATACAGACTGAAAATCTGAGGAAAGGTTTCCAGGCACTTCCTAGTTAGGTGGTAATCAAGTCTTCTGTTACAATTCTGCATTCCTCCTGCTTCTAAATTTATTACATTGCCTCTGCATTTTTCTCTGCTTTGTTTTTTTACTTAGCAATATTTTTAAAATAAACAGCATACATTGAGGGCCAGTTCCTCAGCAGGCAATGGCATTGCCCCTGAGGGACAGCAGGGGAGCGTTTTGCCTCACTGCATGACAGTGGTTTTTTTTGTCAGCTCTTCTGTAGGAAAACATGTAGGCTGAGTGAGCAGCATTATTTACGGTCAAGGCATCAGGACCGGGAACCGGGCTGAAGATTTGACAGCTGCTATGAACCTTCTCACAGTTGTAGTGACATACCCAACCCAAGCTGAGAAACATCAAATTGCTGCAACCTTCCCAGCACTAGCGGGATAATGCCAAGGAAAGAGCATTACTGGAGCAAGAAAAGCAGTGGTTACTGTGTCAGAGCCAGCTGCCAACCTGAGAAGATTAAACTAATGAATGAGACAAAGAGTCCATTCTACCTTCTTTCTCACCTTCCTGTTAAAATCCTCCTCCCCTCCCCCCACTGCCAAGAGACCAAGACCTGTTGTTAAGATAACAAGAACTAAAAGGTTTACAAGGTGTTATACAGGATGGCATGGTCGAGATCCAAAAAACCACTTAAACACCTCAGAAGCCACTTAGGCCACATTCAGGTGATTCCAGAATGCTATTCCCCAGCAAGATCATTCCACTACAAAACACTTAATCCATGTATTCTCTAGAGAAGATGCCTGCAGTTCTGCTAAGGCACACACCAGATGGGACAGCAGCACTGACTGCAGCTGAGCCCAGCATCCACAGCCATGCTCTCTTCAAGGGACAGCTGGAGAAGACTGGCTGGGTGGTCAGAGCCCTTGCCCAGGACTACAGGAGACTCAAACGCAATTCTCCTCACTTGTAGAACTCAAAGCTATCTTTCCCCAAGTGCTGTAACTTCTACCTAGTAGCTCGTCTTGGGCATTCATTGAACAATTTGAGGGTGCTCAGGCACATGTGCCACAGAGCATGCAGGGGTGCTTAGTTTTCTGAGGCAAACAAAAAACGAAGGTTAAGCCAACCAGAGCAGTGTAGTCTGTTGTTCTCAATTCAGACACCCACACACAGACATCCATTTAAGATATCCTTGAGTATCCTTCCTGGCCTCCAGATCCCACTCCAAAAGTGCACAAGTCCCCTAGAGGTCCCGTGCCACAGCTGCAGGTAACTTGGTCACCACACAGCATCTGTTAATGCAATACACACCTCCTTTAGGCCCAGCAAGTTTAGACATCTCCAAAAGGTGGCAGTCCAAGGATGGTTGTGATCTCATGTGACCAGTGTAAGTCATCAGTTCTGGTCTTGCATGACCTGTTTTACACGTCTCATGCTTTTATTAAATCAGCCCCCAAATCCTTATCCTGCATAACTAGCTAGCTCCAAAACAGTCCATGAAAAAAAATACACCAAACAAAATACTTACCCACAAATGCTTCAAGGAAACTCAGCTGGAAACTGATGTTTTGCTCCAACAGTAGCAAACTCCAGGCAAAACTTGGCTGGAGAAGCTTCCAAAGAATATTACTCTGAATATGCTGGCAAAGCTGAACAGCAACAGGATGAGGAATTCAAATGAACAAGAAATATGATTATTTACTTCAGCCACAGTTCTGTGCTCAGCAAGATTTGCTGTTGTAAACGTCTGTGTGAATGCCTTGGACAGGAGAAATATTTGTCGAGGGAATGCTTCTTCAGCAGAGCAGCTGTGCTCAGGCACACCCCAGGAATACCTGTACCAACAGCAGCACTGCCTTGCCAAGCGTGTGGTGCTTGAAAAACACTGCAGGTGATTGCTTGAAAAATTATGATTCAGTGTTGCATAGCTAAGACAGACACGTGATGCATGAGGAAGTTTAGAGGAGCAGACTGTCTCTTCTAGTGACCCAGACCTCCACCTCTGATTTTCCTGTGACCTCCTCTTCCACAAGCACTATTTCCTCCAATTTCCCCTGCTTCTGATTTGTTTTGTGCAGTTACTGAAGACTGTAAGCCACTTGAAGACTTAGGGTGCAGGATATCTGTGGGTCCTGGGTGCTCTGTTACACACCTGCACAATTCTATCATATGCTTACAAGGCTAAAACAGCACAGAATAGAACCACTTAGGTTAGAAGAGACCCTTAAGATAAAGTCCAACCATAAACCTAACACTGCCAAGTCTGTCACTAAACCAGTCCCTAAGTGCCACATCCACATGTCTTTTAAATACCTCCAGGGATGGTGACTCAGTCACATGCTGAACTGAGTGAGCAACCATGTGCCACGCGAAAACATTTGAAAGGTATTTGTTCTTTTAAAGGCAAAATAGTGCGGAAATCCATACAGTATTTATGTCTCAAGGCAACGAGTCTACACAAAACAGCAGCACTGTGTTAGTACAGTCAGACTTGTCCTAGAACCTAAGTCTGACTGTACCAACACTGCTGCATTTCCAACAGGACCCATTACCTCAGATTAGGCCCAATATAAATGCAGCTACCAAGTTTCCAGATCCAGTGTGGAGTAAATACATCCCATATCCCAGGCAAGTAAGTATGCCAGGTTTTTGTGGTTGGAAACACCATCATCAATACATTACAGCCTCTAGGAAAGTGTCACAAGATCTCACTCCTGGAATCAGCTAGACATCTCTATTGATCCTCACTACCCCATAATTCCTAATGTAAACCTAAGGGGCTCTTCAGGTTTATTGCTCTATCCAAAGCAATGGATACTGGATGTCACATATCCCTTGCAGATTCAAACAGCAGAACCTCATTTTCTTCATGTAAGAACCAGACAGGATCACAATGTGAGGAACAAAGCTGGAGAGACAAGCTGCCCTTGTAGGTGAAATTCACAATAAGGCCTTCATTTGCTCTTTGTCGAAATCTTTACAGATACTTAGATTGCTGAGATTATTCAGTGGGCTTGGAAAAAGCCAGGGAACTGCAACAAACCTCAATGGCCTGCTTTGCAATTTAATGCGTTTCTTCTTCTGTGTGTGCAATTACTGGGAGAAACCTAACCCTTCCCCAGGCCTTCACCTTTGATTAGGGCAGGTATCAAATGCTGGTTGGCTTAGGTACATTTTGTGCTTGTTTCTTATGCAAATACAGACTACTGTACACCAGCTGGTACTTCTGCCAAATTCGTTTCATGGATTTGATTCTATTTCCTACCTTTCACCTAAAAGGGGTATTATGTACGTGGAGATTATTTTTCTGTAAGAAGATAGCAAGAGTTTTTTTTCTTTCAAAAATTACGGGACTAGATCCATCTTGGACTAATTCCACTGAAACCTGTACCATTACACCAATGATAATTTAATTACAGCATTTGCTAGAAATCATTAGAACTAAGCTAATCTGTGTTTCAAGCTCTTTGCTAATGTTATGGTGAGGTTGACCATGACATCATTTTTAGCAAGGCATTTACACTGTGCCTAATCAAGGTTAGCCAAATATCTTGTGGTCCAAATAAGCCCTGTGTGGGCAGACCTGAGAGACCATGTCTAACTCCTAGGCTGAACTGGGCTGAATACCTTGAGCTTGAAGAATTGGTTTGCACAAGGTTGTGAGGCCTTTCTTGTGCCCAAACTCACAAACTGACTCCTGCAAGCTGCCCCTTGTTTATGGGCTATATATGCTTAATAACGGGGAGGGTCATAATGTCTCACCTGAAGCCTGGGTTCTGGTTCCAGACCAAGCACACAGTTGCACATACAGAAAGACAAAAATAAGTGAATTTTTAGACAGTGTATATTCAGAACCAGGCTTAGGAAATAAAATTTGGGCTTCTGTGCCCATAGAAGGGCGTGGGGTCAGGCTACATAACAGACACTTGGAGTTAAATCTTTCTTATTTCAGGATTTCTGATGAGGATAATCCCTAGTTAGGTCACATAAAATAATTTATGAGCTTTAGATCTTGTTCAGTGGATTATTCTTTAATTCAATTAAAATAACAAGCAACCCCGGCCAAAGGATTTTATCCATGTGTACATCTTTAAGTAATCTCATTTAAATAAGTATGCGATAGTGCCCAGGATTTGGCTCAGAAGAACAGTGGGAGCAGCCTAATTAAAATTATGTGGTCTGCACTGCAATCCTTACTAAGCCTCAGGTCTAGCTTGAGGTTTATTATTTGAAACTAAACACAGAACTTCATAGGCTTTTTAACATTTTTTTAGGGCTTTGGAACAGTTTGTAAGAAGCAGAAGTCATCCTAATTACATATAAATATTTTAATATAATTGTAGATTCATCTACAGACCGTCACCAATGGGCAAGAGCCAGCAGCCCTTACAGTGCATGGTGTAGCCACAGCCATGCTTCACTAGAGCCATCTGGCTTGAGACACTCCTTGTAGTCTGGATTTAGAGCAGTGAATGCTCTCCTGAAGATGTGCCCATACATCTCACCCACAGGACCAACCACAGGAGAGCTAAAGCCCTGTTGTCCAGCATTTCACAGTAAGGTCAGGGCCACTGTGCCCTTCCATCCCACTCCCTCAGACTCATGACAACTGGAACAGCTTTACTACTGCGTAACCTCATATGCCAAACGTTGCTTGAGAGAGGGCAGATCTGCACCAAAACCTTGCTGCCATGGGTGGGGCAGAATGAGGCTCTGTCCATAGCAACAACCACAGAAGGAGACACCAAAATCATCTCTGAGGAGCCCTTCAGGATTGGGTCCCACAAGCAAGGTCAGTGAGAGCCTGTGTTTTATGACTCAGATCAGAGATCAGAGCGTATGTAACTCAACAGCACCCAGATCTGGGTGGATACACACGTGCTCAAAGTTGAGGTCAGGCCAGCTTACACAGTAAGGCTGTTCATGGTCCACATTTTTCATGCAGGCATGTCAAATAGCCGCAGTCAAGTCCTTTTCTTGGGTCTATCCACTAAAAGCTAGCAGAAACAGAATGTAATGGATCACCAGAAAATTTCACCAGCTGACCAAGATGACCACATGACTGATGGTCACATGAAGAACAAATTTGCTTCAGTTTTCTGTGCAGTGGTCAATCGTACACATTCTATAGTGTAATACTCAATGTATATTGAACAGTTAAATACAAGCACAGTATTATGTATTATAATTCTATAGCATGACACTTAGCTTTATGGAAGAGCCTACCTAAACTCAGATTACATGCCTATGAACTCTGACAAAAAATAAGTACATAAACCAACCCCAAAGTTGGTATGTCATATGTGGAAATTACTTTTGTCCACTTGACATTGTCAAGAAGCCATTCAAGACAGGCATCAAATTTCTATACATATATTTTCACAGAATTCCTAGAAGGCAGCTGTTGTTTCAGCTCTGCAGAAATTCTACATTTCCCTAATTTACTTGGATAACTAAAATGTTTTGTCAGTTACACACCTTCAAGAGGTTTCTGTTCTATTATTTTCAAGAGCTGTAAAAAGCCACCATAGAAAGACTTTAAAATTTCAAATAGCAGCAACAGTCCCATCTAGAGGAAACGAACTGCTTTTCTACAACTCTTTTTTTTTTTCCTTCCCACACTGGACAATGCTGGCGGGTTGAGATTAAACCAGAGATGGGCTCCATTTACAAGATTGCTTATATAAAGCGAAGATAAACACCAGCTGGGTTCATTTGAAAGAGGACATCTTGGGAAGAGCTGACAGCACAGCTATTGGAATAAGACTGGAATTAAAATCTGAAATACTCAGTCCCTTCCTGTCTCGTAGGTATAATACTTAACTTCTTGTAGAATGCATAGGATTAGAATTAGAAGAAATTGTCACTGAAATGTACTGTAGCAGCCTTTTGTAACTGTATAGCTTTAAATAGAGTGAGTGAAAATGTTGAAATTGGATGTTTTTATTGCAAATACTTAATCAGGAAGATTTTTTTCCTTACCTAAATTTGTTATTTCTGACCTTCTGCTCAGTGATGTGCATGCGAGGGCAGACACTGAAAAGTGTCTACAAAGGGATAATATAAGAACTCCAGTCCCAATCCCACAGGCTGTACCTGCGTCTCCCTGTGGGAAAGAGTTTGCAGCTTTGAGGCCTGAAGCGGAAAGGTAAATTACTGCCATGTATGCTCTGTAAATTCAGCATTTAGCAATAAAAGGGAAAAATGCATAATTTACGAAACTGAGCTACATGAATTTAAGATTATATATGCCCAGATATCCTTCACCAGAGAGAATAGTTTCAGCATTAAATTTATAAGCACAATATATATGTTATTGGATCATATTTTTTTCTAGTGATTTCTATTCCCTCTTCTTCTCAGATCCCGTTGTTTCCATCTCATTTGGTAATACTAACACTTTTGCCTTACACTCTTTACAAGAACAAAGAAAACCTAAAATAATTCAAAGCTACCACTAAAATGAAATAGTAAAATTGTCACAGAAGTGACAAACAATGGTCTTGGAAATATTTATCCTGTAGGTACAATAAAGTTGGGCGACAATATCAGGAATGTTATTTGTTTTTTTTCTGCAAGAAAACATGTTTAACACTTTTGGGTCTGCAGCCAATGCATTTTTTTATTTCCTCTTTTCAAGAGAATTTCTGCTTTTATTCCTATGTCCTCAGATCTTTGCAAGAAATGGTGACTCTTACTATATATCTGCTTGTCATCTTGGCGCAAGCTCATGCAGGGCCTTGCAATCCAAATAAAGCAGGTAAAATAATTTAAGACTCCTATGTTCTTCTCTTGTACTTAAGATGACAAGGGGTTTATTTTCTGTTTAAAAGTAGAATGGTTTCTCTTCAAAAAGTTAAATTGTGCATTCTGGATAGCTAATCCTTCAATTTCTTTTATTGATCAGCTTTCAGCTAGCACGGTGAAGCCAACACCACTGAAGTCTTAGCCACATAAAGAATTAGGCTTAATTTTAACTGTGCAGTAGCTATAGTGCAATAAAGTTAAGCACAAGCAGAACTGAAACAACAATAGCAAAGAAAACAACAACTGGAAATTACCTGCAATAGCACAGGCTAAATACAGCAGATCTTTACTGCCCAAGCTGGGCATTAGACCCACTGACTGCAATCTGATGACTAGTGGTGAATGTGTGGGGCTGAACTCCTGAACCAGCCTGCTATATTGAGCTAGAAAAAAAAAACCAAAACAAAAAACAAAAATCATTGAAGCTAAAGCCCTAAATGTACACTGATTTCTGCCTAGAAACTCAAATGATCTGGTGCCAGACAAACCTCTGACGTAGAATTCACTACAATTAAGAAATGTGCTTTAGAAATGCATTGGAATGTGCCTCAATATGGACTGTTTGCTTTGTATGTGCGTGACTGGTGTCAGTCTACTGCCAGTAATTTCATGGTCCATATAAATATTTGGCCTTATAGCCATTTACTTCAGTACCTGCATTTGCACAAGCAGTTTCTTTGAACTGCAGGAATTTTCATAGGTGTAAAGTCACCAGAGTTACAAATCTGACTATTAACACAAGAATCAGTCTGTATGTTTGTTGACCAGAAAGGAGTGAGTTGTTAAGGTCCATATTTTATTTTCCCTGAGTATTGCCCAACCCTCTGCAGACATGCAAAATGAGGCTCTTACTGTAAAAATAAGAGTATCAAGGACTTTAAAAGAAATTATTGAATAATTCCAGGTAAAGTGGGTTTTTTTCTGGCAGTGGTAATTGGAACTTTCTCAATGTTCAGGTCATTAATTTTTAGTCAGTATTTGCCCTTTAAATTCCCAGACACTCAAATTCACACTACCTGATTCTCTTTGAAAAATGTCCAGTTCTGCTATCATGAGACAATCAGTCTGCAAGTTATGGTGTTTAACATCCGTGATTGTATTAGCAATCACTATTTGGAAACATATTGCACTGTTTCTGCCCATCTTTGGTAACAGGGATAGGCTTTTTGTTTCATTTTTAGATTTTAGCTTTTAACTTGAAAATTCTAATGATTCAGTTTACATTGACACTGCAATTCCAGTGCAAGGAGACAAAGGACAGAATATGTATCATGGCCTAGATCTAAGACTGCTACAAAAAGGTCCACATCTACTGAAGCCTAACAGACAACTTCAACAATATTATTTGTACAGAGACAGTGGTGTTTGTTACAGAAGCCAGCTCTGCAGCATCACCTGAGGGATTTCAGTGCAGCAATTTTTCACTTCAGGTTTCTTAGCAGTGTCTCTGCTCCTTAATCAGCTATTCCAGAAAGATATACAAATTTACATTAAGTTCTGCATTGATTGGAAGGCAAAGGCCAAACTCTTCCGAAGAAGAATTAAATAGAATTTTACAACCCAAAGGTCAGTTCTGTGTAGCAAAAGCTGCTCACATTAAGGGACCTTTCAAAGCACACCCCTGCTCACAGAAGTTTAATCCCAATGGAAAGTAGATATGCACACCTGCCTCTTGAAAGCAAAATACCCCTGAGTATGACTCTAGGTGTACTGTTTTCCTTTTAGATGTAATTCTGGTCTACTGCTACCCTAAAACCATCATTACCAAAATTCCGGAGTGTCCTTACGGATGGGAAGTTAATCAGCTGGCACTTGGAGGCATTTGCTACAATGGGATCCACGATTCGGGGTATTACCAATTCACAATCCCGGACCTGTCACCTAAAAACAAATCATACTGTGGGACACAGTCAGAGGTAAGACCGTCAAGGTCAACATTTCTGAGCTGAACTCAGAATTAGGCTGGGCTCACTTGAGAGAGCCTGTTTGCTTCAGATTGGAGTAGGGTTTAAGTATGGATGGAAGGAGGAGGCAAATTCTAGTACCAGGGAGAAAGTAGAATCAAATAGTAGCGTTTTGCATCTACAGGCAAAACACCTGCAGGTTTAGTGATATTAGTCTGTATGTTATTTGCCCATCTGCAGCTGTGTTACACAGACCATCTTTATAGGCAGCACAGCATATAAAGAGCTACAAAGCCACATTTCCTTGGGGATGGTGCTTTGTAACCAGATTCAGTTTTCACATTTCAATTAAATGAGTTGTTCCTGATGCTCAAGGATTCACTCCTGCCTACATTTCTCTGTCTCACCATGCACAGTTCAAGAACCCTGTTTATCACTTCTACAACTCCATCGTCTCCAATGACACCTCAGTAATTGTGAAGAGCCAGCCTGTCAATTACTCCTTCACCTGCTCGTACAATGCCAACTACCTGGTGAACCAGGCTGCCTTTGACCAAAGGTATGTCCTCTTCTGCAAGTGCACTTCATCCCATTTTCAGCACCACATCTCACTCATACAGAGACTTGGTTATGTCCCCAGGGTGGCCACCGTTCATGTGAAGAATGGAAGCTCCGGCTCATTTGAAAGTCAATTGTCCCTCAACTTCTACTCTGTAAGTGGTCTTTGTCACCCAGCTTTTCATGTTCACCTTCTACAGGCTTCAGCCTAAGAGCTAGGGAAAAAAAGGCTGCTGCTTCTAACTTGTATGTGTCATGAAGCACATCACTAGCCTGGAACAAATAATTACAGTGGGGTTTGCAGGATCCTTGTTTCTGCTGATTAACAGGGACATACTTAAACTGAACAGAGCAAACACATGCCAACTGTTCTTTTGATCCCTCCAAATCAGGCAGATTTTTCTGCTGAGAGGTATATTTCTAACATGCTGATAGGTTTTATAAAAAAACCCAAACAAACAAACCAAAAACAAAGAAACAAAAAACACAACAAACAACTATGTAGTCCCACTCAAAGAGCAGCATGTACCTGCAGGCAATGCTGCTACACAAGGCCTCTACAGATACTCTGCAGAAAACTCTGCGTATTTCTTTTGCTCCCTGGTACTCTTACCTGACAGGTATTTCATTTTTCCCAGAGATCTTTAGGTCCCTGGCTATCAGACCAATCTTTTGAAATATTCTTCTCCTCCCCACAGCTCTGCTATGCTGCTGGACCAGCCATCTCCTGATCCTGGAGTCTTATTTTCACCAAAACACAGTCAAAAGCACCAAAGCTGCTTCTCTCTTTTAGCACCTAGAAAAAACACAACTCACAACATACTCTGTTAAACTGATAGGCCTGATAGAGGGAGTATGCAGCATAAAGTGAATGGATGGAAATCTTTGCTCCCACACCCTACATTTTTGGGCACCAATTGATCACTAAACATTTTGTCAGCCTTGGGATGCCACATGAAAGTTTTTTTACTGATACATGGCAAGCCGGTAGTATATACTGGCAAGGCTCAAGGACGTACCACACTGCTCCTCTCAGCTCCTGGCAGAATGGCTGCTAAATCAAATGACAGTGAGCAATGCATCTCTGGTCTTTTTTTTTTTTTTTTTGGCCAAATGACTCTTTTGGTCTGATGGCCTTGGGCTTCCAGGAGTCAAGGAGGGAGTGGATGAACTATAATTATACATTTTCCCACTGAGCACAACTGCAGAACAAGCTCAGGAAGCTAATAGACCACTCCTTTTTCATTTTGTCTGTATTTTCAATGGGGAAAAAAGGTTAATTTCAATGAAGTGTGGTTTGTTTTTTTTCTGGCAAAATGGAAATGCAATATTTATTTTGCCTGGCTATTAATCTCTGATGCTGACACAGCCCTCTGCCTCCAGTGGGCCCTGCTTTCCAGGTGCTTCATGTGCCCATTTCCCAGTGGAAACACTTCAGCCTCACCTGCCCTATAGCCTTTAACCATTAACAGCAAAGGACTGTGATACAGCATGAGGAGCTGGAGGCTCAATAAAGTCAGACCTTCAACACTGAAACCTATTGTGAAAAAAAGCAAGCTAGTACCCTAAAACAGTGCAAAGCACTAGAGTCTGGGAAAAGAAGCACTATACCAGGTTAATCTCATGCCTTTGCTTTGCGTGTTACCAGTAATGTATGATGTCTTTCTCTTTGTCTTTCAAAGAATGCCAAGTTTTCCAGTATAAAAGAAGCCCCTTTCATTGTTGAAACATCAGAAATTGGTTCTGACATATTTGCTGGAGTGGAAGCAAAGGGGTTAAGTGACAGGTAGGCAAAAGAAGGAGTAATAATTAATAAATTGGCAATCAGGACTTTCCTTGCTAATCTGGAGTTTGTGTCTCCCCAGGTTCAAAGTTGTTCTTAACAACTGCTGGGCAACTCCTTCCTCAGAGTATTTCTATCAGATCCACTGGCCTCTGATCACCAAGGGGTAGGTGCTGGTGGGACAAGGGGGATCACCTCTGTCCAGTGCCGAGGATGACAGAAAGCTGGAGCTGGGGGATGAGGGAGCATGGTCTGCAGCAAGGCAAATGCATCTATCTATCCATGAGACTGGATCTCTGGAGATGTTTCACTGAAGCCATGTAGGCTCTGACACTACTTCTCCATGCACATTGCAGGTGTGCCACGGACAACTCCATCCTTGTGCATGAGAATGGGAAAACGAGCCGGGCGACGTTCCAGTTCAACGCTTTCCGCTTCCGTAACATCCCCAAGCTGTCCAAGGTCTGGCTGCACTGCGAGACACATGTCTGTGACAGCGAGAAGTTCTCATGCCCGGTGGTAAGGCCTCCTTCCCAGAGAAACCTACAGGGATAAATTTAGACAGAGGATGTCAAGACCTTCCTGGGGGCATGTCGGGTGCAGAACCAGTGCCAAAGCTTTCAGTAGATAGAGCCACCACCATGCAGGAACCTGAGTGGCCAGCCCTGCACTCTGACCTCCATCATCCCACAGGCACTGCAGGCAACATTGGGCAACTTGTTTAAATGCATTGAGAAATAACATAGCGCTTTAAAAACTGAGTTCTTGTCAATATCCCAGACTACAGTCCTGTCTGACAAATGGTTAAACACAAACCTGGAAAAAAAGGGAGAGAGTAGAGCTTTTTCCATTTTACCAAATATCTCAGTGCTCAGGGACACCGTGGGGGCAGCAGGACAGCCTGGCTCAAAGCTCATTGCTAGTCAAACGAAACCTCCCAGATCCCTGTCCCAGGGAAAGTCCTCTCTGCTGTTGTAGTGAGTGCTCTTGCAGCCATCCTGTTCTCCATAAAATACATAAAATGTCACTGGAGCAGGGACTGAGGTCAAAGGGTAGGTTCCTGTGACTGCAGTGGAGGTGCTCTGCAGGCATGTTATTTAGCACAGAGGGTGAGCACTGCTTGCACCAAGTGATGGAAGGATGAGGGTTACTAAAGGGTCTTTAAAAACTTCTCTCTTCCTCCTTCACTAAGTCAGAGCTTCACTATTCTTTTTCTCATGCAATGAATGTGCCATTGCTATCTAATGAAGCAGAACTTTATTTAACCTGAAAGCCCAAAATACTCTTGGCCAACATACTGTCATTCCAGCAATGAGTATTTCTTGCTGGAGAAGAGAAAGACTCACTCCTGATGAAACCAACTTTTCTTTCTAAACACTTTCTCAGACCAGGAGCCAAATTAAGACAGCAGTTTATTATCCAACCTCAGTGCTAAGCAGGGGACACTGATTTGTGCAAAACCTGCACGTTTGATAAAACTGCATTGTTTGAAATTCTAAGATTGAAAGGCAAAAAAAAAATCTCTGGGATTAGATTTTGGTTTTTGTTTTTAAAGATTTCTTCAACTTTTTGTCCAGCTACTGACCAGGGTTAAAAGAAAACACAAAAACACTACTCCATATATGCCTTTCTGGCAGTACTGCCAAACATCTCTATCTTTTCAGGTACAGGGGGAATTCTCTCCTTGCCTCCAGCATAGGATAATTACTTGATCAGGCTAACATCCCCTGAGTCCACTTCCAACCAAAAAATGCAGCTGGTGGTCTGCTGAAATTAAGCTTGAACCAAGCTGTGGTTCCATCTATGCTTACAACCAACTCAAAACCAGAAATACCACACACTGGGTTTGCAAAAAAAATGCTCACAGCTGGGGATCTGCTAAGGTGAGGGGACAGACAAGGACCTTTAATCTTTAGAGCACTGCCTCCAACACAGACCTTGTCAGCTGTGACAGGCATCATTAATGCTAGACATGAGATGAACTACATGGAAGGGATTTTGTGCTTCCTGTTTCTACCCAATGGGCAACAATTATAATTAGCAATAAACAACAACAGAAGTCTTTGCAGAAGTCATGGGTTAAATGGATGTAGCTTAGTTCCTGCCTTCCTTCTTGACAGCAGTTTTGTTTCAGGCATGGTGGAAAGGGCAGCCCAGGAGGACCTGGGATTAAGTAAGCAGAGACCCATCTGGGCTCCTGCCATCTCACAGCTGAAAAGAGCACTTAACTGACAGCCACAAAAAGGGCTGTGGCACACCAAAACCCTCAGAAAATGCACTGTAAAGACTCTCCTTAAATCTCTTCTGCACCAAAAAAAACCCAGCCAAAAATTACAGAAAAAAAAATCCCTAGGAAATATGAAGAAATATTGACATACATGTCATTTCCCTGGTTGGAAACATGGGAATTTAGTTTGGATTTTTAAATTATTTTTAATTTTTCATTTTATGTGGCTTTCTTTCCTATCCCTTAGACATGTGACAAACGAAAACCTCACATGGAACAAACTGGAGGTGTTTTAGTGGCGGAGATCTCTGTGCGCAGTAAGTGAGGGGGTGTCTGGGGTGTTGCTCCCTTTGGGAAGCAGTGAAGTTGGGAGCCACCAGTGGTTCATAGCACAGGAGCAAGTAGAGGAGCAGAAGACCTCTGTCAGAGCCCTTTCCCCATGGCAGCAGGACTCTCAAACAGAAGTTGGTCCCCTTCAAGCACAGTGAAACTCTCCTGATTTACAAAGTGAGCAATAGATCCCATTTGGCATTAACAGTAAGTGGCCAAACCACTTACATGCAAGTTAGCAATGTAAACTCTGCTCACCTGCTTTTGACCTCAGCAACAGCCCAGACAAGCTCTGATAGATTGCACAAGAGCAGGAGAGAGGTCAGGCTTAGGAGCAGCTGGAAAGCTTTTCTTTACAACATACATTAGTACTTCAACATAGTCATAACTCTGGTAGGTTAACCTGTCATGCTTCTCCCTCCTGATACACAAATTAAACTGCAATCGGGTTTTCCTGTTATAAAGCAAGGTCTGTTTCCTCTACGTGCTGCCCTACCCCCAGAGGCATCAGGAATTTCTCCCTGAGCTGTTTTAATTCTGTGGAGCCAACACGTCTTTTGGAACAGGTCCTTGGAACAAGGAATACCTAAATCATGTTTTCACTAAAGCCCTTTAGCCTGGTTCATCAATTACAGCCACACCAACCTGAAAGCCAATTTACAATTACGAATACATGCAGAGCCGCATTATTACACTTCACAGAATCATCATGGTTGGAAAGGACCTCCAAGATCACCAAGTCCAACCATCAACACAAAAAAAACCAACAACAAACCACCAAACACACCGCACAGCCCCCACTAGAAAATACCCACAAAAAGCCCCACAACCTCAGCCACTAATCCATGTCCTGAAGTGCCACATCTACACGTTTCTTAAATACTTCCAAGGATGGTGAATTAACCACCTCCCTGGGCAGGCTGTTCCAGTGCCTGACCACTCTTTCAGTAAAGAAATTCTTCCTAATATCCAATCTGAATCTTCTCTGCTGCAGCTTCAGGCCATTTCCTCCTGTCCTGTCATTATTTTCTTGAGAGAAGAGGCCAACACCCACCTCACTACAACCTCCTTTCAGGTATTTGTAGAGGGTGATGAGCTTTCCCCTCAGTCTCTGCTTCAGACTAAACAATCCCAGTTCCCTCAGCCACTCCTCATATGACTTGTTCTCCAGACCCTTCACCAGCTTGGTAGCTCTCCTCTGGACATGCTCCAGCACCAAAATGTCCTTTGTACATTGAGGAGCCCAGAACTGAACACAGTACTTGAGGTGCAGCCTCACCAGTGCCAAGTACAGGGGCACAATCACTTCCCTACTCCTGCTGGCCATGCTATTCCTGATGCAGGTCATTATACTATTGGCATTCTTGGCCACCTGGGCACACTAGCATTCTCCTGGAGAAGCTGGCGAATAATAGCATAGACAAGTGTCCTCTGCACTGGGTAAAAAAACTGGCTGGATGGCCGAGGCCAGAGAGTTGTGGTAAATGGGGTCAAATCTAGTTGGCAACCGGTCACCAGTGGTGTCCCTCAGGGCTCAGCTTGGGGGTCAGTCCTGTCCAATATCCTTATCAATGATCTGTTTGAGGGGATTGAGTGCACCCTCAGTAAGTTTGCAGACAACACCAAATTGGGTGGGAGTGTTGATCTGCCTGAGGGTAGGAAGGCTCTGAAGAGGGACCTGGGCAGACTGGATCAATGGGCCAAGGCCAATTGTATGAGATTCAGTAAGGCCAAGTGCCAGGTCCTGCACTTTGGTCACAGCAACCCCAGGCAAGACTACAGGCTTGGGGAGGAGTGGCTGGAAAGCTCTCTGGCAGAAAAGGACCTGAGGGTGCTGGTTGACAGTGTGTTGGACCAGTAAAACCCCATCAATTTTAGGAGATAAAAGAACTGAGGATCCTTTTTTAACTTCAGACAGTAAAGCCAACAGGAAATTTCCAGAATTTCAAAATGTGGCAAATATTACCTGCTCTTGCTTTTAGCAAGCACGCTGGTGCACTTTGTCCTATTTTACACACTCCATCCCAATGTTATCTTTTTCTCTTATTTTATACAGGCAAAGGTTTATCCAGATTTTACACACTCCCAGGTAAATAGCAAAGTATGAAAATTAAAATATCAATCTTAAATATGGATTTTGAGTGACTCTGTCAGCATAAAACCCATAGCTCAAAGAAAAACCTTGTAAATTGGATAGAAAGGGAAACAGTTAAAAATCAAGTTGTATTTCTCAACATTATACACTTTTTTTTTTCCTCCTTTTGGCACATCCCTTACTCTGCACAATGAAGTCATACCAGTAACTTCCAATACTGAACATTCTTTTACCTTCTTTTCACACCCTCTTCCCAAAAAGGAACAAGGGTGTCTCACTGTGTTAACTGAGATGTCTGAAAGCTTTTCTCTTTGGAGAGGGTTTGAAAAAGCCCTTTCAAAGCCTGCTTATTAAAACTTGGTATGGTGACAGAGCCACATTAAGGACATGCAGTTGCATTGATGGGGCTGGGAAAGGAACATGAAAGGCAGCTGACAGTGAAGTACTCACATTTAGTCTGTGTTCTCTTGCAGATATCATCTTCCACCTACTCTTTGCAATTGGATTTTGTGCTGTTTTATTATAAAACACAGCCCAACTCTGTTTCTTAACTTTTCCCACTCTTGTTTGGACTGGAATTCTTTAGTAAAGATGTTTATTTTACAGAGGAAAAATGAAAGTCACAAAAAACCTTGTGCATCATTTTACCAGATAAATAAAACTTTCTGTGAGCTTTCTGTCTCAAATACTGGAGAATCTCAAAGCAAGTTTGCCTCTCCCAAGTTTCTGCAGGCATTTTAAACCAGTGAAAACCCAGGGGTTATGCATTCTACTGATGCTTCCTTTTAAAGAGTTGTGATGCTGACAGTACTTGTTTCTATAAGGAAAACAGGGATATACAAACTCAGCATTTTTCAATGCCAAATTTCCCCTCAGCATCCCCCATTCTTGTCAATCTCAGCATGGTACCAAACTCCCCCCCAACACCTGGTCTTGCAAGGTCCTAGCTTGGTCTGTGAAGCCTTTGAACAAGACAAAACCTAACCTGACATGTCAAGGATGGAAGAAAAGGACGCTTTTTTATGCAGCAATAGTTAGAAGGTCCTCAGAATTAATTAACTGACATTTCTTTCTGGCTTCTTAGCATTGTCATTATTGATTGGTTGGGTGAAGTACAGTACAACACATGCTGCAGTAGGTAAAACACTGCTAGAAATAGGATTTCTTGCTGACTGGACAGGCTTAGTGCTTGATAGCTGCAGAGTGTGGATGCAAATTAAGCACGTCAGAGGCTGGAAAACTAGCTAATGAGCTTTACACTTCTTTGAAGACATAGCTGGTGTTAGATACACCAGGGTCCAGGTGTTAGCTCTGTACCTGAGTAACAACGGCTCATAAACGGCGGCAAGAAGTCACTAGAAAAGGAAACCATAATTCTGAAGTCCAGAAAATATCAGGACATGAAACAATTTCCCAGCAAGAGTTTCTAACTTCCAGTAATTACTAAAACAGAACAGAATTCTTGGGAGTGTAAGAAACACTCCTAGGCCCTTTCAATGAAACTTTCAGGATTCTAAAAGGGAAAGAGAGAAGAATGGCTGCAGCTGTTGCCCTTCCCAATTACTGAACACAGTGGGTGCACCCCTGTGTACATACTGCAGTAAGAGCAAACTGGAATTTTTGCTATTGTATTTGGAGAGGAAACTTCATTAATAATCAGAATATGCACATATTACAGCCACAGTTTCCAAATACATAAAGATCTCTCTTACGATAGACTCTATTTTCTGCTTTAAGTGTAATCTCAGCCCATACGTATTTATAAGTAAGAAAAACAAAGCTGTTTAGAAGCTGAAATGATAGCACAGTGCATCCACCCTGAGGGCCGGCAGAAAGACGGCGGGTCTGATGGCATGCACTTAGCCATTATATACGACAGAGGGCACTCTCAGGACAGGATTGTCTGATTTAGACATTACAACATTAAATCCGTCACTTCGAAGGCGTGGATCTGTCACTCTGAAGTAATCCTTAGTGGTACAAGTTTCTAAGGCAGAGCAGACCTATTGGATGTTCTGTGCATCACAGGCCATTCTGATGGGAGATAATGACCCTGCAGGTTTTTCTTCCCCGTTTACTGCTTTGTCTCCCTTTCCCCTTCCCTCTTCCCAGTAACACCCCAGGCTTCAGCACCTCCTGCCAAATGGCTTTACCTTATCAAATTCTCATCCTTGCAAAATGAGACTAACACTGGCTTCTTCTTCAAAGTCTGTTTCTTTAGCCTTGCCTTTGCAACAGTCACTGCTCTCCCAGCACGGCTATTTTTTTGTGGAAAGCCTTGAACTCAGTTTCTCTGGTAGGTTGATTAATTTTCTTCCTGGTGATGCAATAAGTGTTGCTTTGGAACAAACCCTGCAGGATTGCAGCAGCTGTGAAGTGTGCCTTCAAATTCCCAGGCCACCTCCCTGCCCACTGTGGGATGGAGCCTCCGGGCATACATATCTCCCGCGTGTGTTACTGTACTGGGTGAGGCTCCTGCAGCTGGTGAGCTGTGGTTGCAGGATGGGCAAAGCTCTGTCAACCAATCGAAATCTGGATCACTATCACCCTACAGTCCAAAAATGGTTTATTGCTAAAAACAAACTAGCAAAATACAACTGAGTAAGAGCTGCGAGAGATGACACTGAAAAGATCTATCTGTCAGAGAAGACAGCAACATGTGTACAGGTTTCAGCTCCAGAAATGAGCCACACTTCTTGTTAAGGAAGCACAAGTTGTCCATCCTAAGCAGCTTGCATTAAAAATATGGATTATAATTCACTTTCATTTTTCCTAACCTGCATATGGCTCATCACTATTTATGTTGCCAGTACCAGAAAACGTAATGATTGCAAACTGTTTTAGCACAAGCTAAATCTTTATAGACTTCATCATTTCAGACGTACTCTAGTGATGGGTCTTAATCAGCTGGCAGGGCATGAAGATGCTTGCCTTGATTTCAGCATCTTGAAGTCCAACACAACGCTGCTCATAGGGACATAGGGAAAGGAAGCTTAGTTACAGTGAACACAGATAATCTGTTTAGAGCCCAACATTTGTTTTCCTAAAGATTGCTCTTTGGTTTTGTCCTAATTCTTCTGCCTATTTGGATGAACTCTAGTGAGACATGAGTTTTTACATGCTTTCCTTCTCAGTTTGGCATTGCAATGCTGAAGCAGAAGGCCACTGAAGTCATGGCAAGTGGTAGGAGAGAGATGAACACACACAGATTTCAAGATGATAGCAACACAGGTTGCAGCACAGTAGTGTCTGTACAGTGACAAACATTTACACAGTATTTTGTTCATTAAAGACAGGTCACTTCTCACTTGAAAATGGTAATCACCATTAACCTAGGTGGCCTTTGACAGTCACTGCTGATCTAATACAAAATTCCCAGAAGTACAAACCAGCAAGCATGTCACCTATGCAAGTTGGTACTTCCCATCCTTGTCACTGTGTATCTAATGTCCTCAAATAAGCAGTGTCATGGCACTGTGATTCCTTCCACTCCTGTGACCGCAGCTCCAACAGTGAAAAAGACGGAGCAGGCTCTCAGACTGTCAAGACAGTTAATCATAATCAAACATTAGGCTTTATATGCTGTGCTGGGGTCCCATAATTTCAAATCCAAACCTGAGAACAAACCCTCAGTAACTGGTTATCAGAGGATACACCATTGCTTCTGCTGCAGAGATGCCAGACCAAATTTCACCTCATATGCCCAGTTAGTGCATCCCCTGCTCGCTCAGCCCTGGAAGTAGTGAAGCCACATCAGAGCTGCAAGCCCTTCTGTAGGGGGATCTCAGCTCTAGCACACCAAGGTAAACTTTGCATACGCTGCCAGAATTGTCAATATATTACACAACATAAATACAAGTAACATCTCAGATCCAGATAGCATGTAGAGAAACTCACTATCTTAATCCTAATTTAAACACCAACTTCATCTCTTTATTCTGTGAATCCATGACATTTTGTTTAAGTGTCCTGGACAGGGACAAGGAAAAGCTCTACTTGTCTCAGAATAGTATCCTGAGAACCGTGACTCGATGCACACCAAACATGTCATAGAAGTACACAGCCTGTGTTAACAGCAAACCTCCTCACACAGTAAGATCCAATCTTACCAAACTATCTCCATCCAAAGGGCATCTGTCACTCACAGGTGCAGAGGAAAAAAATAGCTATTGACTCACTGGACACCACAGCCCTTTCATGATGCATATCACTCTGGCCCTGCAAAGGTCAAGTCCAGTGCTGCAAATAAATAAATAGCAATTCTCACAGCCAGACAGTCAGAAACCCAAAAGGGAGACCAGAGTCCTGAGCTCTGTCAGAAGCTGTATTGCACCCTGAAACACAGATCAGCCTGCTTTCCAACACCTTTTTTCTTTATTTTGCTGTTAAAAGGAAAACTTAGTAGCCATCTAATGTCTTAGCCTGCTCTTCAAAAGCAGTATGTTAGATGTGCCAGTTCTAAATTAAAAGTGAAATGTTGTTAAATCCCCTACACACAGTCCCACCTGCAACGCAAACAGCTACTCTGTGGTGCAACTGGTCTCCAGCCTTCCGAGACTGCTTCCCACACTGAGCAGCCTGTGTCTCCTCTCCTGCTATATTTTCTCTGCATGTGGTTTCACCCACAACGCCCTCCTCCCACAGACTGGCTCCGTCTGGGCAGTTACACACCGTGACACAAAACATTACTGGAAGGGATGCCACCCTGCTCTCCTGCTTACACTCACCTGCTCTAATTGGGAAATAATATCAACATTTTTCTTCTGGGACCAAACACAGCAACATATGTCAACACTCTTAAGACACAGACATTGAGGATATATATCGACTTCCTTTTAAAAAGACAAGCCACAATAGCACAAACTTGTCAGTAACATCTTTTGAGAAGATCTTGTGTTCTGTTTTTCCATACAAATGTAGATCCTATTCCTGGGTGAGAGCTAAAACTGAGATCTTACCACTGTAAAAATGTTTGAACATTTATTTGCACTATGAATTTACATGGTGACTAATAAGCCCTGGTAAGAGCATTCTGAGTACTTCCCATTGTATCCATGCCCAGCACTTCTGTGCTAGCACCTTTCAGTGAACACCTCAAAGTACTCTAAAAACAGTAACTGATTAATCTGGAAGATTTAATCTTCCCTTTACAAACTGAGAAAAAACTGAGGCAGAAGGAAGTGAGCAGGTGATGGCAGAGGAAAAATAACCAGATCTGCTACTTCTGAGGGCAAACTGAGAAAACCTGCAAATTTTGCATTTATCTTTATTGCAAAAAGGATGTCCATATATATAGAAAACCAAGACAACAAATACGAGTGTTCTGACACACAATTCATTATGTACCTGGTGACCCACAGTAACAATTCACAAGCACCCATAGTAAACATAAGGTAAAACTCAAAGGTTAATCACCTGGAAGGAAGTTTATACCAACAGGTTTTACCTCAGCCTTGTGATAGGTGTGCCACCATGCCTCAGTGGATGGCAATCCTTACTCTCTGGGGTACCTGGACCTCCAGCCCCAGCTCACAACCAGCCAGATTTGGGCTGTTTACCTGTGTGAAGGCCAATAATGCAGTTCCACCTTCTCTCTGGGTATACAGCCTATCTTGAAAGTAACCACAGCACTCCAGAATTTCACAGACATAACACCTATTTCTTCACTGTGGCTGACCCCCACAAGCAGGTATGGTGCTTGCCACCCTATAAGCATCACCAGTGGTTTCCACCTTTAGCAAAGAAAACAGTGTAACTATTCTTAGTGTATACCCTATATGTGGGGTGCAAGATGCAAATAAATCTGAACCTTCAACCCTTCAGTGACCATTTCCCAAACTGTAAGAAAAGGGGGAAGGAAGAAACAAGAAATGGTTTGAAGTTACTGTATCAATGGTTCTTCGCAGGACTAAACTGAAATTTTATTATTTTTGTTTGTTTGTTTTCCTAGGTGAGCTCTTCAACCATTTCACAACTTTCTTTGGCAGATGGGGAAACAAGTTTCCTCCTCACACCCATTAAAAGATTTTTGAATTATTCTAGCACAGGTCCCCCTCCAAGACCAGCAGAAGAGCCATGACAAGAGCTTTGCTCTTCCATGACTATTTGCTCAATAGACAGAAAGTTCAGAACATTAAGGTTGTTACAGAACAGGCTGTACAGGTCACTCAGGAGTCTGCCCACTTGAAGGGGTGTGCAGCGAGAACACCAGCTGCAGCTCGACCAAGCAAGGAGCCATTCTCTCCAGTAAAGCTGGAAAGTAGGAAGAAAAGGAAAAATTTCTTTTGTGATCACTTCTTTTTGTTCTCCACTTCCTTCATTGGCCCTGATTTGTTTTGGAAATAGGCAGAAGTAACTGAAAGTATTTTCCAAAAATTCAGTAGGAGTCAAGGAAAGCAATTAATGGAGATCACTGCCCATCATGCTGACTCATACTGCTTGTTTCTTCCCCTGCTTCTGATATTTCTTTGCATCCTCCATTGGCTTTTGTTTCTTAATCTCAAGCATGTTAGAACAACACTTTGGTCAGCCACACATTTGTACAATGTCAGCCAAAAAACCTAGATGACATGGATTACAAGAGTTCACTTATCTGCCACCAACTGCACCAGTCCTTCTGAATTGTCAACGTATTTGTCCAGTTTGCTCACCTTGTTGTCCCCTAAGGTGCCTACTAGGGCATGTACAACAAAGTCACATTTGTTTCTAATCTAGTGCCTAGGAACACAGCATATTGTGTATATTTTCAGATTTCAGTGGTTTCATCCTGGTAGTAGGATTTCATGGCAAGTGAGGGAACTTTTCTTCCACACTCTGGGTCTTCTCAGGAGTTTGATCATGCTTGGGTCCTCCTACCACATGTCTCTGCAGAACCTACATACACTGCTCATTACGTAGTCATTTCTAACACTAGTTTAAAGGAGTAGCTTATGAGGGAATAAATATTTTTGAAAGAAAATAATTAAACACTGACCATACTGGAGCAGAATAAAGGTTAAGCTAATTCAAAAGCCTCCCTTTGACAGTAACCACACGCAGCTTCTTACAGAAAGTGCAAAGGCAACAGAACACGTATCAGTGAATCACAGGGTCCTCTGTAACAGCTATTGTAATATACAGCCATCTTGCAAGACAAAGCTGTTGCTTTGCACCCTTGTCAAATTCTATCATAGATTATTATATAATAAAAGAATGGGATGTTGAAAGGAATAAAATATATATTTTATATACCTTTTAATCTTATTTTGAGACTTCTGATAAGTAGCAAGATTAATGTGACCTATTTTTCTTCAAGAGGAGACTAGGCAAACATTTGAAATGAGTAGGGAGAGTACTGGCCACAGATACAGAAAACGGAACAGAAGGCACTCTGTTACCCCTGGTGCCTGAAGCAATCAGAGTCTCTATTTAAAAAAAAAAAAAAAAAAGGGACACACACACCAGCTGACTATTTGCCTAATTAATATGACATCTGGTTTCAACTCAATATTAATAATCTTGATTTCCTGCTCTAAACCACCAAACATTGTCTCTGTGGGCTGTTCAGCAGTTACTATTTCCCTTCTCTACAGCAGCAGCATTTAAGTGGTGAACAAACAACTCCTGCATGTTTCACATGGTCTACATAACACTTTTGATACCTGTTGGGTGAAAGGTACAATGTATTTGTGGTAATAAGTCTTTCACAAGTGACCAAAACTCACCCTCATAGCTTGCTTCTCCTGGCCACTTTTTCACAAAGAAAATTACTCTCTGTATTTTCATCCTAACAGCTTTTAACATGGTGATGATCCTTGCATTGCACCAGACACACTGGGGTGGTTGTAGGGATGAGTCCTTGATCCTGTTGATAATCTCTGAACGCAGCAAGCACAAGTCATCATGGTCACAGGTACCCATATAGCTCTTCTCATTTTAGTATTATCCATATTGGATAATTGAAAATGTGTATAACTAGAAAAGGGATGTGTCCCTCCCATAAAAGGTTCCAGCTCCCCACCTGGGAAAGCTTCCAGACTGAGGATTGCATGCAGCCAGGGAACTAGCAACAATCAGTACCAGAACTTACACAAATAAGAATATCATATAAGGAGAACTTGTATTTTAAATATGCAATGGAAAAAGAAGGTATTATGTGAGTGCTTTTGATACACTAAAGAGAAAGAGTGGCCATGGCTGCTGAAATAGACATAAACCTGCCAAGGAATTTTGCTGAGGTGCTTGAAATTTTGGGCATGGTGGAAGTGGAAGGCTGCATGTGGTTAGTTTTTTTGGTAATAGTGTTTACAATCAGTGATAGGCTCTCCATCTAGCACTAGAAATCCAATAAAGGAATTAATAGTAAGCTTAGGTAAGTTCTATAATTTTGTGCAATGTTTATCAAAAGGTCAAAATCCATACACATCTTCAAATATGAAAGGTGATATCTTTAGTAGCAAACAGATACATTAATCTGATTATAAGGATCTCAGGTGTTCTGTCTTTCAATACAAATACAACAAACACAGATCCTTCAGGATGAAAATATCCACTTCCGAAAGGGACTACATGAAAAGATAGTTTAAAACAAGTAATATAACAATCTGGCAACACTGGTTTCGAAAATCCTTACTAGCTCTCTTCTCCATCCAGCAAACTTTCCCTTCTGGAGAAGCTCCTGTTTCCCATCAGCCTACACAGTATCATGGTTCTGTTACAGACACATGGCATTGCCCCTCTGCCTTCCAACATCTGCCAGTGACCCAGGTTACAGGCGGCTCTCGGTACTGGTGCCTAAATCCATCCAGCCAAGTGGTACCTATGAACAGCCCCAGACCTGATTTTGCTGTGTAAAAGTCCTTGGAAGTATATAGCAGGACAAAAAGAATGCTGTAGAAGTTTGTCTTAGGAGTAACTTTAACGTCATTTAGTCTAAGATAGATCAACAAAAGAAAGAAGGGAAAATAGAACATTCATGAGAAGAGACTCTAGAAAAGGTGATCTTTACACCCCAACAACCAGAACTGACCACAAAACAAGAGCAGACTGGTTCAGGCAACCACAGGGGAACAACCTGGTTAGACATTATGTCTGTTCAAGGACAGGATGATAATTCTATTGCTATAGTTCTGCAGCTCTCTATTTGTGGTCAGCTACTAAAAGCAGCCCCAGGGCACTGCAACCCATACACTAAGCACACATCTTACAGTTTATAAAGCTAACAGGATTAAGATTTTATTTTATCAATTATTTCTAGGTAGAGGGGAAGTGGAGCAAGGCATTAGTGCAGCATAACACAGCTAGTGCAACAGCACACTGTCAGCTTGCTTTGCTGTCCTGTAATATTTGGCAGCACTTCAGCACCTTTGCACCATTCTGGCAGCAGAGAGCAAGTGTGGAACTGGTTTGATCAGTGCTCAAGGAGTCTTGAGGTGTGGTGTTACCTGGGCTAGGCTGCTGCTGCCATCCTTGCCCTGGCTTTCCCAGAGAGGGTTTCAGTGGAGGGGCTTAAAATCTCTTGCAAATCAGCCTTAAGAATTGCCTGGTAACGATTGTGAAGCTGAACCATGGGACGTCTTTGACAAGATTGGTGCAACTCTTAACTAATCTTAAACTTGCTCACAAATCTACAAGCCCTGACTTTCAGGGCTTCTAATTAATCAAGCAGGGTTCAAGTTAATTTTGGTGCCCAACTATAGAAGACACTAAGTATAACTTAAGTTCCCACATCACACCATCCCCTCCCACACCCTCCTCCCCCCCCATTTTGCCCCCCATGGGTTTTTTTTGTGGTTTTGTTTGTTTGTTTTTTACTCTGGACACCACAAACTTGCCCTAATGAATGTATAAAAAGTCATTTTCTTATTTGAAAAGAGTAATGCTTTCCTCACTCCCAAAAGGACTTGACAGTTCAGTTCTTGTGATTCATAAACATACTCAACTGTAGCTGAAGTCTGGCAATATTCGTTATCAAGTCCACAAAGTGGCCTGTCTTTAGGAGGAAAGCCATCTAGCCAGCTGATGGAAGCAATTTATCTTGTTGGACTGCAAGCAGATGCAGGCAGCTATTTAAGAATCTATTTCTATCCTTTTTATCTTTTGCTTTTACTTTATTTTACAAGTTGCAGGGCAGGGGTGACAGTGCTCTGTCATTGTTCAGGTGCAATAAAGGTAACCTGCTAATTACAAACACCCAAAGGACTGAAATTTTACTGCAAGATGGGTTTGGTTTTTTTTTTTTGAGAAACACATGATTTTTAACAGCCCTGCTTGTGTTGAAACCACACGACTCAAGCCTGCCTGGGGAAGAACTGCTGTTAAATCCATTAAAGCTACTGTTACATCAAAGCCCTTCCACAAGCAGGAAGGCCAAGTAAGCACATAGCTTAGCCAGCAAACCTAAACCTCAGTTTAGACTACTGCAACAAAAATGCAGCAGTCTCAAGATGCTGCCTGGGTTTGGACATTTCCAAATCATTTTCAGTTAAAAGTACATTTAATTTTCAGTAAATACCTTCCAACTTCTTCTCAAATGCAGCTGTGATTCCAGACCATAATAATTCATTGACAATCTGAAACTAACTAGTACCGTTCTTCAGGTAAGAAGGAACAAAAATATGCCTAGATGAGTCCTACATCACTCTTACATTTAGTTTGGGATTCCTTAGTCCCTGGGGACTGAAAACCACACACAAGTGCCTCAGATGCACTTTAGCTGATGGAAAGTTACTCGGGTATGCAAATCTGGGGAAACGACAAACTGGGAAATGGAGGAGGCTTAAGTAGATTATCATATTAGGCAAGTGCTGTAAGCAGGGAGCACGATGTCAGACCTCTTCCTATGAAGAAAGGGAACTGTGAAAGATCTGTCCTGTTAAGTCTTTCCCAGCCCTCTTCCAAAAAAATTTACATACTTTAGTAGATCTCCCCTGAGGGCCAAGGATGACCAGGAATACATGCTCATAGGTTTTGAGCACACTGCTGTTCTTAATGTATCTTCTAAGATGTCCTGAAAACTAGAAACAATGCCCCTGCTCTGGCATGCAATTAGTAACTCTAACATTTAATCCAATCAATTCCCTGGAAAACAGTAGAAGTGAAGGTCAGCTCACTGGTGGGTTAAGAACTGTAATGCATTAGCTTATTTGTTGATTTTCTCCTATTGACTAACAAGCGCATAATAAAAGTTAAGTTAGACTTAACTGTATTGTTGTTTGGACAACAAAGACAAGTTCCCATTTAGCAGATCTATTTAACTTCAAGCATAATAGCCCTGGCATCTGAAGAGCTGTACATTAAAACAATGATTGAGAGGGTGAGGAGGAAGTGAAGAAGCACATAAAGTCATTTCCCTTCCAATTTGTCACAAAACAAATAGATACAGAGATCGGTACTAGTATTGCATTAATTGACTTTGTCATCATGCATCAAACATTTCCATACAGAATTTAACCTCAGACATCTCCCTGGAAAGTCCACTGGGCTGAAATCAAGCAGCTAAACATGTATTGCTTGTTGAATATCAGTTGGCTGATTAAAGATCTTGTTGTGGTGAAAAATGAAGTGGTTTGTGGTAGCTGGAAACTGCCAACAATATTTTATCATTAATAGTCCTGAAAGTAAACTGCTTGGAGGTAATACAAGGGAGGACTGCTTTTTATGCAAGAACATTGCCAGCCACAGGCTTCTCTTTGTTGTAAAGAAAAATATTTTGTTTCAGAATATCAAACGCTAGAAAAATTCCTATGAAAAGCATTTCATTGAGTAATGGTGGGTAGCAACCTAAACCAGCACAAATATCTGCAAACAAGGTATCAGTGACAACTAAAGACAACAATAAACAGCTTCATTCATCTAACTCATCTTCTCTCTCCTTTTGCAGAGGGAAACTCCTTTTCCAAAATAAATTTCTTTATAAAGAGCCGTAAAGTATTTATTAAAACACCTTTTGGGTCCTGGCAAAGTTGTGTGAAAAGCCCATCAATATCTTGGAATTTAGCAGCTTCCAGTTACACAAGAGAGCATTTCCCTGTTTTTTAAAAATAGAAGAGAGTACTTCTCCCTCTCTCAAGACTGAGACTTTCCAAGAAAATAAAAGTCGATTCTCCATGGGTTTGTTTTTTTCCCAATTTTCTGAAAAATTTAGAACTTTCCAATGGGGAAAAAACCAACAACAACAAGAACAAAGTTTCCTCCTGACCACTGCTCAGGGAAAATATCCCAGTTTTCATGCTCAAAATTAGTGACTGTATCAAAGTCCAGCACCTGAGAGCCCAGGAATAACTACCACCTCCAGAGCTCTCCCAGGGAAGAGACAAATGCACAGGCTTTATTTCTATTACTCCAGTGTCTGGAGAACATGGGTGGGTGGGGAGACCACCTCATTACAGTGGGTATTAACTAATGCTGATAAGCAGGGATGGTTTGAGCCTCATGCAAACAGGTGAGTGTGCTGGTTTTAGCTGGGATAGCGTTAATTTTCTTTACAGTAGCTGGTATGGGGCTATGTTTTGGATTGTACTAAAAGCAGTGTTGATAATACAGAGATGTTTTCTTTACTGCTGAGCAGTGTTTACACTGGGTCAAGGTTTTTTCTGTTTCTCACACCACCCCAACTGACCAAAGAGATATTCCATTCAGTATGACCTCATGCTCAGCTGGGCAAAGAAGAAAGAAGGGGGGGACATTTGGAGTGACAGCACTTACCTTTCCAAGTAACTGTTATGCATGGTGGAGCCCTGATTTCCTGGAGATGGCTGAAAACCTGCCTGACAGTGGGAAGTGGTGCATTAATTCCTTGTTTTGCTCTGCTTGTGAGCATGGCTTTTGCTTTACCTCTTGATCTGTCTTTTTCTCAGCCCCTAAGTTTTCTCACTTTTACTCATCTGATTCTGCCCCCATCCCACCATGGCGGAGTGAGCAAGCAGCTGCGTAGGGGTTAGTTGTCAGCTGGACTAAACCATGACAGTGACTCATGGTTGGCAGCAGAACAGTATGTCCCAGACAAGCCCAGGAGCACTGGTGCAGATTCCTTTCCAGCTCCACTCTGGAAATCAGCAGCCTGGCAGGTAGGCACACCTCATCCAACACTCTCATAAGCCCAACCCCAGCATCGACAACCTTTCTAACCACAAACCCCTGCCTTGGTGGCAATTAATAAAATGCAGTTTCTGCCTTCTATTGATTCATTCTGACCTGGTTCTAAACAGCCTTACAGGGTTTTTTTGCCCTCTCCCCCCCGCCCCTTTCCCCCCCCCCTTTTTCCCCCCCCCCCAAGTTTTTGCTTTAACAAATATTTTCTGGCTTGTGTCACTTTTTGTGCACTTCAGGAAGGACAGAAAATTACTGTTCTGATTTGCACTGTCCTCCTGAAGTACTGAATGTGCAGTCACACAATGTCAAGTGTGGGAGTGATTTAGGTCAGAGTTGATTATATTCCTAGTTTCATATGTGACTGCTTTTCTCCTCCCCTCCCCCCAGGTAAGAGCAAAATGTTTAACACAGCAGAACATGCTACCAGCATGGTCTCGGGGCCAAGTACAGTGCCAGAAAGAAGTCTGTCAAAAGGTTGTTTGTGTATCATTTATGTATAATTACCTAGCCAGACTGAATGGGCTCTGCTTGGGCTGTGTATTGCTGCAATATAGAATTACATGTCTTTCTAAGGTAACGTGACAGAAGATACATATATGTATTTCAAAGGTGACATGAGTTTGGAGACTACATAAGAGGCAGACCTTGAGTGATCACATCTTCCAGAAATTGTGCACTTGCAAGATGCACCCAGCACACTCCTATGGAGCTCAGATGCAGACTGCTACAAGACAGTCTTGAGTACAGATAACTTAGAGATATTCTAACAGCTGGATCAGACAGCCATTTAGATTTTGAGTTTTGCTCAGTGTGGATGAATTGTGCTTTTAAGCTACTGGTTATTCTAGATGGAGATGCCATTTGTGTCTGTGCCATAGTGTTTGGCACCTGGTAGTCCTTGCTGAGGGTTCTGACTTGCACAACACTACTGAAATGTGGAAAATAAGTCCATAAAAGAAACCATGAAGAGGATGGGTGCAGTATTAGTCACAGCAGCAGTTTTCAATATTCACTAACCACATAACACCTGATCTGCATTTTAACACAGAGAGGAACATTTCCTGTTTACAGAGCTTTACGTGCGTTCTATAAGACCTAGTAAGAAATAAAAATTATACTTTAAACAGTAAGGACGGAGTCCACCCTGTTTTGGAAACACAACAGTCTTTGAGAACCACATACATCCTCAAGAACTGATAGCCTTTGTCAAAGTATTTATTATACACTTGAACAATAGCCATAACAAACTCGGATGTATTTCTTTACTGCTAAAAACCAAGTATGCACTAAGGAAATAATCCCCACTGACAACACTATTCCTTTTCTACATCTCGTCGTATAAAAGACGAGTAGTGTGCGTTATACTCCTTTCTTAGGTAAGAAAGGAGTATAACACACAGCACTTTCTTACCTTCCCATGTACAAAAAGGCTACAAGTAAAATTCTGATAAAGCCAAGCTAATTGTACTTACTGTTGCTCCCTTAAGGCATTCCTGCTGACACTTTGAAAGAACATCACAAATAGACAAAGCAAAACTATTGAAATTGATACTTACTTCTAGCAACAGTACTTGTACTTGACATTTTCCTGGTGAAGGGCTGCATCTTTTGTGTTGCATCTGAGACTAGCAGCAATGGTGACATTGACTGGTCTGCTTTTCCACAGGGGTCCACAATTCATCTGCTTAAACCTACACAGCAGCTTCAGGTGAGCTTCCAAGTAATGCAGCAGAAGTCCAGCCAGAAGACATTTCTAAAGTATCTGATCACCGTAGAGGGACAGAATTTTGACAAAAGCATCAGAGAAGGACACTGTCCAACTTTGCTGTCTGATCATACCCAAATGTAGGGATACTTCAGTCAGAAGGCCAAAAAGACTACCCTAAAGATGGTGACAGGCAGATGTCTTTTTATTTTGTGTCTGAAAATAGAAGGCAAACGTTATTCTGTAGTGCATGGATGAATTGTTCTATAGTGTTCACTAATCACAACTGCAACTGGCTTCTACTTTTTATCTCATAGATAGCTGTTGGGCTTTACTGGTCTCCCACAGATTTCAGTTGTTTTCATACTTTGTAGTATAGTATAGTGCTTTATAGTATCATAATCAAGTTCCAAGAGAAATCTTAGGTTACAGTTGCCATACAGCTGAGAAATTAACAAGCCCAGCATAAACCACAAAATCTGTAATTTAGTATTTTACAGGACAAATTCATACCCAGAGTAAAGTCATTGATCCAGGTATTTCCCCTGCTCTTCAGTTAAGTTCTTCAAGACTTTGAAGCAAACCAAAATATAAAGATTGGAGCACTAATCTTGGAGACTTCCACAGGTGTGGTATTACTAGCTTTGGATTATCCTAAAAACCTAAACTCCAGAAACTTTCTCCTTCCAAAACCTTGTAAAGTGGATTTTTAGCAGCTGTATGTAATTGATGATGTCATAACTGAAGTTAATTGAGTACGCTGGGAAGTACCCAGTGAAAGAATGACATTTAGAAGCACGTAAATTTAAAACTTTTCCAGTTATGGCATAAAGGAACAAAATTGGAGAGAAGAAGGATTTCCTGATGTATCTCCATTTTTATCTGCATGATCCAATGCTTACTTTTCTCACAAATGTGTGATGATCACTTCTCTGACTGCTACAAGGGCCAAACCCCCTTTCCTTCTCTCCACTCCCAAAGCTGTCTTCAATTTTCAATGTAAAGTTCCAACTTATCAGCTCCAAAAAGTGTGTGCAGATTATTATTGGCCTGCTGAAAAGGCTGTCTTGCTATTAGATGCACAACTAGTGCTGCCAAATCATTGTGAGCTTCACAGTATAGTGAAGCACCCATGTAACTAGTTCACATGAAGAGGGCTAATCTCAGGGAAGACCAGGGAAAGAAAACATTTCACTACTATCAGGCTGCATTTCTTAACAGAACACAGAGATCCTATAATCTTTATATTAGGAAGATAATCCTTACCCTTTGCAACTCCACCTACAATATGGCCAAATAACTCCTTGTCCAGAGGGTAATTTTGTCAGTAAAAAGCTATTCTGTAGACTGTCCACCTCTCCACTGCTAATGAAATAAAGTCTGCCACACACCAATATAGACAGATCAACCAATAATGTTTGCTTTTAAACCTCATGACTCAGTTATCTGGCAGCATTCTTGTACCTTCAGCAACAAACATGAGCCAACATCTTCAGCTGTTAGGAAAGTGCAATTGCTCACACCGCCTTATTCCCTGTGGCAGGTAGGGTAGGATACAGCAAAGGAAACTCACTCTGGAGCAGCAAGAAGACTTGGGGGCTTCTCAGATCTAAAGACACAGAACTTCTTCTCTTCACTAGTCCACACAGGTGAACTCTAAACACCCTGCAATGTAATTAAATGGTTTATGCACTCTACATTTTCACCCACTGAGTAGTGTCACGCCCTATGCAACATCCTCTTTTTCATACCAACATATCCTTCAGCATTTTTTCCTATCCTTTAGATAGCAGGAAATATGACTACTTTCCCATTTTGAAGTCTAGAACAAATAGGTATCTTCCTTACCATAATGGTTTCAGGAAGATTTTCACACAGGACCTGTTAAACTCTAGAAAAAACCCATAGGTATGTTTTTTTCTCAGGTCTTTAACCCACACATACTTGTCTAACTTCCTCTATCAAAACTTTGCTTATCTTTTTATTATTGGAAGACTAAATTTCAATGGGTTTGGCCTGACATTCACACTGGAAGGGACCATGTTGAAACTGAAGAGTTGCAGCATAGTTATAGAATGCAACAGCGATTAAAAACAGAGGACAGAAAGAAGTAACTATATAGGATCAGGTGTCACCTAAGTAACTCTTATGCAATCAGCAATAGATTTTTTTTTCCTATGATATGTTTCTGCATGAAGATTGATATCCAGTACTTCATAAGGGCTTCAAAATTTTGCCCTTAGTAGTCTCTGATAAAAAAAAATAATAAAATCATTTGGCTTTGGAAAACAAAGTCAGTAAGAAATGAGAAGAAGTAATCGAGCAAAGAAAAATGTTGCAGGATGAAAGCTAACCAGTGTTCCACAGAATGTCATGCTGTTTGCACTGACCCTGTAACTGCACAGAGGACTGCATATTACTCCCTGCAACCTGAGCAGTAGCCCAGCAAGGGCATCAGCAGGAATAGCTGCATCAGCTGCTTTTGGACATTCTCTATCTGGACTCAGTAGAAAGTCTTATTATACCACAGCAAGATTCTTCAGAGCAAAGAACCACAACCCACAAGCACCTGCTCAAGCTTCAGGCCATGCAAACTGGGGAAGATTTGAGAGGGACTTCCCCAGTCTCCAGTAGAAATCCACATAATTGGCAGTCACTTAAATGGCTCACTGGATAAATGGGCTCACTGGATAAAAAGGTTATTTATTTCTTCAATTTTAAACTGTATTTTAACTCTGGGCAGTGAGCCTCCATTACAAAAGTTTCAAGGCCTGAAAAGTATATGGAAACTCTATATTGTAAATAAAGTGGGTTCATTGAGAAAATCCTTTCTCAAATAATATAAATTTAATGGCAAAAAATCTATTTCAGACTGAAATGCTCCTTCACCACATAGAACTACAGCAAATTGATACAATTTGCTATAGATCTTTGAAGCAATGCTTGAGGTGATCTTGTAATCACATAAAGCATACGACTAACAGACTAGAAAACCAGTTGGTGGGCAGTGTCCCATTGAAACAGTGTTTTCAGGTTTGTAAGTCTGTGAGTAGGCTGGGTAAATCACTAAGGTGAATGCACTGCATAAAAACAAGTTATTATTACGTGAGGGTGTAGCTGTCACAGTATAAAAGGCAGTTGAGTAAGCAGAGTGAATAGCAAAGAGAAAGAAGCTAATAACAGTGCTAAGGAGATTACAGAAACAACAACTGATGCTCAACTGAATTTAGGTGAGTGACTGAAGACAAAAAAACTATCTAAAGAAAAAATAATGTTGCTTGCTTTGTCCACTTCTTGGGCAAAGATACTTAGCTGATGTTAATAGCTCCCTGCTGCCAGAGTTAAGGCTTCACTTGTATTGCTGATCTCTTCTGCTCTCTGCTGTGACACAGTGCATGGTCGGGTCTTCCATAGTAAGCTCATTAAAGATGTCAGGATAATTTTATGGGTTTATGTATGAGAAGTATCTTCTCTAGATTACCTAGTTCCACGAACCAGTCTTGACTAGCAGCTACTATATTATCACTTGCTTTGTGGATTTGCACTTTGGGACTGGAGATGGGAAAAAGAAAGGGGATGGAGAAGATAAAAGAAGAAATCCTAAATTTATAACTCCTATGAAAACTACTTATACATGGAAGCCTGTGAAATAATGAATCACTGTATAGTGGTATGTATTTTTGAAGAATAGGTCATCTTACTGCCAGACTTGAAGAAAGCAAACAGCACTGCAACCCACAAGAAAAAGAGGATCCCAGCAACAGCATGGATGCCAACTTTTTTGTAACTAATAAAGTCATACTAAGGAATACAAACTACACCAGTGACTACATAGAACTAAGTGAAGACATCAACTGTTGTGCCTGGACAGACCTCCTCAGAGTGATAAACATCATAAGTTTGGGGTTTTTTTGTTCAATTTTTTGCTGTTATTGTTCTTGGTTTTCCTTTTTTTTTTTTTTCTTTTTTTAAACAAAACAGGGATTGCAAAATTTGGAGATAAAGAGAATGCAAATGAGACTAAATCTAGCTGTGTGTTACAGAAGTGTTTCCTAATGTGTCTTCCAAAAACTTAATTAAAAAATAATAATTTAAAAGTATGCACCGCCTTTGAATGAAATAGAAGAAAATGAAAGGAAAGAAAGACTCTTCATTTCCAGCACTTGGCCAACCTCTGAAGCCCTGAGTTCTTCCCCAGCTTTGTTGGGAGGCTGAAGTCAAATACCTGCTACATTAGCTTCTTCTCTGCCTTTGAACACGAGACCCTCTCCTGACATTTGGTCAACAAGCTGGGATCAGAATCTAATTCATTATATTACTTACACCAAAGGTATTACAACAATATGTGGGTGTTTAAAATTAAGTATGGTATGTGACTGCGTATCAGGAGGAAGCGTTACAATGACCTACAAGCCACACCATGGGCTGAAACATGAGTAAGCTTCGGATCTCGACACCAGGAAGAGGACAAAAAAGGGTGTTACCACAGAAGTCTTTTTTTTGTGGAGTATACAAAGCATATGAAGCAGCTACTGCTTACTCTGTTCAAGCAGTTTTTAGTCTTTACAAAGGGACCGAACAGACTAACATGTATTCCTGTTATTCAGAATTATCTGCCAAATACTCATATAATTCATGATCAATTTATCACTGATGATGCTGATTTGACATGTATAGAATTTATAGCATTTATTGTTTTTTCCTGCAATCAGGAAGACAAACTTCATTATATGATACAGACTTGAGCCCTGCTTGGATGCCATAACTGCCTCAAGGAAGGTTTTAGCTTGGATGTTACCAGTTGTAAACAGAGATGTGGTGTTGCAGGAATATTTTCTAGCATATGCCTTCCTATTGCATATTTATACCAGGAAGCATCTTTGGATTGCTACAGAATGAGTCAAAATGCTGTGACTGAAGTAATAGCAAATTCATTTAAAGCTACAGACAGACTGCCAGAGAAGCTCAAAGCACAGTCCTGGGGGAAAACACACTGTGTGTGCTTGAAAGGTTAAAAAAAGGAGCAGGCTGTGTGCCAAAGAGGCAACACTCAACAGCTCTGAGTGGCCTTGAAGACAGCATTGTCCCATGGTAAAGAGATTAATCTTGGCAGCACACACTGTGGTGTGGATGAAATAGCTGCCTCAAGCTCAAAGGTACTCCAGACAGCACAAGCTAGTGCCTGAAGTGCCATCCCAGGGTGTACAAGACTGGAGCTGAAGACAGTCTGATTCCGACTGAAGTGTTTCTTAGATTTGCATCAACTGTGACAAATCATATTGCAAAACACTCAAGCCCGGCTTGAAAGTGCCATAAAACTGTCCTCTCATATTTTAAGGTTTGAAGAATCCTCAAAGCAAAATAGAGCTCAGCCAGCTTTCTGAAACTGCTAGAGACAAAAGAAAACTAGCTGTAACACTTGTCTTTTCTAGAAAGCACTTTGTAGGAAAACACCCTGAACAGAAATCAGCCCATCATAACACAAAATGAGAGAGCTGACTGCAAAAAGCCTTTAGCAGCCACCACTCAGGGCTCAAGAGCTCAGTACAGCTGAAGGGCACCACTTGCCTGGGTTTGCTGCTAAGTGCTTTCCCTTCTGTTGTCTGTTATAATTAACAAACAAGCCCCCTTCCTTCCCACTTCCTAACAGAAAATACTAACTTCATAGCACTAACCACATGCTTCAAGTTCTGGCACAGGGACAAAACAATCGACCTCAGTGGCAGGTCTCACCACAGGCAGATGGGAAGTCACAGAGCACCGTGTTAACACTGTGTTAGCTAGCACAAAAACTTACACAGAAATAGCAATCCTCAACCTCCTACCCACTCCAAATTTCTCAGCTTGTTGTCACAAAGTCTCATCTCATTTTTGCAGCTACCTTGAGGAATACTGGGATGTGACTAGAAATTCATCATTTTATACTGAGGGAGAAAGTATTTGAGTATCACACTCTCAGATGTGTGCACTGCAATAACCTGGAAGCTCAGAAGCAGAAGAAACATGTCAGAGGGGATAGAGCCTCCTGGCTCCTCAGAACAATAGTCTTCCCCAATGCACTTCTCCAGAAAAGGCTGGAAAGGAACACAGGATTTTTGCATTTACTGGAAAGCAATCGGTGGCAATTTGGATAGCCAAGGCCAGCTTCTGGCTGCCATGTGGGTAGAAAGCATTCCAAGGTGCTTGAAATGCCACAACAAGCTCCAAGGTGTCTGGCCAATCAACCAAGGCACTGACAAGATTCACCAGAGCAAGAGCTGTTGCAGCACTGTAACAGTCAGGTGTTCTTCCTTGGTACCCAAGGGCACTGAAACCACTCTGTCACCGAGCAGCAGTACACTTGAATCTCAGACACTACATTTTCCTCCTTCTATTCTGCTGGCTCCAACTTCTTTGCCTGTCACCAAATTTTAATTAAAGAATCCTAATTAACCAGAGCATTTTGGTTTAATAGTTTCATTGGCAATCCTGAGTTTGGACTTAACACATATTGCAACTCAGGGCAGGTTTTACAGCCCATCACGTATTGTTTATCATACTTTAGTTGGAAGGAAAACAAATGGGCATATGGGTTGCAGTATAACACTAACTGAGAGATGAGACAAGTAGCAGTGAAGTATGAGATTGCCTCAGTGTTACCCTTATTCATCTGTCTCCATCTAAGGCAGAAGTTGCATCATGTATAATATAGACAAGGTAGAAATTGTCTTCCTGTACAGAAAAGTCTGGCCAGCGACAGGGGAGAAAGAAGGCAATACTAGTTTGGGTTTTCTTGGGGTTTTGTTGTTGCTGTTGTTTATTTTTCAAATACTTCCCTTGGTTCTCCAGTGAGAACTGAACGAAGACATGCAGCCTAGTGAAGCAATGGACACCCTCCCCTGCACAGCTTGCCATTGGACACCACATGCATGCACATTTCATGCAAGATGGCAGGTGTTGGAACTGAATGCAACAAGAACAGCTGAAGAAGTTCCAAATCCCCCTGTAACCTAGGTAAACACCTTCAGACACCAACTAAAGATCCAGGAGTAGGTGGCACTTGGTGCCCTCCACAATGCTCAGGATACCAGCAGCATCCTGCAGAAGAAGGCTACGAATGACTGCTGGAAATATCTACTGGCATTTTTTTTCTGTCCAAATAATTTTCTTTGACCTTCAAACTTTTGCACAATCTCACAGGTAGTCCAATACTGCTGGTGACAAAGGTCATGAAGCTACCAAGGCAGAATAGGCTGCTTGTATATTTATAGCCAGCATGAATTTGTTTTCTGTTCTCCTGCATTCTATTTATTCTGGTTTTTTGGTGGTTTTTTTTTCCTCTTTCTGTAATCTTTTTCTTTTTAACAAGATTTTCAGCACTGCATGTCCTTCATTGGATATCAGGAACAAACCCAGCATGGTTTACTGATACAGTGACTGAGTCTCATTTTATCTTATTGACATCAAATACCCCACGTGCTCTGAAACAGAAGATGTAACCCAAATACTCTATGGCTGAGCTTGTCCTGAATAGGCAGCTGACAAAACATGGTCATCTGCCCCAGATGTGGCCCGAGATCTTCTAAGAAAAGTTTGCAACATGAACAGTAGGTTCTCTGCAAACCTTTTGGGGTTGGAACACAGGTCTTGTGGTAACTCAGCAGTATATCAATAGCCAGCTCAATATGGTACTACTAGATCTTGGGCAGTATTATTAAACAAAGAAACTAGGTGATTGCAATTCAAACCACAAGGTTATGAGAGGTGTAGAATTTTATGTGATGCATATAGTCTTGAATCCATTTGCCATTAAACTCCTTGCAAGACAAGCTGCAAGTTCAGGTCCTCTATTCAACCCCTGTCCATGCCACAATCAACTATGCCCTACATGGGCATCTACTTCTGCTGTCATCCTAACCTAAAAAAAAATAAAAATCCCTGTTCTTGGAATGTATTTGTTACAGTCTTCTCTGTAGCAACTTAAATCTGGGAAACATGCTAGCTTAAAACACAAAAGCCCTACTGAACAAAAAAGAAATTCAAGTACAAGTTCTGTGCTTAAGTGTTCACCATGGCAAGTTTGTTCAGTGATTTTTCAGGACTTCCCACAGGGTAAAGTATCTTTTGAGAATTATATTTGCTGTAGCTAAACCAAAAAGCACCACCTCTGGCATGACTACAGTATAAGTGCCATAGAAGTGCATTAGAACATGTAACACACCCGTACATCATACACCAATTAATCAGGTAGACAAAGTCATTTACTCACCTCATTCCAAACCCTTATTAAACATGACCCAGCCACAGGAAGTACTGATTGCCTGAATTTGAATATCACCACATTACATTTTTTGGTGTGTATTTCCCTGATCTGCAATATACACCTACATGTTTTTAACCAAGCAAATGCCTTTTTTACAGGGTCACTAGCTTCAACTGGCATGCAACTGAATTTGACAATTCTTCATCCACACAGCCTTGAAAAACCACATGTGCTATTGAAACAACCTCAATCACAGTCCCTAAATTTCTGAACATACTTCTAGGCACTGAAACACACAATGTCTTCATCAGGAATAAGAAACTTCAACTAGAGAGACTTAATCAGAATTTAAATCCAGAGTTTAAAGCAACATCTCTTTTTGCGATCTTGCATTATGATGATCTCAAAAGCCTTCTAAAAGTTAAACTCCAGTGGTCTGTTTCAACAGATTTCTGAAGAAATATGTACAATTACTTTGGAAATTAGAGACCATGTCAGTACTCATCAGACAGCATAATTAAATCCACACATCTAATGAAGTCCATAGAATTAAATCACAAAAGCATCAGACACCTTATCTCACAAGCCACCTCTTGAACTTCTTATACTCAGCCTTGTCTTTAACTGGGACAAAACACTTTCAGTTAAGGCTTAAGATGAAGCACAGATTGAAATAAAGATTTCAGTACATTATAGGCATTCCGTGTTGTTCAGTAACAAAGTATAAGCAGATAATCTGCTGTATTTTAAATGTTGATCATTACAGCTGAGCTCTCTATAGGTTTATAATGGCACCTCATCAACATCATGAACATTACCTCTAGTCTGAAAAGAAAAAAAAGAGCCACTATATTAGAGAGTTTCTAAATTGGAGATGGACCCTGAACTAGATCGGAGCTTCTCAGAAAAGCTGAAATCCAAGGCTTATAATTTGTATTAAGCAAAGTGAACAGAAGAGGTGCACAACACAACATATGAGACACTAACAGGCATGTTAGCAAACCAGTGTTCTACTCCTCTACCATTAGAAGCATGGTATCTTTGAAAAAAAAAAAAAATCATTGTGAGTTCTTGTGTTTAGCTAAAACAGTCAGGATTCACATTGACAAATCAAGTCTTCATAGCTATCTATACTATACGTGAATTTGATTAGCTCAACAAAAGTTCAGCCACTTAAACAACAGCACTGTGATAATATTCCAAGTGGTCTTTAACCTTTCCTCATCCAAATATTACACGTCAGATATTGCTCACTTTGAACATTAGCTCTTTTCTCTTTTATTAGTCCATAAATCCAAAGTCTAAAGTCACTAAGAAAAATTTGCTTAATTTATTCACTTCCAGTTTGAATGGTCAATACTCAAAATTTCTGTTCATAAACCATCATGTTTGCTTCTCTTGTCTACATTTTACCCTGGCAGCAGGGGACACTAAATATAGCAAAATGTTCAGGTAAATGTACAGGCAGAACAATAGAGCCAAATTCTGACAACTGCTGAATAAAAGAATCAGAAGCTTCAGTTCTTGAATCATGTCTCAGGTTTGGATTTGAAAATCCAGAACTGATGCAGAAGCCAAGCTCTGCATGGACACAACAACAAAATCATGTCAAGCTTCAAAATGTCAGCAGATCCTCAACTTTGGTAAGCAGTTCTCATTTCCACCAGAAGTTAAATACCATTAAATCTTCACTAGTTCCTGCTAACTGGATCTAAGTTCATTTGTATCCATTGTATCTGCCGACTTCATGTTTGATCAGCCTCTATTATACATTATTAACCTTTAGAAGATAAAAAGACCTGATAATTTAATCTGTCCACAGATTTTCATCAGAGCCTCACTGTCACAGCCATGCAGAATATGTGCTGGATGCTCTCCAGTGTTAAGGTGCAATATATGGCATTAATGCTTTTGAGATAGGAATGGCTTTGCCTTGTTGGAGTTTACACAGAGATAGGTTAATTTTTCATCTATGATTCTTAGCAGATGGAATAGAAATTATCCACGCCAGATATTCTGTATATCAGAGCTCAGAAGAACTAGTGTTTTGGGTCAAATTCTGATCCCAAATAGGCCAATGTAAATCCACAATATTACATAGTTTCCAGTCAAAATCAGTAGAATTATCTCTCAGTTATTATGCTTGGAGTCGGCAAGGCAAGATATAAACCAGATGCTTTTAGCTCCTAGGAAGTGACCGGCAGTTCACACTTGGGTGAATTTAACATCTACAGTTATCTTAAAAGTCCATTTCATCTGGTTTTAAAATCATAGACACTTTGAGGGACACACCACTCGAGCTCTGCAGGAAGAGAAGAGAATGCAGGATTGTCAATGGTAACATGGAAGCAGCAAATTCAGTCAGATCAGTCAGATCCTTTGACCAACACAGTAAGAATAATTTATAATATCCTGGAACCAAACTGACTACTGTTAGGACAATTATTTAGGCTGAAGGGTTAGAATATGTTTCATGTTTATCACTCAACAACCTATTGCATTTGAGTAGATTTCACAAGACCAATAAAAAAGGCTTCTTATATGTTACCTAGAAGTGACTGAACTCCAGTTTTGTGTGGTAATGACCTTTAGCTCCACTCTTCACAGCTCACACCAGTTGCACAACCTCAGCAAGAATCACTTTTAATCAGCATTCAGGGATACTCCATAGTTCACTGGCAGTTACCTCAAATCTCAGATATACTTATGAATCCTGCTGCCAGTAATGGAGCTGCAAGAAAGCTGGAAAAAACCACTTATTTCCATTTCTTTTGCTTTCTTTTGGTGCATGTTCTTCATCATTGAAGACTGAGCTGCACAAAGGGCAAACAACTAAATTGCTTGTCTGGTATTGAAAAGAAGTACTAATGTGGCTAGTGATACTTTAGATAAGCACAGAAAATGAGATCTGAACAGAGAAGGTGAACTGTTTAGCTATTACCTATAGAACTAACAAAAGAAATTTTGGATTACCGCATGCTGGAAAACCACATGCATGCAGACATTTCTGTCAAAAATTAATAATTTGAATAAATATTTTGAGGTACATGCTGCTCAGATTTCAAAAGAGCTCCTGCAAGCCTATAGAGAATTTTTAAACTCACTTGCCATCTGCTTATAATTTAATATTGAAAAATTACCAATATTTTTATTAACAAAGTTATTTTTTTAGTCTTATGGAAGGAAAAAAAAAAAAAGTTAAGTCTGCCTTGAGCTCCTCTTTTTTAGTACTGGGACAAAGGTGATGTTTCCACAGCTGACCTATTCTATTTTATGTCATTGGTCACCAAGATCTCAAACTATGACATCACCCATTCAGAAACTACAAGGAGCACAGATAACGCACACAGACAAACCTGCACTACAGAATATAAGCCCACGTGCCTTCTAGAGCTTAGGAACATGTTTTCTCACACCCTTTTTCAAAAAAAGCTGAAAAAAAGATTACTCACCACAAGCAATTCCACAAGACACTTGCTCAAGAGCCCAAGCTACCTACCTCAGAGATGACACACTCACTGCTGAGAGTTGCTTAGGACCCCCAGCATGGTTTTTAAAAAGTGAACTAGTCAATGATCTTAATTCACTAGGAAGCAACTATATAGGTGAGAGGTGGCAAAACTTCACAACTTAGATTAACTTGCTGTTCAAAAGACATGAAAAGCCAGGTACTCTGTGTACCAGGGAGAAAGGGTAGAGAAGGAAAAGCAGTTACAGCTTTACACATACTGCTAGCTCAAGTAATAGGGTTTGTTTCCTCCTCAAGGGTCTCCGCTACATTGCCCCCCACATCAGTACACAAGATGTATCTAGAAGCGAAAACCACAGATAGTGTCAGTCACTCCAGCACTTCTGAGGCAGTGAGGCAAGATCCACTTACACCAAATGGAAACCTGCCCAACTACTAATTATTAGTATCTACTGCATACCTTGTAACAGCATTAAACTGTCTGCTTTCTTTCCCACATGCAAGATGTACCACAGGCTGGAGCTAAGCAACTTGCACACCAGCATCACCTCTTTATGCCAATTTTGGAACCATCTCACTCACTTTCTTTCATCCTGCTCCAACTCACATTTTCTAACTTAGAGGAAATTGCAATCAGAAGGTCTAGGATGATAATTAGTGTTGGCACAGGTGCTTTCACTTTTATTCATGTCCACTGATACAGGCAGGGTCCCCCACCCCAATCATGAATACTTAAGATTTTAAGTGAAAAATATTTAATATTGTTTTACTCTTCAAATATCATGCAGAAGTCAAATTCCAGCACCCTTCAAATCAGGCCCAGATCAACAAAATCTTCATGATCTTGACTAGTCCTGACAGTATTAAGTGAGTGCTGAAAGGACTTTGATATTTAGCCTTGGATCTTGGATCAGGAGGAGCAAACTTCTTCAAAGATCATATCCACAGCCTTTGGAAGTAAAGCCAAGAAGCTCCACCTGCCAGCCCAGCCTGCACACCTCACCTCACAGCTGAGTCCTTCTCAAGCAGTGTCAAGCAGAGCAGCTCTATTACTCCTGTTTCACTGACGGAGGAAGAAAACAAAAACAAAACAAAAAAAAAACCCAATCACTTAAATCAACACAAGAAATCTCTGACGAAACAGGCTTAGCCTACTGCCAGTCCAGCAAGGACAATATCCTTTGCACACCTTAAGAAGAGAAGGCGCATCATGGTAAGATAACCAGCCCTCTGTATAGCCCAACTGCACAGAGAGCCCCCAGCCCAAAGGAGGATGCTACTTCATAGACCACTTGAGCTGCAAAGCAAACTCATGCCTCAGTGGTCGGACATGATTAAGGAGAAGCCGGACACAAAGCAGTAAGGAAAATTATCAGGGCATGTTTGCTCGCTCAGAGTGCAATGTCAGAGGCACCTTTTCTCAGTGGAAAGAGACTTATTTCAATACCCCATGCATGCTTAGAGTAAACAAGAGTCCTATTAAAAACCCAAGTGTGCAGCTTTTGCAGGGCTGGGGGTCGTTTTCAGAGTGTGCTGCTCTCTGCTAACGCTGTTGCACAAGAGTTGTATGTTTAACATTTCTAACCAGCCAAAGTTGCTCTTTATATTTGATCAGGAATATATATTTTTTTTTACCTTTGAACCTGTTGCAACGCAGGTTCAAAGGTTACCTGGGTGCAGTGTTGCCTGTTTATTAAAGCCACACACTGATGATTCGGGGCTTAGTTCTGCCACAGGAGCTGGGGAAGCTCGAACACTTGGAGTTGTAAAGCAGTGAAGGAAGCAAGTTGTACCAGCCCCTCCAGCCTCCTCCAGTGCTGAAAGAAGGTAAGCAAATCTCTCCTGATCAAAGCTTGTCTTTCTTAAGTACCAGGCTTCCTGCTCCTGCAAAGAAGGACTGCAAGTGGGATAGTAGCCTTAATTTGCTGCAAGGCCTGGACTCAATGCACTCCTCTTATCACGCTGTGTGCTGTTAAAAGCAACAGCTGCTCAACAGGCTGCACGTTATTAAAGAAGCAAGTCTGGGCTCAGAGGTGGCATACAAAGAAATCACAGCCTGAGCAAGAGCAACCACCTGAACACTCCCTGTTGCTATACACAGGCTGGAATTGGAAACCTGACTACCATCCAGGCTGGCACTATTTTCTTATCAGTTTGTTAGTTATGTCTATTTAAAGATACAATGCACAGAGTACCAGTGCCAGGCTCCCATTCAGACTGGTTTAAAACATTATTCCAGAAGAATTGTTTGGTTCTGCAGCATCCCAGGCAGGTTTTGGAATCTTGTCAGTAAAAATTGTCATATGCTAGATCATTATACACAGAAGCTTATTAATCCCTAACTAAGAGCACAGAAACTGGCTATAATACCTTTTTCAAGGTTTTAAATGCACAGATCTTACAGTATGACACACCAGACTGCTGCCTTGGTACAGCTGCTTGGTGTAGCTCCAGAGACAGAGCCTTCTTCAAGCTCTTGTTTGTGTACAGAGCTGCACTGTATCAAAGAGGACAGCAGAAACTAAAATTAACTAGAAATCAAGCTGCAAGTAAGAACTGACAAAAAGTATGCTGCTCTTCCAAATCCTAACCCCATAATCCTGCTCATACTGCCTTCTCTGAGGAGCCCACTTATGCTCCAAAAAGATCATTTATGTCCCTGTGCAGTTAAATCTGCTTTACAAAATCCAGAAGGCTGGCCTTGAGTAGTACAGCAGAGCAATAAAGCATTACTTTCACTGTGCTGGGGAAGCCAATTGGAATTCAAAAACCCTTCATATAAAGTGAGCCCGGACTTTCCACAGACTTACAAAATTTAGATTGAAGTCTTGAAGTGACAACAGAGAGAACTGTACACTGAGCTAATTCTTCCCCTTCATTTATTTAAGTCTTCTGCTATTTGCTACAGGTAGATAGAATGTTTTGGCATCTTTGGATGCAGAAGCTTGTGTTGTGCTGTGACTTTAATTATAAAAGCTCGTCCATCCTTTAGGCAAACCTTTTGTGATAGTGACAGTAGAAAGGAAACAACTTGAACTCTCTGTACCTATGCTCATCTTAATTTGCTAATAATATGAAAAATGCAAGTGTACATTTTCTATACATGTACAAAAATAAGCAAGGTTTGAGTTATTCATTACTCCGCTTTGCTTTATTTTTTGACAGAGAATTACAAGCAAAAATTGATTTGTGCCTCCTTTAAAAATCTGGGGCATATTCAGATCATTTGAGGCAATATAAAAAACTAAAAGTATCAAAATTCACACAATGTCACTTCTTATGCCTACAGGGGAAAGAGTGTCAGCCATATTCTAATTTTTAAGCCTTAAACAGAGCCACCCATTAAGGAAAAGCTAACCTCCACAAGTTTTTTCTCTGTACATCCCTTATCCAATTTGTACTGGACCTGGAGCTGTGATCCCCACGGAATCCAGGCAGTGCAATGGAACCCTACCAGCTCAGGGACCTCCACATCACACCCTGGGCTTCTGGCAGGACAGTGCTGTAAGCATGTTCACTCTCACCTGCAGCCAAAGGCAATGCATCTGAGACACAGAGCATTGCTACCCAACAGCTGATCAGAGACAGGGCAAATTCACTGCTTTTCTCATCCTCCTGGAAAAATAACAGCCCGAGGCCAGATGCCTGAAGGGTGAAAATCCTGAGGCACCTGAAAAAGGCAATAATGGGGCTGACTGGGCTGGGAGCCTCATCTTTCCCTTCTCTGTAAGACACATTGCCTTTCTCTAAGCATAAGGAGATCCTGACTGGCACTATTAAAGTTGAAGCTCACAGCTTCACTGAAATGCCACAGAAACACCTCTAAGTAGTCAAAGCCAAAGGTAGAGAAGTTTCGTGCAGAACAAGCTAATTCTGTTTCATCATCTAAAGCTTACAGAAAAATTAGCAATTAAGCCTCAGCTTCCCTAAAAGTATATCTGCATTGCTAAATAATGCCACAGTTACAGTGCAAGTTAGGTTTACATGGATAGCATAAAGATTACAGCAGCAATAAAAACATAATTGTAATTAGTAGAGGTTATGTGTTTTAGCAAGCCAAGGGCCAAGACAGGTTGCATTCTGGATGCAAGTACATGGTATTAGTTACTCCATCCCAGCTATGACTTAGTCTAGCTAAGCAGATTATTCTGAAATCATACAGTAAAGAAAAATTTCCAGATGGGCAAACTGTTAAGTGGGAAAACTATTCCAAGATCTGAGGACAAGGCAGTAAGAAGAGAGGTAGGTGAAGCTACTGTCTTCCCACCCTTCCAAACCCACTGGAAAATTCCAGCTGAGCATTGGAAAAAGGGAAACGACAGCAGCTATGAACTCTTAGACAAAGAAACGCAACTGTAAAGCCATAAATAAAATCCCTGTCATAGCAGGAAACAAAACTGAAGCTTTAAATGTGATTCACTGTTACAGTGTGCAAATAATTGCAGGTATACAAGTCGATACTACAGCAGAAAGGACTAGGTAACTTTTTTTGAAAACCAAGTAAACAAAAAAGAGAACCCGCAAAGCAACACAAAACACCAAAACCAAATAAAGCAAAACCAGCAGCAGAAACAGGGATCCAGCCCAGCCCATCAGCAAGCATGTTACACAGTACTTAAGAAATCCTGTACTCAAAACGTGTTGTGAGCATCACATCTACTCAGCTTAACGCACATGCAGCTACAGAGAGACGATCACTATTGCTGAGACTACAGCTTTACACACAGAGAAAAATAAAGCAAATAGATAATAATCAGCAAATTACAATTATCAAACAAAAAAGCCCTGGCATACTTTTCACCTCGCTCTTCAGAAATTCATAAAGTTCAAGCGCGTTTCCTCAGCAAACAAACAAACAAACAAAAACCTCAACAACTTCCTCCATAATTTTTTTTTCTAACCACTTCAGTTCCCCCATGCAAGTTCCTCCCTTTCACAAGCTCCCTTCCCAGCATGCTGTTCTGCTTGCTGATGTATTTAAACCGGGAAGAGGGAACTAGCTGTAGTTTTTAACATGAGTGCTACGTATTTGGTCTCGGTCTGCTGCTATGCTGGTAAGGCTCCCAAAAGAGTCTGGCTTCCCACCCCATCTGTAAAATGGTAGGTGGTTTTGATTGCTGGTTCTCATCTCTGGATTTCCTCTAAAGTATTTTCTGTATAAGTAAAGAAGTTCTGCATTTATTTGTTTCATTGCTAATGGGCTTGCTTGTCACTTACATTGGCTTTGCTGTAACCTATGTACAAGCACAGAGATTAGCTGCAGAGTTCAAGATAATGACTTTATCAGGAGCCTGCTGGAAATCGCAGGTAGCAAGCTATCAGTTAGATGTTAACCTTAGGCTGAGTTAAGTTCAGATATATGTTTGCTCTTTGCTCTTCATAATGGAAGGGCTGTAATAATGTGTAGTGATAAAAGAATCTACTATTTACAAGTTTTTGGTGCTACCTTTTCTCTGGGTGGCTGTGTAAGGTGTTTAATGATAATACTCTAGCTTTCTTAGGAGTTCTGTGTGAATTTTCAAGTTGAGCTTTAGTTCTAGCTCTTTAAACCATGTTTGTCATATGTCTAGAGATAATTGCCTATTGTAATGTTGATGCATGTATGTTTTGCAAGAATGTGATCCTGCGTTATCTAAAGGTAAAACAGTAACAGAACCCATTATTCTAACGATTTTTAAAGTTTTGAAAACTTCAAAGGGCTGAACATGTTCTTTCTTTCCAAGTAGGTAGTTTGCAAGGAGAAAACTTCATGTGAAAAAAATATGTGAAAGCCTGACTTTTCCATTTATCTGACAAAATGACTTCTCATCCTAAGCAGTGTCACGGTGTCATTGCCTTCCTGATATAGGGACAGTAATATCAGACATAGTAAAATTTTTTATTAAAAATGGCTTTTCTGTTTAAGTATACTGAAAACCCAAGTTCAATAGGTTTCTTCAGCAAGACTCAGAAATAGCCTGCAATGTGTAGCCTGAAACCACAGAGCACTATACTTCCTGAGACTAAGTTACTGAGGCCTCATTCTTTCCCACCCCCTAGCAGAGTGCTTCTCAAACAAGATCAAAGGATACTTGTACTGTTTGGCTCTGACTCTCATAAGAGGTTCTCTGCAGGCAAAGCCTCACTGAAGTGCACCTTCAGCTTAATGCAAGTTATTGTGGATTTTGCTTTGTGGTTTTTATATGGCTCTGTTCAGCAACCACTTTTGCATTTCACCTTCTCTCTGGATGCTAAAAGTTAGATGTTCCTAAACCCTGAAGAACATAAAACTTCTTGCTGCAGCTGGAGGAAGATGGGATACAATGCTTCCAAGGAGTAAGAACAGGCACAGTGGCTCACATCTGCACGACACCAGGCAAGACCTACATTGTGTAGGCAAATTTAAAGAATGAGCTACTGGTGATTAAATAATAAGTGACCCCAGTATAGTTGTTTCTACTCTACTCTTCCTGCTTGAAAAGAATCAGTGTTACTGTACTAATGCTGATAAACAAGTTCTCATTATCACACCAAAAGCATATGCAAGCTGTTTCTTAGGCAAACTTGAAGCAAATACTATAATTCTAGAAAACATTCTCCCAGGCAGTGCATGACCCTTGCTTCTGAAATTATGAAGGTATCAGAGGTTGCTTTGCTGTCTGTGAGGAACTACTGTGATGGAGATGACACTGATTTATTTCTTTAGACCTGTGATCTTGGAGGCACAAAGCTCAGTCACTTTGCAATGGAGAGAATCTCCTGACCTGGAGGGACAGAGATTTACTGTTTCATTCCTTCTAGCCAGTGAAGGAATTACTGTAGAGGGGGGTACAGTAAAAATTATAATATGTACTCTTGAACCCCATTAATGTTAGCACTGTAATCTCTTCTGATAAAAACTAAGCCTTTGCACTCCAGAGCTTAGTGCATCTTATCCCTGACCATTGACCAGAGCAGACAGCCTCAGTACACTTTAACTGTCTAGCATTTTATTGCACAAGAGGACTAACGGGTGGTTTGAGACATCCTGTGCATTTTGTATCTTTCTGGTCACTGGGAGTTGAGCCCTTCAAAGCTCAGGGGTTTCAATCATTTCAGCCCAGGCCTCTGCATGCTTAAAAAAGCAGCTGGTGCTCAGACTTGCCCTACAGTGGAAGCCACTGCCTGTCAAAAATGCCCTAGCTTTGCCTCATGCTGCACTGAGTTGAGTTTTCATGCTGTTGATGTAGATCAGGTATTATGCACGTATATGTCATTTGGATTTGTAGGTTGAACTCTGGTTGTAGTTGCTCCATGGCACAAATCCATGGCAGAACTGTTCTCTTCCCATGGACAGAAAATACTATCAAGTACAGACTCCTGTGCTCTCTGCTGCTCTTCTGCTTTGAGGGCAGCAGGATTAAGTGGCTTTTAGAGGATACCAGAGGTGAAAAACTAACAACAACTTAGATTTGATAAGTAGTTTCAGTAAAAGTTCTAGGCATAGGAAACAACTGTCCTAGTGCTGGGAATTGAGACAAATTTCCTGACAGTCTCTTGCCAGAGCCTGAATAACACACCCTACGTACTTTGAGAGGAGTGGCTAAAGCCCATCTGAGGAAGCACGATTGGAAAGTAAAAGCAAAACACTGTCAATATTCTATTCATAAAGCAGAGGAACAGAAAATATCCTCTCAGATATGAAAACCATGTTTTGTGTAGTGCAAACAAGATCTAGGTATTTGTGCTTTTTTGACACAATGCTAACTTCTGTGGCTTTAAAGGATGTCAGGCTTTTGACACTCACATAGTCTGATTCAGAGCTGTATATGGGCTAGTGAAGACAGTAAAAAAAAAAAAAAAAAATAGAAGCAAATGAGCGTGAAACACTTCCCAGGATTTAGAGATAAACTTGTTAGCAGGTCTTTCTTTAAATTAAAATTCCATTTGGCTTAAAACTGAAAATCACCCTTGACTAGCAATAGGGATGCCAGTTAGATTACACTGGGATTAGACTAGTGTCTGGTTTATCTTCCCTATGCATCAGATTTGTGGAATCAATTCAGAATCTGAAGGCAACAGCTTTGCTGCATTTAATAATCTTCAGGCTTTTATCACACTTGATCAGGTGATCTCTCTGGACTTTGGTGAGTGCTTTGCTCCAGGCATCATTATCTTTCAGGGGCTGGTGTTCAGTTTTCCTAGATGTTTTGGCACAAACTGCCTTGCGTGTGAGTCAGTGAGGAGACGAGAATAGCCTGACAGAAAGATTTTCAGTGACTTATCTACTGCTGCATGGAGCATTCAGGGTTAGTGAGTTCTCTGATCCTTACTGCAAAAAGGTCAGACAAGTGTCCTCTATTAATTTTCTGTCAAATAAGTCCATTTAACAGCCAGTAGATATTTCTGACAACTGCACTGATCTGTCTGATTTGGCAGTGTTAATGCTAACCAGTGTTAATGCTAACCAGTGTTAATGCTAACCAGTGTTAATAAGTTATAGTAGAGCACTTTGTGTTACAGTCGTGATATGCCATTCTGTTCATTACCTATAGCATGATACTCTAAAGAAAACCAACTTTTCCTGGCTTCTAGGAAATGATCTTAAAATTACTATTAAAATGAGCATGAGAGCACACTTCAGCCAGTGAAACTGGTACATCTGTTCAGGCATATGGGCTTTTTGGTTGTCTGTATACAACTATTGTCTTATTGCTGGCTGAAATATTTCATGTCCAGGGAAGGGTTATCTGAAATGCATTGAGTGCAACTCCTTTTGGCTCATTTAGGGCTGGAAAAAGACTGGAAAATAGACCAAGCTGATGGCTATTAATCAAAATTCAGGGGAGCTGGACATGGGTACTCTGGTATCCCTCTGAAAAGATGTGAGAATAAATGTGTCAAGGTCTAGTTTCGCCAACTTCTTACAAGCTAAGCTTCCAACATACAAATAGTGCAAATACGATTTGCTCTGTCACTTGGATATGCGATGGGTTCTCAGATAAAGGAAAAAAAATTGTATATCCAACTCCTTTTCATGTTGGGGAGTGGAGATGCCTCTACTAATCTGCCTCAGTGCTCATGCTATTAAAAAGTGACTTGTTCATATTAACAAAAGAGGAAGAGGTTGACTTGTACCTTAAGCTAGATATTGTTTAAGCACCTAAAAAACCTGTTTACTGACTGCTCCAGTAATGGGTTACAAGGCCAAATATATAAATCATGAAGAGCAGCTGATTGCCAAATTTACTTCATTAATGAATCTTCAGTCTTTCCAACAGAGCAGTGCTAGAACCTAAATTGTGAAGGGGCTTTGCCCTGAATGTAAATGTCTTCAGCAGATCCGGTTTTAGGGGATTTTTTTTCTCCAGGCTCAGTAAAGCCCAAAGGAAGGATCTGGAGATGGAGATCTCTGTGCTGCAGAGAGAGCAGGCTTGTGCTTCCTCCATTTGATGTGCCCAGTGGCTGAAACTGTCAGTCAGTGTAGAGTGCCAAGGGGCTGTAGCACAAGTTGTTGTTTTTTTTTGACTGTCCATACACAAAAACAAGGTCAGGAGTTTGAAGGGCACGTTGTAACTAAGGCTTAGAGTAGAAAAGAGGTCTAGGAGATGGTGCTTTTCTGATATGTAGGTGACATTATTTTGGCAGCTTGGACTTGATGACAAGGCTCTGTGGTACCCTTTGTTATGCAGATGCTGAGGGGGTGAAGCACACCTTCTCTCAGCAGAACACATTAAGATTGCTGATTAACACAGCCACTGCAAACAAAAAACTACAAAACCTTAAAGCAGATAGGAGTGGTTTAACTCTGGTCAGTCTGAGCTCAGAAACCCAAATTCTGACTTATGGGCCTGGCTGAATTTACTAACTTCAGAAAACACCTTCAATTTTCTTGGTATTACAGTTAAAGAGTAACTGGAGCCCACTGCTCCAGAATGCCTGCTATTCTTGTACAGGGATTTAGTTAGTTGCTAGCTGATACACTATCTACTGACTGGGTTACCTTGGTACTCGATGGAGGAATTTGAAAGGATGTGGTTATTTATCTTGCAAAGTGTGATGTGTCATGTCCTGCATGGCTACTTAGATACTAGCAAAGATAAATCGGTGAGATCTGAGTTGATTCAGACAAAAACAAAAGTTGCCTCTGCTCATTATGTCTTGGCCATTCAATCTTGAATATACCAGAACATTTTAGAGATTAAATTACTTGTTTCTAAGGGAGGAGGCTGAGGTAGCTGTCGCTGTCTCTTTTAAGAAATCCTACATTCTCAGTGTTTTTGTCCTTGTCCTTGACACTCTTGAGGATGCAAGCAACAGAACTGCTTCTATATCTCCCAGCTAGACTTCATTGCACACATTGACTTCCAGGCCACCAATTCCTAGTGGATTGCAACTTTCACAGTTTTGACTTGTGTTGTATCTTAGTGTTCAGCCTAAGATCTGAAACACTTGTCCAGCATAAACCTTGCTTTTCAGTTAGAGCAGCTGATCATGAAGATACTGCTTGTCCTGCAGACTTCTACGTGTATGTTACACCTCAAAATATTTTAGCAATACCCCCTCCTACTGGACAGCTATAATATTGAGGATTTGTCTGCTTCTACTGCTCACATCACTGAACTTTAGGTATTTTTTTGTTATACTTAATTTAGGAAAGTATATACTGTTGTTTTGGGGTTTTTCAGTTTGTTTTTTTTTCCTCGGGCATATTTTTACTCTTGAATAGAAAAAATTGACATCTGTTCCTTGTCCAACTTCATCAGGCTTGAGCTTGTTGTGGTGATGCAGCATGGATTAAGTGGACAGGTGACTTAAGATCTCTTAAGAGGTTTAAAGCATTGCATAATCATGCTTGGTTATTGTACCAGGGCTCTTTAGGGGCAAACTGCTGAAATAATTTGTAGTCTTGCTTAACAAACTACTTAAGTAACCAATGGGTCATGGGTAGTGAGTGCTTCTAATTCATGTCTACTAAACCTCCTGTTTGTTTCAGGTTCAACTCTGGCTCCACTGACCCAGCACAATGATCTGGATACTTCAAGTCTTGTTCTCACCGCTCCCAACACCAGCCTTGATTAGTCTTATTGTATTTGGAGCAGCCATCTTCCTGTGGGTAATAAGCAGGCCAAAACCTGTCTTGCCTCCTGTTGACTTGAGCAAGCAGTCAATAGGAGTTGAGGTAATACTTACTCTGTTTGTGGGCAAGGACTATTTTTGAGATTAATCTGAATACTGATCTACTCTGATTCTGGGTATTAGTGGAAATTCTCCTGACTGATATACACAGCCTTCTCTTCCACGTGTACAACTCAAAAGTATGGTGGGGAAAAGGGAAGACTTAAGACACTAAGAGTAAGAAACAGCAGCTCTTGCCAACATGGTTAGGTGGGTTTTTGACCAGATGGCCTTGGCTGTCACTGATTTTGTTCTGTATTTTACATGCTTTGCATCAGCTTTGGAGTTGGTTATAGACTTCACGTAACTAGGAAAGTGGTAGCACTCAGTCTTAGTCAAGGTCTCTCTAATAACCTCTAATTGCATATTAATCTAGGCCATCTAGAAAATTCCTCTGCATATGACTGAGTAGATCAAAATCAGGAAGGAAAATGAGACTTCCCTACCAGAACAATGCTATTGAAATGCTTTGAAGGGATTGCTGGGAGAGTGGCTGAGGAACAGATGACATCGCATCTGTTCTGCTCTGTTCCAGAACTATGCTCTGTTCCTAGGGAGGAGCCAGAAGAGGTGCACTCTTGACAGATAATAAACTGCTTTCTTATTACTTTGAAGATGGTAAAACCTTGTATGAAGTTTTCCAGAGAGGACTGCATGCTTCTGGTAAGCTTTGTATCTGCTAGTTAGTACTTGTCTATCAGAAGTAAATAAAATTATTCTGAGCTTTTTTGCCTTGCCTCTTGTCCCTAGTAATAATTTAGGCTAGGAAAAGCCTTCCTAGTCCTCTGTGGGGTGGAGTGACAAGTGACCATATTTCCCCTCCCCACTGAGTTAGAAGTAGTCTTAGTTGGCAGCCTGGGCCGGAAAAAACATCAGAAGCTTAAGATGGTGGAGTTCAGTGAAGAGTCAGGAGATACAAAGCATCAGAGGGAGTTGGGGGGAAACACCTCTGCTTTGTCTGATGCAGGATTTTATGTAAAATTCCTGCCTGCTGACAGCAGGTATGAATTTGTGCCCATGTGATTTCAGGGGTCCTATGCATGGAAATATGTGATAGCTTGCAAGCTACTTCAATCTCCTGTGGTTTGTGATATGGGAAAATATCACTAGATCTTGGAAATATTGCTTATAAGGATAAAGCCAACAGTCTTACAATCTGGGTTAGGGCAGAGCACTTAACTATGGACACTTCCAAGCAGTTGGCTGAATGTCTGACTGAAAGTATTTCCCACTTACAAGCCTTTCCCACTTACAAGCAAGCATTGCATTAAAGTGCTATGCAGCTTCAGTACTGAGCTTTACAGCTGCTTTTCTCAACTCTTCCATTAGGAAATGGCAACTGTTTAGGCTACAGAAAACCCAAACAACCTTATCAGTGGCTGACATATCGACAGGTGAGTATTGTACATGACAGATAATTTTAATTTGGGATACTGTCCTGTAACACTTAAAGTGAGGGAAAACTATCTTACAGGTTTTGGACAGAGCTCAATACCTGGGATCAGGGCTTCTGCAAAAAGGATGCAAACCATCACCAAACCAGTTTATTGGCATTTTTGCTCAGAACAGGCCAGAGGTAAGCAACGAATTGTATATTCTTTCCCAGAATATTCTGACACTTCGGGGAGAGAGGAGGATCTGTATTTAAAAAGCTTGAGACCACATGAGGAACAATCACTACTGGCTTTTCTCTTCCCACTTCCCTTATTACTGATTGCAGACATATTATGCCAGGCAGGTAATACAAGGATCTTGAACCCTCATTGCTCTAAGAATCTCATGGACATACCCCTTACACAAGCCCCCACTACTAATGTGTGCATGGCTAGTCAAGCTGTATAAAATCTGTAGGTAAATCTCTCTCCTGAGCTGCTAGTTTTGCTTAGCTGTACTGTTTTCTTTCTTCAGTGGGTCATTTCAGAGTATGCCTGCTACACTTACTCAATGGTTGCTGTTCCACTCTATGACACCCTGGGGCCAGAGGCCATTGTATATATTGTTGACAAAGGTAAATATTGACTTCCACTATTTCATAATTATTTCTTTAAGAAGGTTTATTTTGAGAAGGCTGAAGTTCAAGGGAATTAAATGCAAAAATCAGAGTTGCTTTAACCTTACTTCTCTCATACTTTTTATAGACAATTTCTGTAAAGGAAGCTGCTTTGCTTCCTAGAAGAAGCCAGTGGGCTTCCTATGTCCCCTAGTTTCTTGGGTGCAAGCCCACTAAGACCTGCAAGATTCTGTGGACCATCCTGCTCAACTATTTGCTATTTGAGGTTTTGCAATCTTGAACTCAAAACACTGCCAAACAACCAGATAATGCAGACAGGCTGGCATGCAAATTACAACTAGATGGGTGTCTCTGATTTAAAGCTGTAGGATGTAAAAAGTGGAGGAGGAAAAGATAAAGATATGCCTATATCTGTTTAACTTATCTGGTTTGGGCCTGTTGTTCCACAAAAACAACTACTAGTGTGCCATCATGGAAGAAACTGGTGAGGAAGCTTGAATATGTTTTCAAACTTTCTTCCCCCAGTCTGAGGGGAGATATGGCAGGGGCAAAAACGTCCTCTGTTGTCACAACAATCTGAGATCTAACCCATGAACAGGATTTGCCAAGCAAAATCACTTCAACAGTTATGCTGGTGATTCTTGCAAACAAGTCTTGCCTTGGCACTACACAGCTCTGACTTACTAGGTTAATGGGGAACTTGCATGTTCAGGCAAATTCAATTCATCTGCTGAGTTAATGGCAAATGCTTTTCTGATTACATAAAACTCTCTGGCACATGCAAGGAAACTGAAGCATTAACTCAGGAATTTTAGCTACAGTCTTCAAACAGGTTTGAATTCTTTAGATTTAAGAAAGATTACTAAACCTAAACCATCAGTGAGGACAATTCTGAGCTTTTATGACAATAACAAAAATTTAAATGCCTGTCTTGACTGTGATGATATTTTTCCTGGGTTCCTCAGCATTTGCCTTCACTTTGCATAGCTATAATCTCAAGTTTGCCCCATCAGTTGGCTGTGGTAGAAGGAACCTTCTTAGCACTGTAAACCAGCCACTGAATCCATATGAACAAAAGCAAATGGCATTACAACAAACCAATGCTATGTTTTAAATGTTTGTCCCACTGAGCTGTCACTAGCCTCATGTTTTCTAAACAGACTTCTGAAATGTTATTTCTTTTCTATAGCTGACATAAGCATAGTGATCTGTGACAAGCCTGAAAAGGCACAGACCTTGCTGGAGAACTGTGAGCAAGGAAAGACCACATGTCTGAAGACTATCATTCTCATGGATCTCTTTGATAAAGAACTCTGTGACAGAGGAGCTAAAGTTGGAGTTGAAATTCTAGCACTGCAGGACGTTGAGGTAGGTAACTAAAGGCTTCTGCTTGATCTTGCAGAGGAGTACCTTGCCAGCTAGACATCTAGACCTTCTCTGGCAACAATGACACTTTGATGTAAGCATCATCCAGTTGTCACAACTGTAACTGAGATCTTGATGAACAGTCCTTTTGAAACTTGAGATATTTAGCCAAATGGACTTCTAGAATTTAAACTGTTAACTAAAGTTGTGTCTGTGAGTTGTGGACAGCCTGCATGCATTACATGAAAGACTTCCTTAGCTTAAATTGTGGTGCAGCTGTAACAGGATTTATCAGGCTTCTAAGCTGGCAGTTGAGTCTAATTGCAAATATAAGTGCAAATAACTGGCTGCTTTTACATCCCAGTACTAGGCTTAATCTTCTAGATATGATGCATAAATGTAAAGTATAAGAGATGTGGCCTACATAATAATTCAATACAAATAAAATTTAATATCTCCACTCAGGACTTCCAAATTCCTAAAGTAGTTCTGATCACTTTCTAAACACTCAAATTAATGGTTTTCACAACCCCAGGAATCAGCTTTTTCACGTTGTGTACTAAATTCAGGAAGATGAACATCTCTGAATGAGACAGAGTATTGAGGGGCTAAGTAAAAAGAAGTGTTGCATTTGAAAAGCAATTACCTATTAATCTGTTGTTGCACATCTTTCTGTTGCAATTGTTAAGCTGTGTTTCCTCTCTAAAACAGGAGCTGGGAAGAAACAATCTCAGACAACCAGTTGTAAGTATCTCTGTGGAACAGTTATAAACTTGCAAAACTAGTCTGAAAAGACTTCTTGCCATGATGCTAGTAAAGAAGGCTGGCAGGATTATTTTTATATCTTGCCTTGCTGTTTCCAAACAGAATTCCTGTTTTATCCCCCTTTAAGAAGTATATGTCAATACTGATAAGCAACATAATCCTTACTCTGACCTTATGTGGCTTTTTCCCTCTAGCCTCCTAAGCCTGATGATCTTTGTGTTGTGTGTTTTACCAGTGGAACCACAGGTAAGAGAATATGTATAGTGATGCTTCCTCCCTCAGTCTCCCTGTGCTCATAAACAAATCAGCTTTCCAACACATAAAAGGAAATGCTAACAATATAGAAGCAAACCAGTAAATTAGAACAGTGTCAAGCCACTACTTGCTGGTTTTACTGTCACTACAAGTCAAGTGCACCAAGACAAAGCTTCTTAGAGATGGGGGAAGGAATAGCCAAATTCATGTTGTCTTACCCTATGAAAAACACAGGGTTGTAATGTTAGAGATTGGCTGTTTAACTGTGCCTGTATTCTGATCCACAGGGGCTAGAGAAACATCTTGTTTCAGCATTCTCTATGCTACTAATTGCTTTGCTGTTTCAGTAGTAATTTCCTTTATGTAATATCCATAGCTGAATGTGCTCAAGATGATGCATATTTGTGATCTCTTAAGACAAAGCAAGCTATGACTGAGCCTAACACCAACATAGTCCAAACAGCGAAACTAGACATAGGAAACTGACAGCAGAAGCAGTCAGAGCCACCGCTGACTTTGCTCAATCTCTCCAAAGGTAACCCTAAAGGAGCCATGCTGACACATCAAAATGTTGTGTCAAATGCTGCTGCTTTCCTTAGATGCACAGAGGTAAGCTACTGCTAATGGTGATCTCTAGGCTATGTCACTCAGTCATGTAACGAGCTTTAGTGTCGGCATTTTCAGCAAAATGTTCACTCCCAGCAAGCTCATGCTGTGCAAAGTGCCCATAGTGCACTTAGAAATTAGTGCTAACCTCATATTTTTTGCCCTCTAGAACACAGTTGAGTGTACAAGTTCAGATATCGTCTTGTCCTATCTTCCCTTGGCTCACATGTTTGAGAGAGTTGTACAGGTAAGTTGACTGTGTGCATGCTACTAAGTTTCTGTAGATGATCTTGGATATAAGAACTTGTTGAGACAGTAACACGTGTTAGAAGTCCTACCTAAATGGTTAAGATCACCTACCTAAAATAAAACCTCTGAACTAAATTATGCCTAGTTACTTCCCCAAGATATGGCTACTATCTTCATTAAATGAAGCTTTGCTCTTGAGTCCAGCCTCACTGAGTCTTGTGATTTACCAAGAAATCAGCATGGGAAATTAACAGCATTGAGCCCTTAGTCAAACACAGTGAAAGCTAACACATGAGGAAGAAGCAGTTTAAGACCTGTGGATTTAGTACTCAGAGGTAAACAGTGGTATATTCTCCACTGTTTACTGGGCTGGGCTGTGTCATCCTGCCTGTTTCCTAAGATGAAGCTCTAGTCTTCTAATTAATTAATTTCCTCCAGCATGTTGTGTAAGTAACACTTTGTACAAGGGAACATAAGCAACATTGTGGCAGGATCTAACTCTTCTATGGTCAGGGTTTCAGAACAGACTCTTATAAAACTCAATTCCTGACCGATTATTTATAACAGAATTTGTCTTGTCCTATTCTTTGTCAAGCTGTTAAATCTTCAGTTGCCTTGTATTTAAATTCCTAAGTATCTCAAAAGATATTAAAATAGAACAGCTGACACAAACGTGTTGAAGCTGATATTAATTGTATCCAACCATAACATGAAGTTTTATTCTATGGTGCTTGCAGACTACGAATTGAAGTTGCATGCTAGAACTGAACCTGTGCTTCTACAAATCAATTTATAGTAGCATAGCTTTCTGTATTTCCTCAAAGCCTATTCACAGAACTTTCTTCCCACTGGGCACTGCAAATTGTGCTGCTTTCCATAGACAAATAATTATGGATACTGAAGCCAGGAATTATTCTTGACTAAGCTTAGTCTGGTCAATTTTTAGACTGTGGTCTACAGCTGTGGAGCAAAAGTAGGCTTCTTCCAAGGAGACATCAAGTTGCTGACAGATGACATGAAAACCTTGAAGCCAACATTGTTTCCGGTTGTACCAAGGCTCCTCAATAGAATATATGACAAGGTATGTGAGCAATTTAAGCAAAAATATCTTCATATTCATACACAAGTTTAAATTAATATGGAATGCATCATAACATCACAAGCAGGAAGAATTCTTTAAAATCCTATCTGAGAGGATGGAAAGATCCCTGGGTCCCCCAGTATAAGAGCAGTGCATCCAGTCACAACAGGGCTAAGTCTGTTGCTGCTTGGAGACAAAAAGGTTGTTTACTTTTGGAATATAAAATTAAGCACGTGCAAAGCTAGAAGGATCCCAGTCCCTCAAAGCTATGGCTGAAGTATGCCAGCAGTAACACAAATTAGCATTGTTCCTTGGTTCATCTCCTAGACCATGGCGGTAGTGAAGACAGACGCTAGAACATGCCAGTAAGATATGGTGCCTTCTAACAAAGGAAGAACTGGAGGTGCAGATGTGAGTTAAACCCACGAGTCACTGATACTTTTCATTGCAGATACAAAGTGGTGCACAGAGCCCAGTGAAACGTTGCCTGTTAAACTTTGCTGTGATGATGAAAATGTCTGAAATAAAACAGGGCATAATTCGAAATGACAGCATTTGGGATAAACTAATCTTCAGAAAAGTTCAGGTAAGTTATTCCAAGTGCAAGTAAACTGAGTGACATAGTATTGGAGTATCTGATGGCATCTATTCCACTTACAGGAAACCATGGGTGGAAGAGTGCGTATCATGGTAACAGGTGCAGCCCCTATATCCCCCTCTGTCCTGACATTTCTTAGAGCTGCCTTGGGCTGTCAGGTAAGCTGAGTTTTTTTCTTAAAGAAAGACCTGTTTGGTTCTGCCCAAATGGTACAGCTTCTTCCTGAGGAGACTGCTGTCAGTGTCTCAGTATTTATGTACAGGCTGCTTGATCAGAGTTAACTATAGCGGGAACAAAATTTTGCAGGGCTGGCTTCAAACTACACTACTAAAAATACACCCTGTAGGCTCTAGGAAGAGGAACAGAACAGCAGAAATAGGAACATGCAGCACTCAAAAGTCAAGCAGCTGCCTCTAAGCTTTTTGTTGTATCCTGACAGTCAATGAGTTCCCATTGTAATACATCTGAGAATAGAGCAGATAGATGAGGTGACAAAAGCAAGGTTTGGATATGTAAACCTGAAGAACATCTGGTTACATCAGTAAGAACAAGAAGTCTTAAAAGCTAAGGTTGTCTTGGCATCCTTTCTAAGAATGAGACTCGAGTATGGGCATAGTGGAAACTGAGCTCTTTCACACCAAGGACTTGATGTTCAAAAATATTCATCCTTTTTCACACAGATCTTTGAAGCTTATGGCCAGACTGAATGCTCGGCTGGGTGCACTTTCTCAATGCCTGGAGACTGGTCTACAGGTATAGTAACTGGGACTTGAAAACCCTCCCACAGCTGTCAACAGAAAGTGGCACTCAAGTTTAGGTGTTCTATTGCTTTTAGTTCAGTGAAAGCTAAATCCTGGGTACTTCACCTCAAAGTGATCCTTGGTAGTAACAATCACCTGTATGCTTAACAGGTATCAAAATTCTTGATTCAAATAGGTATCTCTTGTATGAAGTGACATAGATCAGCCTAGACCCTGTTCCAGTGTACAGGAAAGGAGTGTTTGTGCACAGCTGAGCAAACTGGACAAGAACTTCAAAAATGGCTGTTAAGAAATCTGGGAGCTAAAGCTACTATTTGTTTAACTTGAAGAATTATGACTAATGACATGATACATGAATGTTTTACTGAAGGCCTATCTTACCTTGAAGATCTTTCATCTTAGCAAGGATGTTTTCAATATCGCTTATTCTAAAGTCAAGCTCAAGTCACCATCTTCAAGAGTGCAATAACTGCAGAGACTAATGAGCATTAAATGCAAATGAACACCAAGGTCTGTGAGGAATTCTGTGGAGGCAAGTGTGGTATATGCTTGGTGTGGCTGATTACACCAATAGATGGTTCCAAGCACTGGGACTTAGCTGCTGCCTGTCCTGCAGTAACTGTCTGAAAAGGGCATTACAATAACTTTATTGAAGATACAGTGCCAGACTCCTTTAAATAGTACTGGTTCTTGCTAAAGCCATGAACAAAAAGCCATTAATTATCTGCTATCACTGAAGCCTGAGTTCTCCCATCTAACTTCAAGACCTGGTCTTTCTAGCTTTTGGTCTAATAAAGCCAACTGCTAGCAGAACCCCTAAAACACAGCTGTTGTGGTTTTTCTTCTCTTAGGCCATGTTGGAGCCCCTTTAGCTTGCAATATCATAAAACTAGATGATGTTGAAGAAATGAACTACTTCTCTTCTAACAATGAAGGCGAGGTAGGTATCATCTCCTGTGTGCATCAGGAAATAACTAAAACATATGACTTGGTGACTAATTATGTTCTGTGTTTGCTACAGGTCTGCATTAAAGGACCAAATGTTTTCAAGGGTTATCTGAAAGACCCTGAGAAGACAGCAGAAGCAATTGATAAAGATGGCTGGCTCCACACTGGAGACATAGGGAAATGGTTGCCAGTGAGTAATTGCTTAATATATACTATCAATTGGATGTGAATTCCTCGCTAGTTTACTGTAATCTGAAAAGTTGGTGAGTTCTAGGACAAAAGCCTTACCTTATATTTTGTTATAATTCACCAAGTAACTCCAGGCAAAGCTCCAGAGACCAATTATGTTACAAGATCTCAAGTTGCAACTCCTAGACCAGTAGTTAAGACTTGTCACTTCCACAGTGGAGAACAAGGTGTCTTGGCTTCTGTCAGAGGATAATAAAGGAGCTGTGTAATCATGTCCTGAGCTACCTGGAAAAATTAGAAAATGAGCCCTTTCTCTCTGTAGAGAGCAAAGAACAATGCTGGACTAGCATGTGTCTTTCATACAATAAACCCAAACCTATTCTCTTCTTATAGAAGCAAGAGAGATATCAAAACTAATGACCTCTATCTCTAACTTCTAGAATGGTACACTGAAGATTATTGACAGGAAGAAGAACATATTTAAACTTGCCCAAGGAGAATACATTGCTCCAGAGAAGATAGAAAATGTCTATATTGGAAGTGCTCCAGTAGCCCAGGTCTTTGTACATGGGGAAAGTCTGAGGGTAAGTGATGTTAGTTGGGTCTAAGCATTGTGCAAGATTCCTCTCACAATGAGTTCTAGAAGATCAGGGCATAAACGTATGCATGTACAAGAGGCCATGAGAAAGATCTGTTCCTGAGACTGCCATGTTTGTCCCAACTGACAGCAAAGAAGATCTTTGTATCAAGTTGCAAGCAGGGTAAAAGCTAATTGTACACTTGGATTAGTATGTCAGGTCAGCTCTGTGCAGTCTCTCCACTCCCTCACTACACGGGTGTCACCTATGCTAGCAAAGGCCAGTCTTCAGTCTGTAACCAGCCAAAAGTAATTGCTGGAGCATTCAGCACACACAACAAACTGCACTAGATCTTCAATTACTGCTGTCAGAACTCGGGTGAGTCATTTGAAAGCCCCTGAGCTAGCTGCCAACCTCTGGAAATGGATGGGGATGTAGATATGGCTTGTTATAGAGATGCTGTCCACAATCAAGTTGTCCACACAGACAGTCACAGTAATTTCAGATGCCTTATCTTGATCTCAATATGACTACTTCCACCTGTTTTCAGTCTTTTCTAATAGGTATAGTTGTTCCTGATCCTGAGACACTTCCAGAATTTGCAGCAAAACTGGGAATAAAAGGTTCCTATGAAGATCTCTGCAAAAATTCAGTGAGTGGCTTCGTTTTTAGTGGGTTATAGATAGAATTTAATTCTCGAGTCCAATCTTACTTTACTTTGACTTAATTTTACCCACCTTTTTTTGTAAATTGAAGTGGCTTAATGCTGCGTGAGTCATGCAAGCAGCCTTACAGTAAACATGGGAACGAAGTGGAAGTGTCTCCTGATGTTTCAAGGGCTATAATTACTTCTTTTCCCATTAAAAGATAGATATGACCTTGTAGTGGCCTTAATATGAGAAATCCTGAATGCTGAAGTATGTACATGTATTCTTGCCAAGCTCAATTTTATCAGACTGGGCAATGGGTGTGGCCTTGAGTTGCAGTTACAAAATGGGAGCTTTACCCTCTTTATTCCTGCTCTATTTCTTCTAGGCAGTGAAGAAAGCTATTTTAGAAGATATGATCAGATTGGGAAAAGGGGCTGGCCTTAAATCCTTTGAACAAGTGAGTACTTCCAAATCCTGCTTGTCACAAACACCTGTATTGCTAATGCAATGGCTAGGAAGTCTTTATTCCTATTATTAACTGTGTCGGGATGAGACCTAAGACAGCTGACCTGGACAACTGATTAAAGTAGGCAGTGAAACACTGACTGGTTGCCTTCCTCTTGACCAAGAGATGGGTGGCTGTACAGGGCAATTGCCATGAGACAGTGTGGAAGTTCACTGAAGGCTGCAGGAGCTGTACTGTAGTTCCAGCCCATCCTCTTGCTCTGTCAGCCAAAAGGAGTTTGACTTGCATCAAAAAACAGTTTGGTTACTGGAGCTCAGAAGACTAGCTCAAGAAACCCGGGAAGAACTGTTGTTTGTCATCTAAGCAATTATGTAAGTGTCATGCTAAATTGTTTTATTTTAACAGGTTAGAGACCTGTACATCCACACAGAGATGTTCTCTGTAGAAAACGGACTCTTGACACCAACACTGAAGGCAAAGCGACCAGAGCTTGTTAAACATTTTGAGAAGCAGATTGAGGCCCTCTATTCAAGTATGGAGGAATAAGTGGCTAATTTTAAACTAAACAGCATGGAATATCCAAACAAATCTGTGACACTATGTGACTTGTGGAGAGGAGCAAGGAGGACTTAAATATATTTGTTTCTGGTATCCTGGGAAAAAATATTTTCAGATGAAGATAGCTATAGTGTAACTGACAACTGGCACTGCTCACAGCTTGCAGGACTAAGCATCAGCTGCCTAAGCAAAGCCAGAACTTTCACCTCCCTTGGACTGTAGACAAAGCACAAAACTACTCAAGAGCCTTGGCCTTTACAAGGCAGATCTAAGCATTTCTCACTGTCAAAAGTAAATCCTGTTTTCCTGCTCCAACTGTGAACTCCATTCCTACCTTTTGTGGATTGATCTGCAGTCAGACTGAACTCCTTCATGCAGTTACGTTTGGGCGGGGGAAAGAGTTCAAAACCCAACTGCAGGAAAATAACACTTCAGTTTCCATGCAGGATGCTATAATCTGTCTCAAGTGAAGCTCTCACAGTATGAATGGGATTTTAACATCTGTTCAACAAATAAAGAAGTGAATTTCCTGTTCCTAGCTCTGGACCACACACTATAGGTTGTTTTTAATGAAAATGAGTAGTCTGGCATCAACCGGTTTACAAAGTGCATGTGTCTAAAGCAAACATAATTTATACTTAGGATGGGAGGCACTGGATCAGATTTTTTTGCACATTATCAAATGCATTGGCAGTTATAAAGCCTCTATACCTATGAATTTCAGTCTGATAAGTGGAAAACTTTACCTATCCTTCTTAAGGATAAAGGATGCAATAAATTGTAACTGCACAATCAAACCAAAGCCTGTGTGGGTGACTTGCTTCTCTGCTGCAAGTAGACTGTGTCAGCTGCAGTTTTACTGCAGCCCAGTTATGGATAGCTGCAGAGCCCAACCTCTGCAGAAAGCTAACTTGTTTCTTATGCTGTCACTGCTCAGCCACAGCTCAATCCATGAGGCATTGATAGTGCTAGACCAGATGTTGCTCCTCTACTCAACTTTCCTTTTCTTGTAGTAAGGCAATATGTGCCAGTCTTCAACATAAAATCATTCTCCCACTTCAGCCTGTCATATGTAGTAGGGATTCAGGTATAATTTTCTAATGCTAAAAATACTTCTTTAGAAAACATTTTAGGCAAGATGAGTACTGTCTCTATTTTTAGAAACATATCTTCACTCAGGGTATGCTGTCTCTGCTGACCATTCCTTTTTTTTTGCATCTCTGTCAAACAACCTCAGTGCCTCTGACTGAATAATTCCTGGTTAGTGTCTTCTGTTCCTGATGAAGAGTGGAAGTGTTCAAAGGGAAATATTGACTCTTAATTCATAATTTGGGTTTAAGGACTTTTTTTTTTTCTTTCAATGAATGCTCTCAAGACAGCTCTACAATCATTGCCTAATGCAAGGAAACTACTGTAAAACTAAGTAACTTGTAAATCCCTGGCTTCCTAGCATGGGCAGTTCTCTTTTCTCCTGGTCACTACTTAGCATTTGAAAAGCTAGCTATATTGGAGATACTGAAACTCTAGCATGAGCTTGTATTTGCTCAACTCTGAAGGTATCTGAATTAAAATCAAACCTTTTGGTTAATACTATTGAGGACAGAACTCTCATTATTTATTTTTTTTTTACTATTGGTAATCAGCTCAAAGTTATCAGGCATGAAATAGCTAGGCTAGTCTTTTGCACAGCCTGTTGTCTATGGTAATCCAGCCCCTTCTTCACCAAGAACTGAGCCTCCTGGCACAGTAGCTTCACTCCACAAAGGAAAGTCTTTACAGATTGAAGGCCAAAGTGAGGGCAGATGACTAGGAAGCAGAATTTTTATTTGGTGGCCGAGGCTGCCTGAGATGTTCATTTAGCATGGCAAGTAACATTTGTTTGTATGGCAGATTCTGTTCCTGTTTAGGTACAAAAACTGTCTGAACTGAAGTAGGTGGCATTTCTCATTAGCCTATTTCACTGTTTTCCTTTAAACAGGAGGGCAGGGTTCCACTTCAGGATGCAGTCATCCTTACCTTCCACCATACTAGAACCTGAACTAGGCTAGTGTGGCATTGCAAGTCTAGACTTGCTGTTAGATGATGGAAAGGATGCAAAGCTCAAAATTTTAAATAGAAAAGGGCTATTCTTCCCTCAGGGAAAAGCAAGAGATAGTTTAATAGAGCTAATTTATGTGTGAAAGAGACACTTTTTGCTTACCCCAGACCTGGCTTCTCTAGGGATTTGAATCTATCTCAACTTAATTCCCTAATGAATCACTGAAGAACACAGAACAGCTATGTCAAATATATACCTCCTTTCCTTAATAAACAGGTTTTCCTTGAGCAAAATGCAAGGAGTGGGGAATGAAGAAGAAAAAAAAGTAGAATGGGATGGCAGAAAGGAAAAAAATCTACTAATAAAATCAGAATTCCTTAGAGACAGTTTGTCTTTAACCTTCATGCTCTGACACACTTGCTTTCAGCAATGGAAAGACTGTATTTTCTTGGCTGCAGACTTTCTAAACACCTTCAAGAAGCATGCATTTTGTTTTGGCTGGTTGTGTGTAGGCAAGCACTGCTGAGTGAAGGCGTTGTAATGGTAAACAGAAACATCAATTTACTTTGCTACAAATGGAAAGACGGCTGAAGTTACAGCTACAAGGAAAGGAGATGAAAGAAAAAAATAGAGAGTCCATTTCAGATTGTAAGTACATTTCTGAAGCAGAGCTCCTGGGCATGATGGTAGTTCAGTGCAGCAATCTTGTTGTGCAAAATTCTGCTCAGGTGAAAGCTGGAAGAGTTGACGATTCCTTCAACCACTACAAGATAACAAATCCCCTATAAACAGAATGCAGTTTACATGAATTCTTCTCTTAATAGCTAGTAATCACCTGTGGTCTTTGGTGCTGTTAATCTGTTCCTATTACACTGCTAACTGTCTGCTAATATAGATAGCAGTTATTTAATCATGTCAAAGACAAGACGAGGTCCTTAACTACCAGCTTCCTCAGCTAGAACACAAGCTTATTTTTATAATATTTTTTGGTTCTAGACTCCAGACTGCACAGAATCTGCTGTTGAGACTAAGGCTACTCCATGCAGCCTGGAGGTTTTCATATTCCAGAACATCTGCATCCTGCTGAGCCTTTCAGCTCCTACTCCTATACATCTAATGAAGCCTGCTTCTAGAAATTAACTGCTTTGATTTTAAGAGGGGCAAAGCAGCTGGTTGCAAACCACAGAAACTGAACGGTAACTCCTCATTGCCACAGCTCATAACCAGCCTAGAATTGTGACTCACCATCAGCAGTAACAGACAGCAAGCTGGAAATAAAAAAAACCTGGCTTTATGCTGGAGAAAAAGTCTGAATAGGAGCATACAGGACTAATGCTGACTTGTCTTTATGTAGCTATTTCTCTATATACTTAATATTGCTTAAGAAATGCTCATCTGCCTGAGACAAATCACACAGGTGGAGGCAACCAGGTGTTCAAGTTTAAAACACTAATCTGCAGAAACTCTCAACATGTGACACGCAACCAGACTATGAGAGAACAAGTCACTTGCTGCATTTAGGATATTTTTAGAAAGCCTCCAGCTGGCACAGGTTATTCCATTTTTAGATCTTCCTTCTAATAATCCATACCAGATGCTAAATAAAAGTCCTTTAGGAAAGGTGTTAATCACTTAGCAGCAACTAGGCTCACAAAAATTTTCATTCTTCTCACTACTGCTTCCATTCACTTTAAGATCAAGAACTCTAGTCTCTTGGGTACATGCTCAGATTTCAGAGGGATCAGATACAGCTGACTTATTTTTGACATTAAAAGCATGGAATCTTGTTATAGCAAGTGCTGAAGTCTTTCTAACCCTGAAGAACAGCTAACAAGAGTGAAATCTTTACTTCTCATTCAGTTCACATTCCCACACCTATAAGCCAGTTCTTGTAAATCTGAGAACAATTAAATCCACAAATGAATATGAACGTATCATTTATTTGAGGTGAACAATTCACATCATTAAAAGTCACAGGTAACAAATTTTATCTTAAATTTGAATCAGATGTTTATTTTATAGTTTTCAGGGGCAGCTTCAGAGAAAGTAAAATGCAAAAGATAAGCAGCACGCATCGCAATCAGATGCAGTTGAGGAAAAAACTGAAAATATGAACCCTCAGAATGCAACCTGAACAGCAAAAAGAAAAAACCTGACTTGGTATGACAAAGATGCATCTTGAAGGCAATCCACTGAATGGCTTCTTCAATGATTTATTGTTTAAAAAGTATGCAAACCATGGCACATGAAAAGAAAACCTTGTCCTAACATATTCATTGAGTAAGTCTAAAGTAATACACAAAAAATTTCAAGTAAAGGATTGTGGTCTGAAGTAAAAATTCCATTTCTTATTTAAAAATGAGAAGGCTATCTGTTTTTCTTCTCTCCATCCACTGGTTGATCCGTTTCAGAGTCATATTGGTATTTTTCCACACACTTCCTAGGGAACCAGCCTCGTTCTCTTATTCCACCTTAAGACATGAAAAGTTGCATTAACTTGGAACAAAACATGAACCACTATAGAGGAAAAACACAGAACTGGAAGAGACATCAAGAGGTTACTTAGGTTATTTTCTTCTCCAACGCAGGAAATCTAAGTCTTTCCTAACAACACTGCTTGGGAATGTATGGATTTACTTCCACTGCCTAAAATGTTTTCAGAGATTTCCAAAGTTTCACAGTGCTCCACCTTCTTTAGTATGAGAAAATATTTCCTAATGCCCTATCTGAATCTTTCTGTCTGTAATTCAAGTTCACAGCTCCTATTTCTACACACCAAGGAAGCAGGTTAAAATTTTCTCTACAACAGACTTGCACACAGCTGATGACTATGCATGTGCTCATGTTTCTCTTATCTCCTTTTCCTCTTCAGGTAAGCTATCCCAGTTCTTTCAGGTTCCCCTTATAAGTCACTTTTTCTACTGATTATTCTCATTGTTTTATTCTCAACCATTTACAGCTGATCTTCCTCCTTCTTCAGATGCAATAACTGCTTTGACTTGTGGCAGCATTACAGCTCAGTCACTGCCAATGTTGAGTAGGATGGAAGGATTACTTCACTGGGAAGCTGGATGCTTTTTTCTTTTTTGCAAGTGTTGACTCATCTTAGTATTATGATTGACTCTTTTTCCTCAGAAGAACTGCTACTTAATCATTAATTTTTCTGTCTTCTTACAGTGCAGCTTGTTATTCCTGCATATTTACAGCATTTTACTATACATTCCTAACAAATCTCATCCTGTTTTTAAAGCCTACTTCTCCAAAATGTCAATGTTATTCTGAATTCTAACCAGCCTCTCAGTATACAGCAAGTTCCCCACCCAGATCACATTTGACCTGATTTAAATATATATATATATAGCACAGATATCTGCTGCTAATCTCTATAATAAGCAACACAATACAAACTATTACTAATCTAATATCAATAACCCATTTGGGTTTGATGTTTGAAAGAGTTCATTAGAGTGAGCTGCTGAAGCCACTTACAGCTCATGGAAGTCTCTCAGCTCCCATAAAAAACATGGACACTTTCAATGTAGTGACTATTGGCTGCCTCTCTTTTGCCAACACAGAACGTACATACAACTGTTTAGAAGAGAGAAGACAATCCAATGCACCCTCTGGCAGGAAAATTTTAGCTCCATCCTAAACAGGAGGGCTAAAGTAAAAATGTGAACGTTTTAATGCAGATGGCTGTAATGTTGTCTCCTTGCAGACCAGCAGGAATCTTGTCTTTGACAGCTGTAGCTGTTACCTTCATAACTGCATGACAAAGTCCTTGGAATTAATCCCAAACCAAAGCCAACATCTCCTTGTTTTTAGGAGGTACAAAGAGTAATCTCAGGTCTTAACTGTATATGGTGTATTTAAGAAAGACCACTATTTAAATATCAAAATAAGAAATCATCATTAACACCTCTTCAGAGTCTAAAGTTTAACTTTTCCTTAGAATATGAAGAAGTGTCCGCCTTCCCACTCAACCTGCAATAAGCTACTGGATGAGTGCTCTTTAAGTCTGACAGATTAGTTTAGTGTCTATCAAAACTGCCAAGCATACTAGATGTAAAGAGTAAAAATTGTGGATATGGTTTTAGAGGGGACAGAAGCTAATACCAGGAAGGTCAATCATCATACATTTTGAGAAGTGAACATGTAGTCTTGTCCACATTTCTAGACAGCTATAAAATTGATCTGTAATTCTCAGCAGTAAAAGTGAAAATAACTGCTTCATACCATCAGCAGCTGAGTCAAGAATCTTCTCACCATACATCCAGTGTCTGGGGAAGAAAGTGTAAGAGGTAATTAGATGCCAGAACTCATCAGAAATTTAAACCAAACATAAAGGTGTGGAGCCACTAACTTTAAGCCTCTTGTGGCTAAGATCAGATCCCCTCTACTCAGTGCAATTCTAGGTTCTTCAGTGCACGGTGTTGTGAAGAACGTTTTCACGCCTTTAGTCACAGGGCAGCAGATCCCACTATAATCTTCTACCGCTCGATACCGTACCTATGGAATTGAACAGACCACAGCAACATCTTACTGTAAGGAGTTATGGCCTTGCTAACACTTTCACACCAAAAAATCAATTGAAGTACACTGTTAGATTTGAGCACAATGACAATGGTTGTTAAAGGGGCTCTAAATTCCAAATTAACTGCTTAACAATTAAGCACAGTCTTCTTCATTACCATGTTTATTACTATCTGGAAACTAAGGAGCAGGTGCAAGGAAAGCTAAATGCTATGGTTAATCAAGCAGCACACTGTTTGTGTGGAAACACAAAGTCTATATTTAATAGCAGTTTAAAATTAAAAAAAATATATAACCTCATCAATTACTTAAACATTTATTTATGCAGATATTGTAAAGTCATTTCAGAGCAAACTTCACAAATACTTACACTTCTTACTCGCTTGTCTGCTTTCTGTTTCAGTTGCTCTATCTATAAATGATTATAAATAGAAATTTAGGCAGCGTTTAGTTTAAGAGAACTTGTGTATTCAACACAAAATGAAGTCAGGTATTGAAACCCTTCAACACAGGAAATACCATTAGCATTTAAATTACTCACAAAAGGTTAACTTTTTAGTCTATCAAAAATGGAAGAACATTTGACAGAACTGTTTCTTAAGTGTACGTATTACTAGTCATTCTATTTTAGTTATTTTACAAGCTGGTATATTACTGCAAAGGAAAGCAGGCTATTAGATAGTGGGAAGGATTAACTTGAGAGATCAATTACCGTCAAACTGTATTGATGACAGCCATCTCTTACTGGCCAGTCCAGGCCATCTCCCTCAGGAATCCCAGACCATGTAAACACTTGCTTGAAGTTCTTCCATTTGCTTCCCATGTCATAGGGAAAAATAAAGGTCTCATCTGTTTGGTAGTACTGGATTCTGTCTTTGGCCTGCAAAATAGTGAAGAAATATCATACATCAAAACATGCCCTACAAACTGTGGCCGAGCAGCAAATATTAAGAGGAGTAGGTCATTGATCCATGAGACCTAAAGGCAAGAGCAGTAAATTCCTGCTATACTAACCTAGGGTTTAAAAACTAATTAAACCAATTATGACATTTAGAAGTGTTTTGTTTGGGTCCCCATATCCCCTCTCACGTATTCTTTAACAAGAGAGTCAACTGGCTGCTATAGATCAATTCACTCCATGCTCTGGTTTTAGTTTATGGCTTTTTTCAAAGAGAGATTCCTGACTACTTCTCAGTTACATATAGAGACTTCCACAACTTGGGATTTAATCGATGCTCATGGGCACAATTCAACATTGGCTGCGTCTATTCCACCTCTAAGAACTGCATAAACAGGCACGCTCTGGATCACTCCCTTCTGAAGCCATAAGCTTTGTATTCTCTCAGTAACGGTGCCATCTAGTGGAGCAGCCGCAAAAGAGTTTGTTTTCTATTGCGATAATGCAGTTTTTATTACTCACTTCTCTATTAAAGTCTGTGCACGGCTCTCAGAACATACCTATTAGCAGCCTGCGTTTTACAGCAAGAAGTTTAACAGATTATTCCAAATTCTACTATTTAGTTTTAAACGGGTTTTCTTATATTTGTTTTCCATGACACCATTATTCAAAGACCTAACAGGACCAGGATCCACCTAAACTAAGATTCCGTGCAAAGAGAAGGCATTACAATACTTAAGTACTTAAACACAGTCCAGATACTCTTGCTAATTTTGACACAGAATACAAGAAAGACAAGTTAATAATGAAAAGGTTTTGGACTTATATAAAACAACCTGGTAAACTGAACTGGTTTACTGGTTTCCAAACATCAAGTCAGTTTTGCTTCCCCTAAACTTAGCTCCTGCTCCTTGGATATATTTCTTCCAAATAACCTTGTGAAAACCTCTATAAAAATACAGAAATTAAAGAGAAATTTAAAGGAGAGAAGACTAGGTATTTAATTATTTTTTAGTACTTCAAAACCAAGGAAAATCCTCCCAAATTTAATGAAAGCCAAAACATGCCACCAAGAATGGGCAGGGGAGGTGGACAATTACAGACACAAGCAGGCATAACGAGAAGCAAAGACAACTCAAGTTTCATACAAAACCACCCTCGTATTCCAAGAGAATAAGCAAAGTCTCTTGAAAGCAAGTATTTTTCCATGTTCACACCAATTCCCCCAAACAGAAATTTCTATGCAGCTAACTTATTTCTCATCTAATTCAGTGAATTTTAGAGACAGTAAGGGAAATGGTCACTGGAGGTGTTAAGTTAGTGATGAACTGAAATGATACCTTTGATTTTAAATTCAGACAGATAAAACAAGGAATTTATATATCTGGAGAATAAATTCTGCAACAATACAATACAAGAATACTGTACTAAAAGCTTACCTTTTCTTCAATCCAGGACTCGATTGAAGTTTTATTTGTCAAAATTACTTTCATCTAAAATAAATGTTAGGTGAAATTAGTGTTGGTTTTCTGCAGAAATACATCAGCTAGGTGAAGAAAACTCCATTTAACAAACCAAACTGGCTTTAAAGTACAAAGGAACTTGTAGAGGCTTAACTGAAAACACAAAACATTAAAAACTAATATTCAGCACATATACATGCTAATGCCATCCTCTAGAATTATAGTTAGTATCACACAGTATTTCAGTTCATTATTAAAATGTGTATTTTTTTCCTTCCAAAGATCTCAAACATGTGAAGTAACACATCAGACATCTTCATACCTCTTTTTAGGGATAGGAGCATGTACTCCTGAAATTACCAAGTATTTTGCCTTTTATAAAGCCCATCTCATGTTTTCTTAATTCATAAAGTTTAATCTCCAAGTTCTCCCATTAAAAACAATTTTTAAAAATACTGTGGTGATAACACAGGGACTGGGAGAAAGCAACATAAACCCCTGGAAAAGTCACACAGCAACATAAGCTCCAAACAACTGCTCCTACCTCAACACTGCATTCCCTTTCTGCTCCACAACCTGACAAAACCTACAGCTTCTAACTTCATTTGCAAGAGAAGCAATAGGCTTACCTGAATAATAAACAGCATACCAACAGCAATAGTTGTTCCTAATGCCAGTCCTAAAGCAAATAAAGATGCAGCAAATGCAGACAGTCCAAAGGGAATAATGGGTCGAGGGTCTCTTTTGGCTGCACTCATGTCAATCTTTACAGAACTCCACCCAAAAGATATCTACAAAGGGAAAATATCATTTAGTTCTAGAACATTCTGACTGCTGAATCAAAACAACCAACCAGTAAATCTGACTCTGAAGTAATTGTCCAACTTCCAACATGTTTATAATCTGAGTAATTAAAATAATATATTTTTTAAAGTATTAGAAAGACTTTCCAGATAGACATCCTTTGCTAGATGTAGGCCTTCTCTAGATGGAAAGCTAAATCAAAATCCCCCTCTTGCAAAGTCCGCAAGCTCAGCTCAAAATTGGCAAAAAAAAAGTGGACTGTGACACATGAGCAAAAATATATTCATCAGTTTCAGACAGATGTTTGCACAGCATTGTACCCATTTTCAAAGGAACAGCTACAGGTTTCCTCTGGAAGCTTTAGCAGATAGCAGACCTCAACATTATTGCTCTGCAAATACAACATGCAGACTTCCTCTGTTACACTCAGCTGATGCTTTCAAGCTCTTCATTGCAACCAGAAAGGCTGAAATCAAAGCTCATAATCTTAACCATGGATCTGAGATAAGGGAAGTATTGCAAAACAAACTTTGTCATTGCAGTTTATTTTTTCCATTTAAAAACAAATCCAACATAATTATTTTCAGTTCAAAAAATATGTACTTTTTTCCCTTGAATAATTGGATACAATTCTAAAAAAGTGACTAGAAAATAAACGGCATCTCATGTGTTGGAAATAAATAGCAGCTGGTTTCTGTACCAACCAAAAAACAGCCTGCCTCTATATAAAGGGCTACTCAGAAACCTTCTCCAGTCAATGCAAAGGTCTATGAAACTCCCAGTGAATATGACAAACGAGAAATAAAAAGAAAATACAAACAACTTTCTCTGAATCCTCCTCCAATTAATAAGCCTACTTCTCGCAGGTGGAGGGCAGAACTGAGAGTACATGTTGAAAGAATAATAATAAAAAAATTCCACACACTTCTTCTCAGGTAACCAAATTGCCTCATACTCCCAGAGATAAATTACACATCTGATTTAAATTATATTTTAAGCATCTAATTATGTTTTCTTACTCTGTTATAAAGCTGAGTGTACATAGTCATAATAAATATGAAAGAAGCGTGAATGCATCCCAGGGGAGCTAAGAGGAGGAACAGAGTGAAAGATGCATGATTCTGGTATCCACAGCAGTTGTTGATCCAAGGGCAATGGTGATCCATCTTCATGACACATCTGTGAATAATAAATAAATATTGATTGATATAAAGGACATGATTTTTTTTTTCCAAAAAAGCTCAAATAAAAGGACAGTTAACTTTCTACTGCATCATTCATTCATTTAAACCCAGCAATTTCAGACAGTAGTAGCTTCTTTTTTTTTTGCCATTCAGAATATTTCATGTTGTAGAGTGAAAGAAAGCAAAATAAAAAGTGCTCCCAGGTCCCACCCTCCCTAATTACTCCTCTTCCTATATACTAAACTTGCTAGTTGCTAATAAACACCATATTCCAGAGCCAGGAGACACAGAGGTAGAATGGGATGTGTAAGAACTACCAGCAGCATAATTTGCCACATTTTTTTAAATAAGCACACCAAGAAAATAAATACCAAATTCCTTGTGAACTACTTGCAGAAAGAACATGTAAAAGTACACAGACAGAAGTGTGCTAGTGTCTCTTTTTTTTCTGTAGTAGATTCTCTTAAGGCTTAATCAGTTCCTATATACTGACCTCATACCATCGTAAATCCTCTTCAAAATCTATTTAGCAAGTGCAGACACCCTAGAGACTCTTGTATTCAACATGAAGCTGGTTATTTTGGTGTAGCTTACAGGTGCAAAAAAACACCTGATAAAAATTTATTCACATCCCAAATTGCATTGATTTAACCTAACAGGTGTAAGAGTCACTAATTATAATGTTGCAATTCATCAGCACCAAACCTAAGTGATAAACAAAGGACTGAACTGCACAAATATCAAGCTCCTCCAAAGAGAAAAGTTAATTATTTTGGAACTACTGAGCCCATTATCTTTTAAGCTAGTCCATTCCCAACAGGAAGTTGAGCTTGTCCCTTTTAGAGAATTCTTCTTTAGTAGCATACACCCAACTGCCAGTGCACAAGTTTTTGAATACGTAAACATAATTCTAAGCACAAATGCTTCCGAAGAAGTTCCTAGATCTTAAATTAGAAACCTCACCTCACCCAGGTGGGCCACAAAAAGTAGCTCAACTCCTGCACTAAAATTTGCCATAGCATAGAAGATTTTCAGCAATGGCTTAAGCTACCATTGCAACAGAATAGAAACACATGTGGAATGAGTCACAGAGTTGAGGAAGCAGAAAATTCTTAAAAGCATATCAGCAAAATGATTTGCAGAATGTGCTGCAGTTCCTTCTGGTTTATTTGACAAAAAAGATAAAATTATTTAAAGGACTTATTTTTGCAATAACAATAATCACAATCTGCTGCCATTTTCTAGTAAGTCCTCAGTGTAAAAGGTTGTTGCTCAAGGAAAGGAGTCTAATTTTATATCTCAGAATGATACAGCCCAAATTCCAGCACTGCTCTAGTTTCAGTCACTACTGGTTTTGCATTTTGTGTTTATACAGATAACAAACGAATGTGTATGTTGCAATATCCCTTTACCACATTTTCTAACACTACCTCAGAGCAGGACTTGCCCAGTAAACCTACGATAAATACAACTACAGCCTGGATGCAGACAGTTGAAGTAGATTACTTTTTTCAAGCTGTACTAAATTCCTGTGCAGCTGTTTACAATAAAACTATCCTTCAACTCGAAACAAGTCTGTTGGAACATTAACACATAACAAAGCACAAACATTTTAGGCTGACCCAAAAGGCTTACAAGTTTACTCAACACAGACGTCTCTTAAAAAAAACACAACAACAAACAAACCCTCTAGTGAAGAGTAAATTTCCCCTCAAATCAGCATTTAACTCCTATTTGGAAAAGTAACAGAATAGGCTTTTCTAATCCCTGAGCAGCTAAATGTTTGGACTCCAAACTTTTAAAGGATTGGAAGATTTTTAGGTATTTATGCAGGCTCAATTCCCTGAAACAGTACCGCAATATTTTGTTAATACTGTCAAGAAGTTCTTAAGAGAAACTGTTTCAAGCTAAAAAGAAAATGTTAAAGACAGATCTATGTATTAAACTAAAACACAGTAAAACCATCTAGAAATCATATAACTACAAAGTGGAAGTATCTGCAATGGGTGTAGTGTTTGACAGGAGGCATTTTAAAAACGCAGAATACAAGAGCTACAAGAATTGTATTAATACCTCATCATTAGATTTGAAGCTGCTTTAATATGGATTTAAAACAATTGTAAAGACAGACAGTACCTGTTACACTTTCGACAGTGGTGTGAACGTGGTGCCTTATATGACTGACACACTTTACAGTATTGGAGATACATGCAATCCTGAGATTTTTCCTTCAAACAGAAGAATAGGCATGTTAGATGTACATAATTCTACTGACATATCATATCTTGGCACTTTTGCAATGTAGGCATCTTTGCTTTCTTCTGACAGGGTGTGTTTCATAACCCAACCCTACTTAAAGGTAGGTGGTTAGGAGAAAAAAAACCAAAATGAAATAATCTCTCGGCTATCACCACAGCCATCTCCCACAGCTGAAAGCACTGGTAGCTAAAAAAAATAAACAGTTCTTCCATCAGGAAGAGTGACTGTACAAGCAGGGTTTCGTACTGAAATTCTGGGAGTAAAAAACAGCATAAAGCCTTTATAATTAAAAAAAAGTTTTTACACCTTATCTATTTTATACCATGAGCCAACCTAAGCTTACTACAAAGATATAGTACTGCTAAGATATAGTACTGCTAAGACTAATGCTTAGATAGTTCTTGTTTGCCACCCTCTCTCTCTCACACACATCCCAACCACAGCAAGATGAGAGACAGAGACACTTGTGGATAGCAAGGAGTAACACTCGCCAGAATTTTGCTCACCAAGCAGAATACCCAGTTGTCCTACAAGGACTACATCGGGATGCCCTTCTCACGATACTGTTCTGATAAATATTCCACAAGTAGAAATGTGATTGTTACTCATCTTTGTGTCATACCACTGGAACACAAACTCTGACCAGCTGCCTTGAGATGCTGCACCTACATCAGCCTGGTCTCTGACCACAACTCTTCCAAGAGGAGGGAAATGCAAATTTCTATCGTGACTTACACTACTGTGCTGAACGTAAGATAAACACATAATCTGCAGGCTCACATATAAAAAATGAAATGTTTTAGAGAAAGTTAATCTTTGTTACTAGCAGCAAAGCCTTCAAACAACAGTATCTGCGTAAGCGCGCAGATAACCTTGAAGTTCCCACTCCCAGCTAACAGTACTTGTTTCCTGCTGTTTTGCTTTGAGGAGCAGCTTCAAACCATGGAAGACTACTGCCGGTAACCGAGCAGCACCGGGTCACTGGGGGCAGAACAAGATATGGATGGAGTAAGCTAGTGCATACCGGCGACGCTGGAACCAACAAAGCAGGAGAGGCGGAAAGCGAAGACGCCGATAAGGCGAAAGGAGTGGCCTGCGGGGCTGGCTGCCTTCCTCGGGAACAGCGGGGGCACCACGAGAGGCGTGACCTGCCCCGCCGCGGCCCCTGCGCGCTCTCCCTGCAGAGCCCGGCCCCGGCCCACGGGCGGCCCGGCCCGCGACCCCGGCCCGGCCCGAGCCCCCCCCCCGGGGACGAGGCGATCGCAAGCCAGCGCTTACCGGCGTCCACCCCAGCGGGACGTACCCCGGGCCGACAAACATGGCGCTGAAGTAGTTGTAGAGGATCATGACGGTCCAGTTGAGGAGCATGACGAAGTTGACGCTTCCCCCGGCGGTGTCCAGGGGCCAGTACCACAGCGCGGCGTCCGCCATGGCGGTGGCCGAGCACACGGCCACCACGGACAGGGCCACCAGCGGCCCCCAGTGGCACAGCCGCCGCGCCCGGCGCAGCCCCCCCGGCCCGCCCATGCCCGCTACCGCCGCGCGCCCGCCGCCCCCGCCCCGCCGCCGCCGCCGCGCATGGCGGACGCCGCGCTCAGCCCCGCGCCAGCCCGCCGGCCGCCGGGAGGAAGGCAGCGGAGCGAGGAAGGGGAAGGGGAAGCGACGGGGCCCGCCGGGGCTCGGCCCCGCCCTGCCGGTCTGGGGAGGCGGGGCCGGCCCGGGGAGCGGAGCAGCCCCTCCCCGCCCCGCCCCGCCCCGCCCGGCGGTCCGCTCGCCATAGGGCCCCGCTGGGAAACCGCGCCTCGCCATCAGCCCGCTCGCTACCCGCCATGCCGCTGCAGGGAGCGGGGGCTGCCAGGCCCCAGGTTGCCGGGCGCGGGCCGGCAGCCGCCGCCGCCTGCTTCTCCAGGCCTGGGGCTGCGGTTTAAGCGCCGGGACAAAGGCCGCCGGGCCGCGGCAGCGGGGAGCTGGGCCGCGCGAGTGAGAGCACCTGAGAGAGGGGCGGGGAGCTTCGCCGGAACCTGTGTCGAGGCTCCTAGCGGCCCGGGGACGCTTTCGCAGGACGCGGAAGCGGCTCGGTGCGGAGCGGCGGGGAGCGCCGGGCTGAGCGCGGAGCCTCCGCGGAGCGCAGCGGGAGCGCGGCCCCTCCCGGCGCCGCCGCCATGTCCTCCGACTTCGAGAGCTACGAGCAGGACTTCGCGGTGCTGACGGCCGAGATCACGGGCAGGATCGGGAAGGTGCCGAAGCTGGTAGGAGGTGAGCGGCGCGGGGGGCTGCTGGCCTGGCGCCGCGGAGGGGCCGGCCTTGCCCGGGGCTCCGCTCCGGCCTGCGTCCCTTTCCGCCCTCACGGCTCTCGCCCCGCGGGCCCGTCCTGCTCGTCTCTGAGCCTCCCCCGCTCCCGCAGCCCCTGGCTCCCCGCAGCGAAGCGCTCGGGGTGGCGGCGGGGCTGTCGGTGCGTCCCTTAGCCCGCACTGCCGCTGCCTCCCGCCAGCCCGGAGCGGTTCCTTGCTCCTTACGCGGAGGGTCAGGATTCGCCTCCCTGCCCCGGGTACACACCTCTGTTCGAGCGGCGAGTTTGTCTCATGAAGTGGAGAATCCCCCGGCAGAACCTGGTTTGCCGCTCGGCGAAAAGGATCGGCCCGGCCCGCCTCCCCGGCGGCGGGGACGCGCCAAGTGACCCCCGCGCAGCTGGAGGGCAGGGCAGGGCTGGGGGGATGTTCTGTGCCAGCCTTGCCACCCGGTGCTTTTCCTAGTGATCGTGCCACGCCAGGAACAAGACATCAAGTCTGTTTCCCGTGGCATAGACAGAATTTGCGCTGGACTTAATCTGAATCTGTATTTTTGCTGCCTGCCGTTAAAACTTTGAGTTGGATGCTTGACTGTGGTGACTCAACATGTAGGAACAGATTCAAACAGGCTATCATTTACTTTAATGTGTTTGTCAGTAGTCTGCAGGATTCGTGGTCTGACATGTCCCTGCAGTACAGGCAATAATGTCTGTAGGAGTGTTAGGATAGAAAGCTGAAAGTGAAAATACATCTGAAATTAACAAATGGGGATTTTTAATAAAAAAATCTGATTGATGCTGGAAGCTTATGTCCAATTCTAGCCTTAGCAAGTTATAAATTGCAGTTCAGTGACCAATCACAAGCATAATTAAAGGGCAGGAGCCTATACCTTTTCATTGTTCTTAATAAAGGTGTTTTACTGTTGAGCTTAACAAAAAGGATAAGGGAGGTGGGAGGTTAATTCAGTCACAACCTGCAGGAATTTGTGACTTAGAAAGCTTTTTCTATTTTGTAGTGGAAACTTAGAAATGAGGGAGAGAGAAATCCAAAGGATTCCTGTGAATTAATTTTTTAACTGGTGTAATTTACTCTGCTCAGAAATTATATTTACCCGTAACTGGCCACTGGAAAAATTTGGTGAGGGAATGAAGTGAATTCTTCATTAATGTGAAGTACCTAATCAAGGCACTGCCTCAAAAAAGGTTGTTCACTTTTAAACAGAATAAATGTAAGGACCTCTTGTAGGAACAGGGAGACATAATGAATATACTACTGGTTTCTCTTCTGAAATCCAGTAACACTGTATTATGGAAAAGGAATAGAGATTCAAATTTCCTAATTGTATAGGTTTTGGAAGTCATCAGTGTCAGTTCAATAGTAGGAAGAATATTCTGCTTAGTAGTAGTGAATTTCCATAATCCTCCCCTTGAATTAGTCTCTCTTCTTCACTTAAGTAGACTTGGCAGCTTAAATATGAGATATTGAAAGTGTATTGTCTTAAACAGTGACAAAGCCTAGAAGCAGCAGGCCTTGACATCATGATTCTTTTATGTGGCCATTAGAAGGGATTTTTTTTTTAGAATTTTCCATCATCTCAGAGGAGAAAGACAGCATGTTCCCTGCAGGACCAGTAGTGTGGTACTGAGCTAAATGGCTTCAAGATAAGACAGTGGTTAATTTAGTTAGTTTGTTTTCTGTTTGTTTTTTTTTCCTAAGAGTTGAGTTTTCCATGTTAGGATTTGAGGCGAGTAGTGCATGGTTTGGACAGACTTGCATTATAGCTACTTCTTGCACTGTACATTTATGAGCAAGTTCATTGCTTCAGTTTTCAGGGCTATTTTGTCTTTAATCAGAAAAAAAAATAATCTTGTGTGACTTTAAAACAAATGCCACACTTATCTAACAGGGGCATTTTACCATTTGGAAAAAAAAAATCTCATGACTATGCTGAACACTTTAATCAGAAATATTTTAAATACAAATTTTCCCCTTGTTTCTTAATAGGAATATTTGCAAGATCTTTGCTTCTTCATCACCCGAAGTTCCAGTTAGTTCTTGTGGAGAAGGCTGGGAGAGCCTCAAAAAGAGGATTATGAGGTGGGAGGGGGACGTGAGGAGAGATGCACGTGAGGTGACAGTTTTCAGCAGCAGTGATTTGAGAGAGATTGCTGATGGCCTTCTTCCTCCACGCTGGAAGAAGCAGGATGAAAGGTGTAAGGAGCTGTGCTGCTTCTGCATAATACAGAGAGATCTCCTGTGGTTTATTTCCTTCTGCTGCCCAAGATGGACCTGCTGTAAGCTTCGCATTCAGTTGAATTAGAGAAGTACTGGTTAATTGTTTTTGCAACATTCCTGCATTTGGTGTTGTCAAGACTTGATGCTATCTTGTGTTCTGTGAGGATGATGGCTCAACAAAAAAACCCTCTTGTCACTAATGTGTAAATAGTCCAGCAAGAAATGTAACAAAGGCACTCTGATGCTACAGAAACACTAAGCAGCAGGGACAAGAGAATATCTTGGGAAGAAATGTCTTCTGTTGAAGCAGGCATAATCTGGAGAACTAAAAGAAGTGTTCTAAATTGAGAAATGGCTTTTAAATAGAATTTCTGTGATGCTGCTGCAGGTCTTTGAAGAATGAAGATCATTGGCTGATGTGTTTTATTAATGTTTCTCGGTGCTTCAGAGAAGCACCTCTCTTTTGATTTGTCAAAAAAATATAAAAATTTGTGGTTGCTTGATTTGAAAGAGTTTTATCAGCACAAACAGTGGTGCTTAGCCTGTTTTTTCAGCACAGTAGGCTCTGGGTTGTGATGGTTTTAGACTTGAGTGGCGTTGTTCTTCTGATACTTGATACTTGCATTTCTTATTGGGCAATCAAAACACCATATTTCAGTCTCTAACATCTAGCTGAAGAAAGTCCCACCTTTCTGTTGTACCCCTGTACTGGAGTTTACTGTGTCTGTTTCAGTTGTGGCTCATTATGGTGTGCCTCTTGAAGCCAGTTTTATAACCCAAAGAAAGAAACTAATTGAATTACTCATTTTGTCTCTGCTGTTGGACAGTAACTTCTGGCAAAGTGGTGAACATGTGAACTGCCTCAGCCAGGGCAGCAAAATCTGCAAGGGGTCTGTAAAATGAAGCCCTTCATTACTCAAGTCTTCTCCTCAGCATGTGCTAATAAAAAGAAGCAATTCCACAAGCAATGAGACTACTCAGTCTTGGTCTTAATTAGTTGTGAGATCAAACCAGTGCTGTGTTATCTTTTTACACTTGTAGGCAGATTTCTACCTCCCTGTAACTGCTGTATTTTTGGGGCACAAAACAGTGACTAATACAAGGGCAAAGCTGGAAGAACTGAGGAAAATGTAGTAAAAGCTTGTTTCTTTTAAAAAGTGATATAACCTTGTGTATAAACACAACAGATTTCTTTGCAATCCTTATCCAGAGAGGAAAACTACCTGTTTTTAGGCTTTGTCCATGTTTTATCAATTTTACCAGTTAAATTGTTCAAACCATATGCAATATTTTCTTTAGGACGTTGTCTGGCAATGTGGAGATGAAAATTCTGTTCTAAATATAGATATATTTGATGGAGCAGTTTTTATTTTTCTTTAAAGAATATTATCAATTCTGAATTAAGAAAAAGTTACCAACCTCCCTTTATGTATCATATGATGGAAGTATATTAAAGGAAATTATGAAGTAGATGGATTGAAAACTACAAAGACACAGTGGAGTAACACGGTTACTAATATGAAGATTTTAATTGGAACATAACTTGTTTGTCCTGATCTGCTAGATTAGTGGCAAGCTTCTCTTACTCTCAGAGTGATTTCCTCTGACCTCATCTGCAGTCTCTGAGGGAGTCATCTTGAGTATATTGCCCCATTTCTGTGGGGATTCTGACTGAAGTTGTTTCCTTAGCTTCACTGTGGCAGTAAAACCAAAAGTAAATGGTTTGAAATCCATTCCAGTGAGTGCTTCTTGCTTGGCAGTGTTGTAAGCATTTCAGGCTGCTGTTGCTGTTACCAAAAACAGGCCTGGAGGTATTGGCAGTCCTGCAGGCGTGTGGCTCCAGGCAGCATATTCCCACCAGGATTTTACATGGATGTGGCTAGAGGAATTGACGAAAGCGAAACCAAGTGGATGATACTCATACTTTGGTAAGCTTACTTTTCCTTAACAAACAGACCCTGCTGGATCCTGCCACCCCTGCTTGCTCTGGGTGCTATTGAGTGCCCCAGAGAATCGACAGTTGCAAGAAGTTCAACTGCTTTCCTGGAAGATGCTGCTCCAAAGCTGCAGTGCTGGGATGTTGCCATGTGCTTGCTCGTACATCAGTATTTGAAGGAATAACAAAAACCTGTTGTCAGTAGGCCTCATTGCCAGCAATTGCTCTAGTAAGCAGCTGGGTGATTATGTATTGATAAATTGGGACAATATTAAAGTGCAACTCTGGAGTTGGAATAAAAGTTATTTAACTAAACCATTGAAGATCATTTGAATCCACCTCAATTTTATGGGAGCAGTTTCAGCCAAACCTCCTTACGTACTGATGAGTTTTTTCTACCCAAGATCCATAGCTTAATATCTCTGTGGGTAGGTGAGATTGTACTGGTCAGTGGAGTGCTAGGTAGTTCTTATAACCACAAATACATGCAGAATTGGTAGAGTGTGAAATATCTTCCCCAATCCCCTGGCTTTATATCCCTCAATTTCAGGTTACTTAGTGTGTATGGAAATTGTAATCCAGTAAGACTTGGGGAAATACTGAAATGTCTATAGTACATTAATTTTCTGCTTCTGTGTTTTTAAATTTTATTTCACCCTCAATAAAACGTTACGTGGTTTGTATTTTACATTGTTTTTCCTTTTGTCCATCGTCATCTTGCCTGCCAAATGAAGGAAAGAACAGAGGTGTTTTGGGATCCTGGGTAGGAGAATTGAAGTGTGCAGGCAAACAAGTGGCAGATACTCTTTTCTTGTGTGCTTAGTTATGTTAGGAAGATAAATCACTAAACATTACATTTCCTGGCTTGGGTGCCATCATGAGAACCTGGTGGGGAATTAAAGACATTGCTAGCAGAGAACTAGAAGTGGATTTTCCTACATCTTCTGCTGTAGTGGAATCCAGCAGACGTGGCAGTGTGAATTCCAGGTTTGCAAGAAAGATGCTGTTTTTCCATGGCTTGAGCTTTGTAGGGATGATTACTTGATGAAATTCTGGGCCTCTTTCAAGGATAAGAAGGGATACTCTGTTTAGGAGGATTTAAAGGTGAGCTCTTAACTTCTCACTTGTGTCACTGGCAGAGTGCCCTTTACTCAGAGGGCTTCAGTGTTCTTCAGGATTTTATTCTTGCCGAGTTTTGCTAAATGTGCTGCTGTATCCTCAGAAGACAGCTTTTCTAGTCCTTGCATAGCTGGTTATTTGCAAAGATCTCTGCATTATCCTCAAGTTGGAAAGATGATCCTCAATCTGATCCACTCTGCAGGCAGAGCTCCAATGTATGTGACTGAAGGACAGATCGTGATGTTTAAAGGGGAGTATGGAGTTCCTTGGGTAAATGAGAGGACAGATGGATAAGCCCATGCAAATGTCATGCAGGATGCTGCAGAGCAGCAGTGGGAGGGCAGAGCTGAAACATGACTTGCTTATGCTGGGGTTGCTTCCCCAAAAGCTCCGTAGCAACTCAGCCCTTTCAGAAGTGGTTCTGTTGCTTTTAAGGAAGGTTTTTAAGGTTATATTTTACTTTATATGGCAGAAATTCTGGTTTTAGTTGCTAACTCAGCATCCTGATTCCTGCCTGTGACAGTAATTAATACTCAAAATACTCGGCCTGCAAGAACTAAATTTTACACATTTAATAAAGAAGATCCCTCTTGAAATTCAGTGGCTTCTGGCATGCAGAGGATCAAAGGAGATCATCAGACAGTCCCTTTTGGCCTTTAACGTGTCAAGGTAGGATACAAAGAGATCATGTGGAAGAGAAACAAAGGAATTCAGGCTTAGAAAGAAAACCATGAAGTCTAAAGATACACAATAAAGTCTCTTGTGCCAGTGTAGATTAATCCATCATGACCTCTGGGGAGCAATGACTGGAGATCCTTCTGTGCAATTTGCTTTTTATCTGCTTCATCAGGCAAACCATCAGCACAAATGTCTCATGATGCCCTTGGTTTCAAACAAACAGTGGTAAAAAGGGCTGTATTTTCAGAGTTTTGTTGTTAAATTAATTGAAATCATGTGTGGATTTTCAGTCAGAATGCTGGAGACTGGGGCCATGAGAGGGGCATGAGGTGGTGCAAATAGCTGTATTGCAGCTGCTGAATGGCCACAGTAGTTCAACAATGTGGGAAAATTTTATTATTCAGTGACTGAAGGTTCCTTAGAAAGCCCCCTTTTGTGCTGTAGCAAATTGGCCAGGCAATCGGAGTTCTTGGCAGATGTGATATCAAATCTCAGTACTCTGTTCATATTGGATTCTCTGCCTAAGAATGGATGGTAAGAGGCAGGTAGAAAGTCAGACATGGTCTCTATATCTGGGATATAGACTTGGAGAACCTAGCAAATGATGATTGCTACATATAGATTATAACTGATTTATTTTTAATTTTCATCTATTACTAGTTTACATTTTTACTCCTCATAGAAGACAGCGGTTTTTTTTGTAGTTCCCATGCATTCAATTTTGTTTCTGTTGAAGCAAAAGAAACAGGGTTCTAGACCCATCATAGGAGCCAGGGAACAGAAACTTCATTTTTCTTCACTACCTGTCTTCATCATAAGCAGGGTTCTTGATTTTGTGCATTACATTTTGCAAATAAACAGGATGAGCCTTGTTTTGACTGATTTTTGTTTTCCATGTGGTGTAAGGATGTGCCTTCTCATTGGTCTCTACACACTACTCAGCAGGTGCCTGCTGATGCATAACTCCTATACCTGGAGCAGCTGTAGCCATTTTCCTAATTAGCAAATGCTGCATAACAAAGCAGAAGACTTCAAGGATTCTAGAGTTTCCTGGTCTCTTTTGGTCTGTTGGGGTTTTTTTGTGTTTTTTTTTTTTATTACTAATGTGGATATCACAGTGTGTGATGATGTCAAACAATAAATCCCTTGAGTCAGCTTTAGTTGATACATATAAGCTTTTTGAAACGCTGTCTTCTTCTTTCATGATAAGGGCCCAATTATATTTGTATCTTCACAATTCTTTTTCAGATGAGAAGAAGCAGATGGTTGCAAATGTTGAGAAACAGCTCGAAGAAGCAAGGGAACTGGTAAGTTTTGATTTTTCATGTCAACTGCAGACTCCTAGGAAAAATTTTTAGTGGTAACATTAACACACATGATGCCTTAAAAATACTCAGCAATAAAGTATTAGAAAATGAAATAATATTTTTTTTAATAGTTCTCATTTGAGTATAAGATATACCTAAGAGGAATGTATCCTTTGAGTTGTGAATTAGGACTTTTACTTTAGGAATTAATTTAAATATTTATGGACCTGAGTTCTTTGTTGGTTTGTTGTGATATTTTCTGGTAGGACTCATGCATCTGCTTGATTTAATGTATCTGATTGTCTTGTAGAGCAGTAGATCTTTTTTAGCAATTAAAGCATAAAGATAGTTGTTTGAAGTCAAGGAGGCAATGGTAGTGTGGGTTATTGATCTGAGAGTATTATATAAGTTAACCAAGCATTAGTTAGTGGTCCACACTGACAGAAGAAAGAAATATGTGTTTAGCAATTGTGACTTAAAAAAAAAAAAATTAGTTCCCATTACAGCCTGTCATATACTCCATCTGGTTGGAGTACAAAAGTAAAGTTTTGTAGACGTGAACTAACTGAGCAAAGTTGTTAGTGACAATTGAGATTGACTTTTTCCTGCATGGCCAGTAGTTCCTTGCCTGGAGTTGCTTTGGTTTGTTGCATGCAAGTGAGTTTGCTCTGTCTGGTATCAAAAATGTAATCTGACTGTTAGGATAGAGAAAGAAAAATAATTCTCCTAGCCTGCAAGTTCTTAGGATTGAGCAACTTGGATCAATGGTTTGGTTGCTAAACAGTAATATTAAAATTCCCTTTTCTAAGTGGCCTAGGAAGAAAAAGTTCTCTAGAGTGTTTGCTGACATACCTGATGCTTTTTGGTTTAACAATTGAATTAGTCTTGTAGACCAGAGTATTGGAATAGTAGCATTCAGGAAAGCTGGATCTTGGGATGAATCCCTGCAGGTTTACCCCCTGAGGATGGCAGGGTGCCTGACCTCTCTGATACAGTATTCTCAGTGACAAATGTACTAAAATTTCTGTCCCATCTCATGAGGATGTTCTGAAGATATACTGAGGCTTTTGGGGCACTTTCATATTCAAACAACTGAGATAAAGTAAAAATCTAATAATGTTTTTAGTCTCCTTTTCACTGCAACTTGACATGGCAAGAAAGCATAGCAGTACAAGGAAATTGTAGCATGGGTTGTCTGATGAAAAATCATTTAGATTTAGTTTTGTACTCAAAGTGAGACTGGAAGGAGCAAAAATTGAGTTAATGGCTTATTGTCTCCTTACATCAGGAAAAGATAATCTCAATTTGTATTTATTATAAGATTAAAAAGAAATCCTGCATCTGTATTTTTATCATAATGATGATCTTCATTTAATCTACTGGCTTTTCTTTCACATTTTTGTTTTAGATCTTTTTGCTAATGCTGCTAGACAGGTGCTTAATTAAGTTACTGGCTTTAAGCAGCTGCCTAACATGGTGATTAATGGCAAGGCTTAGGTTTAAAAATCAATTTGAACAAACCTGCTAGTAACAGAACTGATTAGAAAGGTCCTCTTTTAAACTGAAGGCTACAGCGGAAATTCAAAATAAACCTAATTCCTTGCTACTGATACATTTCATGCATTTGTTTGCTTCATTGTCTTGAGTAGTCAAAGCTGGATTTAGCTTATTTTGTTTTACTTCCTACTTGGCTAGGAAATAACACACTCGTGTATGATAAATATTATTGTAAAGATAATTTCTTTACATTGACTAAACATTGATTGTTTTAAAACATTGTCTGCTTTGCTTGGATAATATCACTGGTGCAATTGACTTGATCTGTGTGCAGAACCGACACTGAATCTTTTAGACTCCCAGACTGACTTTTCAAGCCAGAACTGCTGAGTAAGAGATCTCTGTAGATATCTGTGGTTCTACATTCCCTGTGGAGTATCTGAATGTTATTTTTACCAGATTTTTTAGAAAGGTGAATGATGTGATAACCTTAGGGGAATTCTTTAATTATGAAATCTAATATGAGCTAAAAGAGCTGGAATTAGTACTTTTGAGTGAAATTCTACTTTTAAGAAGAAAACACTGTGTGTTGTTTGCCTTTATGTTTTATGAGGGACACATGACAAAGTTGTTGTGTTGCAAGTGGTAGGTTATTCTTACCTAGACACTTGGCTTTTTAATAATGCACATAAATTTAGTGTTGCAGATGCTAGTTTATTCTTATTTAGACAGTTTTTATTTAAAAAATAAATATATTGATCTCTATTTTCAGTCCAGGACTTTAGAATCATAATAAAATAGCAAAGCTTACAAGTTTCATAAAATGCTTGCAATGCTCCAGAGCAATTTCTATGTGGAAAAGTTCCTGTGGGAGGCTGAGATTTATTTGGGGGTCTCAATGAACATGAGCAGAGCTGCCTTAATTTGTGGTATTTTTGAAAGGAAATAATCAGTATCTGCTCTGCTTTATGCTGTATTCAGTGTTGGGATTGTACTGGGTGTTGTTAGGAGCAAACCTGCCAGGTTAAACACCTGAGGAACCTTAATGATGGGGCCTGGTTTTAAAAATTTGGACAAAAGTTAGTTGCACCACCACAGTGGTGGCAAGTCTGACCATAAACAGTAACACAAGTTTGAGCTTTTAGGTTTTCTGAAGACAGTTTGAGCTTCTAGAGATGTTTTGAGATTAAACTGCCAGGTTGTTTTTAGCTTTTAGTAGCATTTAGCTCTCTTCTTGCTTGCATGTGGAAAATGGGATTTTGTGACCGATTATACGAGGCCTGAAAGTGAAGATGCATTAAATGAGGTTGCATTTAGGTTCACACCTGCCTGGACCACTACCTTCTGCAGAACCTCCTGTGGAACTTTATCAGCTCTGCTGCAAAATGATGAAAAAAAAAATAAAAGTGTTACACGTTGATCAGCCTAATTACACATGCATGCTTCATCATTGTTCCTTGGACATTCTCTGATACTGACCCTTTAGAATGAACTTTTCGGATTTTGTGGGCAGTGACTGGATGCTTGCTCCATATTCTGTATTCTCTGGGAGATGGTTTCATTTTTATATCATAGATAAGAATTGACACTTCATTCATTCAAGTATCCTGACTTCGCATATATAATTGTGTATATACAAGAAGAGTGCTTTCTATGTTTATAGAACATTTGAGATGAAATACATTGAGATGAAATTGATAAGAAATAAGCTGTTAACTCCAGCTGCTGGCTTAATTTATAATACTTCTTTGGAAAGTTGTTAAGCCTGAGCCAAAGAACTGGGTAGTGTTAGGAATTGCTTTGTATGTTTCAATTCATTACTGACTATTTAATTAAAATCTGCTTTACAGTTTCTTATTGAATATCATTTTGTATAATCAGAATAGATCAGGCAGAATGGCTTTTGAGTATCTGGTAATTCCATTGATTAAATTCAGATGCTTTTCTTATGATATGAGGATGAAATTTCAAAATGTAAGCAAGCAATTACATAGGGATAAACTGTAGCTGTCCCTTGTGAAGATCCGTAACCAGTAGCTTGGGACCCTAATTGAAAGGCATTTTTGTTCCAATGCCATATTGCTCAACTGAGATCAGTAGGAGGTAGATAAATATTGTTTCAGGTGCCTACAGCAACCAAGGAGAGATACTCTTTTATCTTTTAAGAGTAAGTTGGAAAGATTTTAAAAGGCAGGTAAGGGATTCTTCAGCTGTGCAAAATAGAATTCCTGAAAAGACAGCACCATGGAGCGGAGGCTCTGTGAGCCAGTGGGCAGGTAATTAGCAGGCAGCTCAGCCCAGGTTTATAGCTCCTTTTGGTTTTCTGTACCTCTGTGCCATATTCATGCATTTCAGGCCCCTTAGTATTCTACATGGCACGAACAAACAGAAAAAGTTTTTAAAAGATAGACTTGATCTTTAACTTTTTATTGCATTTGCCTGTATGCAAGTTCTGGAACAGTCATTAAACCTGGAAATTCAGCTATTCGGCATACCTACATGAAGATTTGGGATGTAGATTTAGGCAGTTCAGGCTTTTTAATTCTGTTGGCTAGATACTTAAAAGAACAAGAATTATTTTTTAAACATAGAGACTGGTGATAAATAAAACTTTAAATATATTTACACACACATATATACACACATATGTATATATATACACACACACACACAGATATATGTGTATGTAAAAAAGTAAATAAAATACCCTTTTCAGCCAGTGTTGTTTTGTTTGGGTTTTTTTGATAAGAAAATGTGTGAATTACATTTGGAATTAAAATGCAGAAATGTTTGACTAGAGTACTTCCTTCTCAGTTTTTCTAAGTGTCACTTGTTTGTTGACTTAACGATATGTAAATATTTTGAATAGTTTATATATTGCAGAATAAATGATATTTTTCTTGATAAATAAGAAATATTTCTTAGTATTTGTGAACTAATAGGTAAATTCATTCTTGCTTTAAATACCCTTTAGGTTTACATGTTTCTCCTTTATTTTTACTTGCTAGCTTGAGCAGATGGAACTTGAAGTTCGAGAGATCCCACCTCAAAGCCGAGGAATGTACAGCAGTCGAATGAGAAGCTACAAACAAGAAATGGGAAAACTTGAAGCTGATTTTGTGAGTTTTTAACATAATACATGACAAACAGATCTATGAGAATTTTAAAATTATAATAATGCAGTTATTTGTGCAACTGAGAAGGTGTTTTTTGACTAGCGTGAGACAAGTTCTGCATGTATCTTGCTGTATTTAGGGACAGACAAAAACAAAACTGGGGAAGACAAGCTTTTCTTTTTGTAGCAGTCTCACACCAATAATCAGGTTGCTTGTCTTCTGTCCCTTTGCTCTGGATCTGAATTGTTTCTGTGCCATTAAACACTGTGAGTGTTCATACTGATGCAATATAGTCAACTTTTCATCAAATTTCTCAAGGACAGCTTGTGTGCAGCAACATGAAAAGCTATGTATCTCCCTCCATGAAATTTCTGAATGTAGTTCATCTCATGTACACTTCATTTCTTAGTCTGCATGATTTCTTTTCCACTGCACTTAGGTTCTTCTTGGCTTTTGTACAAATTGGTTAGAAATGCTACATTTTTCAAGTAATGAGTGCAAACTAACAAGATTGCCTCGTTAAGGGGTTTCTGCTACAGTTACCAGTCCCTTTTTGTGACTAGCATTTGCACAGAAGAGATTTACATAGAGACAAAACTGTTTCCTCTAAAATCCTGAAGAAGTTCAGAGGAATTGCAAAGTGTAGGCAAATGCTGTTAATTGGCAGCAGCTCAAATCCTCTAGGGTAAGTAGAAAGAAATGACTAGTGGGAGTGTTTTCCAGTCACTGGAGAACTGTGAATTTGCTTGGATTGCTGGCAGCAGTTTATTCCTGCAGGGGAGAGGAGCCAATGTTTATACCTGCAGCCAGGAAATCCAGCTGACTGTCAGTAGTCTGTATTTCTGCCAAGTTGAGGAGTCACACAAAAATGTCTTCTTTAGAAGATGGTTGCAATTTTGTAAATTTTGAGGAATGTTCAGATAAAAATTCATTCAGATAAAAGTTCATTAAAATTTTGAGACAGTCTTGTGTACTTTGTCTGTAGGAAGTGTGTACTGGCTACACAGTGTCTTCCAAGAGGGCAATTTCTGGACCAGTAGTGAATGCTGTTTATCTTCTTAGCTGTGAGAAAATTTGCTGCCAGCATATATTTTTGTGTAGGTAGAAGGGGGAAAAACAGTACTTCCATCTTTCCAGGCAATAGGAAATGAGAGAGTTCAGAACTGGACACTTTATTGGAAGAGGAGAAATGAGCATGTGTGGAAGAAACGCATTAGAGCACTAGGAGTTACATGATCAAAAGAATCTAGATTTTTGCTCAGAGTGGAAATAATAGCTCCGTTTTGTCATTAGAGGTACTCAGAGTAGCATGGTGAATACGGATGGGGAAAACTGACAGAGGAAGCACTGCACCTCAGCTTCAGGCAGCAGCAGTTTCCACGCTCGTGTTAGAGCTGTGCAGGCTTCCCCGGGGAGCAGGTGCCTGCGGAGCAGGGTGAGAATCCGGCAAGCAAAAAAGCTGTATTCACCTCAAAAGGCCGAGTTCCACAGGCTTGCTTACTTTTAATAGGTATGTCGGTTGCTATCTTAAAATTTTCAGACGTAAACCTTGGTTTTGATGTCTTGTTTTCGATAGTATGTCGCCGTGCCTCCGCTTCATAGCGGGGCTTTGCTCCCGCGAGGTCTCCCGAGCTGCGGTCCCAGACCCGCCGTGCCCGCGGGGCGCGCGGGGACTGGGGTCACGGCGCCACCGTGTGGCGCCCGCTGGGGCTGCAGGCCGCGGAATTCCTGCCTCCTGGGTCGATGGAGGTCTTGGGAGCCGCTGCTGAAGTGCTCCGAGTTTCCAAACAAGCTTTCCCATGAGCGGGTTTTTCTTCCTGCACCTGCCAATGCACCATCATGTGGCTTAAGCCTGTAAATATTTTGTTTTCGGCTGTTTCAGAAATAGAATGTCTGTGGTGATTGCCTGCATGAAGTAAGTTCTGAATTCAAAAAAAAAACCTATTTTATTGTAGCCTTTTAAATACTGGGCTAGAGGTGTTTATTTTTTCAAGTAGAGCATTTTTGTATTATTGTTACCTGAAGATAACCAGTGATCTTTAAACAGCGGGGATATGCAGTGGTAAGAGACTTTTCAGTCTGAAAGTCTTTTTTGGAGAGACTTTTGAGCTGAATCTGTGCCAGCTCATGTGAAACTGTAGGTATCTAAACTTGGCAAATATGTGGTTATCCAGCATTCGTATTTACCTCAAGGGTTCCATATTGGGGCACCATAAAAGAAACAAAAAGGCGGGTTTTATCCTGAAACGCTTACAGCTGAAGTATGAGGCATTCATAGAGATGGGGAAATAAAAAAAATCCAGTAAGACCTTATTAACAAAAATGAGTACCACACAATCAGTGCTGAAAGTGGGTTGGGTGTATTCAATAGCAAAAATAGCCATCAAATAGAAGATTCTGTCATGGCAGCACAGAGGCAAATTTTACAGTTAGCATTTTTTATCAGTCCAAGAAACAGTACTCATTCCTTTTAAAGACTCAGAATTGGTACTGATTTTGGTTATTCTGACCTTCAACTTAAAAGCGAAAAAAAAAAAAATGAGGCAGAGAAGCCATTGATAAGTAGACAGATGCATTGTACAAAACTTGATCAGACATTTAAACATTTTTGGCTTTTAGTAGTAGCTTCAGTTCAGTCAATAGTGAAGATACATATCCACATTTCATAAGTGCTACAGGTTCTGTTTAAGGTGATTGTTAAAATGGCAGCTGCTGTTAAACTCCAAAAACATTTAAGGAGATAAGCAATAGAATTTAATGTGATAAAGTGTCGTGGTTTGAACACTCCCTACCCGGGAGGGGGAATCAGGAAAAGGAACGGAGTTGAAATAAAAACAGATTTAATAGAATAATAATAGTGAACCAATATTAACCCCAATGCTAATATAAGAGACAAAGCTGCACTCTGCTCCAGACAGTAGTTGTGAGCTGTGCTCTTCTAGCATTGAGGGCTGAATGCTGATGCTGCCAGCACAACAGCTCCGGGCAGGATGTGGTGGTCACTGCGAGTGGGGGAGGCCGCCTCAGGCCTGGGATGGGTGACGAGACAGATGGACTCCCTCAGGAAGGGAGCCAGGATAGGAGCCCCAAACATCCCCACAAACTTCCCAGTTTATAGTGAGGGTGATATTTATAATATGGAATACTTCAGTTGGCCAGCTTGAGTAAGCTGCCCTGGGCTTCCCCTCTCCTGGCCCGCTGCACCTGCATGGTTCAAAACTACCCTTGAGCTTGGTCACCACAGAAACCTGCATATCAGAGCCTCTTACCTCTCTTGTGCTCACAGAATTAGACTCTGCAGATTCTCCACACTACAGTTTCTCTAAGCAGAAACTTATTTCAGAATTCTGTCCCAGCAAAACCAGGAGATAAAGTTGCTCTTTCATGCAACTCTGAGGTACTACCTGAGCTCAGAAGCTCACCTGAACAACTGCAGCTTTGTAAGTTATATTCTGTCTCCTTTCTGCAAATATATCTGTCCTTATTTCAGGTTCAGTCACCTACCCAGACAAATATTCAAATGGCTGGAAGCTTAATGACATTTATCAAATTGCAAATTAGTGGCATATATCGTTATGATGAGAGCCTACCCTAGATTTCCAGTTTGAGCTAAAAGGTTAGAGACTCAGCGGTTGCTGCTGGGTTATTTTGATTTATACAGTGAACTGTTACTACTTTAGAGTTACAAAACCATAATCTGTGTGGGTCAGGTGTGTATATCTTTATAGTTGCATCCTAATGACATTATTAAAAAGAGGGAACCCACCATGTGTACGTGTCATCAATGCACTTGCACCCTGCACAAGCAGGCATGCCTGCCTGTGGTGAAAACCTGATGTTGTTGACAAATTTTAAACTTTTGAAATCAGATTAGTTTTTGTTACGTGAATACTCCAGCTCTTTTGAACAAGGTTGTAGAGGATTTGTTTTAAAGCTCACGTGATCACACTGATTTTCAGAAGAAAGACTTTGAAATATCTAGCCATGAACTTTGACAATCTAATATTGAGAAAGCATTTTGTCAACAAATGTTCCTTTACTGTGCCATTTTTGTAGAGACTGTCGCCTTCTTGCGATAAGTTATCAGTCCTTTACACTGTTCTCAAACTGCTCTATACAGAGGCACTGTTTTTTTCCCCTCTGTTCCTTTTCTTATAATTTCTGGTACAATAGTTGTCTGCTTGGCTTCTGCTGAACATTAGGCCAACTTCTTTCCTATAGAGGCAAATTCCACATTGTCTTCAGTTTGTTTTCACTTGTGTCCCCACCTCGGTGCGTGTGTGGTAGAAGAAGGTGGAGGCATTTGACATTTTACAGTGACTTAATTTATAATACCAGTATTTTAAATAGGGAAAAAGTAATACAGGAAATAATGTTTTGTTGTGGTTTTATGTTGGGTTTTGTTGTTGTTTTGTGTTTTATTTTCTTTTGTGTTTAATCTTAAAGTCCTAAACTGAGTTTTTGATTAAAGATTAAGAGGTGGTATAACTTAGAGCCCCTGTAGAAAATTTACTCTAACTTATTTACATCTTAAGATTTTTTTTTATAGTTTTGTGTGGAAGGAAATTTATTTTGCCATGGAATTTGCTAGTGATTACATGCCTTTTCCTTAGGTGGAAGCGTGACAGAAATGAGTTAACATGCTTAATTTGTAATTAACCTCGGGTTTTATGATCACCTTAACTGAGATTCCTGAGGGGCCAGGCCAGTGAAGCACACCTCTGCCTCCTGGGTTTTATAATTCTGTAGGTGTTGCTCACAAAGAATCCTCCCATGTTTGACCAGTAAGATGCATCTCGTAACACAATGTATGAAGCCATAATGTCCTGGGTAAGGGCAACCAGGCAGCAAATTTTTCATGTAGATAAAATTAATTCCTTAACTAGATTCCTCTCTCAACCAACTTCATCTTGATACTTGTAGGAAATTCTGTGTGTCTCTCTCCAAGGAAGTTGCTCATTTGCTAAGATGTAGGAATAAGATTGGTGAGTTTTGTGGCATGCTGTTTGTTGGTCCTCCAGCAAGTCAGTGACTGTGGAGATGAGGCACATGATTGTACGAAGAATCAGCGTGTGAAGCACTAGCCTTAGCTGAGTGATTACAAATAAAGGTGCTTTCAAGTAGCAATTGAGTGAGTTTGATAATTCTTGTGTCTGGCTGGGGGCTATGAAAGAAAAGGCGTACTGACTCAGACAGTGCACTGGAAGCATTCACGCCTCTTTCTTTCCTTTCTCCGTTCACACACAAAATGTTTCTGTGTTAAAGCCAAAGAAGTGGTCTATGACAGAATGAAATCCTTCTGTAAAATATGTTTTAAGGCATCTAACTGAAATTGAGCCTGACATCAGCTCTGCCTCTTTCAATAAACATGCTTTCTCACCTGGCAGTCTTTAGACATGTCTGGATGCCAGCACTCATCAGCCTTTCCCAGGTGGAAAACTATAATTTCTCTATTTACTGGGTAATTTGCTCTTACATTAAAACCTCTACTTCTCAAAGTAGTAGCATTAAATCTGTTTGCTGGTCTTCCTAGCAGGTAGTCCTGCAATATCCACTCAAAATTACTTACAGTCAGCTGGTGGGTAAAGAAAGTTCATATTCAGAAGGTGAATGCTGTTTTTTGGGGGGCAGGAGGAAGAAGTCTTTAATGTTTCTCACTTTCTCAGTGTTTCCTTATTTTAGTCAAGTGATACTCCCCTACCTGTCATGCAAAAAGAAGCAAGCTGTCATTGTCCTGCTTTTGATAGCAGCAATAATAAAGGTTCTGCAATTGAAACATAAGAGTGGGATGGGATAATGAATATAGCAGAACAGAGTGTATCTCACTTGCCTTTCGTTGTATTGTTCACGTGCAGTGATATAAGTAGAAGTTAGATTTGGTTCCTCTCATGACTTAGAAACATAAAGATTTCAAGAGAAAACAGCTGACAAGTTGAGCAAAAAACCTGATCATTTTAACATGCAATCTTTTCAGACCAGAACTGCACTCTCAAGTTCTTTAATGTATTACTCTTTTTTTCTTTTTCCAAGCCAGAGAGAGGCTAATTTGTGTTTGACTGCAAAACAGTGAGAGAGATGTGCTACTAATAAAGCAAAATAATAGGGAGAAATGTACTGGTGTGATACTGAAAGGATTAATTATAGCCCTTTCAGATTTCTTGGTTTGTCAGAAATGTCACTAGATGGCACTGTTAGCAAAGCCAGTCCTTTTCTTTTTCTCGCCACCTCATTTAATTTTTTTTTTCCTGTTTCTTTTTTTTTCTTTTTTTGCTTTGGTAGTAACTGAAATTACTGTTTCATGAATAAAATATTTCTGGTGGGATTTGCATTTCCATATTGGCTGAAGATACTGTGTTGAATGTTTTATTAACCAGCCCAGTGCAACTGTCAGCCTATTAAAGAGATCCAATGGACCCTGTTTAGCTAAATAAACTAAATAAATCCAATTCGTCAAATTGTGTTCCTGGCTGTTTATTTTCCATTCTTTTGATGTACGGTTTATTTTAAGTTAAAGCCACATAGTTTTAAAAATTAATGGGAAAATAGAATTTAGTGTTTGAAACATGAGAGACTAATTGCCATGGTCAAAAATAGCTGTCTTTTATGGTGAAGTTGCTGTCTGATAAATGGTGAACTTTTTATTGGTGACTGATTAACTGTGCCATCTCAAAAATTAGTTTGGCAAACAAGTGGCTAATGGCTTTTTTTTTTTTCCTTCTTGCTGGGTTCTGTTGCTTTCATGAAATGAAACTTGAAACATAAGCAATGCTGTTAAAAGTAGCTATTTCTACCCAACTTCAAGAGGTTTGTGCTTCGTCTTGATATTTTCTCAATCAAAATTCAAAGGGGAATTTTTATATGATCATTACATATTAAATGCTTGTTGAAATTCCGATTGCATCATAGCCAAATATTAGAGTGTAAAACAATCTCTTTGTGTATCTGAAAATATTGTATGTCTGGTTGTCAAACATTACAAATAGTTGCATTCATTATATTCTGCTAGTACAAAAAAATATTTTAGTTACCTTGTGTTTTGCTGAAAACCTTTGGCACAGATTAGTGGAAGCAGGCTGTGAATTCATGGTAAAGTTATTGGTATAATCAAAATTCTTCTGTGCCAATTAAAAATTCCAGTAAATGCAAATATGTTCTAGATTTGTTAATAAGTGAAATGAAGAAACAGTGATGGATGCATTTTACCTTTCTTTCTGATGCTTCCCATAGCGCTGCTTTAGTTATGTTATATGTTAACTTTTGTGTGGTTTACAAGAAATTGAAATTGTCAAGTATCATGTTTTGTATGTTTTTATTTTTATAATCTCAGCTTTCCAGAAGTGCAAGATGGAAATTCAATGCAATAGGAACACAATTCAATTGAATTCTGTTTTTTACTTTTCTATCAAGAACTCTAGTGGATTAGAAAGTCTTTGTGAAGAGCTACCATGTTAGTATGAATTTGATAGTGTCAGGGATTCTTAAGGAATCTGTTCCATCTGTTTTTCTTATAAATTTAACCAAAATTGTAAAGTTTGTGGCTGCCCCTCCACCTAAGTCTAGCCCAAGAATAAAGTAGATATTTCTGCAGATGTCTTCAGTGTTGGGTAGTATACTGTTTCCTTGTGTAGGTGGACTTTAATTTGTCCTGAAAAATATTAAATTTCTTTAATATTTATAAGTTGCAAATATTTAAAAATGCTATTTAATAACAAAACCACGCAATGTCACCCTGTTTTCTCTCTTATGAAACAGTCCCATTTTGTGCTCCAAGGTCCAAGCTAGTTCTTTTTAATATACCAGTAGTAAACAAAGAAGGACCTTTATGGTACTTTAAAACTGGTTAGCGCAGTTAAAAGCAGATTGACTTCTACAGTGGAGGTCTTGTCTTGTTTCTGGCTTAAGACTTAGTGAGAAAGGAATATAAAGCAAAAAAATTCAGCTGGAAGTGTATTAGAATTCTTCTCCCTCCCCTCCCCCAGTTCCTTGTAATGTTCTTTACTATGTGAAGCATATGGAAAAAGTGTGAATATCTCTGTTCTTTTGGTTGGTAACTTTTTATTTATATTCTGCAATCATTTAGTAGTCAGTTCCAAGTACAGTCAGCTTCCCTTAAAGCCGCTGTACAAACCACAACAAAAAGTGATTCTTGGCCACAAAGTCTGTTTAAACTTGCTGTTGTTACTCAGGGAGGAAATTCCTGCAAAAGCTAGAGGATCTGTAAGTTGTACACTTAACAATTAACTGCTTGTACATATTTATAACAAGTGGATTGAATAGATTACCTCTTTTGATTTGTTTTTTATAAACTGCCTTTAGGATGCCAGTGCTGGGAAAATAAGCATTGTTCCGATATTTAATAATATTTAATACTACAGAGGTTTCACTCCTAAAAGAGCTGATCAATGAAAATTAGATGAGAAATATGAAGAACAGATAATAAAAAGGAATATAGCAGGTGGCTTCTGGGATCAGCAGTAGAACAGAGTAACTTTTTCTGCTATAGTAACATTTAAACATTTCTGATTAATTTAATGAAAAAGGGTTTTTGCTAACTAAATATTTGGTGCCTGGTGTATAAAGAAAAAAGCTGGGGAGTGGGTGTGGCCTCTGCTTGTTTCCCAGTGAGTGGTGTTTGTGCTCACTTTCTGAATCCCCACAACTTTCCAGCAGTCCTTAATTTTTTTTTGGTTTTTTTTGTGTTTTGTTTTGGTTTGTTTTTTGGATATTTTTTTTTTTCAGAGAAGTTAAGATTAGAATGAATAAGGGTAGTGTTTGCCAACTCACCCTCTTAGTCAGCGTGGAAACATGTTAGGCAGGCTTTTGGAAAGTTCTGAATTGCAGTTGCAGACTTTGTACCTGTTCGCTAAAGACTCAAATGTGAATCCTGGAAAGTCAAAGAAAAGGCTTGTATTGTGTTTAGTGAGTCTTGGCTGGGACCTTAGAAAATACTCCTGCATGATGAATATAGCACCTTCCTTTCCACTGATTCATGAGCAGAAGACTTTGAGCCATTATTAAATCAAACTGTAGCTTTTGCTGGTACATATCACCAAGGGAAAAAAGTCATATTTAATATTTGATTTAAGATAGAATTATGGCAGTAATATAAAAGCAAATTCTCTTAATTCAAGTTTTGGAAAGTAACTTCCCATAATGATGGTTGGTATTTTGGGACATGTAACTGCAAACGTTTTGACATAGAGTTCGCTATTTGTAGAGTGCCTAGAACAAAAGAGTTTCTCACCCAAGAGAGCTCTTCGGCACCGTGATAGTGGGCATTAAGTAAATAGAACTGTGCAAAGAACTAAGTTGTTGCAGTGAGGTTTTTCTTGTGAGTATTTTTGGTTTATTTGTTCAAAAAATATGGGTTAGTTTCAATATTGTGTTGTCCCCTTAGCAGTTGGCTTTTAAACTTCAAGTTTTCAGTTTTTATAATTTCTAGCATTCGTAAGAAATACCAGTAAGTGTTTCTGTAGGACTAATAAGGTTGGGAGTTAAACTAATAATGTTAATACAGGGTCTTAAGTATAGTTCTACAAGTCATTTTTTTTCTAGTTAAAAAAAAAAAATAAAATGACTGTTTGACTTGGAAGGATTACTTTTTTTGCATTGTTTTGTAAGTCAATGTTCTTAATACCCATGAGTGACCTTGTAATTTTCTTTCTGCCTAGTCTTCAGGAGAAATCAGACTCTGGTTCAGTTGTGTAAGCTTCCCAGGAAGTTAGTTCAGTAAACTAAATCAAGGTAAAAAGTTACAGTCAGGTCAGGAAGAAGGTAGGGGTCGCTAACCTGAGTCACTTTCCCAGCCTTTTTTAACTGTTTAGTGTTCCTTTTGTCTTTTCCTCACCTTCTGGCATGTTGTCCTCCTGTTAGATCTTTATTTCAGTTGAAGGCAGTTGGGCTGCGTCTCTCTTCTGACCCATACTTGGAGTCAATTTCAAACATGTTATTAAGGTTCCCTTTTTCCATTCATGAGCTGCATGTCCAGCATTCAGCAATGCTGATCTGTGGCTCAGTACTTGTGCCGTCTAGAGATCTTGGTTTAAAAGGCACGTGAGTTGTAGAATGAGCATAAGGAAAATTTGCTCCTCTACCCATTTTTACTTGTCTTTTTCTGCTTCTCTTTCTGGGGCAAACTTTAGAAATTTTTACTTTTAATTTGTACCTAAAAAGTACTCTGTTGCTAAGGTCATCTGCTGAGTTCCCTTTTCTCGTAATCTAGGATCAAGTTGCAAACCTTTCTATGTTTTAAAAAAATGTCTTAGCTCACGACTTTTTTCCAACCTGGGGCTTCATGTTTGGTGGTAGTGTTTTGTTAGTCAGCACTGTGATTTTTGAAGTGAATCCCCCTGTTATCCTCACTTACTGCATGTGAGTCTCAATAAGATTACTTTTGGAGAAAAACTGGGAATTCTCATTTCAGGTGTGTACCAGATGCAGAAATGAGGGTCTGAACCAAAGACTGGTGTTTCAGACATCTCTGAACCATGTTGAAGTGAGGATATTTTGTGTAGGAGATGAGCTAAATCTACTCTGGGATAAAACCTGAAATTGTGTACACTGCAGAAGCAGTAGTGGAAAAACTCCAAGATGCTGCCTGTTCTGATGTAGTTAAATGTATCCTTTTGGAATAAGACTCTCTTTTGAGGCCCTTCCTTCCTTTATGGAAGATTTGGACCCTTTGGAAATTTCCATTCCTCTTCTCATACCACATTTCAAATTAAGGAAACCAGAGTGCATGCTTTTATAGCCTGAAATCTAGTTATTAGTAAGTTTGGACTACTTTTTTTTTTTTTTAATTCTTTTCAATTAGTTTGAGTATATTAATCACTTATGAAGGATTATGTGGCAGTTCTTTTACCTTCTTTCCATTTGAACAGAAAAACAAAGCTGCTGATTTTCCATCATATTCAATGTGCTTTCAAGATCTTCAGCATTAAATTTCTGACATCTACAAAGTGCATGATACTAATGTGTCTAAGTCCCTATCTATACTCACTGTGTTTGTGATTTTGATGCAAAAGTGACACAAATTAGTACAATTCCTGTAATCTAAGCAACAGGAAATCCAAATCGCATCTTGGAGCATGTTCAGCATATCTGGTGTGTTCTAAGAAGTCACTGTCCTCATCCCTGCCGTTTAAGTTTTACAGAACAGCTAAGAGGCTGTGGCATGCAATACTTCTTGATGCCCATATTATTAAATCCTAGTATCAGCTTGGTTGTATAATAACAAAATTCTTCTCCGTGTCTTAGGTGGAGGTGTAAAGTGGGCCTTGCTGAAGAAAAGTCTCTTCCAGCAAGGTGAGATGCTGCCAATGAACAGTCCATTCTCTGTGTCCCCCTGCCTTTAAACTCTTCTGTGCTACTGGACATAATTTGGCCTGGGTTTGGCTTGGGCAGGAGTATTTGAACTGATCTATACTACAGAGTTTATCCTTACATTCAGAAAATGAAGATACCCTCCCTCCCCGCCCCCCATAGAGCAAGCTATTGCGGTCTGGCTGGAAGGACTCACTGATGAGGTGTTTGCCTGTGTAGTGGCCAGGGGAGCTGAAATTATTCAAGTGAGGCTATGCTGCCCTTGGTTAAATTTTTTAGGAAGTGCCTAGAAAGAGGTGAGAATAGGTTGTTCTGATGTTATAAACAAAGAAGGTGCACCTATCATAGTAGCATTCCTCTTGAGGGAATTGAATCAAGCACCTACTATAGAATCTGGAAACAAATGTATTGCTTTGCTCATCTTCACAGTTGTATCCAAAGTTTCTTGTGCCTTATATTTTAACTGTTATGCAGGCTTAGTGTATTTTAGATCAGAAGAAGAAATCTTTCGTGTCTGTTTAAGTACAGGTGAACAATTTTGTGTGCTTGTGGCTTTTATTTTTCTTCTTATGTTAAACAAAGCCCTTTCCCCTGCCCTGTTCAGTCAAAGTGGAATTCTAATTCTCCAAGAATTATAGTCTGTCCATGAACTTCACTGTTGGACACACCACTTCAAAAACAGCCATATGAAGAAAAATGTGTGATGCACTTATTGACAGAGGAAAGCCAATAAATCCAATCTGATTCAGAAAGCTGAGAAATATTTTAATAACTTTTTGACATTTTCCTGTAGTCCTTATTTACCTTATCAATAGTTATGGTGACATATGATTGTCAACTTTTTATATTAAACCAAACTAATAAATTAAACATGTTGTGTTTATACCTGATGAAAGCTGACGTTTTGGAAAGGTGTTAAAATATACTGACAGGTCTTGTTCATAAACTCCTTTGGTATAAATATGTAGATGACATCTTTAGATATTGTTTGTACATAGGCTGATAGGCAGGAAACGTTGACAACGTAACAAATGCAAATGTCAACCCCACAATTTAACCTTTCTGTGTAGGAAAAGATGTTAGTTTTAAGTTACATGTATCTTTTAACTTTATTTTCAAAGTTGTTGGGTTTTTTTTTGAGCCTGTTATCATTGCTGTTTCATGTGCCAGTGAACGTAACACCGCAATAAGAAAGATTTGCACTTAAGAGCTTTTCTCTGTGGTGTTCCTACTTAAATGACTACAGCTGAGATGGTGTTTTTTCTTCTAATTCTTATTTTTCATGTTTGCATATTGCGTTTTAAATCTCTCTGAAATATCACCTGTTCATTCTTGACTTGCCAGTGGTTCAGGGCTTTTAAGTGTGACTCAAGGGCAGTAAACTAGTGAAACTATTTTTAAAATGTAACAGTAATTTATTGTAATGCCAGACGTGTGGCCTTGGCTTTGACTCACATCAGGGTTGCTTTGTATGCAGAATATTTCTGACTTGACCCTGGTCTCCTCTGTGGTGATGTAAGCCCACTGTGTATTATCTGCCTGACTTCTTTCCTGCATCTTCCACAAGCTGCTGTTGATACCAAATATTGCAAAAGTTATGCCCAGTTTTGGGTAGCCAGGGCTGTGAAGGCACCAATAGCCCTTAATGACCCTCAGCACACCCACCTGTGGCCCAGGGCTCCATTTCAGGGCCACTGGTCCCTGCTCCAGGGGTACTGTGTAATGCTGCTCTTCAGCTCCCCGTGGCCCTGCCCAGCTGTGGTGCTTTCTGAGCTGAACTCTGATAAAATGCTGACCTGAACGTGCCAGTGTTGGGAACTGTGCCAGAAGTCTCAAGGAACCCTGTACTTGTTTTTTCTGATCTTTAAGACATAGAATCATAAAATTGTTTTGATTGAAAAAGACCTTTAAGATCATGAAGTCCAACTGTGCCTGTGGTCTAATGTCTGGGCAAGCAACACAGGGATCTTCCATGTACCAGCATAGAGAACTGCTAGTGGGATTTCCTAGTGCTGAGTTAGAGTGTGCATTGAAATAAGTGAGTATCTTATACTACTTTCAGAATGGGAATGCTTATGTGATCTTGATAGCTGTGAGCAGTGTTTCCACTGAAGCCTGTAGCCTGTCTGAATTACTTCTCTCCGTGTCCCGTTTTAGTCTTGTGAGGGGCTTTAAGAAGAAAAACTTGCTGCACTTTCATGCTGTCCTCTTCCTATCACCCAGGCTTTTCACTCTATCTTTTGGTGGCCGAAACCACACACATTTTTATTTACAACCACAATGAACTTCTCTGTCATGTCCTTGCTTCATGCAGGTCTTACTGTATCACTAATGAAAATGCACTGGTAGATTGGAAATGCGCTGGTAGGTATTTCATGATGTTTCACACAAGTCTCAGGTCAGGATCTCCAAGAACGAGGGAGTTGTTTGAGTATTGGCTCTGTAATGGGTAAGGATGTGTCTGTAAATATCAAGGACAATCCTCTTTCCTCATAGCTTGTCAAATGTTCTGTACTCTGTGTGTTGGATAGAGAGGTTAGGCAGAACTTTGGGAAGGGGAGGTTGGTGTTAATTGGTTTGTGACCCTGGACAGTTGGGAGTTAAGGCTGTTGCTGTTTTGGCAGGAATTAAAATTCACTAGATTTTAGTAGTGGTGGAGAAAGTCATTACTGGTTCTGTGGTCTTTCCCTTCTAAATGTGCTCAAGGATGTCCACAGTCACAACTGGATCTCTGTTATAAATAAAACAAAAAATGTTTCGGTGTTCTCAACTAGAAAGTAGTTAGTGAAACGCAAAGTAATGGGAGATTGGTGCAGGCTTATAAAATTTAATAGTTTTGGAAGGCTTCAGGTATACTAAAAATAACACTTTTCCAGAATAATTAACTACTTTAACTTGGTATTGAATCAATCAGCCAGTTAACACAGTCCTGTTTTGTATTGTGGAAACTTTTCCAGCACATTAATGAACACCAAACTTTTGAACATAAATATTTCTGCAGTTAGACTTACATATTATGTATTACTTAAAGGTAGATCTCAAGAACAGTTTTCAGCTGTATACTGTTTTCTTTTTGTTAGTTAGATGGACAGATTTGGGATGTACATCTGTGATTACTTCATAATTGACAGAAAACCCTCTAGTATTTGACTGTCCAAAGAACATGAAAGGTATACTTCAGTTTGCAACAAACATAGTCTGTCAGATGGTTGCATTGACTTTTGGAAACAGTCGGAGAAAATTGATAAGACTTAATGTAAATGAAACTGTTACATTTGATACTTATGTTACCTCCTTGTGATACCTAGCAGTTCCAAATCATAGACTAAGTATGTTTTGCATGCTTCTTATTCCTAATCTTTCCCTGGAGAAATCACTGGAAGTTACAGGACAATGCTCTTTCATGTTCTGTTTAACCACCATTGCCTAGTTTCACAAGTTACCTAACTATGTGGCTTCATTTAATCCACTTATTTTATACAGACTGTAAATTGTGGTCTTGTATCAGTAGAATTCACCTTTTTTTTCCTTTAGAAAAAAAATCTCACCTTTAATTTCTAAACCATTATTTGAAAAGCTAGTTTTAAGAGTCTGTATACTCTGGCAGAGCCTGGGCAGCATAGCTGCAGTGTACTTTTGGAAATTGCCGTTAATTAGTGTTCTGGTTCTTTAGCTTTATTTAGCAACTTTTCTGTTCAGTGTAATACTAGCTCTCTTCTTCTACCCCTAGGTTTTTTGTTGTTGTGCATTTCCTGCTTAACAGAATGTTTAAGTAGATGTAAGTGCAGTGAATTTCCTGGAAGTTACTCATTGGGGAAATTGAAATGAAATTTTTAAATATCATTAGGAATGCAAACAATAAATTCTTTCATTTGCTGTAGGCGTCTTTAGGTTGGAATGACTAGAAAAGGTTCTGGTTAATTAGAAGTAATTTGTTAGAAACCTGAATCCTTTTTTTTTATTTCCTAGATTAAAACTCAGTTCCCAGCTGGATGCTTATAAGTGCAGGATATGTAATTGTGAGATGATTAATTGCAAAAAGATGGATAATTGGAGTTCATATGATATGTCAAATATGGCTAAACTGAAAGGTTTTCTGCAAGTTGAAGAAGATTGGCTGAAATCTAGATTGCAGAATATTGAGCAAGGAGTGTTTTTAGAGATTAAGAATCACAGATTGCTGCGAAGGACTGGACAGAGCTTGGCTGTGAAGAGTGGGCCTCTCCTAGCCCTTTCCTATTAATTTGGGTTTTAATTAGCATGGTTTATTTTTGTCCTCTTGCCTTTATTGCCATTATGTGAATTGGAGATTAGGAAGCACAGTAAACATCATACATCTAACATCAATATTTAGAGACAAAGATATCTTCTCCTCTCCACTAGGAAAGGCTCAGCCTGCAATAGGATAACAGTTGAACAATCCGAGTAGACTTGTGAATTTGAGTCTCTTGTGTCATATTCCCTCTGCCAGTGTCTTGCCTCACAATCAGCATGCTTTTTTCTGTAGTTTTGTTTGGGTTTTTTTAATGTTTGTAAAATTTGCTTTGAGTCAATTTTTAAATTTTTTTAAACTATGCTGTAATAGTAATTTAGAAGGTGATACATACGGTGTAAACTGCATCAGTGGCATTTTGTTTTCATTATCCCTCATAGATGTTTAGCAAAACAGTGCCTGGTGTTTTAAATTACTTCTGCATTACTTTAAATGGGAACTTCTGTTTGAATAGCCTATTGTTCTATTAGCTACTACAATGCACTTCTAACCACATAGTGTTATTACATTCACTGTATTTTGGGATCATATAAAATACTTGTTGTTCCCCCTCCCTCCCCCAACCTGTAAACTTCATATCTTGATGACGAGTTTCTAACCCTTGGAAATACTGATTTACAAATGCAGCAAATGACCCAAATACAGCTTGTTTGTTGTGTATGAGTTGTATTAAAATAATGTACTGTATGTGTATTGTCATTAATGATATGCTCATTTTGATAATGGAGCTGCAGTCTCTTAGTATGTAGTCCTTGGGGAGATGCTGCATTTTTTTAACTAAGTATTGTTCTGGCTCCTTTCCTTGATTGGCCCAGAAATAGCAATCAGCTGGGGAGCAGGATGACATGCCTCTTAGCGATCCCTTTTATCTTTGAGATGAGTATCAACATTGTATGCTTCCTAATGGAAGTGTAATTTAATGAAATCTATTGGGTAAACATACTTCAGATGTTCAAAGGAGGTGACAAAATTTTTGCTGGCAGCCAGGACCTGGCTGGTTTCCAGCTTGCCTTTAGCTGCTATGCATATAGCATTGAGAGAGGCACTTAAAATAGGAACATGAAGTATTGTTTCTATTGTGTTTTGGGTTGTGGATTTTTTTTTCCTCTCTTTTATTTTCCTTAATTTTATTTTTGTGGTATTTGTATTAGTGCCCCCTGACTTCTAGGCTTTCCTAGTAAAATGCAGCAAGAGGTCAGGTTTCCCCTCTCCTCCCAAAACATAGATAGCAGTGTTAAGCTTGAGGGAGACTGCTGGCACAGAACATGCTGCATATTGGGGAAAGGGTGTGTATGGGGGCAAGTAGTCGAGGCTGTGGTTAGTTAGCAGCTCTGTGACACAGTAAGTTCCTCTGCAGACTGATAAAATTAAACATCCTGTTTTAAAGATTGTGGCAGAGCAGTTTTGTTTTATCAATAGTAATTGCTGATGCAATTTATTAGGTTTTATAACAGATGGCTGGGAGTGGAAGGAAAGCTGCTCAAGCTTCCACCTCCTCAGCTAGAAACAAGATGGCTAAAAGGAGACAGTTGTCCCTCTTACCATTGCTCCTTCCTCATTATAGAGTCCAGTGATCCCACCCCACTTTCTGCCACTTGGCAGAAAGACTGGAAGATCGTATCAGCAATGGTGTCCCTTTAAGTGGATGCTTAACTGGAGAGTTGATGGATCTTATTGCTCAGAACTTAGTGGTTTTGTAAACTGTAGAAAGGTGTTAGAAAGGAAATGCTTTAGTGTTTAGACATATTTGAATGTAATCAATGTGTCTTTGATACATGGGATTTTCCTCTTTACATGAGAGGTCTAGGGCAGGTAGTTTTTCTTTGGAGACCTCCACAGTGGGCAGGTGTGGGCATGAAGAATGTGCCCAGAAAACAAAAAGTATGTCATGTGCTTTTTCAGGTACTGATGGCTAAATCAGAGCTTTCCATTGTGGCCCACTTTATTTCCTGCTTGATCTTGTAAAGAAGTCTCATTCCCAAGCTTGCATTGTCACTCTCCTATTGAATGTTTGACATGGTATGTGCAATCATTGTGGTTTGCCTGCAGTAACAAGCTAGTTCTTCTGATTGGATGAAGTTATGGTCTGCCATTAGGGAGCTTCTTCCAAATGATCCAACTTTGGGTATAAAGGCAAGGGTTAAACAACTGGCTTTTTTGGTAGTGTTGTTAAACTTCTGTTCCATGTGGGGACAGTAACTAAGGATCAAAATAAAATCAGATGTGAAATGGAGTGAAACATTGTTTACAAAAAATGTGAAAGATTGAGAAACAAAATTTAGGATATGTCAACGTACCTCCTCTTTCTATAACTGCAGACTATAATGATGATACAAAATAAATTGTAATTGTATTGAACCACCTTAATTCAAAATGTCTTTGATTCCTCAGCCAAACTGCATATTACTTTAATGTGTGCTGTATTTTACAAGCTTACTAATGATGCCGAAAGTTGGTGCAGGATCCAGGTATATGCTTCTTTATGTGTGTATGGATCCGTGTACAATGTTGTGCTTTATTTGGGATACACTGATACCAGCTTAGCTTGTGACAGCTGCGGGATGGTTAAAACCATATATGTATTTTAAGACTATTTAATGATAAACACATTTAATTTTGTCCTTGCACTGCTTCCGGAGACTAGTGAGGAGAGGCAGGAAATGGACAAAATTACAAGCAGCAGCAAAATTTATGACTTTATAAGTTGTAAACCCAAAATAATTAAAAAGTTTACTAGGCTTTCAACTCAACAAAATCAGTTCAGCAATGGCTCAAACAAAAATATTTTTCAAAATAAAAAGTTTGGCAGAATTGTGAAATGTTGTGGATTTAGATCTGTTTCTTTGAAACTGTTCTTCGTGTGGAGTCTTCCTTTAAAGTGAACGCTTTCTCTACACCTTTTGTGGACCAGTTAGCATTATAAATTGGTATCTCAATGACTGTTTCAATGAAAACACCTTGAAGTGATATGTTAGTATCTTAAGACTTTTTTTTTTTGCTTTTTTTTTTTCTTTTTTTTGTTCTGGAATGCTTTCTTTTGGTACAAATCCATGCAGTAATATAGTATGGGCAGTGGTTATTTTGTGTAACCTTTCTGGATGTGCATGTGGCTTTTAAAGTCAGGTTTCAGGAACACCGCACTGCAACTTAAGCATAGAACTAGCACATCTGCAGTGACATGATTGTACTTCCTGTATCTGTTCCATGGTGAAATTTGAACTGAAAGAAGCCAAGCATCGGATCTTGTAATTTGGCTCCCCTTCACCTAATTATCAGCTGTGAGATCAAGGGAAGGGATCTAACTGCTGTAGGCTGGTGAGATAGGATTTATTAGCTTCATCTCACCTCTTTGCATTTTGGTGTTGACTTAAAGCTTTTTTCATCTTGATATGTTTCCGAATTTCGCTTCCACCGAGAACATTATTAAGAGGTAGTCTTCTTTCTCTATGTATTTTCTTTCATTTTGTTCCTCCTGATCTGTTTCGTCCCTTATGGCCGTCAGTGCTGCAGCTGCCTCGTGCCCCAGTGCAGAAGATGAAGCTGCTTGTGAGGCCACTATCAAAAGCTTTCCCTCTAGGTCTGCAGGAAGATGCAGAAGCATTACCTCTGACTACTGCCATTGCCATCTTTATAATCTTTTTTCCCCGTTGTCAAGCCTTTGTTTGTAGCTGCTGTAAGCCTTTACCTGTGGGAGCTTAAAAGATACAGGTTCAGATTTTTTTCAGAAAGGACCCTGAAGAAGTCAGTGCTCAATCCTCAATGGCTTTCAGAGCTGAGCAGCTTAGACCTCTTAAAAATTCCAGTCTTCTGTCTTTTCAGGTGGGATTTTCGGATTCTCACGAGTAACCTGTAAAAGGATGATACATTGAAACCTGTACCTCGTTTCCTGGTTCAGGAGGGCTTGTCTCTTTTTCAGATTACGTGTTTTTGAAATTTCATTCTTTGACAGGAACCTGTCTCAAGAAATGTGTTTCAGTCTTAGCAAGGCAGTATTTGGACAGCTGTGAGTTCAGACAATCACTTGCTATTTGCAGAATTTCAGTGCCATATTTTCTTTCATGTGATATTCCAGTACGGTTGAGCAACCAATATATCCAGAGGTCAGAGACCCTACCAACTAAAGTAATAAAAATGGAATATTGTGGCAGAGCTAATACTGAAATTGTTGGAGAAAGGGGCAGAAGTTACATAAAATATTTTGAAGTGTTGAATGTTGCAAAGAATGAGGAATGCAAGAAAAGTCTAGAATGTTACTTTGAGGAAGTCTATGGAAAGCAATCATCTTTTTCTGAGTTATGATTCAGGATGACTGCAATCTGGGAAACTGTCCTAACACAGCTGTTACTGAAAAAAAACCAAAAACCCACAAAAGAACCAAACCAAGACCCAAACAACCCAGACTCACTTCTTATTCCATCTTCATTAAAAGAAATGAATTTTCCTATTTTAGAATGATATCAGGTAGACGGATGACAAGATTTAAGTGGAACTGAAATCACAGCCACGGATGATATAAAATAACATTGAGAATAGTATAATAGGCACTAGAAGTGATCAAATCAGGTGAAGTGCAGTTCTTGTATAATTTTCCTATAGAAGTGTATTAGTAAAGTTGAGAGAGATAGGATATTTTAGAAAAGTTAACACAGTATTACATTACATTTGAAACCTCTATCAAACATAGAGTTTGCCACAGTAGGTGGAAGATAGTGGTATATCCCTGGCTGCCATAAGAATGGCTGCATTAGGGTGGACCAAAAACCCACAGAGCTTCATGTTGTTTCTCTGTAATTAAGGGGTCACTGGAGAAGAGTGTGTGGGTTAGGCAGATTTGTACAGATGCTATTATTACACTCTTCTATCCTTTCTCAGTCATGACAGAGATTCTTGAGTCAGAACTGGCATCTCCAACCTAGGGCTGTATCACCACAACCAGAATTAGTTTTCAAAGTTGTGGCTCAGGAGTTAAAGCAGAGGAGAAGTTCTTTAGCAGGTGAGTCAGCTGTGTTTTTTTCCCTAAACTGAGATAATGATGAGAACAACAAATAATAAATAGGATAAATAGTAATATGTAAGTAGTATTTTTCTCTTTTTTTTCCTTGAGTGTTTTGCTTGTTTTCAGCAGAGTCTCTGGAGCAATGGTCATTGCTCCAGGGGAGTGAAAGTGTAAGATGTGCACCAAAGACCTGTAGTGGCAAAAAGTATCAGGGCTGCATCTGGAGGTGGGAGAGGGAGTGCTTCTGCCATGAGCAGCTTCATGCTTTGGACCTGTTCCCACACTCCCTGTCAAGCTTAGTAAGGAGCAGGGGTGCAGAGTGCCTGGAAACGGACAGTGCAGCAAATAAGACTATTTAATTTTGGTTGATATTAAGATTCCATCACTTTGTTTAATTTTTTTCATCCTGTGCAATTGGACAGTATTGTTTTGTGGATAGAGGGAGGTGCGTCTCTAGTAGTGTAAGTAGTCAAGCTTCCTGTCTAGTAAGTAATCAGGGCTCTGCAGTTTAGTGCTTTCTGCATTGTGTGGATTTTTATTTTTTGTTTCTTAAGACTGTTATCTACTTAGATTTGAGCAGGTGTTTGGAATTATACAAATTAGAATATCTGTATCAGAAGACATTAGAAAATACTTCATTAGGTTTGTATCTTACACTTCTGTTCACTCTGCAAGTTTGTGGGCTTTTATGCATATGGATGTCATTTATTCTTTGGATAAACTTTTAATTTTGGCCTCTCACATATCAGATGGAGATCTTCCATAAATAAGTGCAATTAATCATTTATCTGCTAGGTGTCAGCAAAGGTTCTCTTTAAGATAAATAAATTGAAAATTGTATGCATTTGTAGAGTAGATGTTGAGCCTATGTGGCTCAAATCTGTTTGAAGGCTGAGAAGGAATTTCTCGGGATCTATTTGGGGAAAAGAATACTACTCAATGTCTAGAAGATGCAGCTGCACTTTATACCCTCGATTTAATTAATTCACTCAATTTCATTTTTCTTTATGTATGCAGCTTTGAACCTCTCTTTAATTAAGCAAAATTAACAAGTTTAATGACTATGGAGAAGATTTCATAGATTTCCATTCAGCAAAGGTTTTTTAAAAAAGTTACTGTTGCGTAAGAGAGAAGACACTTGCATAGATTAGGTGGGAAAAAAAGTTATTAAAGGGTAAGAAGAAGTGGTCAGTTTTCACAGTGGAGGAAACTCATTACTAGTGTCCCATAGCTTCCTTTTTATCTTGTTCAACTTATCTGTAGTTTTGGTTTTAATAGAAAGAGAAAAGACTTAGCAAAGTTACAGCTGATACTAAAATATGCAAGATAGTATAAGGGAAAGCTAAATGAAGTATTTCAAAGTATCTTGGGGTAGTGAGTGGTTGAGCATTAGACTCACAGATGAACCTCATTGCTGATAATTATAAAGTGAGGCACCTGGCAGAAAAACAATTCTGACTTTGTATTCCCAAAGATGGGGAAGTGTTACTGTTTGGTAAAAATACAAGAGCAACCCAAACTCAATATTGGGCAGAAAATAAAACCAGAATTTAGGAATAACTAGGAAAAAAGCAGAGTTTTAGACAAACCATCCCTCTGCCTACATATATTGATGACTTTTTAGTGCTTTGTGTGATTATGATTCCCTGTTCCCCAAAAGTGCAATAGAACTAGAAAATAGTCCTGCTATTGATAATGAAAACTCTGGAGCTGCTCAGCGCGAGGATCTGGGTAACAGACAGAATTCTTCATCTGGGAAAAGAGTAAAGGTGTATATAGAGAGTTTATTATATAAATCAAGTAGCATATAGAAAAGGTCAGTGTCAAGCAGTTACTCACCATCACTGTTAATATGTATCAGGTAGCATGAAAATAGTTTGCTGACTAAGAGATAAAAAAGCCAGTGAGAATTTTTCCACACAAGGCATTATTAAACCATGGGAGTTTTTGCTACAGAATATTGTGGAAGCCGGGAGATTAATTAGCTTCAAAAAACAAATTCAAGAAAGAAGAACCTTTGAGCTTCTTAAAACAGGACAGAGAGAGCATCAGATTTTGGCCTGATCTGTAGACCACCACAAGGTGAGTGAAGATTGTATACCAGACAGAGGTGATGCACTTCTGCTTCTCTGGCAACCTAATATTGGTTCTTAATGGATACTGCATGTTAGACTTAATAGACCTTTGATCTGAATTAGTGTGACCAGTCACCTCTGTAAAATGTACTTTTTCCTCACCATATGTGACATAGAAGAGGATGCAGTCACTTCTACAGGATTGTACCCAGGTTAGGTGTAAACAGTGCAAGTGTCTGGACTTTCTGGCTCTGGAAATGGTGACTTCTTTGCTTGGATAAGTATTGGTCATTATTCCAAACTAAAAACTTGAGATAAGAGCAGGCATGCGTTGATTTGTTTGGGCTGGTATTTATTTAGCTTCAGCCTATTCAGAAAATAAGTCTTTGTATCTGGACAGTAATTCCAGTAATTCTGGAAATAGCATAACTTAAATGGGGAAAACACTGCAAATATATATTTGGGAATATAGAATCATAGAATGTTTTGACTTGGAAGGGAAGCCCCTCTATTTCCCTCCTTAGTGCCACAGCATAGGAGGTCCAGGCTTCTCAACTGCTCTGACATGGGAAGCTATTCAGTAGGAAGCTTACTAAACATGTATATGGTCACAACTGGGCAAGTTTTACGGAGCCAAAACCTACAGTATGTGTATATATATGAACAAATTGCATCTTGTTTCTATGTCTCTGTTTTATTCAATTTATAGGACATTCTAGAGAGAAGCCTTTAAATGAAAATAGTTTTAAGTTTGTACGTTTTTTTTATTTTGATGCCTCCTTAAAGATGATGAAAATATCAGGGTGTTATTTTATGCAATATTTGTTGTACTTAACTCATCCAGCTAGGGATCAGACTTACCATAAGATCTTTGTTTTAAAAAGGTAGCAATTGGTGTATATACAACAACCAATTCAATCAAACTAGCTGCAAATGAGTTGAAAGACTTCCTTTAGATTACATTTTTAACCATTTTGCAGAAGTTATAACAGAAAACCCCAATTAAAGAAAGAGATACACATTTCTTATGCTTTATATATAGTGTAGTGTTCGTCATTACGTGTTTTGTACAAATTGAGAATTTATAATACCCGTAGGGATACTAATCATTACTGTTCTTGTATCTAAGTTATTTTAAAAGTTCTCTGTTAGAAGTATAATTTCTTTTTTTGTCTGAAGTAGTATTTAGACTATTGAGTGTGATAATTCAGTTCACCCAGACTGGTGGAGATACTGCAGCAGATGCTGTAAAGTCAGGAAGGTGTCCTCTCTGCACAAAGAACTTAAGTATCTGACTTTTAAGTTAGCTTGGTAGTGACAAATATACCCACTTTGGTAGTATCAGGTTTATGCAACAACCCAATTGTTTGACTTGTTTTAAAATAAGCCAGTATTTTATTTTCCTATGTTATGTGATTTTAAAACTTTAAAACTGCAGTACTTCATCTTTAGGCTTTCAGCCATGTTCCTCTATTAATTGCTGTGTCAAAGAGTGTATTGATGGAGCCACATAGCTGGTGTTCATATAGTTCCTGCTCATTCAGTGGGAAAATATGATTGGAATGTTGTCACTGTGCAATGAGAAAAGTTTGGTATTTTCCCCAATTCAAGTCTCATTAGAAAGAACCTTAGCCATTAAGATTTGAAAGGATTTGTTATATTTTAAATTCTTTCATGGCAGGGAAGTTGCTTTCTTGTATTTTCTGTTGAAAAAATATTAATTGATCAATCTCTTCTTCTCTCTCATACACATGTTCGCTGAAGGATTTCCTCCCATGCTAATTTTCCAAAATTCAAGTTGAGAGATTGAGTTGAAGATCATTAGTTCCCATCCCCTGCCATGGGCAGGAACATCTTCCACTAGAGTGAGTTGCTTCAAGCCCCATCCAGCCTGGCCTTGAAGTCTGCCAGGGATGGGGCATCCACAACTTAACTGGGCAACCTGTTCCAGTGTCTTACCACCCTCACAGTAAATAATTTTGTCCTAATATCCAATCTAGATCTACCCTTTAAATCAGATCATTGAAAATAAACAAAAAAACTGATGAAGAGGCATAGGAAAATGTAGGTGTTGGTCTCCAGTGCAAATACAGTGGAAGTGGGGAAAAAAACTCTTGGGATCTCAGTCCAATAACTACAGTGCATTTTGAGAAGAGAACTCTTATCTTTGAAGGAGCACACTGAATTGATCAGGATTTCTGTATTTTGAGCTAATACAAGACACTATCACATGCTTCCGCAGAAGAACCAGCTTTATCAGAGCACTATCCTTTGAAAGTCAACGAGGTGATGAGACATGTCATTCTTTTTAAGGGCTGAGAAATCTCTGAGAGGTAACCACTGAAAGATGCTGAATGAAGATGAGCAAATTGCAAATATTGAGGAGTACTTAGGGGAAGGGGCAGCAAATAACTTTTTTGAAGAAATTCTCAACTGCATTCAGTAACTGAATGAAACTGATGCAGATTTGCAGTTCCTCACATGCTTTTGTGGTATTTTTAATTAAATATGGGGTAAGAAGCTCAAGCAGCCGTACACAAAGGAGAATTATATGTTAAGATAAAATAACTTGTTTGGAAAAATGATTCCCGTTGGCAAACATTCAGAGGTCAGATTATCTATTCTTACCACTCCTGAAGCTTTTAACTCCTCAACCATGTGGAAATAGTTTAGGGGCTGTGTAATTTCTTTTTTCTTAAGAAAATAACGCTGCCAACATTGCAATACAGCAATCAGACATTTCATTGCTTCCTTTGCTGCTAAGGTAGCAATGGAAGTATCACACATAGAGTTCAAGATTATTTTTGCAAACATTTTTTTCAACCATTTAGCTTTCATTGTGCATTGTATTTACAATTTTGGATATATCAATGATAGAATAATTTTCTGTTTAAAGTTTCTCTGAAAAATCTTTTAAATCACTAAGTATGTAATGTAGATGATTGAATCGCCCAACACAAATTAACTTAAAAATATATGGCTGCTTGCAGTTTTTCTTTTCTAGCATTACTTAGTAATAAGAGTATATTAGGAAGGCTTTATCTGTAAATTTTCTCAGGAGATGACTCTGAAATAGAGAAATGTTTCTTTACTTTTTACTTGATTTTGTACACTCCATAAGTGTAATTATATAAAGTTTTGGGTTTTTTCATCAGGGTAGTGGTTTGTTGTTTTTTTTTTTTATTATTACTATTAGTGATCAATTTTAATTATTAGTTCATGTTGCTATTTTGGCACCATGATAATTTCTAAGGTGAGAAATCAAAGAGTCACGAAGACAAGACTGTGGCTTCTATTTGTCGGGAAGGGAGATTGAATATAAGGGAGCAAGCTGAGTTTTAAAAAAAAATCCCTATTACAAAACCAAAATAAAAAAGAAACCTAAAAAAAATTTAGACAAATTTCATTCTAATTAGCTTGTAGGTGAAAGTTACTTTTCTAAGTGCTCTAATTCATAGAAGAAAAATAACTCCTAGTTCAAATGCTGAAGTCTGTGTAGTGTACTACCAAGTTTCAGAGGGAGAGCATTTTCAAGGTCTTTTCATGAATGGTGTGTTATGGAATGGGGTCACACAAAAAGGAATAATTACAGAGTGATCAGAAGATTTCTTTGAAAAGACTTTGCTAGACCTTCTGTGTGGTTTGTGGAAGAACAGAAAGCAGTTTTGCTCCTAGGGTGGGCTAACAAAATGTTTTGTGTTTTTGCAGCTACTTGTATCTTTGCCCCAAAAGATGCATGCATCGCCTCACAGTGCACTCAGCCTCTAAGGTCATTGCCTAGAAACCAGATCTTGGAGTTGTTAAGAGTCCAACATACTGCTGCTCCATTTGACCAATTGCAAAAGTTTAGTTTTGAACTCTAATGAGTCTTTGCTCATCTCCTGTCTTTGCACTACCAGTTGTTAAATAACTAATTCCTCTTCCAGTGTACTTTTCCAGGTGCTTTTATAAATTTATAAATTTATTTGTATTATCTTGTGTTGTATTTTTTTAGTACTCAGCCTCATCTCTTTGTTTCAGAGCATGGAGTTACTAGAAATTAATTTGAGGAATACTTTTTATTCCTTTATATTATGATCATACTGAGGATCTGTGATCTACAGTAATTCTTATTCATTGGGAATATAGTAATTTGTTCCTGTCAGCACAGGGGCTGGTTTGTTGTTTTAAATTGCTGACTTTTGTTTTTGTTGGCATGCTTCCCAATACAAATTGAACATCTGACAGAAATGTATTTGTATGACAGTTCATTTGAGATAGGTGCTCTGTGTTGCCCAACAGTACAATTTGGGGTCCCCAAGATAAAACTTGACTGAATGCCAAGATTTTAGTAGAGCTTGTTTGTGCAGATAACAGAGGTAATCCATATTCCTCAGGTAAATAAAATAGACGAAGGAGAAATATGTATGCACATCATTTTCTTTGAGATTGTGGACCAGTAGTTTCTTCTTAGTAACAATGGGGACTGCCTAACCTCTGAGAACAATGGGAAAGATGACATGAGGGGTGTTCCTATATGGAATCAGAACAATTAAAAGTTGCTTAGAATGCTTCTCCCTCTTTAGCAAATAATACCTGAATAAATTGTTATGTGGATCTGGTGTGTGGCTCTCTGGCAATTTCTCCTCTTGTGGGGTTTTGTCTGTTTAGAACCTAGTTCAGATGATTGTAGATCTGAAAGTTGTTCTGTAATACAGAGGCAATGTAATCCCTAGGTCTTGACTGTTTTTCCAGTGTGATACAGACAAATATATGAGGCTTAGTGGCCATGTATGGAAATACTGTTTAGGAAAACACATATAGGTTTCTGATGACCTGTGCAAAGGTTCTTCCAGGATAAAGAAGATAATGAATTACCCTCTTTTTGATGAGGTGTTTAGTTCAGTAATGTGAAATCCAAACTAGGAATTGTAGTGGCCTAGCAAACACTTGTTGATAAAATAGTTTTTAAGGTACAGTAATTGCTTTTCATTCCCAAATAAAAATATTCCCCAAGTCACCTGTATGCAACTGTGTGTCCCATTTTTGCTTCTTAACTGTGGAATCTCTTACATTTTGGACTTAACACTCAAGTATCACTCTTCTGGTTTACTGCAATACAAGTTTTTCCCAGGTTAACAGCTATCCAAGCCATTAATTTAGTCTTGAAGGCTTCTTGCTTGATAAAATGCTTTACTCCAAGGCCATCTTTATGGACAACTTGTATATACTTTGATAATTTGAAATTCTCAGGATATCTTTGAGTATGAAATCACTGTAATTTTATATATTTTATATAAGGATTTTTTTAAATAGACAAATGTAGTTAATTCCTTATCCATTTACTTATAAATATCTCCTGAAAGACCCTAATTCTTGCTTATTTCTCTCATATCTGTAGATTTACTGATCTTTTAATTCAAATTCTGTGATCATGCATTTTTTTATGCCTTGTAAAATCTAGGTAAATAAAGGTTCATCATGTGTTCAAGATCAGCTAGTACCATGGTTTGCTTTTTTCCTTGATCTTTCAGACTGAAGTGCATCTTACCTGTTGAGTTCTTTCTTACCTTTTATTGAACTTTCTCCCATCTGTTTTGCAGAAAGGTTATAACAAAATACTTCCAACATTAAAATCATTATTCAATACATTTTTAAAACTAGAGTAGATGGATATATTTTTATTATCCAGCTGCAATAAAATGCCTATTTATGAACAGAGGCAACAACTCTTGTAATGCATTAGGTCATGTATTATTGGGTATATACATCTAGCTTTAAGGGAAAAAAAAAGTATTAGGTGTCACCCAATAACGACAAACTTTTTCCTTGTTGCCACTGCTGCAGAAATCTTTGAAACTGTTGACAGCCTGGTTGTATTGGAGAAAGCATGTGATAAACTGGGGGAAGAAGGTGCTACTGAGAATGGTGTATGGTGGAAGACTGATGAATGACAGGGAAAGAGGGGCAAATACATCACGTAAAAGTTTAGCATAGTTGCTGTTACTCTCTGTATCTTTGTGTGAGTTCAATTTTAGGTTGAAATTTTAACCTGAGATTATTACAGAAATTTGAGTCTGTTCCTGAATGCTTAGAAATAAAAAATGCAGATCTGTGTTACGCACTTGGATTTTTTTTTTTCCCCTTTCATTCCTTATATTCTTTCTGGTTTGGGTTTGCATGTCAGGTTTGTGGATTGGAGTTGGAAATATTATGTTTGCAATATGCTATCAAACTTTGTTTTTCTTGGTATTAGATCAACTTTATTTGTTACCAACAGCTTTGTTATACCAGAAGTTTCTAAACTGCGCCATGCAAGAACAGCTGGTGGGGTGGAGGGACAGATGTTTGGTCAAATTGTACTGGGCCTTTTTTGCACTTCAAAGGAGTTGAGCAGAGATATAATATGACTATAGAGTATAGTTCTATTTTTCTACTCTGAGTAATTTGAATATTTGCCATAGTTTATTAAGAGATTGGGAGAGCAAATGACCGGTATGAGCAGAAATTGGAAACTGATTAATTAGATAATCTTTCTCTTACTGTGGAGTTTACCCTGTAAAGACGAGAACCTCTGAAGTCAATTCATATTGCCATATGTGCCCCATGAAAGAGATGTTACAACATTCCGTGATATAAATTAATTGCCTTAGATGTTTTAATTGTTAACTTCTTTCTTTGTGGCTTCACTTCAGTTTTGTTCAAATGAAAAGTGGAATAACTTTAGAATTCAGTCTTTGCCCTAATATTGAGATGTGAACATGTTTCTTCTTGTGCATGAATGCTTGTTCAGTTGCTATTTAAATGAAATAAGTATTACGTAAGCAGTAACCATCAAGGTTTATTAAGTATGAAGATCTTAGATGAGCCTTAAACTCCCTGAACTGCTGATCATCAGAAACTGGCAGTGTCTATGGAAATGAGAATCATTCCATCCCTTCTCTGTTCCTGAAGATTTCCCCTTGTTATCCATTAATGGCCACTATAGGAGGCAGTACAAGTTCTGGACTAATTGAAGCTTTGACTGCTATGGCACTCTTTATGCAGTCTTATATAAAGTGAGGTTTTCTTTAAGGTTCACACTACATTGTCTTGACAGTGAAAATCTAGGCAGTCATAAACAAGATCAATAGAAATGTGTAAGCATTGTGGGTGACATGGGAACAGGGACAGAACAGAAACATTCAGTGAATGTTTTTGAGTTTGGACATCAATATTTACTGGGAAATGAGCCACTGCCAGTATCAGTGTTGCTCATTATTCTTTTTGTTGAATGTCGGTCCACTTAGAGGCAAAATTTCTTACCATGCTAAAGGTAAGGGGGAAAATAACAAGTTAGCTGAAGCCTGTCTATCAGAAAGACACTTTAAATGCCAAATATTCTGTAAATACCAATATTTTGTATAAATATAGTGCCTTTCACATACATTGTGTTCTGAAAAAGTTCTAAAAAAATAAAGTAGGCAAGGGGTTGTCCTGGCTATTTTTGTTACAGATATGTACTTTATAATAGTAATAATAATAATAATATTTTTCATCTATTTTTGTATTTTGATAAATATTTGTTTATACGTACTTTCACTGAATGGGGGAGACAGCAACTTAGATGCAGAGGCAGCATAAAAAGGAGGAGGGCTTTAGTTAAATTATAGGTAGTGGATTAGTTACTGACTTTTATCTCAGGTAGTGTAAAGCAAAAAACTGCTAATGATCAGCTTGTGATAAAACTAGAAAATGCTGTGTCTGAACATCGGGCAACTATTTTATCATATTAGCTATTGATTTAACACAGCATGAAACACCTGGTTCTGTCCCAGTAGTGCCTGGTGGGGGAGCAGTAAAGGTACAGATTTACTCCTCCTTCAATCTGCTGCAAACTTCAAAGCCCAATTGTGACCACTTAACTACTAAAATTACTAGCTTTGGACAATTTTTCTCTTTTTCAGAGAAGGCAATGTATCTGAGGGTAAGTACACATGATCTAACAGGAAGGAAAGGAATCCGAGCTAAAACTTGTCATAGCAAAAATAATAAATTCAGGAAGCATGGACAGTAAGATACAAAAATTATATTTTTCATTTTCCTATTTATTACCCAATAGCTTGAGCTAATGAGCCTGTGGTCCAAGAGACTTGCAATGTAATACACAGAATGAGCACCATGTAGGTGCAAACCGCCTTAATTATGCTATTTATTTAATTATTCTTTGCATCAAGCATTATTTTATTTTTTATTTACTGGTGAAGTCAGAAATTATCCTCAGCAACTCTCATTGAATAATTGAGATAATAATTGTTGTTATTAATACTTTTAGGGCTCAACTGAAATTTTCTTATTCTGTGAATTATTTTCAGAAAATAAAAAATACATATTGGTATATGGGTGAAAAGATGCTTCTGAGAGCGTTTATGTTCAGTGAAAAAAGGACAGTGCCTAAACATTGCTTTTTTTTAATGCAGTAAAAAGTATTTTTGGAAAGGCCTGCTTAAGTTTCTTTGATTTAAAATAGATCCTGTCAGTGGCACCAATGTAGGTGGGACAATTCAGCTGCCTTGGAAACTTTTCAATCAGCTGCCTTACCCTCCTTCTAAGTGTCCAAAATGAGGTCTGTCTTTGTGTTTCCCTTTTGTTTTTCGCTCTTGGAGTTCACTGTGGACAAAATGTATAGTTTATTAATAGAACTGAGCTCTGTAGCAAAATTGTACTTTTAACTGGAAAGCTGAAAAGCCTAAAAAATGCCAGCTTTCCTGGGCTTTACCTACTGGTACAAATCCAGGGGGTGAGAACTGAAAAAGGTGATGGTAGCACTCAAGAAAAACAACTGCTTCAGCCCAGTTACAGATTTTTCATTTAAGTTGCCCATCTCTGGAGTATCATGCCAGAGAGTTCAGGTACAGGCTGATAAAGACAAATAACAAGTGGAGGAAGGAAGTAACACTTGGATGCTTCTTTCTGGAAAAGAGAGGAGCTGTTGGAAAGTACCAGCAGATGTCTTGTTACTGCAATGGGAATCTAGGCTTAGGATGGAAATACTGGCTGAAACAAAGCTATGCTGATGAACATTAGCTGTTTTGATTTATCTGAGATTTGGTTATGCTTTATCATGGTGAGCTAATTAGTTAAAAAATCTTAAGCCTCCCTAAGACTTTTTTTCTCCTTGCTTCACTGTCTTTGGGAGCACTCTCTTTAAGGAGTGGCAGTTGCAGTCTAAACTTCTCTCCTTGGAGGAAAATGGATCCATTTTTGGTTCATGCCAGAATCTAGACATGTCCCTTTTACATCCAAGTCCAAGTGTGAACCTATATGCTATAAACAACAGAATTAATCTCACTTGGATTCCCTATACCCAAATAAATAGTCAAATTGTGAATTAAGGTGAATCTGTATTAAGTATGGTCTTACAGCCAAGGTTTCATTTTCAAAATGTTATCTGAGTTGGAGAGAGAGGGTGTTCTCCCCTCTCCAACCTTATTCTTGCCTTTTCTTCCAGTGTTGCTGGTTGAAATGACTGTGATAAATAGTCTGCAAGATGCAAAACCTTTGTCAACAAATTAGGCAAATGTTTGCTATACATATCAAGGGACAGGGTGCTAACACGAGCCAGCTTCCCTTTTAGCAAGCTAGGCTATCATACTAGTCTTTGAACACAGTGTGGTTACAGGGGAGCACTTGGCTTTTCTGGAACGTGAATCTGAGCAGGAATGAGCTTCAATGATCTTGGGCACATTTTAGAGGAATTTCCATTGAGTGAATAGGCAAGTTGTTTCACTTAGCCAGTTAAGCAGATGTGTAAAGATAGGATTTATAATGAAATATGATAGTATAATAATGGTCTTTTGAAGGAATAAGTCAAATGGAGTTGTGTGAAATACTACAATTTGAGTACTGAAAAGCGTATTACAGGAACAGATCAGCATTGCAGGTAATAGTAGATAGCAGAATAGCTGCATGTTGACAGTGCAAAAGGCAGACCCCTCTGTAACCTACAGAGAGGTTACAGTTAGATTTGCAGGAATGCTCAGTCACCTTTCACACATCAGTGGGTGCCTGGCATGTTTTTTTTGGAGATTATGGCACATAGTAAAAAGGGACAAAAACTGTCATGCAGAACATCCCAAAGCTGAAAGCACCTTGGAGAAAATGAATACTGATGTAAGAATAAAGTAGTGTACACATGTGGACTAAGATCTGCTAATAGAGCATGGTAATTCAAACAAGGAAAAAAAAAGGTAGCTACTATTAAAAAAAGAAATTAAAAAATTATATAAGCATAGGATAAGGGGTGTTATTCATTGTTACATTTGGAGAGTGCTATCCAAGCCCTAGCAATGTTTATCTGAAGTTTTCCATGGTTGGATTTATAACTCTTGTATTTCATTATGTTACTTTTCTTTAGATGTGGTTGCACTTAATTGGAAGCGATAGTAGTGAATTTTTGAGCATCCTCTTCAAAAATAGAAGGAAGGAGAGGTCAGTTATTTCGAGACCTTTGAATTTTGAAAAATCTTTCCTTTCCTAGGCTATTAAGTTTTAAAAGTAGAGTTCAGGTAAATAGGAGCTTTTTTTCTAAAAACAGATGTCTTTTTCACGATAGCAATCATCCCATTACTCCTTAAATTCACAGAAACAATGAGTTACAATTCTCTCACAGGTCACCTGTTTTCATCCCTACCTACAGCACGTGCAGTGTAGCAGGTTCTTTAAGCATCAGTCGTATTGGTGACATACATGGTCCACCGGTCAGGAGTTGGAGATGGAAGTAGTTTTGTGGGCAGAAGCTGCATTTTTATGACCACTGTAATACAATATGTTGTATCCTCATGGGGCTTTGCTTGACCTTCCTCCTTGCCCTCACCCTGTAATGAAACTGAAAGTGTGTTTGATGATGATTATTGAAAAGAAGATTTATAGACCTGTGACTTCTACTTAAAATAGGTGATAGTATCTCTGCATTAATTTCACATTAGCACTTGAAGTTTGATTTCTCTCTGCTGTTGTAGGGAGCTGATGACATTTGGCAGAGAGGCAGAACACAGGTTTTAAGTTGTATGTTTCTCTTTCAGGGTTGCCTGCAATCTATTTTGTGTGCACACAGGGAGGGCAAGCAAGACCAGGGCATGGCTTAGACATGGATTTTTGCTAGCCAGTGCATACTCTTGAATGGATTCTTGCAATCAGAAGTTTCATCGCGTTTATAGAATATTTTTGGTTTCCTTTTGGGCAGAAATGTATCAGCTTTGTGTATTTTTATTTTCATAAGAAAATGCTTGGGAGTCCAGCATTGCATCAGGTTTTTTGTATTAGCACTGTGTAATAATTTTCCTCATTCTTATCCACAATGGATAAAAACTAAGCTACTTAGGAACAGGAAAACCCCTTTTGAATTGCAGTCTGAAGTGTCTGGTCTAGTGTTCCTGGATCCCCTTTACGGACAAATTTAGAAGTTCTGAGAACTGAAGTTTGAACATAACTTTGTAAGCAATTTCAATGATTTTATTTCCTGAAAAGTGTTTTTGAGTTTGTTTAAATATAAGCTTTAAGATTGTTATGTAGGGTCGCTTATTTTTCTTCTAAATTTGTTAAACTGTATCTCTTCCATTTCTGCTCAGCAAATACGCATTTATTCTGAAATACAGAGAGGAAAGTGTATATTCTGCAGTATTTAACAGTCCATTTTGTGATCAGGCCACTTTTTTCACCTTGCATTTAGCAAGAGTAATGGCAAAACTGACTGCTCTCAGGGAACACAAAATACAATCTAATTTCTTCCTACAAATTATTTCTGGTTATGCTAATCTCGAGTGTTTATTTCCATCAGGAGCAGGGCCAAACTCTGAAACAGATGTCTGAGGATTTTTTTAAAACCATTTATATGTACTAGGAAATTCTAATGAATTTTGCATGGAAACAGATGTTTGTGGATAAATAAACCTTTTTGTTTGTTTACACATGTTTCACCAAAAATAAATCTGTTTAATCTGTTCTTAAAACACTGAGCCTGAAAAATTGAGAGGTTGGGACGAAAGGATTTGCTGGGCCTTTTGTCTGAAATGCACCCAGGTTTGCTTGTTTGTTCAGAGGGCTGCTTAGCATTTAGGAGGGGGGCAAGCCATTCTTCAGTTCAGGTATAAAAATGTGCAATACTTGATATCAATTATTTGCTGATTGCTGAAAGTGTGTTGGAGTGAGGGGACATCAGGGAGTTCTGGCCATCACTAATGGCTACATTTCAGAACGTGGATGAGTAATTAAAGTATAGAATGCGGAAAATTAGCCCAAAATTAAATAGAAATGAATAAGTATACATTCTGCTGTTCAGATGTTGGAAACAGATTATTTTGGATACCTCTTTTTATCTACATCTTATTTGGACACTGTGTAAAAATCGGTCATACACCATGTAGATTGTTTTCCTTCCCATTGCCTTTTCTGTTTTATGTTGTGATGTATCTGTATAGGTAGTAATTTAGCAAAATATCCTGTCTGCCAGGTGTGGGAACTAACTGATTGTATTGTAATACCAGATCATTATTTAATTCATATGCAACCTAGCCTAGCACATGGAAAGCATTATAAATCTATTTACACTGTGGCTGGTCTGATGATAACATTGTATTAAATTCCCAGGTGAGGCAATTTAAGCAATTGCTTTGCCATGTGTAGGCCATGGAAATTAACTTCTCATATGCTTTAGTAATAGACAAACTTCATTGGTATGCTCAGATTAGTAGTATAGCAGAATTCTTACAGTCTGGTTACATGTACCCTTCCTCACATGTAAAATCATACAGGGGTAGTTTAAGCTGAGTTAATTCATTTCAATTCTAATTTAGCTGTGCTTGCCCATGAACACATTCAGTTCTATTGGGAAATGTTAAGGCTTGGGTCAAGTAGAAAGATTGTTTAAAGCCAAATTGCCAGACAGAACTGAGCAAGTGTATCTGTTTGAACAGGGCTTTAAGAAAATCAACCAATCAGTATGCAAAAATCCTGTTCATAAACCAAGAGAGATCTGCCTGGAATCAGAAATTCTTCTTTGTCAGACGGTCTGGATACTCCAGTACATTTAAAATAGCCCCTGCAACTTTCTCTGTCTTGAAGTTTGTGTAGAAAGTGGCTTAACCTGTTTGTGTTGTTGTGTGTTCATGTGCATATGACATTTGAATGAGGACATGTACATTGAGTTAAAAAATCCTGTGATTACAGTTTTTATCAATGTATATTCAAGAAGATAGATGATAGAAGAAAAACTCCTATATATGACAGACCTCTACAGACAAAAAACTGCACACAGAACCTCTTAAACCTATATTGTGCTGACCAGAAATGCCTTGGATTGCAAACTCTGTAAGCCTTCTGTCTTTTCTAGAAACATACATATAAAGTACCAGTAGACAGTGGTAACTGACAACTAAGACTAAAAATGTTGACAATTTCTTGATTTGCCTGGTTAGCTTATGTATAGAAGTCATTAACTATTTATAAAATGCATTATGAATTGGGTTCCTTCAAACTGTAGCAGTGTGTGTGACATTTCCAGCTCAAACTATCATTCTTGCATTTGGCTAAAGTACATATTTATAAACAGCTGATAGTTATGAACAAAAAAACCCACAAAACCTAAAAATTATTTAATTATTGAGTTGGGATGAACAGAACTAATTTTGATAGTCACATTTAAAAGTGTTAGCCAGTATTACTTTAATAAAAATAATAGTAATCCAAGGTCTTGGTATTTTGGAAAATCCTGGAAGAACAAATGAACAGTTTAGTTCAAAGGCCTTTCTTTTTATTTTATTGATTCATTTGGTAGTGAAACTGTGATCAAAAGTAGTATCAGATTATTTATTGATTATGGCAAAGAGTTATACCTAATTATAGTCAAAGGGTTATTTCTTTGAATATAATTGCTCATTTTCAGATCATGACAGATTATTGCAATAAAAGAACAATGATACAAATATATTTATTAAGTTAAGTGATGGTGATATAAAGGATTATAAAGGGCCTCTAAAAATTGTATTGCTATTAACATCTATTTCTTTCCTGTGAAGACTATTTTTTTTTCCTTTCTTTCATGCAGGCTCTTATGAATGAGAATATCAGCTAGCAAAATCTTTCAAATAAATTATGTGTACCATCTCAGTCTCTACAAATAATCAGGCAACTTGTTCACTGGAGAACAAGCTCATGCAGCATCATGCTCCTCATCTCAGTCTAATAATGATAAATACACTCACCACTAACAGAATCAATGGGGCTGAGTCATTTTGTGAAACGGGGAGAGTCTGTGCAGTTGAACTATTAGACCTCAAATGGGAAGATTGAATCTTAATCAGAAAATATTAGTTATTTATTGATGTGTGTTTGTAATTCCCTTCCTTGTTTGATGTGTATCAAATAAAAATAGGAAAATAATATAATGGAGCAATCTATGCCAATTTGTTGGCTTTTTGGTGAAAAAAGAGAAAAACAAAACCTATCTCCATATGATAGTCTTGCACACTGTGGAGTGTTTTAGTCCCCCATAGTGATGAAATGAATAATTTAAACAGGCAGCTCTGATACCACAGCCTGTTTAAAGGTTCTCATTTCCTTTAATGCTGTGGACTACTTTAGCTTGGTTAGCACGAAACTGTGACAGCTGAGATCTCCAAAAGATTTGGCACAATTCAGCTCTTGTAGTAGGTCTGTGGTATGCTTTGTCCTTGCTACATACATCTGTAGCTTTAGTATATAATCTAGATCTCAACATGAGTAACTGAATCACGAATTGTTAAGCATTGTAATGATGATGGTATAAAAAGCTGAAATGCGTTGCTCTGAGTTGACCAATAGAAGGCTTACTCTGCTGCTGGGTTCCTAGTGTAAGGGGTGGCCCACTTCCAGACTTCTTTGTCATAAGGGTAATTAATTTCTCAGTGCTTCTTATAATGTCTAGTGGTTTGTTTCTTCTGCCCCAGTCCCAAGCAGTCTTTTTGGCATGATTGCCCAATGAGGGAAGAATTGAGGATGGGTTTGTTTTTGCTGAGTTCCTACTAGTAATGGCTACCACGGCAGAGCGTGAGGAGAGCTCCTGTTGATAAAGGAAGGCCTGACAACTTAGTTCTTGCTACTCTTGGGTTTCTTCCTGTGAAGAAATGTCAAACTGATCATAATCACACTCAAACAAGAATATTTTAGATAATACATTGTAAATTCTTTCTCTCTTTTTAATAGTGTGTGTAAAATTAACTGAGTAAGGGCCTATTATCTGGCCAGCAGAAAAATTGAATGCTAGGCTGATATTCTCTTTATGGACTGCCTTGTTGTGCTACCCTGGTAATCTTCAGATATTTTCTTTCCATTGGTCAGCACTTGATCTAGTTTAGAATCAATATGATGATCAGTTCATGAGCAAATCTGGTGCTTATAAGCTGTGAGTAACAATTGTCTGTAATAACAATCTCAAGAGTATCTGTCTCAGTTTTGTGGTGTTTCCATGAACTGCTGTAAACCAAAGTTTCTTTGTACTGGTGATTTCTGTCCCTTCTCTTGTCCTTTAATTTCTGGTCCTTTCCCAATAGGCCTTCATAGCCTTAGTAGCAGAGAAAACACTTTATAATTTTCTATATGTTTAAGTTCAACTAGTTTTGACAAAAGTATGTTGTGTAGCTTTTGGGTTTGGTTGGTTGGTTTTTTTAACATGAGAAAAGCTCAGTTTTTCTTTCATATTTAATGGCATCACTGCAGTGTTATGCTGGGTTCTGGATGCAGCTATCAAGTGTTCTTCAGACAAATGCACTTGGTTCCTACACATGCTTTTCTTCAGTACATCTGGGATAACACAGTTATGTATCTTGAGTTTCACTGAAGCTGCTTTCATTGCTGAAAAGTTGAGGATGTGACTGTCTTAGAAGTGCTAAGGTTCTGCCATGCAGATTTGTCAAAATGCAGCAGTTGAACTTTTAAATAACTTTCACTTGCAGATGTATATTTTTTTTATCAAATAGGTATCCATTAGGGGGCTCTCGAGGTTTAAGATGATCAGCCTTGATACCAATGGCTTCGGAGCTTTACTTCCTAACCCTTTTTTCTTTTTGTTTTACAGAAAAGGTCACGGATTGCCTACAGTGATGAGGTGCGGAATGAGCTCCTAGGGGATGACGGGAATTCCTCAGAGAACCAGGTAGGATGCTAATCAAGAAGCCCTAGTGGGTGGCTAGAGGGTGAAGGAGGTCACTGGCACACTGGGCTTCTCAAGCTGCTCCTTAACAGCATTAGCAACAACTCATGTGGAAGTGATACTGTTTAATGCAAAGCTGGGGTCTTAATCAACTTCAAAATGTTTCTTGGAGATCTTACATTTAACCCTTTAACTTGTGATCACTCTCTGCTATCTTAAAAAAAATCTTTTCTTCTCTTTTCTTTATTATTTAGTACTTAAGAAATAACTTGAAACGCGCTGTTTGCCGACAAAGCCAAGGTCTTCACCTCAAACACATGTAAAAGGAATAAAAAAAGTACATAATGCAGCTTTGATAATAATGCGGTATAATTAAATCAACACTGGCAGGCAAAACAAATGAAAGTGCGCTCTCAGAATTGGGCAGTACCCCACTCAGGTTCCTTGTGTGATTTCTTCCCTAAACACATTTTCTCTCCTTGCACCAAAAAAGCAAGATATACTAATAAAAGCATGCTTTCATACTGCGTGTTGTGCTAGAATGCAGAGTGCTATCCACCTCTTGTAATGAAGGAAAGCTTGATAATCCTGAGGCTTTGTAAAAATCTCATGCCTGCATTGTTGTTCTGGACACTACAGCGAGGATCCTGCCAGACTGCTGAAAATTATAAAGACAATATTATAATCAATGAACTTTGACCCACCTGATAATACTTATTTTGGGGCTGAAACTTGTTAGACGAGCTATGTTTGAGAACGGAATGTTTCTTTCTTTTCTTTTTGAAAATCATGGCAACTGTAATCGAAGTTGTGCATTTTGAGTTAGAAGTTAGTTGAAAGTTTTATTAAATATAATATTTTCTTTTCTGACCAGATAGAATTTAAATTATTTTTATAATGAAAGTGAAGCTTTTTAAAATGGTTACTTGGTAAATACAATATTAAATAAAGAAATGGAACAGAACCATGTTCTGAAATTTTCACTATTTTCTACACTCCATATAAGCTCAGTTCTACTAAGGACTGGAAAAAAGAAAGACTTGGAGACTTAGCCCAGTACAATGAATTTTAAAACACAGACTCCTTATACAGTGTTTTAAATGTGCTATGTAAGTTTTAAACTCTGGGATAGAGTTTAATACATACATTAATGAAATTATACACATGATACAATATATTTGTAGACTCTAGGGTACAGCAGCTTTAACATCTATGTGAAGGGTTCAAATTAAAAGGTACTAAACTTATTTTTTATATATCATAGGAAGGGGAGATTTGAAAATGTTAATAAAATAATGATGGGGTTTTATCCCTAAATAATGAGTTTATGGAAAGGATAATTTCAGGAAAAAGAGTTTCACAGTCTCCATGTCATGATCATAAACTAAGTCCTGTGAAAGTGTTAAGATTCTTATTTTATTTCTTTTAAGGTGCTGCTATTTTTACATTTCAAGAAAAAAAAAATGTGAATTCAGACATAAAAGAGCAATTGTAATAAGAGGCTTTACTTATAACAGAATATGTTATGTGTAGGGATGAGATAAAATATTTTCTTTTCACATTTGAAGGAATGGTTAAATCGCTGGTTCATGTGTGCACTTTTTGCAAGTTGTGATCTGTTTTCTGAACTTGGTGGAAGAAACATGGTCTCATCTCAAGGCACCAAATGGTAATTTCAGCCATTTGTTAACATGACTGTTTTCTTCTAAATGACCACTTCTTAAACAGAAAAAAAATTTGGGTCGTGAAGGAGTTTATGTAGTAGTCCAACCCAACTTGAAATGGCTACCCTCATGCCTTTGAAAGTTCCGAATATCTTTCTTTTCTTCTTGGTAAATGCTCTGAAATATCACCATAAAGGAGTCAATTATCTTCTTCTAAATATATGAATACCAGTATTTGAAAAAGATTTAGTGTGTTGTTCCAATATTCAGTATTACAATCTTTTTCTCATGATATATCATTATTTATATCTGTACTTCTGTGCATGTAGTTATGGGCACAAGCAGTTAGTGCAAGATCTTCAGCTTGATATTAAGCTTTATCAGAATGTGCAGCTATCCAAATCAAGTGTCAACTTTGGGTACTTACCATGTACAGTGAACTTATTATGTTGACTTATTTCATTTGGATGCTCAGGTTTAATTTACAGCCACATAAAATATTTGAAGATGTTTCAAATTCTTGCTTTAATTTTGTCTGATGGAAATAAGTATAGGCAGATGGACTGACCCTCACCCTGCTATTATGGGACTCTTACTTATTAATCAGTTTGTGTTAGTTTGAATTAGACTGAAAGCTGGCGGGGTGGTTTTTTTCCCCAATTCAGTCACCAAACCTTGAAAGAGGAGAGATTCCTCTTTTAACAAAGGAATTGTTGAGGAATGTAACCCACTCAAAATTGCTCCCGTACCAATCCACAAATGTTGGTAAAGTGTGCCAATAGAAATGTTGAGTATCTGGTTAAACTGGGATGTTATCCAAGGGAAATAAGATATGAGATGCATGGTTCAGGTACAGTGTTTGTCAACATGATAGACATTTACAAAACATTTTTGTGGAAGGAGAACACAGAAAGGAACTTGATGTATACTGCCTAGTACAACCATATTAGGTGTGTAGAAATAAATGGGACAAAACTTGAATGCTTTCTTTAAGTAGCTTCTTTTTTTGTGTTTCAAAGCTACAGTTACAGAAAAACACAACCAAGTTATATGTTGTAATGAATAAGGTCATAGGTATAAGTTTCCAATTGTTCTCCCGAGAAGAAAGATTCAAGTATGAAGAACAGATTGAAGAATTAGCAACTTGTGATTAGTCTTTTGTATACTTTTTTTATTTTCTGAATCTTTCCCATAACTAGCTGTCACTGTGTGTAAGTGACAGCAACTCAGAATATACTGTGGCCTTAGAATTATTATACCAAGATTTAACTAATTTTACCAGATAAAAATATATAGAAACTTCTTGGAAGAAGTTAAAAGAATCATACAATACTGCACTTCAAAACTTTTTTTTTTAATTATTATTTTATTTTAGTAAGTACATCTTTTTCAGTGAGATAGTGACATAGTGCTCTAATGCATTTAGGATTTAATGAAGTAATTGCTTAGTATACATTAATTTATTCTTAATTTGGATTAGGTGAATGTAGTAAGATGAGGCACACAGAGAGGTTGAGAATCAAGAGACATCCATTCTCCCATGAAAAAAGCCCCACTTGACAACCCCAAACCCAGCGTTTTTCAAATATGTTGAAAGTTTTGGGCTTGAGTGAAATGATACACTACTTAAAGTTGTAGCTTCATTCTAATAATCATAGTACTGTTTTATGTGGCGATTCATTTGTTTTTTAGAAACTACATGTTGGGTTAAATCAGAAGTCTTTCTTGACCAAATAGTGTAAGGTACAATATTAGCAACTTCCTTGAAATATATTAGTATTCCTTTCTGTTTAACAACTATGTTTATTAATAAGTTCAAATAAATTCACATTAAGTTAAATTTCGTGTCCATATACACATACACTGTATATGTGATTTGTGCTGAACAATATTTTGTGGCTACTTAATTTCTGACTACAAAGTTCTGATAATATTAGATTTGGGCTTGCTGTGCATAAAGTATGTCAAACTTCAGCTACAGACCAGGGGGTGAAGTTGGTCAATTTAATTCCCCAAGATCTAAAGAAGGTCGGTATCATTTCATATAGCCCTGGCAGAGCAGATCATTACCAGACACAAATCTGTTCGTTACATGCCGAGGGTTTATAGCAAAATAAATAGACTGTCATCATAAGTTCAGAAAATTGTGTGTTCGACCCACGATAATGTGTAAAGGGCGTTTAATAGAGTTCAGCATTTATTCGTTATCTATATGCGGACAGAGACGGCGGTGGCGTTATCAGCTTTTTAAAAAAAATTGGGTAGTTTTCTGTCACGTGACGTGCCTCACAGACACACACACACCAAACACACACACACACACACACACACACCAAACACACACACACGCTCACACATCCCATCTCGTTCCCTCGCTCTCTGCGGCGCGGTTTTGATTTTAGTCACAGCAGAAGGCTTAGCCACAAGAGATTCCACTGGTTCAAACCAGCGTAAACCAGATTTATTTTTTTTTTATAGCCTACAAAGGAACAGATTACCTCTTGTATAGAATTCTGTATTGCAAAATACAATAAAATAAAATTCTTGGTTTCAAAAATATGCTGATTATCATAGCCTAAAATGGTGGCTGCACACGGCTTGATGCTGTTTACAGTTGAGCCGGGAGTATAATAAAAATAATGTTTCAAAATGGGAAAGTAAAGGTAACACATTTTCGTCAAGAGCATTGTTAAATGGGGGAAAAATACATCTTTTGTTAATTTGAATGAGTATCTTTCAGCCAATGTTAAAAAAAAACAAAAAACAAAAAAACCAAAAAAAAACCAACAACCCACCCTCTCCCATTACTGCAAATCCCATGCAGAGCTTAAATTCAGCCATGCAGCACAAACAAGATAGAACATTTTTGTTTGGGACCTATTGAAAAAACAAATGTGCAGCATTTTAAAGCTCTCATTGATTATAGCAGGGTGGCATGCCCAAATGGGCTCTGTTGCAGGAGAGTAGTTTTAAACTTTGGCCCTTTAAGTATCATAGTCAACTGAAGAATGGTGGCCTCAGAAAGAAAAGATAGCTATGTGATCAACTCCCAGATCGTCTCTTTCTAAAGAGCCTTAATGTTTGCCTTTTTGGGCAAAAAAGGGGGGGAAGATCTGGAGAAAGAGACCAATTTATGATAGGCCAAGCACTTGAATTTAAGCACCGGTTTGGCGGACAGTGCCGTTTTCTTTATACCAGGTTCTAGCAAAGTTCCTTTAGCTACATACTGAGTAGCCATTTCGTTTTATGTCCGTGTGGTAGTGGCCCTCCTAGTTACATCTAGTTAGAGCCTGGTTGTCCGTTTTGGTAATGGGGTGAGGTGTGCGTTCGGTTTTAAATGAGCCATCAGAAACAATAGAGGATAATGGAGGTTCTTTTGTTTCCTTCATACTGGCGAGACTTTATTATTAGTAAACGTTCTCAGCTTACACGTGTTGAAAATTAGTGTTATGAAACTGTAGGTGAAGTATCAGCATAAACTGAGATAATGATGTAGCTGTTGTAATTTTGAATTCAACAGGAATCGGTGAGAGAACTGTAATTTTTTATAAAGAGCTGCTCTTATGCAGATGTTTGTTGTGAGTAATTATACATTTTGTTCCAGTACAAATAATTTCTCTCTGTGGGGAGAGCATATTACAACATAGCTTGATAATCAGACTGGCGTTTTATTTAGTTTTATGGTAAACCTGCCAGAGTAATGTTTTTATTAGTGTTAGATTGTGTTGATTTACAAGCATCAATTAATAAATATAAATGTATAACCTATACAAGTATACACACACACAATGTGTGCATAGCTACACATACTGTGTCTGGGATTAAGAACCTGAAATGGGTCTTTTCTGAGGGAAATAGGTTTCATGTTCTTCCCTGTTCCTTTGTCTCTTTTTAAATATGCTGTGCAATAAATAATAATTCTAAGTCATTTGACTAAGCTGCTATTTTTTTTTTAACTCAAAAAAAGCCCACCATGTGAAGCTGAATAATAAAATCATAGATACATTAGCACTCAGGTGTATAAAAATTGAAGTACTGGTTACATGCTATAAAGATGCAGTCATCTATTAATAAGTTAGATCTGCTAGTAAAATAAGAAATCAGTTGTCACAACTAAAATATACAGAAAACATTCTGAAAACTTGTATATACAAAATCATTTCAGCTGTACAATCTTCGAAGAGAGGAATAGTAAACTTGTTTTTTTTCTTTATATTATAGACTTCTATGAAGTCATTCCCCTTTATTTCATGATGGTGTCTTAGATGTGGTTTAAAAGAGAATTTCACACTATTCTCTTTGTTTAATGTGACAGTGTGAGAAAGTGATCTTTATTCGTTCAAAAAACTCTGCATGTAGTCTATGTTTAGGTTCTTTTAATGTGTTTGTCTGTGATTTTTAAATGCTAAACATGTAAACAGATAAATTGTCAATGTTAATTCTGTATCCTGTCACACAACTGATCTTTCTTTCCTGCCATTTCTTTCCTTTTTATCTTTTTTGTGCGTTCATGTTGCAGTTGATAAAATTACGTGAAGAGGTGAGTACTTTCTTGCTTTTTGTTGTCTAGCTTTCCCTTTAAAGCTGAGTTTCTAAATCTGAAGTAGATCTTTTTGTTCATTGTTGCAGGGAAATCTACACAAAGCAAAAATATTGATTACATTGCTTTAAAATATTCACTGTTGTGCCTCTTTTTCCCTAATAATTGTATACTTACATAGGAATCACTAGATCAAACCTTAGAAATTAACATTCTTTGATAGTGGAATTTTTTTAAAGGCATTAGATAAAGAAGGGGGAGAAAAAGCCCCTATTATTTGATCTCTGCTAAAATTCCATGATCAAATCGGGTACAGTAATAATCATGTTTGTATCACAAAATCTTTGATAGGGTAAATACATTTATGCACTGGTGTTGAAAGTGAAAGCATTGCTCTGGTAAAAACCTGTGCTGAAACACTGTAAAAATTACACAGTATTTCACAATGTTTAACATTTGGTGTGAGGTATTCAAGTAGTTTATGTATGATATTGGATATTGCATACCCACTGAAAATACAGTACAGGTAGACCTACACACACATATCAATATTTATTATTTATTTGTGAGTGCTGTAGATCTGTAGGTGTAACACTAGAGATCAGTATTCCAGAACACCTTTCTTCCAGTTATAAAATGACTCATAAATATTTAGGGAGAGAAGGCTGTTTTAACGGTCAGTTCCTCATATGTTTGAGTATATTTTCTGAAATTAATATCCTCTGTTGCTTACTGCTGTAGCAGAGCAGGTATCTGCACTGATCTTTTTGTGTTATTTCCTGACAGCCACCAAAAAATAAAGTCAAGATTACTTATAGGTCAGATTTCAGAAGGGTTTTGTATGGAGAGTTTGAAGCAGTGAAGCATTTGAATAAAAATATTTCAAAGCATGAATACTTTAACATCACATATTTGTCTGGTATCTTCTTTTTGAAACATGTGCCCAGGCATATCAATAATGAGTACTGAGCTCTGCAGGAAAGGATTTGTAAGTTTTAGAAACGGTGATGACAAAGAATTGTAAAGTAACCAGATTAAGGACAATTACAGAGAAGTCTTAAAAACAGTAAGATATTTCTGATATAAAGATTCTTTTACTAGTTCCCTAAATGCTTTTCTTTTCCCTCTTCTTGTGGAGCTGGTATTAACATGTTCAAGCTACAGAGTAAAACAGTTAAGACAAAAAAATAAACAAAATAAACATGTAGCCACATGAAAGCCCTCCCACCATTGCTGAACTCCCCTCCCCAGTAGTCTCAGTATTTAAACAGATGACAAAATTGTTGCAGGGGTTTGTATGGCCTGATTTCTGAGATTTTTCAGAAGAACACTGTTCATTTTCTCATCCTTTTAATGACACGTGCACTTCTGCTTTGCTTTTTTTGCTTTTCTAAAAAAATGTAGTAGGATTCTCTGTTTGCAAACATAGATTAGGAATCTTTAGGTTTATAAAACTATAATTCGTAAATTTACTCTGAAAATTTAATCAGATACAAAAAAAAAGCCTACTGAAATGCTCTTCTTTTTGAAATAGCTATGAAGGCAAATAAGAAAATTATTGCAGAGGGCTGCAATTATAGGAGCTATACTGAACTAAGCAATACCTTTTGGAGCAAATAAATCCTCTTAGCCACCTTTCAAAAAGTTGACATTCTGGTAATTTTCCTTTTTGCTTTTCCTTGCTAGCCTCATAAGCTACTTTTTCCTCTCTCTGCATGTTGTGAGCGCAGCAGCAAATAGATCTAAATGCAGGTATTTATTATTTTGTCTGGATCAAAATTGTGCAGGCAGAGAGAGAGAATTTGAAAAACAATTGTCAGCATTCTGTTCCCTGCACTTAGGTACTTGCTATGTAATCGCAATGCTGTTTTTATGCCCAATGCAAAATGCACATTACAGTTTAAATGAAGACTAGTACAGTGACTCAGACATAATTCTTAACTCATCACATAGAGAAACATCAAGGCATCCCCAATTATAGTTCTCCTAAGGAGGTATGAACTGATCTTGAAAGAAATTGTGGTTTGCCATACTGTTTGTTAATAAAACCTGCTCTTCCTCTCATTAAAGAGCTCAATTCTAACACACTTGCCGTACACAGGCTTCCATGGAGGCTGTGTCGCTCTGTCTTTTGAGCTCCTGAGATCTCAGTTTGAATCCAGCCCACATGGAATGACTAAATCTCTAGCGATAGCCTGCCTGCCACTTTGCAAAAAGTTCCTTATATAATTCCAGATAGAAGCTGTGTCTGAAGCTGCAAGATGCACTGAATCACCTCACTACTCACCTCGCAGAGAGCAGGGGGTACTGTGGGAGAACGAGTTTGGTGAGGGGTGGGAAGCAGTTGAAAGCATCAGCTGCTACTATAGGGCATTGGTTTAATGACCGAATACAGGGTGCCTCCAAACCCAAACAACATAACAACACTACCTTTTGTAATAAAAATTAGATTTTCTTATAGAATGGCTTGGCTGGAAGGCTCTGAAATTAAGTAAGAGACAGCTCTGAGTTAATGTTAGCACTGAGTTCACAGGGCTTTAGTATTCTGATTGCTCACACGAAGACTGAACTGAGCTGCAGGCTTGTAATTTACCTTTTAGATTAAATGTGGTTTACGTAGTATGTAATAATACACAGTTAAATGCTAATTCTTTCTGTTGTGTAGCTCTTACACATTGTAATGTGAAATCTGATTATTTTCCTCCCTCTACCTTAACATAGTAGGAAAGTCTTTTCATTTCCAGTATACTACTACAGCGCTACACATCTGAAATTAGAATTTTGTACTTGTGCTCACTCCCAGCCTATTTTTGGTTCTTTTATTTTTAAATTATCTTCTCTCTAACTTTTAGGGTTCTTACCTTCTAAACTGCTTTGTATTCCCCCGCTTTCTCTTCTACTTCTTCTTTTTCAGA